>NW_028270192.1:5775000-7210000 GCF_037043375.1 Chiloscyllium plagiosum | reverse complement strand
CTCACACACACTCTGGGATTCCCTATTTCTCACACACTCTGGGATTCCCTATCTCTCACACACATTCTGGGATTCCCTCTTGCACACACACTCTGGGATTTCGTATACCTCACACACACTCTGGGATTCCCTATCTCTCACACACACTCTGGGATTCCCTATCTCTCACACACACTCTGGGATTCCCTACCTCTCACACTCACTCTGAGATTCCCTATCTCCTACACACACTCTGGGATTCCCTATCTCTCACACACATTCTGGAATTCCGCATCTCTCACACACACTCTGGGATTCCCTATCTCTCATAAACACTCTGGGATTCCCTATCTCACATACACACAGGGATTCCCGCTCTCTCACACTCAGTCTGGGATTCCCTATCTCTCACACACACTCTGCGATTCCCTATCTCTCACACACACTCTGGAATTCGCTATCACTCACACACACACTCTGGGATTCCCTATCTCTCACAACACACTCAGGGATTCCCTATCTCTCTCACACACTCTGGGATTCACTATCTCACACACACTCTGGGATTCCCTATCTCTCACACACACTCTGGGATTCCTTCTCTCTCACACACACTCTGGGATTCCGCATCTCTCACACACACTCTGGGATTCCCTATCTCTCCCACACAATCTGGAATTCCCTCTCACACACACACACACACTCTGGGATTCCCTATCTCTCACACTCACTCAGGGATTCCTATCTCTCACACACACTCTGGGATTCCCTATCTTTCACACACTCTGGAATTCCGTCTCTCTCACACACTCTGGGATTCCCAATCTCTCTCACACACTCTGGGATTCCCTCTCTCACACACACTCTGGGATTCCCTATCTCACACTCACACTCAGTTATTCCATCATGCACACACACTCTGGGATTCCCTATATGTCACACGCACTCTGGGATTCCCGATCTCTCACACTCACTCTGGGATTCCCTCACACACACTCTGGGATTCCCTATATCTCACACACACTCTGGGATTCCCGATCTCTCACACACACTCTGGGATTCCCCATCTCTCACACACACTCTGGGATTCCCTATCTCACACACACTCTGGGCTTCTCTATCTCTCACACACACTCTGGGAGTCCCTATCTCTCACACTCACTCTGGGATTCCCTATCTCTCACACACACTCTGGGATTCCGCATCTCTGACACACACTCTGGGATTCTCCATCTCTCACACACACTCTGGGATTCCCTATCTCTCATACACACTCTGGGATTCACTCTCTCACACAAACTCAGGGATTTCCTGTGTCTCACACACACTCTGGGATTCCCTATCTCTCACACACACTCTGGTATTCCATATATCTCACACACACTCTGGGATTCCCTATCTCTCACACATACTCAAGGATTCCCTATCTCTCACACACATTCTGGGATTCCGTCACACACACTCGGGGAATCCCTATCTTTCTCACACACTCTGGGATTCCCTATCTCTCTCACACACTCTGGGATTCACTATCTCACACACACTCTGGGATTCCCTATCTCTCACACACACTCTGGTATTCCTTCTCTCTCACACACACTCTGGGATTCCGCATCTCTCACACACAATCTGGAATTCCCTCTCACACACACACACACACTCTGGGATTCCCGATCTCTCACACACACTCTGGGATTCCCTATCTTTCACACACTCTGGAATTCCGTCTCTCACACACACTCTGGGATTCCCTATCTCTCTCACACACTCTGGGATTCCCTCTCTCACACACACTCTGGGATTCCCTATCTCTCACTCACACTCAGTTATTCCATCATGCACACACACTCTGGGATTCCCTATATCTCACACACACTCCGGGATACCCGATCTCTCACACACACTCTGGGATTCCCTCACACACACTCTGGGATTCCCTATATCTCACACACTCTCTGGGATTCGCAATGTCTCACATACACTCTGGGAATCCCTCTCGCACACACACTCTGGGATTCCCTATCTCTCAAACACACTCTGGGATTCCCTATCTCTCACACTCACTCTGGGATTCCCTATCTCTCACACACACTCTGGGAATCCCTATCTCTCACACACACTCTGGGATTCCCTATCTCTCACTCACACTCTTGGATTCCCTTTCTCTCTCACACACTCTGCGATACCCAATCTCTCACACTCTCTGGGATTCCCTATCTCTCACACACACTCTGGGATTCCCCATCTCTCTCACACAATCTGGGATTCCCTATCTCTCACGCACACTCCGGGATTCCCTCTCTCTCACACACACTCTTAATTCCCTCAAACACACTCTGGGATTCCCTATTTCACACATACTCTGGGATTCCCTATCTCTCAAACACACTCTGGGATTCCCTCTTGCACACACACTGTGGGATTTCGTATACCTCACACACACTCTGGGATTCCATATCTCTCACTCACACTCTGGGATTCCCTATATCTCACACACACTCTGGGATTCCCGATCTCTCACACACACTCTGGGATTCCCCATCTCTGACACACACTCTGGGATTCTCCATCTCTCACACACACTCTGGGATTCCCTATCTCTCATACACACTCTAGGATTCACTCTCTCACACAAACTCAGGGATTTCCTGTGTCTCACACACACTCTGGGATTCCCTATCTCTCACACACACTCTGGTATTCCATATATCTCACACACACTCTGGGATTCCCTATCTCTCACACATACTCAAGGATTCCCTATCTCTCACACACATTCTGGGATTCCGTCACACACACTCGGGGAATCCCTATCTTTCTCACACACTCTGGGATTCCCTATCTCTCTCACACACTCTGGGATTCACTATCTCACACACACTCTGGGATTCCCTATCTCTCACACACACTCTGGGATTCCGCATCTCTCACACACAATCTGGAATTCCCTCTCACACACACACACACACACACACACACACTCTGGGATTCCCTATCTCTCACACACACTCTGGGATTCCCTATCTTTCACACACTCTGGAATTCCGTCTCTCACACACACTCTGGGATTCCCTATCTCTCTCACACACTCTGGGATTCCCTCTCTCACACACACTCTGGGATTCCCTATCTCTCACTCACACTCAGTTATTCCATCATGCACACACACTCTGGGATTCCCTATATCTCACACACACTCTGGGATACCCGATCTCTCACACACACTCTGGGATTCCCTCACACACACTCTGGGATTCCCTATATCTCACACACTCTCTGGGATTCGCTATGTCTCACATACACTCTGGGAATCCCTCTCGCACACACACTCTGGGATTCCCTATCTCTCAAACACACTCTGGGATTCCCTATCTCTCACACTCACTCTGGGATTCCCTATCTCTCACACACACTCTGGGAATCCCTATCTCTCACACACACTCTGGGATTCCCTATCTCTCACTCACACTCTTGGATTCCCTTTCTCTCTCACACACTCTGCGATACCCAATCTCTCACACTCTCTGGGATTCCCTATCTCTCACACACACTCTGGGATTCCCCATCTCTCTCACACAATCTGGGATTCCCTATCTCTCACGCACACTCCGGGATTCCCTCTCTCTCACACACACTCTTAATTCCCTCAAACACACTCTGGGATTCCCTATTTCACACATACTCTGGGATTCCCTATCTCTCACACACACTCTGGGATTCCCTCTTGCACACACACTGTGGGATTTCGTATACCTCACACACACTCTGGGATTCCCTATCTCTCACTACCACTCTGGGATTCCCTATCACTCACACACACTCTGGGATTCCCTACCTCTCACACTCACTCTGAGAATCCCTATCTCCTACACAAACTCTGGGATTCCCTCTCTCACACACATTCTGGAATTCCGCATTTCTCACACACACTCTGGGATTCCCTATCTCTCATAAACACTCTGGGATTCCCTATCTCACACACACTCAGGGATTCGCTCTTTCTCACACTCAGTCCGGGATTCCCTATCTCTCACACACACTCTGCGATTCCCTATCTCTCACACACACTCTGGAATTCCCTATCACTCACACACACACTCTGGGATTCCCTATCACTCACACACACTCAGGGATTCCCTATCTCTCACACACATTCTGGGATTCCGTCACACACACTCGGGGAATCCCTATCTTTCTTACACACTCTGGGATTCCCTATCTCTCTCACACTCTCTGAGATTCACTAACTCACACACACTCTGGGATTCCCTATCTCTCACACACACTCTGGGATTCCTTCTCTCTCACACACACTCTGGGATTCCGCATCTCTCACACACACTCTGGGATTCCCTATCTCTCCCATACAATCTGGAATTCCCTCTCACACACACACACACACTCTGGGATTCCCTATCCCTCACACTCACTCAGGGATTCCCTATCTCTCACAAACACTCTGGGATTCCCTATCATTCACACACTCTGGAATTCCGTCTCTCACACACACTCTGGGATTCCCTATCTCTCTCACACACTCTGGGATTCCCTCTCTCACACACACTCTGGGATTCCCTATCTCTCACTCACGCTCTGGAATTCCGTCTCTCACACACACTCTGGGATTCCCTATCTTTCTCACACACTCTGGGATTCCCTCTCTCACAAACACTCTGGGATTCCCTATATCTCTCACACACACTCTGGGATTCCCGATCTCTCACACACACTCTGGGATTCCCCATCTCTCACACACACTCTGGGATTCCCTATCTCACAAACACTCTGGGCTTCCCTATCTCTCACACACACTCTGGGATTCCCTATCTCTCACACTCACTCTGGGATTCCCTATCTCTCACTCACACTCAGTTATTCCATCATGCACACACATTCTGGGATTCCCTATATCTCACACACACTCTGGGATACCCGATCTCTCACACACACTCTGGGATTCCCTCACACACACTCTGGGATTCCCTATATCTCACACACTCTCTGGGATTCGCTATGTCTCACATACACTCTGGGAATCCCTCTCGCACACACACTCTGGGATTCCCTATCTCTCAAACACACTCTGGGATTCCCGATCTCTCACACATACTCTGGGATTCCCTATCTCTCACATACACTCTGGGATTCCCTCTCGCACACGCACTCTGGGATTCCCTATATCTCACACACACTCTGGGATTCCCTATCTCTCACACACACTCTGGGATTCCCTATCTCTCACTCACACTCAGTTATTGCCTCATGCACACACACTCTGGGATTCCCTATATCTCACACACACTCTGGGATTCCCGATCTCTCACACACACTCTGGGATTCCCCATCTCTCACACACACTCTGGGATTCCCTATCTCACAAACACTCTGGGCTTCCCTATCTCTCACACACACTCTGGGATTCCCTATCTCTCACACTCACTCTGGGATTCCCTAACTCTCACTCACACTCAGTTATTCCATCATGCACACACACTCTGGGATTCCCTAAATCTCACACACACTCTGGGATACCCGATCTCTCACACACACTCTGGGATTCCCTCACACACACTCTGGGATTCCCTATATCTCACACACTCTCTGGGATTCGCTATGTCTCACACTCACTCTGGGATTCCTATCTCTCACACACACTCTGGGAATCCCTATCTCTCAAACACACTCTGGGATTCCCTATCTCTCAAACACACTCTGGGATTCCCTATCTCTCACACTCACTCTGGGATTCCTATCTCTCACACACACTCTGGGAATCCCTATCTCTCACACACACTCTGGGATTCCCTATCTCTCACTCACACTCTTGGATTCCATTTCTCTCTCACACACTCTGCGATAGACAATCTCTCACACTCTCTGGGATTCCCTATCTCTCACACACACTCTGGGATTCCCCATCTCTCTCACACAATCTGGGATTCCCTATCTCTCACGCACACTCCGGGATTCCCTCTCTCTCACACACACTCTTAATTCCCTCAAACACACTCTGGGATTCCCTATTTCACACATACTCTGGGATTCCCTATCTCTCACACACACTCTGGGATTCCCTCTTGCACACACACTCTGGGATTTCGTATACCTCACACACACTCTGGGATTCCCTATCTCTCACACACACTCTGGGATTCCCTATCACTCACACACACTCTGGGATTCCCTACCTCTCACACTCACTCTGAGATTCCCTATCTCCTACACACACTCTGGGATTCCCTATCTCACACACTCTCAGGGATTCGCTCTTTCTCACACTCAGTCCGGGATTCCCTATCTCTCACACACACTCTGCGATTCCCTATCTCTCACACACACTCTGGAATTCCCTATCACTCACACACACACTCTGGGATTCCCTATCACTCACACACACTCAGGGATTCCCTATCTCTCACACACATTCTGGGATTCCGTCACACACACTCGGGGAATCCCTATCTTTCTCACACACTCTGGGATTCCCTATCTCTCTCACACTCTCTGGGATTCACTATCTCACACACACTCTGGGATTCCCTATCTCTCACACACACTCTGGGATTCCTTCTCTCTCACACACACTCTGGGATTCCGCATCTCTCACACACACTCTGGGATTCCCTATCTCTCCCATACAATCTGGAATTCCCTCTCACACACACACACACACTCTGGGATTCCCTATCCCTCACACTCACTCAGGGATTCCCTATCTCTCACACACACTCTGGGATTCCCTATCTTTCACACACTCTGGAATTCCGTCTCTCACACACACTCTGGGATTCCCTATCTCTCTCACACACTCTGGGATTCCCTCTCTCACACACACTCTGGGATTCCCTATCTCTCACTCACGCTCAGTTATTCCATCATGCACAAACACTCTGGGATTCCCTATATCTCACACACACTCTGGGATTCCCGATCTCTCACACTCACTCTGGGATTCCCTCACACACACTCTGGGATTCCCTATATCTCACACACTCTCTGGGATTCGCTATGTCTCACATACACTCTGGGATTCCCTCTCGCACACACACTCTGGGATTCCCTATCTCTCAAACACACTCTGGGATTCCCGATCTCTCACACATACTCTGGGATTCCCTATCTCTCACATACACTCTGGGATTCCCTCTCGCACACGCACTCTGGGATTCCCTATATCTCACACACACTCTGGGATTCCCTATCTCTCACACACACTCTGGGATTCCCTATCTCTCACTCACACTCAGTTATTGCCTCATGCACACACACTCTGGGATTCCCTATATCTCTCACACACACTCTGGGATTCCCGATCTCTCACACACACTCTGGGATTCCCCATCTCTCACACACACTCTGGGATTCCCTATCTCACAAACACTCTGGGCTTCCCTATCTCTCACACACACTCTGGGATTCCCTATCTCTCACACTCACTCTGGGATTCCCTATCTCTCACTCACACTCAGTTATTCCATCATGCACACACACTCTGGGATTCCCTATATCTCACTCACACTCTGGGATACCCGATCTCTCACACACACTCTGGGATTCCCTCACACACACTCTGGGATTCCCTATATCTCACACACTCTCTGGGATTCGCTATGTCTCACATACACTCTGGGAATCCCTCTCGCACACACACTCTGGGATTCCCTATCTCTCAAACACACTCTGGGATTCCCGATCTCTCACACATACTCTGGGATTCCCTATCTCTCACATACACTCTGGGATTCCCTCTCGCACACGCACTCTGGGATTCCCTATATCTCACACACACTCTGGGATTCCCTATCTCTCACACACACTCTGGGATTCCCTATCTCTCACTCACACTCAGTTATTGCCTCATGCACACACACTCTGGGATTCCCTACATCTCACACACACTCTGGGATTCCCGATCTCTCACACACACTCTGGGATTCCCCATCTCTCACACACACTCTGGGATTCCCTATCTCACAAACACTCTGGGCTTCCCTATCTCTCACACACACTCTGGGATTCCCTATCTCTCACACTCACTCTGGGATTCCCTATCTCTCACTCACACTCAGTTATTCCATCATGCACACACACTCTGGGATTCCCTATATCTCACACACACTCTGGGATACCCGATCTCTCACACACACTCTGGGATTCCCTCACACACACTCTGGGATTCCCTATATCTCACACACTCTCTGGGATTCGCTATGTCTCACATACACTCTGGGAATCCCTCTCGCACACACACTCTGGGATTCCCTATCTCTCAAACACACTCTGGGATTCCCTATCTCTCACACTCACTCTGGGATTCCCTATCTCTCACACACACTCTGGGAATCCCTATCTCTCACACACACTCTGGGATTCCCTATCTCTCACTCACACTCTTGGATTCCATTTCTCTCTCACACACTGTGCGATACCCAATCTCTCACACTCTGTGGGATTCCCTATCTCTCACACACACTCTGGGATTCCCCATCTCTCTCACACAATCTGGGATTCCCTATCTCTCACGCACACTCCGGGATTCCCTCTCTCTCACACACACTCTTAATTCCCTCAAACACACTCTGGGATTCCCTATTTCACACATACTCTGGGATTCCCTATCTCTCACACACACTCTGGGATTCCCTCTTGCACACACACTCTGGGATTTCGTATACCTCACACACACTTTGGGATTCCCTATCTCTCACACACACTCTGGGATTCCCTATCACTCACACACACTCTGGGATTCCCTACCTCTCACACTCACTCTGAGATTCCCTATCTCCTACACACACTCTGGGATTCCCTCTCTCACACATATTCTGGAATTCCGCATTTCTCACACACACTCTGGGATTCCCTATCTCTCATAAACACTCTGGGATTCCCTATCTCACACACACTCAGGGATTCGCTCTTTCTCACACTCAGTCCGGGATTCCCTATCTCTCACACACACTCTGCGATTCCCTATCTCTCACACACACTCTGGAATTCCCTATCTCTCACACACACACTCTGGGATTCCCTATCACTCAAACACACTCAGGGATTCCCTATCTCTCACACACATTCTGGGATTCCGTCACACACACTCGGGGAATCCCTATCTTTCTCACACACTCTGGGATTCCCTATCTCTCTCACACTCTCTGGGATTCACTATCTCACACACACTCTGGGATTCCCTATCTCTCACACACACTCTGGGATTCCTTCTCTCTCACACACACTCTGGGATTCCGCATCTCTCACACACACTCTGGGATTCCCTATCTCTCCCATACAATCTGGAATTCCCTCTCACACACACACACACACACTGGGATTCCCTATCCCTCACACTCACTCAGGGATTCCCTATCTCTCACACACACTCTGGGATTCCCTATCTTTCACACACTCTGGAATTCCGTCTCTCACACACACTCTGGGATTCCCTATCTCTCTCACACACTCTGGGATTCCCTCTCTCACACACACTCTGGGATTCCCTATCTCTCACTCACGCTCAGTTATTCCATCATGCACAAACACTCTGGGATTCCCTATATCTCACACACACTCTGGGATTCCCGATCTCTCACACTCACTCTGGGATTCCCTCACACACACTCTGGGATTCCCTATATCTCACACACTCTCTGGGATTCGCTATGTCTCACATACACTCTGGGATTCCCTCTCGCACACACACTCTGGGATTCCCTATCTCTCAAACACACTCTGGGATTCCCGATCTCTCACACATACTCTGGGATTCCCTATCTCTCACATACACTCTGGGATTCCCTCTCGCACACGCACTCTGGGATTCCCTATATCTCACACACACTCTGGGATTCCCTATCTCTCACACACACTCTGGGATTCCCTATCTCTCACTCACACTCAGTTATTGCCTCATGCACACACACTCTGGGATTCCCTATATCTCACACACACTCTGGGATTCCCGATCTCTCACACACACTCTGGGATTCCCCATCTCTCACACACACTCTGGGATTCCCTATCTCACAAACACTCTGGGCTTCCCTATCTCTCACACACACTCTGGGATTCCCTATCTCTCACACTCACTCTGGGATTCCCTATCTCTCACACACACTCTGGGATTCTCCATCTCTCACACACATTCTGGGATTCCCTATATCTCACTCACACTCTGGGATTCCCTCTCTCACACAAACCCAGGGATTTCCTGTGTCTCACACACACTCTGGGATTCCCTATCTCTCACACACACTCTGGTATTCCATATATCTCACACACACTCTGGGATTCCCTATCTCTCACACACACACTCTGGGATTCCCTATCTCTCACACACTCTGGGATTCCCTATCTCTCACACACACTCTGGGACTCTATGGGATTCTATCACACACACTCTGGGATTCACTCTCTCACACACACTCTGGTATTCCCTTTATCTCGCACAAACTCTGGTATTCCCTATCTCTCGCACTCATTCTGGGATTCCCTAGCTCTCTCACACACTCTGGGATTCCGTATCTCTCACATACACTCTGGGATTCCCTCTATCTCTCACACTCTCTGGGATTGTCTAGGATTCTATCACACACACTCTGGGATTCCCTATCTCTCACACACACTCTGGGATTCCAACTCTCACACATACTCTGGGATTCCCTATCTCTCACACACACTCTGGAATTCCCTCACACTCTCTCACACACTCTGGGATTCCCTATCTCTCACACTCACTCTGGGATTCCCTATCTCTCACACACACTCTGGGATTCTCCATCTCTCACACACATTCTGGGATTCCCTATCTCTCATACACACTCTGGGATTCCCTCTCTCACACAAACTCAGGGATTTCCTGTGTCTCTCACACACACTCTGGGATTCCCTATCTCTCACACACACTCTGGTATTCCATATATCTCACACACACTCTGGGATTCCCTATCTCTCACACACACACTCTGGGATTCCCTATCTCTCACACACTCTGGGATTCCCTATCTCTCACACACACTCTGGGACTCTATGGGATTCTATCACACACACTCTGGGATTCACTCTCTCACACACACTCTGGTTTTCCCTTTATCTCGCACAAACTCTGGTATTCCCTATCTCTCGCACTCATTCTGGGATTCCCTAGCTCTCTCACACACTCTGGGATTCCGTATCTCTCACACACACTCTGGGATTCCCTCTATCTCACACACACTCTGGGATTCCCTATCTCGCTCACTCACTCTGGGATTCCCTATCTCTCTCACACACTCTGGGATTGTCTAGGATTCTATCACACACACTCTGGGATTCCCTATCTCTCACACACACTCTGGGATTCCAACTCTCACACATACTCTGGGATTCCCTATCTCTCACACACACTCGGGAATTCCCTCACACTCTCTCACACACTCTGGGATTCCCTATCTCTCACCCACACTCAGTGATTCCCTATCTCTCACACACTCTCTGGGATTCCGTCACACACACTCGGGGAATCCCTATCTTTCTCACACACTCTGGGATTCCCTATCTCTCTCACACACTCTAGGATTCACTATCTCACACACACTCTGGGATTCCCGATCTCTCACACACACTCAGGGATTCCCTATCTCTCACACACTCTCTGGGATTCCGTCACACACACTCGGGGAATCCCTATCTTTCGCACACACTCTGGGATTCCCTATCTCTCTCACACACTCTGGGATTCACTATCTCACACACACTCTGGGATTCCCGATCTCTCACACACACTCTGGGAGTTCCTATCTCTCACACATTCTGGTATTCCCTATCACTCACACACACTCTGGGATTCTCTATCTCTCACACACACTCTGGGATTCCCTATGTCTCATACACTCTGGTATTCCCTATCTCTCACACACACTCTGGGACTCTCTGGGATTCTATCACACACACTCTGGGATTCCCTCGCTCAGACACACTCAGGGATTCCCTATATCTCACACACACTCTGGGATTCGCTATCTCTCACACACACTCTGGGATTCCCTATCTCTCACACACACTCCGGGATTCCATATCTCTCTCACACACTCTGGGATTCCCTATCTCACACAAACTCTGGGATTCCCTATCTCTCACACACGATCTGGGATTCCCTATCTCTCACACACACTGTGGGATTCCCTATCCCTCACACTCACTCTGGGATTCCCTATCTCTCACATACACTTTGGGATTCCGCATCTCTGACATACAGTTTGGGATTCCCTATCTCTCACACACACTCTGGGATTCCCTAACTCTCATACACACTCTGGGATTCCCTCTCTCACACACACTCTGGGATTTCCTGTGTCTCACACACACTCTGGGATTCCCTATCTCTCACACACACTCTGGGATTTCCTATCTCTCACACACTCTGGGATTCCCTATCACTCACACACACTCTGGAATTCCCTATCTCTCACACATACTCTGGGATTCTCTATCTCTCACACACACTCTGGGATTCTCTATCTCTCACACACACTCTGGGATTTCCTATCTCCCACTCACACTCTGGGAATCCCTCTCTCACACACATTCTGGAATTCCGCATCTCTCATAAACACTCTGGGATTCCCTATCTCTCATAAACACTCTGGGATTCCCTATCTTACACACACCCAGGGATTCCCTCTCTCTCACACTCAGTCTGGGATTCCATATCTCTCACACACACTCTGGGATTCCCTATCTCTCACACACACTCTGGAATTCCCAATCACTCACACACACAATCTGGGATTCCCTATCTCTCACACATACTCAAGGATTCCCTATCTCTCACACACATTCTGGGATTCCGTCACACACACTCGGGGAATCCTTATCTTTCTCACACACTCTGGGATTCCCTATCTCTCTCACACACTCTGGGATTCACTATCTCACACACACTCTGGGATTCCTCATCTCTCACACACAATCTGGAATTCCCCCTCACACACACACACACTCTCGGATTCCCGATCTCTCACACACACTCTGGGATTCCCTATCTCTCTCACACACTCTGGGATTCCCTCTCTCACACACACTCTGGGATTCCCTATCTCTCACTCACACTCAGTTATTCCATCATGCACACACACTCTGGGATTCCCTATATCTCACACACACTCTGGGATACCCGATCTCTCACACACACTCTGGGATTCCCTCACACACACTCTGGGATTCCCTATATCTCACACACTCTCTGGGATTCGCTATGTCTCACATACACTCTGGGATTCCCTCTCGCACACACACTCTGGGATTCCCTATCTCTCAAACACACTCTGGGATTCCCGATCTCTCACACATACTCTGGGATTCCCTATCTCTCACATACACTCTGGGATTCCCTCTCGCACACGCACTCTGGGATTCCCTATATCTCACACACACTCTGGGATTCCCTATCTCTCACACACACTCTGGGATTCCCTATCTCTCACTCACACTCAGTTATTGCCTCATGCACACACACTCTGGGATTCCCTATATCTCACACACACTCTGGGATTCCCGATCTCTCACACACACTCTGGGATTCCCCATCTCTCACACACACTCTGGGATTCCCTATCTCACAAACACTCTGGGCTTCCCTATCTCTCACACACACTCTGGGATTCCCTATCTCTCACACTCACTCTGGGATTCCCTATCTCTCACACACACTCTGGGATTCTCCATCTCTCACACACATTCTGGGATTCCCTATCTCTCATACACACTCTGGGATTCCCTCTCTCACACAAACTCAGGGATTTCCTGTGTCTCTCACACACACTCTGGGATTCCCTATCTCTCACACACACTCTGGTATTCCATATATCTCACACACACTCTGGGATTCCCTATCTCTCACACACACACTCTGGGATTCCCTATCTCTCACACACTCTGGGATTCCCTATCTCTCACACACACTCTGGGACTCTATGGGATTCTATCACACACACTCTGGGATTCACTCTCTCACACACACTCTGGTATTCCCTTTATCTCGCACAAACTCTGGTATTCCCTATCTCTCGCACTCATTCTGGGATTCCCTAGCTCTCTCACACACTCTGGGATTCCGTATCTCTCACACACACTCTGGGATTCCCTCTATCTCACACACACTCTGGGATTCCCTATCTCGCTCACTCACTCTGGGATTCCCTATCTCTCTCACACACTCTGGGATTGTCTAGGATTCTATCACACACACTCTGGGATTCCCTATCTCTCACACACACTCTGGGATTCCAACTCTCACACATACTCTGGGATTCCCTATCTCTCACACACACTCTGGAATTCCCTCACACTCTCTCACACAATCTGGGATTCCCTATCTCTCACCCACACTCAGTGATTCCCTATCTCTCACACACTCTCTGGGATTCCGTCACACACACTCGGGGAATCCCTATCTTTCTCACACACTCTGGGATTCCCTATCTCTCTCACACACTCTAGGATTCACTATCTCACACACACTCTGGGATTCCCGATCTCTCACACACACTCAGGGATTCCCTATCTCTCACACACTCTCTGGGATTCCGTCACACACACTCGGGGAATCCCTATCTTTCTCACACACTCTGGGATTCCCTATCTCTCTCACACACTCTGGGATTCACTATCTCACACACACTCTGGGATTCCCGATCTCTCACACACACTCTGGGATTTCCTATCTCTCACACACTCTGGGATTCCCTATCACTCACACACACTCTGGGATTCTCTATCTCTCACACACACTCTGGGATTCCCTATGTCTCATACACTCTGGTATTCCCTATCTCTCACACACACTGTGGGACTCTCTGGGATTCTATCACACACACTCTGGGATTCCCTCGCTCAGACACACTCAGGGATTCCCTATATCTCACACACACTCTGGGATTCGCTATCTCTCACACACACTCTGGGATTCCCTATCTCTCACACACACTCCGGGATTCCATATCTCTCTCACACACTCTGGGATTCCCTATCTCACACAAACTCTGGGATTCCCTATCTCTCACACACGATCTGGGATTCCCTATCTCTCACACACACTGTGGGATTCCCTATCCCTCACACTCACTCTGGGATTCCCTATCTTTCACATACACTTTGGGATTCCGCATCTCTGACATACAGTTTGGGATTCCCTATCTCTCACACACACTCTGGGATTCCCTAACTCTCATACACACTCTGGGATTCCCTCTCTCACACACACTCTGGGATTTCCTGTGTCTCACACACACTCTGGGATTCCCTATCTCTCACACACACTCTGGGATTTCCTATCTCTCACACACTCTGGGATTCCCTATCACTCACACACACTCTGGAATTCCCTATCTCTCACACATACTCTGGGATTCTCTATCTCTCACACACACTCTGGGATTCTCTATCTCTCACACACACTCTGGGATTTCCTATCTCCCACTCACACTCTGGGAATCCCTCTCTCACACACATTCTGGAATTCCGCATCTCTCATAAACACTCTGGGATTCCCTATCTCTCATAAACACTCTGGGATTCCCTATCTTACACACACCCAGGGATTCCCTCTCTCTCACACTCAGTCTGGGATTCCCTATCTCTCACACACACTCTGGGATTCCCTATCTCTCACACACACTCTGGAATTCCCAATCACTCACACACACAATCTGGGATTCCCTATCTCTCACACATACTCAAGGATTCCCTATCTCTCACACACATTCTGGGATTCCGTCACACACACTCGGGGAATCCCTATCTTTCTCACACACTCTGGGATTCCCTATCTCTCTCACACACTCTGGGATTCACTATCTCACACACACTCTGGGATTCCCTATCTCTCACACACACTCTGGGATTCCTTCTCTCTCACACACACTCTGGGATTCCGCATCTCTCACACACAATCTGGAATTCCCTCTCACACACACACACACACTCTGGGATTCCCTATCTCTCACACACACTCTGGGATTCCCTATCTTTCACACACTCTGGAATTCCGTCTCTCACACACACTCTGGGATTCCCTATCTCTCTCACACACTCTGCGATTCCCTCTCTCACACACACTCTGGGATTCCCTATCTCTCACTCACACTCAGTTATTCCATCATGCACACACACTCTGTGATTCCCTATATCTCACACACACTCTGGGATACCCGATCTCTCACACACACTCTGGGATTCCCTCACACACACTCTGGGATTCCCTATATCTCACACACTCTCTGGGATTCGCTATGTCTCACATACACTCTGGGAATCCCTCTCGCACACACACTCTGGGATTCCCTATCTCTCAAACACACTCTGGGATTCCCTATCTCTCACACTCACTCTGGGATTCCCTATCTCTCACACACAATCTGGGAATCCCTATCTCTCACACACACTCTGGGATTCCGTATCTCTCAAACACACTCTGGGATTCCCCATCTCTCACACACACTCTGGAATTCCCTCTCACTCTGGGATTCCCTATCGCACACACACTCTGAGCTTTCCTATCTCACACACACACAGGGATTCCCTCTCTCTCACACTCAGTCTGGGATTCCCTATCTCTCACACACACTCTCGGATTCTCCATCTCTCACACACACTCTGAGATTCCCTATCTCTCATACACACTCTGGGATTCCCTCTCTCACAAACTCAGGGATTTCCTGAGTCTCACACACACTCTGGTATTCCATATATCTCACACACACTCTGGGATTCCCTATCTCTCACACACACTCTGGGATTCCCTATCTCTCACACACTCTGGGATTCCCTATCTCACACACACTCTGGGACTCTCTGGGATTCTATCACACACACTCTGGGATTCACTCTCTCACACACACTCTGGTATTCCCTTTATCTCGCACAAACTCTGGTAATCCCTATCTCTCGCACTCATTCTGGGATTCCCTATCTCTCTCACACACTCTGGGATTCCGTATCTCTCACACACACTCTGGGATTCCGTCTTTCTCACACACACTCTGGGATTCCCTATCTCGCTCACTCACCCTGGGTTTCCCTATCTCTCTCACACTCTCTGGGATTGTCTAGGATTCTATCACACACACTCTGGGATTCCCTATCTCTCACACACACTCTGGAATTCCCTCACTCTCTCTCACACACTCTGGGATTCCCAATCTATCACACACACTCAGGGATTCCCTATCTCTCACACACTCTCTGGGATTCCCTATTTCTCACACACACTCTGGGATTCCCCATCTCTCTCACACAATCTGGGATTCCCTATCTCTCACGCACACTCCGGGATTCCTTCTCTCTCACACACACTCTGGGATTCCCTCACACACACTCTGGGATTCCCTATTTCTCACACACTCTGGGATTCCCTATCTCTCACACACATTCTGGGATTCCCTCTTGCACACACACTCTGGGATTTCGTATACCTCACACACACTCTGGGATTCCCTATCTCTCACACACACTCTGGGATTCCCTATCTCTCACACACACTCTGGGATTCCCTACCTCTCACACTCACTCTGAGATTCCCTATCTCCTACACACACTCTGGGATTCCCTCTCTCACACACATTCTGGAATTCCGCATCTCTCACACACACTCTGGGTTTCCCTATCTCTCATAAACACTCTGGGATTCCCTATCTCACACACACACAGGAATTCCCTCTCTCTCACACTCAGTCTGGGATTCCCTATCTCTCACACACACTCTGCAATTCCCTATCTCTCACACACACTCTGGAATTCCCTATCACTCACACACACACTCTGGGATTCCCTATCTCTCACACACACTCAGGGATTCCCTATCTCTCACACACATTCTGGGATTCCGTCACACACACTCGGGGAATCCCTATCTTTCTAACACACTCTGGGATTCCCCATCTCTCTCACACACTCTGGGATTCACTATCTCACACACACTCTGGGATTCCCTATCTCTCACACACACTCTGGGATTCCTTCTCTCTCACACACACTCTGGGATTCCGCATCTCTCACACACACTCTGGGATTCCCTATCTCTCCCACACAATCTGGAATTCCCTCTCACACACACACACACACACTCTGGGATTCCCTATCTCTCACACTCACTCAGGGATTCCTATCTCTCACACACACTCTGGGATTCCCTATCTTTCACACACTCTGGAATTCCGTCTCTCACACACACTCTGGGATTCCCAATCTCTCTCACACACTCTGGGATTCCCTCTCTCACACACACTCTGGGATTACCTATCTCACTCTCACACTCAGTTATTCCATCATGCACACACACTCTGGGATTCCCTATATGTCACACGCACTCTGGGAATCCCGATCTCTCACACTCACTCTGGGATTCCCTCACACACACTCTGGGATTCCGTATATCTCACACACACTCTGGGATTCGCTATGTCTCACATACACTCTGGGATTCCCTCTCGCACACACACTCTGGGATTCCCTATTTCTCACTCACACTCAGTTATTCCCTCATGCACACACACTCTGGGATTCCCTATATCTCACACACACTCTGGGATTCCCGATCTCTCACACACACTCTGGGATTCCCCATCTCTCACACACACTCTGGGATTCCCTATCTCACACACACTCTGGGCTTCTCTATCTCTCACACACACTCTGGGATTCCCTATCTCTCACACTCACTCTGGGATTCCCTATCTCTCACACACACTCTGGGATTCCGCATCTCTGACACACACTCTGGGATTCTCCATCTCTCACACACACTCTGGGATTCCCTATCTCTCATACACACTCTGGGATTCACTCTCTCACACAAACTCAGGGATTTCCTGTGTCTCACACACACTCTGGGATTCCCTATCTTTCACACACTCTGGGATTCCCTATCACTCACACACACTCTGGGATTCCCTATCTCTCACACATACTCTGGGATTCCCTATCTCTCACACACACTCTGGGATTCTTTATCTCTCACACACACTCTGGGATTCCCTATCTCCCACTCACACTCTGGGATTCCCTCTCTCACTCACATTCTGGAATTCCGCATCTCTCACACACACTCTGGGATTCCCTATCTTTCATAAACACTCTGGGATTCCCTATCTTACACACACACAGGGATTCCCTCTCTCTCACACTCAGTCTGGGATTCCCTATCTCTCACACACACTCTGGGATTCCCTATCTCTCTCACACACTCTGGAATTCCCTATCACTCACACACACAATCTGGGATTCCCTATCTCTCACACACACACTCTGGGATTCCCTATCTCTCACACACTCTGGGATTCCCTATCTCACACACACTCTGGGACTCTCTGGGATTCTATCACACACACTCTGGGATTCACTCTCTCACACACACTCTGGTATTCCCTTTATCTCGCACAAACTCTGGTATTCCCTATCTCACTCACTCATTCTGGGATTCCCTAGCTCTCTCACACACTCTGGGATTCCGTTTCTCTCACACACACTCTGGGATTCCCTCTCTCTCACACACACTCTGGGATTCCCTATGTCGCTCACTCACTCTGGGATTCCCTATCTCTCTCACACACTCTGGGATTGTCTAGGATTCTATCACACATACTCTGGGATTCCCTATCTCTCACACACATTCTGGGATTCCGTCACACACACTCGGGGAATCCCTATCTTTCTAACACACTCTGGGATTCCCCATCTCTCTCACACACTCTGGGATTCACTATCTCACACACACTCTGGGATTCCCTATCTCTCACACACACTCTGGGATTCCTTCTCTCTCACACACACTCTGGGATTCCGCATCTCTCACACACACTCTGGGATTCCCTATCTCTCCCACACAATCTGGAATTCCCTCTCACACACACACACACACACTCTGGGATTCCCTATCTCTCACACTCACTCAGGGATTCCTATCTCTCACACACACTCTGGGATTCCCTATCTTTCACACACTCTGGAATTCCGTCTCTCACACACACTCTGGGATTCCCAATCTCTCTCACACACTCTGGGATTCCCTCTCTCACACACACTCTGGGATTCCGCATCTCTCACACACACTCTGGGATTCCCTATCTCTCCCACACAATCTGGAATTCCCTCTCACACACACACACACACACTCTGGGATTCCCTATCTCTCACACTCACTCAGGGATTCCTATCTCTCACACACACTCTGGGATTCCCTATCTTTCACACACTCTGGAATTCCGTCTCTCACACACACTCTGGGATTCCCAATCTCTCTCACACACTCTGGGATTCCCTCTCTCACACACACTCTGGGATTACCTATCTCACTCTCACACTCAGTTATTCCATCATGCACACACACTCTGGGATTCCCTATATGTCACACGCACTCTGGGAATCCCGATCTCTCACACTCACTCTGGGATTCCCTCACACACACTCTGGGATTCCGTATATCTCACACACACTCTGGGATTCGCTATGTCTCACATACACTCTGGGATTCCCTCTCGCACACACACTCTGGGATTCCCTATTTCTCACTCACACTCAGTTATTCCCTCATGCACACACACTCTGGGATTCCCTATATCTCACACACACTCTGGGATTCCCGATCTCTCACACACACTCTGGGATTCCCCATCTCTCACACACACTCTGGGATTCCCTATCTCACACACACTCTGGGCTTCTCTATCTCTCACACACACTCTGGGATTCCCTATCTCTCACACTCACTCTGGGATTCCCTATCTCTCACACACACTCTGGGATTCCGCATCTCTGACACACACTCTGGGATTCTCCATCTCTCACACACACTCTGGGATTCCCTATCTCTCATACACACTCTGGGATTCACTCTCTCACACAAACTCAGGGATTTCCTGTGTCTCACACACACTCTGGGATTCCCTATCTTTCACACACTCTGGGATTCCCTATCACTCACACACACTCTGGGATTCCCTATCTCTCACACATACTCTGGGATTCCCTATCTCTCACACACACTCTGGGATTCTTTATCTCTCACACACACTCTGGGATTCCCTATCTCCCACTCACACTCTGGGATTCCCTCTCTCACTCACATTCTGGAATTCCGCATCTCTCACACACACTCTGGGATTCCCTATCTTTCATAAACACTCTGGGATTCCCTATCTTACACACACACAGGGATTCCCTCTCTCTCACACTCAGTCTGGGATTCCCTATCTCTCACACACACTCTGGGATTCCCTATCTCTCTCACACACTCTGGAATTCCCTATCACTCACACACACAATCTGGGATTCCCTATCTCTCACACACACACTCTGGGATTCCCTATCTCTCACACACTCTGGGATTCCCTATCTCACACACACTCTGGGACTCTCTGGGATTCTATCACACACACTCTGGGATTCACTCTCTCACACACACTCTGGTATTCCCTTTATCTCGCACAAACTCTGGTATTCCCTATCTCACTCACTCATTCTGGGATTCCCTAGCTCTCTCACACACTCTGGGATTCCGTTTCTCTCACACACACTCTGGGATTCCCTCTCTCTCACACACACTCTGGGATTCCCTATGTCGCTCACTCACTCTGGGATTCCCTATCTCTCTCACACACTCTGGGATTGTCTAGGATTCTATCACACATACTCTGGGATTCCCTATCTCTCACACACACTCTGGGATTCCAACTCTCACACATACTCTGGGATTCCCTAT
Organism: Chiloscyllium plagiosum; assembly: GCF_037043375.1. Lineage (NCBI taxonomy): Eukaryota > Metazoa > Chordata > Chondrichthyes > Orectolobiformes > Hemiscylliidae > Chiloscyllium > Chiloscyllium plagiosum. The sequence continues at coordinate 7,188,291 of NW_028270192.1, read as the reverse complement.
CTCTCACACACACTCTGGAATTCCCTCACTCTCTCTCACACACTCGGGGAATCCCTATCTTTCTCACACACTCTGGGATTCCCTATCTCTCTCACACACTCTGGGATTCACTATCTCACACACACACTCTGGGATTCCCGATCTCTCACACACACTCAGGGATTCCCTATCTCTCACACACTCTCTGGGATTCCGTCACACACACTCGGGGAATCCCTATCTTTCTCACACACTCTGGGATTCCCTATCTCTCTCACACACTCTGGGATTCACTATCTCACACACACTCTGGGATTCCCGATCTCTCACACACACTCTGGGATTTCCTATCTCTCACACATTCTGGTATTCCCTATCACTCACACACACTCTGGGATTCTCTATCTCTCACACACACTCTGGGATTCCCTATCTCTCATACACTCTGGTATTCCCTATCTCTCACACACACTCTGGGACTCTCTGGGATTCTATCACACACACTCTGGGATTCCCTCGCTCAGACACACTCAGGGATTCCCTATATCTCACACACACTCTGGGATTCGCTATCTCTCACACACACTCTGGGATTCCCTATCTCTCACACACACTCCGGGATTCCATATCTCTCTCACACACTCTGGGATTCCCTATCTCACACAAACTCTGGGATTCCCTATCTCTCACACACGATCTGGGATTCCCTATCTCTCACACACACTGTGGGATTCCCTATCCCTCACACTCACTCTGGGATTCCCTATCTCTCACACACACTCTGGGATTCCGCATCTCTGACATACAGTTTGGGATTCCCTATCTCTCACACACACTCTGGGATTCCCTATCTCTCATACACACTCTGGGATTCCCTCTCTCACACACACTCTGGGATTTCCTGTGTCTCACACACACTCTGGGATTCCCTATCTCTCACACACACTCTGGGATTTCCTATCTCTCACACACTCTGGGATTCCCTATCACTCACACACACTCTGGGATTCCCTATCTCTCACACATACTCTGGGATTCCCTATCTCTCACACACACTCTGGGATTCTCTATCTCTCACACACACTCTGGGATTCCCTATCTCCCACTCACACTCTGGGATTCCCTCTCTCACACACATTCTGGAATTCCGCATCTCTCACACACACTCTGGGATTCCCTATCTCTCATAAACACTCTGGGATTCCCTATCTTACACACACACAGGGATTCCCTCTCTCTCACACTCAGTCTGGGATTCCCTATCTCTCACACACACTCTGGGATTCCCTATCTCTCACACACACTCTGGAATTCCCTATCACTCACACACACAATCTGGGATTCCCTATCTCTCACACATACTCAGGGATACCCTATCTCTCACACACATTCTGGGATTCCGTCACACACACTCGGGGAATCCCTATCTTTCTCACACACTCTGGGATTCCCTATCTCTCTCACACACTCTGGGATTCACTATCTCACACACACTCTGGGATTCCCTATCTCTCACACACACTCTGGGATTCCTTCTCTCTCACACACACTCTGGGATTCCGCATCTCTAACACACACTCTGGGATTCCCTATCTCTCACACACAATCTGGAATTCCCTCTCTCACACACACACACACTCTGGGATTCCCTATCTCTCACACTCACTCAGGGATTCCCTATCTCTCACACACACTCTGGGATTCCCTATCTTTCACACACTCTGGAATTCCGTCTCTCACACACACTCTGGGATTCCCTATCTCTCACACACACTCTGGTATTCCATATATCTCACACACACTCTGGGATTCCCTATCTCTCACACACACACTCTGGGATTCCCTATCTCTCACACACTCTGGGATTCCCTATCTCTCACACACACTCTGGGACTCTATGGCATTCTATCACACACACTCTGGGATTCACTCTCTCACACACACTCTGGTATTCCCTTTATCTCGCACAAACTCTGGTATTCCCTATCTCTCGCACTCATTCTGGGATTCCCTAGCTCTCTCACACACTCTGGGATTCCGTATCTCTCACACACACTCTGGGATTCCCTCTATCTCACACACACTCTGGGATTCCCTATCTCGCTCACTCACTCTGGGATTCCCTATCTCTCTCACACACTCTGGGATTGTCTAGGATTCTATCACACACACTCTGGGATTCCCTATCTCTCACACACACTCTGGGATTCCAACTCTCACACATACTCTGGGATTCCCTATCTCTCACACACACTCTGGAATTCCCTCACACTCTCTCACACACTCTGGGATTCCCTATCTCTCACCCACACTCAGTGATTCCCTATCTCTCACACACTCTCTGGGATTCCGTCACACACACTCGGGGAATCCCTATCTTTCTCACACACTCTGGGATTCCCTATCTCTCTCACACACTCTAGGATTCACTATCTCACACACACTCTGGGATTCCCGATCTCTCACACACACTCAGGGATTCCCTATCTCTCACACACTCTCTGGGATTCCGTCACACACACTCGGGGAATCCCTATCTTTCTCACACACTCTGGGATTCCCTATCTCTCTCACACACTCTGGGATTCACTATCTCACACACACTCTGGGATTCCCGATCTCTCACACACACTCTGGGATTTCCTATCTCTCACACACTCTGGGATTCCCTATCACTCACACACACTCTGGGATTCTCTATCTCTCACACACACTCTGGGATTCCCTATGTCTCATACACTCTGGTATTCCCTATCTCTCACACACACTGTGGGACTCTCTGGGATTCTATCACACACACTCTGGGATTCCCTCGCTCAGACACACTCAGGGATTCCCTATATCTCACACACACTCTGGGATTCGCTATCTCTCACACACACTCTGGGATTCCCTATCTCTCACACACACTCCGGGATTCCATATCTCTCTCACACACTCTGGGATTCCCTATCTCACACAAACTCTGGGATTCCCTATCTCTCACACACGATCTGGGATTCCCTATCTCTCACACACACTGTGGGATTCCCTATCCCTCACACTCACTCTGGGATTCCCTATCTCTCACATACACTTTGGGATTCCGCATCTCTGACATACAGTTTGGGATTCCCTATCTCTCACACACACTCTGGGATTCCCTAACTCTCATACACACTCTGGGATTCCCTCTCTCACACACACTCTGGGATTTCCTGTGTCTCACACACACTCTGGGATTCCCTATCTCTCACACACACTCTGGGATTTCCTATCTCTCACACACTCTGGGATTCCCTATCACTCACACACACTCTGGAATTCCCTATCTCTCACACATACTCTGGGATTCTCTATCTCTCACACACACTCTGGGATTCTCTATCTCTCACACACACTCTGGGATTTCCTATCTCCCACTCACACTCTGGGAATCCCTCTCTCACACACATTCTGGAATTCCGCATCTCTCATAAACACTCTGGGATTCCCTATCTCTCATAAACACTCTGGGATTCCCTATCTTACACACACCCAGGGATTCCCTCTCTCTCACACTCAGTCTGGGATTCCCTATCTCTCACACACACTCTGGGATTCCCTATCTCTCACACACACTCTGGAATTCCCAATCACTCACACACACAATCTGGGATTCCCTATCTCTCACACATACTCAAGGATTCCCTATCTCTCACACACATTCTGGGATTCCGTCACACACACTCGGGGAATCCCTATCTTTCTCACACACTCTGGGATTCCCTATCTCTCTCACACACTCTGGGATTCACTATCTCACACACACTCTGGGATTCCCTATCTCTCACACACACTCTGGGATTCCTTCTCTCTCACACACACTCTGGGATTCCGCATCTCTCACACACAATCTGGAATTCCCTCTCACACACACACACACACTCTGGGATTCCCTATCTCTAACACACACTCTGGGATTCCCTATCTTTCACACACTCTGGAATTCCGTCTCTCACACACACTCTGGGATTCCCTATCTCTCTCACACACTCTGCGATTCCCTCTCTCACACACACTCTGGGATTCCCTATCTCTCACTCACACTCAGTTATTCCATCATGCACACACACTCTGGGATTCCCTATATCTCACACACACTCTGGGATACCCGATCTCTCACACACACTCTGGGATTCCCTCACACACACTCTGGGATTCCCTATATCTCACACACTCTCTGGGATTCGCTATGTCTCACATACACTCTGGGAATCCCTCTCGCACACACACTCTGGGATTCCCTATCTCTCAAACACACTCTGGGATTCCCTATCTCTCACACTCACTCTGGGATTCCCTATCTCTCACACACAATCTGGGAATCCCTATCTCTCACACACACTCTGGGATTCCGTATCTCTCAAACACACTCTGGGATTCCCCATCTCTCACACACACTCTGGAATTCCCTCTCACTCTGGGATTCCCTATCGCACACACACTCTGAGCTTTCCTATCTCACACACACACAGGGATTCCCTCTCTCTCACACTCAGTCTGGGATTCCCTATCTCTCACACACACTCTCGGATTCTCCATCTCTCACACACACTCTGAGATTCCCTATCTCTCATACACACTCTGGGATTCCCTCTCTCACAAACTCAGGGATTTCCTGAGTCTCACACACACTCTGGTATTCCATATATCTCACACACACTCTGGGATTCCCTATCTCTCACACACACTCTGGGATTCCCTATCTCTCACACACTCTGGGATTCCCTATCTCACACACACTCTGGGACTCTCTGGGATTCAATCACACACACTCTGGGATTCACTCTCTCACACACACACTGGTATTCCCTTTATCTCGCACAAACTCTGGTAATCCCTATCTCTCGCACTCATTCTGGGATTCCCTATCTCTCTCACACACTCTGGGATTCCGTATCTCTCACACACACTCTGGGATTCCGTCTTTCTCACACACACTCTGGGATTCCCTATCTCGCTCACTCACCCTGGGTTTCCCTATCTCTCTCACACTCTCTGGGATTGTCTAGGATTCTATCACACACACTCTGGGATTCCCTATCTCTCACACACACTCTGGAATTCCCTCACTCTCTCTCACACACTCTGGGATTCCCAATCTATCACACACACTCAGGGATTCCCTATCTCTCACACACTCTCTGGGATTCCCTATTTCTCACACACACTCTGGGATTCCCCATCTCTCTCACACAATCTGGGATTCCCTATCTCTCACGCACACTCCGGGATTCCTTCTCTCTCACACACACTCTGGGATTCCCTCACACACACTCTGGGATTCCCTATTTCTCACACACTCTGGGATTCCCTATCTCTCACACACATTCTGGGATTCCCTCTTGCACACACACTCTGGGATTTCGTATACCTCACACACTATCTGGGATTCCCTATCTCTCACACACACTCTGGGATTCCCTATCTCTCACACACACTCTGGGATTCCCTACCTCTCACACTCACTCTGAGATTCCCTATCTCCTACACACACTCTGGGATTCCCTCTCTCACACACATTCTGGAATTCCGCATCTCTCACACACACTCTGGGTTTCCCTATCTCTCATAAACACTCTGGGATTCCCTATCTCACACACACACAGGGATTCCCTCTCTCTCACACTCAGTCTGGGATTCCCTATCTCTCACACACACTCTGCAATTCCCTATCTCTCACACACACTCTGGAATTCCCTATCACTCACACACACACTCTGGGATTCCCTATCTCTCACACACACTCAGGGATTCCCTATCTCTCACACACATTCTGGGATTCCGTCACACACACTCGGGGAATCCCTATCTTTCTAACACACTCTGGGATTCCCCATCTCTCTCACACACTCTGGGATTCACTATCTCACACACACTCTGGGATTCCCTATCTCTCACACACACTCTGGGATTCCTTCTCTCTCACACACACTCTGGGATTCCGCATCTCTCACACACACTCTGGGATTCCCTATCTCTCCCACACAATCTGGAATTCCCTCTCACACACACACACACACACTCTGGGATTCCCTATCTCTCACACTCACTCAGGGATTCCTATCTCTCACACACACTCTGGGATTCCCTATCTTTCACACACTCTGGAATTCCGTCTCTCACACACACTCTGGGATTCCCAATCTCTCTCACACACTCTGGGATTCCCTCTCTCACACACACTCTGGGATTACCTATCTCACTCTCACACTCAGTTATTCCATCATGCACACACACTCTGGGATTCCCTATATGTCACACGCACTCTGGGAATCCCGATCTCTCACACTCACTCTGGGATTCCCTCACACACACTCTGGGATTCCGTATATCTCACACACACTCTGGGATTCGCTATGTCTCACATACACTCTGGGATTCCCTCTCGCACACACACTCTGGGATTCCCTATCTCTCACACACTCTGGGATTCCCTATATCTCACACACACTCTGGGATTCCCGATCTCTCACACACACTCTGGGATTCCCTATCTCTCACACTCACTCTGGGATTCCCTATCTCTCACACACACTCTGGGATTCCGCATCTCTGACACACACTCTGGGATTCTCCATCTCTCACACACACTCTGGGATTCCCTATCTCTCATACACACTCTGGGATTCACTCTCTCACACAAACTCAGGGATTTCCTGTGTCTCACACACACTCTGGGATTCCCTATCTCTCACACACTCTGGGATTCCCTATCACTCACACACACTCTGGGATTCCCTATCTCTCACACATACTCTGGGATTCCCTATCTCTCACACACACTCTGGGATTCTTTATCTCTCACACACACTCTGGGATTCCCTATCTCCCACTCACACTCTGGGATTCCCTCTCTCACTCACATTCTGGAATTCCGCATCTCTCACACACACTCTGGGATTCCCTATCTTTCATAAACACTCTGGGATTCCCTATCTTACACACACACAGGGATTCCCTCTCTCTCACACTCAGTCTGGGATTCCCTATCTCTCACACACACTCTGGGATTCCCTATCTCTCTCACACACTCTGGAATTCCCTATCACTCACACACACAATCTGGGATTCCCTATCTCTCACACACACACTCTGGGATTCCCTATCTCTCACACACTCTGGGATTCCCTATCTCACACACACTCTGGGACTCTCTGGGATTCTATCACACACACTCTGGGATTCACTCTCTCACACACACTCTGGTATTCCCTTTATCTCGCACAAACTCTGGTATTCCCTATCTCACGCACTCATTCTGGGATTCCCTAGCTCTCTCACACACTCTGGGATTCCGTTTCTCTCACACACACTCTGGGATTCCCTCTCTCTCACACACACTCTGGGATTCCCTATGTCGCTCACTCACTCTGGGATTCCCTATCTCTCTCACACACTCTGGGATTGTCTAGGATTCTATCACACATACTCTGGGATTCCCTATCTCTCACACACACTCTGGGATTCCAACTCTCACACATACTCTGGGATTCCCTATCTCTCACACACACTCTGGAATTCCCTCACTCTCTCTCACACACTCGGGGAATCCCTATCTTTCTCACACACTCTGGGATTCCCTATCTCTCTCACACACTCTGGGATTCACTATCTCACACACACACTCTGGGATTCCCGATCTCTCACACACACTCAGGGATTCCCTATCTCTCACACACTCTCTGGGATTCCGTCACACACACTCGGGGAATCCCTATCTTTCTCACACACTCTGGGATTCCCTATCTCTCTCACACACTCTGGGATTCACTATCTCACACACACTCTGGGATTCCCGATCTCTCACACACACTCTGGGATTTCCTATCTCTCACACATTCTGGTATTCCCTATCACTCACACACACTCTGGGATTCTCTATCTCTCACACACACTCTGGGATTCCCTATCTCTCATACACTCTGGTATTCCCTATCTCTCACACACACTCTGGGACTCTCTGGGATTCTATCACACACACTCTGGGATTCCCTCGCTCAGACACACTCAGGGATTCCCTATATCTCACACACACTCTGGGATTCGCTATCTCTCACACACACTCTGGGATTCCCTATCTCTCACACACACTCCGGGATTCCATATCTCTCTCACACACTCTGGGATTCACTATCTCACACACACTCTGGGATTCCCGATCTCTCACACACACTCTGGGATTCCCTATCTCTCACACACACTCCGGGATTCCATATCTCTCTCACACACTCTGGGATTCCCTATCTCACACACACACTCTGGGATTCCCTATCTCTCACACATACTCTGGGATTCCCTATCTCTCACACACACTCTGGGATTCTCTATCTCTCACACACGATCTGGGATTCCCTATCTCTCACACATACTCTGGGATTCCCTATCTCTCACACACACTCTGGGATTCTCTATCTCTCACACACACTCTGGGATTCCCTATCTCCCACTCACACTCTGGGATTCCCTCTCTCACACACATTCTGGAATTCCGCATCTCTCACACACACTCTGGGATTCCCTATCTCTCATAAACACTCTGGGATTCCCTATCTTACACACACACAGGGATTCCCTCTCTCTCACACTCAGTCTGGGATTCCCTATCTCTCACACACACTCTGGGATTCCCTATCTCTCACACACACTCTGGAATTCCCTATCACTCACACACACAATCTGGGATTCCCTATCTCTCACACATACTCAGGGATACCCTATCTCTCACACACATTCTGGGATTCCGTCACACACACTCGGGGAATCCCTATCTTTCTCACACACTCTGGGATTCCTTCTCTCTCACACACACTCTGGGATTCCGCATCTCTAACACACACTCTGGGATTCCCTATCTCTCACACACAATCTGGAATTCCCTCTCTCACACACACACACACTCTGGGATTCCCTATCTCTCACACTCACTCAGGGATTCCCTATCTCTCACACACACTCTGGGATTCCCTATCTTTCACACACTCTGGAATTCCGTCTCTCACACACACTCTGGGATTCCCTATCTCTCTCACACACTCTGGGATTCCCTCTCTCACACACACTCTGGGATTCCCTATCTCTCACTCACACTCAGTTATTCCATCATGCACACACACTCTGGGATTCCCTATATCTCACACACACTCTGGGATTCCCGATCTCTCACACACACTCTGGTATTCCCTCACACACACTCTGGGATTCCCTATATCTCACACACTCTCTGGGATTCACTATCTCACACACACTCTGGGATTCCCTATCTCTCACACACACTCTGGGATTCCTTCTCTCTCACACACACTCTGGGATTCCGCATCTCTAACACACACTCTGGGATTCCCTATCTCTCACACACAATCTGGAATTCCCTCTCTCACACACACACACACTCTGGGATTCCCTATCTCTCACACTCACTCAGGGATTCCCTATCTCTCACACACACTCTGGGATTCCCTATCTTTCACACACTCTGGAATTCCGTCTCTCACACACACTCTGGGATTCCCTATCTCTCTCACACACTCTGGGATTCCCTCTCTCACACACACTCTGGGATTCCCTATCTCTCACTCACACTCAGTTATTCCATCATGCACACACACTCTGGGATTCCCTATATCTCACACACACTCTGGGATTCCCGATCTCTCACACACACTCTGGTATTCCCTCACACACACTCAGGGATTCCCTATATCTCACACACTCTCTGGGATTCGCTATGTCTCACATACACTCTGGGATTCCCTCTCGCACACACACTCTGGGATTCGCTATCTCTCACACACACTCTGGGATTCCCTATCTCTCACACACACTCCGGGATTCCATATCTCTCTCACACACTCTGGGATTCCCTATCTCACACAAACTCTGGGATTCCCTATCTCTCACACACGATCTGGGATTCCCTATCTCTCACACACACTGTGGGATTCTCTATCCCTCACACTCACTCTGGGATTCCCTATCTCTCACACACACTCTGGGATTCCGCATCTCTGACATACAGTTTGGGATTCCCTATCTCTCACACACACTCTGGGATTCCCTATCTCTCATACACACTCTGGGATTCCCTCTCTCACACACACTCTGGGATTTCCTGTGTCTCACACACACTCTGGGATTCCCTATCTCTCACACACACTCTGGGATTTCCTATCTCTCACACACTCTGGGATTCCCTATCACTCACACACACTCTGGGATTCCCTATCTCTCACACATACTCTGGGATTCCCTATCTCTCACACACACTCTGAGATTCTCTATCTCTCACACACACTCTGGGATTCCCTATCTCCCACTCACACTCTGGGATTCCCTCTCTCACACACATTCTGGAATTCCGCATCTCTCACACACACTCTGGGATTCCCTATCTCTCATAAACACTCTGGGATTCCCTATCTTACACACACACAAGGATTCCCTCTCTCTCACACTCAGTCTGGGATTCCCTATCTCTCACACACACTCTGGGATTCCCTATCTCTCACACACACTCTGGAATTCCCTATCACTCACACACACAATCTGGGATTCCCTATCTCTCACACATACTCAGGGATACCCTATCTCTCACACACATTCTGGGATTCCGTCACACACACTCGGGGAATCCCTATCTTTCTCACACACTCTGGGATTCCCTATCTCTCTCACACACTCTGGGATTCACTATCTCACACACACTCTGGGATTCCCTATCTCTCACACACACTCTGGGATTCCTTCTCTCTCACACACACTCTGGGATTCCGCATCTCTAACGCACACTCTGGGATTCCCTATCTCTCACACACAATCTGGAATTCCCTCTCTCACACACACACACACTCTGGGATTCCCTATCTCTCACACTCACTCAGGGATTCCCTATCTCTCACACACACTCTGGGATTCCCTATCTTTCACACACTCTGGAATTCCGTCTCTCACACACACTCTGGGATTCCCTATCTCTCTCACACACTCTGGGATTCCCTCTCTCACACACACTCTGGGATTCCCTATCTCTCACTCACACTCAGTTATTCCATCATGCACACACACTCTGGGATTCCCTATATCTCACACACACTCTGGGATTCCCGATCTCTCACACACACTCTGGGATTCCCTCACACACACTCTGGGATTCCCTATATCTCACACACTCTCTGGGATTCGCTATGTCTCACATACACTCTGGGATTCCCTCTCGCACACACACTCTGGGATTCCTATCTCTCAAACACACTCTGGGATTCCCCATCTCTCACACACACTCTGAGCTTCCCTATCTCTCACACACAATCTGGGATTCCCTATCTCTCACACTCACTCTGGGATTCCCTATCACTCACACACACTCTGGGATTCCCTCTCTCACACAAACTCAGGGATTTCCTGTGTCTCACACACACTCTGGGATTCCCTATCTCACACAGACTCTGGGACTCTCTGGGATTCTATCACACAGACTCTGGGATTCACTCTCTCACACACACTCTGGTATTCCCTTTATCTCGCACAAACTCTGGGATTCCCTCTCTCTCTCACACACTCTGGGATTCCCTATCTCGCTCACTCACTCTGGGATTCCCTATCTCTCACACACACTCTGGAATTCCCTCACACTCTCTCACACACTCTGGGATTCCCTATCTCTCACACACACTCAGGGATTCCCTATCTCTCACACACTCTCAGGGATTCTGTCACACACACTCGGGGAATCCCTATCTTTCTCACACACTCTGGGATACCCTATCTCTCTCACACACTCTGGGATTCACTATCTCACACACACTCTGGGATTCCCGATCTCTCACACACACTCAGGGATTCCCTATCTCTCACACACTCTCTGGGATTCCGTCACACACACTCGGGGAATCCCTATCTTTCTCACACACTCTGGGATTCCCTATCTCTCTCACACACTCTGGGATTCACTATCTCACACACACTCTGGGATTCCCGATCTCTCACACACACTCTGGGATTTCCTATCTCTCACACACTCTGGGATTCCCTATCACTCACACACACTCTGGGATTCCCTATCTCTCACACACACTCTGGGATTCCCTATGTCTCATACAGTCTGATATTCCCTATCTCTCACACACACTCTGGGACTCTCTGGGATTCTATCACACACACTCTGGGATTCCCTCGCTCAGACACACTCAGTGATTCCCTATATCTCACACACACTCTGGGATTCGCTATCTCTCACACACACTCTGGGATTCCCTATCTCTCACACACACTCCGGGATTCCATATCTCTCTCACACACTCTGGGATTCCCTATCTCACACAAACTCTGGGATTCCCTATCTCTCACACACGATCTGGGATTCCCTATCTCTCACACACACTCTGGGATTCCCTATCTCTCATACACACTCTGGGATTCCCTCTCTCACACACACTCTGGGATTTCCTGTGTCTCACACACACTCTGGGATTCCCTATCACTCACACACACTCTGGGATTCCCTATCTCTCACACATACTCTGGGATTCCCTATCTCTCACACACACTCTGGGATTCTCTATCTCTCACACACACTCTGGGATTCCCTATCTCCCACTCACACTCTGGGATTCCCTCTCTCACTCACATTCTGGAATTCCTAATCTCTCACACACACTCTGGGATTCCCTATCTTTCATAAACACTCTGGGATTCCCTATCTTACACACACACAGGGATTCCCTCTCTCTCACACTCAGTCTGGGATTCCCTATCTCTCACACACACTCTGGGATTCCCTATCTCTCACACACACTCTGGAATTCCCTATCACTCACACACACACTCTGGGATTCCCTATCTCTCACACATACTCAGGGTGTGTCAGATAGGGAATACTCAGGGATTCCCTATCTCTCACACACATTCTGGGATTCCGTCACACACACTCGGGGAAATCCTATCTTTCTCACACACTCTGGGATTCCCTATCTCTCTCACACACTCTGGGATTCACTATCTCACACACACTCTGGGATTCCCTATCTCTCACACACAATCTGGGATTCCTTCTCTCTCACACACACTCTGGGATTCCGCATCTCTCACACACACTCTGGGATTCCCTTTCTCTCACACACACTCTGGGATTCCCTATCTCCCACTCACACTCTGGGATTCCCTCTCTCACACACATTCTGGAATTCCGCATCTCTCACACACACTCTGGGATTCCCTATCTTTCATAAACACTCTGGGATTCCCTATCTTACACACACACAGGGATTCCCTCTCTCTCACACTCAGTCTGGGATTCCCTATCTCTCACACACACTCTGGGATTCCCTATCTCTCACACACACTCTGGAATTCCCTATCACTCACACACACAATCTGGGATTCCACATCTCTCACACATACTCAGGGATTCCCTATCTCTCACACACATTCTGGGATTCCGTCAAACACACTCGGGGAATCCCTATCTTTCTCACACACTCTGGGATTCCCTATCTCTCTCACACACTCTGGGATTCACTATCTCACACACACTCTGGGATTCGCTATCTTTCACACACACTCTGGGATTCCTTCTCTCTCACACACACTCTGGGATTCCGCATCTCTCACACACACTCTGGGATTCCCTATCTCTCACACACAATCTGGAATTCCCTCTCACACACACACACACACTCTGGGATTCCCTATCTCTCACACTCACTCAGGGATTCCCTATCTCTCACACACACTCTGGGATTCCCTATCTTTCACACACTCTGGAATTCTGTCTCTCACACACACTCTGGGATTCCCTATCTCTCTCACACACTCTGGGATTCCCTCTCTCACACACACTCTGGGATTCCCTATCTCTCACTCACACTCAGTTATTCCATCATGCACACACACTCTGGGATTCCCTATATCTCACACACACTCTGGGATTCCCGATCTCTCACACACACTCTGGGATTCCCTCACACACACTCTCTGGGATTCCCTATATCTCACATACACTCTGGGATTCCCTCTCGCACACACACTCTGGGATTCCTATCTCTCAAACACACTCTGGGATTCCCCATCTCTCACACACACTCTGGGATTCCCTATCTCACACACACTCTGAGCTTCCCTATCTCTCACACACACTCTGGGATTCCCTATCTCTCACACTCACTCTGGGATTTCCTATCTCTCACTCACACTCAGTTATTCCATCATGCACACACACTCTGGGATTCCCTATATCTCACACACACTCTGGGATACCCGATCTCTCACACACACTCTGGGATTCCCTCACACACACTCTGGGATTCCCTATATCTCACACACTCTCTGGGATTCGCTATGTCTCACATACACTCTGGGAATCCCTCTCGCACACACACTCTGGGATTCCCTATCTCTCAAACACACTCTGGGATTCCCGATCTCTCACACATACTCTGGGATTCCCTATCTCTCACATACACTCTGGGATTCCCTCTCGCACACGCACTCTGGGATTCCCTATATCTCACACACACTCTGGGATTCCCTATCTCTCACACACACTCTGGGATTCCCTATCTCTCACTCACACTCAGTTATTGCCTCATGCACACACACTCTGGGATTCCCTATATCTCACACACACTCTGGGATTCCCGATCTCTCACACACACTCTGGGATTCCCCATCTCTCACACACACTCTGGGATTCCGTCACACACACTCGGGGAATCCCTATCTTTCTCACACACTCTGGGATTCCCTATCTCTCTCACACACTCTGGGATTCACTATCTCACACACACTCTGGGATTCCCGATCTCTCACACACACTCAGGGATTCCCTATCTCTCACACACTCTCTGGGATTCCGTCACACACACTCGGGGAATCCCTATCTTTCTCACACACTCTGGGATTCCCTATCTCTCTCACACACTCTGGGATTCACTATCTCACACACACTCTGGGATTCCCGATCTCTCACACACACTCTGGGATTTCCTATCTCTCACACACTCTGGGATTCCCTATCACTCACACACACTCTGGGATTCTCTATCTCTCACACACAATCTGGGATTCCCTATGTCTCATACAGTCTGATATTCCCTATCTCTCACACACACTCTGGGACTCTCTGGGATTCTATCACACACACTCTGGGATTCCCTCGCTCAGACACACTCAGTGATTCCCTATATCTCACACACACTCTGGGATTCGCTATCTCTCACACACACTCTGGGATTCCCTATCTCTCACACACACTCCGGGATTCCATATCTCTCTCACACACTCTGGGATTCCCTATCTCACACAAACTCTGGGATTCCCTATCTCTCACACACGATCTGGGATTCCCTATCTCTCATACACACTGTGGGATTCCCTATCCCTCACACTCACTCTGGGATTCCCTATCTCTCACACACACTCTGGGATTCCGCATCTCTGACATACACTTTTGGATTCCCTATCTCTCACACACACTCTTGGATTCCCTATCTCTCATACAGACTCTGGGATTCCCTCTCTCACACACACTCTGGGATTTCCTGTGTCTCACACACACTCTGGGATTCCCTATCTCTCACACACACTCTGGGATTTCCTATCTCTCACACACTCTGGGATTCCCTATCACTCACACACACTCTGGGATTCCCTATCTCTCACACATACTCTGGGATTCCCTATCTCTCACACACACTCTGGGATTCTCTATCTCTCACACACACTCTGGGATTCCCTATCTCCCACTCACACTCTGGGATTCCCTCTCTCACTCACATTCTGGAATTCCGCATCTCTCACACACACTCTGGGATTCCCTATCTTTCATAAACACACTGGGATTCCCTATCTTACACACACACAGGGATTCCCTCTCTCTCACACTCAGTCTGGGATTCCCTATCTCTCACACACACTCTGGGATTCCCTATCTCTCAACACACTCTGGAATTCCCTATCACTCACACACACAATCTGGGATTCCCTATCTCTCACACATACTCAGGGTGTGTCAGATAGGGAATACTCAGGGATTCCCTATCTCTCACACACATTCTGGGATTCCGTCACACACACTCGGGGAAATCCTATCTTTCTCACACACTCTGGGATTCCCTATCTCTCTCACACACTCTGGGATTCACTATCTCACACACACTCTGGGATTCCCTATCTCTCACACACACTCTGGGATTCCTTCTCTCTCACACACACTCTGGGATTCCGCATCTCTCACACACACTCTGGGATTCCCTTTCTCTCACACACACTCTGGGATTCCCTATCTCCCATTCACACTCTGGGATTCCCTCTCTCACACACATTCTGGAATTCCGCATCTCTCACACACACTCTGGGATTCCCTATCTTTCATAAACACTCTGGGATTCCCTATCTTACACACACACAGGGATTCCCTCTCTCTCACACTCAGTCTGGGATTCCCTATCTCTCACACACACTCTGGGATTCCCTATCTCTCACACACACTCTGGAATTCCCTATCACTCACACACACAATCTGGGATTCCACATCTCTCACACATACTCAGGGATTCCCTATCTCTCACACACATTCTGGGATTCCGTCAAACACACTCGGGGAATCCCTATCTTTCTCACACACTCTGGGATTCCCTATCTCTCTCACACACTCTGGGATTCACTATCTCACACACACTCTGGGATTCCCTATCTCTCACACACACTCTGGGATTCCTTCTCTCTCACACACACTCTGGGATTCCGCATCTCTAACACACACTCTGGGATTCCCTATCTCTCACACACAATCTGGAATTCCCTCTCTCACACACACACACACTCTGGGATTCCCTATCTCTCACACTCACTCAGGGATTCCCTATCTCTCACACACACTCTGGGATTCCCTATCTTTCACACACTCTGGAATTCCGTCTCTCACACACACTCTGGGATTCCCTATCTCTCTCACACACTCTGGGATTCCCTCTCTCACACACACTCTGGGATTCCCTATCTCTCACTCACACTCAGTTATTCCATCATGCACACACACTCTGGGATTCCCTATATCTCACACACACTCCGGGATACCCGATCTCTCACACACACTCTGGGATTCCCTCACACACACTCTGGGATTCCCTATATCTCACACACTCTCTGGGATTCGCTATGTCTCACATACACTCTGGGAATCCCTCTCGCACACACACTCTGGGATTCCCTATCTCTCACACACACTCTGGAATTCCCTATCACTCACACACACACTCTGGGATTCCCTATCTCTCACACATACTCAGGGTGTGTCAGATAGGGAATACTCAGGGATTCCCTATCTCTCACACACATTCTGGGATTCCGTCACACACACTCGGGGAAATCCTATCTTTCTCACACACTCTGGGATTCCCTATCTCTCTCACACACTCTGGGATTCACTATCTCACACACACTCTGGGATTCCCTATCTCTCACACACACTCTGGGATTCCTTCTCTCTCACACACACTCTGGGATTCCGCATCTCTCACACACACTCTGGGATTCCCTTTCTCTCACACACACTCTGGGATTCCCTATCTCCCACTCACACTCTGGGATTCCCTCTCTCACACACATTCTGGAATTCCGCATCTCTCACACACACTCTGGGATTCCCTATCTTTCATAAACACTCTGGGATTCCCTATCTTACACACACACAGGGATTCCCTCTCTCTCACACTCAGTCTGGGATTCCCTATCTCTCACACACACTCTGGGATTCCCTATCTCTCACACACACTCTGGAATTCCCTATCACTCACACACACAATCTGGGATTCCACATCTCTCACACATACTCAGGGATTCCCTATCTCTCACACACATTCTGGGATTCCGTCAAACACACTCGGGGAATCCCTATCTTTCTCACACACTCTGGGATTCCCTATCTCTCTCACACACTCTGGGATTCACTATCTCACACACACTCTGGGATTCGCTATCTTTCACACACACTCTGGGATTCCTTCTCTCTCACACACACTCTGGGATTCCGCATCTCTCACACACACTCTGGGATTCCCTATCTCTCACACACAATCTGGAATTCCCTCTCACACACACACACACACTCTGGGATTCCCTATCTCTCACACTCACTCAGGGATTCCCTATCTCTCACACACACTCTGGGATTCCCTATCTTTCACACACTCTGGAATTCTGTCTCTCACACACACTCTGGGATTCCCTATCTCTCTCACACACTCTGGGATTCCCTCTCTCACACACACTCTGGGATTCCCTATCTCTCACTCACACTCAGTTATTCCATCATGCACACACACTCTGGGATTCCCTATATCTCACACACACTCTGGGATTCCCGATCTCTCACACA
This sequence comes from Chiloscyllium plagiosum, assembly GCF_037043375.1. NCBI lineage: Eukaryota > Metazoa > Chordata > Chondrichthyes > Orectolobiformes > Hemiscylliidae > Chiloscyllium > Chiloscyllium plagiosum. The sequence goes on along the minus strand of NW_028270192.1, from coordinate 7,169,918 downwards.
CACTCTGGGATTCCCTCACACACACTCTCTGGGATTCCCTATATCTCACATACACTCTGGGATTCCCTCTCGCACACACACTCTGGGATTCCTATCTCTCAAACACACTCTGGGATTCCCCATCTCTCACACACACTCTGGGATTCCCTATCTCACACACACTCTGAGCTTCCCTATCTCTCACACACACTCTGGGATTCCCTATCTCTCACACTCACTCTGGGATTTCCTATCTCTCACTCACACTCAGTTATTCCATCATGCACACACACTCTGGGATTCCCTATATCTCACACACACTCTGGGATACCCGATCTCTCACACACACTCTGGGATTCCCTCACACACACTCTGGGATTCCCTATATCTCACACACTCTCTGGGATTCGCTATGTCTCACATACACTCTGGGAATCCCTCTCGCACACACACTCTGGGATTCCCTATCTCTCAAACACACTCTGGGATTCCCGATCTCTCACACATACTCTGGGATTCCCTATCTCTCACATACACTCTGGGATTCCCTCTCGCACACGCACTCTGGGATTCCCTATATCTCACACACACTCTGGGATTCCCTATCTCTCACACACACTCTGGGATTCCCTATCTCTCACTCACACTCAGTTATTGCCTCATGCACACACACTCTGGGATTCCCTATATCTCACACACACTCTGGGATTCCCGATCTCTCACACACACTCTGGGATTCCCCATCTCTCACACACACTCTGGGATTCCGTCACACACACTCGGGGAATCCCTATCTTTCTCACACACTCTGGGATTCCCTATCTCTCTCACACACTCTGGGATTCACTATCTCACACACACTTTGGGATTCCCGATCTCTCACACACACTCAGGGATTCCCTATCTCTCACACACTCTCTGGGATTCCGTCACACACACTCGGGGAATCCCTATCTTTCTCACACACTCTGGGATTCCCTATCTCTCTCACACACTCTGGGATTCACTATCTCACACACACTCTGGGATTCCCGATCTCTCACACACACTCTGGGATTTCCTATCTCTCACACACTCTGGGATTCCCTATCACTCACACACACTCTGGGATTCTCTATCTCTCACACACAATCTGGGATTCCCTATGTCTCATACAGTCTGATATTCCCTATCTCTCACACACACTCTGGGACTCTCTGGGATTCTATCACACACACTCTGGGATTCCCTCGCTCAGACACACTCAGTGATTCCCTATATCTCACACACACTCTGGGATTCGCTATCTCTCACACACACTCTGGGATTCCCTATCTCTCACACACACTCCGGGATTCCATATCTCTCTCACACACTCTGGGATTCCCTATCTCACACAAACTCTGGGATTCCCTATCTCTCACACACGATCTGGGATTCCCTATCTCTCATACACACTGTGGGATTCCCTATCCCTCACACTCACTCTGGGATTCCCTATCTCTCACACACACTCTGGGATTCCGCATCTCTGACATACACTTTTGGATTCCCTATCTCTCACACACACTCTTGGATTCCCTATCTCTCATACAGACTCTGGGATTCCCTCTCTCACACACACTCTGGGATTTCCTGTGTCTCACACACACTCTGGGATTCCCTATCTCTCACACACACTCTGGGATTTCCTATCTCTCACACACTCTGGGATTCCCTATCACTCACACACACTCTGGGATTCCCTATCTCTCACACATACTCTGGGATTCCCTATCTCTCACACACACTCTGGGATTCTCTATCTCTCACACACACTCTGGGATTCCCTATCTCCCACTCACACTCTGGGATTCCCTCTCTCACTCACATTCTGGAATTCCGCATCTCTCACACACACTCTGGGATTCCCTATCTTTCATAAACACACTGGGATTCCCTATCTTACACACACACAGGGATTCCCTCTCTCTCACACTCAGTCTGGGATTCCCTATCTCTCACACACACTCTGGGATTCCCTATCTCTCAACACACTCTGGAATTCCCTATCACTCACACACACAATCTGGGATTCCCTATCTCTCACACATACTCAGGGTGTGTCAGATAGGGAATACTCAGGGATTCCCTATCTCTCACACACATTCTGGGATTCCGTCACACACACTCGGGGAAATCCTATCTTTCTCACACACTCTGGGATTCCCTATCTCTCTCACACACTCTGGGATTCACTATCTCACACACACTCTGGGATTCCCTATCTCTCACACACACTCTGGGATTCCTTCTCTCTCACACACACTCTGGGATTCCGCATCTCTCACACACACTCTGGGATTCCCTTTCTCTCACACACACTCTGGGATTCCCTATCTCCCATTCACACTCTGGGATTCCCTCTCTCACACACATTCTGGAATTCCGCATCTCTCACACACACTCTGGGATTCCCTATCTTTCATAAACACTCTGGGATTCCCTATCTTACACACACACAGGGATTCCCTCTCTCTCACACTCAGTCTGGGATTCCCTATCTCTCACACACACTCTGGGATTCCCTATCTCTCACACACACTCTGGAATTCCCTATCACTCACACACACAATCTGGGATTCCACATCTCTCACACATACTCAGGGATTCCCTATCTCTCACACACATTCTGGGATTCCGTCAAACACACTCGGGGAATCCCTATCTTTCTCACACACTCTGGGATTCCCTATCTCTCTCACACACTCTGGGATTCACTATCTCACACACACTCTGGGATTCCCTATCTCTCACACACACTCTGGGATTCCTTCTCTCTCACACACACTCTGGGATTCCGCATCTCTAACACACACTCTGGGATTCCCTATCTCTCACACACAATCTGGAATTCCCTCTCTCACACACACACACACTCTGGGATTCCCTATCTCTCACACTCACTCAGGGATTCCCTATCTCTCACACACACTCTGGGATTCCCTATCTTTCACACACTCTGGAATTCCGTCTCTCACACACACTCTGGGATTCCCTATCTCTCTCACACACTCTGGGATTCCCTCTCTCACACACACTCTGGGATTCCCTATCTCTCACTCACACTCAGTTATTCCATCATGCACACACACTCTGGGATTCCCTATATCTCACACACACTCTGGGATTCCCGATCTCTCACACACACTCTGGGATTCCCTCACACACACTCTCTGGGATTCCCTATATCTCACATACACTCTGGGATTCCCTCTCGCACACACACTCTGGGATTCCTATCTCTCAAACACACTCTGGGATTCCCCATCTCTCACACACACTCTGGGATTCCCTATCTCACACACACTCTGAGCTTCCCTATCTCTCACACACAATCTGGGATTCCCTATCTCTCACACTCACTCTGGGATTCCCTATCTCTCACTCACACTCAGTTATTCCATCATGCACACACACTCTGGGATTCCCTATATCTCACACATACTCTGGGATACCCGATCTCTCACACACACTCTGGGATTCACTCACACACACTCTGGGATTCCCTATATCTCACACACTCTCTGGGATTCGCTATGTCTCACATACACTCTGGGAATCCCTCTCGCACACACACTCTGGGATTCCCTATCTCTCAAACACACTCTGGGATTCCCGATCTCTCACACATACTCTGGGATTCCCTATCTCTCACATACACTCTGGGATTCCCTCTCGCACACGCACTCTGGGATTCCCTATATCTCACACACACTCTGGGATTCCCTATCTCTCACACACACTCTGGGATTCCCTATCTCTCACTCACACTCAGTTATTGCCTCATGCACACACACTCTGGGATTCCCTATATCTCACACACACTCTGGGATTCCCGATCTCTCACACACACTCTGGGATTCCCCATCTCTCACACACACTCTGGGATTCCGTCACACACACTCGGGGAATCCCTATCTTTCTCACACACTCTGGGATACCCTATCTCTCTCACACACTCTGGGATTCACTATCTCACACACACTCTGGGATTCCCGATCTCTCACACACACTCAGGGATTCCCTATCTCTCACACACTCTCTGGGATTCCGTCACACACACTCGGGGAATCCCTATCTTTCTCACACACTCTGGGATTCCCTATCTCTCTCACACACTCTGGGATTCACTATCTCACACACACTCTGGGATTCCCGATCTCTCACACACACTCTGGGATTTCCTATCTCTCACACACTCTGGGATTCCCTATCACTCACACACACTCTGGGATTCCCTATCTCTCACACACACTCTGGGATTCCCTATGTCTCATACAGTCTGATATTCCCTATCTCTCACACACATTCTGGGATTCCGTCACACACACTCGGGGAAATCCTATCTTTCTCACACACTCTGGGATTCCCTATCTCTCTCACACACTCTGGGATTCACTATCTCACACACACTCTGGGATTCCCTATCTCTCACACACACTCTGGGATTCCTTCTCTCTCACACACACTCTGGGATTCCGCATCTCTCACACACACTCTGGGATTCCCTTTCTCTCACACACACTCTGGGATTCCCTATCTCCCACTCACACTCTGGGATTCCCTCTCTCACACACATTCTGGAATTCCGCCTCTCTCACACACACTCTGGGATTCCCTATCTTTCATAAACACTCTGGGATTCCCTATCTTACACACACACAGGGATTCCCTCTCTCTCACACTCAGTCTGGGATTCCCTATCTCTCACACACACTCTGGGATTCCCTATCTCTCACACACACTCTGGAATTCCCTATCACTCACACACACAATCTGGGATTCCACATCTCTCACACATACTCAGGGATTCCCTATCTCTCACACACATTCTGGGATTCCGTCAAACACACTCGGGGAATCCCTATCTTTCTCACACACTCTGGGATTCCCTATCTCTCTCACACACTCTGGGATTCACTATCTCACACACACTCTGGGATTCCCTACCTTTCACACACACTCTGGGATTCCTTCTCTCTCACACACACTCTGGGATTCCGCATCTCTCACACACACTCTGGGATTCCCTATCTCTCACACACAATCTGGAATTCCCTCTCACACACACACACACACTCTGGGATTCCCTATCTCTCACACTCACTCAGGGATTCCCTATCTCTCACACACACTCTGGGATTCCCTATCTTTCACACACTCTGGAATTCCGTCTCTCACACACACTCTGGGATTCCCTATCTCTCTCACACACTCTGGGATTCCCTCTCTCACACACACTCTGGGATTCCCTATCTCTCACTCACACTCAGTTATTCCATCATGCACACACACTCTGGGATTCCCTATATCTCACACACACTCTGGGATTCCCGATCTCTCACACACACTCTGGGATTCCCTCACACACACTCTCTGGGATTCCCTATATCTCACATACACTCTGGGATTCCCTCTCGCACACACACTCTGGGATTCCTATCTCTCAAACACACTCTGGGATTCCCCATCTCTCACACACACTCTGGGATTCCCTATCTCACACACACTCTGAGCTTCCCTATCTCTCACACACAATCTGGGATTCCCTATCTCTCACACTCACTCTGGGATTCCCTATCTCTCACTCACACTCAGTTATTCCATCATGCACACACACTCTGGGATTCCCTATATCTCACACATACTCTGGGATACCCGATCTCTCACACACACTCTGGGATTCACTCACACACACTCTGGGATTCCCTATATCTCACACACTCTCTGGGATTCGCTATGTCTCACATACACTCTGGGAATCCTTCTCGCACACACACTCTGGGATTCCCTATCTCTCAAACACACTCTGGGATTCCCGATCTCTCACACATACTCTGGGATTCCCTATCTCTCACATACACTCTGGGATTCCCTCTCGCACACGCACTCTGGGATTCCCTATATCTCACACACACTCTGGGATTCCCTATCTCTCACACACACTCTGGGATTCCCTATCTCTCACTCACACTCAGTTATTGCCTCATGCACACACACTCTGGGATTCCCTATATCTCACACACACTCTGGGATTCCCGATCTCTCACACACACTCTGGGATTCCCCATCTCTCACACACACTCTGGGATTCCGTCACACACACTCGGGGAATCCCTATCTTTCTCACACACTCTGGGATACCCTATCTCTCTCACACACTCTGGGATTCACTATCTCACACACACTCTGGGATTCCCTATCTCTCACACACACTCTGGGATTCCTTCTCTCTCACACACACTCTGGGATTCCGCATCTCTCACACACACTCTGGGATTCCCTTTCTCTCACACACACTCTGGGATTCCCTATCTCCCACTCACACTCTGGGATTCCCTCTCTCACACACATTCTGGAATTCCGCATCTCTCACACACACTCTGGGATTCCCTATCTTTCATAAACACTCTGGGATTCCCTATCTTACACACACACAGGGATTCCCTCTCTCTCACACTCAGTCTGGGATTCCCTATCTCTCACACACACTCTGGGATTCCCTATCTCTCACACACACTCTGGAATTCCCTATCACTCACACACACAATCTGGGATTCCACATCTCTCACACATACTCAGGGATTCCCTATCTCTCACACACATTCTGGGATTCCGTCAAACACACTCGGGGAATCCCTATCTTTCTCACACACTCTGGGATTCCCTATCTCTCTCACACACTCTGGGATTCACTATCTCACACACACTCTGGGATTCCCTATCTTTCACACACACTCTGGGATTCCTTCTCTCTCACACACACTCTGGGATTCCGCATCTCTCACACACACTCTGGGATTCCCTATCTCTCACACACAATCTGGAATTCCCTCTCACACACACACACACACTCTGGGATTCCCTATCTCTCACACTCACTCAGGGATTCCCTATCTCTCACACACACTCTGGGATTCCCTATCTTTCACACACTCTGGAATTCCGTCTCTCACACACACTCTGGGATTCCCTATCTCTCTCACACACTCTGGGATTCCCTCTCTCACACACACTCTGGGATTCCCTATCTCTCACTCACACTCAGTTATTCCATCATGCACACACACTCTGGGATTCCCTATATCTCACACACACTCTGGGATTCCCGATCTCTCACACACACTCTGGGATTCCCTCACACACACTCTCTGGGATTCCCTATATCTCACATACACTCTGGGATTCCCTCTCGCACACACACTCTGGGATTCCTATCTCTCAAACACACTCTGGGATTCCCCATCTCTCACACACACTCTGGGATTCCCTATCTCACACACACTCTGAGCTTCCCTATCTCTCACACACAATCTGGGATTCCCTATCTCTCACACTCACTCTGGGATTCCCTATCTCTCACTCACACTCAGTTATTCCATCATGCACACACACTCTGGGATTCCCTATATCTCACACATACTCTGGGATACCCGATCTCTCACACACACTCTGGGATTCACTCACACACACTCTGGGATTCCCTATATCTCACACACTCTCTGGGATTCGCTATGTCTCACATACACTCTGGGAATCCCTCTCGCACACACACTCTGGGATTCCCTATCTCTCAAACACACTCTGGGATTCCCGATCTCTCACACATACTCTGGGATTCCCTATCTCTCACATACACTCTGGGATTCCCTCTCGCACACGCACTCTGGGATTCCCTATATCTCACACACACTCTGGGATTCCCTATCTCTCACACACACTCTGGGATTCCCTATCTCTCACTCACACTCAGTTATTGCCTCATGCACACACACTCTGGGATTCCCTATATCTCACACACACTCTGGGATTCCCGATCTCTCACACACACTCTGGGATTCCCCATCTCTCACACACACTCTGGGATTCCGTCACACACACTCGGGGAATCCCTATCTTTCTCACACACTCTGGGATACCCTATCTCTCTCACACACTCTGGGATTCACTATCTCACACACACTCTGGGATTCCCGATCTCTCACACACACTCAGGGATTCCCTATCTCTCACACACTCTCTGGGATTCCGTCACACACACTCGGGGAATCCCTATCTTTCTCACACACTCTGGGATTCCCTATCTCTCTCACACACTCTGGGATTCACTATCTCACACACACTCTGGGATTCCCGATCTCTCACACACACTCTGGGATTTCCTATCTCTCACACACTCTGGGATTCCCTATCACTCACACACACTCTGGGATTCCCTATCTCTCACACACACTCTGGGATTCCCTATGTCTCATACAGTCTGATATTCCCTATCTCTCACACACACTCTGGGACTCTCTGGGATTCTATCACACACACTCAGGGATTCCCTCGCTCAGACACACTCAGTGATTCCCTATATCTCACACACACTCTGGGATTCGCTATCTCTCACACACACTCTGGGATTCCCTATCTCTCACACACACTCCGGGATTCCATATCTCTCTCACACACTCTGGGATTCCCTATCTCACACAAACTCTGGGATTCCCTATCTCTCACACACGATCTGGGATTCCCTATCTCTCATACACACTGTGGGATTCCCTATCCCTCACACTCACTCTGGGATTCCCTATCTCTCACACACACTCTGGGATTCCGCATCTCTGATATACACTTTTGGATTCCCTATCTCTCACACACACTCTGGGATTCCCTATCTCTCATACAGACTCTGGGATTCCCTCTCTCACACACACTCTGGGATTCCCTGTGTCTCACACACACTCTGGGATTCCCTATCTCTCACACACACTCTGGGATTTCCTATCTCTCACACACTCTGGGATTCCCTATCACTCACACACACTCTGGGATTCCCTATCTCTCACACATACTCTGGGATTCCCTATCTCTCACACACACTCTGGGATTCTCTATCTCTCACACACACTCTGGGATTCCCTATCTCCCACTCACAATCTGGGATTCCCTCTCTCACTCACATTCTGGAATTCCGCATCTCTCACACACACTCTGGGATTCCCTATCTTTCATAAACACTCTGGGATTCCCTATCTTACACACACACAGGGATTCCCTCTCTCTCACACTCAGTCTGGGATTCCCTATCTCTCACACACACTCTGGGATTCCCTATCTCTCAACACACTCTGGAATTCCCTATCACTCACACACACAATCTGGGATTCCCTATCTCTCACACATACTCAGGGTGTGTCAGATAGGGAATACTCAGGGATTCCCTATCTCTCACACACATTCTGGGATTCCGTCACACACACTCGTGGAAATCCTATCTTTCTCACACACTCTGGGATTCCCTATCTCTCTCACACACTCTGGGATTCACTATCTCACACACACTCTGGGATTCCCTATCTCTCACACACACTCTGGGATTCCTTCTCTCTCACACACACTCTGGGATTCCGCATCTCTCACACACACTCTGGGATTCCGCATCTCTCACACACACTCTGGGATTCGCTTTCTCTCACACACACTCTGGGATTCCCTATCTCCCACTCACACTCTGGGATTCCCTCTCTCACACACATTCTGGAATTCTGCATCTCTCACACACACTCTGGGATTCCCTATCTTTCATAAACACTCTGGGATTCCCTATCTTACACACACACAGGGATTCCCTCTCTCTCACACTCAGTCTGGGATTCCCTATCTCTCACACACACTCTGGGATTCCCTATCTCTCACACACACTCTGGAATTCCCTATCACTCACACACACAATCTGGGATTCCCTATCTCTCCCACATACTCAGGGATTCCCTATCTCTCACACACATTCTGGGATTCCGTCAAACACACTCGGGGAATCCCTATCTTTCTCACACACTCTGGGATTCCCTATCTCTCTCACACACTCTGGGATTCACTATCTCACACACACTCTGGGATTCCCTATCTTTCACACACACTCTGGGATTCCTTCTCTCTCACACACACTCTGGGATTCCGCATCTCTCACACACACTCTGGGATTCCCTATCTCTCACACACAATCTGGAATTCCCTCTCTCACACACACACACACACTCTGGGATTCCCTATCTCTCACACTCACTCAGGGATTCCCTATCTCTCACACACACTCTGGGATTCCCTATCTTTCACACACTCTGGAATTCCGTCTCTCACACACACTCTGGGATTCCCTATCTCTCTCACACACTCTGGGATTCCCTCTCTCACACACACTCTGGGATTCCCTATCTCTCACTCACACTCAGTTATTCCATCATGCACACACACTCTGGGAATCCCTATATCTCACACACACTCTGGGATTCCCGATCTCTCACACACACTCTGGGATTCCCTCACACACACTCTCTGGGATTCCCTATATCTCACATACACTCTGGGATTCCCTCTCGCACACACACTCTGGGATTCCTATCTCTCAAACACACTCTGGGATTCCCCATCTCTCACACACACTCTGGGATTCCCTATCTCACACACACTCTGAGCTTCCCTATCTCTCACACACAATCTGGGATTCCCTATCTCTCACACTCACTCTGGGATTCCCTATCTCTCACTCACACTCAGTTATTCCATCATGCACACACACTCTGGGATTCCCTATATCTCACACACACTCTGGGATACCCGATCTCTCACACACACTCTGGGATTCCCTCACACACACTCTGGGATTCCCTATATCTCACACACTCTCTGGGATTCGCTATGTCTCACATACACTCTGGGAATCCCTCTTGCACACACACTCTGGGATTCCCTATCTCTCAAACACACTCTGGGATTCCCGATCTCTCACACATACTCTGGGATTCCCTATCTCTCACATACACTCTGGGATTCCCTCTCGCACACGCACTCTGGGATTCCCTATATCTCACACACACTCTGGGATTCCCTATCTCTCACACACACTCTGGGATTCCCTATCTCTCAATCACACTCAGTTATTGCCTCATGCACACACACTCTGGGATTCCCTATATCTCACACACACTCTGGGATTCCCGATCTCTCACACACACTCTGGGATTCCCCATCTCTCACACACACTCTGGGATTCCGTCACACACACTCGGGGAATCCCTATCTTTCTCACACACTCTGGGATTCCCTATCTCTCTCACACACTCTGGGATTCACTATCTCACACACTCTGGGATTCCCGATCTCTCACACACACTCAGGGATTCCCTATCTCTCACACACTCTCTGGGATTCCGTCACACACACTCGGGGAATCCCTATCTTTCTCACACACTCTGGGATTCCCTATCTCTCTCACACACTCTGGGATTCACTATCTCACACACACTCTGGGATTCCCGATCTCTCACACACACTCTGGGATTTCCTATCTCTCACACACTCTGGGATTCCCTATCACTCACACACACTCTGGGATTCCCTATCTCTCACACACACTCTGGGATTCCCTATGTCTCATACAGTCTGATATTCCCTATCTCTCACACACATTCTGGGATTCCGTCACACACACTCGGGGAAATCCTATCTTTCTCACACACTCTGGGATTCCCTATCTCTCTCACACACTCTGGGATTCACTATCTCACACACACTCTGGGATTCCCTATCTCTCACACACACTCTGGGATTCCTTCTCTCTCACACACACTCTGGGATTCCGCATCTCTCACACACACTCTGGGATTCCCTTTCTCTCACACACACTCTGGGATTCCCTATCTCTCTCACACACTCTGGGATTCACTATCTCACACACACTCTGGGATTCCCTATCTCTCACACACACTCTGGGATTCCTTCTCTCTCACACACACTCTGGGATTCCGCATCTCTCACACACACTCAGGGATTCCCTATCTCTCACACACTCTCTGGGATTCCGTCACACACACTCGGGGAATCCCTATCTTTCTCACACACTCTGGGATTCCCTATCTCTCTCACACACTCTGGGATTCACTATCTCACACACACTCTGGGATTCCCGATCTCTCACACACACTCTGGGATTTCCTATCTCTCACACACTCTGGGATTCCCTATCACTCACACACACTCTGGGATTCCCTATCACTCACACACACTCTGGGATTCCCTATGTCTCATACAGTCTGATATTCCCTATCTCTCACACACACTCTGGGACTCTCTGGGATTCTATCACACACACTCAGGGATTCCCTCGCTCAGACACACTCTGGGATTCCCTATATCTCACACACACTCTGGGATTCGCTATCTCTCACACACACTCTGGGATTCCCTATCTCTCACACACACTCCGGGATTCCATATCTCTCTCACACACTCTGGGATTCCCTATCTCACACAAACTCTGGGATTCCCTATCTCTCACACACGATCTGGGATTCCCTATCTCTCATACACACTGTGGGATTCCCTATCCCTCACACTCACTCTGGGATTCCCTATCTCTCACACACACTCTGGGATTCCGCATCTCTGATATACACTTTTGGATTCCCTATCTCTCACACACACTCTGGGATTCCCTATCTCTCATACAGACTCTGGGATTCCCTCTCTCACACACACTCTGGGATTCCCTGTGTCTCACACACACTCTGGGATTCCCTATCTCTCACACACACTCTGGGATTTCCTATCTCTCACACACTCTGGGATTCCCTATCACTCACACACACTCTGGGATTCCCTATCTCTCACACATACTCTGGGATTCCCTATCTCTCACACACACTCTGGGATTCTCTATCTCTCACACACACTCTGGGATTCCCTATCTCCCACTCACAATCTGGGATTCCCTCTCTCACTCACATTCTGGAATTCCGCATCTCTCACACACACTCTGGGATTCCCTATCTTTCATAAACACTCTGGGATTCCCTATCTTACACACACACAGGGATTCCCTCTCTCTCACACTCAGTCTGGGATTCCCTATCTCTCACACACACTCTGGGATTCCCTATCTCTCAACACACTCTGGAATTCCCTATCACTCACACACACAATCTGGGATTCCCTATCTCTCACACATACTCAGGGTGTGTCAGATAGGGAATACTCAGGGATTCCCTATCTCTCACACACATTCTGGGATTCCGTCACACACACTCGTGGAAATCCTATCTTTCTCACACACTCTGGGATTCCCTATCTCTCTCACACACTCTGGGATTCACTATCTCACACACACTCTGGGATTCCCTATCTCTCACACACACTCTGGGATTCCTTCTCTCTCACACACACTCTGGGATTCCGCATCTCTCACACACACTCTGGGATTCCGCATCTCTCACACACACTCTGGGATTCGCTTTCTCTCACACACACTCTGGGATTCCCTATCTCCCACTCACACTCTGGGATTCCCTCTCTCACACACATTCTGGAATTCTGCATCTCTCACACACACTCTGGGATTCCCTATCTTTCATAAACACTCTGGGATTCCCTATCTTACACACACACAGGGATTCCCTCTCTCTCACACTCAGTCTGGGATTCCCTATCTCTCACACACACTCTGGGATTCCCTATCTCTCACACACACTCTGGAATTCCCTATCACTCACACACACAATCTGGGATTCCCTATCTCACACACATACTCATGGATTCCCTATCTCTCACACACATTCTGGGATTCCGTCAAACACACTCGGGGAATCCCTATCTTTCTCACACACTCTGGGATTCCCTATCTCTCTCACACACTCTGGGATTCACTATCTCACACACACTCTGGGATTCCCTATCTTTCACACACACTCTGGGATTCCTTCTCTCTCACACACACTCTGGGATTCCGCATCTCTCACACACACTCTGGGATTCCCTATCTCTCACACACAATCTGGAATTCCCTCTCTCACACACACACACACACTCTGGGATTCCCTATCTCTCACACTCACTCAGGGATTCCCTATCTCTCACACACACTCTGGGATTCCCTATCTTTCACACACTCTGGAATTCCGTCTCTCACACACACTCTGGGATTCCCTATCTCTCTCACACACTCTGGGATTCCCTATCTCTCACACATACTCTGGGATTCCCTATCTCTCACACACACTCTGGGATTCTCTATCTCTCACACACACTCTGGGATTCCCTATCTCCCACTCACAATCTGGGATTCCCTCTCTCACTCACATTCTGGAATTCCGCATCTCTCACACACACTCTGGGATTCCCTATCTTTCATAAACACTCTGGGATTCCCTATCTTACACACACACAGGGATTCCCTCTCTCTCACACTCAGTCTGGGATTCCCTATCTCTCACACACACTCTGGGATTCCCTATCTCTCAACACACTCTGGAATTCCCTATCACTCACACACACAATCTGGGATTCCCTATCTCTCACACATACTCAGGGTGTGTCAGATAGGGAATACTCAGGGATTCCCTATCTCTCACACACATTCTGGGATTCCGTCACACACACTCGTGGAAATCCTATCTTTCTCACACACTCTGGGATTCCCTATCTCTCTCACACACTCTGGGATTCACTATCTCACACACACTCTGGGATTCCCTATCTCTCACACACACTCTGGGATTCCTTCTCTCTCACACACACTCTGGGATTCCGCATCTCTCACACACACTCTGGGATTCCGCATCTCTCACACACACTCTGGGATTCGCTTTCTCTCACACACACTCTGGGATTCCCTATCTCCCACTCACACTCTGGGATTCCCTCTCTCACACACATTCTGGAATTCTGCATCTCTCACACACACTCTGGGATTCCCTATCTTTCATAAACACTCTGGGATTCCCTATCTTACACACACACAGGGATTCCCTCTCTCTCACACTCAGTCTGGGATTCCCTATCTCTCACACACACTCTGGGATTCCCTATCTCTCACACACACTCTGGAATTCCCTATCACTCACACACACAATCTGGGATTCCCTATCTCTCACACATACTCATGGATTCCCTATCTCTCACACACATTCTGGGATTCCGTCAAACACACTCGGGGAATCCCTATCTTTCTCACACACTCTGGGATTCCCTATCTCTCTCACACACTCTGGGATTCACTATCTCACACACACTCTGGGATTCCCTATCTTTCACACACACTCTGGGATTCCTTCTCTCTCACACACACTCTGGGATTCCGCATCTCTCACACACACTCTGGGATTCCCTATCTCTCACACACAATCTGGAATTCCCTCTCTCACACACACACACACACTCTGGGATTCCCTATCTCTCACACTCACTCAGGGATTCCCTATCTCTCACACACACTCTGGGATTCCCTATCTTTCACACACTCTGGAATTCCGTCTCTCACACACACTCTGGGATTCCCTATCTCTCTCACACACTCTGGGATTCCCTCTCTCACACACACTCTGGGATTCCCTATCTCTCACTCACACTCAGTTATTCCATCATGCACACACACTCTGGGAATCCCTATATCTCACACACACTCTGGGATTCCCGATCTCTCACACACACTCTGGGATTCCCTCACACACACTCTCTGGGATTCCCTATATCTCACATACACTCTGGGATTCCCTCTCGCACACACACTCTGGGATTCCTATCTCTCAAACACACTCTGGGATTCCCCATCTCTCACACACACTCTGGGATTCCCTATCTCACACACACTCTGAGCTTCCCTATCTCTCACACACAATCTGGGATTCCCTATCTCTCACACTCACTCTGGGATTCCCTATCTCTCACTCACACTCAGTTATTCCATCATGCACACACACTCTGGGATTCCCTATATCTCACACACACTCTGGGATACCCGATCTCTCACACACACTCTGGGATTCCCTCACACACACTCTGGGATTCCCTATATCTCACACACTCTCTGGGATTCGCTATGTCTCACATACACTCTGGGAATCCCTCTTGCACACACACTCTGGGATTCCCTATCTCTCAAACACACTCTGGGATTCCCGATCTCTCACACATACTCTGGGATTCCCTATCTCTCACATACACTCTGGGATTCCCTCTCGCACACGCACTCTGGGATTCCCTATATCTCACACACACTCTGGGATTCCCTATCTCTCACACACACTCTGGGATTCCCTATCTCTCAATCACACTCAGTTATTGCCTCATGCACACACACTCTGGGATTCCCTATATCTCACACACACTCTGGGATTCCCGATCTCTCACACACACTCTGGGATTCCCCATCTCTCACACACACTCTGGGATTCCATCACACACACTCGGGGAATCCCTATCTTTCTCACACACTCTGGGATTCCCTATCTCTCTCACACACTCTGGGATTCACTATCTCACACACTCTGGGATTCCCGATCTCTCACACACACTCAGGGATTCCCTATCTCTCACACACTCTCTGGGATTCCGTCACACACACTCGGGGAATCCCTATCTTTCTCACACACTCTGGGATTCCCTATCTCTCTCACACACTCTGGGATTCACTATCTCACACACACTCTGGGATTCCCGATCTCTCACACACACTCTGGGATTTCCTATCTCTCACACACTCTGGGATTCCCTATCACTCACACACACTCTGGGATTCCCTATCTCTCACACACACTCTGGGATTCCCTATGTCTCATACAGTCTGATATTCCCAATCTCTCACACACACTCTGGGACTCTCTGGGATTCTATCACACACACTCTGGGATTCCCTCGCTCAGACACACTCAGTGATTCCCTATATCTCACACACACTCTGGGATTCGCTATCTCTCACACACACTCTGGGATTCCCTATCTCTCACACACACTCCGGGATTCCATATCTCTCTCACACACTCTGGGATTCCCTATCTCACACAAACTCTGGGATTCCCTATCTCTCACACACGATCTGGGATTCCCTATCTCTCATACACACTGTGGGATTCCCTATCCCTCACACTCACTCTGGGATTCCCTATCTCTCACACACACTCTGGGATTCCGCATCTCTGATATACACTTTTGGATTCCCTATCTCTCACACACACTCTGGGATTCCCTATCTCTCATACAGACTCTGGGATTCCCTCTCTCACACACACTCTGGGATTTCCTGTGTCTCACACACACTCTGGGATTCCCTATCTCTCACACACACTCTGGGATTTCCTATCTCTCACACACTCTGGGATTCCCTATCACTCACACACACTCTGGGATTCCCTATCTCTCACACATACTCTGGGATTCCCTATCTCTCACACACACTCTGGGATTCTCTATCTCTCACACACACTCTGGGATTCCCTCTCTCACTCACATTCTGGAATTCCGCATCTCTCACACACACTCTGGGATTCCCTATCTTTCATAAACACTTTGGGATTCCCTATCTTACACACACACAGGGATTCCCTCTCTCTCACACTCAGTCTGGGATTCCCTATCTCTCACACACACTCTGGGATTCCCTATCTCTCAACACACTCTGGAATTCCCTATCACTCACACACACAATCTGGGATTCCCTATCTCTCACACATACTCAGGGTGTGTCAGATAGGGAATACTCAGGGATTCCCTATCTCTCACACACATTCTGGGATTCCGTCACACACACTCGGGGAAATCCTATCTTTCCCACACACTCTGGGATTCCCTATCTCTCTCACACACTCTGGGATTCACTATCTCACACACACTCTGGGATTCCCTATCTCTCACACACACTCTGGGATTCCTTCTCTCTCACACACACTCTGGGATTCCGCATCTCTCACACACACTCTGGGATTCCCTTTCTCTCACACACACTCTGGGATTCCCTATCTCCCACTCACACTCTGGGATTCCCTCTCTCACACACATTCTGGAATTCCGCATCTCTCACACACACTCTGGGATTCCCTATCTTTCATAAACACTCTGGGATTCCCTATCTTACACACACACAGGGATTCCCTCTCTCTCACACTCAGTCTGGGATTCCCTATCTCTCACACACACTCTGGGATTCCCTATCTCTCACACACACTCTGGAATTCCCTATCACTCACACACACAATCTGGGATTCCCTATCTCTCCCACATACTCAGGGATTCCCTATCTCTCACACACATTCTGGGATTCCGTCAAACACACTCGGGGAATCCCTATCTTTCTCACACACTCTGGGATTCCCTATCTCTCTCACACACTCTGGGATTCACTATCTCACACACACTCTGGGATTCCCTATCTTTCACACACACTCTGGGATTCCTTCTCTCTCACACACACTCTGGGATTCCGCATCTCTCACACACACTCTGGGATTCCCTATCTCTCACACACAATCTGGAATTCCCTCTCACACACACACACACACACTCTGGGATTCCCTATCTCTCACACTCACTCAGGGATTCCCTATCTCTCACACACACTCTGGGATTCCCTATCTTTCACACACTCTGGAATTCCGTCTCTCACACACACTCTGGGATTCCCTATCTCTCTCACACACTCTGGGATTCCCTCTCTCACACACACTCTGGGATTCCCTATCTCTCACTCACACTCAGTTATTCCATCATGCACACACACTCTGGGATTCCCTATATCTCACACGCACTCTGGGATTCCCGATCTCTCACACACACTCTGGGATTCCCTCACACACACTCTCTGGGATTCCCTATATCTCACATACACTCTGGGATTCCCTCTCGCACACACACTCTGGGATTCCTATCTCTCAAACACACTCTGGGATTCCCCATCTCTCACACACACTCTGGGATTCCCTATCTCACACACACTCTGAGCTTCCCTATCTCTCACACACAATCTGGGATTCCCTATCTCTCACACTCACTCTGGGATTCCCTATCTCTCACACACACTCTGGGATTCCGCATCTCTGACACACACTCTGGGATTCTCCATCTCTCACACACACTCTGGGATTCCCAATCTCTCATACACACTCTGGGATTCCCTCTCTCACACAAACTCATGGATTTCCTGAGTCTCACACACACTCTGGTATTCCATATATCTCACACACACTCTGGGATTCCCTATCTCTCAAACACACACTCTGGGATTCCCTATCTCTCATACACACTCTGGGATTCCCTCTCTCACACAAACTCAGGGATTTCCTGTGTCTCACACACACTCTGGGATTCCCTATCTCTCACACACACTCTGGTATTCCATATATCTCACACACACTCTGGGATTCCCTATCTCTCACACACACACTCTGGGATTCCCTATCTCTCACACACTCTGGGATTCCCTATCTCACACACACTCTGGGACTCTCTGGGATTCTATCACACACACTCTGGGATTCACTCTCTCACACACACTCTGGTATTCCCTTTAGCTCGCACAAACTCTGGTATTCCCTATCTCTCGCACTCATTCTGGGATTCCCTAGCTCTCTCACACACTCTGGGACTCCGTATCTCTCACACACACTCTGGGATTCCCTCTCTCTCACACACACTCTGGGATTCCCTATCTCGCTCACTCACTCTGGGATTCCCTATCTCTCTCACACACTCTGGGATTGTCTAGGATTCTATCACACACACTCTGGGATTCCCTATCTCTCACACACACTCTGGGATTCCCACTCTCACACATACTCTGGGATTCCCTATCTCTCACACACATTCTGGGATTCCCTATCTCTCAACACACTCTGGAATTCCCTATCACTCACACACACAATCTGGGATTCCCTATCTCTCACACATACTCAGGGTGTGTCAGATAGGGAATACTCAGGGATTCCCTATCTCTCACACACATTCTGGGATTCCGTCACACACACTCGGGGAAATCCTATCTTTCCCACACACTCTGGGATTCCCTATCTCTCTCACACACTCTGGGATTCACTATCTCACACACACTCTGGGATTCCCTATCTCTCACACACACTCTGGGATTCCTTCTCTCTCACACACACTCTGGGATTCCGCATCTCTCACACACACTCTGGGATTCCCTTTCTCTCACACACACTCTGGGATTCCCTATCTCCCACTCACACTCTGGGATTCCCTCTCTCACACACATTCTGGAATTCCGCATCTCTCACACACACTCTGGGATTCCCTATCTTTCATAAACACTCTGGGATTCCCTATCTTACACACACACAGGGATTCCCTCTCTCTCACACTCAGTCTGGGATTCCCTATCTCTCACACACACTCTGGGATTCCCTATCTCTCACACACACTCTGGAATTCCCTATCACTCACACACACAATCTGGGATTCCCTATCTCTCCCACATACTCAGGGATTCCCTATCTCTCACACACATTCTGGGATTCCGTCAAACACACTCGGGGAATCCCTATCTTTCTCACACACTCTGGGATTCCCTATCTCTCTCACACACTCTGGGATTCACTATCTCACACACACTCTGGGATTCCCTATCTTTCACACACACTCTGGGATTCCTTCTCTCTCACACACACTCTGGGATTCCGCATCTCTCACACACACTCTGGGATTCCCTATCTCTCACACACAATCTGGAATTCCCTCTCACACACACACACACACACTCTGGGATTCCCTATCTCTCACACTCACTCAGGGATTCCCTATCTCTCACACACACTCTGGGATTCCCTATCTTTCACACACTCTGGAATTCCGTCTCTCACACACACTCTGGGATTCCCTATCTCTCTCACACACTCTGGGATTCCCTCTCTCACACACACTCTGGGATTCCCTATCTCTCACTCACACTCAGTTATTCCATCATGCACACACACTCTGGGATTCCCTATATCTCACACGCACTCTGGGATTCCCGATCTCTCACACACACTCTGGGATTCCCTCACACACACTCTCTGGGATTCCCTATATCTCACATACACTCTGGGATTCCCTCTCGCACACACACTCTGGGATTCCTATCTCTCAAACACACTCTGGGATTCCCCATCTCTCACACACACTCTGGGATTCCCTATCTCACACACACTCTGAGCTTCCCTATCTCTCACACACAATCTGGGATTCCCTATCTCTCACACTCACTCTGGGATTCCCTATCTCTCACACACACTCTGGGATTCCGCATCTCTGACACACACTCTGGGATTCTCCATCTCTCACACACACTCTGGGATTCCCAATCTCTCATACACACTCTGGGATTCCCTCTCTCACACAAACTCATGGATTTCCTGAGTCTCACACACACTCTGGTATTCCATATATCTCACACACACTCTGGGATTCCCTATCTCTCAAACACACACTCTGGGATTCCCTATCTCTCATACACACTCTGGGATTCCCTCTCTCACACAAACTCAGGGATTTCCTGTGTCTCACACACACTCTGGGATTCCCTATCTCTCACACACACTCTGGTATTCCATATATCTCACACACACTCTGGGATTCCCTATCTCTCACACACACACTCTGGGATTCCCTATCTCTCACACACTCTGGGATTCCCTATCTCACACACACTCTGGGACTCTCTGGGATTCTATCACACACACTCTGGGATTCACTCTCTCACACACACTCTGGTATTCCCTTTAGCTCGCACAAACTCTGGTATTCCCTATCTCTCGCACTCATTCTGGGATTCCCTAGCTCTCTCACACACTCTGGGACTCCGTATCTCTCACACACACTCTGGGATTCCCTCTCTCTCACACACACTCTGGGATTCCCTATCTCGCTCACTCACTCTGGGATTCCCTATCTCTCTCACACACTCTGGGATTGTCTAGGATTCTATCACACACACTCTGGGATTCCCTATCTCTCACACACACTCTGGGATTCCCACTCTCACACATACTCTGGGATTCCCTATCTCTCACACACACTCTGGAATTCCCTCACACTCTCTCACACACTCTGGGATTCCCTATCTCTCACACACACTCAGGGATTCCCTATCTCTCACACACTCTCAGGGATTCTGTCACACACACTCGGGTAATCCCTATCTTTCTCACACACTCTGGGATTCCCTAACTCTCTCACACACTCTGGGATTCACTATCTCACACACACTCTGGGATTCCCGATCTCTCACACACACTCAGGGATTCCCTATCTCTCACACACTCTCTGGGATTCCGTCACACACACTCGGGGAATCCCTATCTTTCTCACACACTCTGGGATTCCCTATCTCTCTCACACACTCTGGGATTCACTATCTCACACACACTCTGGGATTCCCATTCTCTCACACACACTCTGGGATTTCCTATCTCTCACACATTGTGGTATTCCCTATCACTCACACACACTCTGGGATTCTCTATCTCTCACACACACTCTGGGATTCCCTATCTCTCATACACTCTGGTATTCCCTATCTCTCACACACACTCTGGGACTCTCTGGGATTCTATCACACACACTCTGGGATTCCCTCGCTCAGACACACTCAGGGATTCCCTATATCTCACACACACTCTGGGATTCGCTATCTCTCACACACACTCTGGGATTCCCTATCTCTCACACACACTCCGGGATTCCATATCTCTCTCACACACTCTGGGATTCCCTATCTCACACAAACTCTGGGATTCCCTATCTCTCACACATGATCTGGGATTCCCTATCTCTCACACACATTGTGGGATTCCCTATCCCTCACACTCACTCTGGGATTCCCTATCTCTCACACACACTCTGGGATTCCGCATCTCTGACATACACTTTGGGATTCCCTATCTCTCACACTCACTCTGGGATTCCCTATCTCTCATACACACTCTGGGATTCCCTCTCTCACACACACTCTGGGATTTCCTGTGTCTCACACACACTCTGGGATTCCCTATCTCTCACACACACTCTGGGATTTCCTATCTCTCACACACTCTGGGATTCCCTATCACTCACACACACTCTGGGATTCCCTATCTCTCACACATACTCTGGGATTCCCTATCTCTCACATACACTCTGGGATTCTCTATCTCTCACACACACTCTGGGATTCCCTATCTCCCACTCACACT
This sequence comes from Chiloscyllium plagiosum, assembly GCF_037043375.1. Lineage (NCBI taxonomy): Eukaryota > Metazoa > Chordata > Chondrichthyes > Orectolobiformes > Hemiscylliidae > Chiloscyllium > Chiloscyllium plagiosum. Next base: position 7,146,936 of record NW_028270192.1, on the reverse strand, counting down.
CTGGGATTCCCTCTCTCACACACATTCTTGACTTCCGCATCTCTCACACACACTCTGGGATTCCCTATCTCTCATAAACACTCTGGGATTCCCTATCTTACACACACACAGGGATTCCCTCTCTCTCACACTCAGTCTGGGATTCCCTATCTCTCACACACACTCTGGGATTCCCTATCTCTCACACACACTCTGGAATTCCCTATCACTCACACACATACTCTGGGATTCCCTATCTCTCACACATACTCAGGGATTCCCTATCTCTCACACACATTATGGGATTCCGTCACACACACTCGGGGAATCCCTATCTTTCTCACACACACTCTGGGATTCCCTATCTCTCTCACACACTCTGGGATTCACTATCTCACACACACTCTGGGATTCCCTATCTCTCACACACCCTCTGGGATTCCTTCTCTCTCACACACACTCTGGGATTCGCTATCTCTCACACTCACTCAGGGATTCCCTCACACACACTCTCTGGGATTCCCTATATCTCACATACACTCTGGGATTCCCTCTCGCACACACACTCTGGGATTCCTATCTCTCAAACACCCTCTGGGATTCCCCATCTCTCACACACACTCTGGGATTCCCTATCTCACACACACTCTGAGCTTCCCTATCACTCACACACAATCTGGGATTCCCTAGCTCTCACACTCACTCTGGGATTCCCTATCTCTCACACACACTCTGGGATTCCGCATCTCTGACACACACTCTGGGATTCTCCATCTCTCACACACACTCTGGGATTCCCTATCTCTCATACACACTCTGGGATTCCCTATCTCACACAAACTCAGGGATTTACCGAGTCTCACACACACACTCTGGTATTCCATATATCTCACACACACTCTGGGATTCCCTATCTCTCACACACACACTCTGGTATTCCATATATCTCACACACACTCTGGGATTCCCTATCTCTCACACACACACTCTGGGATTCCCTATCTCTCATACACACTCTGGGATTCCCTCTCTCACACAAACTCAGGGATTTCCTGTGTCTCACACACACTCTGGGATTCCCTATCTCTCACACACACTCTGGTATTCCATATATCTCACACACACTCTGGGATTCCCTATCTCTCACACACACACTCTGGGATTCCCTATCTCTCACACACTCTGGGATTCCCTATCTCACACACACTCTGGGACTCTCTGGGATTCTATCACACACATTCTGAGATTCACTCTCTCACACACACTCTGGTATTCCCTTTATCTCGCACAAACTCTGGTATTCCCTATCTCTCGCACTCATTCTGGGATTCCCTAGCTCTCTCACACACTCTGGGATTCCGTATCTCTCACACACACTCTGGGATTCCCTCTCTCTCACACACACTCTGGGATTCCCTATCTCGCTCACTCACTCTGGAATTCCCTATCTCTCTCACACACTCTGGGATTGTCTAGGATTCTATCACACACACTCTGGGATTCCCTATCTCTCACACACACACTCTGGGATTCCCTATCTCTCATACACACTCTGGGATTCCCTCTCTCACACAAACTCAGGGATTTCCTGTGTCTCACACACACTCTGGGATTCCCTATCTCTCACACACACTCTGGTATTCCATATATCTCACACACACTCTGGGATTCCCTATCTCTCACACACACACTCTGGGATTCCCTATCTCTCACACACTCTGGGATTCCCTATCTCACACACACTCTGGGACTCTCTGGGATTCTATCACACACACTCTGGGATTCACTCTCTCACACACACTCTGGTATTCCCTTTATCTCGCACAAACTCTGGTATTCCCTATCTCTCGCACTCATTCTGGGATTCCCTAGCTCTCTCACACACTCTGGGACTCCGTATCTCTCACACACACTCTGGGATTCCCTCTCTCTCACACACACTCTGGGATTCCCTATCTCGCTCACTCACTCTGGGATTCCCTATCTCTCTCACACACTCTGGGATTGTCTAGGATTCTATCACACACACTCTGGGATTCCCTATCTCTCACACACACTCTGGGATTCCCACTCTCACACATACTCTGGGATTCCCTATCTCTCACACACACTCTGGAATTCCCTCACACTCTCTCACACACTCTGGGATTCCCTATCTCTCACACACACTCAGGGATTCCCTATCTCTCACACACTCTCAGGGATTCTGTCACACACACTCGGGTAATCCCTATCTTTCTCACACACTCTGGGATTCCCTAACTCTCTCACACACTCTGGGATTCACTATCTCACACACACTCTGGGATTCCCGATCTCTCACACACACTCAGGGATTCCCTATCTCTCACACACTCTCTGGGATTCCGTCACACACACTCGGGGAATCCCTATCTTTCTCACACACTCTGGGATTCCCTATCTCTCTCACACACTCTGGGATTCACTATCTCACACACACTCTGGGATTCCCATTCTCTCACACACACTCTGGGATTTCCTATCTCTCACACATTGTGGTATTCCCTATCACTCACACACACTCTGGGATTCTCTATCTCTCACACACACTCTGGGATTCCCTATCTCTCATACACTCTGGTATTCCCTATCTCTCACACACACTCTGGGACTCTCTGGGATTCTATCACACACACTCTGGGATTCCCTCGCTCAGACACACTCAGGGATTCCCTATATCTCACACACACTCTGGGATTCGCTATCTCTCACACACACTCTGGGATTCCCTATCTCTCACACACACTCCGGGATTCCATATCTCTCTCACACACTCTGGGATTCCCTATGCCACACAAACTCTGGGATTCCCTATCTCTCACACACGATCTGGGATTCCCTATCTCTCACACACATTGTGGGATTCCCTATCCCTCACACTCACTCTGGGATTCCCTATCTCTCACACACACTCTGGGATTCCGCATCTCTGACATACACTTTGGGATTCCCTATCTCTCACACTCACTCTGGGATTCCCTATCTCTCATACACACTCTGGGATTCCCTCTCTCACACACACTCTGGGATTTCCTGTGTCTCACACACACTCTGGGATTCCCTATCTCTCACACACACTCTGGGATTTCCTATCTCTCACACACTCTGGGATTCCCTATCACTCACACACACTCTGGGATTCCCTATCTCTCACACATACTCTGGGATTCCCTATCTCTCACATACACTCTGGGATTCACTATCTCTCACACACACTCTGGGATTCCCTATCTCCCACTCACACTCTGGGATTCCCTCTCTCACACACATTCTTGACTTCCGCATCTCTCACACACACTCTGGGATTCCCTATCTCTCATAAACACTCTGGGATTCCCTATCTTACACACACACAGGGATTCCCTCTCTCTCACACTCAGTCTGGGATTCCCTATCTCTCACACACACTCTGGGATTCCCTATCTCTCACACACACTCTGGAATTCCCTATCACTCACACACATAATCTGGGATTCCCTATCTCTCACACATACTCAGGGATTCCCTATCTCTCACACACATTATGGGATTCCGTCACACACACTCGGGGAATCCCTATCTTTCTCACACACACTCTGGGATTCCCTATCTCTCTCACACACTCTGGGATTCACTATCTCACACACACTCTGGGATTCCCTATCTCTCACACACCCTCTGGGATTCCTTCTCTCTCACACACACTCTGGGATTCGCTATCTCTCACACTCACTCAGGGATTCCCTCACACACACTCTCTGGGATTCCCTATATCTCACATACACTCTGGGATTCCCTCTCGCACACACACTCTGGGATTCCTATCTCTCAAACACCCTCTGGGATTCCCCATCTCTCACACACACTCTGGGATTCCCTATCTCACACACACTCTGAGCTTCCCTATCACTCACACACAATCTGGGATTCCCTAGCTCTCACACTCACTCTGGGATTCCCTATCTCTCACACACACTCTGGGATTCCGCATCACTGACACACACTCTGGGATTCTCCATCTCTCACACACACTCTGGGATTCCCTATCTCTCATACACACTCTGGGATTCCCTATCTCACACAAACTCAGGGATTTACCGAGTCTCACACACACTCTGGGATTCCCTATCTCTCACACACACTCTGGGATTTCCTATCTCTCACACACTCTGGGATTCCCTATCTCTCACACACACTCTGGGATTCCCTATCTCTCACACACACTCTGGAATTCCCTATCACTCACACACATACTCTGGGATTCCCTATCTCTCACACATACTCAGGGATTCCCTATCTCTCACACACATTATGGGATTCCGTCACACACACTCGGGGAATCCCTATCTTTCTCACACACACTCTGGGATTCCCTATCTCTCTCACACACTCTGGGATTCACTATCTCACACACACTCTGGGATTCCCTATCTCTCACACACCCTCTGGGATTCCTTCTCTCTCACACACACTCTGGGATTCGCTATCTCTCACACTCACTCAGGGATTCCCTCACACACACTCTCTGGGATTCCCTATATCTCACATACACTCTGGGATTCCCTCTCGCACACACACTCTGGGATTCCTATCTCTCAAACACCCTCTGGGATTCCCCATCTCTCACACACACTCTGGGATTCCCTATCTCACACACACTCTGAGCTTCCCTATCACTCACACACAATCTGGGATTCCCTAGCTCTCACACTCACTCTGGGATTCCCTATCTCTCACACACACTCTGGGATTCCGCATCTCTGACACACACTCTGGGATTCTCCATCTCTCACACACACTCTGGGATTCCCTATCTCTCATACACACTCTGGGATTCCCTATCTCACACAAACTCAGGGATTTACCGAGTCTCACACACACACTCTGGTATTCCATATATCTCACACACACTCTGGGATTCCCTATCTCTCACACACACACTCTGGTATTCCATATATCTCACACACACTCTGGGATTCCCTATCTCTCACACACACACTCTGGGATTCCCTATCTCTCATACACACTCTGGGATTCCCTCTCTCACACAAACTCAGGGATTTCCTGTGTCTCACACACACTCTGGGATTCCCTATCTCTCACACACACTCTGGTATTCCATATATCTCACACACACTCTGGGATTCCCTATCTCTCACACACACACTCTGGGATTCCCTATCTCTCACACACTCTGGGATTCCCTATCTCACACACACTCTGGGACTCTCTGGGATTCTATCACACACATTCTGAGATTCACTCTCTCACACACACTCTGGTATTCCCTTTATCTCGCACAAACTCTGGTATTCCCTATCTCTCGCACTCATTCTGGGATTCCCTAGCTCTCTCACACACTCTGGGATTCCGTATCTCTCACACACACTCTGGGATTCCCTCTCTCTCACACACACTCTGGGATTCCCTATCTCGCTCACTCACTCTGGAATTCCCTATCTCTCTCACACACTCTGGGATTGTCTAGGATTCTATCACACACACTCTGGGATTCCCTATCTCTCACACACACACTCTGGGATTCCCTATCTCTCATACACACTCTGGGATTCCCTCTCTCACACAAACTCAGGGATTTCCTGTGTCTCACACACACTCTGGGATTCCCTATCTCTCACACACACTCTGGTATTCCATATATCTCACACACACTCTGGGATTCCCTATCTCTCACACACACACTCTGGGATTCCCTATCTCTCACACACTCTGGGATTCCCTATCTCACACACACTCTGGGACTCTCTGGGATTCTATCACACACACTCTGGGATTCACTCTCTCACACACACTCTGGTATTCCCTTTATCTCGCACAAACTCTGGTATTCCCTATCTCTCGCACTCATTCTGGGATTCCCTAGCTCTCTCACACACTCTGGGACTCCGTATCTCTCACACACACTCTGGGATTCCCTCTCTCTCACACACACTCTGGGATTCCCTATCTCGCTCACTCACTCTGGGATTCCCTATCTCTCTCACACACTCTGGGATTGTCTAGGATTCTATCACACACACTCTGGGATTCCCTATCTCTCACACACACTCTGGGATTCCCACTCTCACACATACTCTGGGATTCCCTATCTCTCACACACACTCTGGAATTCCCTCACACTCTCTCACACACTCTGGGATTCCCTATCTCTCACACACACTCAGGGATTCCCTATCTCTCACACACTCTCAGGGATTCTGTCACACACACTCGGGTAATCCCTATCTTTCTCACACACTCTGGGATTCCCTAACTCTCTCACACACTCTGGGATTCACTATCTCACACACACTCTGGGATTCCCGATCTCTCACACACACTCAGGGATTCCCTATCTCTCACACACTCTCTGGGATTCCGTCACACACACTCGGGGAATCCCTATCTTTCTCACACACTCTGGGATTCCCTATCTCTCTCACACACTCTGGGATTCACTATCTCACACACACTCTGGGATTCCCATTCTCTCACACACACTCTGGGATTTCCTATCTCTCACACATTGTGGTATTCCCTATCACTCACACACACTCTGGGATTCTCTATCTCTCACACACACTCTGGGATTCCCTATCTCTCATACACTCTGGTATTCCCTATCTCTCACACACACTCTGGGACTCTCTGGGATTCTATCACACACACTCTGGGATTCCCTCGCTCAGACACACTCAGGGATTCCCTATATCTCACACACACTCTGGGATTCGCTATCTCTCACACACACTCTGGGATTCCCTATCTCTCACACACACTCCGGGATTCCATATCTCTCTCACACACTCTGGGATTCCCTATGCCACACAAACTCTGGGATTCCCTATCTCTCACACACGATCTGGGATTCCCTATCTCTCACACACATTGTGGGATTCCCTATCCCTCACACTCACTCTGGGATTCCCTATCTCTCACACACACTCTGGGATTCCGCATCTCTGACATACACTTTGGGATTCCCTATCTCTCACACTCACTCTGGGATTCCCTATCTCTCATACACACTCTGGGATTCCCTCTCTCACACACACTCTGGGATTTCCTGTGTCTCACACACACTCTGGGATTCCCTATCTCTCACACACACTCTGGGATTTCCTATCTCTCACACACTCTGGGATTCCCTATCACTCACACACACTCTGGGATTCCCTATCTCTCACACATACTCTGGGATTCCCTATCTCTCACATACACTCTGGGATTCACTATCTCTCACACACACTCTGGGATTCCCTATCTCCCACTCACACTCTGGGATTCCCTCTCTCACACACATTCTTGACTTCCGCATCTCTCACACACACTCTGGGATTCCCTATCTCTCATAAACACTCTGGGATTCCCTATCTTACACACACACAGGGATTCCCTCTCTCTCACACTCAGTCTGGGATTCCCTATCTCTCACACACACTCTGGGATTCCCTATCTCTCACACACACTCTGGAATTCCCTATCACTCACACACATAATCTGGGATTCCCTATCTCTCACACATACTCAGGGATTCCCTATCTCTCACACACATTATGGGATTCCGTCACACACACTCGGGGAATCCCTATCTTTCTCACACACACTCTGGGATTCCCTATCTCTCTCACACACTCTGGGATTCACTATCTCACACACACTCTGGGATTCCCTATCTCTCACACACCCTCTGGGATTCCTTCTCTCTCACACACACTCTGGGATTCGCTATCTCTCACACTCACTCAGGGATTCCCTCACACACACTCTCTGGGATTCCCTATATCTCACATACACTCTGGGATTCCCTCTCGCACACACACTCTGGGATTCCTATCTCTCAAACACCCTCTGGGATTCCCCATCTCTCACACACACTCTGGGATTCCCTATCTCACACACACTCTGAGCTTCCCTATCACTCACACACAATCTGGGATTCCCTAGCTCTCACACTCACTCTGGGATTCCCTATCTCTCACACACACTCTGGGATTCCGCATCACTGACACACACTCTGGGATTCTCCATCTCTCACACACACTCTGGGATTCCCTATCTCTCATACACACTCTGGGATTCCCTATCTCACACAAACTCAGGGATTTACCGAGTCTCACACACACACTCTGGTATTCCATATATCTCACACACACTCTGGGATTCCCTATCTCTCACACACACACTCTGGTATTCCATATATCTCACACACACTCTGGGATTCCCTATCTCTCACACACACACTCTGGGATTCCCTATCTCTCATACACACTCTGGGATTCCCTCTCTCACACAAACTCAGGGATTTCCTGTGTCTCACACACACTCTGGGATTCCCTATCTCTCACACACACTCTGGTATTCCATATATCTCACACACACTCTGGGATTCCCTATCTCTCACACACACACTCTGGGATTCCCTATCTCTCACACACTCTGGGATTCCCTATCTCACACACACTCTGGGACTCTCTGGGATTCTATCACACACATTCTGAGATTCACTCTCTCACACACACTCTGGTATTCCCTTTATCTCGCACAAACTCTGGTATTCCCTATCTCTCGCACTCATTCTGGGATTCCCTAGCTCTCTCACACACTCTGGGATTCCGTATCTCTCACACACACTCTGGGATTCCCTCTCTCTCACACACACTCTGGGATTCCCTATCTCGCTCACTCACTCTGGAATTCCCTATCTCTCTCACACACTCTGGGATTGTCTAGGATTCTATCACACACACTCTGGGATTCCCTATCTCTCACACACACTCTGGGATTCCAACTCTCACACATACTCAGGGATTCCCTATCTCTCACACACACTCTGGAATTCCCTCACACTCTCTCACACACTCTGGGATTCCCAATCTCTCACACACACTCAGGGATTCCCTATCTCTCACACACTCTCAGGGATTCCAACTCTCACACACTCGGGGAATCCCTATCTCTCTCACACCCTGTGGGATTCACTATCTCTCACACACTCTGGGATTCCCGATCTCTCACACACACTCAGGGATTCCCTATCTCTCACACACTCTCTGGGATTCCGTCACACACACTCGGGGAATCCCTATCTTTCTCACACTCTCTGGGATTCCCTATCTCTCTCACACACTCTGGGATTCACTATCTCACACACACTCTGGGATTACCGATCTCTCACACACACTCTGGGATTTCCTATCTCTCACACATTCTGGTATTCCCTATCACTCACACACACTGTGGGATTTCCTATCTCTCACACACTCTGGGATTCCCTATCTCTCATACACTCTGGTATTCCCTATCTCTCACACACACTCTGGGACTCTCTGGGATTCTATCACACACACTCTGGGATTCCCTCGCTCAGACACACTCAGGGATTCCCTATATCTCACACACACTCTGGGATTCACTATCTCTCACACACACTCTGGGATTCCCTATCTCTCACACACACTCCGGGATTCCATATCTCTCTCACACACTCTGGGATTCCCTATCTCACACAAACTCTGGGATTCCCTATCTCTCACACACGATCGGGATTCCCTATCTCTCACACACACTGTGGGATTCCCTATCCCTCACACTCACTCTGGGATTCCCTATCTCTCACACACACTCTGGGATTCCGCATCTCTGACATACACTTTGGGATTCCCTATCTCTCACACACACTCTGGGATTCCCTATCTCTCATACACACTCTATGATTCCCTCTCTCTCACACACTCTGGGATTTCCTGTGTCTCACACACACTCTGGGATTCCCTATCTCTCACACACACTCTGGGATTTCCTATCTCTCACACACTCTGGGATTCCCTATCACTCACACACACTCTGGAATTCCCTATCTCTCACACATACTCTGGGATTCCCTATCTCTCACACACACTCTGGGATTCTCTATCTCTCACACACACTCTGGGATTCCCTACTCCCACTCACACTCTGGGATTCCCTCTCTCACACACATTCTGGAATTCCGCATCTCTCACACACACTCTGGGATTCCCTATCTCTCATAAACACTCTGGGATTCCCTATCTCTCACACACACAGGTATTCCCTCTCACTCACACTCAGTCTGGGATTCCCTATCTCTCACACACACTCTGGGATTCCCTATCTCTCACACACACTCTGGAATTCCCTATCACTCACACACACAATCTGGGATTCCCTATCTCTCACACATACTCAGGGATTCCCTATCTCTCACACACATTCTGGGATTCCGTCACATACACTCAGGGAATCCCTATCTTTGTCACACACTCTGGGATTCCCTATCACTCTCACACACTCTGGGATTCACTATCTCACACACACTCTGGGATTCCCTATCTCTCACACACACTCTGGGATTCCTTCTCTCTCACACACACTCTGGGATTCCGCATCTCTCACACACACTCTGGGATTCCCTATCTCTCACACACAATCTGGAATTCCCTCTCACACACACTCTGGGATTCCCTATCTCTCACACTCACTCAGGGATTCCCTATCTCCCACACACACTCTGGGATTCCCTATCTTTCACACACTCTGGAATTCCGTCTCTCACATACACTCTGGGATTCCCTATGTCTCACACACACTCTGGGATTCCCTATCTCTCACTCACACTCAGTTATTCCATCATGCACACACACTCTGGGATTCCCTATATCTCACACACACTCTGGGATACCCGATCTCTCACACACACTCCGGTATTCCCTCACACACACACTCTGGGATTCCTATCTCTCAAACACACTCTGGGATTCCCCATCTCTCACACACACTCTGGGATTCCCTATCTCACACACACTCTGAGCTTCCCTATCTCTCACACACAATCTGGGATTCCCTATCTCTCACACTCACTCTGGGATTCCCTATCTCACACACACTCAGGGATTCCCTATCTCTCACAAATACTCTGGAATTCCCTCTCACACAAACTCTGGTATTCCCTTTATCTCGCACAAACTCTGGTATTCCCTATCTCTCGCACTCATTCTGGGATTCCCTATCTCTCACACACACTCTGGGATTCCGTATCTCTCACACACACTCTGGGATTCCGTCTTTCTCACACACACTCTGGGATTCCCTATCTCGCTCACTCACTCTGCGATTCCCTATCTCTCTCACACACTCTGGGATTGTCTAGGATTCTATCACACACACTCTGGGATTCCCTATCTCTCACACACACTCTGGGATTCCAACTCTCACACATACTCTGGGATTCCCTATCTCTCACACACACTCTGGAATTCCCTCACTCTCTCTCACACACTCTGGGATTCCCAATCTATCAGACACACTCAGGGATTCCCTATCTCTCACACACTCTCTGGGATTCCGTCAAACACACTCGGGGAATCCCTATCTTTCTCACACACTCTGGGATTCCCTATCTCTCTCACACACTCTGGGATTCACTATCTCACACACACTCTGGGATTCCCGATCTCTCACACACACTCTGGGATTTCCTATCTCTCACACACTCTGGGATTCCCTATCACTCACACACACTCTGGGACTCCCTATCTCTCACACACACTCTGGGATTCCCTATGTCTCATACAGTCTGGTATTCCCTATCTCTCACACACACTCTGGGACTCTCTGGGATTCTATCACACACACTCTGGGATTACCTCGCTCAGACACACTCAGGGTTTCCCTATATCTCACACACACTCTGGGAGTCGCTATCTCTCACGCACACTCTGGGATTCCCTATCTCTCACACACACTCCGGGATTCCGTATGTCTCTCACACACTCTGGGATTCCCTATCTCACACAAACTCTGGGATTCCCTATCTCACACACACGATCTGGGATTCCCTATCTCTCACACACACTGAGGGATTCCCTATCACTCACACTCACTCTGGGATTCCCTATCTCTCACACACACTCTGGGATTCCGCATCTCTGACATACACTTTGGGATTCCCTATCTCTCACACACACTCTGGGATTCCCTATCTCTCATACACACTCTGGGATTCCCTCTCTCACACACACTCTGGGATTTCCTATGTCTCACACACACTCTGGGATTCCCTATCACTCACACACACTCTGGGATTTCCTATCTCTCACACACTCTGGGATTCCCTATCACTCACACACACTCTGGGATTCCCTATCTCTCACACATACTCTGGGATTCCCTATCTCTCACACACACTCTGGGATTCTTTATCTCTCACACACACTCTGGGATTCCGTATCACTCTCACACACTCTGGGATTCCCTAATCTCTCACACACACTCTGGGATTCCCTATCTCTCACATTCACTCTGGGATTCTCTATCTCTCACACACACTCTGGGTTTCCCTATCTCTCACTCACACTCATGGATTCTCTTTCTCTCTCACACACGCTGGGATACCCAATCTCTCACACACTCTCTGGGATTCCCGATCTCTCACACACACTCTGGGATTCCCTATCTCTCATACACACTCTGGGATTCCCTCTCTCACACACACTCTGGGATTTCCTATGTCTCACACACACTCTGGGATTCCCTATCACTCACACACACTCTGGGATTTCCTATCTCTCACACACTCTGGGATTCCCTATCACTCACACACACTCTGGGATTCCCTATCTCTCACACATACTCTGGGATTCCCTATCTCTCACACACATTCTGGGATTCCGTCACATACACTCAGGGAATCCCTATCTTTGTCACACACTCTGGGATTCCCTATAACTCTCACACACTCTGGGATTCACTATCTCACACACACTCTGGGATTCCCTATCTCTCACACACACTCTGGGATTCCTTCTCTCTCACACACACTCTGGGATTCCGCATCTCTCACACACACTCTGGGATTCCCTATCTCTCACACACAATCTGGAATTCCCTCTCACACACACTCTGGGATTCCCTATCTCTCACACTCATTCAGGGATTCCCTATCTCCCACACACACTCTGGGATTCCCTATCTTTCACACACTCTGGAATTCCGTCTCTCACATACACTCTGGGATTCCCTATGTCTCACACACACTCTGGGATTCCCTATCTCTCACTCACACTCAGTTATTCCATCATGCACACACACTCTGGGATTCCCTATATCTCACACACACTCTGGGATACCCGATCTCTCACACACACTCCGGTATTCCCTCACACACACACTCTGGGATTCCTATCTCTCAAACACACTCTGGGATTCCCCATCTCTCACACACACTCTGGGATTCCCTATCTCACACACACTCTGAGCTTCCCTATCTCTCACACACAATCTGGGATTCCCTATCTCTCACACTCACTCTGGGATTCCCTATCTCACACACACTCAGGGATTCCCTATCTCTCACAAATACTCTGGAATTCCCTCTCACACAAACTCTGGTATTCCCTTTATCTCGCACAAACTCTGGTATTCCCTATCTCTCGCACTCATTCTGGGATTCCCTATCTCTCACACACACTCTGGGATTCCGTATCTCTCACACACACTCTGGGATTCCGTCTTTCTCACACACACTCTGGGATTCCCTATCTCGCTCACTCACTCTGCGATTCCCTATCTCTCTCACACACTCTGGGATTGTCTAGGATTCTATCACACACACTCTGGGATTCCCTATCTCTCACACACACTCTGGGATTCCAACTCTCACACATACTCTGGGATTCCCTATCTCTCACACACACTCTGGAATTCCCTCACTCTCTCTCACACACTCTGGGATTCCCAATCTATCAGACACACTCAGGGATTCCCTATCTCTCACACACTCTCTGGGATTCCGTCAAACACACTCGGGGAATCCCTATCTTTCTCACACACTCTGGGATTCCCTATCTCTCTCACACACTCTGGGATTCACTATCTCACACACACTCTGGGATTCCCGATCTCTCACACACACTCTGGGATTTCCTATCTCTCACACACTCTGGGATTCCCTATCACTCACACACACTCTGGGACTCCCTATCTCTCACACACACTCTGGGATTCCCTATGTCTCATACAGTCTGGTATTCCCTATCTCTCACACACACTCTGGGACTCTCTGGGATTCTATCACACACACTCTGGGATTACCTCGCTCAGACACACTCAGGGTTTCCCTATATCTCACACACACTCTGGGAGTCGCTATCTCTCACGCACACTCTGGGATTCCCTATCTCTCACACACACTCCGGGATTCCGTATGTCTCTCACACACTCTGGGATTCCCTATCTCACACAAACTCTGGGATTCCCTATCTCACACACACGATCTGGGATTCCCTATCTCTCACACACACTGAGGGATTCCCTATCACTCACACTCACTCTGGGATTCCCTATCTCTCACACACACTCTGGGATTCCGCATCTCTGACATACACTTTGGGATTCCCTATCTCTCACACACACTCTGGGATTCCCTATCTCTCATACACACTCTGGGATTCCCTCTCTCACACACACTCTGGGATTTCCTATGTCTCACACACACTCTGGGATTCCCTATCACTCACACACACTCTGGGATTTCCTATCTCTCACACACTCTGGGATTCCCTATCACTCACACACACTCTGGGATTCCCTATCTCTCACACATACTCTGGGATTCCCTATCTCTCACACACACTCTGGGATTCTTTATCTCTCACACACACTCTGGGATTCCGTATCACTCTCACACACTCTGGGATTCCCTAATCTCTCACACACACTCTGGGATTCCCTATCTCTCACATTCACTCTGGGATTCTCTATCTCTCACACACACTCTGGGTTTCCCTATCTCTCACACACACTCATGGATTCTCTTTCTCTCTCACACACGCTGGGATACCCAATCTCTCACACACTCTCTGGGATTCCCGATCTCTCACACACACTCTGGGATTCCCTATCTCTCATACACACTCTGGGATTCCCTCTCTCACACACACTCTGGGATTTCCTATGTCTCACACACACTCTGGGATTCCCTATCACTCACACACACTCTGGGATTTCCTATCTCTCACACACTCTGGGATTCCCTATCACTCACACACACTCTGGGATTCCCTATCTCTCACACATACTCTGGGATTCCCTATCTCTCACACACATTCTGGGATTCCGTCACATACACTCAGGGAATCCCTATCTTTGTCACACACTCTGGGATTCCCTATCACTCTCACACACTCTGGGATTCACTATCTCACACACACTCTGGGATTCCCTATCTCTCACACACACTCTGGGATTCCTTCTCTCTCACACACACTCTGGGATTCCGCATCTCTCACACACACTCTGGGATTCCCTATCTCTCACACACAATCTGGAATTCCCTCTCACACACACTCTGGGATTCCCTATCTCTCACACTCATTCAGGGATTCCCTATCTCCCACACACACTCTGGGATTCCCTATCTTTCACACACTCTGGAATTCCGTCTCTCACATACACTCTGGGATTCCCTATGTCTCACACACACTCTGGGATTCCCTATCTCTCACTCACACTCAGTTATTCCATCATGCACACACACTCTGGGATTCCCTATATCTCACACACACTCTGGGATACCCGATCTCTCACACACACTCCGGTATTCCCTCACACACACACTCTGGGATTCCTATCTCTCAAACACACTCTGGGATTCCCCATCTCTCACACACACTCTGGGATTCCCTATCTCACACACACTCTGAGCTTCCCTATCTCTCACACACAATCTGGGATTCCCTATCTCTCACACTCACTCTGGGATTCCCTATCTCACACACACTCAGGGATTCCCTATCTCTCACAAATACTCTGGAATTCCCTCTCACACAAACTCTGGTATTCCCTTTATCTCGCACAAACTCTGGTATTCCCTATCTCTCGCACTCATTCTGGGATTCCCTATCTCTCACACACACTCTGGGATTCCGTATCTCTCACACACACTCTGGGATTCCGTCTTTCTCACACACACTCTGGGATTCCCTATCTCGCTCACTCACTCTGCGATTCCCTATCTCTCTCACACACTCTGGGATTGTCTAGGATTCTATCACACACACTCTGGGATTCCCTATCTCTCACACACACTCTGGGATTCCAACTCTCACACATACTCTGGGATTCCCTATCTCTCACACACACTCTGGAATTCCCTCACTCTCTCTCACACACTCTGGGATTCCCAATCTATCAGACACACTCAGGGATTCCCTATCTCTCACACACTCTCTGGGATTCCGTCAAACACACTCGGGGAATCCCTATCTTTCTCACACACTCTGGGATTCCCTATCTCTCTCACACACTCTGGGATTCACTATCTCACACACACTCTGGGATTCCCGATCTCTCACACACACTCTGGGATTTCCTATCTCTCACACACTCTGGGATTCCCTATCACTCACACACACTCTGGGACTCCCTATCTCTCACACACACTCTGGGATTCCCTATGTCTCATACAGTCTGGTATTCCCTATCTCTCACACACACTCTGGGACTCTCTGGGATTCTATCACACACACTCTGGGATTACCTCGCTCAGACACACTCAGGGTTTCCCTATATCTCACACACACTCTGGGAGTCGCTATCTCTCACGCACACTCTGGGATTCCCTATCTCTCACACACACTCCGGGATTCCGTATGTCTCTCACACACTCTGGGATTCCCTATCTCACACAAACTCTGGGATTCCCTATCTCACACACACGATCTGGGATTCCCTATCTCTCACACACACTGAGGGATTCCCTATCACTCACACTCACTCTGGGATTCCCTATCTCTCACACACACTCTGGGATTCCGCATCTCTGACATACACTTTGGGATTCCCTATCTCTCACACACACTCTGGGATTCCCTATCTCTCATACACACTCTGGGATTCCCTCTCTCACACACACTCTGGGATTTCCTATGTCTCACACACACTCTGGGATTCCCTATCACTCACACACACTCTGGGATTTCCTATCTCTCACACACTCTGGGATTCCCTATCACTCACACACACTCTGGGATTCCCTATCTCTCACACATACTCTGGGATTCCCTATCTCTCACACACACTCTGGGATTCTTTATCTCTCACACACACTCTGGGATTCCGTATCACTCTCACACACTCTGGGATTCCCTAATCTCTCACACACACTCTGGGATTCCCTATCTCTCACATTCACTCTGGGATTCTCTATCTCTCACACACACTCTGGGTTTCCCTATCTCTCACTCACACTCATGGATTCTCTTTCTCTCTCACACACGCTGGGATACCCAATCTCTCACACACTCTCTGGGATTCCCGATCTCTCACACACACTCTGGGATTCCCTATCTCCCACATACACTCTGGGATTCCCCATCTCTCTCACACATTCTGGGATTCCCTATCTCTCACACACACTCTGGGATTCCCTCTCTCTCACACACACTCTGGGATTCTCTGACACACACTCTGGGATTCCCAATTTCACACACACTCTGGGATTCCCTATCTCTCACACACACTCTAGGATTCCCTCTTGCACACACACTCTGGGATTTTGTATATCTCACACACATTCTGGGATTCCCTTTCTCTCACACACACTCTGGGATTCCAAACCTCTCACACACACTCTGAGATTCCCTATCTCCTACAGACACTCTGGGATTCCCTCTCTCACACACACTCTGGAATTAGGCATCTCTCACACACACTCTGGGATTCCCTATCTCTCATAAACACTCTGGGATTCCCTATCTCACACACACTCAGGGATTCCCTATCTCTCACAAACACTCTGGAATTCCCTCTCACACACACTTTGGGATTCCCTCTCTCTCACACTCAGTCTGGGATTCCCTATCTCTCACACACACTCTGGGATTCCCTATCTCTCACACACACTCTGGAATTCCCTATCACTCACACACACTCTCTGGGATTCCCTATCTCACACACACTCAGGGATTCCCTATCTCTCACAAACACTCTGGAATTCCCTCTCACACACACTCTGGGATTTCCTCTCTCTCACACACATTCTGGGATTCCGTCACACACACTCGGGGAATCCCTATCTTTCTCACACACTCTGGGATTCCCTATCTCTCTTACACACTCTGGGATTCCCTATCCCTCACACACAATCTGGAATTACCTCTCACACACACACTCTGGGATTCCCTATCTCTCACACACTCTGGAATTCCGTCTCTCACACACACTCTGGCATTCCCTATCTCTCACACTCACTCTGGGAATCCCTATCTCTCACACACACTCTGGGATTCGCTATCTCACACACACTCTGGAATTCCGCATATCTCACACACACTCTGGGATTCCCTATCTCTCACAAACACTCTGGGATTCCCTATCTCTCACTCACACTCAGTTATTCCATCATGCACACACACTCTGGGATTCCCTATCTCTCTTACACACTCTGGGATTCCCTATCCCTCACACACAATCTGGAATTATTTCTCACACACACAATCTGGGATTCCCTATCTCTCACACACTCTGGAATTCCGTCTCTCACACACACTCTGGCATTCCCTATCTCTCACACTCACTCTGGGAATCCCTATCTCTCACACACACTCTGGGATTCGCTATCTCACACACACTCTGGAATTCCGCATATCTCACACACACTCTGGGATTCCCTATCTCTCACAAACACTCTGGGATTCCCTATCTCTCACTCACACTCAGTTATTCCATCATGCACACACACTCTGGGATTCCCTATATCTCTCACACACTCTGGGATTCCCGATCTCTCACACACACTCTGGGATTCCCTCACACAGACTCTGGGATTCCCTATATCTCACACACTCTCTGGGATTCGCTATGTCTCACATATACTCTGGGATTCCCTCTCGCACACACACTCTGGGATTCCCTATCTCTCAAACACACTCTGGGTTTCCCCATCTCTCACACACACTCTGGGATTCCCTATCTCACACACACTCTGAGCTTCCCTATCTCTCACACACAATCTGGGATTCCCTATCTCTCACACTCACTCTGGGATTCCCTATCTCTCACACACACTCTGGGATTCCGCATCTCTGACACACACTCTGGGATTCTCCATCTCTCACACACACTCTGGGATTCCCTATCTCTCATACACACTCTGGGATTCCCTCTCTCACACAAACTCAGGGATTTCCTGAGTCTCACACACACTCTGGTATTCCATATATCTCACACACACTGGGATTCCCTATCTCTCACACACACTTTGGGATTCCCTATCTCTCACACACTCTGGGACTCTCTGGGATTCTATCACACACACTCTGGGATTCACTCTCTCACACACAGTCTGGTATTCCCTTTATGTCACACAAACTCTGGTATTCCCTATCTCTCGCACTCATTCTGGGATTCCCTATCTCTCTCACACACTCTGGGATTCCGTATTTCTCACACACACTCTGGGATTCCGTCTTTCTCACACACACTCTGGGATTCACTCACTCACACACACTCTGGTATTCCCTTTATCTCGCACAAACTCTGGTATTCCCTATCTCTCGCACTCATTCTGGGATTCCGTATCACTCTCACACACTCTGGGATTCCCTAATCTCTCACACACACTCTGGGATTCCCTATCTCTCACATTCACTCTGGGATTCTCTATCTCTCACACACACTCTGGGATTCCCTATCTCTCACTCACACTCTTGGATTCCCTTTCTCTCTCACACACTCTGGGATACCCAATCTCTCACACACTCTCTGGGATTCCCGATCTCTGACACACACTCTGGGATTCCCTATCTCTCACATACACTCTGGGATTCCCCATCTCTCTCACACAATCTGGGATTCCCTATCTCTCACACACACTCTGGGATTCCCTCTCTCTCACACACACTCTGGGATTCCCTGACACACACTCTGGGATTCCCAATTTCACACAAACTCTGGGATTCCCTATCTCTCACACACACTCTAGGATTCCCTCTTGCACACACACTTTGGGATTTTGTATATCTCACTCACACTCTGGGATTCCCTTTCTCTCACACACACTCTGGGATTCCAAACCTCTCACACTCACTCTGAGATTCCCTATCTCCTACAGACACTCTGGGATTCCCTCTCTCACACACACTCTGGAATTCCGCATCTCTCACACACACTCCGGGATTCCCTATCTCTCATAAAGACTCTGGGATTCCCTATCTCACACACACTCAGGGATTCCCTATCTCTCAGAAACACTCTGGAATTCCCTCTCACACACACTCTGGGATTCCCTCTCTCTCACACTCAGTCTGGGATTCCCTATCTCTCACACACACTCTGGGATTCCCTATCTCTCACACACACTCTGGAATTCCCTATCACTCACACACACACTCTGGGATTCCCTATCTCTCACACACACTCAGGGATTCCCTATCTCTCACACACATTCTGGGATTCCGTCACACACACTCGGGGAATCCCTATCTTTCTCACACACTCTGGCATTCCCTATCTCTCTTACACACTCTGGGATTCACTAACTCACACACACTCTGGGATTTCCTCTCTCTCACACACACTCTGAGATTCCTTCTCTCTCACACACACTCTGGGATTCCGCATCTCTCACACGCACTCTGGGATTCCGCATCTCTCACACACAATCTGGAATTCCCTCTCACACACACACTCTGGGTTTCCCTATCTCTCACACTCACTCAGGGATTCCCTATCTCTCACACACACTCTGCGATTCCCTATCTTTCACACACTCTGGAATTCCGTCTCTCACACACACTCTGGGATTCCCTATCTCTCTCACACACTCTGGGATTCCCTCTCTCACACACACTCTGGGATTCCCTATTTCTCACTCACACTCAGTTATTCCATCATGCACACACACTCTGGGATACCCGATCTCTCACACACACTCTGGGATTCCCTCACACACACTCTGGGATTCCCTATATCTCACACACTCTCTGGGATTCCCTATCTCACACACACTCTGAGCTTCCCTATCTCTCACACACAATCTGGGATTCCCTATCTCTCACACTCACTCTGGGATTCCCTATCTCTCACACACACTCTGGGAATCCCTATCTCTCACACACACTCTGGGATTCCCTATCTCTCAAACACACTCTGGGATTCCCCATCTCTCACACACACTCTGGGATTCCCTATCTCACACACACTCTGAGCTTCCCTATCTCTCACACACACTCTGGGAATCCGCATCTCTGACACACACTCTGGGATTCTCCATCTCTCACACACACTCTGGGATTCCCTATCTCTCATACACACTCTGGGATTCCCTCTCTCACACAAACTCAGGGATTTCCTGAGTCTCACACACACTCTGGTATTCCATATATCTCACACACACTCTGGGATTCCCTATCTCTCACATACACTCTGGGATTCCCTATCTCTCACACACTCTGGGATTCCCTATCTCACACACACTCTGGGACTCTCTGGGATTCTATCACACACACTCTGGGATTCACTCTCTCACACAGACTCTGGTATTCCCTTTATCTCGCACAAACTCTGGTATTCCCTATCTCTCGCACTCATTCTGGGATTCCCTATCTCTCTCACACACTCTGGGATTCCGTATCTCTCACACACACTCTGGGATTCCGTCTTTCTCACACACACTCTGGGATTCCCTACCTCGCTCACTCACTCTGGGATTCCCTATCTCTCTCACACACTCTGGGATTGTCTAGGATTCTATCACACCCACTCTGGGATTCCCTATCTCTCACACACACACTCTGGAGTTCCCTCACTCTCTCTCACACACTCTGGGATTCCCAATCTATCACACACACTCAGGGATTCCCTATCTCTCACACACTCTCTGGGATTCCCTATCTCTCACACACACTCTGGGATTCCCCATCTCTCTCACACAATCTGGGATTCCCTATCTCTCACACACACTCTGGGATTCCCTCTCTCTCACACACACTCTGGGATTCCCTCACACACACTCTGGGATTCCCTATTTCACACACACTCTGGGATTCCCTATCTCTCACACACACTCTGGGATTCCCTCTTGCACACACACTCTGGGATCTCGTATACCTCACACACACTCTGGGATTCCCTATCTCTCACACACACAATCTAGGATTCCCTCTTGCACACACACTTTGGGATTTTGTATATCTCACTCACACTCTGGGATTCCCTTTCTCTCACACACACTCTGGGATTCCAAACCTCTCACACTCACTCTGAGATTCCCTATCTCCTACAGACACTCTGGGATTCCCTCTCTCACACACACTCTGGAATTCCGCATCTCTCACACACACTCCGGAATTCCCTATCTCTCATAAAGACTCTGGGATTCCCTATCTCACACACACTCAGGGATTCCCTATCTCTCAGAAACACTCTGGAATTCCCTCTCACACACACTCTGGGATTCCCTCTCTCTCACACTCAGTCTGGGATTCCCTATCTCTCACACACAATCTGGGATTCCCTATCTCTCACACTCACTCTGGGATTCCCTATCTCTCACACACACTCTGGGAATCCCTATCTCTCACACACACTCTGGGATTCCCTATCTCTCAAACACACTCTGGGATTCCCCATCTCTCACACACACTCTGGGATTCCCTATCTCACACACACTCTGAGCTTCCCTATCTCTCACACACAATCTGGGATTCCCTATCTCTCACACTCACTCTGGGATTCCCTATCTCTCACACACACTCTGGGAATCCGCATCTCTGACACACACTCTGGGATTCTCCATCTCTCACACACACTCTGGGATTCCCTATCTCTCATACACACTCTGGGATTCCCTCTCTCACACAAACTCAGGGATTTCCTGAGTCTCACACACACTCTGGTATTCCATATATCTCACACATACTCTGGGATTCCCTATCTCTCACATACACTCTGGGATTCCCTATCTCTCACACACTCTGGGATTCCCTATCTCACACACACTCTGGGACTCTCTGGGATTCTATCACACACACTCTGGGATTCACTCTCTCACACACACTCTGGTATTCCCTTTAACTCGCACAAACTCTGGTATTCCCTATCTCTCGCACTCATTCTGGGATTCCCTATCTCTCTCACACACTCTGGGATTCCGTATCTCTCACACACACTCTGGGATTCCGTCTTTCTCACACACACTCTGGGATTCCCTACCTCGCTCACTCACTCTGGGATTCCCTATCTCTCTCACACACTCTGGGATTGTCTAGGATTCTATCACACACACTCTGGGATTCCCTATCTCTCACACACACACTCTGGAGTTCCCTCACTCTCTCTCACACACTCTGGGATTCCCAATCTATCACACACACTCAGGGATTCCCTATCTCTCACACACTCTCTGGGATTCCCTATCTCTCACACACACTCTGGGATTCCCCATCTCTCTCACACAATCTGGGATTCCCTATCTCTCACACACACTCTGGGATTCCCTCTCTCTCACACACACTCTGGGATTCCCTCACACACACTCTGGGATTCCCTATTTCACACACACTCTGGGATTCCCTATCTCTCACACACACTCTGGGATTCCCTCTTGCACACACACTCTGGGATCTCGTATACCTCACACACACTCTGGGATTCCCTATCTCTCACACACACAATCTAGGATTCCCTCTTGCACACACACTTTGGGATTTTGTATATCTCACTCACACTCTGGGATTCCCTTTCTCTCACACACACTCTGGGATTCCAAACCTCTCACACTCACTCTGAGATTCCCTATCTCCTACAGACACTCTGGGATTCCCTCTCTCACACACACTCTGGAATTCCGCATCTCTCACACACACTCCGGGATTCCCTATCTCTCATAAAGACTCTGGGATTCCCTATCTCACACACACTCAGGTATTCCCTATCTCTCAGAAACACTCTGGAATTCCCTCTCACACACACTCTGGGATTCCCT
This sequence comes from Chiloscyllium plagiosum, assembly GCF_037043375.1. NCBI lineage: Eukaryota > Metazoa > Chordata > Chondrichthyes > Orectolobiformes > Hemiscylliidae > Chiloscyllium > Chiloscyllium plagiosum. The sequence goes on along the minus strand of NW_028270192.1, from coordinate 7,122,953 downwards.
CTCTCTCACACTCAGTCTGGGATTCCCTATCTCTCACACACACTCTGGGATTCCCTATCTCTCACACACACTCTGGAATTCCCTATCACTCACACACACACTCTGGGATTCCCTATCTCTCACACACACTCAGGGATTCCCTATCTCTCACACACATTCTGGGATTCCGTCACACACACTCGGGGAATCCCTATTTTCACCAACACTCTGGCATTCCCTATCTCTCTTACACACTCTGGGATTCACTAACTCACACACACTCTGGGATTTCCTCTCTCTCACACACACTCTGAGATTCCTTCTCTCTCACACACACTCTGGGTTTCCCTATCTCTCACACTCACTCAGGGATTCCCTATCTCTCACACACACTCTGCGATTCCCTATCTTTCACACACTCTGGAATTCCGTCTCTCACACACACTCTGGGATTCCCTATCTCTCTCACACACTCTGGGATTCCCTCTCTCACACACACTCTGGGATTCCCTATCTCTCACTCACACTCAGTTATTCCATCATGCACACACACTCTGGGATTCCCTATATCTCACACACACTCTGGGATACCCGATCTCTCACACACACTCTGGGATTCCCTCACACACACTCTGGGATTCCCTATATCTCACACACTCTCTGGGATTCCCTATCTCACACACACTCTGAGCTTCCCTATCTCTCACACACAATCTGGGATTCCCTATCTCTCACACTCACTCTGGGATTCCCTATCTCTCACACACACTCTGGGAATCCCTATCTCTCACACACACTCTGGGATTCCCTATCTCTCAAACACACTCTGGGATTCCCCATCTCTCACACACACTCTGGGATTCCCTATCTCACACATACTCTGAGCTTCCCTATCTCTCACACACACTCTGGGATTCCCTATCTCTCACACTCACTCTGGGATTCCCTATCTCTCACACACACTCTGGGAATCCGCATCTCTGACACACACTCTGGGATTCCCCATCTCTCACACACACTCTGGGATTCCCTATCTCTCATACACACTCTGGGATTCCCTCTCTCACACAAACTCAAGGATTTCCTGAGTCTCACACACACTCTGGTATTCCATATATCTCACACACACTCTGGGATTCCCTATCTCTCACATACACTCAGGGATTCCCTATCTCTCACACACTCTGGGATTCCCTATCTCACACACACTCTGGGACTCTCTGGGATTCTATCACACACACTCTGGGATTCACTCACTCACACACACTCTGGTATTCCCTTTAGCTCGCACAAACTCTGGTATTCCCTATCTCTCGCACTCATTCTGGGATTCCCTATCTCTCTCACACACTCTGGGATTCCGTATCTCTCACACACACTCTGGGATTCCGTCTTTCTCACACACACTCTGGGATTCCCTATCTCTCTCACACACTCTGGGATTCCCAATCTATCACACACACTCAGGGATTCCCTATCTCTCACACACTCTCTGGGATTCCCTATCTCTCACACACACTCTGGGATTCCCCATCTCTCTCACACAATCTGGGATTCCCTATCTCTCACACACACTCTGGGATTCCCTCTCTCTCACACACACTCTGGGATTCCCTCACACACACTCTGGGATTCCCTATTTCACATACACTCTGGGATTCCCTATCTCTCACTCACACTCTGGGATTCCCTCTTGCACACACACTCTGGGATCTCGTATACCTCACACACACTCAGGGATTCCCAATCTCTCACACACACTCTGGGATTCCCTATCTCTCACACACACTTTGGGATTCCCTACCTCTCACACTCACTCTGAGATTCCCTATCTCCTACACACACTCTGGGATTCCCTCTCTCACACACATTCTGGAATTCCGCATCTCTCACACACACTCTGGGATTCCCTATCTCTCATAAACACTCTGGGATTCCCTATCTTACACACACTCAGGGATTCCCTCTCTCTCACACTCAGTCTGGGATTCCCTATCTCTCACACACACTCTGCGATTCCCTATCTCTCACACACACTCTGGGATTCCTTCTCTCTCACACACACTCTGGGATTCCGCATCTCTCACACACACTCTGGGATTCCCTATCTCTCACACACTCTGGAATTCCGCATATCTCACACACACTCTGGGATTCCCTATCTCTCACACACACTCTGGGATTCCCTCTCTCTCACACACACTCTGGGATTCCTTCTCTCACACACACTCTGGGATTCCGCATCTCTCACACACACTCTGGGATTCCCTATCTCTCACACACAATCTGGAATTACCTCTCACACACACACTCTGGGATTCCCTATCTCTCACACTCAGTCAGGGATTCCCTATCTCTCACACACACTCTGGGATTCCCTATCTCTCACACACTCTGGAATTCCGTCTCTCACACACACTCTTGGATTCCCTATCTCTCACACTCACTCTGGGAATCCCTATCTCTCACACACACTCTGGGATTCCCTATCTCACACACACTCTGGAATTCCGCATATCTCACACACACTCTGGGATTCCCTATCTCTCACAAACATTCTGGGATTCCCTCTCTCACACACACTCTGGGATTCCCTCTCTCACACACACTCTGGGATTCCCTGTGTCTCACACACACTCTAGGATTCCCTATCTCTCACACACACTCTGGGATTCCCTATCTCTCACACACACTCTGGGATTCCCTCTCTCACACACACTCTGGGATTCCCTGTGTCTCACACACACTCTTGGATTCCCTATCTCTCACACACACTCTGGGATTTCCTATCTCTCACACACTCTGGTATTCCCTATCACTCACACACACTCTGGGATTCCCTATCTCTCACACACACTCTGGGATTCCCTATCTCTCACACACACTCTGGAATTCCCTATCACTCACACACACACTCTGGGATTCCCTATCTCTCACACACACTCAGGGATTCCCTATCTCTCACACACATTCTGGGATTCCGTCACACACACTCGGGGAATCCCTATCTTTCTCACACACTCTGGGATTCCCTATCTCTCTTACACACTCTGGGATTCACTAACTCACACACACTCTGGGATTCCCTCTCTCTCACACACACTCTGGGATTCCTTCTCTCTCACACACACTCTGGGATTCCGCATCTCTCACACACACTCTGGGATTCCCTATCTCTCACACACAATCTGGAATTACCTCTCACACACACACACTCTGGGATTCCCTATCTCTCACACTCAGTCAGGGATTCCCTATCTCTCACACACACTCCGGGATTCCCTATCTCTCACACACTCTGGAATTCCGTCTCTCACACACACTCTCGGATTCCCTATCTCTCACACTCACTCTGGGAATCCCTATCTCTCACACACACTCTGCGATTCCCTATCTCACACACACTCTGGAATTCCGCATATCTCACACACACTCTGGGATTCCCTATCTCTCACAAATACTCTGGGATTCCCTCTCTCACACACACTCTGGCATTCCCTATCTCACACACACTCTGGGATTCCCTATCTCTCTCACACACTCTGGGATTCCCTCTCTCACACACACTCTGGGATTCCCTGTGTCTCACACACACTCTAGGATTCCCTATCTCTCACACACACTCTGGGATTTCCTATCTCTCACACACTCTGGTATTCCCTATCACTCACACACACTCTGGGATTTCCTATCTCACATACACTCTGGTATTCATAGAACATAGAACATAGAAGAATACAGCGCAGTACAGGCCCTTTGGCCCTCGATGTTGCGCCGATCCAAGCCCACCTAACCTATACTAACCCACTATCCTCCATATACCTATCCAATGCCCGCTTAAATGCCCATAAAGAGGGAGAGTCCACCACTGCTACTGGCAGGGCATTCCATGAACTTACGACTCGCTGAGTGAAGAACCTACCCCTAACTTCAGTCCTATATCTACCCCCCCTTAATTTAAAGCTATGCCCCCTTGTAATACCCGACTCCATACGCGGGAAAAGGTTCACACTGTCAACCCTATCTAACCCCCTAATCATCTTGTACACCTCAATCAAGTCACCCCTAAACCTTCTTTTCTCTAATGAAAACAGCCCGTGTCTCAGTCTTTCCTCATACGATCTTCCTTCCATACCAGGCAACATCCTGGTAAACCTCCTCTGCACCCGTTCCAGTGCCTCCACATCCTTCCTATAGTATGGCGACCAAAACTGCACACAATATTCCAGATGCGGCCGGATCAGAGTCTTATACAACTGCATCATGACCTCAGGACTCCGGAACTCAATTCCTCTACCAATAAACGCCAGTACGCCATATGCCTTCCTCACCGCACTATTTACTTGGGTGGCAACTTTCAGAGATCTGTGTACATGGACACCAAGATCCCTCTGCTCATCCACACTACCAAGTATCCGACCATTAGCCCAGTACCCCATCATTTTGTTATTCTTCCCAAAGTGAATCACCTCACACTTAGCTACATTGAATTCCATTTGCCACCTTTCTGCCCAGCTCTGCAGCTTTTCTATATCCTGCTGTAACCTGCCATATCCTTCCTCACTGTCAACAACTTCTCCGACTTTCGTATCATCCGCAAACTTGCTCACCCAACCTTCTAACCCCTCTTCCAGGTCATTTATAAAAATGACAAACAGCAATGGTCCCAAAACAGATCCTTGCGGAACACCGCTAGTGACGGCATTCCATGAAGAAACTTTGCCATCAACTACTACCCTCTGTCTTCTTCCATCCAGTCAATTCCTAATCCAAACCTCCAACTCACCCTCAATGCCATATCTCCGTATTTTCTGCAGTAGCCTACCATGGGGAACCTTATCAAACGCCTTACTAAAATCCATATATACCACATCTACCGCTTTCCCCTCATCAACCTCCTTCGTCACCTTTTCAAAGAATTCAATAAGGTTTGTGAGGCACGACCTGCCCTTCACAAAACCATGCTGACTATCCTTGATCACATTATTCCTATCCAGATGTGCATAAATCCTATCCCTTACAATTCTCTCTAAGACTTTGCCCACAACAGAAGTGAGACTCACCGGCCTATAGTTACTGGGATTTCCGATATCTCACACACTCTGGGATTCCCTATCTCTCACACACACTCTGGGACTCTCTGGGATTCTATCACACACACTCTGGGATTCCCTATCTCTCACACATACTCTGGGATTCCCTATCTCTCACACACACTCTGGGATTCTCTATCTCTCACACACACTCTAGGATTCCCTATCTCTCACACACACTCTGGGATTCCCTATCTCTCTCACACACAATGGGATTCCCTAATCTCTCACACACACTCTAGGATTCCCTATCTCTCACACACACTCTGGGATTCTCTATCTCTCACACACACTCTGGGATTCCCTATCTCCCACTCACACTCTTGGATTCCCTTTCTCTCTCAAACACTCTGGGATACCCAATCTCTCACACACTCTCTGGGATTCCCGATCTCTCACACACTCTCTGGGATTCCCTATCTCTCACACACACTCTGGGATTCCCCATCTCTCTCACACAATCTGGGATTCATTATCTCTCACACACACTCTGGGATTACCTCTCTCTCACACACACTCTGGGATTCCCTCACACACATTCTGGGATTCCCTATCTCTCACACACACTCTGGGATTCCCTATCTCTCACACACACTCTGGGATTCCCTCTTGCACACACACTCTGGGATTTCGTATATCTCACACACACTCTGGGATTCCCTATCTCTCGCACACACTCTGGGATTCCCTACCTCTCACACTCACTCTGAGATTCCCTATCTCCTACAGACATTCTGGGATTCCCTCACTCACACACACTCTGGAATTCCGCATCTCTCACACACACTCTGGGATTCCCTATCTCTCATAAACACTCTGGGATTCCCTATCTCACACACACTCAGGGATTCCCTATCTCTCATAAACACTCTGGAATTCCCTCTCACACACACTCTGGGATTCCCTCTCACTCACACTCAGTCTGGGATTCCCTATCTCTCACACACACTCAGGGAGTCCCTATCTCTCACACATACTCTGGAATTCCCTATCATTCACACACACACTCTGGGATTCCCTATCTCTCACACACACTCAGGGATTCCCTATCTCTCACACACATTCTGGGATTCCGTCACACACACTCGGGGAATCCCTATCTTTGACACACACTCTGGGATTCCCTATCTCTCTCACACACTCTGGGATTCACTATCTCACACACACTCTGGGATTCCCGCGCTCTCACACACACTCTGGGATTCCGTCTCTCTCACACACACTCTGGGATTCCGCATCTATCACACACACTCTGGGATTCCCTATCTCTCACACACAATCTGGAATTCACTCCCACACACACACTCTGGGATTCTCTATCTCTAACACTCACTCAGGGATTCCCTATCTCTGACACACACTCTGGGATTCCCTATCTCTCACACACTCTGTAATTCCATCTCTCACACACACTCTGGGATTCCCTATCTCTCACACTCATCTGGGAATCCCAATCTCTCACACACTCTCTGGGATTCACGATCTCTCACACACACTCTGGGATTCCCTATCTCTCACACACACTCTGGGATTCCCTCACACACACTCTGGGATTCCCAATTTCACACACACTCTGGGATTCCCTATCTCTCACACACACTCTGGGATTCCCTATCTCTCACACACACTCGGGGATATCGTATATCTCACACACACTGTGGGATTCCCTATCTCTCATAAACACTCTGGGATTCCCTATCTCACACACACTCAGGGATTCCCTATCTCTCACAAACACTCTGAAATTCCCTCTCACACACACTCAGGGATTCCCTATCTCTCACACACATTCTGGGATTCCGTCACACACACTCGGGGAATCCCTATCTTTCTCACACACTCTGGCATTCCCTATCTCTCTTACACACTCTGGGATTCACTAACTCACACACACTCTGGGATTTCCTCTCTCTCACACACACTCTGAGATTCCTTCTCTCTCACACACACTCTGGGATTCCGCATCTCTCACACGCACTCTGGGATTCCGCATCTCTCACACACAATCTGGAATTCCCTCTCACACACACACTCTGGGTTTCCCTATCTCTCACACTCACTCAGGGATTCCCTATCTCTCACACACACTCTGCGATTCCCTATCTTTCACACACTCTGGAATTCCGTCTCTCACACACACTCTGGGATTCCCTATCTCTCTCACACACTCTGGGATTCCCTCTCTCACACACACTCTGGGATTCCCTATCTCTCACTCACACTCAGTTATTCCATCATGCACACACACTCTGGGATACCCGATCTCTCACACACACTCTGGGATTCCCTCACACACACTCTGGGATTCCCTATATCTCACACACTCTCTGGGATTCCCTATCTCACACACACTCTGAGCTTCCATATCTCTCACACACAATCTGGGATTCCCTATCTCTCTCACACACTCTGGGATTCCGTATCTCTCACACACACTCTGGGATTCCGTCTTTCTCACACACACTCTGGGATTCCCTACCTCGCTCACTCACTCTGGGATTCCCTATCTCTCTCACACACACTGGGATTGTCTAGGATTCTATCACACACACTCTGGGATTCCCTATCTCTCACACACACTCTGGAATTCCCTCACTCTCTCTCACACACTCTGGGATTCCCAATCTATCACACACACTCAGGGATTCCCTATCTCTCACACACTCTCTGGGATTCCCTATCTCTCACACACACTCTGGGATTCCCCATCTCTCTCACACAATCTGGGATTCCCTATCTCTCACACACACTCTGGGATTCCCTCTCTCTCACACACACTCTGGGATTCCCTCACACACACTCTGGGATTCCCTATTTCACACACACTCTGGGATTCCCTATCTCTCACTCACACTCTGGGATTCCCTCTTGCACACACACTCTGGGATCTCGTATACCTCACACACACTCAGGGATTCCCTATCTCTCACACACACTCTGGGATTCCCTATCTCTCACACACACTTTGGGATTCCCTACCTCTCACACTCACTCTGAGATTCCCTATCTCCTACACACACTCTGGGATTCCCTCTCTCACACACATTCTGGAATTCCGCATCTCTCACACACACTCTGGGATTCCCTATCTCTCATAAACACTCTGGGATTCCCTATCTTACACACACTCAGGGATTCCCTCTCTCTCACACTCAGTCTGGGATTCCCTATCTCTCACACACACTCTGCGATTCCCTATCTCTCACACACACTCTGGGATTCCTTCTCTCTCACACACACTCTGGGATTCCGCATCTCTCACACACACTCTGGGATTCCCTATCTCTCACACACTCTGGAATTCCGCATATCTCACACACATCTGGGATTCCCTATCTCTCACACACACTCTGGGATTCCCTCTCTCTCACACACACTCTGGGATTCCTTCTCTCTCACACACACTCTGGGATTCCGCATCTCTCACACACACTCTGGGATTCCCTATCTCTCACACACAATCTGGAATTACCTCTCACACACACACTCTGGGATTCCCTATCTCTCACACTCAGTCAGGGATTCCCTATCTCTCACACACACTCTGGGATTCCCTATCTCTCACACACTCTGGAATTCCGTCTCTCACACACACTCTTGGATTCCCTATCTCTCACACTCACTCTGGGAATCCCTATCTCTCACACACACTCTGGGATTCCCTATCTCACACACACTCTGGAATTCCGCATATCTCACACACACTCTGGGATTCCCTATCTCTCACAAACACTCTGGGATTCCCTCTCTCACACACACTCTGGGATTCCCTCTCTCACACACACTCTGGGATTCCCTGTGTCTCACACACACTCTAGGATTCCCTATCTCTCACACACACTCTGGGATTCCCTATCTCTCACACACACTCTGGGATTCCCTCTCTCACACACACTCTGGGATTCCCTGTGTCTCACACACACTCTAGGATTCCCTATCTCTCACACACACTCTGGGATTTCCTATCTCTCACACACTCTGGTATTCCCTATCACTCACACACACTCTGGGATTCCCTATCTCTCACACACACTCTGGGATTCCCTATCTCTCACACACACTCTGGAATTCCCTATCACTCACACACACACTCTGGGATTCCCTATCTCTCACACACACTCAGGGATTCCCTATCTCTCACACACATTCTGGGATTCCGTCACACACACTCGGGGAATCCCTATCTTTCTCACACACTCTGGGATTCCCTATCTCTCTTACACACTCTGGGATTCACTAACTCACACACACTCTGGGATTCCCTCTCTCTCACACACACTCTGGGATTCCTTCTCTCTCACACACACTCTGGGATTCCGCATCTCTCACACACACTCTGGGATTCCCTATCTCTCACACACAATCTGGAATTACCTCTCACACACACACACTCTGGGATTCCCTATCTCTCACACTCAGTCAGGGATTCCCTATCTCTCACACACACTCCGGGATTCCCTATCTCTCACACACTCTGGAATTCCGTCTCTCACACACACTCTCGGATTCCCTATCTCTCACACTCACTCTGGGAATCCCTATCTCTCACACACACTCTGGGATTCCCTATCTCACACACACACTCTGGAATTCCGCATATCTCACACACACTCTGGGATTCCCTATCTCTCACAAATACTCTGGGATTCCCTCTCTCACACACACTCTGGCATTCCCTATCTCACACACACTCTGGGATTCCCTATCTCTCTCACACACTCTGGGATTCCCTCTCTCACACACACTCTGGGATTCCCTGTGTCTCACACACACTCTAGGATTCCCTATCTCTCACACACACTCTGGGATTTCCTATCTCTCACACACTCTGGTATTCCCTATCACTCACACACACTCTGGGATTCCCTATCTCTCACACACACTCTGGGATTTCCTATCTCACATACACTCTGGTATTCATAGAACATAGAACATAGAAGAATACAGCGCAGTACAGGCCCTTTGGCCCTCGATGTTGCGCCGATCCAAGCCCACCTAACCTATACTAACCCACTACCCTCCATATACCTATCCAATGCCCGCTTAAATGCCCATAAAGAGGGAGAGTCCACCACTGCTACTGGCAGGGCATTCCATGAACTTACGACTCGCTGAGTGAAGAACCTACCCCTAACTTCAGTCCTATATCTACCCCCCCTTAATTTAAAGCTATGCCCCCTTGTAATACCCGACTCCATACGCGGGAAAAGGTTCACACTGTCAACCCTATCTAACCCCCTAATCATCTTGTACACCTCAATCAAGTCACCCCTAAACCTTCTTTTCTCTAATGAAAACAGCCCGTGTCTCAGTCTTTCCTCATACGATTCTTCCTTCCATACCAGGCAACATCCTGGTAAACCTCCTCTGCACCCGTTCCAGTGCCTCCACATCCTTCCTATAGTATGGCGACCAAAACTGCACACAATATTCCAGATGCGGCCGGATCAGAGTCTTATACAACTGCATCATGACCTCAGGACTCCGGAACTCAATTCCTCTACCAATAAACGCCAGTACGCCATATGCCTTCCTCACCGCACTATTTACTTGGGTGGCAACTTTCAGAGATCTGTGTACATGGACACCAAGATCCCTCTGCTCATCCACACTACCAAGTATTCGACCATTAGCCCAGTACCCCATCATTTTGTTATTCTTCCCAAAGTGAATCACCTCACACTTAGCTACATTGAATTCCATTTGCCACCTTTCTGCCCAGCTCTGCAGCTTCTCTATATCCTGCTGTAACCTGCCATATCCTTCCTCACTGTCAACAACTCCTCCGACTTTCGTATCATCCGCAAACTTGCTCACCCAACCTTCTAACCCCTCTTCCAGGTCATTTATAAAAATGACAAACAGCAATGGTCCCAAAACAGATCCTTGCGGAACACCGCTAGTGACGGCATTCCATGAAGAAACTTTGCCATCAACTACTACCCTCTGTCTTCTTCCATCCAGTCAATTCCTAATCCAAATCTCCAACTCACCCTCAATGCCATATCTCCGTATTTTCTGCAGTAGCCTACCATGGGGAACCTTATCAAACGCCTTACTAAAATCCATATATACCACATCTACCGCTTTCCCCTCATCAACCTCCTTCGTCACCTTTTCAAAGAATTCAATAAGGTTTGTGAGGCACGACCTGCCCTTCACAAAACCATGCTGACTATCCTTGATCACATTATTCCTATCCAGATGTGCATAAATCCTATCCCTTACAATTCTCTCTAAGACTTTGCCCACAACAGAAGTGAGACTCACCGGCCTATAGTTACTGGGATTTCCTATCTCTCACACACTCTGGGATTCCCTATCTCTCACACACACTCTGGGACTCTCTGGGATTCTATCACACACACTCTGGGATTCCCTATCTCTCACACACACTCTGGGATTTCCGATCTCTCACACACTCTGGGATTCCCTGTCACTCACACACACTCTGGGATTCCCTATCTCTCACACATACTCTGGGATTCCCTATCTCTCACACACACTCTGGGATTCTCTATCTCTCACACACACTCTAGGATTCCCTATCTCTCACACACACTCTGGGATTCCCTATCTCTCTCACACACAATGGGATTCCCTAATCTCTAACACACACTCTGGGATTCCCTATCTCTCACACACACTCTGGGATTCTCTATCTCTCACACACACTCTGGGATTCCCTATCTCCCACTCACACTCTTGGATTCCCTTTCTCTCTCAAACACTCTGGGATACCCAATCTCTCACACACTCTCTGGGATTCCCGATCTCTCACACACTCTCTGGGATTCCCTATCTCTCACACACACTCTGGGATTCCCCATCTCTCTCACACAATCTGGGATTCATTATCTCTCACACACACTCTGGGATTACCTCTCTCTCACACACACTCTGGGATTCCCTCACACACATTCTGGGATTCCCTATCTCTCACACACACTCTGGGATTCCCTATCTCTCACACACACTCTGGGATTCCCTCTTGCACACACACTCTGGGATTTTGTATATCTCACACACACTCTGGGATTCCCTATCTCTCGCACACACTCTGGGATTCCCTACCTCTCACACTCACTCTGAGATTCCCTATCTCCTACAGACATTCTGGGATTCCCTCACTCACACACACTCTGGAATTCCGCATCTCTCACACACACTCTGGGATTCCCTATCTCTCATAAACACTCTGGGATTCCCTATCTCACACACACTCAGGGATTCCCTATCTCTCATAAACACTCTGGAATTCCCTCTCACACACACTCTGGGATTCCCTCTCACTCACACTCAGTCTGGGATTCCCTATCTCTCACACACACTCAGGGAGTCCCTATCTCTCACACATACTCTGGAATTCCCTATCATTCACACACACACTCTGGGATTCCCTATCTCTCACACACACTCAGGGATTCCCTATCTCTCACACACATTCTGGGATTCCGTCACACACACTCGGGGAATCCCTATCTTTGACACACACTCTGGGATTCCCTATCTCTCTCACACACTCTGGGATTCACTATCTCACACACACTCTGGGATTCCCGCGCTCTCACACACACTCTGGGATTGCGCATCTATCACACACACTCTGGGATTCCCTATCTCTCACACACAATCTGGAATTCACTCCCACACACACACTCTGGGATTCTCTATCTCTAACACTCACTCAGGGATTCCCTATCTCTGACACACACTCTGGGATTCCCTATCTCTCACACACTCTGTAATTCCATCTCTCACACACACTCTGGGATTCCCTATCTCTCACACTCATCTGGGAATCCCAATCTCTCACACACTCTCTGGGATTCACGATCTCTCACACACACTCTGGGATTCCCTATCTCTCACACACACTCTGGGATTCCCTCACACACACTCTGGGATTCCCAATTTCACACACACTCTGGGATTCCCTATCTCTCACACACACTCTGGGATTCCCTATCTCTCACACACACTCGGGGATATCGTATATCTCACACACACTGTGGGATTCCCTATCTCTCATAAACACTCTGGGATTCCCTATCTCACACACACTCAGGGATTCCCTATCTCTCACAAACACTCTGAAATTCCCTCTCACACACACTCAGGGATTCCCTATCTCTCACACACATTCTGGGATTCCGTCACACACACTCGGGGAATCCCTATCTTTCTCACACACTCTGGCATTCCCTATCTCTCTTACACACTCTGGGATTCACTAACTCACACACACTCTGGGATTTCCTCTCTCTCACACACACTCTGAGATTCCTTCTCTCTCACACACAATCTGGGATTCCCTATCTCTCACACTCACTCTGGGATTCCCTATCTCAACACACACTCTGGGAATCTTTATCTCTCACACACACTCTGGGATTCCCTATCTCTCAAACACACTCTGGGATTCCCCATCTCTCACACACACTCTGGGATTCCCTATCTCACACACACACTCTGGGAATCCGCATCTCTGACACACACTCTGGGATTCTCCATCTCTCACACACACTCTGGGATTCCCTATCTCTCATACACACTCTGGGATTCCCTCTCTCACACAAACTCAGGGATTTCCTGAGTCTCACACACACTCTGGTATTCCATATATCTCACACACACTCTGGGATTCCCTATCTCTCACATACACTCCGGGATTCCCTATCTCTCACACACTCTGGGATTCCCTATCTCACACACACTCTGGGACTCTCTGGGATTCTATCACACACACTCTGGGATTCACTCTCTCACACACACTCTGGTATTCCCTTTATCTCGCACAAACTCTGGTATTCCCTATCTCTCGCACTCATTCTGTGATTCCCTATCTCTCTCACACACTCTGGGATTCCGTATCTCTCACACACACTCTGGGATTCCGTCTTTCTCACACACACACTGGGATTCCCTACCTCGCTCACTCACTCTGGGATTCCCTATCTCTCTCACACACACTGGGATTGTCTAGGATTCTATCACACACACTCTGGGATTCCCTATCTCTCACACACACTCTGGAATTCCCTCACTCTCTCTCACACACTCTGGGATTCCCAATCTATCACACACACTCAGGGATTCCCTATCTCTCACACACTCTCTGGGATTCCCTATCTCTCACACACACGCTGGGATTCCCCATCTCTCTCACACAATCTGGGATTCCCTATCTCTCACACACACTCTGGGATTCCCTCTCTCTCACACACATTCTGGGATTCCCTCACACACACTCTGGGATTCCCTATTTCACACACACTCTGGGATTCCCTATCTCTCACTCACACTCTGGGATTCCCTCTTGCACACACACTCTGGGATCTCGTATACCTCACACACACTCAGGGATTCCCTATCTCTCACACACACTCTGGGATTCCCTATCTCTCACACACACTTTGGGATTCCCTACCTCTCACACTCACTCTGAGATTCCCTATCTCCTACACACACTCTGGGATTCCCTCTCTCACACACATTCTGGAATTCCGCATCTCTCACACACACTCTGGGATTCCCTATCTCTCATAAACACTCAGGGATTCCCTATCTTACACACACTCAGGGATTCCCTCTCTCTCACACTCAGTCTGGGATTCCCTATCTCTCACACACACTCTGCGATTCCCTATCTCTCACACACACTCTGGGATTCCTTCTCTCTCACACACACTCTGGGATTCCGCATCTCTCACACACACTCTGGGATTCCCTATCTCTCACACACTCTGGAATTCCGCATATCTCACACACACTCTGGGATTCCCTATCTCTCACACACACTCTGGGATTCCCTCTCTCTCACACACACTCTGGGATTCCTTCTCTCTCACACACACTCTGGGATTCTGCATCTCTCACACACACTCTGGGATTCCCTATCTCTCACACACAATCTGGAATTACCTCTCACACACACACTCTGGGATTCCCTATCTCTCACACTCAGTCAGGGATTCCCTATCTCTCACACACACTCTGGGATTCCCTATCTCTCACACTCACTCTGGGAATCCCTATCTCTCGCACACACTCTGGGATTCCCTATCTCACACACACTCTGGAATTCCGCATATCTCACACACACTCTGGGATTCCCTATCTCTCACAAACACTCTGGTATTCCCTCTCTCACACACACTCTGGGATTCCCTCTCTCACACACACTCTGGGATTCCCTGTGTCTCACACACACTCTAGGATTCCCTATCTCTCACACACACTCTGGGATTCCCTATCTCTCACACACACTCTGGGATTCCCTCTCTCACACACACTCTGGGATTCCCTGTGTCTCACACACACTCTAGGATTCCCTATCTCTCACACACACTCTGGGATTTCCTATCTCTCACACACTCTGGTATTCCCTATCACTCACACACACTCTGGGATTCCCTATCTCTCACACACACTCTGGGATTCCCTATCTCTCACACACACTCTGGAATTCCCTATCACTCACACACACACTCTGGGATTCCCTATCTCTCACACACACTCAGGGATTCCCTATCTCTCACACACATTCTGGGATTCCGTCACACACACTCGGGGAATCCCTATCTTTCTCACACACTCTGGGATTCCCTATCTCTCTTACACACTCTGGGATTCACTAACTCACACACACTCTGGGATTCCCTCTCTCTCACACACACTCTGGGATTCCTTCTCTCTCACACACACTCTGGGATTCCGCATCTCTCACACACACTCTGGGATTCCCTATCTCTCACACACAATCTGGAATTACCTCTCACACACACACACTCTGGGATTCCCTATCTCTCACACTCAGTCAGGGATTCCCTATCTCTCACACACACTCCGGGATTCCCTATCTCTCACACACTCTGGAATTCCGTCTCTCACACACACTCTCGGATTCCCTATCTCTCACACTCACTCTGGGAATCCCTATCTCTCACACACACTCTGGGATTCTCTATCTCACACACACTCTGGAATTCCGCATATCTCACACACACTCTGGGATTCCCTATCTCTCACAAATACTCTGGGATTCCCTCTCTCACACACACTCTGGCATTCCCTATCTCACACACACTCTGGGATTCCCTATCTCTCTCACACACTCTGGGATTCCCTCTCTCACACACACTCTGGGATTCCCTGTGTCTCACACACACTCTAGGATTCCCTATCTCTCACACACACTCTGGGATTTCCTATCTCTCACACACTCTGGTATTCCCTATCACTCACACACACTCTGGGATTCCCTATCTCTCACACACACTCTGGGATTTCCTATCTCACATACACTCTGGTATTCATAGAACATAGAACATAGAAGAATACAGCGCAGTACAGGCCCTTTGGCCCTCGATGTTGCGCCGATCCAAGCCCACCTAACCTATACTAACCCACTATCCTCCATATACCTATCCAATGCCCGCTTAAATGCCCATAAAGAGGGAGAGTCCACCACTGCTACTGGCAGGGCATTCCATGAACTTACGACTCGCTGAGTGAAGAACCTACCCCTAACTTCAGTCCTATATCTACCCCCCCTTAATTTAAAGCTATGCCCCCTTGTAATACCCGACTCCATACGCGGGAAAAGGTTCACACTGTCAACCCTATCTAACCCCCTAATCATCTTGTACACCTCAATCAAGTCACCCCTAAACCTTCTTTTCTCTAATGAAAACAGCCCGTGTCTCAGTCTTTCCTCATACGATCTTCCTTCCATACCAGGCAACATCCTGGTAAACCTCCTCTGCACCCGTTCCAGTGCCTCCACATCCTTCCTATAGTATGGCGACCAAAACTGCACACAATATTCCAGATGCGGCCGGATCAGAGTCTTATACAACTGCATCATGACCTCAGGACTCCGGAACTCAATTCCTCTACCAATAAACGCCAGTATGCCATATGCCTTCCTCACCGCACTATTTACTTGGGTGGCAACTTTCAGAGATCTGTGTACATGGATACCAAGATCCCTCTGCTCATCCACACTACCAAGTATCCGACCATTAGCCCAGTACCCCATCATTTTGTTATTCTTCCCAAAGTGAATCACCTCACACTTAGCTACATTGAATTCCATTTGCCACCTTTCTGCCCAGCTCTGCAGCTTCTCTATATCCTGCTGTAACCTGCCATATCCTTCCTCACTGTCAACAACTCCTCCGACTTTCGTATCATCCGCAAACTTGCTCACCCAACCTTCTAACCCCTCTTCCAGGTCATTTATAAAAATGACAAACAGCAATGGTCCCAAAACAGATCCTTGCGGAACACCGCTAGTGACGGCATTCCATGAAGAAACTTTGCCATCAACTACTACCCTCTGTCTTCTTCCATCCAGTCAATTCCTAATCCAAACCTCCAACTCACCCTCAATGCCATATCTCCGTATTTTCTGCAGTAGCCTACCATGGGGAACCTTATCAAACGCCTTACTAAAATCCATATATACCACATCTACCGCTTTCCCCTCATCAACCTCCTTCGTCACCTTTTCAAAGAATTCAATAAGGTTTGTGAGGCACGACCTGCCCTTCACAAAACCATGCTGACTATCCTTGATCACATTATTCCTATCCAGATGTGCATAAATCCTATCCCTTACAATTCTCTCTAAGACTTTGCCCACAACAGAAGTGAGACTCACCGGCCTATAGTTACTGGGATTTCCGATCTCTCACACACTCTGGGATTCCCTATCTCTCACACACACTCTGGGACTCTCTGGGATTCTATCACACACACTCTGGGATTCCCTATCTCTCACACACACTCTGGGATTTCCGATCTCTCACACACTCTGGGATTCCCTGTCACTCACACACACTCTGGGATTCCCTATCTCTCACACATACTCTGGGATTCCCTATCTCTCACACACACTCTGGGATTCTCTATCTCTCACACACACTCTAGGATTCCCTATCTCTCACACACACTCTGGGATTCCCTATCTCTCTCACACACAATGGGATTCCCTAATCTCTCACACACACTCTGGGATTCCCTATCTCTCGCACACACTCTGGGATTCCCTACCTCTCACACTCACTCTGAGATTCCCTATCTCCTACAGACATTCTGGGATTCCCTCACTCACACACACTCTGGAATTCCGCATCTCTCACACACACTCTGGGATTCCCTATCTCTCATAAACACTCTGGGATTCCCTATCTCACACACACTCAGGGATTCCCTATCTCTCATAAACACTCTGGAATTCCCTCTCACACACACTCTGGGATTCCCTCTCACTCACACTCAGTCTGGGATTCCCTATCTCTCACACACACTCAGGGAGTCCCTATCTCTCACACATACTCTGGAATTCCCTATCATTCACACACACACTCTGGGATTCCCTATCTCTCACACACACTCAGGGATTCCCTATCTCTCACACACATTCTGGGATTCCGTCACACACACTCGGGGAATCCCTATCTTTGACACACACTCTGGGATTCCCTATCTCTCTCACACACTCTGGGATTCACTATCTCACACACACTCTGGGATTCCCGCGCTCTCACACACACTCTGGGATTCCGTCTCTCTCACACACACTCTGGGATTGCGCATCTATCACACACACTCTGGGATTCCCTATCTCTCACACACAATCTGGAATTCACTCCCACACACACACTCTGGGATTCTCTATCTCTAACACTCACTCAGGGATTCCCTATCTCTGACACACACTCTGGGATTCCCTATCTCTCACACACTCTGTAATTCCATCTCTCACACACACTCTGGGATTCCCTATCTCTCACACTCATCTGGGAATCCCAATCTCTCACACACTCTCTGGGATTCACGATCTCTCACACACACTCTGGGATTCCCTATCTCTCACACACACTCTGGGATTCCCTCACACACACTCTGGGATTCCCAATTTCACACACACTCTGGGATTCCCTATCTCTCACACACACTCTGGGATTCCCTATCTCTCACACACACTCGGGGATATCGTATATCTCACACACACTGTGGGATTCCCTATCTCTCATAAACACTCTGGGATTCCCTATCTCACACACACTCAGGGATTCCCTATCTCTCACAAACACTCTGAAATTCCCTCTCACACACACTCAGGGATTCCCTATCTCTCACACACATTCTGGGATTCCGTCACACACACTCGGGGAATCCCTATCTTTCTCACACACTCTGGCATTCCCTATCTCTCTTACACACTCTGGGATTCACTAACTCACACACACTCTGGGATTTCCTCTCTCTCACACACACTCTGAGATTCCTTCTCTCTCACACACAATCTGGGATTCCCTATCTCTCACACTCACTCTGGGATTCCCTATCTCAACACACACTCTGGGAATCTTTATCTCTCACACACACTCTGGGATTCCCTATCTCTCAAACACACTCTGGGATTCCCCATCTCTCACACACACTCTGGGATTCCCTATCTCACACACACACTCTGGGAATCCGCATCTCTGACACACACTCTGGGATTCTCCATCTCTCACACACACTCTGGGATTCCCTATCTCTCATACACACTCTGGGATTCCCTCTCTCACACAAACTCAGGGATTTCCTGAGTCTCACACACACTCTGGTATTCCATATATCTCACACACACTCTGGGATTCCCTATCTCTCACATACACTCCGGGATTCCCTATCTCTCACACACTCTGGGATTCCCTATCTCACACACACTCTGGGACTCTCTGGGATTCTATCACACACACTCTGGGATTCACTCTCTCACACACACTCTGGTATTCCCTTTATCTGGCACAAACTCTGGTATTCCCTATCTCTCGCACTCATTCTGTGATTCCCTATCTCTCTCACACACTCTGGGATTCCGTATCTCTCACACACACTCTGGGATTCCGTCTTTCTCACACACACTCTGGGATTCCCTACCTCGCTCACTCACTCTGGGATTCCCTATCTCTCTCACACACACTGGGATTGTCTAGGATTCTATCACACACACTCTGGGATTCCCTATCTCTCACACACACTCTGGAATTCCCTCACTCTCTCTCACACACTCTGGGATTCCCAATCTATCACACACACTCAGGGATTCCCTATCTCTCACACACTCTCTGGGATTCCCTATCTCTCACACACACGCTGGGATTCCCCATCTCTCTCACACAATCTGGGATTCCCTATCTCTCACACACACTCTGGGATTCCCTCTCTCTCACACACACTCTGGGATTCCCTCACACACACTCTGGGATTCCCTATTTCACACACACTCTGGGATTCCCTATCTCTCACTCACACTCTGGGATTCCCTCTTGCACACACACTCTGGGATCTAGTATATCTCACACACACTCAGGGATTCCCTATCTCTCACACACACTCTGGGATTCCCTATCTCTCACACACACTTTGGGATTCCCTACCTCTCACACTCACTCTGAGATTCCCTATCTCCTACACACACTCTGGGATTCCCTCTCTCACACACATTCTGGAATTCCGCATCTCTCACACACACTCTGGGATTCCCTATCTCTCATAAACACTCTGGGATTCCCTATCTTACACACACTCAGGGATTCCCTCTCTCTCACACTCAGTCTGGGATTCCCTATCTCTCACACACACTCTGCGATTCCCTATCTCTCACACACACTCTGGGATTCCTTCTCTCTCACACACACTCTGGGATTCCGCATCTCTCACACACACTCTGGGATTCCCTATCTCTCACACACTCTGGAATTCCGCATATCTCACACACACTCTGGGATTCCCTATCTCTCACACACACTCTGGGATTCCCTCTCTCTCACACACACTCTGGGATGCCTTCTCTCTCACACACACTCTGGGATTCCGCATCTCTCACACACACTCTGGGATTCCCTATCTCTCACACACAATCTGGAATTACCTCTCACACACACACTCTGGGATTCCCTATCTCTCACACTCAGTCAGGGATTCCCTATCTCTCACACACACTCTGGGATTCCCTATCTCTCACACACTCTGGAATTCCGTCTCTCACACACACTCTTGGATTCCCTATCTCTCACACTCACTCTGGGAATCCCTATCTCTCACACACACTCTGGGATTCCCTATCTCACACACACTCTGGAATTCCGCATATCTCACACACACTCTGGGATTCCCTATCTCTCACAAACACTCTGGGATTCCCTCTCTCACACACACTCTGGGATTCCCTCTCTCACACACACTCTGGGATTCCCTGTGTCTCACACACACTCTAGGATTCCCTATCTCTCACACACACTCTGGGATTCCCTATCTCTCACACACACTCTGGGATTCCCTCTCTCACACACACTCTGGGATTCCCTGTGTCTCACACACACTCTAGGATTCCCTATCTCTCACACACACTCTGGGATTTCCTATCTCTCACACACTCTGGTATTCCCTATCACTCACACACACTCTGGGATTCCCTATCACTCACACACACACTCTGGGATTCCCTATCTCTCACACACACTCTGGAATTCCCTATCACTCACACACACACTCTGGGATTCCCTATCTCTCACACACACTCAGGGATTCCCTATCTCTCACACACATTCTGGGATTCCGTCACACACACTCGGGGAATCCCTATCTTTCTCACACACTCTGGGATTCCCTATCTCTCTTACACACTCTGGGATTCACTAACTCACACACACTCTGGGATTCCCTCTCTCTCACACACACTCTGGGATTCCTTCTCTCTCACACACACTCTGGGATTCCGCATCTCTCACACACACTCTGGGATTCCCTATCTCTCACACACAATCTGGAATTACCTCTCACACACACACACTCTGGGATTCCCTATCTCTCACACTCAGTCAGGGATTCCCTATCTCTCACACACACTCCGGGATTCCCTATCTCTCACACACTCTGGGATTCCCTATCTCACACACACTCTGGGACTCTCTGGGATTCTATCACACACACTCTGGGATTCACTCTCTCACACACACTCTGGTATTCCCTTTATCTCGCACAAACTCTGGTATTCCCTATCTCTCGCACTCATTCTGTGATTCCCTATCTCTCTCACACACTCTGGGATTCCGTATCTCTCACACACACTCTGGGATTCCGTCTTTCTCACACACACTCTGGGATTCCCTACCTCGCTCACTCACTCTGGGATTCCCTATCTCTCTCACACACACTGGGATTGTCTAGGATTCTATCACACACACTCTGGAATTCCCTCACTCTCTCTCACACACTCTGGGATTCCCAATCTATCACACACACTCAGGGATTCCCTATCTCTCACACACTCTCTGGGATTCCCTATCTCTCACACACACGCTGGGATTCCCCATCTCTCTCACACAATCTGGGATTCCCTATCTCTCACACACACTCTGGGATTCCCTCTCTCTCACACACACTCTGGGATTCCCTCACACACACTCTGGGATTCCCTATTTCACACACACTCTGGGATTCCCTATCTCTCACTTACACTCTGGGATTCCCTCTTGCACACACACTCTGGGATCTCGTATATCTCACACACACTCAGGGATTCCCTATCTCTCACACACACTCTGGGATTCCCTATCTCTCACACACACTTTGGGATTCCCTACCTCTCACACTCACTCTGAGATTCCCTATCTCCTACACACACTCTGGGATTCCCTCTCTCACACACATTCTGGAATTCCGCATCTCTCACACACACTCTGGGATTCCCTATCTCTCATAAACACTCTGGGATTCCCTATCTTACACACACTCAGGGATTCCCTCTCTCTCACACTCAGTCTGGGATTCCCTATCTCTCACACACACTCTGCGATTCCCTATCTCTCACACACACTCTGGGATTCCTTCTCTCTCACACACACTCTGGGATTCCGCATCTCTCACACACACTCTGGGATTCCCTATCTCTCACACACTCTGGAATTCCGCATATCTCACACACACTCTGGGATTCCCTATCTCTCACACACACTCTGGGATTCCCTCTCTCTCACACACACTCTGGGATTCCTTCTCTCTCACACACACTCTGGGATTCCGCATCTCTCACACACACTCTGGGATTCCCTATCTCTCACACACAATCTGGAATTACCTCTCACACACACACTCTGGGATTCCCTATCTCTCACACTCAGTCAGGGATTCCCTATCTCTCACACACACTCTGGGATTCCCTATCTCTCACACACTCTGGAATTCCGTCTCTCACACACACTCTTGGATTCCCTATCTCTCACACTCACTCTGGGAATCCCTATCTCTCACACACACTCTGGGATTCCCTATCTCACACACACTCTGGAATTCCGCATATCTCACACACACTCTGGGATTCCCTATCTCTCACAAACACTCTGGGATTCCCTCTCTCACACACACTCTGGGATTCCCTCTCTCACACACACTCTGGGATTCCCTGTGTCTCACACACACTCTAGGATTCCCTATCTCTCACACACACTCTGGGATTCCCTATCTCTCACACACACTCTGGGATTCCCTCTCTCACACACACTCTGGGATTCCCTGTGTCTCACACACACTCTAGGATTCCCTATCTCTCACACACACTCTGGGATTTCCTATCTCTCACACACTCTGGTATTCCCTATCACTCACACACACTCTGGGATTCCCTATCTCTCACACACACTCTGGGATTCCCTATCTCTCACACACACTCTGGAATTCCCTATCACTCACACACACACTCTGGGATTCCCTATCTCTCACACACACTCAGGGATTCCCTATCTCTCACACACATTCTGGGATTCCGTCACACACACTCGGGGAATCCCTATCTTTCTCACACACTCTGGGATTCCCTATCTCTCTTACACACTCTGGGATTCACTAACTCACACACACTCTGGGATTCCCTCTCTCTCACACACACTCTGGGATTCCTTCTCTCTCACACACACTCTGGGATTCCGCATCTCTCACACACACTCTGGGATTCCCTATCTCTCACACACAATCTGGAATTACCTCTCACACACACACACTCTGGGATTCCCTATCTCTCACACTCAGTCAGGGATTCCCTATCTCTCACACACACTCCGGGATTCCCTATCTCTCACACACTCTGGAATTCCGTCTCTCACACACACTCTCGGATTCCCTATCTCTCACACTCACTCTGGGAATGCCTATCTCTCACACACACTCTGGGATTCTCTATCTCACACACACTCTGGAATTCCGCATATCTCACACACACTCTGGGATTCCCTATCTCTCACAAATACTCTGGGATTCCCTCTCTCACACACACTCTGGCATTCCCTATCTCACACACACTCTGGGATTCCCTATCTCTCTCACACACTCTGGGATTCCCTCTCTCACACACACTCTGGGATTCCCTGTGTCTCACACACACTCTAGGATTCCCTATCTCTCACACACACTCTGGGATTTCCTATCTCTCACACACTCTGGTATTCCCTATCACTCACACACACTCTGGGATTCCCTATCTCTCACACACACTCTGGGATTTCCTATCTCACATACACTCTGGTATTCATAGAACATAGAACATAGAAGAATACAGCGCAGTACAGGCCCTTTGGCCCTCGATGTTGCGCCGATCCAAGCCCACCTAACCTATACTAACCCACTATCCTCCATATACCTATCCAATGCCCGCTTAAATGCCCATAAAGAGGGAGAGTCCACCACTGCTACTGGCAGGGCATTCCATGAACTTACGACTCGCTGAGTGAAGAACCTACCCCTAACTTCAGTCCTATATCTACCCCCCCTTAATTTAAAGCTATGCCCCCTTGTAATACCCGACTCCATACGCGGGAAAAGGTTCACACTGTCAACCCTATCTAACCCCCTAATCATCTTGTACACCTCAATCAAGTCACCCCTAAACCTTCTTTTCTCTAATGAAAACAGCCCGTGTCTCAGTCTTTCCTCATACGATCTTCCTTCCATACCAGGCAACATCCTGGTAAACCTCCTCTGCACCCGTTCCAGTGCCTCCACATCCTTCCTATAGTATGGCGACCAAAACTGCACACAATATTCCAGATGCGGCCGGATCAGAGTCTTATACAACTGCATCATGACCTCAGGACTCCGGAACTCAATTCCTCTACCAATAAACGCCAGTATGCCATATGCCTTCCTCACCGCACTATTTACTTGGGTGGCAACTTTCAGAGATCTGTGTACATGGACACCAAGATCCCTCTGCTCATCCACACTACCAAGTATCCGACCATTAGCCCAGTACCCCATCATTTTGTTATTCTTCCCAAAGTGAATCACCTCACACTTAGCTACATTGAATTCCATTTGCCACCTTTCTGCCCAGCTCTGCAGCTTCTCTATATCCTGCTGTAACCTGCCATATCCTTCCTCACTGTCAACAACTCCTCCGACTTTCGTATCATCCGCAAACTTGCTCACCCAACCTTCTAACCCCTCTTCCAGGTCATTTATAAAAATGACAAACAGCAATGGTCCCAAAACAGATCCTTGCGGAACACCGCTAGTGACGGCATTCCATGAAGAAACTTTGCCATCAACTACTACCCTCTGTCTTCTTCCATCCAGTCAATTCCTAATCCAAACCTCCAACTCACCCTCAATGCCATATCTCCGTATTTTCTGCAGTAGCCTACCATGGGGAACCTTATCAAACGCCTTACTAAAATCCATATATACCACATCTACCGCTTTCCCCTCATCAACCTCCTTCGTCACCTTTTCAAAGAATTCAATAAGGTTTGTGAGGCACGACCTGCCCTTCACAAAACCATGCTGACTATCCTTGATCACATTATTCCTATCCAGATGTGCATAAATCCTATCCCTTACAATTCTCTCTAAGACTTTGCCCACAACAGAAGTGAGACTCACCGGCCTATAGTTACTGGGATTTCCGATCTCTCACACACTCTGGGATTCCCTATCTCTCACACACACTCTGGGACTCTCTGGGATTCTATCACACACACTCTGGGATTCCCTATCTCTCACACACACTCTGGGATTTCCGATCTCTCACACACTTTGGGATTCCCTGTCACTCACACACACTCTGGGATTCCCTATCTCTCACACATACTCTGGGATTCCCTATCTCTCACACACACTCTGGGATTCTCTATCTCTCACACACACTCTAGGATTCCCTATCTCTCACACACACTCTGGGATTCCCTATCTCTCTCACACACAATGGGATTCCCTAATCTCTCACACACACTCTGGGATTCCCTATCTCTCACACACACTCTGGGATTCTCTATCTCTCACACACACTCTGGGATTCCCTATCTCCCACTCACACTCTTGGATTCCCTTTCTCTCTCAAACACTCTGGGATACCCAATCTCTCACACACACTCTGTGATTCCCCATCTCTCTCACACAATCTGGGATTCATTATCTCTCACACACACTCTGGGATTACCTCTCTCTCACACACACTCTGGGATTCCCTCACACACATTCTGGGATTCCCTATCTCTCACACACACTCTGGGATTCCCTATCTCTCACACACACTCTGGGATTCCCTCTTGCACACACACTCTGGGATTTCGTATATCTCACACACACTCTGGGATTCCCTATCTCTCGCACATACTCTGGGATTCCCTACCTCTCACACTCACTCTGAGATTCCCTATCTCCTACAGACATTCTGGGATTCGCTCACTCACACACATTCTGGAATTCCGCATCTCTCACACACACTCTGGGATTCCCTATCTCTCATAAACACTCTGGGATTCCCTATCTCACACACACTCAGGGATTCCCTATCTCTCATAAACACTCTGGAATTCCCTCTCACACACACTCTGGGATTCCCTCTCACTCACACTCAGTCTGGGATTCCCTATCTCTCACACACACTCAGGGAGTCCCTATCTCTCACACATACTCTGGAATTCCCTATCATTCACACACACACTCTGGGATTCCCTATCTCTCACACACACTCAGGGATTCCCTATCTCTCACACACATTCTGGGATTCACTATCTCACACACACTCTGGGATTCCCGCGCTCTCACACACACTCTGGGATTCCGTCTCTCTCACACACACACTCTGGGATTGCGCATCTATCACACACACTCTGGGATTCCCTATCTCTCACACACAATCTGGAATTCACTCCCACACACACACTCTGGGATTCTCTATCTCTAACACTCACTCAGGGATTCCCTATCTCTGACACACACTCTGGGATTCCCTATCTCTCACACACTCTGTAATTCCATCTCTCACACACACTCTGGGATTCCCTATCTCTCACACTCATCTGGGAATCCCAATCTCTCACACACTCTCTGGGAATCACGATCTCTCACACACACTCTGGGATTCCCTATCTCTCACACACACTCTGGGATTCCCTCACACACACTCTGGGATTCCCAATTTCACACACATTCTGGGATTCCCTATCTCTCACACACACTCTGGGATTCCCTATCTCTCATAAATACTCTGGGATTCCCTATCTCACACACACTCAGGGATTCCCTATCTCTCACAAACACTCTGAAATTCCCTCTCACACACACTCAGGGATTCCCTATCTCTCACACACATTCTGGGATTCCGTCACACACACTCGGGGAATCCCTATCTTTCTCACACACTCTGGCATTCCCTATCTCTCTTACACACTCTGGGATTCACTAACTCACACACACTCTGGGATTTCCTCTCTCTCACACACACTCTGAGATTCCTTCTCTCTCACACACACTCTGGGATTCCGCATCTCTCACACGCACTCTGGGATTCCGCATCTCTCACACACAATCTGGAATTCCCTCTCACACACACACTCTGGGTTTCCCTATCTCTCACACTCACTCAGGGATTCCCTATCTCTCACACACACTCTGCGATTCCCTATCTTTCACACACTCTGGAATTCCGTCTCTCACACACACTCTGGGATTCCCTATATCTCTCACACACTCTGGGATTCCCTCTCTCACACACACTCTGGGATTCCCTATCTCTCACTCACACTCAGTTATTCCATCATGCACACACACTCTGGGATACCCGATCTCTCACACACACTCTGGGATTCCCACACACACACTCTGGGATTCCCTATATCTCACACACTCTCTGGGATTCCCTATCTCACACACACTCTGAGCTTCCCTATCTCTCACACACAATCTGGGATTCCCTATCTCTCACACTCACTCTGGGATTCCCTATCTCAACACACACTCTGGGAATCCCTATCTCTCACACACACTCTGGGATTCCCCATCTCTCACACATACTCTGGGATTCCCTATCTCACACACACTCTGAGCTTCCCTATCTCTCACACACAAACTGGGATTCCCTATCTCTCACACTCACTCTGGGATTCCCTATCTCTCACACACACTCTGGGAATCCGCATCTCTGACACACACTCTGGGATTCCACATCTCTCACACACACTCTGGGATTCCCTATCTCTCATACACACTCTGGGATTCCCTCTCTCACACAAACTCAGGGATTTCCTGAGTCTCACACACACTCTGGTATTCCATATATCTCACACACACTCTGGGATTCCCTATCTCTCACATACACTCCGGGATTCCCTATCTCTCACACACTCTGGGATTCCCTATCTCACACACACTCTGGGACTCTCTGGGATTCTATCACACACACTCTGGGATTCACTCTCTCACGCACACTCTGGTATTCCCTTTATCTCGCACAAACTCTGGTATTCCCTATCTCTCGCACTCATTCTGGGATTCCCTATCTCTCTCACACACTCTGGGATTCCGTATCTCTCACACACACTCTGGGATTCCGTCTTTCTCACACACACTCTGGGATTCCCTACCTCGCTCACTCACTCTGGGATTCCCTATCTCTCTCACACACTCTGGGATTGTCTAGGATTCTATCACACACACTCTGGGATTCCCTATCTCTCACACACACTCTGGAGTTCCCTCACTCTCTCTCACACACTCTGGGATTCCCAATCTATCACACACACTCAGGGATTCCCTATCTCTCACACACTCTCTGGGATTCCCTATCTCTCACACACAATCTGGGATTCCCTATCTCTCACACACACTCTGGGATTCCCTCTCTCTCACACACACTCTGGGATTCCCTCACACACACTCTGGGATTCCCTATTTCACACACACTCTGGGATTCCCTATCTCTCACACACACTCTGGGATTCCCTCTTGCACACACACTCTGGGATCTCGTATACCTCACACACACTCTGGGATTCCCTATCTCTCACACACACTCTAGGATTCCCTCTTGCACACACACTTTGGGATTTTGTATATCTCACTCACACTCTGGGATTCCCTTTCTCTCACACACACTCTGGGATTCTAAACCTCTCACACTCACTCTGAGATTCCCTATCTCCTACAGACACTCTGGGATTCCCTCTCTCACACACACTCTGGAATTCCGCATCTCTCTCACACTCTCCGGGATTCCCTATCTCTCATAAAGACTCTGGGATTCCCTATCTCACACACACTCAGGGATTCCCTATCTCTCAGAAACACTCTGGAATTCCCTCTCACACACACTCTGGGATTCCCTCTCTCTCACACTCAGTCTGGGATTCCCTATCTCTCACACACACTCTGGGATTCCCTATCTCTCACACACACTCTGGAATTCCCTATCACTCACACACACACTCTGGGATTCCCTATCTCTCACACACACTCAGGGATTCCCTATCTCTCACACACATTCTGGGATTCCGTCACACACACTCGGGGAATCCCTATCTTTCACCAACACTCTGGCATTCCCTATCTCTCTTACACACTCTGGGATTCACTAACTCACACACACTCTGGGATTTCCTCTCTCTCACACACACTCTGAGATTCCTTCTCTCTCACACACACTCTGGGATTCCGCATCTCTCACACGCACTCTGGGATTCCGCATCTCTCACACACAATCTGGAATTCCCCCTCACACACACACACACACTCTGGGTTTCCCTATCTCTCACACTCACTCAGGGATTCCCTATCTCTCACACACACTCTGCGATTCCCTATCTTTCACACACTCTGGAATTCCATCTCTCACACACACTCTGGGATTCCCTATCTCTCTCACACACTCTGGGATTTCCTCTCTCACACACACTCTGGGATTCCCTATCTCTCACTCACACTCAGTTATTCCATCATGCACACACACTCTGGGATTCCCTATATCTCACACACACTCTGGGATACCCGATCTCTCACACACACTCTGGGATTCCCTCACACACACTCTGGGATTCCCTATATCTCACACACTCTCTGGGATTCTCTATCTCACACACACTCTGAGCTTCCCTATCTCTCACACACAATCTGGGATTCCCTATCTCTCACACTCACTCTGGGATTCCCTATCTCTCACACACACTCTGGGAATCCCTATCTCTCACACACACTCTGAGCTTCCCTATCTCTCAAACACACTCTGGGATTCCCCATCTCACACACACACTCTGGGATTCCCTATCTCACACACACTCTGAGCTTCCCTATCTCTCACACACAATCTGGGATTCCCTATCTCTCACACTCACTCTGGGATTCCCTATCTCTCACACACACTCTGGGAATCCGCATCTCTGACACACACTCTGGGCTTCTCCATCTCTCACACACACTCTTGGATTCCCTATCTCTCATACACACTCTGGGATTCCCTCTCTCACACAATCTCAAGGATTTCCTGAGTCTCACACACACTCTGGTATTCCATATATCTCACACACACTCTGGGATTCCCTATCTCTCACATACACTCTGGGATTCCCTATCTCTCACACACTCTGGGATTCCCTATCTCACACACACTCTGGGACTCTCTGGGATTCTATCACACACACTCTGGGATTCACTCACTCACACACACTCTGGTATTCCCTTTATCTCGCACAAACTCTGGTATTCCCTATCTCTCGCACTCATTCTGGGATTGCCTATCTCTCTCACACACTTTGGGATTCCGTATCTCTCACACACACTCTGGGATTCCGTCTTTCTCACACACACTGTGGGATTCCCTACCTCGCTCACTCACTCTGGGATTCCCTATCTCTCTCACACACACTGGGATTGTCTAGGATTCTATCACACACACTCTGGGATTCCCTATCTCTCACACACACTCTGGAATTCCCTCACTCTCTCTCACACACTCTGGGATTCCCAATCTATCACACACACTCAGGGATTCCCTATCTCTCACACACTCTCTGGGATTCCCTATCTCTCACACACACTCTGGGATTCCCCATCTCTCTCACACAATCTGGGATTCCCTATCTCTCACACACACTCTGGGATTCCCTCTCTCTCACACACACTCTGGGAATCCCTCACACACACTCTGGGATTCCCTATTTCACACACACTCTGGGATTCCCTATCTCTCTCACACACTCTGGGATTCCCTCTTGCACACACACTCTGGGATCTCGTATACCTCACACACACTCTGGGATTCCCTATCTCTCACACACACTCTGGGATTCCCTATCTCTCACACACACTCTGGGATTCCCTACCTCTCACACTCACTCTGAGATTCCCTATCTCCTACACACACTCTGGGATTCCCTCTCTCACACACATTCTGGAATTCCGCATCTCTCACACACACTCTGGGATTCCCTATCTCTCATAAACACTCTGGGATTCCCTATCTCACACACACTCAGGGATTCCCTCTCTCTCACACTCAGTCTGGGATTCCCTATCTCTCACATACACTCTGCGATTCCCTATCTCACACACACACTCTGGGATTCCTTCTCTCTCACACACACTCTGGGATTCCGCATCTCTCACACACACTCTGGGATTCCCTATCTCTCACACACTCTGGAATTCCGCATATCTCACACACACTCTGGGATTCCCTATCTCTCACACACACTGTGGGATTCCCTCTCTCTCACACACACTCTGGGATTCCTTCTCTCTCACACACACTCTGGGATTCCGCATCTCTCACACACACTCTGGGATTCCCTATCTCTCACACACAATCTGGAATTACCTCTCACACACACACTCTGGGATTCCCTATCTCTCACACTCAGTCAGGGATTCCCTATCTCTCACACACACTCTGGGATTCCCTATCTCTCACACACTCTGGAATTCCGTCTCTCACACACACTCTTGGATTCCTTATCTCTCACACTCACTCTGGGAATCCCTATCTCTCACACACACTCTGGGATTCCCTATCTCACACACACTCTGGAATTCCGCATATCTCACACACACTCTGGGATTCCCTATCTCTCACAAACACTCTGGGATTCCCTCTCTCACACACACTCTGGGATTCCCTCTCTCACACACACTCTGGGATTCCCTGTGTCTCACACACACTCTAGGATTCCCTATCTCTCACACACACTCTGGGATTCCCTATCTCTCACACACACTCTGGGATTCCCTCTCTCACACACACTCTGGGATTCCCTGTGTCTCACACACACTCTAGGATTCCCTATCTCTCACACACACTCTGGGATTTCCTATCTCTCACACACTCTGGTATTCCCTATCACTCACACACACTCTGGGATTCCCTATCTCTCACACACACTCTGGGATTCCCTATCTCTCACACACACTCTGGAATTCCCTATCACTCACACACACACTCTGGGATTCCCTATCTCTCACACACACTCAGGGATTCCCTATCTCTCACACACATTCTGGGATTCCGTCACACACACTCGGGGAATCCCTATCTTTCTCACACACTCTGGGATTCCCTATCTCTCTTACACACTCTGGGATTCACTAACTCACACACACTCTGGGATTCCCTATCTCTCACACACACTCTGGGATTCCTTCTCTCTCACACACACTCTGGGATTCCGCATCTCTCACACACACTCTGGGATTCCCTATCTCTCACACACAATCTGGAATTACCTCTCACACACACACACTCTGGGATTCCCTATCTCTCACACTCAGTCAGGGATTCCCTATCTCTCACACACACTCCGGGATTCCCTATCTCTCACACACTCTGGAATTCCGTCTCTCACACACACTCTCGGATTCCCTATCTCTCACACTCACTCTGGGAATCCCTATCTCTCACACACACTCTGGGATTCACTATCTCACACACACTCTGGAATTCCGCATATCTCACACACACTCTGGGATTCCCTATCTCTCACAAATACTCTGGGATTCCCTCTCTCACACACACTCTGGCATTCCCTATCTCACACACACTCTGGGATTGCCTATCTCTCTCACACACTCTGGGATTCCCTCTCTCACACACACTCTGGGATTCCCTGTGTCTCACACACACTCTAGGATTCCCTATCTCTCACACACACTCTGGGATTTCCTATCTCTCACACACTCTGGTATTCCCTATCACTCACACACACTCTGGGATTCCCTATCTCTCACACACACTCTGGGATTTCCTATCTCACATACACTCTGGTATTCATAGAACATAGAACATAGAAGAATACAGCGCAGTACAGGCCCTTTGGCCCTCGATGTTGCGCCGATCCAAGCCCACCTAACCTATACTAACCCACTATCCTCCATATACCTATCCAATGCCCGCTTAAATGCCCATAAAGAGGGAGAGTCCACCACTGCTACTGGCAGGGCATTCCATGAACTTACGACTCGCTGAGTGAAGAACCTACCCCTAACTTCAGTCCTATATCTACCCCCCCTTAATTTAAAGCTATGCCCCCTTGTAATACCCGACTCCATACGCGGGAAAAGGTTCACACTGTCAACCCTATCTAACCCCCTAATCATCTTGTACACCTCAATCAAGTCACCCCTAAACCTTCTTTTCTCTAATGAAAACAGCCCGTGTCTCAGTCTTTCCTCATACGATCTTCCTTCCATACCAGGCAACATCCTGGTAAACCTCCTCTGCACCCGTTCCAGTGCCTCCACATCCTTCCTATAGTATGGCGACCAAAACTGCACACAATATTCCAGATGCGGCCGGATCAGAGTCTTATACAACTGCATCATGACCTCAGGACTCCGGAACTCAATTCCTCTACCAATAAACGCCAGTACGCCATATGCCTTCCTCACCGCACTATTTACTTGGGTGGCAACTTTCAGAGATCTGTGTACATGGACACCAAGATCCCTCTGCTCATCCACACTACCAAGTATCCGACCATTAGCCCAGTACCCCATCATTTTGTTATTCTTCCCAAAGTGAATCACCTCACACTTAGCTACATTGAATTCCATTTGCCACCTTTCTGCCCAGCTCTGCAGCTTCTCTATATCCTGCTGTAACCTGCCATATCCTTCCTCACTGTCAACAACTCCTCCGACTTTCGTATCATCCGCAAACTTGCTCACCCAACCTTCTAACCCCTCTTCCAGGTCATTTATAAAAATGACAAACAGCAATGGTCCCAAAACAGATCCTTGCGGAACACCGCTAGTGACGGCACTCCATGAAGAAACTTTGCCATCAACTACTACCCTCTGTCTTCTTCCATCCAGTCAATTCCTAATCCAAACCTCCAACTCACCCTCAATGCCATATCTCCGTATTTTCTGCAGTAGCCTACCATGGGGAACCTTATCAAACGCCTTACTAAAATCCATATATACCACATCTACCGCTTTCCCCTCATCAACCTCCTTCGTCACCTTTTCAAAGAATTCAATAAGGTTTGTGAGGCACGACCTGCCCTTCACAAAACCATGCTGACTATCCTTGATCACATTATTCCTATCCAGATGTGCATAAATCCTATCCCTTACAATTCTCTCTAAGACTTTGCCCACAACAGAAGTGAGACTCACCGGCCTATAGTTACTGGGATTTCCGATCTCTCACACACTCTGGGATTCCCTATCTCTCACACACACTCTGGGACTCTCTGGGATTCTATCACACACACTCTGGGATTCCCTATCTCTCACACACACTCTGGGATTTCCGATCTCTCACACACTCTGGGATTCCCTGTCACTCACACACACTCTGGGATTCCCTATCTCTCACACATACTCTGGGATTCCCTATCTCTCACACACACTCTGGGATTC
Source organism: Chiloscyllium plagiosum (assembly GCF_037043375.1). Taxonomy (NCBI): domain Eukaryota; kingdom Metazoa; phylum Chordata; class Chondrichthyes; order Orectolobiformes; family Hemiscylliidae; genus Chiloscyllium; species Chiloscyllium plagiosum. The sequence goes on along the minus strand of NW_028270192.1, from coordinate 7,087,692 downwards.
TCTATCTCTCACACACACTCTAGGATTCCCTATCTCTCACACACACTCTGGGATTCCCTATCTCTCTCACACACAATGGGATTCCCTAATCTCTCACACACACTCTGGGATTCCCTATCTCTCACACACACTCTGGGATTCTCTATCTCTCACACACACTCTGGGATTCCCTATCTCCCACTCACACTCTTGGATTCCCTTTCTCTCTCAAACACTCTGGGATACCCAATCTCTCACACACACTCTGGGATTCCCCATCTCTCTCACACAATCTGGGATTCATTATCTCTCACACACACTCTGGGATTACCTCTCTCTCACACACACTCTGGGATTCCCTCACACACATTCTGGGATTCCCTATCTCTCACACACACTCTGGGATTCCCTATCTCTCACACACACTCTGGGATTCCCTCTTGCACACACACTCTGGGATTTCGTATATCTCACACACACTCTGGGATTCCCTATCTCTCGCACACACTCTGGGATTCCCTACCTCTCACACTCACTCTGAGATTCCCTATCTCCTACAGACATTCTGGGATTCCCTCACTCACACACATTCTGGAATTCCGCATCTCTCACACACACTCTGGGATTCCCTATCTCTCATAAACACTCTGGGATTCCCTATCTCACACACACTCAGGGATTCCCTATCTCTCATAAACACTCTGGAATTCCCTCTCACACACACTCTGGGATTCCCTCTCACTCACACTCAGTCTGGGATTCCCTATCTCTCACACACACTCAGGGAGTCCCTATCTCTCACACATACTCTGGAATTCCCTATCATTCACAAACACACTCTGGGATTCCCTATCTCTCACACACACTCAGGGATTCCCTATCTCTCACACACATTCTGGGATTCCGTCACACACACTCGGGGAATCCCTATCTTTGACACACACTCTGGGATTCCCTATCTCTCTCACACACTCTGGGATTCACTATCTCACACACACTCTGGGATTCCCTCTCTCACACACACTCTGGGATTCCCTCTCTCACACACACTCTGGGATTCCCTGTGTCTCACACACACTCTAGGATTCCCTATCTCTCACACACACTCTGGGATTCCCTATCTCTCACACACACTCTGGGATTCCCTCTCTCACACACACTCTGGGATTCCCTGTGTCTCATACACACTCTAGGATTCCCTATCTCTCACACACACTCTGGGATTTCCTATCTCTCACACACTCTGGTATTCCCTATCACTCACACACACTCTGGGATTCCCTATCTCTCACACACACTCTGGGATTCCCTATCTCTCACACACACTCTGGAATTCCCTATCACTCACACACACACTCTGGGATTCCCTATCTCTCACACACACTCAGGGATTCCCTATCTCTCACACACATTCTGGGATTCCGTCACACACACTCGGGGAATCCCTATCTTTCTCACACACTCTGGGATTCCCTATCTCTCTTACACACTCTGGGATTCACTAACTCACACACACTCTGGGATTCCCTCTCTCTCACACACACTCTGGGATTCCTTCTCTCTCACACACACTCTGGGATTCCGCATCTCTCACACACACTCTGGGATTCCCTATCTCTCACACACAATCTGGAATTACCTCTCACACACACACACTCTGGGATTCCCTATCTCTCACACTCAGTCAGGGATTCCCTATCTCTCACACACACTCCGGGATTCCCTATCTCTCACACACTCTGGAATTCCGTCTCTCACACACACTCTCGGATTCCCTATCTCTCACACTCACTCTGGGAATCCCTATCTCTCACACACACTCTGGGATTCCCTATCTCACACACACTCTGGAATTCCGCATATCTCACACACACTCTGGGATTCCCTATCTCTCACAAATACTCTGGGATTCCCTCTCTCACACACACTCTGGCATTCCCTATCTCACACACACTCTGGGATTCCCTATCTCTCTCACACACTCTGGGATTCCCTCTCTCACACTCTGGGATTCCCTGTGTCTCACACACACTCTAGGATTCCCTATCTCTCACACACACTCTGGGATTTCCTATCTCTCACACACTCTGGTATTCCCTATCACTCACACACACTCTGGGATTCCCTATCTCTCACACACACTCTGGGATTTCCTATCTCACATACACTCTGGTATTCATAGAACATAGAACATAGAAGAATACAGCGCAGTACAGGCCCTTTGGCCCTCGATGTTGCGCCGATCCAAGCCCACCTAACCTATACTAACCCACTATCCTCCATATACCTATCCAATGCCCGCTTAAATGCCCATAAAGAGGGAGAGTCCACCACTGCTACTGGCAGGGCATTCCATGAACTTACGACTCGCTGAGTGAAGAACCTACCCCTAACTTCAGTCCTATATCTACCCCCCCTTAATTTAAAGCTATGCCCCCTTGTAATACCCGACTCCATACGCGGGAAAAGGTTCACACTGTCAACCCTATCTAACCCCCTAATCATCTTGTATACCTCAATCAAGTCACCCCTAAACCTTCTTTTCTCTAATGAAAACAGCCCGTGTCTCAGTCTTTCCTCATACGATCTTCCTTCCATACCAGGCAACATCCTGGTAAACCTCCTCTGCACCCGTTCCAGTGCCTCCACATCCTTCCTATAGTATGGCGACCAAAACTGCACACAATATTCCAGATGCGGCCGGATCAGAGTCTTATACAACTGCATCATGACCTCAGGACTCCGGAACTCAATTCCTCTACCAATAAATGCCAGTACGCCATATGCTTTCCTCACCGCACTATTTACTTGGGTGGCAACTTTCAGAGATCTGTGTACATGGACACCAAGATCCCTCTGCTCATCCACACTACCAAGTATCCGACCATTAGCCCAGTACCCCATCATTTTGTTATTCTTCCCAAAGTGAATCACCTCACACTTAGCTACATTGAATTCCATTTGCCACCTTTCTGCCCAGCTCTGCAGCTTCTCTATATCCTGCTGTAACCTGCCATATCCTTCCTCACTGTCAACAACTCCTCCGACTTTCGTATCATCCGCAAACTTGCTCACCCAACCTTCTAACCCCTCTTCCAGGTCATTTATAAAAATGACAAACAGCAATGGTCCCAAAACAGATCCTTGCGGAACACCGCTAGTGACGGCACTCCATGAAGAAACTTTGCCATCAACTACTACCCTCTGTCTTCTTCCATCCAGTCAATTCCTAATCCAAACCTCCAACTCACCCTCAATGCCATATCTCCGTATTTTCTGCAGTAGCCTACCATGGGGAACCTTATCAAACGCCTTACTAAAATCCATATATACCACATCTACCGCTTTCCCCTCATCAACCTCCTTCGTCACCTTTTCAAAGAATTCAATAAGGTTTGTGAGGCACGACCTGCCCTTCACAAAACCATGCTGACTATCCTTGATCACATTATTCCTATCCAGATGTGCATAAATCCTATCCCTTACAATTCTCTCTAAGACTTTGCCCACAACAGAAGTGAGACTCACCGGCCTATAGTTACTGGGATTTCCGATCTCTCACACACTCTGGGATTCCCTATCTCTCACACACACTCTGGGACTCTCTGGGATTCTATCACACACACTCTGGGATTCCCTATCTCTCACACACACTCTGGGATTTCCGATCTCTCACACACTCTGGGATTCCCTGTCACTCACACACACTCTGGGATTCCCTATCTCTCACACATACTCTGGGATTCCCTATCTCTCACACACACTCTGGGATTCTCTATCTCTCACACACACTCTAGGATTCCCTATCTCTCACACACACTCTGGGATTCCCTATCTCTCTCACACACAATGGGATTCCCTAATCTCTCACACACACTCTGGGATTCCCTATCTCTCACACACACTCTGGGATTCTCTATCTCTCACACACACTCTGGGATTCCCTATCTCCCACTCACACTCTTGGATTCCCTTTCTCTCTCAAACACTCTGGGATACCCAATCTCTCACACACACTCTGGGATTCCCCATCTCTCTCACACAATCTGGGATTCATTATCTCTCACACACACTCTGGGATTACCTCTCTCTCACACACACTCTGGGATTCCCTCAAACACATTCTGGGATTCCCTATCTCTCACACACACTCTGGGATTCCCTATCTCTCACACACACTCTGGGATTCCCTCTTGCACACATACTCTGGGATTTCGTATATCTCACCACACTCTGGGATTCCCTATCTCTCGCACACACTCTGGGATTCCCTACCTCTCACACTCACTCTGAGATTCCCTATCTCCTACAGACATTCTGGGATTCCCTCACTCACACACACTCTGGAATTCCGCATCTCTCACACACACTCTGGGATTCCCTATCTCTCATAAACACTCTGGGATTCCCTATCTCTCATAAACACTCTGGGATTCCCTATCTCTCACACATACTCTGGGATTCCCTATCTCTCACACACACTCTGGGATTCTCTATCTCTCACACACACTCTAGGATTCCCTATCTCTCACACACACTCTGGGATTCCCTATCTCTCTCACACACTATGGGATTCCCTAATCTCTCACACACACTCTGGGATTCCCTATCTCTCACACACACTCTGGGATTCTCTATCTCTCACACACACTCTCGGATTCCCTATCTCCCACTCACACTCTTGGATTCCCTTTCTCTCTCAAACACTCTGGGATACCCAATCTCTCACACACTCTCTGGGATTCCCGATCTCTCACACACTCTCTGGGATTCCCTATCTCTCACACACACTCTGGGATTCCCCATCTCTCTCACACAATCTGGGATTCATTATCTCTCACACACACTCTCTCTCACACACACTCTGGGATTCCCTCACACACATTCTGGGATTCCCTATCTCTCACACACACTCTGGGATTCCCTATCTCTCACACACACTCTGGGATTCCCTCTTGCACACACACTCTGGGATTTCGTATATCTCACACACACTCTGGGATTCCCTATCTCTCGCACACACTCTGGGATTCCCTACCTCTCACACTCACTCTGAGATTCCCTATCTCCTACAGACATTCTGGGATTCCCTCACTCAAACACACTCTGGAATTCCGCATCTCTCACACACACTCTGGGATTCCCTATCTCTCATAAACACTCTGGGATTCCCTATCTCTCATAAACACTCTGGGATTCCCTATCTCACACACACTCAGGGATTCCCTATCTCTCATAAACACTCTGGAATTCCCTCTCACACACACTCTGGGATTCCCTCTCACTCACACTCAGTCTGGGATTCCCTATCTCTCACACACACTCAGGGAGTCCCTATCTCTCACACATACTCTGGAATTCCCTATCATTCACACACACACTCTGGGATTCCCTATCTCTCACACACACTCAGGGATTCCCTATCTCTCACACACATTCTGGGATTCCGTCACACACACTCGGGGAATCCCTATCTTTGACACACACTCTGGGATTCCCTATCTCTCTCACACACTCTGGGATTCACTATCTCACACACACTCTGGGATTCCCGCGCTCTCACACACACTCTGGGATTCCGCATCTATCACACACACTCTGGGATTCCCTATCTCTCACACACAATCTGGAATTCACTCCCACACACACACTCTGGGATTCTCTATCTCTAACACTCACTCAGGGATTCCCTATCTCTGACACACACTCTGGGATTCCCTATCTCTCACACACTCTGTAATTCCGTCTCTCACACACACTCTGGGATTCCCTATCTCTCACACTCATCTGGGAATCCCAATCTCTCACACACTCTCTGGGATTCACGATCTCTCACACACACTCTGGGATTCCTTATCTCTCACACACACTCTGGGATTCCCTCACACACACTCTGGGATTCCCAATTTCACACACACTCTGGGATTCCCTATCTCTCACACACACTCTGGGATTCCCTATCTCTCACACACACTCGGGGATATTGTATATCTCACACACACTGTGGGATTCCCTAGCATTCATAAACACTCTGGGATTCCCTATCTCACACACACTCAGAGATTCCCTATCTCTCACAAACACTCTGAAATTCCCTCTCACACACACTCTGGGATTCCCTCTCTCTCACACTCAGTCTGGGATTCCCTATCTCTCACACACACTCTGGGATTCCCTATCTCTCACACACACTCTGGAATTCCCTATCACTCACACACACACTCTGGGATTCCCTATCTCTCACCACACACTCAGGGATTCCCTGTCTCTCACACACATTCTGGGATTCCGTCACACACACTCGAGCAATCATAATCTTTCACACACACTCTGGGATTCCCTATCTCTCTCACACACTCTGGGATTCACTGTCTCACACACACTCTGGGATTCCCTATCTCTCACACACACTCTGGGATTTCTTCTCTCTCACACACACTCTGGGATTCCGCATCTCTCACACACACTCTGGGATTCCCTATCTCTCACACACAATCTGGAATTCCCTCTCACCCACACACTCTGGGATTCCCTATCTCTCACACTCACTCAGGGATTCCCAATCTCTCACACACACTCTGGGATTCCCTATCTCTCACACACTCTGGAATTCTGTCTCTCACACACACTCTGGGATTCCATCTCTCACACACACTCTGGAATTCCGGATCTCTCACACACACTCTGGGATTCCCTATCTCTCACAAACACTCTGGGATTCCCTCTCTCACACACACTCTGGCATTCCCTATCTCTCACACACTCTGGGATTCCCTATCTCTCACATACACTCTTGGATTCCCTATCTCTCACACACACTCTGTATTTCCCTCTCTCACACACACTCTGGGATTCCCTGAGTGTCACACACACTCTGGGATTACCTATCTCTTACACACAATCTGGGATTTCCTATCTCTCACAGACTCTAGTATTCCCTATCACTCACACACACTCTGGGATTCCCTATCTCTCACACACACTCTGGGATTCCGTATCTCTCATACGCTCTGGTATTCCCTATCTCTCACACACACTCTGGGACTCTCTGGGATTCTATCACACACACTCTGGGATTCCCTCGCTCAGACACACTCAGGGATTCCCTATATCTCACACACACTCTGGGATTCGCTATCTCTCACACACACTCTGGGATTCCCTATCTCTCACACACACTCCGGGATTCCGTATCTCTCTCACACACTCTGGAATTCCCTATCTCTCACACAAACTCTGGAATTCCCTATCTCTCACACACACTCTGGGATTCCCTATCTCTCACACATACTGTGGGATTCCCTCTCCCTCACACTCACTCTGGGATTCCCTATCTCTCACACACACTCTGGGATTCCGCATCTCTGACACACACTTTGGGATTTCCTATCTCTCACACACACTCTGGGATTCCCTATCTCTTATACACACTCTGGGATTCCCTCTCTCACACACACTCTGGTATTTCCTATCTCTCACACACTCTGGGATTCCCTATCACTCACCAACACTCTGGGATTCCCTATCTCTCACACACACTCTGGGATTCCCGATCTCTCACACACACTCTGGGAATCCCTACCTCTCACACACACTCTGGGATTTCCTATCTCATACACTCTGGTATTCCCTATCACTCACACACACTCTGGGATTCCCTATATTTCACACACAATTACGAATTCCCTCTCACACACACACTCTGGGATTCCCTATCTCTCACACTCACTCAGGGATTCATTATCTCTCACACACACTCTGGGATTCCCTATCTCCCACACACTCTGGAATTCCGTCTCTCACACACACTCTGGGATTCCCTATCTCTCACACTCACTCTGGGAATCCCTATCTCTCACACACACTCTGGGATTCCCTCTCTCACGCACACTCGGGAATTCCGCATCTCTCACACACACTCTGGGATTCCCTATCTCTCACAAACACTCTGGGATTCCCTCTCTCACACACACTCTGGCATTCCCTATCTCACACACACACTGGGATTCCCTATCTCTCACACACACTCTTGGATTCCCTATCTCTCACACACATTCTGGGATTCCCTCTCACACACACACTCTGGGATTCCCTGTGTCTCACACACACTCTGGGATTCCCGATCTCTCACACACACTCTGGGATTTCCTATCTCTCACACACTCTGGTATTCCCTATCACTCACACACACTCTGGGATTCCCTATGTCTCATACACTCTGGTATTCCCTATCTCACACACACTCTGGGACTCTCTGGGATTCTATCACACGCACTCTGGGATTCCCTCTCTCACACACACTCTGGGATTCCCTGTGTCTCACACACACTCTGGGATTTCCTATCTCTCACACACTCTGGTATTCCCTATCACTCACACACACTCTGGGATACCCTATCTCTCACAAACACTCTGGGATTCCCTCTCTCACACGCACTCTGGGATTCCCTATCTCACACACACGCTGGGATTCCCTATGTCTCACACACACTCTTGGATTCACTATCTCTCACACACACTCTGGGATTCCCTCTCTCACACACACTCTGGGATTCCCTGTGTCTCACACACACTCTGGGATTCCCGATCTCTCATACACACTCTGGAATTTCCTATCTCTCACACACTCTGGTATTCCCTATCACTCACACACACTCTGGGATTCCCAATGTCTCATACACTCTGGTATTCCCTATCTCGCACACACTCTGGGACTCTCTGGGATTCTATCACACGCACTCTGGGATTCCCTCTCTCACACACACTCTGGGATTCCCTGTGTCTCACACACACTCTGGGATTCACTATCTCTTAAACACACTCTGGGATTTCCTATCTCTCACACACACTGTGGGATTCCCTCTCCCTAACACTCACTCTGGGATTCCCTATCTCTCAAAAACACTCTGGGATTCCGCATCTCTGACACACACTTTGGGATTCCCTATCTCTCACACACACTCTGGGATTCCCTATTTCTCATAAACACTCTGGGATTCCCTCTCTTACACTCACTCTGGGATTTGCTGTGTCTCACACACACTCTGGGATTCCCTATCACTCACCAACACTCTGGGATTCCCTATCTCTCACACACACTCTGGGATTCTCTATCTCTCACACACACTCTAGGATTCCTTATCTCTCACACACACTCTGGGATTCACTATCTCTCTCACACACTCTGGGATTCCCTAATCTCTCACACACACTCTGGGATTCCCTATCTCTCACACACACTCTGGGACTCTCTATCTCTCACACACACACTGGGATTCCCCATCTCTCACTCACACTCTTGGATTCCCTTTCTCTTTCACACACTCTGGGATTCCCTATCTCTCACACACTCTCTGGGATTCCCGATCACTCACACACACTCTGGGATTCCCTATCTCTCACACACACTCTGGGATTCCCCATCTCTCTCACACAATCTGGGAGTCCCTATCTCTCACACACACTCTGGGATTCCCTCTCTCTCACACACACTCTGGGACTCTCTGGGATTCTATCACACGCACTCTGGGATTCCCTCGCTCAGACACACTCAGGGATTCCCTATATCTCACACACACTCTGGGATTCCCTATCTCTCTCACACACCCTGGGATTCACTATGTCACACACACTCTGGGATTCCCGCTCTCTCACACACACTCTGGGAGTCTCTGGGATTCTATCACACGCACTCTGGGATTCCCTCGCTCAGACACACTCAGGGATTCCCTATATCTCACAAACACTCTGGGATTCCCAATCTCTCACACACACTCTGGGATTCCCTCTTGCACACACACTCTGGGATTTCGTATATCTCACACACACTCTGGGATTCCCTATCTCTCACACACACTCAGGGATTCCCTATCTCTCACACAGACACTCTGTGATTCCCTACCTTTCACACTCACTCTGAGATTCCCTATCTCCTCCACACACTCTGGGATTCGCTCTCTCACACACACTCTGGAATTCCGCATCTCTCACACACAGTCTGGGATTCCATATCTCTCATAAACACCCTGGGATTCCCTATCTCACACACACTCTGGGATTCCCGCTCTCTCACACACACTTTGGGAATCCGTCTCTCTCACACACACTCTGGGATTCCGCATCTCTCACACACACTCTGGGAGTCCCTATCTCTCACACACAATCTGGAATTCCCTCTCACACACACACTCTGGGATTCCCTATCTCTCACACACACTGGAATTCCGTCTCTCACACACACTCTGGGATTCCCTATCACTCACACTCACTCTGGGAATCCCTATCTCTCACACACACTCTGGGATTCCCTCTCTCACACACATTCTGGAATTCCGCATCTCTCACACGCACTCTGGGATTCCCTATCTCTCACAAACACTCTGGGATTCTCTCTCTCACACACACTCTGGTATTCCATATCTCACACACACTCTGGGATTCCCTATCTCTCACACACACTCTTGGATTCCCTATCTCTCACACACACTCTGGGATTCCCTCTCTCACACACACTCTGGGATTCCCTGTGTCTCACACACACTCTGGGATTCCCGATCTCTCACACACACTCTGGGATTTACTATCTCTCACACACTCTGGTATTCCCTATCACTCACACACACTCTGGGATTCCCTATCTCTTACAAACACTCTGGGATTCCCTATGTCTCATACAAACTGGTATTCTCTATCTCTCACACACACTCTGGGACCCTCTGCGATTCTATCACACGCACTATGGGATTCCCTCGCTCAGACACACTCAGGGATTCCCTATATCTCACACACACTCTGGGATTCGCTATCTCTCACACACACTCTGGGATTCCCTATCTGTCACACACACTCCGGGAGTCCGTATCTCTCTCACACACTCTGGGATTCCCTACCTCACACAAACTCTGGGATTCCCTATCTCTCACACACACTCTGGGATTCCCTATCTCCCTCACACACTCTGGGATTCACTATCTCACACACACTCTGGGATACACTATCTCACACACACTCTGTGATTCCCTATCTCTCACACACACTCTTAGATTCCCTATCTCTCACACAAACTCTGGGATTCCCTATTTCACACACACTCTGGTATTCCCTGTGTCTCACACACACTCTGGGAATCCCTATCTCTCCAACACACTCTGGGATTCCCTCTCTCACACACACTCTGGAATTCCGCATCTCTCACACACACTCTGGGATTCCCTATCTCTCACAAACACTCTGGGATTCCCTCTCTCTCACACACTCTGGAATTCCGCATCTCTCACACACACTCTGGGATTCCCTATCTCTCACACACACTCTTAGATTCCCTATCTCTCACACACACTCTGGGATTCCCTCTCTCACACACACTCTGGGAATCCCTATCTCTCACACACACTCTTGGATTCCCTATCTCTCACACACACTCTGGGATTCCCTCTCTCACACACACTCTGGGTTTCCCTGTGTCTCACACACACTCTGGGATTCCCGATCTCTCACACACACTCTGGGATTTCCTATCTCTCACACACTCTGGTATTCCCTATCACTCACACACACTCTGGGATTCCCTATGTCTCATACACTCTGGTATTCCCTATCTCTCACACACACTCTGGGACTCTCTGGGATTCTATCACACGCACTCTGGGATTCCCTCGCTCAGACACACTCAGGGATTCCCGCTCTCTCACACACACTCTGGGATTCCGTCTCTCTCAAACACACTCTGGGATTCCGCATCTCTCACACACACTCTGGGATTCCCTATCTCTCACCAACACTCTGGGATTCCCTATCTCTCACACACACTCTGGGATTCCCTATCTCTCACACACACTCTGGGATTTCCTATCTCTCACACACTCTGGTATTCCCTATCACTCACACACAATCAGGAATTCCCTCTCACACACACACTCTGGGAGTCCCTATCTCTCACACTCACTCAGGGATTCCCAATCTCTCACACACACTCTGGGATTCCCTATCTCCCACTCACACTCTTGGATTCCCTTTCTCTCTCAAACACTCTGGGATACCCAATCTCTCACAGACACTCTGGGATTCCCCATCTCTCTCACACAATCTGGGATTCATTATCTCTCACACACACTCTGGGATTACCTCTCTCTCACACACACTCTGGGATTCCCTCACACACATTCTGGGATTCCCTATCTCTCACACACACTCTGGGATTCCCTATCTCTCACACACACTCTGGGATTCCCTCTTGCACACATACTCTGGGATTTCGTATATCTCACCACACTCTGGGATTCCCTATCTCTCGCACACACTCTGGGATTCCCTACCTCTCACACTCACTCTGAGATTCCCTATCTCCTACAGACATTCTGGGATTCCCTCACTCACACACACTCTGGAATTCCGCATCTCTCACACACACTCTGGGATTCCCTATCTCTCATAAACACTCTGGGATTCCCTATCTCTCATAAACACTCTGGGATTCCCTATCTCTCACACATACTCTGGGATTCCCTATCTCTCACACACACTCTGGGATTCTCTATCTCTCACACACACTCTAGGATTCCCTATCTCTCACACACACTCTGGGATTCCCTATCTCTCTCACATACTCTGGGATTCACTATCTCACACACACTCTGGGATTCCCGCTCTCTCACACACACTCTGGGATTCCGCATCTCTGACACACACTTTGGGATTCCCTATCTCTCACACACACTCTGGGATTCCCTATTTCTCATAAACACTCTGGGATTCCCTCTCTTACACTCACTCTGGGATTTGCTGTGTCTCACACACACTCTGGGATTCCCTATCACTCACCAACACTCTGGGATTCCCTATCTCTCACACACACTCTGGGATTCTCTATCTCTCACACACACTCTAGGATTCCTTATCTCTCACACACACTCTGGGATTCACTATCTCTCTCACACACTCTGGGATTCCCTAATCTCTCACACACACTCTGGGATTCCCTATCTCTCACACACACTCTGGGACTCTCTATCTCTCACACACACACTGGGATTCCCCATCTCTCACTCACACTCTTGGATTCCCTTTCTCTTTCACACACTCTGGGATTCCCTATCTCTCACACACTCTCTGGGATTCCCGATCACTCACACACACTCTGGGATTCCCTATCTCTCACACACACTCTGGGATTCCCCATCTCTCTCACACAATCTGGGAGTCCCTATCTCTCACACACACTCTGGGATTCCCTCTCTCTCACACACACTCTGGGACTCTCTGGGATTCTATCACACGCACTCTGGGATTCCCTCGCTCAGACACACTCAGGGATTCCCTATATCTCACACACACTCTGGGATTCCCTATCTCTCTCACACACCCTGGGATTCACTATGTCACACACACTCTGGGATTCCCGCTCTCTCACACACACTCTGGGAGTCTCTGGGATTCTATCACACGCACTCTGGGATTCCCTCGCTCAGACACACTCAGGGATTCCCTATATCTCACAAACACTCTGGGATTCCCTATCTCTCACACACACTCTGGGATTCCCTCTTGCACACACACTCTGGGATTTCGTATATCTCACACACACTCTGGGATTCCCTATCTCTCACACACACTCAGGGATTCCCTATCTCTCACACAGACACTCTGTGATTCCCTACCTTTCACACTCACTCTGAGATTCCCTATCTCCTCCACACACTCTGGGATTCGCTCTCTCACACACACTCTGGAATTCCGCATCTCTCACACACAGTCTGGGATTCCATATCTCTCATAAACACCCTGGGATTCCCTATCTCACACACACTCTGGGATTCCCGCTCTCTCACACACACTTTGGGAATCCGTCTCTCTCACACACACTCTGGGATTCCGCATCTCTCACACACACTCTGGGAGTCCCTATCTCTCACACACAATCTGGAATTCCCTCTCACACACACACTCTGGGATTCCCTATCTCTCACACACACTGGAATTCCGTCTCTCACACACACTCTGGGATTCCCTATCACTCACACTCACTCTGGGAATCCCTATCTCTCACACACACTCTGGGATTCCCTCTCTCACACACATTCTGGAATTCCGCATCTCTCACACGCACTCTGGGATTCCCTATCTCTCACAAACACTCTGGGATTCTCTCTCTCACACACACTCTGGTATTCCATATCTCACACACACTCTGGGATTCCCTATCTCTCACACACACTCTTGGATTCCCTATCTCTCACACACAGTCTGGGATTCCCTCTCTCACACACACTCTGGGATTCCCTGTGTCTCACACACACTCTGGGATTCCCGATCTCTCACACACACTCTGGGATTTACTATCTCTCACACACTCTGGTATTCCCTATCACTCACACACACTCTGGGATTCCCTATCTCTTACAAACACTCTGGGATTCCCTATGTCTCATACAAACTGGTATTCTCTATCTCTCACACACACTCTGGGACCCTCTGCGATTCTATCACACGCACTATGGGATTCCCTCGCTCAGACACACTCAGGGATTCCCTATATCTCACACACACTCTGGGATTCGCTATCTCTCACACACACTCTGGGATTCCCTATCTGTCACACACACTCCGGGAGTCCGTATCTCTCTCACACACTCTGGGATTCCCTACCTCACACAAACTCTGGGATTCCCTATCTCTCACACACACTCTGGGATTCCCTATCTCCCTCACACACTCTGGGATTCACTATCTCACACACACTCTGGGATACACTATCTCACACACACTCTGTGATTCCCTATCTCTCACACACACTCTTAGATTCCCTATCTCTCACACAAACTCTGGGATTCCCTATTTCACACACACTCTGGTATTCCCTGTGTCTCACACACACTCTGGGAATCCCTATCTCTCCAACACACTCTGGGATTCCCTCTCTCACACACACTCTGGAATTCCGCATCTCTCACACACACTCTGGGATTCCCTATCTCTCACAAACACTCTGGGATTCCCTCTCTCTCACACACTCTGGAATTCCGCATCTCTCACACACACTCTGGGATTCCCTATCTCTCACACACACTCTTAGATTCCCTATCTCTCACACACACTCTGGGATTCCCTCTCTCACACACACTCTGGGAATCCCTATCTCTCACACACACTCTTGGATTCCCTATCTCTCACACACACTCTGGGATTCCCTCTCTCACACACACTCTGGGTTTCCCTGTGTCTCACACACACTCTGGGATTCCCGATCTCTCACACACACTCTGGGATTTCCTATCTCTCACACACTCTGGTATTCCCTATCACTCACACACACTCTGGGATTCCCTATGTCTCATACACTCTGGTATTCCCTATCTCTCACACACACTCTGGGACTCTCTGGGATTCTATCACACGCACTCTGGGATTCCCTCGCTCAGACACACTCAGGGATTCCCGCTCTCTCACACACACTCTGGGATTCCGTCTCTCTCAAACACACTCTGGGATTCCGCATCTCTCACACACACTCTGGGATTCCCTATCTCTCACCAACACTCTGGGATTCCCTATCTCTCACACACACTCTGGGATTCCCTATCTCTCACACACACTCTGGGATTTCCTATCTCTCACACACTCTGGTATTCCCTATCACTCACACACAATCAGGAATTCCCTCTCACACACACACTCTGGGAGTCCCTATCTCTCACACTCACTCAGGGATTCCCAATCTCTCACACACACTCTGGGATTCCCTATCTCCCACTCACACTCTTGGATTCCCTTTCTCTCTCAAACACTCTGGGATACCCAATCTCTCACAGACACTCTGGGATTCCCCATCTCTCTCACACAATCTGGGATTCATTATCTCTCACACACACTCTGGGATTACCTCTCTCTCACACACACTCTGGGATTCCCTCACACACATTCTGGGATTCCCTATCTCTCACACACACTCTGGGATTCCCTATCTCTCACACACACTCTGGGATTCCCTCTTGCACACATACTCTGGGATTTCGTATATCTCACCACACTCTGGGATTCCCTATCTCTCGCACACACTCTGGGATTCCCTACCTCTCACACTCACTCTGAGATTCCCTATCTCCTACAGACATTCTGGGATTCCCTCACTCACACACACTCTGGAATTCCGCATCTCTCACACACACTCTGGGATTCCCTATCTCTCATAAACACTCTGGGATTCCCTATCTCTCATAAACACTCTGGGATTCCCTATCTCTCACACATACTCTGGGATTCCCTATCTCTCACACACACTCTGGGATTCTCTATCTCTCACACACACTCTAGGATTCCCTATCTCTCACACACACTCTGGGATTCCCTATCTCTCTCACACACTATGGGATTCCCTAATCTCTCACACACACTCTGGGATTCCCTATCTCTCACACACACTCTGGGATTCTCTATCTCTCACACACACTCTGGGATTCCCTATCTCCCACTCACACTCTTGGATTCCCTTTCTCTCTCAAACACTCTGGGATACCCAATCTCTCACACACTCTCTGGGATTCCCGATCTCTCACACACTCTCTGGGATTCCCTATCTCTCACACACACTCTGGGATTCCCCATCTCTCTCACACAATCTGGGATTCATTATCTCTCACACACACTCTGGGATTACCTCTCTCTCACACACACTCTGGGATTCCCTCACACACATTCTGGGATTCCCTATCTCTCACACACACTCTGGGATTCCCTATCTCTCACACACACTCTGGGATTCCCTCTTGCACACACACTCTGGGATTTCGTATATCTCACACACACTCTGGGATTCCCTATCTCTCGCACACACTCTGGGATTCCCTACCTCTCACACTCACTCTGAGATTCCCTGTCTCCTACAGACATTCTGGGATTCCCTCACTCACACATACTCTGGAATTCCGCATCTCTCACACACACTCTGGGATTCCCTATCTCTCATAAACACTCTGGGATTCCCTATCTCTCATAAACACTCTGGGATTCCCTTTCTCTCACACACTCAGGGATTCCCTATCTCTCATAAACACTCTGGAATTCCCTCTCACACACACTCTGGGATTCCCTCTCACTCACACTCAGTCTGGGATTCCCTATCTCTCACACACACTCAGGGAGTCCCTATCTCTCACACATACTCTGGAATTCCCTATCATTCACACACACACTCTGGGATTCCCTATCTCTCACACACACTCAGGGATTCCCTATCTCTCACACACATTCTGGGATTCCGTCACACACACTCGGGGAATCCCTATCTTTGACACACACTCTGGGATTCCCTATCTCTCTCACACACTCTGGGATTCACTATCTCACACACACTCTGGGATTCCCGCGCTCTCACACACACTCTGGAATTCCGTCTCTCTCACACACACTCTGGGATTCCGCATCTATCACACACACTCTGGGATTCCCTATCTCTCACACACAATCTGGAATTCACTCCCACACACACACTCTGGGATTCTCTATCTCTAACACTCACTCAGGGATTCCCTATCTCTGACACACACTCTGGGATTCCCTATCTCTCACACACTCTGTAATTCCGTCTCTCACACACACTCTGGGATTCCCTATCTCTCACACTCATCTGGGAATCCCAATCTCTCACACACTCTCTGGGATTCACGATCTCTCACACACACTCTGGGATTCCCTATCTCTCACACACACTCTGGGATTCCCTCACACACACTCTGGGATTCCCAATTTCACACACACTCTGGGATTCCCTATCTCTCACACACACTCTGGGATTCCCTATCTCTCACACACACTCGGGGATATCGTATATCTCACACACACTGTGGGATTCCCTAGCTCTCATAAACACTCTGGGATTCCCTATCTCACACACACTCAGAGATTCCCTATCTCTCACAAACACTCTGAAATTCCCTCTCACACACACTCTGGGATTCCCTCTCTCTCACACTCAGTCTGGGATTCCCTATCTCTCACACACACTCTGGGATTCCCTATCTCTCACACACACTCTGGAATTCCCTATCACTCACACACACACTCTGGGATTCCCTATCTCTCACCACACACTCAGGGATTCCCTGTCTCTCACACACATTCTGGGATTCCGTCACACACACTCGAGCAATCATAATCTTTCACACACACTCTGGGATTCCCTATCTCTCTCACACACTCTGGGATTCACTGTCTCACACACACTCTGGGATTCCCTATCTCTCACACACACTCTGGGATTTCTTCTCTCTCACACACACTCTGGGATTCCGCATCTCTCACACACACTCTGGGATTCCCTATCTCTCACACACAATCTGGAATTCCCTCTCACCCACACACTCTGGGATTCCCTATCTCTCACACTCACTCAGGGATTCCCAATCTCTCACACACACTCTGGGATTCCCTATCTCTCACACACTCTGGAATTCTGTCTCTCACACACACTCTGGGATTCCATCTCTCACACACACTCTGGAATTCCGGATCTCTCACACACACTCTGGGATTCCCTATCTCTCACAAACACTCTGGGATTCCCTCTCTCACACACACTCTGGCATTCCCTATATCTCACACACTCTGGGATTCCCTATCTCTCACATACACTCTTGGATTCCCTATCTCTCACACACACTCTGTATTTCCCTCTCTCACACACACTCTGGGATTCCCTGAGTGTCACACATACTCTGGGATTACCTATCTCTTACACACAATCTGGGATTTCCTATCTCTCACAGACTCTAGTATTCCCTATCACTCACACACACTCTGGGATTCCCTATCTCTCACACACACTCTGGGATTCCGTATCTCTCATACGCTCTGGTATTCCCTATCTCTCACACACACTCTGGGACTCTCTGGGATTCTATCACACACACTCTGGGATTCCCTCGCTCAGACACACTCAGGGATTCCCTATATCTCACACACACTCTGGGATTCGCTATCTCTCACACACACTCTGGGATTCCCTATCTCTCACACACACTCCGGGATTCCGTATCTCTCTCACACACTCTGGAATTCCCTATCTCTCACACAAACTCTGGAATTCCCTATCTCTCACACACACTCTGGGATTCCCAATCTCTCACACATACTGTGGGATTCCCTCTCCCTCACACTCACTCTGGGATTCCCTATCTCTCACACACACTCTGGGATTCCCTATCTCGTTATACACACTCTGGGATTCCCTCTCTCACACACACTCTGGTATTTCCTATCTCTCACACACTCTGGGATTCCCTATCACTCACCAACACTCTGGGATTCCCTATCTCTCACACACACTCTGGGATTCCCGATCTCTCACACACACTCTGGGAATCCCTACCTCTCACACACACTCTGGGATTTCCTATCTCATACACTCTGGTATTCCCTATCACTCACACACACTCTGGGATTCCCTATATTTCACACACAATTACGAATTCCCTCTCACACACACACTCTGGGATTCCCTATCTCTCACACTCACTCAGGGATTCATTATCTCTCACACACACTCTGGGATTCCCTATCTCCCACACACTCTGGAATTCCGTCTCTCACACACACTCTGGGATTCCCTATCTCTCACACTCACTCTGGGAATCCCTATCTCTCACACACACTCTGGGATTCCCTCTCTCACGCACACTCGGGAATTCCGCATCTCTCACACACACTCTGGGATTCCCTATCTCTCACAAACACTCTGGGATTCCCTCTCTCACACACACTCTGGCATTCCCTATCTCACACACACACTGGGATTCCCTATCTCTCACACACACTCTTGGATTCCCTATCTCTCACACACACTCTGGGATTCCCTCTCTCACACACACTCTGGGATTCCCTGTGTCTCACACACACTCTGGGATTCCCGATCTCTCACACACACTCTGGGATTTCCTATCTCTCACACACTCTGGTATTCCCTATCACTCACACACACTCTGGGATTCCCTATGTCTCATACACTCTGGTATTCCCTATCTCACACACACTCTGGGACTCTCTGGGATTCTATCACACGCACTCTGGGATTCCCTCTCTCACACACACTCTGGGATTCCCTGTGTCTCACACACACTCTGGGATTTCCTATCTCTCACACACTCTGGTATTCCCTATCACTCACACACACTCTGGGATACCCTATCTCTCACAAACACTCTGGGATTCCCTCTCTCACACACACTCTGGCATTCCCTATCTCACACACACGCTGGGATTCCCTATGTCTCACACACACTCTTGGATTCCCTATCTCTCACACACACTCTGGGATTCCCTCTCTCACACACACTCTGGGATTCCCTGTGTCTCACACACACTCTGGGATTCCCGATCTCTCATACACACTCTGGAATTTCCTATCTCTCACACACTCTGGTATTCCCTATCACTCACACACACTCTGGGATTCCCAATGTCTCATACACTCTGGTATTCCCTATCTCGCACACACTCTGGGACTCTCTGGGATTCTATCACACGCACTCTGGGATTCCCTCTCTCACACACACTCTGGGATTCCCTGTGTCTCACACACACTCTGGGATTCACTATCTCTTAAACACACTCTGGGATTTCCTATCTCTCACACACACTGTGGGATTCCCTCTCCCTAACACTCACTCTGGGATTCCCTATCTCTCAAAAACACTCTGGGATTCCGCATCTCTGACACACACTTTGGGATTCCCTATCTCTCACACACACTCTGGGATTCCCTATTTCTCATAAACACTCTGGGATTCCCTCTCTCACACTCACTCTGGGATTTGCTGTGTCTCACACACACTCTGGGATTCCCTATCACTCACCAACACTCTGGGATTCCCTATCTCTCACACACACTCTGGGATTCTCTATCTCTCACACACACTCTAGGATTCCTTATCTCTCACACACACTCTGGGATTCACTATCTCTCTCACACACTCTGGGATTCCCTAATCTCTCACACACACTCTGGGATTCCCTATCTCTCACACACACTCTGGGACTCTCTATCTCTCACACACACACTGGGATTCCCCATCTCTCACTCACACTCTTGGATTCCCTTTCTCTTTCACACACTCTGGGATTCCCTATCTCTCACACACTCTCTGGGATTCCCGATCACTCACACACACTCTGGGATTCCCTATCTCTCACACACACTCTGGGATTCCCCATCTCTCTCACACAATCTGGGAGTCCCTATCTCTCACACACACTCTGGGATTCCCTCTCTCTCACACACACTCTGGGACTCTCTGGGATTCTATCACACGCACTCTGGGATTCCCTCGCTCAGACACACTCAGGGATTCCCTATATCTCACACACACTCTGGGATTCCCTATCTCTCTCACACACCCTGGGATTCACTATGTCACACACACTCTGGGATTCCCGCTCTCTCACACACACTCTGGGAGTCTCTGGGATTCTATCACACGCACTCTGGGATTCCCTCGCTCAGACACACTCAGGGATTCCCTATATCTCACAAACACTCTGGGATTCCCTATCTCTCACACACACTCTGGGATTCCCTCTTGCACACACACTCTGGGATTTCGTATATCTCACACACACTCTGGGATTCCCTATCTCTCACACACACTCAGGGATTCCCTATCTCTCACACAGACACTCTGTGATTCCCTACCTTTCACACTCACTCTGAGATTCCCTATCTCCTCCACACACTCTGGGATTCGCTCTCTCACACACACTCTGGAATTCCGCATCTCTCACACACAGTCTGGGATTCCATATCTCTCATAAACACCCTGGGATTCCCTATCTCACACACACTCTGGGATTCCCGCTCTCTCACACACACTTTGGGAATCCGTCTCTCTCACACACACTCTGGGATTCCGCATCTCTCACACACACTCTGGGAGTCCCTATCTCTCACACACAATCTGGAATTCCCTCTCACACATACACTCTGGGATTCCCTATCTCTCACACACACTGGAATTCCGTCTCTCACACACACTCTGGGATTCCCTATCACTCACACTCACTCTGGGAATCCCTATCTCTCACACACACTCTGGGATTCCCTCTCTCACACACACTCTGGAATTCCGCATCTCTCACACGCACTCTGGGATTCCCTATCTCTCACAAACACTCTGGGATTCTCTCTCTCACACACACTCTGGTATTCCATATCTCACACACACTCTGGGATTCCCTATCTCTCACACACACTCTTGGATTCCCTATCTCTCACACACACTCTGGGATTCCCTCTCTCACACACACTCTGGGATTCCCTGTGTCTCACACACACTCTGGGATTCCCGATCTCTCACACACACTCTGGGATTTACTATCTCTCACACACTCTGGTATTCCCTATCACTCACACACACTCTGGGATTCCCTATCTCTTACAAACACTCTGGGATTCCCTATGTCTCATACAAACTGGTATTCTCTATCTCTCACACACACTCTGGGACCCTCTGCGATTCTATCACACGCACTATGGGATTCCCTCGCTCAGACACACTCAGGGATTCCCTATATCTCACACACACTCTGGGATTCGCTATCTCTCACACACACTCTGGGATTCCCTATCTGTCACACACACTCCGGGAGTCCGTATCTCTCTCACACACTCTGGGATTCCCTACCTCACACAAACTCTGGGATTCCCTATCTCTCACACACACTCTGGGATTCCCTATCTCCCTCACACACTCTGGGATTCACTATCTCACACACACTCTGGGATACACTATCTCACACACACTCTGTGATTCCCTATCTCTCACACACACTCTTAGATTCCCTATCTCTCACACAAACTCTGGGATTCCCTATTTCACACACACTCTGGTATTCCCTGTGTCTCACACACACTCTGGGAATCCCTATCTCTCCAACACACTCTGGGATTCCCTCTCTCACACACACTCTGGAATTCCGCATCTCTCACACACACTCTGGGATTCCCTATCTCTCACAAACACTCTGGGATTCCCTCTCTCTCACACACTCTGGAATTCCGCATCTCTCACACACACTCTGGGATTCCCTATCTCTCACACACACTCTTAGATTCCCTATCTCTCACACACACTCTGGGAATCCCTATCTCTCACACACACTCTTGGATTCCCTATCTCTCACACACACTCTGGGATTCCCTCTCTCACACACACTCTGGGTTTCCCTGTGTCTCACACACACTCTGGGATTCCCGATCTCTCACACACACTCTGGGATTTCCTATCTCTCACACACTCTGGTATTCCCTATCACTCACACACACTCTGGGATTCCCTATGTCTCATACACTCTGGTATTCCCTATCTCTCACACACACTCTGGGACTCTCTGGGATTCTATCACACGCACTCTGGGATTCCCTCGCTCAGACACACTCAGGAATTCCCGCTCTCTCACACACACTCTGGGATTCCGTCTCTCTCAAACACACTCTGGGATTCCGCATCTCTCACACACACTCTGGGATTCCCTATCTCTCACCAACACTCTGGGATTCCCTATCTCTCACACACACTCTGGGATTCCCTATCTCTCACACACACTCTGGGATTTCCTATCTCTCACACACTCTGGTATTCCCTATCACTCACACACAATCAGGAATTCCCTCTCACACACACACTCTGGGAGTCCCTATCTCTCACACTCACTCAGGGATTCCCAATCTCTCACACACACTCTGGGATTCCCTATCTCTCACACTCACTCTGGCAACCCCTATCTCTCACACACACTCTGGGATTCCCTCTCTCACACACACTCGGGAATTCCGCATCTCTCACACACACTCTGGGATTCCTGATCTCTCACAAACACTCTGGGATTCCCTCTCTCACACACACTCTGGCATTCCATATCTCACACACACACTGGGATTCCCTATCTCTCACACACACTCTTGGATTCCCTATCTCTCACACACACTCTGGGATTCCCTGTGTCTCACACACACTCTGGGATTCCCGATCTCTTACACACACTCTGGGATTTCCTACCTCTCACACACTCTGGTATTCCCTATCACTCATACACACTCTGGGATTCCCTATGTCTCATACACTCTGGCATTCCCTATCTCACACACACACTGGGATTCCCTATCTCTCACACACACTCTTGGATTCCCTATCTCTCACACACACTCTGGGATTCCCTATCACTCATACACACTCTGGGATTCCCTATGTCTCATACACTCTGGTATTCCCTATCTCACACATACTCTGGGACTCTCTGGGATTCTATCACACGCACTCTAGGATTCCCTCTCTCACACACACTCTGGGATTCCCTGTGTCTCACACACACTCTGGGATTCCCTATCTCTCACACACACTCTGGGATTTCCTATCTCTCACACACTCTGGTATTCCCTATCACTCACACACACTCTGGGATACCCTATCTCTCACAAACACTCTGGGGTTCCCTCTCTCACACACACTCTGGCATTCCCTAACTCACACACACGCTGGGATTCCCTATGTCTCACACACACTCTTGGATTCCCTATCACTCACACACACTCTGGGATTCCCTCTCTCACACACACTCTGGGATTCCCTGTGTCTCACACACACTCTGGGATTCCCGATCTCTCACACACACTCTGGAATTTCCTATCTCTCACACACTCTGGTATTCCCTATCACTCACACACACTCTGGGATTCCCTATGTCTCATACACTCTGGGATTCCCTCTCTCACACACACTCTGGGATTTCCTGTGTCTCACACACACTCTGGGATTCACTATCTCTTAAACACACTCTGGGATTTCCTATCTCTCACACACTCTAGTATTCCCTATCATTCACACACACTCTGGGATTCCCTATCTCTCACACACACTCTGGTATTCCCTATCTCTCATACACTCTGGTATTCCCTATCTCTCACACACACTCTGGGACTCTCTGGGATTCTATCACACACACTCTGGGATTCCCTCGCTCAGACACACTCAGGGATTCCCTATATCTCACACACACTCTGGGATTCGCTATCTCTCACACACATTCTGGGATTCCCTATCTCTCACACACACTCCGGGATTCCGTATCTCTCTCACACACTCTGGGATTCCCTATCTCACACAAACTCTGGGATTCCCTATCTCTCACACACACTGTGGGATTCCCTCTCCCTCACACTCACTCTGGGATTCCCTATCTCTCACACACACTCTGGGATTCCGCATCTCTGACACACACTTTGGGATTCCCTATCTCTCACACACACTCTGGGATTCCCTATCTCTCATAAACACTCTGGGATTCCCTCTCTCACACTCACTCAGGGATTTGCTGTGTCTCACACACACTCTGGGATTCCCTATCACTCACCAACACTCTGGGATTCCCTATCTCTCACACATACTCTGGGATTCCCTATCTCTCACACACACTCTGGGATTCTCTATCTCTCACACACACTCTAGGATTCCTTATCTCTCACACACACTCTGGGATTCCCTATCTCTCTCACACACTCTGGGATTCCCTAATCTCTCACACACACTCTGGGATTCCCTATCTCTCACACACACTCTGGGACTCTCTATCTCTCACACACACACTGGGATTCCCCATCTCTCACTCACACTCTTGGATTCCCTTTCTCTTTCACACACTCTGGGATTCCCTATCTCTCACACACTCTCTGGGATTCCCGATCACTCACACACACTCTGGGATTCCCTATCTCTCACACACACTCTGGGATTCCCCATCTCTCTCACACAATCTGGGATTCCCTATCTCTCACACACACTCTGGGATTCCCTCTCTCTCACACAAACCCTGGGATTCCCTCACACACACTCTGGGATTCTCTATTTCATACACACTCTGGGATTCCCTATCTCTCACACACACTCTGGGATTCCATCTTGCACACACACTCTGGGATTTCGTATATCTCACACACACTCTGGGATTCCCTATCTCTCACACACACTCTGGGATTCCCTATCTCTCACACACACTCTGGGATTCCCTCTTGCACACACACTCTGGGATTTCGTATATCTCACACACACTCTGGGATTCCCTATCTCTCGCACACACTCTGGGATTCCCTACCTCTCACACTCACTCTGAGATTCCCTATCTCCTACAGACATTCTGGGATTCCCTCACTCACACACACTCTGGAATTCCGCATCTCTCACACACACTCTGGGATTCCCTATCTCTCATAAACACTCTGGGATTCCCTATCTCACACACACTCAGGGATTCCCTATCTCTCATAAATACTCTGGTATTCCCTATCTCTCATACACTCTGGTATTCCCTATCTCTCACACACACTCTGGGACTCTCTGGGATTCTATCACACACACTCTGGGATTCCCTTGCTCAGACACACTCAGGGATTCCCTATATCTCACACACACTCAGGGATTCGCTATCTCTCACACACATTCTGGGATTCCCTATCTCTCACACACACTCCGGGATTCCGTATCTCTCACACACACTCTGGGATTCCCTATCTCTCACACACACTCTGGGATTCCCTATCTCTCACACACACTGTGGGATTCCCTCTCCCTCACACTCACTCTGGGATTCCCTATCTCTCACACACACTCTGGGATTCCGCATCTCTGACACACACTTTGGGATTCCCTATCTCTCACACACACTCTGGGATTCCCTATCTCTCATAAACACTCTGGGATTCCCTCTCTCACACTCACTCAGGGATTTGCTGTGTCTCACACACACTCTGGGATTCCCTATCACTCACCAACACTCTGGGATTCCCTATCTCTCACACATACTCTGGGATTCCCTATCTCTCACACATACTCTGGGATTCTCTATCTCTCACACACACTCTAGGATTCCTTATCTCTCACACACACTCTGGGATTCCCTATCTCTCTCACACACTCTGGGATTCCCTAATCTCTCACACACACTCTGGGATTCCCTATCTCTCACACACACTCTGGGACTCTCTATCTCTCACACACACACTGGGATTCCCCATCTCTCACTCACACTCTTGGATTCCCTTTCTCTTTCAAACACTCTGGGATTACCTATCTCTCACACACTCTCTGGGAATCCCGATCACTCACACACACTCTGGGATTCCCTATCTCTCACACACACTCTGGGATTCCCCATCTCTCTCACACAATCTGGGATTCCCTATCTCTCACACACACTCTGGGATTCCCTCTCTCTCACACAAACCCTGGGATTCCCTCACACACACTCTGGGATTCCCTATTTCATACACACTCTGGGATTCCCTATCTCTCACACACACTCTGGGATTCCATCTTGCACACACACTCTGGGATTTCGTATATCTCACACACACTCTGGGATTCCCTATCTCTCACACACACTCTGGGATTCCCTACCTCTCACACACACTCTGGGATTCCCTAACTCTCACACTCACTCTGAGATTCCCTATCTCCTACACAAACTCTGGGATTCCCTCTCTCACACACACTCTGGAATTCCTCATCTCTCACACACACTCTGGGATTCCATATCTCTCACACACACTCTGGGATTCCCTAACTCTCACACTCACTCTGAGATTCCCTATCTCCTACACACATTCTGCGATTCCCTCTCTCTCACACTCAGTCTGGGATTCCCTATCTCTCACACACACTCAGGGATTCCCTATCTCTCACACACAATCTGGAATTCCCTATCACTCACACACACACTCTGGGATTCCCTATCTCTCACACACACTCAGGGATTCCCTATCTCTCACACACATTCTGGGATTCCGTCACACACACTCGGGGAATCCCTATCTTTCACACACACTCTGGGATTCCCAATCTCTCTCACACACTCTGGGATTCACTATCTCACACACACTCTGGGATTCCCGCTCTCTCACACACACTCTGGGATTCCGTCTCTCTCACACACAGTCTGGGATTCCGCATCTCTCACACACACTCTGGGATTCCCTATCTCTCACACACAATCTGGAATACCCTCTCACACACACACGCTGGGATTCCCTATCTCTCACACACATTCTGGGATGCACTACCTATCACACACTCTGGAATTCGGTCTCTCACACACACTCTGGGATTCCCTATCTCTCACACTCACTCTGGGAATCCCTATCTCTCACACACACTCTGGGATTCCCTCTCTCAAACACACTCTGGAATTCCGCATCTCTCACACACACTCTGGGATTTCCTATCTCTCACACACTCTGGTATTCCCTATCACTCACACACAATCAGGAATTCCCTCTCACACACACACTCTGGGAGTCCCTATCTCTCACACTCACTCAGGGATTCCCAATCTCTCACACACACTCTGGGATTCCCTATCTCTCACACACTCTGGAATTCCGTCTCTCACACACACTCTGGGATTCCCTATCTCTCACACTCACTCTGGGAACCCCTATCTCTCACACACACTCTGGGATTCCCTCTCTCACACACACTCGGGAATTCCGCATCTCTCACACACACTCTGGGATTCCCGATCTCTCACAAACACTCTGGGATTCCCTCTCTCACACACACTCTGGCATTCCCTATCTCACACACACACTGGGATTCCCTATCTCTCACACACACTCTTGGATTCCCTATCTCTCACACACACTCTGGGATTCCCTGTGTCTCACACACACTCTGGGATTCCCGATCTCTCACACACACTCTGGGATTTCCTATCTCTCACACACTCTGGTATTCCCTATCACTCATACACACTCTGGGATTCCCTATGTCTCATACACTCTGGTATTCCCAATCTCACACACACTCTGGGACTCTCTGGGATTCTATCACATGCACTCTGCGATTCCCTCTCTCACACACACTCTGGGATTCCCTGTGTCTCACACACACTCTGGGATTCCCTATCTCTCACACACACTCTGGGATTTCCTATCTCTCACACACTCTGGTATTCCCTATCACTCACACACACTCTGGGATACCCTATCTCTCACAAACACTCTGGGGTTCCCTCTCTCACAAACACTCTGGCATTCCCTAACTCACACACACGCTGGGATTCCCTATGTCTCACACACACTCTTGGATTCCCTATCACTCACACACACTCTGGGATTCCCTCTCTCACACACACTCTGGGATTCCCTGTGTCTCACACACACTCTGGGATTCCCGATCTCTCACACACACTCTGGAATTTCCTATCTCTCACACACTCTGGTATTCCCTATCACTCACACACACTCTGGGATTCCCTATGTCTCATACACTCTGGGATTCCCTCTCTCACACACACTCTGGGATTTCCTGTGTCTCACACACACTCTGGGATTCACTATCTCTTAAACACACTCTGGGATTTCCTATCTCTCACACACTCTAGTATTCCCTATCACTCACACACACTCTGGGATTCCCTATCTCTCACACACACTCTGGTATTCCCTATCTCTCATACACTCTGGTATTCCCTATCTCTCACACACACTCTGGGACTCTCTGGGATTCTATCACACACACTCTGGGATTCCCTCGCTCAGACACACTCAGGGATTCCCTATATCTCACACACACTCTGGGATTCGCTATCTCTCACACACATTCTGGGATTCCCTATCTCTCACACACACTCCGGGATTCCGTATCTCTCTCACACACTCTGGGATTCCCTATCTCACACAAACTCTGGGATTCCCTATCTCTCACACACACTCTGGGATTCCCTATCTCTCACACACACTGTGGGATTCCCTCTCCCTCACACTCACTCTGGGATTCCCTATCTCTCACACACACTCTGGGATTCCGCATCTCTGACACACACTTTGGGATTCCCTATCTCTCACACACACTCTGGGATTTCCTATCTCTCACACACACTCTGGGATTCCCTATCTCTCATAAACACTCTGGGATTCCCTCTCTCACACTCACTCAGGGATTTGCTGTGTCTCACACACACTCTGGGATTCCCTATCACTCACCAACACTCTGGGATTCCCTATCTCTCACACATACTCTGGGATTCCCTATCTCTCACACACACTCTGGGATTCTCTATCTCTCACACACACTCTAGGATTCCTTATCTCTCACACACACTCTGGGATTCCCTATCTCTCTCACACACTCTGGGATTCCCTAATCTCTCACACACACTCTGGGATTCCCTATCTCTCACACACACTCTGGGACTCTCTATCTCTCACACACACACTGGGATTCCCCATCTCTCACTCACACTCTTGGATTCCCTTTCTCTTTCACACACTCTGGGATTCCCTATCTCTCACACACTCTCTGGGATTCCCGATCACTCACACACACTCTGGGATTCCCTATCTCTCACACACACTCTGGGATTCCCCATCTCTCTCACACAATCTGGGATTCCCTATCTCTCACACACACTCTGGGATTCCCTCTCTCTCACACAAACCCTGGGATTCCCTCACACACACTCTGGGATTCCCTATTTCATACACACTCTGGGATTCCCTATCTCTCACACACACTCTGGGATTCCATCTTGCACACACACTCTGGGATTTCGTATATCTCACACACACTCTGGGATTCCCTATCTCTCACACACACTCTGGGATTCCCTATCTCTCACACACACTCTGGGATTCCCTATTTCTCATAAACACTCTGGGATTCCCTCTCTCACACTCACTCTGGGATTTGCTGTGTCTCAAACACACTCTGGGATTCCCTATCACTCACCAACACTCTGGGATTCCCTATCTCTCACACACACTCTGGGATTCTCTATCTCTCACACACACTCTAGGATTCCTTATCTCTCACACACACTCTGGGATTCACTATCTCTCTCACACACTCTGGGATTCCCTAATCTCTCACACACACTCTGGGATTCCCTATCTCTCACACACACTCTGGGACTCTCTATCTCTCACACACACACTGGGATTCCCCATCTCTCACTCACACTCTTGGATTCCCTTTCTCTTTCACACACTCTGGGATTCCCTATCTCTCACACACTCTCTGGGATTCCCGATCACTCACACACACTCTGGGATTCCCTATCTCTCACACACACTCTGGGATTCCCCATCTCTGTCACACAATCTGGGAGTCCCTATCTCTCACACACACTCTGGGATTCCCTCTCTCTCACACACACTCTGGGACTCTCTGGGATTCTATCACACGCACTCTGGGATTCCCTCGCTCAGACACACTCAGGGATTCCCTATATCTCACACACACTCTGGGATTCCCTATCTCTCTCACACACCCTGGGATTCACTATGTCACACACACTCTGGGACTCCCGCTCTCTCACACACACTCTGGGAGTCTCTGGGATTCTATCACACGCACTCTGGGATTCCCTCGCTCAGACACACTCAGGGATTCCCTATATCTCACAAACACTCTGGGATTCCCTATCTCTCACACACACTCTGGGATTCCCTCTTGCACACACACTCTGGGATTTCGTATATCTCACACACACTCTGGGATTCCCTATCTCTCACACACACTCAGGGATTCCCTATCTCTCACACAGACACTCTGTGATTCCCTACCTTTCACACTCACTCTGAGATTCCCTATCTCCTCCACACCTTCTGGGATTCGCTCTCTCACACACACTCTGGAACTCCGCATCTCTCACACACAGTCTGGGATTCCATATCTCTCATAAACACCCTGGGATTCCCTATCTCACACACACTCTGGGATTCCCGCTCTCTCACACACACTTTGGGAATCCGTCTCTCTCACACACACTCTGGGATTCCGCATCTCTCACACACACTCTGGGAGTCCCTATCTCTCACACACAATCTGGAATTCCCTCCCACACACACACTCTGGGATTCCCTATCTCTCACACACACTGGAATTCCGTCTCTCACACACACTCTGGGATTCCCTATCTCTCACACTCACTCTGGGAATCCCTATCTCTCACACACACTCTGGGATTCCCTCTCTCACACACACTCTGGAATTCCGCATCTCTCACACGCACTCTGGGATTCCCTATCTCTCACAAACACTCTGGGATTCTCTCTCTCACACACACTCTGGTATTCCATATCTCACACACACTCTGGGATTCCCTATCTCTCACACACACTCTTGGATTCCCTATCTCTCACACACACTCTGGGATTCCCTCTCTCACACACACTCTGGGATTCCCTGTGTCTCACACACACTCTGGGATTCCCGATCTCTCACACACACTCTGGGATTTACTATCTCTCACACACTCTGGTATTCCCTATCACTCACACACACTCTGGGATTCCCTATCTCTTACACACACTCTGGGATTCCCTATGTCTCATACACACTGGTATTCTCTATCTCTCACACACACTCTGGGACCCTCTGCGATTCTATCACACGCACTATGGGATTCCCTCGCTCAGACACACTCAGGGATTCCCTATATCTCACACACACTCTGGGATTCGCTATCTCTCACACACACTCTGGGATTCCCTATCTGTCACACACACTCGGGGAGTCCGTATCTCTCTCACACACTCTGGGATTCCCTACCTCACACAAACTCTGGGATTCCCTATCTCTCACACACACTCTGGGATTCCCTATCTCCCTCACACACTCTGGGATTCACTATCTCACACACACTCTGGGATACACTATCTCACACACACTCTGTGATTCCCTATCTCTCACACACACTCTTAGATTCCCTATCTCTCACACAAACTCTGGGATTCCCTATTTCACACACACTCTGGTATTCCCTGTGTCTCACACACACTCTGGGAATCCCTATCTCTCCAACACACTCTGGGATTCCCTCTCTCACACACACTCTGGAATTCCACATCTCTCACACACACTCTGGGATTCCCTATCTCTCACAAACACTCTGGGATTCCCTCTCTCTCACACACTCTGGAATTCCGCATCTCTCACACACACTCTGGGATTCCCTATCTCTCACACACACTCTTAGATTCCCTATCTCTCACACACACTCTGGGATTTCCTATCTCTCACACACTCTGGTATTCCCTATCACTCACACACACTCTGGGATACCCTATCTCTCACAAACACTCTGGGGTTCCCTCTCTCACACACACTCTGGCATTCCCTAACTCACACACACGCTGGGATTCCCTATGTCTCACACACACTCTTGGATTCCCTATCACTCACACACACTCTGGGATTCCCTCTCTCACACACACTCTGGGATTCCCTGTGTCTCACACACACTCTGGGATTCCCGATCTCTCACACACACTCTGGAATTTCCTATCTCTCACACACTCTGGTATTCCCTATCACTCACACACACTCTGGGATTCCCTATGTCTCATACACTCTGGGATTCCCTCTCTCACACACACTCTGGGATTTCCTGTGTCTCACACACACTCTGGGATTCACTATCTCTTAAACACACTCTGGGATTTCCTATCTCTCACACACTCTAGTATTCCCTATCACTCACACACACTCTGGGATTCCCTATCTCTCACACACACTCTGGTATTCCCTATCTCTCATACACTCTGGTATTCCCTATCTCTCACACACACTCTGGGACTCTCTGGGATTCTATCACACACACTCTGGGATTCCCTCGCTCAGACACACTCAGGGATTCCCTATATCTCACACACACTCTGGGATTCGCTATCTCTCACACACATTCTGGGATTCCCTATCTCTCACACACACTCCGGGATTCCGTATCTCTCTCACACACTCTGGGATTCCCTATCTCACACAAACTCTGGGATTCCCTATCTCTCACACACACTCTGGGATTCCCTATCTCTCACACACACTGTGGGATTCCCTCTCCCTCACACTCACTCTGGGATTCCCTATCTCTCACACACACTCTGGGATTCCGCATCTCTGACACACACTTTGGGATTCCCTATCTCTCACACACACTCTGGGATTTCCTATCTCTCACACACACTCTGGGATTCCCTATCTCTCATAAACACTCTGGGATTCCCTCATTCACACTCACTCAGGGATTTGCTGTGTCTCACACACACTCTGGGATTCCCTATCACTCACCAACACTCTGGGATTCCCTATCTCTCACACATACTCTGGGATTCCCTATCTCTCACACACACTCTGGGATTCTCTATCTCTCACACACACTCTAGGATTCCTTATCTCTCACACACACTCTGGGATTCCCTATCTCTCTCACACACTCTGGGATTCCCTAATCTCTCACACACACTCTGGGATTCCCTATCTCTCACACACACTCTGGGACTCTCTATCTCTCACACACACACTGGGATTCCCCATCTCTCACTCACACTCTTGGATTCCCTTTCTCTTTCACACACTCTGGGATTCCCTATCTCTCACACACTCTCTGGGATTCCCGATCACTCACACACACTCTGGGATTCCCTATCTCTCACACACACTCTGGGATTCCCCATCTCTCTCACACAATCTGGGATTCCCTATCTCTCACACACACTCTGGGATTCCCTCTCTCTCACACAAACCCTGGGATTCCCTCACACACACTCTGGGATTCCCTATTTCATACACACTCTGGGATTCCCTATCTCTCACACACACTCTGGGATTCCATCTTGCACACACACTCTGGGATTTCGTATATCTCACACACACTCTGGGATTCCCTATCTCTCACACACACTCTGGGATTCCCTATCTCTCACACACACTCTGGGATTCCCTATTTCTCATAAACACTCTGGGATTCCCTCTCTCACACTCACTCTGGGATTTGCTGTGTCTCAAACACACTCTGGGATTCCCTATCACTCACCAACACTCTGGGATTCCCTATCTCTCACACACACTCTGGGATTCTCTATCTCTCACACACACTCTAGGATTCCTTATCTCTCACACACACTCTGGGATTCACTATCTCTCTCACACACTCTGGGATTCCCTAATCTCTCACACACACTCTGGGATTCCCTATCTCTCACACACACTCTGGGACTCTCTATCTCTCACACACACACTGGGATTCCCCATCTCTCACTCACACTCTTGGATTCCCTTTCTCTTTCACACACTCTGGGATTCCCTATCTCTCACACACTCTCTGGGATTCCCGATCACTCACACACACTCTGGGATTCCCTATCTCTCACACACACTCTGGGATTCCCCATCTCTGTCACACAATCTGGGAGTCCCTATCTCTCACACACACTCTGGGATTCCCTCTCTCTCACACACACTCTGGGACTCTCTGGGATTCTATCACACGCACTCTGGGATTCCCTCGCTCAGACACACTCAGGGATTCCCTATATCTCACACACACTCTGGGATTCCCTATCTCTCTCACACACCCTGGGATTCACTATGTCACACACACTCTGGGACTCCCGCTCTCTCACACACACTCTGGGAGTCTCTGGGATTCTATCACACGCACTCTGGGATTCCCTCGCTCAGACACACTCAGGGATTCCCTATATCTCACAAACACTCTGGGATTCCCTATCTCTCACACACACTCTGGGTTTCCCTCTTGCACACACACTCTGGGATTTCGTATATCTCACACACACTCTGGGATTCCCTATCTCTCACACACACTCAGGGATTCCCTATCTCTCACACAGACACTCTGTGATTCCCTACCTTTCACACTCACTCTGAGATTCCCTATCTCCTCCACACCTTCTGGGATTCGCTCTCTCACACACACTTTGGAACTCCGCATCTCTCACACACAGTCTGGGATTCCATATCTCTCATAAACACCCTGGGATTCCCTATCTCACACACACTCTGGGATTCCCGCTCTCTCACACACACTTTGGGAATCCGTCTCTCTCACACACACTCTGGGATTCCGCATCTCTCACACACACTCTGGGAGTCCCTATCTCTCACACACAATCTGGAATTCCCTCCCACACACACACTCTGGGATTCCCTATCTCTCACACACACTGGAATTCCGTCTCTCACACACACTCTGGGATTCCCTATCTCTCACACTCACTCTGGGAATCCCTATCTCTCACACACACTCTGGGATTCCCTCTCTCACACACACTCTGGAATTCCGCATCTCTCACACGCACTCTGGGATTCCCTATCTCTCACAAACACTCTGGGATTCTCTCTCTCACACACACTCTAGTATTCCATATCTCACACACACTCTGGGATTCCCTATCTCTCACACACACTCTTGGATTCCCTATCTCTCACACACACTCTGGGATTCCCTCTCTCACACACACTCTGGGATTCCCTGTGTCTCACACACACTCTGGGATTCCCGATCTCTCACACACACTCTGGGATTTACTATCTCTCACACACTCTGGTATTCCCTATCACTCACACACACTCTGGGATTCCCTATCTCTTACACACACTCTGGGATTCCCTATGTCTCATACACACTGGTATTCTCTATCTCTCACACACACTCTGGGACCCTCTGCGATTCTATCACACGCACTATGGGATTCCCTCGCTCAGACACACTCAGGGATTCCCTATATCTCACACACACTCTGGGATTCGCTATCTCTCACACACACTCTGGGATTCCCTATCTGTCACACACACTCGGGGAGTCCGTATCTCTCTCACACACTCTGGGATTCCCTACCTCACACAAACTCTGGGATTCCCTATCTCTCACACACACTCTGGGATTCCCTATCTCCCTCACACACTCTGGGATTCACTATCTCACACACACTCTGGGATACACTATCTCACACACACTCTGTGATTCCCTATCTCTCACACACACTCTTAGATTCCCTATCTCTCACACAAACTCTGGGATTCCCTATTTCACACACACTCTGGTATTCCCTGTGTCTCACACACACTCTGGGAATCCCTATCTCTCCAACACACTCTGGGATTCCCTCTCTCACACACACTCTGGAATTCCACATCTCTCACACACACTCTGGGATTCCCTATCTCTCACAAACACTCTGGGATTCCCTCTCTCTCACAAACTCTGGAATTCCGCATCTCTCACACACACTCTGGGATTCCCTATCTCTCACACACACTCTTAGATTCCCTATCTCTCACACACACTCTGGGATTCCCTCTCTCACACACACTCTGGGAATCCCTATCTCTCACACACACTCTTGGATTCCCTATCTCTCACACACACTCTGGGATTCCCTCTCTCACACACACTCTGGGTTTCCCTGTGTCTCACACACACTCTGGGATTCCCGATCTCTCACACACACTCTGGGATTTCCTATCTCTCACACACTCTGGTATTCCCTATCACTCACACACACTCTGGGATTCCCTATGTCTCATACACTCTGGTATTCCCTATCTCTCACACACACTCTGGGACTCTCTGGGATTCTATCACACGCACTCTGGGATTCCCTCGCTCAGACACACTCAGGGATTCCCGCTCTCTCACACACACTCTGGGATTCCGTCTCTCTCAAACACACTCTGGGATTCCGCATCTCTCACACACACTCTGGGATTCCCTATCTCTCACCAACACTCTGGGATTCCCTATCTCTCACACACACTCTGGGATTCCCGATCTCTCACACACACTCTGGGATTCCCTATCTCTCACACACACTCTGGTATTCCCTATCACTCACACACAATCAGGAATTCCCTCTCACACACACACTCTGGGAGTCCCTATCTCTCACACTCACTCAGGGATTCCCAATCTCTCACACACACTCTGGGATTCCCTATCTCTCACACTCACTCTGGGATCCCCTATCTCTCACACACACTCTGGGATTCCCTCTCTCACACACACTCGGGAATTCCGCATCTCTCACACACACTCTGGGATTCCCGATCTCTCAAAAACACTCTGGGATTCCCTCTCTCACACACACTCTGGCATTCCCTATCTCACACACACACTGGGATTCCCTATCTCTCACACACACTCTTGGATTCCCTATCTCTCACACACACTCTGGGATTCCCTGTGTCTCACACACACTCTGGGATTCCCGATCTCTCACACACACTCTGGGATTTCCTATCTCTCACACACTCTGGTATTCCCTATCACTCATACACACTCTGGGATTCCCTATGTCTCATACACTCTGGTATTCCCTATCTCACACACACTCTGGGACTCTCTGGGATTCTATCACACGCACTCTGGGATTCCCTCTCTCACACACACTCTGGGATTCCCTGTGTCTCACACACACTCTGGGATTCCCTATCTCTCACACACACTCTGGGATTTCCTATCTCTCACACACTCTGGTATTCCCTATCACTCACACACACTCTGGGATACCCTATCTCTCACAAACACTCTGGGGTTCCCTCTCTCACACACACTCTGGCATTCCCTAACTCACACACACGCTGGGAATCCCTATGTCTCACACACACTCTTGGATTCCCTATCACTCACACACACTCTGGTATTCCCTCTCTCACACACACTCTGGGATTCCCTGTGTCTCACACACACTCTGGGATTCCCGATCTCTCACACACACTCTGGAATTTCCTATCTCTCACACACTCTGGTATTCCCTATCACTCACACACACTCTGGGATTCCCTATGTCTCATACACTCTGGGAGTCCCTCTCTCACACACACTCTGGGATTCCCTAACTCTCACACTCACTCTGAGATTCCCTATCTCCTACACAAACTCTGGGATTCCCTCTCTCACACACACTCTGGAATTCCTCATCTCTCACACACACTCTGGGATTCCATATCTCTCACACACACTCTGGGATTCGCTATCTCTCACACACATTCTGGGATTCCCTATCTCTCACACACACTCCGGGATTCCGTATCTCTCTTACACACTCTGGGATTCCCTATCTCACACAAACTCTGGGATTCCCTATCTCTCACACACACTCTGGGATTCCCTATCTCTCACACACACTGTGGGATTCCCTCTCCATCACACTCACTCTGGGATTCCCTATCTCTCACACACACTCTGGGATTCCCTATCTCTGATAAACACTCTGGGATTCCCTCTCTCACACTCACTCTGGGATTTGCTGTGTCTCACACACACTCTGGGATTCCCTATCACTCACCAACACTCTGGGATTCCCTATCTCTCACACATACTCTGGGATTCCCTATCTCTCACACACACTCTGGGATTCTCTATCTCTCACACACACTCTAGGATTCCTTATCTCTCACACACACTCTGGGATTTCCTATCTCTCTCACACACTCTGGGATTCCCTAATCTCTCACACACACTCTGGGATTCCCTATCTCTCACACACACTCTGGGACTCTCTATCTCTCACACACACACTGGGATTCCCCATCTCTCACTCACACTCTTGGAATCCCTTTCTCTTTCACACACTCTGGGATTCCCTATCTCTCACACACTCTCTGGGATTCCCGATCACTCACACACACTCTGGGATTCCCTATCTCTCACACACACTCTGGGATTCCATCTTGCACACACACTCTGGGATTTCGTATATCTCACAAACACTCTGGGATTCCCTATCTCTCACACACACTCTGGGATTCCCTATCTCTCACACACACTCTGGGATTCCCTACCTCTCACACACACTCTGGGATTCCCTAACTCTCACACTCACTCTGAGATTCCCTATCTCCTACACACACTCTGGGATTCCCTCTCTCACACACACACTGGAATTCCTCATCTCTCACACACACTCTGGGATTCCATATCTCTCACACACACTCTGGGATTCCCTAACTCTCACACTCACTCTGAGATTCCCTATCTCCTACACACATTCTGCGATTCCCTCTCTCTCACACTCAGTCTGGGATTCCCTATCTCTCACACACACTCAGGGATTCCCTATCTCTCACACACAGTCTGGAATTCCCTATCACTCACACACACACTCTGGGATTCCCTATCTCTCACACACACTCAGGGATTCCCTATCTCTCACACACATTCTGGGATTCCGTCACACACACTCGGGGAATCCCTATCTTTCACACACACTCTGGGATTCCCAATCTCTCTCACACACTCTGGGATTCACTATCTCACACACACTCTGGGATTCCCGCTCTCTCACACACACTCTGGGATTCCGTCTGTCTCACACACAGTCTGGGATTCCGCATCTCTCACACACACTCTGGGATTCCCTATCTCTCACACACAATCTGGAATACCCTCTCACACACACACTCTGGGATTCCCTATCTCTCACACACATTCTGGGATGCACTACCTATCACACACTCTGGAATTCGGTCTCTCACACACACTCTGGGATTCCCTATCTCTCACACTCACTCTGGGAATCCCTAACTCTCACACACACTCTGGGATTCCCTCTCTCAAACACACTCTGGAATTCCGCATCTCTCACACACACTCTGGGATTCCCTATCTCTCACAAACACTCTGGGATTCCCTCTCTCACACACACTCTGGTATTCCATATCTCACACACACTCTGGGAATCCCTATCTCTCACACACACTCTTGGATTCCCTATCTCTCACACACACTCTGGGATTCCCTCTCTCACACACACTCTGGGATTCCCTGTGTCTCACACACACTCTGGGATACCCGATCTCTCACACACACTCTGGGATTTCCTATCTCTCACACACTCTGGTATTCCCTATCACTCACACACACTCTGGGATTCCCTATGTCTCATACACTCTGGTATTCCCTATCTCTCACACAAACTCTGGGACTCTCTGGGATTCTATCACACGCACTCTGGAATTCCCTTGCTCAGACATACTCAGGGATTCCCTATATCTCACACTCACTCTGGGATTCCCTATCTCTCTCACATACTCTGGGATTCACTATCTCACACACACTCTGGGATACCCGCTCTCTCACACACACTCTGGGATTCTGCATCTCTGACACACACTCTGGGATTCCCTATCTCTCACATACAATCTGGAATTCCCTCTCACACACACGCTCTGGGATTCCCTATCTCTCACACACTCTGGAATTCCATCTCTCACACACACTCTGGGTTTCCCTATCTCTCACACTCACTCTGGGAATCCCTATCTCTCACACACACTCTGGGATTCCCTCTCTCACACACACTCTGGAATTCCGCATCTCTCACACACACTCTGGGATTCCCTATCTCTCACAAACACTCTGGGATTCCCTATCTCTCACACACACTCTGGGATTCCCTATGTCTCATACACTCTGGTATCCCCTATCTCTCACACACACTCAGGGACTCTCTGGGATTCTATCACACGCACTCTGGGATTCCCTCGCTCAGACACACTCAGGGATTCCCTATATCTCACACACACTCTGGGATTCCCTATCTCTCTCACACACCCTGGGATTCACTATCTCACACACACTCTGGGATTCCCTATCTCTCACACACACTCTGGGATTCCCTATCTCTCACACAGACACTCTGGGATTACCTACCTCTCACACTCACTCTGAGATTCCCTATCTCCTCCACACACTCTGGGATTCCCTCTCTCACACACACTCTGGAATTCCGCATCTCTCACAAAGAGTCTGGGATTCCATATCTCTCATAATCACCCTGGGATTACGCATCTCTCACACACACTCTGGGAGTCCCTATCTCTCACACACAATCTGGAATTCCCTCTCACACACACACTCTGGGATTCCCTATCTCTCACACACTCTGGAATTCCGTCTCTCACACACACTCTGGGATTCCCTATCTCTCACACTCACTCTGGGAATCCCTATCTCTCACACACACTCTGGGATTCCCTCTCTCACACACACTCTGGAATTCCGCATCTCTCACACACACTCTGGGATTCCCTATCTCTCACAAACACTCTGGGATTCTCTCTCTCACACACACTCTGGTATTGCATATCTCACACACACTCTGGGATTCCCTATCTCTCACACACACTCTTGGATTCCCTATCTCTCACACACACTCTGGGATTCCCTCTCTCACACACACTCTGGGATTCCCTGTGTCTCACACACACTCTGGGATTCCCGATCTCTCACACACACTCTGGGATTTACTATCTCTCACACACTCTGGTATTCCCTATCACTCACACACACTCTGGGATTCCCTATCTCTCACACACACTCTGGGACTCTCTGCGATTCTATCACACGCACCATAGGATTCCCTCGCACAGACACACTCAGGGATTCCCTATATCTCACACACACTCTGGGATTCGCTATCTCTCACACACACTCTGGGATTCCCTATCTGTCACACACACTCCGGGAATCCGTATCTCTCCTGCACACTCTGGGATTCCCTATCTCACACAAACTCTGGGATTCCCTATCTCTCACACACACTCTGGGATTCCCTATCTCCCTCACACACTCTGGGATTCACTATCTCACACACACTCTGGGATACACTATCTCACACACACTCTGGGATTCCCTATCTCTCACACACACTCTTAGATTCCCTATCTCTCACACAAACTCTGGGATTCCCTATTTCACACACACTCTGGTATTCCCTGTGTCTCACACACACTCTGGGAATCCCTATCTCTCCAACACACTCTGGGATTCCCTCTCTCACACACACTCTGGAATTCCTATCTCTCACACACACTCTGGGATTCCCTATCTCTCACAAACACTCTGGGATTCCCTCTCTCACACACACTCTGGAATTCCGCATCCCTCACACACACTCTGGGATTCCGTATCTCTCACACACACTCTTAGATTCCCTACTCTCACACGCACTCTGGGATTCCCTCTCTCACACACACTCTGGGAATCCCTATCTCTCACACACACTCTTGGATTCCCTATCTCTCACACACACTCTGGGATTCCCTCTCTCACACACACTCTGGGATTCCCTGTGTCTCACACACACTCTGGGATTCCCGATCTCTCACACACACTCTGGGATTTCCTAGCTCTCACACACTCTGGTATTCCCTATCACTCACACACACTCTGGGATTCCCTATGTCTCAT
The DNA here is from genome assembly GCF_037043375.1 of Chiloscyllium plagiosum. NCBI lineage: Eukaryota > Metazoa > Chordata > Chondrichthyes > Orectolobiformes > Hemiscylliidae > Chiloscyllium > Chiloscyllium plagiosum. Next base: position 7,044,690 of record NW_028270192.1, on the reverse strand, counting down.
ACACTCTGGTATTCCCTATCTCTCACACACACTCTGGGACTCTCTGGGATTCTATCACATGCAGTCTGGGATTCCCTCGCTCAGACACACTCAGGGATTCCCGCTCTCTCACACACACTCTGGGATTCCGTATCTCTCACACACACTCTGGGATTCCGCATCTCTCACACACACTCTGGGATTCCCTATCTCTCACACTCAGTCAGGGATTCCCTATCTCTCAGACACACTCTGGGATTCCCTATCTCTCACACACTCTGGAATTCCGTCTCTCACACACACTCTGGGATTCCCTATCTCACACACTCACTCTGGGAATCCCTATCTCTCACACACACTCTGGAATTCCGCATCTCTCACACACACTCTGGGATTCCCTATCTCTCACAAACACTCTGGGATTCCCTCTCTCACACACACTCTGGTATTCCATATCTCACACACACTCTGGGATTCACTATCTCTCACACACACTCTTGGATTCTCTATCTCTCACACACACTCTGGGAATTCCCTCTCTCACACACACACTCTGGGATTCCCTGTGTCTCACACACACTCTGGGATTCCCGATCTCTCACACACACTCTGGGATTTCCTAGCTCTCACACACAATGGTATTCCCTATCACTCACACACACTCTGGGATTCCCTATCTCTCACACACACTCTGGGATTCCCTATGTCTCATACACTCTGGTATTCCCTATCTCTCACACACACTCTGGGACTCTCTGGGATTCTATCACACGCACTCTGGGATTCCCTCGCTCAGACATACTCAGGGATTCCCTATATCTAACACACACTCTGGGATTCGCTATCTCTCACACACACTCTGGGATTCCCTATCTCTCACACACACTCCGGGATTCCGTATCTCTCTCACACACTCTGGGATTCCCTATCTCAAACAAACTCTGGGATTCCCTATCTCTCACACACATTCTGGGATTCCGTCACACACACTTGGGGAATCCCTATCTTTTACACACACTCTGGGATTCCCTATCTCCCTCACACACTCTGGGATTCACTATCTCACTCACACTCTGGGATTCCGCATCTCTCACACACACTCTGGGATTCCCTATCTCTCACACACAATCTGGAATTCCTTCCCACACACACACTCTGGGATTCCCTATCTCTCACACTCACTCAGGGATTCCCTATCTCTCACACACACTCTGGGATTCCCTATCTCTCACACACTCTGAAATTCCGTCTCTCACACACACTCTGGGATTCCCTATCTCTCACACTCACTCTGGGAATCCCTATCTCTCACACACACTCTGGGATTCCCTCTCTCACACACACTCTGGAATTCCGCATCTCTCACACACACTCTGGGATTCCCTATCTCTCACAAACACTCTGGGAATCCCTCTCTCACACACACTCTGGTATTCCCTATCTCTCACACACACTCTGGGATTCCCTATCTCTCACACTCACTCAGGGATTCCCTATCTCTCACACACACTCTGGGATTCCCTATCTCTCACACACTCTGAAATTCCGTCTCTCACACACACTCTGGGATTCCCTCTCTCACACACACTCTGGAATTCCGCATCTCTCACACACACTCTGGGATTCCCTATCTCTCACAAACACTCTGGAATTCCGCATCTCTCACACACACTTTGGGATTCCCTATCTCTCACAAACACTCTGGGAAACCCTCTCTCACACACACTCTGGTATTCCCTATCTCTCACACACACTCTGGGATTCCCTATCTCTCACACACACTCTTAGATTCACTATCTCTCACACACACTCTGGGATTCCCTATCTCTCACAAACACTCTGGGATTCCCTCTCTCACACACACTCTGATATTCCATATCTCACACACACTCTGGGAATCCTTATCTCTCACACACACTCTGGGATTCCGTCTCTCACACACACTCTGGAATTCCGCATCTCTCACACACACTCTGCGATTCGCTATCTCTCACAAACATACTGGGATTCCCTCTCTCACACACACTCTGGTATTCCATATCTCACACACACTCTGGGATTCCCTATCTCTCACAAACACACTGGGATTCCCTCTCTCACACACACTCTGGTATTTCATATCTCACACACACTCTGGGATTCCCGATCTCTCACACACACTCTTAGATTCCCGATCTCTCACACACACTCTGGGATTCCCTCTCTCACACACACTCTGGGATTCCCTATCTCTCACACACACTCTGGGATTCTCTATCTCTCACACACACTCTGGGATTCCCTATCTCTCACTCACACTCTTGGATTCCCTTTCTCTCTCAAACACTCTGGGATACCCAATCTCTCACATACTCTCTGGGATTCCGTCTCTCTCACACACACTCTGGGATTCTCTATCTCTCACACACACTCTAGGATTCCTTATCTCTCACACACACTCTGGGATTCCCTATCTCTCTCACACACTCTGGGATTCCCTAATCTCTCACACACACTCTGGGATTCCCTATCTCTCACACACACTCTGGGACTCTCTATCTCTCACAGACACACTGGGATTCCCCATCTTTCACTCACACTCTTGGATTCCCTTTCTCTCTAACACACTCTGGGATTCCCAATCTCTCACACACTCTCTGGGATTCCCGATCACTCACACACACTATGGGATTCCCTATCTCTCACACACACTCTTGGATTCCCCATCTCTCTCACACAATCTGGGATTCCCTATCTCTCACACACACTCTGGGTTTCCCTCTCTCTCACACACACTCTGGGATTCCCTCACACACACTCTGGGATTCCCTATTTCACACACACTCTGGGATTCCCTATCTCTCACACACACTCTGGGATTCCCTCTTGCACACAAACTCTGGGATTTCGTATATCTCACACACACTCTGGGATTCCCTATCTCTCACACACACTCTGGGATTCCCTACCTCTCACACACACTCTGGGATTGCCTAACTCTCACACTCACTCTGAGATTCCCTATCTGCTACACACACTCTGGGATTCCCTCTCTCACACACACTCTGGAATTCCGCATCTCTCACACACACTCTGGGATTCCCTATCTCTCACACACACTCTGGGATTCCCTAACTCTCACACTCACTCTGAGATTCCCTATCTCCTACACACACTCTGGGATTCCCTCTCTCTCACACTCAGTCTGGGATTCCCTATCTCTCACACACACTCAGGGATTCCCTATCTCACACACACTCTGGAATTCCCTATCACTCACACACACACTCTGGGATTCCCTATCTCTCACACACACTCAGGGTTTCCCTATCTCTCACACACATTCTGGGATTCCGTCACACACACTCGGGGAATCCCTATCTTTCACACACACTCTGGGATTCCCTATCTCTCTCACACACTCTGGGATTCACTATCTCACACACACTCTGGGATTCCCGCTCTCTCACACACACTCTGGGATTCCGTCTCTCTCACACACACTCTGGGATTCCGCATCTCTCACACACACTCTGGGATTCCCTATCTCTCACACACAATCTGGAATACACTCTCACACACACACTCTGGGATTACCTATCTCTCACACTCACTCTGGGATTCCCTATCTCTCACACACACTCTGGGATGCACTACCTATCACACACTCTGGAATTCGGTCTCTCACACACACTCTGGGATTCCCTATCTCTCACACTCACTCTGGGAATCCCTATTACTCACACACACTCTGGGATTCCCTCTCTCACACACACTCTGGAATTCCGCATCTCTCACACACACTCTGGGATTCCCTATCTCTCACAAACACTCTGGGATTCCCTGTCTCACACACACTCTGGTATTCCATATCTCACACACACTCTGGGAATCCCTATCTCTCACACACACTCTGGGATTCCCTGTGTCTCACACACACTCTGGGATTCCCGATCTCTCACACACACTCTGGGATTTCCTATCCCTCACACACTCTGGTATTCCCAATCACTCACACACACTCTGGTATTCCCTATGTCTCATACACTCTGGTATTCCCTATCTCTCACACACACTCTGGGACTCTCTGGGATTTTATCACACGCACTCTGGGATTCCCTCGCTCAGACACACTCAGGGATTCCCTATATCTCACACACACTCTGGGATTCCCTATCTCTCTCACACACCCTGGGATTCACTATCTCACACACACTCTGGGATTCCCGCTCTCTCACACACTCTGGGATTCCCTATCTCTCACACTCACTCAGGGATTCCCTATCTCTCACACACACTCTGGGATGCACTACCTATCACACACTCTGGAATTCGGTCTCTCACACACACTCTGGGATTCCCTATCTCTCACACTCACTCTGGGAATCCCTATCTCTCACACACACTCTGGGATTCCCTCTCTCACACACACTCTGGAATTCCGCATCTCTCACACACACTCTGGGATTCCTTATCTCTCACAAACACTCTGGGATTCCCTCTCTCACACACACTCTGGTATTCCATATCTCACACACACTCTGGGAATCCCTATCTCTCACACACACTCTTGGATTCCCTATCTCTCACACACAATCTGGGATTCCCTGTGTCTCACACACACTCTGGGATTCCCGATCTCTCACACACACTCTGGGATTTCCTATCTCACACACACTCTGGTATTCCCTATCACTCACACACACTCTGGGATTCCCTATGTGTCATACACTCTGGTATTCCCTATCTCTCACACACACTCTGGGACTCTCTGGGATTCTATCACACGCACTGTGGGATTCCCTTGCTCAGACATACTCAGGGATTCCCTATATCTCACACACACTCTGGGATTCCCTATCTCTCTCACATACTCTGGGATTCACTATCTCACACACACTCTGGGATTCCCGCTCTATCACAAACACTCTGGGATTCCGTCTCTCTCACACACACTCTGGGATTCCGCATCTCTCACACACACTCTGGGATTCCCTATCTCTCACATACAATCTGGAATTCCCTCTCACACACACACTCTGGGATTCCCTATCTCTCACACACTCTGGAATTCCATCTCTCACACACACTCTGGGATTCCCTATCTCTCACACTCACTCTGGGAATCCCTATCTCTCACACACACTCTGGGATTCCCTCTCTCACACACACTCTGGAATTCCGCATCTCTCACACACACTCTGGGATTCCCTATCTCTCACAAACACTCTGGGATTCCCTATCTCTCACACACACTCTGGGATTCCCTATGTCTCATACACTCTGCTATCCCCTATCTCTCACACACACTCTGGGACTCTCTGGGATTCTATCACACGCACTCTGGGATTCCCTCACTCAGACACACTCAGGGATTCCCTATATCTCACACACACTCTGGGATTCCCTATCTCTCTCACACACCCTGGGATTCACTATCTCACACACACTCTGGGATTCCCGCTCTCTCACACACTCTGGGATTCCCTATCTCTCACACTCACTCTGGGATTCCCTATGTCTCATACACTCTGGTATTCCCTATCTCTCACACACACTCTGGGACTCTCTGGGATTCTATCACACGCACTCTGGGATTCCCTTGCTCAGACATACTCAGGGATTCCCTATATCTCACACACACTCTGGGATTCCCTATCTCTCTCACATACTCTGGGATTCACTATTTCACACACACTCTGGGATTCCCGCTCTCTCACACACACACTCTGGGATTCCGTCTCTCTCACACACACTCTGGGATTCCGCATCTCTCACACACACTCTGGGATTCCCTATCTCTCACATACAATCTGGAATTCCCTCTCACACACACACTCTGGGATTCCCTATCTCTCAGACACTCTGGAATTCCATCTCTCACACACACTCTGGGATTCCCTATCTCTCACACACACTCTGGGAATCCCTATCTCTCACACACACTCTGGGATTCCCTCTCTCACACACACTCTGGGATGCACTACCTATCACACACTCTGGAATTCGGTCTCTCACACACACTCTGGGATTCCCTATCTCTCACACTCACTCTGGGAATCCCTATCTCTCACACACACTCTGGGATTCCCTATGTCTCATACACTCTGCTATCCCCTATCTCTCACACACACTCTGGGACTCTCTGGGATTCTATCACACGCACTCTGGGATTCCCTCGCTCAGACACACTCAGGGATTCCCTATATCTCACACACACTCTGGGATTCCCTATCTCTCTCATTTACCCTGGGATTCACTATCTCACACACACTCTGGGATGCCCGCTCTCTCACACAGTCTGGGATTCCCTATCTCTCACACTCACTCTGGGATTCCCTATGTCTCATACACTCTGGTATTCCCTATCTCTCACACACACTATGGGACTCTCTGGGATTCTATCACACGCACTCTGGGATTCCCTTGCTCAGACATACTCAGGGATTCCCTATATCTCACACACACTCTGGGATTCCCTATCTCTCTCACATACTCTGGGATTCACTATTTCACACACACTCTGGGATTCCCGCTCTCTCACACACACACTCTGGGATTCCGTCTCTCTCACACACACTCTGGGATTCCGCATCTCTCACACACACTCTGGGATTCTCTATCTCTCACATACAATCTGGAATTCCCTCTCACACACACACTCTGGGATTCCCTATCTCTCAGACACTCTGGAATTCCATCTCTCACACACACTCTGGGATTCCCTATCTCTCACACACACTCTGGGAATCCCTATCTCTCACACACACTCTGGGATTCCCTCTCTCACACACACTCTGGGATGCACTACCTATCACACACTCTGGAATTCGGTCTCTCACACACACTCTGGGATTCCCTATCTCTCACACTCACTCTGGGAATCCCTATCTCTCACACACACTCTGGGATTCCCTCTCTCACACACACTCTGGAATTCCGCATCTCTCACACACACTCTGGGATTCCCTATCTCTCACAAACACTCTGGGATTCCCGCTCTCACACACACTCTGGTATTCCATATCTCACACACACTCTGGGAATCCCTATCTCTCACACACACTCTTGGATTCCCTATCTCTCACACACACTCTGGGATTCCCTGTGTCTCACACGCATTCTGGGATTCCCGATCTCTCACACACACTCTGGGATTTCCTATCTCTCACACACTCTGGTATTCCCTATCATTCATACACACTCTGGGATTCCCTATGTCTCATACACTCTGGTATTCCCTATCTCTCACACACACTCTGGGACTCTCTGGGATTCTATCACACGCACTCTGGGATTCCCTGGCTCAGACATACTCAGGGATTCCCCATATCTCACACACACTCTGGGATTCCCTATCTCTCTCACATACTCTGGGATTCACTATCTCACACACACTCTGGGATTCCCGCTCTCTCACACACACACTCTGGGATTCCGTCTCTCTCACACACACTCTGGGATTCCACATCTCTCACACACATTCTGGGATTCCCTATCTCTCACATACAATCTGGAATTCCCTCTCACACACACACTCTGGGATTCCCTATCTCTCACACACTCTGGAATTCCATCTCTCACACACACTCTGGGATTCCCTATCTCTCACACTCACTCTGGGATTCCCTCTCTCACACACACTCTGGAATTCCGCATCTCTCACACACACTCTGGGATTCCCTATCTCTCACAAACACTCTGGGATTCCCTATCTCTCACACACACTCTGGGATTCCCTATGTCTCATACACTCTGCTATCCCCTATCTCTCACACACACTCTGGGACTCTCTGGGATTCTATCACACGCACTCTGGGATTCCCTCGCTCAGACACACTCAGGGATTCCCTATATCTCACACACACTCTGGGATTCCCTATCTCTCTCACACACAGTGGGATTCACTATCTCACACACACTCTGGGATTCCCGCTCTCTCACACACTCTGGGATTCCCTATCTCTCACACACACTCAGGGATTCCCCATCTCTCACACACACTCTGGGATACCCTATCTCTCACACTCACTCTGAGATTCCCTATCTCCTCCACACACTCTGGGATTCCCTCTCTCACACACACTCTGGAATTCCGCATCTCTCACACACACTCTGGGATTCCATATCTCTCATAAACACTCTGGGATTCCCTATCTCACACACACTCTGGGATTCCCGCTCTCTCACACACACTCTGAGAATCCGTCTCTCTCACACACACTCTGGGATTCCGCATCTCTCACACACACTCTGGGAGTCCCTATCTCTCACACACAATCTGGAATTCCCTCTCACACACACACACTCTGGGATTCCCTATCTCTCACACTCACTCTGGGAATCCCTATCTCTCACACACACTCTGGGATCCCCTCTCTCACACACACTCTGGAATTCCACATCTCTCACACACACTCTGGGATTCTCTCTCTCACACACTCTCTGGTATTCCATATCTCACACACACTCTGGGATTCCCTATCTCTCACACATACTCTGGGATTCCCTCTCTCACACACACTCTGGGATTCCCTGTGTCTCACACACACTCTGGGATTCCCGATCTCTCACACACATTCTGGGATTCCGTCACACACACTCGGAGAATCCCTATCTCACACACATACTCTGGGATTCCCTACCTCTCACACACACTCTGGGATTCCCTATCTCTCACACACACTCTGGGATTCCCTACCTCTCACAAACACACTCTGGGAATTCCCTCTCTCACACACACTCTGGGATTCCCTATCTCTCACACACACTCTGGGATTCCCGATCTCTCACACACACTCTGGGATTTCCTATCTCTCACACACAATGGTATTCCCTATCACTCACACACACTCTGGGAATCCCTATCTCTCACACACACTGTGGGATTCCCTATGTCTCATACACTCTGGTATTCCCTATCTCTCACACACACTCTGGGACTCTCTGGGATTCTATCACACGCACTCTGGGAATCCCTCGCTCAGACACCCTCAGGGATTCCCTATATCTAACACATACTCTGGGATTCGGTATCTCTCACACACACTCTGGGATTCCCTATCTCACACAAACTCTGGGATTCCCTACCTCTCACACACACTCTGGGATTCCCTATCTCTCACACATATTCTGGGATTCCGTCACACACACTCGGGGAATCCCTATCTTTCACACACACTCTGGGATTCCATATCTCCCTCACACACTCTGGGATTCACTATCTCACACACACTCTGTGATTCCGCATCTCTCACACACACTCTGGGATTCCCTATCTCTCACACACAATCTGGAATTCCCTCCCACACACACACTCTGGGATTCCCTATCTCTCACACACACTCTGGGATTCCCTATCTCTCACACACTCTGGAATTCCGTCTCTCACACACACTCTGGGATTTCCTATCTCTCACACACAATGGTATTCCCTATCACTCACACACACTCTGGGATTCCCTATCACTCACACACACTCTGGGATTCCCTATGTCTCATACACATTCTGGGATTCCGTCTCTCTCACACACACTCTGGGATTCCGCATCTCTCACACACACTCTGGGATTCCCTATCTCTCACATACAATCTGGAATTCCCTCTCACACACACACTCTGGGATTCCCTATCTCTCACACACTCTGGAATTCCCTATCTCTCACACACACTCTGGGATTCCCTATCTCTCACACTCACTCTGGGAATCCCTATCTCTCAAACACACACTGGGATTCCCTCTCTCACACACACTCTGGAATTCCGCATCTCTCACACACACTCTGGGATTCCCTATCTCTCACAAACACTCTGGGATTCCCTATCTCTCACACACACTCTGGGATTCCCTATGTCTCATACACTCTGCGATCCCCTATCTCTCACACACAATGGTATTCCCTATCACTCACACACACTCTGGGAATCCCTATCTCTCACACACACTGTGGGATTCCCTATGTCTCATACACTCTGGTATTCCCTATCTCTCACACACACTCTGGGACTCTCTGGGATTCTATCACACGCACTCTGGGAATCCCTCGCTCAGACACACTCAGGGATTCCCTATATCTCACACACACTCTGGGATTCCCTATCTCTCTCACACACCCTGGGATTCACTATCTCACACACACTCTGGGATTCCCGCTCTTTCACACACTCTGGGATTCCCTATCTCTCACACTCACTCAGGGATTCCCTATCTCTCACACACACTCTGGGATGCACTACCTATCACACACTCTGGAATTCGGTCTCTCACACACACTCTGGGATTCCCTATCTCTCACACTCACTCTGGGAATCCCTATCTCTCACACACACTCTGGGATTCCCTCTCTCACACACACTCTGGAATTCCGCATCTCTCACACACACTCTGGGATTCCTTATCTCTCACAAACACTCTGGGATTCCCTCTCTCACACACACTCTGGTATTCCATATCTCACACACACTCTGGGAATCCCTATCTCTCACACACACTCTTGGATTCCCTATCTCTCACACACAATCTGGGATTCCCTGTGTCTCACACACACTCTGGGATTCCCGATCTCTCACACACACTCTGGGATTTCCTATCTCACACACACTCTGGTATTCCCTATCACTCACACACACTCTGGGATTCCCTATGTCTCATACACTCTGGTATTCCCTATCTCTCACACACACTCTGGGACTCTCTGGGATTCTATCACACGCACTCTGGGATTCCCTTGCTCAGACATACTCAGGGATTCCCTATATCTCACACACACTCTGGGATTCCCTATCTCTCTCACATACTCTGGGATTCACTATCTCACACACACTCTGGGATTCCCGCTCTATCACACACACTCTGGGATTCCGTCTCTCTCACACACACTCTGGGATTCCGCATCTCTCACACACACTCTGGGATTCCCTATCTCTCACATACAATCTGGAATTCCCTCTCACACACACACTCTGGGATTCCCTATCTCTCACACACTCTGGAATTCCATCTCTCACACACACTCTGGGATTCCCTATCTCTCACACTCACTCTGGGAATCCCTATCTCTCACACACACTCTGGGATTCCCTCTCTCACACACACTCTGGAATTCCGCATCTCTCACACACACTCTGGGATTCCCTATCTCTCACAAACACTCTGGGATTCCCTATCTCTCACACACACTCTGGGATTCCCTATGTCTCATACACTCTGCTATCCCCTATCTCTCACACACACTCTGGGACTCTCTGGGATTCTATCACACGCACTCTGGGATTCCCTCGCTCAGACACACTCAGGGATTCCCTATATCTCACACACACTCTGGGATTCCCTATCTCTCTCATTTACCCTGGGATTCACTATCTCACACACACTCTGGGATTCCCGCTCTCTCACACACTCTGGGATTCCCTATCTCTCACACTCACTCTGGGATTCCCTATGTCTCATACACTCTGGTATTCCCTATCTCTCACACACACTATGGGACTCTCTGGGATTCTATCACACGCACTCTGGGATTCCCTTGCTCAGACATACTCAGGGATTCCCTATATCTCACACACACTCTGGGATTCCCTATCTCTCTCACATACTCTGGGATTCACTATTTCACACACACTCTGGGATTCCCGCTCTCTCACACACACACTCTGGGATTCCGTCTCTCTCACACACACTCTGGGATTCCGCATCTCTCACACACACTCTGGGATTCCCTATCTCTCACATACAATCTGGAATTCCCTCTCACAAACACACTCTGGGATTCCCTATCTCTCAGACACTCTGGAATTCCATCTCTCACACACACTCTGGGATTCCCTATCTCTCACACACACTCTGGGAATCCCTATCTCTCACACACACTCTGGGATTCCCTCTCTCACACACACTCTGGGATGCACTACCTATCACACACTCTGGAATTCGGTCTCTCACACACACTCTGGGATTCCCTATCTCTCACACTCACTCTGGGAATCCCTATCTCTCACACACACTCTGGGATTCCCTCTCTCACACACACTCTGAAATTCCGCATCTCTCACACACACTCTGGGATTCCCTATCTCTCACAAACACTCTGGGATTCCCGCTCTCACACACACTCTGGTATTCCATATCTCACACACACTCTGGGAATCCCTATCTCTCACACACACTCTTGGATTCCCTATCTCTCACACACACTCTGGGATTCCCTGTGTCTCACACGCACTCTGGGATTCCCGATCTCTCACACACACTCTGGGATTTCCTATCTCTCACACACTCTGGTATTCCCTATCACTCATACACACTCTGGGATTCCCTATGTCTCATACACTCTGGTATTCCCTATCTCTCACACACACTCTGGGACTCTCTGGGATTCTATCACACGCACTCTGGGATTCCCTGGCTCAGACATACTCAGGGATTCCCCATATCTCACACACACTCTGGGATTCCCTATCTCTCTCACATACTCTGGGATTCACTATCTCACACACACTCTGGGATTCCCGCTCTCTCACACACACACTCTGGGATTCCGTCTCTCTCACACACACTCTGGGATTCCACATCTCTCACACACACTCTGGGATTCCCTATCTCTCACATACAATCTGGAATTCCCTCTCACACACACACTCTGGGATTCCCTATCTCTCACACACTCTGGAATTCCATCTCTCACACACACTCTGGGATTCCCTATCTCTCACACTCACTCTGGGATTCCCTCTCTCACACACACTCTGGAATTCCGCATCTCTCACACACACTCTGGGATTCCCTATCTCTCACAAACACTCTGGGATTCCCTATCTCTCACACACACTCTGGGATTCCCTATGTCTCATACACTCTGCTATCCCCTATCTCTCACACACACTCTGGGACTCTCTGGGATTCTATCACACGCACTCTGGGATTCCCTCGCTCAGACACACTCAGGGATTCCCTATATCTCACACACACTCTGGGATTCCCTATCTCTCTCACACACAGTGGGATTCACTTTCTCACACACACTCTGGGATTCCCGCTCTCTCACACACTCTGGGATTCCCTATCTCTCACACACACTCAGGGATTCCCCATCTCTCACACACACTCTGGGATACCCTATCTCTCACACTCACTCTGAGATTCCCTATCTCCTCCACACACTCTGGGATTCCCTCTCTCACACACACTCTGGAATTCCGCATCTCTCACACACACTCTGGGATTCCATATCTCTCATAAACACTCTGGGATTCCCTATCTCACATACACTCTGGGATTCCCGCTCTCTCACACACACTCTGAGAATCCGTCTCTCTCACACACACTCTGGAATTCCGCATCTCTCACACACACTCTGGGAGTCCCTATCTCTCACACACAATCTGGAATTCCCTCTCACACACACACTCTGGGATTCCCTATCTCTCACACTCACTCTGGGAATCCCTATCTCTCACACACACTCTGGGATCCCCTCTCTCACACACACTCTGGAATTCCACATCTCTCACACACACTCTGGGATTCTCTCTCTCACACACTCTCTGGTATTCCATATCTCACACACACTCTGGGATTCCCTATCTCTCACACATACTCTGGGATTCCCTCTCTCACACACACTCTGGGATTCCCTGTGTCTCACACACACTCTGGGATTCCCGATCTCTCACACACATTCTGGGATTCCGTCACACACACTCGGAGAATCCCTATCTCACACACATACTCTGGGATTCCCTATCTCTCACACACACTCTGGGATTCCCTATCTCTCACACACACTCTGGGATTCCCTACCTCTCACAAACACACTCTGGGAATTCCCTCTCTCACACACACTCTGGGATTCCCTATCTCTCACACACACTCTGGGATTCCCGATCTCTCACACACACTCTGGGATTTCCTATCTCTCACACACAATGGTATTCCCTATCACTCACACACACTCTGGGAATCCCTATCTCTCACACACTGTGGGATTCCCTATATCTCATACACTCTGGTATTCCCTATCTCTCACACACACTCTGGGACTCTCTGGGATTCTATCACACGCACTCTGGGAATCCCTCGCTCAGACACCCTCAGGGATTCCCTATATCTAACACATACTCTGGGATTCGGTATCTCTCACACACACTCTGGGATTCCCTATCAGACACAAACTCTGGGATTCCCTACCTCTCACACACACTCTGGGATTCCCTATCTCTCACACATATTCTGGGATTCCGTCACACACACTCGGGGAATCCCTATCTTTCACACACACTCTGGGATTCCATATCTCCCTCACACACTCTGGGATTCACTATCTCACACACACTCTGTGATTCCGCATCTCTCACACACACTCTGGGATTCCCTATCTCTCACACACAATCTGGAATTCCCTCCCACACACACACTCTGGGATTCCCTATCTCTCACACTCACTCAGGGATTCCCTATCTCTCACACACACTCTGGGATTCCCTATCTCTCACACACTCTGGAATTCCGTCTCTCACACACACTCTGGGATTCCCTATCTCTCACACTCACTCTGGGATTCACTATCTCACACACACACTCTGGGATTCCCTCTCTCACACACACTCTGGAATTCCGCATCTCTCACACACACTCTGGGATTCCCTATCTCTCAAACACAATCTGGAATTCCCTCTCACACACACACTCTGGGATTCCCTATCTCTCACACACTCTGGAATTCCGTCGCTCACACACACTCTGGGATTCCCTATCTCTCACACTCACTCTGGGAATCCCTATCTCTCACACACACTCTGGGATTCCCTCTCTCACACACACTCTGGAATTCCGCATCTCTCACACACACTCTGGGATTCCCTATCTCTCACAAACACTCTGGGATTCCCTCTCTCACACACACTCTGGTATTCCATATCTCACACACACTCTGGGATTCACTATCTCTCACACACACTCTTGGATTCCCTATATCTCACACACACTCTGGGAATTCCCTCTCTCACACACACTCTGGGATTCCCTGTGTCTCACACACACTCTGGGATTCCCGATCTCTCACACACACTCTGGGATTTCCTATCTCTCACACACAATGGTATTCCCTATCACTCACACACACTCTGGGATTCCATATCTCTCACACACACTCTGGGATTCCCTATCTCTCATACACTCTGGTATTCCCTATCTCTCACACACACTCTGGGACTCTCTGGGATTCTATCACACGCACTCTGGGATTCCCTCGCTCAGACACACTCAGGGATTCCCTATATCTAACACACACTCTGGGATTCGCTATCTCTCACACACACTCTGGGATTCCCTATCTCTCACACACACTCCGGGATTCCGTATCTCTCTCAGACACTCTGGGATTCCCTATCTCACACAAACTCTGGGATTCCCTATCTCTCACACACACTCAGGGATTCCCTATCTCTCACACACATTCTGGGATTCCGTCACACACACTCGGGGAATCCCTATCTTTCACACACACTCTGGGATTCCATATCTCCCTCACACACTCTGGGATTCACTATCTCACACACACTCTGGAATTCCGCATCACTCACACACACTCTGGGATTCCCTATCTCTCACACACAATCTGGAATTCCCTCCCACACACACACTCTGGGATTCCTTATCTCTCACACTCACTCAGGGATTCCCTATCTCTCACCAATACTCTGGGATTCCCTATCTCTCACACACTCTGGAATTCCGTCTCTCACACTCACTCTGGGATTCCCTATCTCTCACACTCACTTTGGGAATCCCTATCTCTCACACACACTCTGGGATTCCCTCTCTCACACACACTCTGGAATTCCACATCTCTCACACACACTCTGGGATTCCCTATTTCTCACAAACACACTGGGATTCCCTCTCTCACACACACTCTGGTATTCCATATCTCACACACACTCTGGGATTCCGTATCTCTCACAAACACACTGGGATTCCCTCTCTCACACACACTCTGATATTCCATATCTCACACACACTCTGGGATTCACTATCTCTCACACACACTCTTGGATTCCCTATCTCTCACACACAATCTGGGATTCCCTGTGTCTCACACACACTCTGGGATTCCCGATCTCTCACACACACTCTGGGATTTCCTATCTCACACACACTCTGGTATTCCCTATCACTCACACACACTCTGGGATTCCCTATGTCTCATACACTCTGGTATTCCCTATCTCTCACACACACTCTGGGACTCTCTGGGATTCTATCACACGCACTCTGGGATTCCCTTGCTCAGACATACTCAGGGATTCCCTATATCTCACACACACTCTGGGATTCCCTATCTCTCTCACATACTCTGGGATTCACTATCTCACACACACTCTGGGATTCCCGCTCTATCACACACACTCTGGGATTCCGTCTCTCTCACACACACTCTGGGATTCCGCATCTCTCACACACACTCTGGGATTCCCTATCTCTCACATACAATCTGGAATTCCCTCTCACACACACACTCTGGGATTCCCTATCTCTCACACACTCTGGAATTCCATCTCTCACACACACTCTGGGATTCCCTATCTCTCACACTCACTCTGGGAATCCCTATCTCTCACACACACTCTGGGATTCCCTCTCTCACACACACTCTGGAATTCCGCATCTCTCACACACACTCTGGGATTCCCTATCTCTCACAAACACTCTGGGATTCCCTATCTCTCACACACACTCTGGGATTCCCTATGTCTCATACACTCTGCTATCCCCTATCTCTCACACACACTCTGGGACTCTCTGGGATTCTATCACACGCACTCTGGGATTCCCTCACTCAGACACACTCAGGGATTCCCTATATCTCACACACACTCTGGGATTCCCTATCTCTCTCATTTACCCTGGGATTCACTATCTCACACACACTCTGGGATTCCCGCTCTCTCACACACTCTGGGATTCCCTATCTCTCACACTCACTCTGGGATTCCCTATGTCTCATACACTCTGGTATTCCCTATCTCTCACACACACTATGGGACTCTCTGGGATTCTATCACACGCACTCTGGGATTCCCTTGCTCAGACATACTCAGGGATTCCCTATATCTCACACACACTCTGGGATTCTCTATCTCTCTCACATACTCTGGGATTCACTATTTCACACACACTCTGGGATTCCCGCTCTCTCACACACACACTCTGGGATTCCGTCTCTCTCACACACACTCTGGGATTCCGCATCTCTCACACACACTCTGGGATTCCCTATCTCTCACATACAATCTGGAATTCCCTCTCACACACACACTCTGGGATTCCCTATCTCTCAGACACTCTGGAATTCCATCTCTCACACACACTCTGGGATTCCCTATCTCTCACACACACTCTGGGAATCCCTATCTCTCACACACACTCTGGGATTCCCTCTCTCACACACACTCTGGGATGCACTACCTATCACACACTCTGGAATTCGGTCTCTCACACACACTCTGGGATTCCCTATCTCTCACACTCACTCTGGGAATCCCTATCTCTCACACACACTCTGGGATTCCCTCTCTCACACACACTCTGGAATTCCGCATCTCTCACACACACTCTGGGATTCCCTATCTCTCACAAACACTCTGGGATTCCCGCTCTCACACACACTCTGGTATTCCATATCTCACACACACTCTGGGAATCCCTATCTCTCACACACACTCTTGGATTCCCTATCTCTCACACACACTCTGGGATTCCCTGTGTCTCACACACACTCTGGGATTCCCGATCTCTCACACACACTCTGGGATTTCCTATCTCTCACACACTCTGGTATTCCCTATCACTCATACACACTCTGGGATTCCCTATGTCTCATACACTCTGGTATTCCCTATCTCTCACACACACTCTGGGACTCTCTGGGATTCTATCACACGCACTCTGGGATTCCCTGGCTCAGACATACTCAGGGATTCCCCATATCTCACACACACTCTGGGATTCCCTATCTCTCTCACATACTCTGGGATTCACTATCTCACACACACTCTGGGATTCCCGCTCTCTCACACACACACTCTGGGATTCCGTCTCTCTCACACACACTCTGGGATTCCACATCTCTCACACACACTCTGGGATTCCCTATCTCTCACATACAATCTGGAATTCCCTCTCACACACACACTCTGGGATTCCCTATCTCTCACACACTCTGGAATTCCATCTCTCACACACACTCTGGGATTCCCTATCTCTCACACTCACTCTGGGATTCCCTCTCTCACACACACTCTGGAATTCCGCATCTCTCACACACACTCTGGGATTCCCTATCTCTCACAAACACTCTGGGATTCCCTATCTCTCACACACACTCTGGGATTCCCTATGTCTCATACACTCTGCTATCCCCTATCTCTCACACACACTCTGGGACTCTCTGGGATTCTATCACACGCACTCTGGGATTCCCTCGCTCAGACACACTCAGGGATTCCCTATATCTCACACACACTCTGGGATTCCCTATCTCTCTCACACACAGTGGGATTCACTTTCTCACACACACTCTGGAATTCCCGCTCTCTCACACACTCTGGGATTCCCTATCTCTCACACACACTCAGGGATTCCCCATCTCTCACACACACTCTGGGATACCCTATCTCTCACACTCACTCTGAGATTCCCTATCGCCTCCACACACTCTGGGATTCCCTCTCTCACACACACTCTGGAATTCCGCATCTCTCACACACACTCTGGGATTCCATATCTCTCATAAACACTCTGGGATTCCCTATCTCACATACACTCTGGGATTCCCGCTCTCTCACACACACTCTGAGAATCCGTCTCTCTCACACACACTCTGGAATTCCGCATCTCTCACACACACTCTGGGAGTCCCTATCTCTCACACACAATCTGGAATTCCCTCTCACACACACACTCTGGGATTCCCTATCTCTCACACTCACTCTGGGAATCCCTATCTCTCACACACACTCTGGGATCCCCTCTCTCACACACACTCTGGAATTCCACATCTCTCACACACACTCTGGGATTCTCTCTCTCACACACTCTCTGGTATTCCATATCTCACACACACTCTGGGATTCCCTATCTCTCACACATACTCTGGGATTCCCTCTCTCACACACACTCTGGGATTCCCTGTGTCTCACACACACTCTGGGATTCCCGATCTCTCACACACATTCTGGGATTCCGTCACACACACTCGGAGAATCCCTATCTCACACACATACTCTGGGATTCCCTACCTCTCACACACACTCTGGGATTCCCTATCTCTCACACACACTCTGGGATTCCCTACCTCTCACAAACACACTCTGGGAATTCCCTCTCTCACACACACTCTGGGATTCCCTATCTCTCACACACACTCTGGGATTCCCTCTCTCTCACACTCAGTCTGGGATTCCCTATGTCTCATACACTCTGCTATCCCCTATCTCTCACACACACTCTGGGACTCTCTGGGATTCTATCACACGCACTCTGGGATTCCCTCGCTCAGACACACTCAGGGATTCCCTATATCTCACACACACTCTGGGATTCCCTATCTCTCTCACACACAGTGGGATTCACTTTCTCACACACACTCTGGAATTCCCGCTCTCTCACACACTCTGGGATTCCCTATC
The DNA here is from genome assembly GCF_037043375.1 of Chiloscyllium plagiosum. Taxonomy (NCBI): domain Eukaryota; kingdom Metazoa; phylum Chordata; class Chondrichthyes; order Orectolobiformes; family Hemiscylliidae; genus Chiloscyllium; species Chiloscyllium plagiosum. Next base: position 7,025,046 of record NW_028270192.1, on the reverse strand, counting down.
TCTCACACACACTCAGGGATTCCCCATCTCTCACACACACTCTGGGATACCCTATCTCTCACACTCACTCTGAGATTCCCTATCTCCTCCACACACTCTCGGATTCCCTCTCTCACACACACTCTGGAATTCCGCATCTCTCACACACACTCTGGGATTCCATATCTCTCATAAACACTCTGGGATTCCCTATCTCACATACACTCTGGGATTCCCGCTCTCTCACACACACTCTGAGAATCCGTCTCTCTCACACACACTCTGGAATTCCGCATCTCTCACACACACTCTGGGAGTCCCTATCTCTCACACACAATCTGGAATTCCCTCTCACACACACACTCTGGGATTCCCTATCTCTCACACTCACTCTGGGAATCCCTATCTCTCACACACACTCTGGGATCCCCTCTCTCACACACACTCTGGAATTCCACATCTCTCACACACACTCTGGGATTCTCTCTCTCACACACTCTCTGGTATTCCATATCTCACACACACTCTGGGATTCCCTATCTCTCACACATACTCTGGGATTCCCTCTCTCACACACACTCTGGGATTCCCTGTGTCTCACACACACTCTGGGATTCCCGATCTCTCACACACATTCTGGGATTCCGTCACACACACTCGGAGAATCCCTATCTCACACACATACTCTGGGATTCCCTACCTCTCACACACACTCTGGGATTCCCTATCTCTGACACACACTCTGGGATTCCCTACCTCTCACAAACACACTCTGGGAATTCCCTCTCTCACACACACTCTGGGATTCCCTATCTCTCACACACACTCTGGGATTCCCGATCTCTCACACACACTCTGGGATTTCCTATCTCTCACACACAATGGTATTCCCTATCACTCACACACACTCTGGGAATCCCTATCTCTCACACACTGTGGGATTCCCTATATCTCATACACTCTGGTATTCCCTATCTCTCACACACACTCTGGGACTCTCTGGGATTCTATCACACGCACTCTGGGAATCCCTCGCTCAGACACCCTCAGGGATTCCCTATATCTAACACATACTCTGGGATTCGGTATCTCTCACACACACTCTGGGATTCCCTATCAGACACAAACTCTGGGATTCCCTACCTCTCACACACACTCTGGGATTCCCTATCTCTCACACATATTCTGGGATTCCGTCACACACACTCGGGGAATCCCTATCTTTCACACACACTCTGGGATTCCATATCTCCCTCACACACTCTGGGATTCACTATCTCACACACACTCTGTGATTCCGCATCTCTCACACACACTCTGGGATTCCCTATCTCTCACACACAATCTGGAATTCCCTCCCACACACACACTCTGGGATTCCCTATCTCTCACACTCACTCAGGGATTCCCTATCTCTCACACACACTCTGGGATTCCCTATCTCTCACACACTCTGGAATTCCGTCTCTCACACACACTCTGGGATTCCCTATCTCTCACACTCACTCTGGGATTCACTATCTCACACACACACTCTGGGATTCCCTCTCTCACACACACTCTGGAATTCCGCATCTCTCACACACACTCTGGGATTCCCTATCTCTCACAAACACTCTGGGATTCCCTCTCTCACACACACTCTGGTATTCCATATCTCACACACACTCTGGGATTCACTATCTCTCACACACACTCTTGGATTCCCTATATCTCACACACACTCTGGGAATTCCCTCTCTCACACACACTCTGGGATTCCCTGTGTCTCACACACACTCTGGGATTCCCGATCTCTCACACACACTCTGGGATTTCCTATCTCTCACACACAATGGTATTCCCTATCACTCACACACACTCTGGGATTCCATATCTCTCACACACACTCTGGGATTCCCTATCTCTCATACACTCTGGTATTCCCTATCTCTCACACACACTCTGGGACTCTCTGGGATTCTATCACACGCACTCTGGGATTCCCTCGCTCAGACACACTCAGGGATTCCCTATATCTAACACACACTCTGGGATTCGCTATCTCTCACACACACTCTGGGATTCCCTATCTCTCACACACACTCCGGGATTCCGTATCTCTCTCAGACACTCTGGGATTCCCTATCTCACACAAACTCTGGGATTCCCTATCTCTCACACACACTCAGGGATTCCCTATCTCTCACACACATTCTGGGATTCCGTCACACACACTCGGGGAATCCCTATCTTTCACACACACTCTGGGATTCCATATCTCCCTCACACACTCTGGGATTCACTATCTCACACACACTCTGGAATTCCGCATCACTCACACACACTCTGGGATTCCCTATCTCTCACACACAATCTGGAATTCCCTCCCACACACACACTCTGGGATTCCTTATCTCTCACACTCACTCAGGGATTCCCTATCTCTCACCAACACTCTGGGATTCCCTATCTCTCACACACTCTGGAATTCCGTCTCTCACACTCACTCTGGGATTCCCTATCTCTCACACTCACTTTGGGAATCCCTATCTCTCACACACACTCTGGGATTCCCTCTCTCACACACACTCTGGAATTCCACATCTCTCACACACACTCTGGGATTCCCTATCTCTCACAAACACACTGGGATTCCCTCTCTCACACACACTCTGGTATTCCATATCTCACACACACTCTGGGATTCCGTATCTCTCACAAACACACTGGGATTCCCTCTCTCACACACACTCTGATATTCCATATCTCACACACACTCTGGGATTCACTATCTCTCACACACACTCTTAGATTCCCGATCTCTCACACACACTCTGGGATTCCCTCTCTCACACACACTCTGGGATTCCCTATCTCTCACACACACTCTGGGATTCCCGATCTCTCACACACACTCTGGGATTCCCTATCTCTCATACACACTCTGGGATTCCCCATCTCTCTCACACAATCTGGGATTCCCTATCTCTCACACACACTCTGGGATTCCCTCTCTCTCTCACACACACTCTGGGATTCCCTCACACACACTCTGGGATTCCCTATTTCACACACACTCTGGGATTCCCTATCTCTCACACACACTCTGGGATTCCCTATCTCTCACACACACTTTGGGACTTCGTATATTTCACACACACTCTGGGATTCCCTATCTCTCACACACACTCGGGGATTCCCTACCTCTCACACACACTCTGGGATTCCCTAACTCTCACACTCACTCTGAGATTCCCTATCTCCTACACACACTCTGGGATTCCCTCTCTCACACATACTCTGGAATTCCGCATCTCTCACACACACTCTGGGATTCCCTATCTCTCATAAACACTCTGGGATTCCCTATCTCACACACACTCAGGGATTCCCTATCTCTCACAAACAATCTAGAATTCCCTCTCACACACACACTCTGGGATTCCCTCTCTCTCACACTCAGTCTGGGATTCCCTATGTCTCATACACTCTGCTATCCCCTATCTCTCACACACACTCTGGGACTCTCTGGGTTTCTATCACACGCACTCTGGGATTCCCTCGCTCAGACACACTCAGGGATTCCCTATATCTCACACACACTCTGGGATTCCCTATCTCTCTCACACACCCTGGGATTCACTATCTCACACACACTCTGGGATTCCCGCTCTCACACACTCTGGTATTCCCTATCTCTCACACACACTCTGGGATTCCCTATCTCTCTCACACACCCTGGGATTCACTATCTCACACACACTCTGGGATTCCCGCTCTCTCACACACTCTGGGATTCTCTATCTCTCACACACACTCAGGGATTCCCTATGTCTCATACATTCTGCTATCCCCTATCTCTCACACACACTCTGGGACTCTCTCGGATTCTATCACACGCACTCTGGGATTCCCTCGCTCAGACACACTCAGGGATTCCCTGTATCTCACACACACTCTGGGATTCCCTATCTCTCTCACACACCCTGGAATTCACTATCTCACACACACTCTGGGATTCCCGCTCTCTCACACACTCTGGGATTCCCTATCTCTCACACACACTCAGGGATTCCCCATCTCTCACACACACACTCTGGGATACCCTATCTCTCACACTCACTCTGAGATTCCCTATCTCCTCCACACACTCTGGGATTCCCTCTCTCACACACACTCTGGAATTCCGCATCTCTCACACACACTCTGGGATTCCATATCTCTCATAAACACTCTGGGATTCCCTATCTCACACACACTCTGGGATTCCCGCTCTCTCACACACACTCTGGGAATCCGTCTCTCTCACACACACTCTGGGATTCCGCATCTCTCACACACACTCTGGGAGTCCCTATCTCTCACACACAATCTGGAATTCCCTCTCACACACACACTCTGGGATTCCCTATCTCTCACACACTCTGGAATTCCGTCTCTCACACACACTCTGGGATTCCCTATCTCTCACACACACTCTGGGATTCCCTCTCTCACACACACTCTGGAATTCCGCATCTCTCACACACACTCTGGGATTCCCTATCTCTCACAAACACTCTGGGATTCTCTCTCTCACACACACTCTGGTATTCCATATCTCACACACACTCTGGGATTCCCTATCTCTCACACACACTCTGGGATTCCCTCTCTCACACACACTCTGGGATTCCCTGTGTCTCACACACACTCTGGGATTCCCGATCTCTCACACGCACTCTGGGATTTCCTATCTCTCACACACTCTGGTATTCCCTATCACTCACACACACTCTGGGATTCCCTATCTCTCACACACACTCTGGGATTCCCTATGTCTCATACACTCTGGTATTCCCTATCTCTCTCACACACTCTGGGACTCTCTGGGATTCTATCACACGCACTATGGGATTCCCTCGCTCAGACACACTCAGGGATTCCCTATATCTCACACACACTCTGGGATTCGCTATCTCTCACACACACTCTGGGATTCCCTATCTCTCACACACACTCCGGGAATCCGTATCTCTCTCACACACTCTGGGAGTCCCTATCTCACACAAACTCTTGGATTCCCTATCTCTCACACACACTCTGGGATTCCCTATCTCTCACACACATTCTGGGATTCCGTCACACACACTCGGAGAATCCCTATCTCCCTCACACACTCTGGGATTCCCTATCTCTCTTACACACTCTGGGATACACTATCTCACACACACTCTGGGATACACTCTCTCACACACACTCTGGGATTCCCTATCTCTCACAAATACTCTGGGATTCCCTACCTCTCACACACACTCTGGGAATTCCCTCTCTCACACACACTCTGGGATTCCCTGTGTCTCACACACACTCTGGGATTCCCGATCGCTCACACGCACTCTGGGATTTCCTATCTCTCACACACAATGGTATTCCCTATCACTCACACACACTCTGGGATTCCCTATCTCTCACACACACTCTGGGATTCCCTATGTCTCAAACACTCTGGTATTCCCTATCTCTCACACACACTCTGGGACTCTCTGGGATTCTATCACACGCACCATGGGATTCCCTCGCTCAGACACACTCAGGGATTCCCTATATCTAACACACAGTCTGGGATTCGCTATCTCTCACACACACTCTGGGATTCCCTATCTCTCACACACACTCCGGGATTCCGTATCTCTCTCACACACTCTGGGATTCCTTATCTCACACAAACTCTGGGATTCCCTATCTCTCTCACACACTCTGGGATTCCCTATCTCTCACACACATTCTGGGATTCCGTCACACACACTCGGGGAATCCCTATCTTTCACACATACTCTGGGATTCCATATCTCCCTCACACACTCTGGGATTCACTATCTCACACACACTCTGGGATTCCGCATCTCTCACACACACTCTGGGATTCCCTCTCTCACACACACTCTGGAATTCCGCATCTCTCACACACACTCTGGGATTCCCTATCTCTCACACACAATCTGGAATTCCCTCCCACACACACACACTCTGGGATTCCCTATCTCTCACACTCACTCAGGGATTCCCTATCTCTCACACACACTCTGGGATTCCCTATCTCTCACACACTCTGGAATTCCGTCTCTCACACACACTCTGGGATTCCCTATCTCTCACACTCACTCTGGGAATCCCTATCTCTCACACACACTCTGGGATTCCCTCTCTCACACACACTCTGGAATTCCGCATCTCTCACACACACTCTGGGATTCCCTATCTCTCACACACAATCTGGAATTCCCTCTCACACACACACTCTGGGATTCCCTATCTCTCACACACTCTGGAATTCCGTCTCTCACACACACTCTGGGATACCCTATCTCTCACACTCACTCTGGGAATCCCTATCGCTCACACACACTCTGGGATTCCCACTCTCACACACACTCTGGAATTCCGCATCTCTCACACACACTCTGGGATTCCCTATCTCTCACAAACACTCTGGGATTCCCTCTCTCACACACACTCTGGTATTCCATATCTCACACACACTCTGGGATTCACTATCTCTCACACACACTCTTGGATTCCCTATCTCTCACACACACTCTGGGAATTCCCTCTCTCACACACACTCTGGGATTCCCTGTGTCTCACACACACTCTGGGATTCCCGATCTCTCACACACACTCTGGGATTTCCTATCTCTCACACACAATGGTATTCCCTATCACTCACACACACTCTGGGATTCCCTATCACTCACACACACTCTGGGATTCCCTATGTCTCATACACTCTGGTATTCCCTATCTCTCACACACACTCTGGGACTCTCTGGGATTCTATCACACGCACTCTGGGATTCCCTCGCTCAGACACACTCAGGGATTCCCTATATCTAACACACACTCTGGGATTCGCTATCTCTCACACACACTCTGGGATTCCCTATCTCTCACACACACTCCGGGATTCCGTATCTCTCTCACACACTCTGGGATTCCCTATCTCACACACACTCTGGGATTCCCTATCTCTCACACACACTCTGGGATTCCCTATCTCTCATAAACACTCTGGGATTCCATATCTCACACACACTCAGGGATTCCCTATCTCTCACAAACACTCTGGAATTTCCTCTCACACACACTCTGGGATTCCCTCTCTCTCACACTCAGTCTGGGATTCCCTATATCTCACACACACTCTGGAAATCCCTATCACTCACACACACACTCTGGGATTCCCTATCTCTCACACACACTCTGGGATTCCCTATCTCTCACACACATTCTGGGATTCCGTCACACACACTCGGGGAATCCCTATCTTTCACACAAGCTCTGGGATTCCCTATCTCCCTCACACACTCTGGGATTCACTATCTCACACACACTCTGGGATTCCGCATCTCTCACACACACTCTGGGATTCCCTATCTCTCACACACTCTGGGATTCACTATCTCACACACACTCTGGGATTCCGCATCTCTCACACACACTCTGGGATTCCCTATCGCACACACACAATCTGGAATTCCCTCCCACACACACACTCTGGGATTCCCTATCTCTCACACTCACTCAGGGATTCCCTATCTCTCACACACACTCTGGGATTCCCTATCTCTCACACACTCTGGAATTCCATCTCTCACACACACACTCTGGGATTCCCTATCTCTCACACTCACTCTGGGAATCCCTATCTCTCACACACACTCTGGGATTCCCTCTCTCACACACACTCTGGAATTCCGCATCTCTCACACACACTCTGGGATTCCCTATCTCTCACAAACACTCTGGGATTCCCTCTCTCACACACACTCTGGTATTCCCTATCTCTCACACACACTCTGGGATTCCCTATCGCTCACACACACTCTTAGATTCCCTATCTCTCACACACACTCTGGGATTCCCTATCTCTCACAAACACTCTGGGATTCCCTCTCTCACACACACTCTGGTATTCCATATCTCACACACACTCTGGGATTCCTTATCTCTCACACACACTCTTAGATTCCCTATCTCTCACACACTCTGGGATTCCCTATCTCTCACACTCACTCTTAGATTCCCGATCTCTCACACACACTCTGGGATTCCCTCTCTCACACAAACTCTGGGATTCCCTATCTCTCACACACACTCTGGGATTCCCTATCTCTCACACACTCTGGAATTCCGTCTCTCACACACACTCTGGGATTCCCTATCTCTCACACTCACTCTGGGAATCACTATCTCTCACACACACTCTGGGATTCCCTCTCTCACACACACTCTGGTATTCCATATCTCACACACACTCTGGGATTCCTTATCTCTCACACACACTCTTAGATTCCCTATCTCTCACACACTCTGGGATTCCCTATCTCTCACACTCACTCTTAGATTCCCGATCTCTCACACACACTCTGGGATTCCCTCTCTCACACACACTCTGGGATTCCCTATCTCTCACACACACTCTGGGATTCCCTATCTCTCACAAACTCTGGAATTCCGTCTCTCACACTCTCTCTGGGATTCCCTAACTCTCACACTCACTCTGGGAATCCCTATCTCTCACACACACTCTGGGATTCCCTCTCTCACACACACTCTGGAATTCCGCATCTCTCACACACACTCTGGGATTCCCTATCTCTCACAAACACACTGGGATTCCCTCTCTCACACACACTCTGGTATTCCATATCTCACACACACTCTGGGATTCCCTATCTCTCACAAACACACTGGGATTCCCTCTCTCACACACACTCTGGTATTCCATATCTTACACACACTCTGGGATTCCCTATCTCTCACAAACACACTGGGATTCCCTCTCTCACACACACTCTGATATTCCATATCTCACACACACTCTGGGATTCCCTATCTCTCACACACTCTCTTAGATTCCCGATCTCTCACACACACTCTGGGATTCCCTCTCTCACACACACTCTGGGATTCCCTATCTCTCACACACACTCTGGGATTCCCGATCTCTCACACACACTCTGGGATTCCCTATCTCTCATACACACTCTGGGATTCCCCATCTCTCTCACACAATCTGGGATTCTCTATCTCTCACACACACTCTGGGATTCCCTCTCTCTCTCACACACACTCTGGGATTCCCTCACACACACTCTGGGATTCGCTATTTCACACACACTCTGGGATTCCCTATCTCTCACACACACTCTGGGAATCCCTATCTCTCACACACACTTTGGGACTTCGTATATTTCACACACACTCTGGGATTCCCGATCTCTCACACACTCTCGGGGATTCCCTATCTCTCACACACACTCTGGGATTCCCTAACTCTCACACTCACTCTGAGAATCCCTATCTCCTACACACACTCTGGGATTCCCTCTCTCACACATACTCTGGAATTCCGCATCTCTCACACACACTCTGGGATTCCCTATCTCTCATAAACACTCTGGGATTCCCTATCTCACACACACTCAGGGATTCCCTATCTCTCACAAACAATCTGGAATTCCCTCTCACACACACACTCTGGGATTCCCTCTCTCTCACACTCAGTCTGGGATTCCCTATGTCTCATACACTCTGCTATCCCCTATCTCTCACACACACTCTGGGACTCTCTGGGATTCTATCACACGCACTCTGCGATTCCCTCGCTCAGACACACTCAGGGATTCCCTATATCTCACACACACTCTGGGATTCCCTATCTCTCTCACACACCCTGGGATTCACTATCTCACACACACTCTGGGATTCCCGCTCTCTCACACACTCTGGGATTCCCTATCTCTCACACACACTCAGGGATTCCCTATGTCTCATACACTCTGCTATCCCCTATCTCTCACACACACTCTGGGACTCTCTCGGATTCTATCACACGCACTCTGGGATTCCCTCGCTCAGACACACTCAGGGATTCCCTATATCTCACACACACTCTGGGATTCCCTATCTCTCTCACACACCCTGGGATTCACTATCTCACACACACTCTGGGATTCCCGCTCTCTCACACACTCTGGGATTCCCTATCTCTCACACACACTCAGGGATTCCCCATCTCTCACACACACACTCTGGGATACCCTATCTCTCACACTCACTCTGAGATTCCCTATCTCCTCCACACACTCTGGGATTCCCTCTCTCACACACACTCTGGAATTCCGCATCTCTCACACACACTCTGGGATTCCCTATCTCTCATAAACACTCTAGGATTCCCTATCTCACACACACTCTGGGATTCCCGCTCTCTCACACACAATCTGGGAATCCGTCTCTCTCACACACACTCTGGGATTCCGCATCTCTCACACACACTCTGGGAGTCCCTATCTCTCACACACAATCTGGAATTCCCTCTCACACACACACTCTGGGATTCCCTATCTCTCACACACTCTGGAATTCCGTCTCTCACACACACTCTGGGATTCCCTATCTCTCACACACACTCTGGGATTCCCTCTCTCACACACACTCTGGAATTCCGCATCTCTCACACACACTCTGGGATTCCCTATCTCTCACAAACACTCTGGGATTCTCTCTCTCACACACACTCTGGTATTCCATATCTCACACACACTCTGGGATTCCCTATCTCTCACACACACTCTGGGATTCCCTCTCTCACACACACTCTGGGATTCCCTGTGTCTCACACACACTCTGGGATTCCCGATCTCTCACACGCACTCTGGGATTTCCTATCTCTCACACACTCTGGTATTCCCTATCACTCACACACACTCTGGGATTCCCTATCTCTCACACACACTCTGGGATTCCCTATGTCTCATACACTCTGGTATTCCCTATCTCTCACACACACTCTGGGACTCTCTGGGATTCTATCACACGCACTATGGGATTCCCTCGCTCAGACACACTCAGGGATTCCCTATATCTCACACACACTCTGGGATTCGCTATCTCTCACACACACTCTGGGATTCCCTATCTCTCACACACACTCCGGGAATCCGTATCTCTCTCACACACTCTGGGATTCCCTATCTCACACAAACTCTGGGATTCCCTATCACTCACACACACTCTGGGATTCCCTATCTCTCACACATATTCTGGGATTCCGTCACACACACTCGGAGAATCCCTATCTCCCTCACACACTCTGTGATTCCCTATCTCTCTTACACACTCTGGGATACACTATCTCACACACACTCTGAGATACACTATCTCACACACACTCTGGGATTCCCTATCTCTCACACACACTCTGGGATTCCGTACCTCTCACACGCACTCTGGGATTTCCTATCTCTCACACACAATGGTATTCCCTATCACTCACACACACTCTGGGATTCCCTAATCTCACACACACTCTGGGATTCCCTCACACACACTCTGGGATTCCCTATTTCACACACACTCTGGGATTCCCTATCTCTCACACACACTCTAGGATTCTCTCTTGCACACACACTCTGGGATTCCCTATCTCTCACACACACTCTGGGATTCCCTAATCTCTCACACACACTCTGGGATTCCCTATCTCTCACACACACTCTGCGATTCTCTATCTCTCACACACACTCTGGGATTCCCTATCTCTCACTCACACTCTTGGATTCCCTTTCTCTCTCACACACTCTGGGATACCCAATCTCTCACACACTCTCTGGGATTCCCGATCTCTCACACACACTCTGGGATTCCCTATCTCTCACACACACTCTGGGATTCCCCATCTCTCTCACACAATCTGGGATTCCCTATCTCTCACACACAGTCTGGGATTCCCTCTCTCTCACACACACTCTGGGATTCCCTCACACACACTCTGGGATTCCCTTTTTCACACACACTCTGGGATTCCCTATCTCTCACACACACTCTAGGATTCTCTCTTGAACACACACTCTGGGATTCCCTATCTCTCACACACACTCTGGGATTCCCTATCTTTCACACACACTCTGGGATTCCCAACCTCTCACACTCACTCTGAGATTCCCTATCTCCTACACACACTCTGGGATTCCCTCTCTCACACACACTCTGGAATTCCGCACCTCTCACACACACTCTGGGATTCCCTATCTCTCATAAACACTCTGGGATTCCATATCTCACACACACTCAGGGATTCCCTATCTCTCACAAACACTCTGGAATTTCCTCTCACACACACTCTGGGATTCCCTCTCTCTCACACTCAGTCTGGGATTCCTTATATCTCACACACACTCTGGAAATCCCTATCACTCACACACACACTCTGGGATTCCCTATCTCTCACACACACTCTGGGATTCCCTATCTCTCACACACATTCTGGGATTCCGTCACACACACTCGGGGAATCCCTATCTTTCACACACGCTCTGGGATTCCCTATCTCCCTCACACACTCTGGGATTCACTATCTCACACACACTCTGGGATTCCCTATCGCTCACACACAATCTGGAATTCCCTCCCACACACACACTCTGGGATTCCCTATCTCTCACACTCACTCAGGGATTCCCTATCTCTCACACACACTCTGGGATTCCCTATCTCTCACACACTCTGGAATTCTGTCTCTCACACACACTCTGGGATTCCCTATCTCTCACACTCACTCTGGGAATCCCTATCTCTCACACACACTCTGGGATTCCCTCTCTCACACACACTCTGGAATTCCGCATCTCTCACACACACTCTGGGATTCCCTATCTCTCACAAACACTCTGGGATTCCCTCTCTCACACACACTCTGGGATTCCCTATCTCTCACACACACTCTGGGATTCCCTATCGCTCACACACACTCTTAGTTTCCCTATCTCTCACACACACTCTGGGATTCCCTATCTCTCACAAACACTCTGGGATTCCCTCTCTCACACACACTCTGGTATTCCATATCTCACACACACTCTGGGATTCCTTATCTCTCACACACACTCTTAGATTCCCTATCTCTCACACACTCTGGGATTCCCTATCTCTCACACTCACTCTTAGATTCCCGATCTCTCACACACACTCTGGGATTCCCTCTCTCACACACACTCTGGGATTCCCTATCTCTCACACACACTCTGGGATTCCCTATCTCTCACACACTCTGGAATTCCGTCTCTCACACACACTCTGGGATTCCCTATCTCTCACACTCACTCTGGGAATCCCTATCTCTCACACACACTCTGGGATTCCCTCTCTCACACACACTCTGGAATTCCGCATCTCTCACACACACTCTGGGATTCCCTATCTCTCACAAACACACTGGGATTCCCTCTCTCACACACACTCTGGTATTCCATATCTCACACACACTCTGGGATTCCCTATCTCTCACAAACACACTGGGATTCCCTCTCTCACACACACTCTGGTATTCCATATCTCACACACACTCTGGGATTCCCTATCTCTCACACACACTCTTAGATTCCCGATCTCTCACACACACTCGGGGATTCCCTCTCTCACACACACTCTGGGATTCCCTATCTCTCACACACACTCTGGGATTCTCTATCTCTCACACACACTCTGGAATTCCGTCTCTCACTCACACTCTGGGATTCCCTTCCTCACAAACTCTGGGATACCCAATCTCTCACACACTCTCTGGGATTCCCTCTCTCTCACACACACTCTGGGATTCTCTATCTCTCACACACACTCTAGGATTCCTTATCTCTCACACACACTCTGGGATTCCCTATTTCTCTCACACACTCTGGGATTCCCTAATCTCTCACACACACTCTGGGATTCCCTATCTCTCACACACACTCTGGGACTCTCTATCTCTCACACACACACTGGGATTCCCCACCTCTCACTCACACTCTTGTATTCCCTTTCTCTCTCACACACTCTGGGATACCCAATCTCTCACTCACACTCTGGGATTCTCTATCTCTCACACACACTCTAGGATTCCTTATCTCTCACACACACTCTGGGATTCCCCATTTCTCTCACACACTCTGGGATTCCCTAATCTCTCACACACACTCTGGGATTCCCTATCTCTCACACACACTCTGGGACTCTCTATCTCTCACACACACACTGGGATTCCCCATCTCTCACTCACACTCTTGGATTCCCTTTCTCTCTCACACACTCTGAGATACCCAATCTCTCACACACTCTCTGGGATTCCCGATCACTCACACACACTCTGGGATTCCCTATCTCTCACACTCACTCTTGGATTCCCCATCTCTCTCACACAATCTGGGATTCCCTCTCTCTCACACACACTCTGGGATTCCCTCTCTCTCACACACACTCTGGGATTCCCTCACACACACTCTGGGATTCCCTATTTCACACACACTCTGGGATTCCCTATCTCTCACACACACTATGGGATTCCCTATCTCGCACACACACTCTGGGATTTCGTATATCTCACACACACTCTGGGATTCCCTATCTCTCACACACACTCTGGGATTCCCTATCTCTCACACACACTCTGGGATTCCCTACCTCTCACACACACTCTGGGATTCCCTAACTCTCACACTCACTCTGAGATTCCCTATCTCCTACACACACTCTGGGATTCCCTCTCTCACACACACTCTGGAATTCTGCATCTCTCACACACACTCTGGGATTCCCTATCACTAACACACACTCTGGGATTCCCTAACTCTCACACTCACTCTGAGATTCCCTATCTCCTACACACATTCTGGGATTCCCTCTCTCTCACACTCAGTCTGGGATTCCCTATCTCTCACACACACTCAAGGATTCCCTATCTCTCACACACACTCTGGAATTCCCTATCACTCACACACATACACTCTGGGATTCCCTATCTCTCACACACACTCAGGGATTCCCTATCTCTCACACACATTCTGGGATTCCGTCACACACACTCGGGGAATCCCTATCTTTCACACACACACTGGGATTCCCTCTCTCACACACACTCTGGTATTCCATATCTCACACACACTCTGGGATTCCCTATCTCTCACAAACACACTGGGATTCCCTCTCTCACACACACTCTGGTATTCCATATCTCACACACACTCTGGGATTCCCTATCTCTCACACACACTCTTAGATCCCCGATCTCTCACACACACTCTGGGATTCCCTCTCTCACACACACTCTGGGATTCCCTATCTCTCACACACACTCTGGGATTCTCTATCTCTCACACACACTCTGGAATTCCGTCTCTCACTCACACTCTGAGATTCCCTTTCTCTCTCACGAAGTCTGGGATACCCAATCTCTCACACACTCTCTGGGACTCCCTCTCTCTCACACACACTCTGGGATTCTCTATCTCTCACACACACTCTAGGATTCCTTATCTCTCACACACACTCTGGGATTCCCTATTTCTCTCACACACTCTGGGATTCCCTAATCTCTCACACACACTCTGGGATTCCCTATCTCTCACACACACTCTGGGACTCTCTATCTCTCACACACACACTGGGATTCCCCATCTCTCACACACACTCTTGGATTCCCTTTCTCTCTCACACACTCTGGGATACCCAATCTCTCACACACTCTCTGGGATTCCCGATCACTCACACACACTCTGGGATTCCCTATCTCTCACACACACTCTTGGATTCCCCATCTCTCTCACACAATCTGGGATTCCCTATCTCTCACACACACTCTGGGATTCCCTCTCTCTCACACACACTCTGGGATTCCCTCACACACACTCTGGGATTCCCTATTTCACACACACTCTGGGATTCCCTATCTCTCACAAACACACTGGGATTCCCTCTCTCACACACACTCTGGGATTCCCTATCTCTCACACACACTCTTAGATTCCCGATCTCTCACACACACTCTGGGATTCACTCTCTCACACACACTCTGGGATTCCCTATCTTGCACACACAGTCTGGGATTTCGTATATCTCACACACACTCTGGGATTCCCTATCTCTCACACACACTCTGGGATTCCCTATCTCTCACACACACTCTGGGATTCCCTACCTCTCACACACACTCTGGGATTCCCTAACTCTCACACTCACTCTGAGATTCCCTATCTCCTACACACACTCTGGGATTCCCTCTCTCACACACACTCTGGAATTCTGCATCTCTCACACACACTCTGGGATTCCCTATCTCTAACACACACTCTGGGATTCCCTAACTCTCACACTCACTCTGAGATTCCCTATCTCCTACACACATTCTGGGATTCCCTCTCTCTCACACTCAGTCTGGGATTCCCTATCTCTCACACACACTCAAGGATTCCCGATCTCTCACACACACACTCTGGAATTCCCTATCACTCACACACACACACACTCAGGGATTCCCTATCTCTCACACACATTCTAGGATTCCGTCACACACACTCGGGGAATCCCTATCTTTCACACACACTCTGGGATTCCCTATCTCTCTCACACACTCTGGGATTCACTATCTCACACACACTCTGGGATTCCCGCTCTCTCACACTCACTCTGGGATTCCGTCTCTCTCTCACACACATTCTGGGATTCCGCATCTCTCACACACACTCTGGGATTCCCTATCTCTCACACACACTCTGGAATTCCCTATCTATCACACACAATCTGGAATACCCTCTCACACACACACTCTGGGATTCCGCATCTCTCACACACACTGTGGTATTCCCTATCTCTCACACTCACTCAGCGATTCCCTATCTCTCACACACACTCTGGGATGCACTACCTATCACACACTCTGTAATTCGGTCTCTCACACACACTCTGTGATTCCCTATCTCTCACATTCATTCTGGGAATCCCTATCTCTCACACACACTCTGGGATTCCCTCTCTCACACACACTCTGGAATTCCGCATCTCTCACACACACTCTGGGATTCCCTATCTCTCACAAACACTCTGGGATTCCCTCTTTCACACACACTCTGGTATTCCATATCTCACACACACTCTGGGAATCCTTATCTCTCACACACACTCTTGGATTCCCTATCTCTCACACACACTCTGGGATTCCCTCTCTCACACACACTCTGGGATTCCCTGTGTCTCACACACACTCTGGGATTCCCGATCTCTCACACACACTCTGGGATTTCCTATCTCTCACACACTCTGGTATTCCCTATCACTCACACACACTCTGGAATTCCCTATGTCTCTTACACTCTGGTATTCCCTATCTCTCACACACACTCTGGGACTCTCTGGGATTCTATCACACGCACTCTGGGATTCCCTTGCTCAGACATACTCAGGGATTCCCTATATCTCACATACAGAGATATAGGGAGATAGGGAATCCCAGAGTGTGTGTGAGATATAGGGAATCCCTGAGTGTGTCTGAGCGAGGGAATCCCAGAGTGCGTGTGATTGAATCCCAGAGAGTCCCAGAGTATGTGAGAGAGATAGGGATTCCCTATCTCTCTCACATACTCTGGGATTCACTATCTCACACACACTCTGGGATTCCCGCTCTCTCACACACACTCTGGGATTCCGCAACTCTCACACACACTCTGGGATTCCCTATCTCTCACATACAATCTGGAATTCCCTCTCACACACACACTCTGGGATTCCCTATGTCTCACACACTCTGGAATTCCATCTCTCACACACACTCTGGGATTCCCTATCTGTCACACTCACTCTGGGAATCCCTATCTCTCACACACACTCTGGGATTCCCTCTCTCACACACACACTCTGGGATTCCCTATCTCTCACAAACACACTGGGATTCCCTATCTCTCACACACACTCTGGGATTCCCTATGTCTCATACACTCTGGTATCCCCTATCTCTCACACACACTCTGGGACTCTCTGTGATTCAATCACACGCACTCTGGGATTCCCTCGCTCAGACACACTCAGGGATTCCCTATATCTCACACACACTCTGGGATTCCCTATCTCTCTCACACACCCTGGGATTCACTATGTCACACACACTCTGGGATTTCCGCTCTCTCACACACACTCTGGGAGTCTCTGGGATTCTATCACACGCACTCTGGGATTCCCTCGCTCAGACACACTCAGGGATTCCCTATATCTCACACACACTCAGGGATTCCCTATCTCTCACACACACTCTGGGATTTCCTCTTGCACACACACTCTGGGATTTTGTATATCTCACACACACTCTGGGATTCCCTACCTCTCACACACACTCAGGGATTCCCCATCTCTCACACACACACTCTGGGATTCCCTATCTCTCACACTCTCTCTGAGATTCCCTATCTCCTCCACACACTCTGGGATTCCCTCTCTCACACACACTCTGGTATTCCATACCTCACACACACTCTGGGATTCCCTATCTCTCACACACACTCTGGGATTTCCTATCTCACACACACTCTGGGATTCCCGCTCTCTCACACACACTCTGGGAATCCGTCTCTCTCACACACACTCTGGGATTCCGCATCTCTCACACACACTCTGGGAGTCCCTATCTCTCACACACAATCTGGAATTCCCTCTCACACACACACTCTGGGATTCCCTATCTCTCACACACTCTGGAATTCCGTCTCTCACACACACTCTGGGATTCCCTATCTCTCACACTCACTCTGGGAATCCCTATCTCTCACACACACTCTGGGATTCCCTCTCTCACACACACTCTGGAATTACGCATCTCTCACACACACTCTGGGATTCCCTATCTCTCACAAACACTCTGGGATTCTCTCTCTCACACACACTCTGGTATTCCATATCTCACACACACTCTGGGATTCCCTATCTCTCATACACACTCTTGGATTCCCTATCTCTCACACACACTCTGGGATTCCCTGTGTCTCACACACACTCTGTGATTCCCGATCTCTCACACACACTCTGGGAATTCGTATCTCTCACACACAATGGTATTCCCTTTCACTCACACACACTCTGGGATTCCCTATCTCTCACACACACTCTGGGATTCCCTATGTCTCATACACACTCTGTGATTCCCGATCTCTCACACACACTCTGGGAATTCGTATCTCTCACACACAATGGTATTCCCTATCACTCACACACACTCTAGGATTCCCTATCTCTCACACACACTCTGGGATTCCCTATGTCTCATACACTCTGGTATTCCCTATCTCTCACACACACTCTGGGACTCTCTGGGATTCTATCACACGCATTCTGGGATTCCCTCGCTCAGACACACTCAGGGATTCCCTATATCTCACACACACTCTGGGATTCGCTATCTCTCACACACACTCTGGGATTCCCTATCTCACACAAACTCTGGGATTCCCTATCTCTCACACACACTCTGGGATTCCCTATCTCTCACACACATTCTGGGATTCCGTCACACACACTCGGAGAATCCCAATCTCCCTCACACACTCTGGGATTCACTATCTCACACACACTCTGGGATTCCCGATCTCTCACACACACTCTGGGATTCCCTATCTCTCACACAATCTGGAATTCCGTCTCTCACACACACTCTGGGATTCCCTATCTGTCACACTCACTCTGGGAATCCCTATCTCTCCAACAAACTCTGGGATTCCCTCTCTCACACACACTCTGGAATTCCGCATCTCTCACACAGACTCTGGGATTCCCTATCTCTCACAAACACTTTGGGATTCCCTCTCTCACACACACTCTGGTATTCCATACCTCACACACACTCTGGGATTCCCTATCTCTCACACACACTCTGGGATTTCCTATCTCTCACACACTCTGGTATTCCCTATCACTCACACACACTCTGGGACTCTCTGGGATTCTATCACACGCACTCTGGGATTCCCTCGCTGAGACACACTCAGGGATTCCCTATATCTAACACACACTCTGGGATTCCCTATCTCTCACACACACTCCGGGATTCCCTATCTCTCACACACACTCCGGGATTCCGTATCTCTCACACACACTCGGGGAATCCCTATCTTTCACACACACTCTGGGTTTCCCTATCTCCCTCACACACTCTGGGATTCACTATCTCACACACACTCTTGGATTCCGCATCTCTCACACACACTCTGGGATTCCCTATTTCTCACACACAATCTGGAATTCCCTCCCACACACACACTCTGGGATTCCCTATCTCTCACACTCACTCAGGGATTCCCTATCTCTCACACACACTCTGCGATTCCCTATCTCTCACACACTCTGGAATTCCGTCTCTCACACACACTCTGGGATTCCCTATCTGTCACACTCACTCTGGGAATCCCTATCTCTCACACACACTCTGGGATTCCCTCTCTCACACACACTCTGGAATTCCGCATCACTCACACACACTCTGGGATTCCCTATCTCTCACAAACACTCTGGGATTCCCTCTCTCACACACACACTCTGGTATTCCCTATCTCTCACACACACTCTGGGATTCCCTATCTCTCACACACACTCTTAGATTCCCTATCTCTCACACACACTCTGGGATTCCCTATCTCTCACAAACACTCTGGGATTCCCTCTCTCACACACACTCTGGTATTCCTTATCTCTCACACACACTCTTAGATTCCCTATCTCTCACACACACTCTGGGATTCCCTATCTCTCACACTCACTCAGGGATTCCCTATCTCTCACACACTCTGGAATTCCGTCTCTCACACACACTCTGGGATTCCCTATATCTCACACTCACTCTGGGAATCCCTATCTCTCACACACACTCTGGGATTCCCTCGCTCACACACACTCTGGAATTCCGCATCTCTCACACACACTCTGGGATTCCCTATCTCTCACAAACACACTGGGATTCCCTCTCTCACACACACTCTGGTATTCCATATCTCACACACAGTCCGGGATTCCCTATCTCTCACAAACACACTGGGATTCCCTCTCTCACACACACTCTGGTATTCCATATCTCACACACACTCTGGGATTCCCTATCTCTCACACACACTCTTAGATTCCCGATCTCTCACACACACTCTGGGATTCCCTCTCTCACACACACTCTGGGATTTCCTATCTCTCATACACACTCTGGGATTCCCCATCTCTCTCACACAATCTGGGATTCCCTATCTCTCACACACACTCTGGGATTCCCTCTCTCTCTCACACACCCTCTGGGATTCCCTCACACACACACTCTGGAATTCCTTATTTCACACACACTCTTGGATTCCCTATCTCTCACACACACTCTGGGATTCCCTCGCTCAGACACACTCAGGGATTCCCTATATATCACACACACTCTGGGATTCCCTATCTCTCTCACACACCCTGGGATTCACTATCTCACACACACTCTGGGATTCCCGCTCTCTCACACACTCTGGGATTCCCTATCTCTCACACACACTCAGGGATTCCCCATCTCTCACACACACACTCTGGGATACCCTATCTCTCACACTCACTCTGAGATTCCCTATCTCCTCCACACACTCTGGGATTCCCTCTCTCACACACACTCTGGAATTCCGCATCTCTCACACACACTCTGGGATTCCCTATCTCTCATAAACACTCTAGGATTCCCTATCTCACACACACTCTGGGATTCCCGCTCTCTCACACACAATCTGGGAATCCGTCTCTCTCACACACACTCTGGGATTCCGCATCTCTCACACACACTCTGGGAGTCCCTATCTCTCACACACAATCTGGAATTCCCTCTCACACACACACTCTGGGATTCCCTATCTCTCACACACTCTGGAATTCCGTCTCTCACACACACTCTGGGATTCCCTATCTCTCACACACACTCTGGGATTCCCTCTCTCACACACACTCTGGAATTCCGCATCTCTCACACACACTCTGGGATTCCCTATCTCTCACAAACACTCTGGGATTCTCTCTCTCACACACACTCTGGTATTCCATATCTCACACACACTCTGGGATTCCCTATCTCTCACACACACTCTGGGATTCCCTCTCTCACACACACTCTGGGATTCCCTGTGTCTCACACACACTCTGGGATTCCCGATCTCTCACACGCACTCTGGGATTTCCTATCTCTCACACACTCTGGTATTCCCTATCACTCACACACACTCTGGGATTCCCTATCTCTCACACACACTCTGGGATTCCCTATGTCTCATACACTCTGGTATTCCCTATCTCTCACACACACTCTGGGACTCTCTGGGATTCTATCACACGCACTATGGGATTCCCTCGCTCAGACACACTCAGGGATTCCCTATATCTCACACACACTCTGGGATTCGCTATCTCTCACACACACTCTGGGATTCCCTATCTCTCACACACACTCCGGGAATCCGTATCTCTCTCACACACTCTGGGATTCCCTATCTCACACAAACTCTGGGATTCCCTATCTCTCACACACACTCTGGGATTCCCTATCTCTCACACATATTCTGGGATTCCGTCACACACACTCGGAGAATCCCTATCTCCCTCACACACTCTGTGATTCCCTATCTCTCTTACACACTATGGGATACACTATCTCACACACACTCTGAGATACACTATCTCACACACACTCTGGGATTCCCTATCTCTCACACACACTCTGGGATTCCGTACCTCTCACACGCACTCTGGGATTTCCTATCTCTCACACACAATGGTATTCCCTATCACTCACACACACTCTGGGATTCCCTAATCTCACACACACTCTGGGATTCCCTCACACACACTCTGGGATTCCCTATTTCACACACACTCTGGGATTCCCTATCTCTCACACACACTCTAGGATTCTCTCTTGCACACACACTCTGGGATTCCCTATCTCTCACACACACTCTGGGATTCCCTAATCTCTCACACACACTCTGGGATTCCCTATCTCTCACACACACTCTGCGATTCTCTATCTCTCACACACACTCTGGGATTCCCTATCTCTCACTCACACTCTTGGATTCCCTTTCTCTCTCACACACTCTGGGATACCCAATCTCTCACACACTCTCTGGGATTCCCGATCTCTCACACACACTCTGGGATTCCCTATCTCTCACACACACTCTGGGATTCCCCATCTCTCTCACACAATCTGGGATTCCCTATCTCTCACACACAGTCTGGGATTCCCTCTCTCTCACACACACTCTGGGATTCCCTCACACACACTCTGGGATTCCCTTTTTCACACACACTCTGGGATTCCCTATCTCTCACACACACTCTAGGATTCTCTCTTGAACACACACTCTGGGATTCCCTATCTCTCACACACACTCTGGGATTCCCTATCTTTCACACACACTCTGGGATTCCCAACCTCTCACACTCACTCTGAGATTCCCTATCTCCTACACACACTCTGGGATTCCCTCTCTCACACACACTCTGGAATTCCGCACCTCTCACACACACTCTGGGATTCCCTATCTCTCATAAACACTCTGGGATTCCATATCTCACACACACTCAGGGATTCCCTATCTCTCACAAACACTCTGGAATTTCCTCTCACACACACTCTGGGATTCCCTCTCTCTCACACTCAGTCTGGGATTCCTTATATCTCACACACACTCTGGAAATCCCTATCACTCACACACACACTCTGGGATTCCCTATCTCTCACACACACTCTGGGATTCCCTATCTCTCACACACATTCTGGGATTCCGTCACACACACTCGGGGAATCCCTATCTTTCACACACGCTCTGGGATTCCCTATCTCCCTCACACACTCTGGGATTCACTATCTCACACACACTCTGGGATTCCCTATCGCTCACACACAATCTGGAATTCCCTCCCACACACACACTCTGGGATTCCCTATCTCTCACACTCACTCAGGGATTCCCTATCTCTCACACACACTCTGGGATTCCCTATCTCTCACACACTCTGGAATTCCGTCTCTCACACACACTCTGGGATTCCCTATCTCTCACACTCACTCTGGGAATCCCTATCTCTCACACACACTCTGGGATTCCCTCTCTCACACACACTCTGGAATTCCGCATCTCTCACACACACTCTGGGATTCCCTATCTCTCACAAACACTCTGGGATTCCCTCTCTCACACACACTCTGCTATTCCCTATCTCTCACACACACTCTGGGATTCCCTATCGCTCACACACACTCTTAGATTCCCTATCTCTCACACACACTCTGGGATTCCCTATCTCTCACAAACACTCTGGGATTCCCTCTCTCACACACACTCTGGTATTCCATATCTCACACACACTCTGGGATTCCTTATCTCTCACACACACTCTTAGATTCCCTATCTCTCACACACTCTGGGATTCCCTATCTCTCACACTCACTCTTAGATTCCCGATCTCTCACACACACTCTGGGATTCCCTCTCTCACACACACTCTGGGATTCCCTATCTCTCACACACACTCTGGGATTCCCTATCTCTCACACACTCTGGAATTCCGTCTCTCACACACACTCTGGGATTCCCTATCTCTCACACTCACTCTGGGAATCCCTATCTCTCACACACACTCTGGGATTCCCTCTCTCACACACACTCTGGAATTCCGCATCTCTCACACACACTCTGGGATTCCCTATCTCTCACAAACACACTGGGATTCCCTCTCTCACACACACTCTGGTATTCCATATCTCACACACACTCTGGGATTCCCTATCTCTCACAAACACACTGGGATTCCCTCTCTCACACACACTCTGGTATTCCATATCTCACACACACACTCTGGGATTCCCTATCTCTCACACACACTCTTAGATTCCCGATCTCTCACACACACTCAGGGATTCCCTCTCTCACACACACTCTGGGATTCCCTATCTCTCACACACACTCTGGGATTCTCTATCTCTCACACACACTCTGGAATTCCGTCTCTCACTCACACTCTGGGATTCCCTTCCTCACAAACTCTGGGATACCCAATCTCTCACACACTCTCTGGGATTCCCTCTCTCTCACACACACTCTGGGATTCTCTATCTCTCACACACACTCTAGGATTCCTTATCTCTCACACACACTCTGGGATTCCCTATTTCTCTCACACACTCTGGGATTCCCTAATCTCTCACACACACTCTGGGATTCCCTATCTCTCACACACACTCTGGGACTCTCTATCTCTCACACACACACTGGGATTCCCCACCTCTCACTCACACTCTTGTATTCCCTTTCTCTCTCACACACTCTGGGATACCCAATCTCTCACTCACACTCTGGGATTCTCTATCTCTCACACACACTCTAGGATTCCTTATCTCTCACACACACTCTGGGATTCCCCATTTCTCTCACACACTCTGGGATTCCCTAATCTCTCACACACACTCTGGGATTCCCTATCTCTCACACACACTCTGGGACTCTCTATCTCCCACACACACACTGGGATTCCCCATCTCTCACTCACACTCTTGGATTCCCTTTCTCTCTCACACACTCTGAGATACCCAATCTCTCACACACTCTCTGGGATTCCCGATCACTCACACACACTCTGGGATTCCCTATCTCTCACACTCACTCTTGGATTCCCCATCTCTCTCACACAATCTGGGATTCCCTCTCTCTCACACACACTCTGGGATTCCCTCTCTCTCACACACACTCTGGGATTCCCTCACACACACTCTGGGATTCCCTATTTCACACACACTCTGGGATTCCCTATCTCTCACACACACTATGGGATTCCCTATCTCGCACACACACTCTGGGATTTCGTATATCTCACACACACTCTGGGATTCCCTATCTCTCACACACACTCTGGGATTCCCTATCTCTCACACACACTCTGGGATTCCCTACCTCTCACACACACTCTGGGATTCCCTAACTCTCACACTCACTCTGAGATTCCCTATCTCCTACACACACTCTGGGATTCCCTCTCTCACACACACTCTGGAATTCTGCATCTCTCACACACACTCTGGGATTCCCTATCACTAACACACACTCTGGGATTCCCTAACTCTCACACTCACTCTGAGATTCCCTATCTCCTACACACATTCTGGGATTCCCTCTCTCTCACACTCAGTCTGGGATTCCCTATCTCTCACACACACTCAAGGATTCCCTATCTCTCACACACACTCTGGAATTCCCTATCACTCACACACATACACTCTGGGATTCCCTATCTCTCACACACACTCAGGGATTCCCTATCTCTCACACACATTCTGGGATTCCGTCACACACACTCGGGGAATCCCTATCTTTCACACACACTCTGGGATTCCCTATCTCTCTCACACACTCTGGGATTCACTATCTCACACACACTCCGGGATTCCCGCTCTCTCACACACACTCTGGGATTCCGCATCTCTCACACACACTCTGGTATTCCCTATCTCTCACACTCACTCAGGGATTCCCTATCTCTCACACACACTCTGGGATGCACTACCTATCACACACTCTGTAATTCGCTCTCTCACACACACTCTGGGATTTCCTATCTCTCACATTCACTCTGGGAATCCCTATCTCTCACACACACTCTGGGATTCCCTCTCTCACACACACTCAGGAATTCCGCATCTCTCACACACACTCTGGGATTCCCTATCTCTCACAAACACTCTGGGATTCCCTCTCTCACACACACTCTGGTATTCCATATCTCACACACACTCTGGGAATCCTTATCTCTCACACACACTCTTGGATTCCCTATCTCTCACACACACTCAGGGATTCCCTCTCTCACACACACTCTGGGATTCCCTGTGTCTCACACACACTCTGGGATTTCCGATCTCTCACACACACTCTGGGATTTCCTATCTCTCACACACTCTGGTATTCCCTATCACTCACACACACTCTGGAATTCCCTATGTCTCATACACTCTGGTATTCCCTATCTCTCACACACACTCTGGGACTCTCTGGGATTCTATCACACGCACTCTGGGATTCCCTTGCTCAGACATACTCAGGGATTCCCTATATCTCACACACAGAGATATAGGGAGATAGGGAATCTAAGAGTGTGTGTGTGATATAGGGAATCCCTGAGTGTGTCTGAGCGAGGGAATCCCAGAGTGCGTGTGATTGAATCCCAGAGAGTCCCAGAGTATGTGAGAGAGATAGGGATTCCCTATCTCTCTCACATACTCTGGGATTCACTATCTCACACACACTCTGGGATTCCCGCTCTCTCACACACACTCTGGGATTCCGTCTCTCTCACACACACTCTGGGATTCCGCATCTCTCACACACACTCTGGGATTCCCTATCTCTCACATACAATCTGGAATTCCCTCTCACACACACACTCTTGGATTCCCTATCTCTCACACACTCTGGAATTCCATCTCTCACACACACTCTGGGATTCCCTATCTCTCACACTCACTCTGGGAATCCCGATCTCTCACACACACTCTGGGATTCCCTATCTCTCACACTGACTCAGGGATTCCCTATCTCTCACACACACTCTGGGATTCCCTATCTCTCACACACTCTGGAATTCCGTCTCTCACACACACTCTGGGATTCCCTATCTCTCACACTCACTCTGGGAATCCCTATCTCTCACACACACTCTGGGATTCCCTCTCTCACACACACTCTGGAATTCCGCATCTCTCACACACACTCTGGGATTCCCTATCTCTCACTAACACACTGGGATTCCCTCTCTCACACACACTCTGGTATTCCATATCTCACACACACTCTGGGATTCCCTATCTCTCACAAACACACTGGGATTCCCTCTCTCACACACACTCTGGTATTCCATATCTCACACACACTCTGGGATTCCCTATCTCTCACACACACTCTTAGATCCCCGATCTCTCACACACACTCTGGGATTCCCTCTCTCACACACACTCTGGGATTCCCTATCTCTCACACACACTCTGGGATTCTCTATCTCTCACACACACTCTGGAATTCCGTCTCTCACTCACACTCTGAGATTCCCTTTCTCTCTCACGAAGTCTGGGATACCCAATCTCTCACACACTCTCTGGGACTCCCTCTCTCTCACACACACTCTGGGATTCTCTATCTCTCACACACACTCTAGGATTCCTTATCTCTCACACACACTCTGGGATTCCCTATTTCTCTCACACACTCTGGGATTCCCTAATCTCTCACACACACTCTGGGATTCCCTATCTCTCACACACACTCTGGGACTCTCTATCTCTCACACACACACTGGGATTCCCCATCTCTCACACACACTCTTGGATTCCCTTTCTCTCTCACACACTCTGGGATACCCAATCTCTCACACACTCTCTGGGATTCCCGATCACTCACACACACTCTGGGATTCCCTATCTCTCACACACACTCTTGGATTCCCCATCTCTCTCACACAATCTGGGATTCCCTATCTCTCACACACACTCTGGGATTCCGCATCTCTCACACACACTGTGGTATTCCCTATCTCTCACACTCACTCAGCGATTCCCTATCTCTCACACACACTCTGGGATGCACTACCTATCACACACTCTGTAATTCGGTCTCTCACACACACTCTGTGATTCCCTATCTCTCACATTCACTCTGGGAATCCCTATCTCTCACACACACTCTGGGATTCCCTCTCTCACACACACTCTGGAATTCCGCATCTCTCACACACACTCTGGGATTCCCTATCTCTCACAAACACTCTGGGATTCCCTCTTTCACACACACTCTGGTATTCCATATCTCACACACACTCTGGGAATCCTTATCTCTCACACACACTCTTGGATTCCCTATCTCTCACACACACTCTGGGATTCCCTCTCTCACACACACTCTGGGATTCCCTGTGTCTCACACACACTCTGGGATTCCCGATCTCTCACACACACTCTGGGATTTCCTATCTCTCACACACTCTGGTATTCCCTATCACTCACACACACTCTGGAATTCCCTATGTCTCTTACACTCTGGTATTCCCTATCTCTCACACACACTCTGGGACTCTCTGGGATTCTATCACACGCACTCTGGGATTCCCTTGCTCAGACATACTCAGGGATTCCCTATATCTCACATACAGAGATATAGGGAGATAGGGAATCCCAGAGTGTGTGTGAGATATAGGGAATCCCTGAGTGTGTCTGAGCGAGGGAATCCCAGAGTGCGTGTGATTGAATCCCAGAGAGTCCCAGAGTATGTGAGAGAGATAGGGATTCCCTATCTCTCTCACATACTCTGGGATTCACTATCTCACACACACTCTGGGATTCCCGCTCTCTCACACACACTCTGGGATTCCGCAACTCTCACACACACTCTGGGATTCCCTATCTCTCACATACAATCTGGAATTCCCTCTCACACACACACTCTGGGATTCCCTATGTCTCACACACTCTGGAATTCCATCTCTCACACACACTCTGGGATTCCCTATCTGTCACACTCACTCTGGGAATCCCTATCTCTCACACACACTCTGGGATTCCCTCTCTCACACACACACTCTGGGATTCCCTATCTCTCACAAACACACTGGGATTCCCTATCTCTCACACACACTCTGGGATTCCCTATGTCTCATACACTCTGGGATTTCCGCTCTCTCACACACACACTCTGGGATTCCCTATCTCTCACAAACACACTGGGATTCCCTATCTCTCACACACACTCTGGGACTCTCTGTGATTCAATCACACGCACTCTGGGATTCCCTCGCTCAGACACACTCAGGGATTCCCTATATCTCACACACACTCTGGGATTCCCTATCTCTCTCACACACCCTGGGATTCACTATCTCACACACACTCTGGGATTTCCGCTCTCTCACACACACTCTGGGACTCTCTGGGATTCTATCACACGCACTCTGGGATTCCCTCGCTCAGACACACTCAGGGATTCCCTATATCTCACACACACTCTGGGATTCCCTATCTCTCACACACACTCTGGGATTCCCTCTTGCACACACACTCTGGGATTTTGTATATCTCACACACACTCTGGGATTCCCTACCTCTCACACACACTCAGGGATTCCCCATCTCTCACACACACACTCTGGGATTCCCTATCTCTCACACTCTCTCTGAGATTCCCTATCTCCTCCACACACTCTGGGATTCCCTCTCTCACACACACTCTGGTATTCCATACCTCACACACACTCTGGGATTCCCTATCTCTCACACATACTCTGGGATTTCCTATCTCACACACACTCTGGGATTCCCGCTCTCTCACACACACTCTGGGAATCCGTCTCTCTCACACACACTCTGGGATTCCGCATCTCTCACACACACTCTGGGAGTCCCTATCTCTCACACACAATCTGGAATTCCCTCTCACACACACACTCTGGGATTCCCTATCTCTCACACACTCTGGAATTCCGTCTCTCACACACACTCTGGGATTCCCTATCTCTCACACTCACTCTGGGAATCCCTATCTCTCACACACACTCTGGGATTCCCTCTCTCACACACACTCTGGAATTACGCATCTCTCACACACACTCTGGGATTCCCTATCTCTCACAAACACTCTGGGATTCTGTCTCTCACACACACTCTGGTATTCCATATCTCACACACACTCTGGGATTCCCTATCTCTCATACACACTCTTGGATTCCCTATCTCTCACACACACTCTGGGATTCCCTGTGTCTCACACACACTCTGTGATTCCCGATCTCTCACACACACTCTGGGAATTCGTATCTCTCACACACAATGGTATTCCCTATCACTCACACACACTCTTAGATTCCCTATCTCTCACACACACTCTGGGATTCCCTATCTCTCACACTCACTCAGGGATTCCCTATCTCTCACACACTCTGGAATTCCGTCTCTCACACACACTCTGGGATTCCCTATATCTCACACTCACTCTGGGAATCCCTATCTCTCACACACACTCTGGGATTCCCTCGCTCACACACACTCTGGAATTCCGCATCTCTCACACACACTCTGGGATTCCCTATCTCTCACAAACACACTGGGATTCCCTCTCTCACACACACTCTGGTATTCCATATCTCACACACAGTCCGGGATTCCCTATCTCTCACAAACACACTGGGATTCCCTCTCTCACACACACTCTGGTATTCCATATCTCACACACACTCTGGGATTCCCTATCTCTCACACACACTCTTAGATTCCCGATCTCTCACACACACTCTGGGATTCCCTCTCTCACACACACTCTGGGATTTCCTATCTCTCATACACACTCTGGGATTCCCCATCTCTCTCACACAATCTGGGATTCCCTATCTCTCACACACACTCTGGGATTCCCTCTCTCTCTCACACACCCTCTGGGATTCCCTCACACACACACTCTGGAATTCCTTATTTCACACACACTCTTGGATTCCCTATCTCTCACACACACTCTGGGATTCCCTATGTCTCATACACACTCTGTGATTCCCGATCTCTCACACACACTCTGGGAATTCGTATCTCTCACACACAATGGTATTCCCTATCACTCACACACACTCTAGGATTCCCTATCTCTCACACACACTCTGGGATTCCCT
Organism: Chiloscyllium plagiosum; assembly: GCF_037043375.1. Taxonomy (NCBI): domain Eukaryota; kingdom Metazoa; phylum Chordata; class Chondrichthyes; order Orectolobiformes; family Hemiscylliidae; genus Chiloscyllium; species Chiloscyllium plagiosum. Next base: position 6,993,549 of record NW_028270192.1, on the reverse strand, counting down.
ATGTCTCATACACTCTGGTATTCCCTATCTCTCACACACACTCTGGGACTCTCTGGGATTCTATCACACGCATTCTGGGATTCCCTCGCTCAGACACACTCAGGGATTCCCTATATCTCACACGCACTCTGGGATTCGCTATCTCTCACACACACTCTGGGATTCCCTATCTCACACAAACTCTGGGATTCCCTATCTCTCACACACACTCTGGGATTCCCTATCTCTCACACACATTCTGGGATTCCGTCACACACACTCGGAGAATCCCAATCTCCCTCACACACTCTGGGATTCACTATCTCACACACACTCTGGGATTCCCGATCTCTCACACACACTCTGGGATTCCCTATCTCTCACACAATCTGGAATTCCGTCTCTCACACACACTCTGGGATTCCCTATCTGTCACACTCACTCTGGGAATCCCTATCTCTCCAACAAACTCTGGGATTCCCTCTCTCACACACACTCTGGAATTCCGCATCTCTCACACAGACTCTGGGATTCCCTATCTCTCACAAACACTTTGGGATTCCCTCTCTCACACACACTCTGGTATTCCATACCTCACACACACTCTGGGATTCCCTATCTCTCACACACACTCTGGGATTTCCTATCTCTCACACACTCTGGTATTCCCTATCACTCACACACACTCTGGGACTCTCTGGGATTCTATCACACGCACTCTGGGATTCCCTCGCTGAGACACACTCAGGGATTCCCTATATCTAACACACACTCAGGGATTCGCTATCTCTCACACACACTCTGGGATTCCCTATCTCTCACACACACTCCGGGATTCCGTATCTCTCTCACACACTCTGGGATTCCCTATCTCACACAAACTCTGGGATTCCCTATCTCCCTCACACACTCTGGGATTCACTATCTCACACACACTCTTGGATTCCGCATCTCTCACACACACTCTGGGATTCCCTATTTCTCACACACAATCTGGAATTCCCTCCCACACACACACTCTGGGATTCCCTATCTCTCACACTCACTCAGGGATTCCCTATCTCTCACACACACTCTGCGATTCCCTATCTCTCACACACTCTGGAATTCCGTCTCTCACACACACTCTGGGATTCCCTATCTGTCACACTCACTCTGGGAATCCCTATCTCTCACACACACTCTGGGATTCCCTCTCTCACACACACTCTGGAATTCCGCATCACTCACACACACTCTGGGATTCCCTATCTCTCACAAACACTCTGGGATTCCCTCTCTCACACACACACTCTGGTATTCCCTATCTCTCACACACACTCTGGGATTCCCTATCTCTCACACACACTCTTAGATTCCCTATCTCTCACACACACTCTGGGATTCCCTATCTCTCACAAACACTCTGGGATTCCCTCTCTCACACACACTCTGGTATTCCTTATCTCTCACACACACTCTTAGATTCCCTATCTCTCACACACACTCTGGGATTCCCTATCTCTCACACTCACTCAGGGATTCCCTATCTCTCACACACTCTGGAATTCCGTCTCTCACACACACTCTGGGATTCCCTATATCTCACACTCACTCTGGGAATCCCTATCTCTCACACACACTCTGGGATTCCCTCGCTCACACACACTCTGGAATTCCGCATCTCTCACACACACTCTGGGATTCCCTATCTCTCACAAACACACTGGGATTCCCTCTCTCACACACACTCTGGTATTCCATATCTCACACACAGTCCGGGATTCCCTATCTCTCACAAACACACTGGGATTCCCTCTCTCACACACACTCTGGTATTCCATATCTCACACACACTCTGGGATTCCCTATCTCTCACACACACTCTTAGATTCCCGATCTCTCACACACACTCTGGGATTCCCTCTCTCACACACACTCTGGGATTTCCTATCTCTCATACACACTCTGGGATTCCCCATCTCTCTCACACAATCTGGGATTCCCTATCTCTCACACACACTCTGGGATTCCCTCTCTCTCTCACACACCCTCTGGGATTCCCTCACACACACACTCTGGAATTCCTTATTTCACACACACTCTTGGATTCCCTATCTCTCACACACACTCTGGGATTCCCTAACCCTCACACTCACTCTTAGATTCCCTATCTCCTACACACACTCTGGGATTCCCTCTCTCACACACACTCTGGAATTCCGCATCTCTCACACACACTCTGGGATTCCCTATCTCTCACAAACACTCTGGGATTCCCTCTCTCACACACACACTCTGGTATTCCCTATCTCTCACACACACTCTGGGATTCCCTATCTCTCACACACACTCTTAGATTCCCTATCTCTCACACACACTCTGGGATTCCCTATCTCTCACAAACACTCTGGGATTCCCTCTCTCACACACACTCTGGTATTCCTTATCTCTCACACACACTCTTAGATTCCCTATCTCTCACACACACTCTGGGATTCCCTATCTCTCACACTCACTCAGGGATTCCCTATCTCTCACACACTCTGGAATTCCGTCTCTCACACACACTCTGGGATTCCCTATATCTCACACTCACTCTGGGAATCCCTATCTCTCACACACACTCTGGGATTCCCTCGCTCACACACACTCTGGAATTCCGCATCTCTCACACACACTCTGGGATTCCCTATCTCTCACAAACACACTGGGATTCCCTCTCTCACACACACTCTGGTATTCCATATCTCACACACAGTCCGGGATTCCCTATCTCTCACAAACACACTGGGATTCCCTCTCTCACACACACTCTGGTATTCCATATCTCACACACACTCTGGGATTCCCTATCTCTCACACACACTCTTAGATTCCCGATCTCTCACACACACTCTGGGATTCCCTCTCTCACACACACTCTGGGATTTCCTATCTCTCATACACACTCTGGGATTCCCCATCTCTCTCACACAATCTGGGATTCCCTATCTCTCACACACACTCTGGGATTCCCTCTCTCTCTCACACACCCTCTGGGATTCCCTCACACACACACTCTGGAATTCCTTATTTCACACACACTCTTGGATTCCCTATCTCTCACACACACTCTGGGATTCCCTAACCCTCACACTCACTCTTAGATTCCCTATCTCCTACACACACTCTGGGATTCCCTCTCTCACACACACTCTGGAATTCCGCATCTCTCACACACACTCTGGGATTCCATATCTCTCATAAACACTCTGGGATTCCCTATCTCACACACACTCAGGGATTCCCTATCTCTCACAAACAATCTGGAATTCCCTCTCACACACACACTCTGGGATTCCCTCTCTCTCACACTCAGTCTGGGATTCCCTATCTCTCACACACACTCTGGGATTCCCTATCTCTCACACACACACTGGAATTCCCTATCACTCACACACACACTCTGGGATTCCCTATCTAACTCACACACTCAGGGATTCCCTACCTCTCACACACATTCTGGGATTCCGTCACACACACTCGGGGAATCCCTATCTTTCTCACACACTCTGGGATTCCCCATCTCTCTCACACACTCTGGGATACACTATCTCACACACACTCTGGGATTCCCTATCTCTCACACACACTCTGGGATTCCTTCTCTCTCACACACACTCTGGGATTCCGCATCTCTCACAACACTCTGGGATTCCCTATCTCACACACACAATCTGGAATTCCCTCTCACACACACACTCTGGGATTCCCTATCTCTCACACACAATCTGGAATTCCCTCTCACACACACACTCTGGGATTCCCTATCTCTCACACACTCTGGAATTCCGTCTCTCACAAACACTCTGGGATTCCCTATCTCTCACACTCACTCTGGGAATCCCTATCTCTCACACACACTCTGGGATTCCCTCTCTCACACACACTCTGGAATTCCGCATCTCTCACACACACTCTGGGATTCCCTATCTCTCACAAACACTTTGGGATTCCCTATCTCACACACACTCTGGCATTCCATATCTCACACACACTCTGGGATTCACTATCTCTCACACACACTCTTGGATTCCCAATCTCTCACACACACTCTGGGAATTCTCTATCTCTCACACACACTCTGGGATTCCCTGTGTCTCACACACACTCTGGGATTCCCGATCTCTCACACACACTCTGGGATTTCCTATCTCTCACACACAATGGTATTCCCTATCACTCACACACACTCTGGGATTCCCTATCTCTCAAATACACTCTGGGATTCCCTATGTCTCATACACTCTGGTATTCCCTATCTCTCACACACACTCTGGGACTCTCTGGGATTCTATCACACGCACTCTGGGATTCCCTCGCTCAGACACACTCAGGGGTTCCCTATATCTAACACACACTCTGGTATTCGCTATCTCTCACACACACTCTGGGATTCCCTATCTCTCACACACACTCCGGGATTCCGTATCTCTCTCACACAATCTGGGATTGCCTATCTCACACAAACTCTGGGAATCCCTATCTCTCACACACACTCTGGGATTCCCTATCTCTCACACACATTCTGGGATTCCGTCACACACTCTCGGGGAATCCCTATCTTTCACACACACTCTGGGATTCCCTATCTCCCTCGCACACTCTGGGATTCACTATCTCACACACACTCTGGGATTCCGCATCTCTCACACACACTCTGGGATTCCCTATTTCTCACACACAATCTGGAATTCCCTCCCACACACACACTCTGGGATTCCCTATCTCTCACACTCACTCAGGGATTCACTATCTCTCACACACACTCTGCGATTCCCTATCTCTCACACACTCTGGAATTCCGTCTCTCACACACACTCTGGGATTCCCTATCTCACACACTCACTCTGGGAATCCGTATCTCTCACACACACTCTGGGATTCCCTCTCTCACACACACTCTGGAATTCTGCATCTCTCACACACACTCTGGGATTCCCTATCTCTCACAAACACTCTGGGATTCCCTCTCTCACACACACTCTGGTATTCCCTATCTCTCACACACACTCTGGGATTCCCTATCTCTCACACACACTCTTAGATTCCCTATCTCTCACACACACTCTGGGATTCCCTATCTCTCACAAACACTCTGGGATTCCCTCTCTCACACACACTCTGGTATTCCATATCTCACACACACTCTGGGATTCCTTATCTCTCATACACACTCTTAGATTCCCTATCTCTCTCACACACTCTGGGATTCCCTATCTCTCACACACTCTGGAATTCCGTCTCTCACACACACTCTGGGATTCCCTATCTCTCACACTCACTCTGGGAATCCTTATCTCTCACACACACTCTGGGATTCCCTCTCTCACACACACTCTGGAATTCCGCATCTCTCACACACACTCTGGGATTCCCTATCTCTCACAAACACACTGGGATTCCCTCTCTCACACACACTCTGGTATTCCATATCTCACACACACTCTGGGATTCCCTATCTCTCACACACAATCTGGAATTCCCTCTCACACACACACTCTGGGATTCTCTATCTCTCACACTGACTCAGGGATTCCCTATCTCTCACACACACTCTGGGATTCCCTATCTCTCACACACTCTGGAATTCCGTCTCTCACACACACTCTGGGATTCCCTATCTCTCACACTCACTCTGGGAATCCCTATCTCTCACACTCACTCTGGGATTCCCTATCTCTCACACTCACTCTTGGATTCCCTATCTCTCACACACACTCTGGGATTCCCTCTCTCACACACACTCTGGGATTCCCTGTGTCTCACACGCACTCTGGGATTCCCTATCTCTCACACACACTCTGGGATTCCCTATCTCTCACACACTCTGGAATTCCGTCTCTCACACTCACTCTGGGATTCCCTATCTCTCACACTCACTCTGGGAATCCCTATCTCTCACACACACTCTGGGATTTCCTATCTCTCACACACTCTGGTATTCCCTATCACTCACACACACTCTGGGATTCGCTATCTCACACACACACTCTGGGATTCCCTATCTCTCATACACTCTGGTATTCCCTATCTCTCACTCAAACTCTGGGACTCTCTGGGATTCTATCACACACACTGGGATTCCCTCGCTCAGACACACTCAGGGATTCCCTATATCTCACACACACTCTGGGATTCGCTATCTCTCACACACACTCTGGGATTCCCTATCTCTCACACACACTCCGGGATTCCGTATCTCTCTCACACACTCTGGGATTCCCTTTCTCACACAAATTCTGGGATTCCCTATCTCTCACACACACTCTGGGATTCCCTATCTCTCACACACACTGTGGGATTCCCTCTCCCTCACACTCACTCTGGGATTCCCTATCTCTCACACACACTGTGGGATTCCGCATCTCTGACACACACTTTGGGATTCCCTATCTCTCACACACACTCTGGGATTCCCTATCTCTCAAATACACTCTGGGATTCCCTATGTCTCATACACTCTGGTATTCCCTATCTCTCACACACACTCTGGGACTCTCTGGGATTCTATCACACGCACTCTGGGATTCCCTCGCTCAGACACACTCAGGGGTTCCCTATATCTAACACACACTCTGGTATTCGCTATCTCTCACACACACTCTGGGATTCCCTATCTCTCACACACACTCCGGGATTCCGTATCTCTCTCACACAATCTGGGATTGCCTATCTCACACAAACTCTGGGAATCCCTATCTCTCACACACACTCTGGGATTCCCTATCTCTCACACACATTCTGGGATTCCGTCACACACTCTCGGGGAATCCCTATCTTTCACACACACTCTGGGATTCCCTATCTCCCTCGCACACTCTGGGATTCACTATCTCACACACACTCTGGGATTCCGCATCTCTCACACACACTCTGGGATTCCCTATTTCTCACACGCAATCTGGAATTCCCTCCCACACACACACTCTGGGATTCCCTATCTCTCACACTCACTCAGGGATTCACTATCTCTCACACACACTCTGCGATTCCCTATCTCTCACACACTCTGGAATTCCGTCTCTCACACACACTCTGGGATTCCCTATCTCTCACACTCACTCTGGGAATCCGTATCTCTCACACACACTCTGGGATTCCCTCTCTCACACACACTCTGGAATTCTGCATCTCTCACACACACTCTGGGATTCCCTATCTCTCACAAACACTCTGGGATTCCCTCTCTCACACACACTCTGGTATTCCCTATCTCTCACACACACTCTGGGATTCCCTATCTCTCACACACACTCTTAGATTCCCTATCTCTCACACACACTCTGGGATTCCCTATCTCTCACAAACACTCTGGGATTCCCTCTCTCACACACACTCTGGTATTCCATATCTCACACACACTCTGGGATTCCTTATCTCTCATACACACTCTTAGATTCCCTATCTCTCTCACACACTCTGGGATTCCCTATCTCTCACACACTCTGGAATTCCGTCTCTCACACACACTCTGGGATTCCCTATCTCTCACACTCACTCTGGGAATCCTTATCTCTCACACACACTCTGGGATTCCCTCTCTCACACACACTCTGGAATTCCGCATCTCTCACACACACTCTGGGATTCCCTATCTCTCACAAACACACTGGGATTCCCTCTCTCACACACACTCTGGTATTCCATATCTCACACACACTCTGGGATTCCCTATCTCTCACACACAATCTGGAATTCCCTCTCACACACACACTCTGGGATTCTCTATCTCTCACACTGACTCAGGGATTCCCTATCTCTCACACACACTCTGGGATTCCCTATCTCTCACACACTCTGGAATTCCGTCTCTCACACACACTCTGGGATTCCCTATCTCTCACACTCACTCTGGGAATCCCTATCTCTCACACTCACTCTGGGATTCCCTATCTCTCACACTCACTCTTGGATTCCCTATCTCTCACACACACTCTGGGATTCCCTCTCTCACACACACTCTGGGATTCCCTGTGTCTCACACGCACTCTGGGATTCCCTATCTCTCACACACACTCTGGGATTCCCTATCTCTCACACACTCTGGAATTCCGTCTCTCACACTCACTCTGGGATTCCCTATCTCTCACACTCACTCTGGGAATCCCTATCTCTCACACACACTCTGGGATTTCCTATCTCTCACACACTCTGGTATTCCCTATCACTCACACACACTCTGGGATTCGCTATCTCACACACACACTCTGGGATTCCCTATCTCTCATACACTCTGGTATTCCCTATCTCTCACTCAAACTCTGGGACTCTCTGGGATTCTATCACACACACTGGGATTCCCTCGCTCAGACACACTCAGGGATTCCCTATATCTCACACACACTCTGGGATTCGCTATCTCTCACACACACTCTGGGATTCCCTATCTCTCACACACACTCCGGGATTCCGTATCTCTCTCACACACTCTGGGATTCCCTATCTCACACAAATTCTGGGATTCCCTATCTCTCACACACACTCTGGGATTCCCTATCTCTCACACACACTGTGGGATTCCCTCTCCCTCACACTCACTCTGGGATTCCCTATCTCTCACACACACTGTGGGATTCCGCATCTCTGACACACACTTTGGGATTCCCTATCTCTCACACACACTCTGGGATTCCCTATCTCTCATACACACTCTGGGATTCCCTCTCTCAACCACACTCTGCGATTTCGTATCTCTCACACACTCTGGGATTCCCTATCACTCACCAACACTCTGGGATTCCCTATCTCTCACACATACTCTGGGATTCCCTATCTCTCACGCACACACTGGGATTCTCTATCTCTCACACACACTCTGGGATTTCCTATCTCTCACACACTCTGGGATTCCCTATCACTCACCAACACTCTGTGATTCCCAATCTCTCACACATACTCTGGGATTCCCTATCTCTCACACACACTCTGGGATTCTCTATCTCTCACACACAATCTAGGATTCCTTATCTCTCACACACACTCTGGGATTCCCTATCTCTCACACACACTCTGGGATTCCCTAATCTCTCACACACACTCTGGGATTCCCTATCCCTCACACACACTCTGGGATTCTCTATCTCTCACACACACTCTGGGATTCCCTATCTCTCACTCACACTCTTGGATTCCCTTTCTCTCTCACACACTCTGGGATACCCAATCTCTCACACACTCTCTGGGATTCCCGATCTCTCACACACACTCTGGGATTCCCTATCTCTCACACACACTCTGGGATTCCCCATCTCTATCACACAATCTGGGATTCCCTTTCTCTCACACACACTCTGGGATTCCCTATTCCTCACACACACTCTGGGATTCCCTATCTCTCACACACACTCTGGGATTCCCTCTTGCACACACACTCTGGGATTTCGTATGTCTCACACACACTCTGGGATTCCCTATCTCTCACACACACTCTGGGATTCCCTACCACTCACACTCACTCTGAGATTCCCTATCTCCTACACACACTCTGGGATTCCCTCTCTCACAGACACTCTGGAATTCCGCATCTCTCACACACACTCTGGGATTCCATATCTCTCATAAACACACTCTGGGATTCCCTATCTCATACACACTCAGGGATTCCCTATCTCTCACAAACACTCTGGAATTCCCTCTCACACACACACTTTGGGATTCCCTCTCTCTCACACTCAGTCTGGGATTCCCTATCTCTCACACACTCTGGTATTCCATATCTCACACACACTCTGGGATTCCCTATCTCTCACAAACACACTGGGATTCCCTCTCTCACACACACTCTCGGATTCCATATCTCACACACACTCTGGGATTCCCTATCTCTCACACACACTCTTAGATTCCCGATCTCTCACACACACTCTGGGATTCCCTCTCTCACACACACTCTGGGATTCCCTATCTCTCACACACACTCTGGGATTCTCTATCTCTCACACACACTCTGGGATTCCCTATCTCTCACTCACAGTCTTGGATTCCCTTTCTCTCTCACGCACTCTGGGATACCCAATCTCTCACACACTCTCTGGGATTCCCGATCTCTCACACACACTCTGGGATTCCCTATCTCTCATACACACTCTGGGATTCCCCATCTCTCTCACACAATCTGGGATTCGTTATCTCTCACACACACTCTGGGATTCCCTCTCTCTCTCATACACACTCTGGGATTCCCTCACACACACTCTGGGATTCCCTATCTCACACACACTCAGGGATACCCTATCTCTCACAAACAATCTGGAATTCCCTCTCACACACACAGTCTGGGATTCCCTCTCTCTCACACTCAGTCTGGGATTCCCTATCTCTCACACACACTCTGGGATTCCCTATCTCTCACACACACTCTGGAATTCCCTATCACTCACACACACACTCTGGGATTCCCTATCTCTCACACACACTCAGGGATTCCCTATCTCTCACACACATTCTGGGATTCCGTCACACACACTCGGGGAATCCCTATCTTTCTCACACACTCTGGGATTCCCTATCTCTCTCACACTCTCTGGGATACACTGCCTCACACACACTCTGGGATTCCCTATCTCTCACACACACTCTGGGATTCCTTCTCTCTCACACACACTCTGGGATTCCGCATCTCTCACAAACACTCTGGGATTCCCTATCTCTCACACACAATCTGGAATTCCCTCTCACACACACACTCTGGGATTCCCTATCTCTCACACTGACTCAGGGATTCCCTATCTCTCACACACACTCTGGGATTCCCTATCTCTCACACACTCGGGAATTCCGTCCCTCACACACACTCTGGGATTCCCTATCTCTCACACACTCGGGAATTCCGTCTCTCACACACACTCTGGGACTCCCTATCTCTCACACACACTCTGGGATTCCCTCTCTCACACACATTCTGGAATTCCGCATCTCTCACACACACTCTGGGATCCCCTATCTCTCACAAACACTCTGGGATTCCCTCTATCACACACACTCTGGCATTCCCTATCTCAAACACACTCTGGGATTCCCTATCTCTCACACACACTCTTGGATTCCCTATCTCTCACACACACTCTGGGATTCCCTCTCTCACACACACTCTGGGATTCCCTGTGTCTCACACACACTCTGGGATTCCCTATCTCTCACACACTCTTGTATTCCCTATCTCTCACACACTCTGGAATTCCGTCTCTCACACTCACTCTGGGATTCCCTATCTCTCACACTCACTCTGGGAATCCCTATCTCTCACACAGACTCTGGGATGCCCTATCTCTCACAAACACTCTGGGATTCCCTCTCTCACACACACTCTGGCATTCCCTATCTCAAACACACTCTGGGATTCCCCATCTCTCACACACACTCTTGGATTCCCTATCTCTCACACACACTCTGGGATTCCCTCTCTCACACACATTCTGGGATTCCCTGTGTCTCACACACACTCTGGGATTCCCAATCTCTCACACTCACTCTGGGATTCCCTATCTCTCACACACCCTGGAATTCCGTCTCTCACACTCACTTTGGGATTCCCTATCTCTCACACTCACTCTGGGAATCCCTATCTCTCACACACACTCTGGGATTTCCTATCTCTCACACACTCTGGTATTCCCTATCACTCACACATACTCTGGGATTCACTATCTCATACACACACTCTGGGATTCCCTATCTCTCATACACTCTGGTATTCCCTATCTCTCACTCACACTCTGGGACTCTCTGGGATTCTATCACACACACTGGGATTCCCTCGCTCAGACACACTCAGGGATTCCCTATATCTCACACACACTCTGGGATTCGCTATCTCACACACACACTCTGGGATTCCCTATCTCTCATACACTCTGGTATTCCCTATCTCTCACTCACACTCTGGGACTCTCTGGGATTCTATCACACACACTGGGATTCCCTCGCTCAGACACACTCAGGGATTCCCTATATCTCACACACACTCTGGGATTCGCTATCTCTCACACACACTCTGGGATTCCCTATCTCTCACACACACTCCGGGACTCCGTATCTCTCTCACACACTCTGGGATTCCCTATCTCACACAAACTCTGGGATTCCCCATCTCTCACACACACTCTGGGATTCCCTATCTCTCACACACACTGTGGGATTCCCTCTCCCTCACACTCACTCTGGGATTCCCTATCTCTCACACACACTCTGGGATTCCGCATCTCTGACACACACTTTGGGATTCCCTATCTCTCACACACACTCTGGGATTCCCTATCTCTCATACACACTCTGGGATTCCCTCTCTCAAACACACTCTGCGATTTCGTATCTCTCACACACTCTGGGATTCCCTATCACTCACCAACACTTTGGGATTCCCTATCTCTCACACATACTCTGGGATTCCCTATCTCTCACGCACACTCTGGGATTCTCTATCTCTCACACACACTCTGGGATTTCCTATCTCTCACACACTCTGGGATTCCCTATCACTCACCAACACTCTGTGATTCCCAATCTCTCACACATACTCTGGGATTCCCTATCTCTCACACACACTCTGGGATTCTCTATCTCTCACACACAATCTAGGATTCCTTATCTCTCATACACACTCTGGGATTCCCTATCTCTCTCACACACTCTGGGATTCCCTAATCTCTCACACACACTCTGGGATTCCCTATCTCTCACACACACTCTGGGATTCTCTATCTCTCACACACACTCTGGGATTCCCTATCTCTCACTCACACTCTTGGATTCCCTTTCTCTCTCACACACTCTGGGATACCCAATCTCTCATGCACCCTCTGGGATTCCCGATCTCTCACACACACTCTGGGATTCCCTATCTCTCACACACACTCTGGGATTCCCCATCTCTATCACACAATCTGGGATTCCCTATCTCTCACACACACTCTGGGATTCCCTATTCCTCACACACACTCTGGGATGCCCTATCTCTCACACACACTCTGGGATTCCCTCTTGCACACACACTCTGGGATTTCGTATGTCTCACACACACTCTGGGATTCCCTATCTCTCACACACACTCTGGGATTCCCTATCTCTCACACACACTCTGGGATTCCCTACCAGTCACACTCACTCTGAGATTCCCTATCTCCTACACACACTCTGGGATTCCCTCTCTCACAGACACTCTGGAATTCCGCATCTCTCACACACACTCTGGGATTCCATATCTCTCATAAACACACTCTGGGATTCCCTATCTCACACACACTCAGGGATTCCCTATCTCTCACAAACACTCTGGAATTCCCTCTCACACACACACTTTGGGATTCCCTCTCTCTCACACTCAGTCTGGGATTCCCTATCTCTCACACACTCTGGTATTCCATATCTCACACACACTCTGGGATTCCCTATCTCTCACAAACACACTGGGATTCCCTCTCTCACACACACTCTCGTATTCCATATCTCACACACACTCTGGGATTCCCTATCTCTCACACACACTCTTAGATTCCCGATCTCTCACACACACTCTGGGATTCCCTCTCTCACACACACTCTGGGATTCCCTATCTCTCACACACACTCTGGGATTCTCTATCTCTCACACACACTCTGGGATTCCCTATCTCTCACTCACACTCTTGGATTCCCTTTCTCTCTCACACACTCTGGGATACCTAATCTCTCACACACTCTCTGGGATTCCCGATCTCTCACACACACTCTGGGATTCCCTATCTCTCATACACACTCTGGGATTCCCCATCTCTCTCACACAATCTGGGATTCGTTATCTCTCACACACACTCTGGGATTCCCTCTCTCTCTCATACACACTCTGGGATTCCCTCACACACACTCTGGGATTCCCTATCTCACACACACTCAGGGATTCCCTATCTCTCACAAACAATCTGGAATTCCCTCTCACACACACAGTCTGGGATTCCCTCTCTCTCACACTCAGTCTGGGATTCCCTATCTCTCACACACACTCTGGGATTCCCTATCTCTCACACACACTCTGGAATTCCCTATCACTCACACACACACTCTGGGATTCCCTATCTCTCACACACACTCAGGGATTCCCTATCTCTCACACACATTCTGGGATTCCGTCACACACACTCGGGGAATCCCTATCTTTCTCACACACTCTGGGATTCCCTATCTCTCTCACACTCTCTGGGATACACTGCCTCACACACACTCTGGGATTCCCTATCTCTCACACACACTCTGGGATTCCTTCTCTCTCACACACACTCTGGGATTCCGCATCTCTCACAAACACTCTGGGATTCCCTATCTCTCACACACAATCTGGAATTCCCTCTCACACACACACTCTGGGATTCCCTATCTCTCACACTGACTCAGGGATTCCCTATCTCTCACACACACTCTGGGATTCCCTATCTCTCACACACTCTGGAATTCCGTCTCTCACACACACTCTGGGATTCTCTATCTCTCACACTCACTCTGGGATTCCCTCTCTCACACACATTCTGGAATTCCGCATCTCTCACACACACTCTGGGATCCCCTATCTCTCACAAACACTCTGGGATTCCCTCTATCACACACACTCTGGCATTCCCTATCTCAAACACACTCTGGGATTCCCTATCTCTCACACACACTCTTGGATTCCCTATCTCTCACACACACTCTGGGATTCCCTCTCTCACACACACTCTGGGATTCCCTGTGTCTCACACACACTCTGGGATTCCCTATCTCTCACACACTCTGGGATTCCCTATCTCTCACACACTCTGGAATTCCGTCTCTCACACTCACTCTGGGATTCCCTATCTCTCACACACACTCTGGGATTCCCTATCTCTCACACACTCTGGAATTCCGTCTCTCACACACACTCTGGGATTCTCTATCTCTCACATACACTCTGGGATTCCCTCTCTCACACACATTCTGGAATTCCGCATCTCTCACACACACTCTGGGATCCCCTATCTCTCACAAACACTCTGGGATTCCCTCTATCACACACACTCTGGCATTCCCTATCTCAAACACACTCTGGGATTCCCTATCTCTCACACACACTCTTGGATTCCCTATCTCTCACACACACTCTGGGATTCCCTCTCTCACACACACTCTGGGATTCCCTGTGTCTCACACACACTCTGGGATTCCCTATCTCTCACACACTCTGGGATTCCCTATCTCTCACACACTCTGGAATTCCGTCTCTCACACTCACTCTGGGATTCCCTATCTCTCACACTCACTCTGGGAATCCCTATCTCTCACACAGACTCCGGGATGCCCTATCTCTCACAAACACTCTGGGATTCCCTCTCTCACACACACTCTGGCATTCCCTATCTCAAACACACTCTGGGATTCCCCATCTCTCACACACACTCTTGGATTCCCTATCTCTCACACACACTCTGGGATTCCCTCTCTCACACACATTCTGGGATTCCCTGTGTCTCACACACACTCTGGGATTCCCAATCTCTCACACACACTCTGGGATTCCCTATCTCTCACACACCCTGGAATTCCGTCTCTCACACTCACTTTGGGATTCCCTATCTCTCACACTCACTCTGGGAATCCCTATCTCTCACACACACTCTGGGATTTCCTATCTCTCACACACTCTGGTATTCCCTATCACTCACACATACTCTGGGATTCACTATCTCATACACACACTCTGGGATTCCCTATCTCTCATACACTCTGGTATTCCCTATCTCTCACTCACACTCTGGGACTCTCTGGGATTCTATCACACACACTGGGATTCCCTCGCTCAGACACACTCAGGGATTCCCTATATCTCACACACACTCTGGGATTCGCTATCTCACACACACACTCTGGGATTCCCTATCTCTCATACACTCTGGTATTCCCTATCTCTCACTCACACTCTGGGACTCTCTGGGATTCTATCACACACACTGGGATTCCCTCGCTCAGACACACTCAGGGATTCCCTATATCTCACACACACTCTGGGATTCGCTATCTCTCACACACACTCTGGGATTCCCTATCTCTCACACACACTCCGGGACTCCGTATCTCTCTCACACACTCTGGGATTCCCTATCTCACACAAACTCTGGGATTCCCCATCTCTCACACACACTCTGGGATTCCCTATCTCTCACACACACTGTGGGATTCCCTCTCCCTCACACTCACTCTGGGATTCCCTATCTCTCACACACACTCTGGGATTCCGCATCTCTGACACACACTTTGGGATTCCCTATCTCTCACACACACTCTGGGATTCCCTATCTCTCATACACACTCTGGGATTCCCTCTCTCAAACACACTCTGCGATTTCGTATCTCTCACACACTCTGGGATTCCCTATCACTCACCAACACTCTGGGATTCCCTATCTCTCACACATACTCTGGGATTCCCTATCTCTCACGCACACTCTGGGATTCTCTATCTCTCACACACACTCTGGGATTTCCTATCTCTCACACACTCTGGGATTCCCTATCACTCACCAACACTCTGTGATTCCCAATCTCTCACACATACTCTGGGATTCCCTATCTCTCACACACACTCTGGGATTCTCTATCTCTCACACACAATCTAGGATTCCTTATCTCTCATACACACTCTGGGATTCCCTATCTCTCTCACACACTCTGGGATTCCCTAATCTCTCACACACACTCTGGGATTCCCTATCTCTCACACACACTCTGGGATTCTCTATCTCTCACACACACTCTGGGATTCCCTATCTCTCACTCACACTCTTGGATTCCCTTTCTCTCTCACACACTCTGGGATACCCAATCTCTCACACACTCTCTGGGATTCCCGATCTCTCACACACACTCTGGGATTCCCTATCTCTCACACACACTCTGGGATTCCCCATCTCTATCACACAATCTGGGATTCCCTATCTCTCACACACACTCTGGGATTCCCTATTCCTCACACACACTCTGGGATTCCCTATCTCTCACACACACTCTGGGATTCCCTCTTGCACACACACTCTGGGATTTCGTATGTCTCACACACACTCTGGGATTCCCTATCTCTCACACACACTCTGGGATTCCCTATCTCTCACACACACTCTGGGATTCCCTACCAGTCACACTCACTCTGAGATTCCCTATCTCCTACACACACTCTGGGATTCCCTCTCTCACAGACACTCTGGAATTCCGCATCTCTCACACACACTCTGGGATTCCATATCTATCATAAACACACTCTGGGATTCCCTATCTCACACACACTCAGGGATTCCCTATCTCTCACAAACACTCTGGAATTCCCTCTCACACACACACTTTGGGATTCCCTCTCTCTCACACTCAGTCTGGGATTCCCTATCTCTCACACACTCTGGTATTCCATATCTCACACACACTCTGGGATTCCCTATCTCTCACAAACACACTGGGATTCCCTCTCTCACACACACTCTCGTATTCCATATCTCACACACACTCTGGGATTCCCTATCTCTCACACACACTCTTAGATTCCCGATCTCTCACACACACTCTGGGATTCCCTCTCTCACACACACTCTGGGATTCCCTATCTCTCACACACACTCTGGGATTCTCTATCTCTCACACACACTCTGGGATTCCCTATCTCTCACTCACACTCTTGGATTCCCTTTCTCTCTCACACACTCTGGGATACCCAATCTCTCACACACTCTCTGGGATTCCCGATCTCTCACACACACTCTGGGATTCCGTATCTCTCATACACACTCTGGGATTCCCCATCTCTCGCACACAATCTGGGATTCGTTATCTCTCACACACACTCTGGGATTCCCTCTCTCTCTCATACACACTCTGGGATTCCCTCACACACACTCTGGGATTCCCTATCTCACACACACTCAGGGATTCCCTATCTCTCACAAACAATCTGGAATTCCCTCTCACACACACAGTCTGGGATTCCCTCTCTCTCACACTCAGTCTGGGATTCCCTATCTCTCACACACACTCTGGGATTCCCTATATCTCACACACACTCTGGAATTCCCTATCACTCACACACACACTCTGGGATTCCCTATCTCTCACACACACTCAGGGATTCCCTATCTCTCACACACATTCTGGGATTCCGTCACACACACTCGGGGAATCCCTATCTTTCTCACACACTCTGGGATTCCCTATCTCTCTCACACACTCTGGGATACACTGCCTCACACACACTCTGGGATTCCCTATCTCTCACACACACTCTGGGATTCCGCATCTCTCACAAACACTCTGGGATTCCCTATCTCTCACACACAATCTGGAATTCCCTCTCACATACACACTCTGGGATTCCCTATCTCTCACACTCACTCTGGGATTCCCTATCTCTCACACTCACTCTGGGACTCCCTATCTCTCACACACACTCTGGGATTCCCTATCTCTCACACACTCTGGAATTCCGTCTCTCACACACACTCTGGGATTCCCTATCTCTCACACTCACTCTGGGACTCCCTATCTCTCACACACACTCTGGGATTCCCTCTCTCACACACATTCTGGAATTCCGCATCTCTCACACACACTCTGGGATCCCCTATCTCTCACACACACTCTGGGATTCCCTCTCTCACACACACTCTGGGATTCCCTGTGTCTCACACACACTCTGGGATTCCCTATCTCTCACACACTCTGGGATTCCCTATCTCTCACACACTCTGGAATTCCGTCTCTCACACACGCTCTGGGATTCCCTATCTCTCACACACACTCTGGGATTCCCCATCTCTATCACACAATCTGGGATTCCCTATCTCTCACACACACTCTGGGATTCCCTATTCCTCACACACACTCTGGGATTCCCTATCTCTCACACACACTCTGGGATTCCCTCTTGCACACACACTCTGGGATTTCGTATGTCTCACACACACTCTGGGATTCCCTATCTCTCACACACACTCTGGGATTCCCTATCTCTCACAGACACTCTGGAATTCCGCATCTCTCACACACACTCTGGGATTCCATATCTCTCATAAACACACTCTGGGATTCCCTATCTCACACACACTCAGGGATTCCCTATCTCTCACAAACACTCTGGAATTCCCTCTCACACACACACTTTGGGATTCCCTCTCTCTCACACTCAGTCTGGGATTCCCTATCTCTCACACACTCTGGTATTCCATATCTCACACACACTCTGGGATTCCCTATCTCTCACAAACACACTGGGATTCCCTCTCTCACACACACTCTCGTATTCCATATCTCACACACACTCTGGGATTCCCTATCTCTCACACACACTCTTAGATTCCCGATCTCTCACACACACTCTGGGATTCCCTCTCTCACACACACTCTGGGATTCCCTATCTCTCACACACACTCTGGGATTCTCTATCTCTCACACACACTCTGGTATTCCCTATCTCTCACTCACACTCTTGGATTCCCTTTCTCTCTCACACACTCTGGGATACCCAATCTCTCACACACTCTCTGGGATTCCCGATCTCTCACACACACTCTGGGATTCCGTATCTCTCATACACACTCTGGGATTCCCCATCTCTCGCACACAATCTGGGATTCGTTATCTCTCACACACACTCTGGGATTCCCTCTCTCTCTCATACACACTCTGGGATTCCCTCACACACACTCTGGGATTCCCTATCTCACACACACTCAGGGATTCCCTATCTCTCACAAACAATCTGGAATTCCCTCTCACACACACAGTCTGGGATTCCCTCTCTCTCACACTCAGTCTGGGATTCCCTATCTCTCACACACACTCTGGGATTCCCTATATCTCACACACACTCTGGAATTCCCTATCACTCACACACACACTCTGGGATTCCCTATCTCTCACACACACTCAGGGATTCCCTATCTCTCACACACATTCTGGGATTCCGTCACACACACTCGGGGAATCCCTATCTTTCTCACACACTCTGGGATTCCCTATCTCTCTCACACACTCTGGGATACATTGCCTCACACACACTCTGGGATTCCCTATCTCTCACACACACTCTGGGATTCCTTCTCTCTCACACACACTCTGGGATTCCGCATCTCTCACAAACACTCTGGGATTCCCTATCTCTCACACACAATCTGGAATTCCCTCTCACACACACACTCTGGGATTCCCTATCTCTCACACTGACTCAGGGATTCCCTATCTCTCACACACACTCTGGGATTCCCTATCTTTCACACACTCTGGAATTCCGTCTCTCACACACACTCTGGGATTCCCTATCTCTCACACTCACTCTGGGACTCCCTATCTCTCACACACACTCTGGGATTCCCTCTCTCACACACATTCTGGAATTCCGCATCTCTCACACACACTCTGGGATCCCCTATCTCTCACACACACTCTGGGATTCCCTCTCTCACACACACACTCTGGGATTCCCTCTCTCACACGCACTCTGGGATTCCCTATCTCTCACACACACTCTGGGATTCCCTATCTCTCACACACACTCTTGGATTCCCTATCTCTCACACACACTCTGGGATTCCCTCTCTCACACACACTCTGGGATTCCCTGTGTCTCACACACACTCTGGGATTCCCTATCTCTCACACACTCTGGTATTCCCTATCTCTCACACACTCTGGAATTCCGTCTCTCACACTCACTCTGGGATTCCCTATCTCTCACACTCACTCTGGGAATCCCTATCTCTCACACAGACTCTGGGATGCCCTATCTCTCACAAACACTCTGGGATTCCCTCTCTCACACACACTCTGGCATTTCCTATCTCAAACACACTCTGGGATTCCCCATCTCTCATACACACTCTTGGATTCCCTATCTCTCACACACACTCTGGGATTCCCTCTCTCACACACACTCTGGGATTCCCTGTGTCTCACACACACTCTGGGATTCCCAATCTCTCACACACACTCTGGGATTCCCTATCTCTCACACACCCTGGAATTCCGTCTCTCACACTCACTCTGGGATTCCCTATCTCTCACACTCACTCTGGGAATCCCTATCTCTCACACACACTCTGGGATTTCCTATCTCTCACACACTCTGGTATTCCCTATATCTCACACATACTCTGGGATTCACTATCTCATACACACACTCTGGGATTCCCTATCTCTCATACACTCTGGTATTCCCTATCTCTCACTCACACTCTGGGACTCTCTGGGATTCTATCACACACACTGGGATTCCCTCGCTCAGACACACTCAGGGATTCCCTATATCTCACACACACTCTGGGATTCGCTATCTCTCACACACACTCTGGGATTCCCTATCTCTCACACACACTCCGGGATTCCGTATCTCTCTCACACACTCTGGGATTCCCTATCTCACACAAACTCTGGGATTCCCTATCTCTCACACACACTCTGGGATTCCCTATCTCTCACACACACTGTGGGATTCCCTCTCCCTCACACTCACTCTGGGATTCCCTATCTCTCACACACACTGTGGGATTCCGCATCTCTGACACACACTTTGGGATTCCCTATCTCTCACACACACTCTGGGATTCCCTATCTCTCATACACACTCTGGGATTCCCTCTCTCAAACACACTCTGCGATTTCCTATCTCTCACACACTCTGGGATTCCCTATCACTCACCAACACTCTGGGATTCCCTATCTCTCACACATACTCTGGGATTCCCTATCTCTCACGCACACTCTGGGATTCTCTATCTCTCACACACACTTTGGGATTTCCTATCTCTCACACACTCTGGGATTCCCTATCACTCACCAACACTCTGTGATTCCCTATCTCTCACACACACTCTGGGATTCCCTCTCTCAAACACACTCTGCGATTTCCTATCTCTCACACACTCTGGGATTCCCTATCACTCACCAACACTCTGTGATTCCCTACCTCTCACACATACTCTGGGATTCCCTATCTCTCACACATACTCTGGGATTCCCTATCTCTCACACACACTCTGGGATTCTCTATCTCTAACACACAATCTAGGATTCCCTAATCTCTCACACACACTCTGGGATTCCCTATCTCTCACACACACTCTTAGATTCCCGATCTCTCACACACACTCTGGGATTCCCTCTCTCACACACACTCTGGGATTCCCTATCTCTCACACACACTCTGGGATTCTCTATCTCTCACACACACTCTGGGATTCCCTATCTCTCACTCACACTCTTGGATTCCCTTTCTCTCTCACACACTCTGGGATACCTAATCTCTCACACACTCTCTGGGATTCCCGATCTCTCACACACACTCTGGGATTCCCTATCTCTCATACACACTCTGGGATTCCCCATCTCTCTCACACAATCTGGGATTCGTTATCTCTCACACACACTCTGGGATTCCCTCTCTCTCTCATACACACTCTGGGATTCCCTCACACACACTCTGGGATTCCCTATCTCACACACACTCAGGGATTCCCTATCTCTCACAAACAATCTGGAATTCCCTCTCACACACACAGTCTGGGATTCCCTCTCTCTCACACTCAGTCTGGGATTCCCTATCTCTCACACACACTCTGGGATTCCCTATCTCTCACACACACTCTGGAATTCCCTATCACTCACACACACACTCTGGGATTCCCTATCTCTCACACACACTCAGGGATTCCCTATCTCTCACACACATTCTGGGATTCCGTCACACACACTCGGGGAATCCCTATCTTTCTCACACACTCTGGGATTCCCTATCTCTCTCACACTCTCTGGGATACACTGCCTCACACACACTCTGGGATTCCCTATCTCTCACACACACTCTGGGATTCCTTCTCTCTCACACACACTCTGGGATTCCGCATCTCTCACAAACACTCTGGGATTCCCTATCTCTCACACACAATCTGGAATTCCCTCTCACACACACACTCTGGGATTCCCTATCTCTCACACTGACTCAGGGATTCCCTATCTCTCACACACACTCTGGGATTCCCTATCTCTCACACACTCTGGAATTCCGTCTCTCACACACACTCTGGGATTCCCTATCTCTCACACTCACTCTGGGACTCCCTATCTCTCACACACACTCTGGGATTCCCTCTCTCACACACATTCTGGAATTCCGCATCTCTCACACACACTCTGGGATCCCCTATCTCTCACAAACACTCTGGGATTCCCTCTATCACACACACTCTGGCATTCCCTATCTCAAACACACTCTGGGATTCCCTATCTCTCACACACACTCTGGGATTCCCTCTCTCACACACACTCTGGGATTCCCTGTGTCTCACACACACTCTGGGATTCCCTATCTCTCACACACTCTGGGATTCCCTATCTCTCACACACTCTGGAATTCCGTCTCTCACACTCACTCTGGGATTCCGTATCTCTCACACTCACTCTGGGAATCCCTATCTCTCACACAGACTCTGGGATGCCCTATCTCTCACAAACACTCTGGGATTCCCTCTCTCACACACACTCTGGCATTCCCTATCTCAAACACACTCTGGGATTCCCCATCTCTCACACACACTCTTGGATTCCCTATCTCTCACACACACTCTGGGATTCCCTCTCTCACACACATTCTGGGATTCCCTGTGTCTCACACACACTCTGGGATTCCCAATCTCTCACACACACTCTGGGATTCCCTATCTCTCACACACCCTGGAATTCCGTCTCTCACACTCACTTTGGGATTCCCTATCTCTCACACTCACTCTGGGAATCCCTATCTCTCACACACACTCTGGGATTTCCTATCTCTCACACACTCTGGTATTCCCTATCACTCACACATACTCTGGGATTCACTATCTCATACACACACTCTGGGATTCCCTATCTCTCATACACTCTGGTATTCGCTATCTCTCACTCACACTCTGGGACTCTCTGGGATTCTATCACACACACTGGGATTCCCTCGCTCAGACACACTCAGGGATTCCCTATATCTCACACACACTCTGGGATTCGCTATCTCACACACACACTCTGGGATTCCCTATCTCTCATACACTCTGGTATTCCCTATCTCTCACTCACACTCTGGGACTCTCTGGGATTCTATCACACACACTGGGATTCCCTCGCTCAGACACACTCAGGGATTCCCTATATCTCACACACACTCTGGGATTCGCTATCTCTCACACACACTCTGGGATTCCCTATCTCTCACACACACTCCGGGACTCCGTATCTCTCTCACACACTCTGGGATTCCCTATCTCACACAAACTCTGGGATTCCCCATCTCTCACACACACTCTGGGATTCCCTATCTCTCACACACACTGTGGGATTCCCTCTCCCTCACACTCACTCTGGGATTCCCTATCTCTCACACACACTCTGGGATTCCGCATCTCTGACACACACTTTGGGATTCCCTATCTCTCACACACACTCTGGGATTCCCTATCTCTCATACACACTCTGGGATTCCCTCTCTCAAACACACTCTGCGATTTCGTATCTCTCACACACTCTGGGATTCCCTATCACTCACCAACACTCTGGGATTCCCTATCTCTCACACATACTCTGGGATTCCCTATCTCTCACGCACACTCTGGGATTCTCTATCTCTCACACACACTCTGGGATTTCCTATCTCTCACACACTCTGGGATTCCCTATCACTCACCAACACTCTGTGATTCCCAATCTCTCACACATACTCTGGGATTCCCTATCTCTCACACACACTCTGGGATTCTCTATCTCTCACACACAATCTAGGATTCCTTATCTCTCATACACACTCTGGGATTCCCTATCTCTCTCACACACTCTGGGATTCCCTAATCTCTCACACACACTCTGGGATTCCCTATCTCTCACACACACTCTGGGATTCTCTATCTCTCACACACACTCTGGGATTCCCTATCTCTCACTCACACTCTTGGATTCCCTTTCTCTCTCACACACTCTGGGATACCCAATCTCTCACACACTCTCTGGGATTCCCGATCTCTCACACACACTCTGGGATTCCCTATCTCTCACACACACTCTGGGATTCCCCATCTCTATCACACAATCTGGGATTCCCTATCTCTCACACACACTCTGGGATTCCCTATTCCTCACACACACTCTGGGATTCCCTATCTCTCACACACACTCTGGGATTCCCTCTTGCACACACACTCTGGGATTTCGTATGTCTCACACACACTCTGGGATTCCCTATCTCTCACACACACTCTGGGATTCCCTATCTCTCACACACACTCTGGGATTCCCTACCAGTCACACTCACTCTGAGATTCCCTATCTCCTACACACACTCTGGGATTCCCTCTCTCACAGACACTCTGGAATTCCGCATCTCTCACACACACTCTGGGATTCCATATCTATCATAAACACACTCTGGGATTCCCTATCTCACACACACTCAGGGATTCCCTATCTCTCACAAACACTCTGGAATTCCCTCTCACACACACACTTTGGGATTCCCTCTCTCTCACACTCAGTCTGGGATTCCCTATCTCTCACACACTCTGGTATTCCATATCTCACACACACTCTGGGATTCCCTATCTCTCACAAACACACTGGGATTCCCTCTCTCACACACACTCTCGTATTCCATATCTCACACACACTCTGGGATTCCCTATCTCTCACACACACTCTTAGATTCCCGATCTCTCACACACACTCTGGGATTCCCTCTCTCACACACACTCTGGGATTCCCTATCTCTCACACACACTCTGGGATTCTCTATCTCTCACACACACTCTGGGATTCCCTATCTCTCACTCACACTCTTGGATTCCCTTTCTCTCTCACACACTCTGGGATACCCAATCTCTCACACACTCTCTGGGATTCCCGATCTCTCACACACACTCTGGGATTCCGTATCTCTCATACACACTCTGGGATTCCCCATCTCTCGCACACAATCTGGGATTCGTTATCTCTCACACACACTCTGGGATTCCCTCTCTCTCTCATACACACTCTGGGATTCCCTCACACACACTCTGGGATTCCCTATCTCACACACACTCAGGGATTCCCTATCTCTCACAAACAATCTGGAATTCCCTCTCACACACACAGTCTGGGATTCCCTCTCTCTCACACTCAGTCTGGGATTCCCTATCTCTCACACACACTCTGGGATTCCCTATATCTCACACACACTCTGGAATTCCCTATCACTCACACACACACTCTGGGATTCCCTATCTCTCACACACACTCAGGGATTCCCTATCTCTCACACACTCTCTGGGATTCCGTCACACACACTCGGGGAATCCCTATCTTTCTCACACACTCTGGGATTCCCTATCTCTCTCACACACTCTGGGATACACTGCCTCACACACACTCTGGGATTCCCTATCTCTCACACACACTCTGGGATTCCTTCTCTCTCACACACACTCTGGGATTCCGCATCTCTCACAAACACTCTGGGATTCCCTATCTCTCACACACAATCTGGAATTCCCTCTCACACACACACTCTGGGATTCCCTATCTCTCACACTGACTCAGGGATTCCCTATCTCTCACACACACTCTGGGATTCCCTATCTCTCACACACTCTGGAATTCCGGCTCTCACACACACTCTGGGATTCCCTATCTCTCACACTCACTCTGGGACTCCCTATCTCTCACACACACTCTGGGATTCCCTATCTCTCACACTCACTCTGGGACTCCCTATCTCTCACACACACTCTGGGATTCCCTCTCTCACACACATTCTGGAATTCCGCATCTCTCACACACACTCTGGGATCCCCTATCTCTCACAAACACTCTGGGATTCCCTCTATCACACACACTCTGGCATTCCCTATCTCAAACACACTCTGGGATTCCCTATCTCTCACACACACTCTTGGATTCCCTATCTCTCACACACACTCTGGGATTCCCTCTCTCACACACACTCTGGGATTCCCTGTGTCTCACACACACTCTGGGATTCCCTATCTCTCACACACTCTGGGATTCCCTATCTCTCACACACTCTGGAATTCCGTCTCTCACACTCACTCTGGGATTCCGTATCTCTCACACTCACTCTGGGAATCCCTATCTCTCACACAGACTCTGGGATGCCCTATCTCTCACAAACACTCTGGGATTCCCTCTCTCACACACACTCTGGCATTCCCTATCTCAAACACACTCTGGGATTCCCCATCTCTCACACACACTCTTGGATTCCCTATCTCTCACACACATTCTGGGATTCCCTGTGTCTCACACACACTCTGGGATTCCCAATCTCTCACACACACTCTGGGATTCCCTATCTCTCACACACCCTGGAATTCCGTCTCTCACACTCACTTTGGGATTCCCTATCTCTCACACTCACTCTGGGAATCCCTATCTCTCACACACACTCTGGGATTTCCTATCTCTCACACACTCTGGTATTCCCTATCACTCACACATACTCTGGGATTCACTATCTCATACACACACTCTGGGATTCCCTATCTCTCATACACTCTGGTATTCCCTATCTCTCACTCACACTCTGAGACTCTCTGGGATTCTATCACACACACTGGGATTCCCTCGCTCAGACACACTCAGGGATTCCCTATATCTCACACACACTCTGGGATTCGCTATCTCACACACACACTCTGGGATTCCCTATCTCTCATACACTCTGGTATTCCCTATCTCTCACTCACACTCTGGGACTCTCTGGGATTCTATCACACACACTGGGATTCCCTCGCTCAGACACACTCAGGGATTCCCTATATCTCACACACACTCTGGGATTCGCTATCTCTCACACACACTCTGGGATTCCCTATCTCTCACACACACTCCGGGACTCCGTATCTCTCTCACACACTCTGGGATTCCCTATCTCACACAAACTCTGGGATTCCCCATCTCTCACACACACTCTGGGATTCCCTATCTCTCACACACACTGTGGGATTCCCTCTCCCTCACACTCACTCTGGGATTCCCTATCTCTCACACACACTCTGGGATTCCGCATCTCTGACACACACTTTGGGATTCCCTATCTCTCATACACACTCTGGGATTCCCTCTCTCAAACACACTCTGCGATTTTGTATCTCTCACACACTCTGGGATTCCCTATCACTCACCAACACTCTGGGATTCCCTATCTCTCACACATACTCTGGGATTCCCTATCTCTCACGCACACTCTGGGATTCTCTATCTCTCACACACACTCTGGGATTTCCTATCTCTCACACACTCTGGGATTCCCTATCACTCACCAACACTCTGTGATTCCCAATCTCTCACACATACTCTGGGATTCCCTATCTCTCACACACACTCTGGGATTCTCTATCTCTCACACACAATCTAGGTTTCCTTATCTCTCATACACACTCTGGGATTCCCTATCTCTCTCACACACTCTGGGATTCCCTAATCTCTCACACACACTCTGGGATTCCCTATCTCTCACACACACTCTGGGATTCTCTATCTCTCACACACACTCTGGGATTCCCTATCTCTCACTCACACTCTTGGATTCCCTTTCTCTCTCACACACTCTGGGATACCCAATCTCTCACACACTCTCTGGGATTCCCGATCTCTCACACACGCTCTGGGATTCCCTATCTCTCACACACACTCTGGGATTCCCCATCTCTATCACACAATCTGGGATTCCCTATCTCTCACACACACTCTGGGATTCCCTATTCCTCACACACACTCTGGGATTCCCTATCTCTCACACACACTCTGGGATTCCCTCTTGCACACACACTCTGGGATTTCGTATGTCTCACACACACTCTGGGATTCCCTATCTCTCACACACACTCTGGGATTCCCTATCTCTCACAGACACTCTGGAATTCCGCATTTCTCACACACACTCTGGGATTCCATATCTCTCATAAACACACTCTGGGATTCCCTATCTCACACACACTCAGGGATTCCCTATCTCTCACAAACACTCTGGAATTCCCTCTCACACACACACTTTGGGATTCCCTCTCTCTCACACTCAGTCTGGGATTCCCTATCTCTCACACACTCTGGTATTCCATATCTCACACACACTCTGGGATTCCCTATCTCTCACAAACACACTGGGATTCCCTCTCTCACACACACTCTCGTATTCCATATCTCACACACACTCTGGGATTCCCTATCTCTCACACACACTCTTAGATTCCCGATCTCTCACACACACTCTGGGATTCCCTCTCTCACACACACTCTGGGATTCCCTATCTCTCACACACACTCTGGGATTCTCTATCTCTCACACACACTCTGGTATTCCCTATCTCTCACTCACACTCTTGGATTCCCTTTCTCTCTCACACACTCTGGGATACCCAATCTCTCACACACTCTCTGGGATTCCCGATCTCTCACACACACTCTGGGATTCCGTATCTCTCATACACACTCTGGGATTCCCCATCTCTCGCACACAATCTGGGATTCGTTATCTCTCACACACACTCTGGGATTCCCTCTCTCTCTCATACACACTCTGGGATTCCCTCACACACACTCTGGGATTCCCTATCTCACACACACTCAGGGATTCCCTATCTCTCACAAACAATCTGGAATTCCCTCTCACACACACAGTCTGGGATTCCCTCTCTCTCACACTCAGTCTGGGATTCCCTATCTCTCACACACACTCTGGGATTCCCTATATCTCACACACACTCTGGAATTCCCTATCACTCACACACACACTCTGGGATTCCCTATCTCTCACACACACTCAGGGATTCCCTATCTCTCACACACATTCTGGGATTCCGTCACACACACTCGGGGAATCCCTATCTTTCTCACACACTCTGGGATTCCCTATCTCTCTCACACACTCTGGGATACATTGCCTCACACACACTCTGGGATTCCCTATCTCTCACACACACTCTGGGATTCCTTCTCTCTCACACACACTCTGGGATTCCGCATCTCTCACAAACACTCAGGGATTCCCTATCTCTCACACACATTCTGGGATTCCGTCACACACACTCGGGGAATCCCTATCTTTCTCACACACTCTGGGATTCCCTATCTCTCTCACACACTCTGGGATACACTGCCTCACACACACTCTGGGATTCCCTATCTGTCACACACACTCTGGGATTCCTTCTCTCTCACACACACTCTGGGATTCCGCATCTCTCACAAACACTCTGGGATTCCCTATCTCTCACACACAATCTGGAATTCCCTCTCACACACACACTCTGGGATTCCCTATCTCTCACACACATTCTGGGATTCCCTATCTCTCACACACACTCTGGGATTCCCTATCTCTCACACACTCTGGAATTCCGTCTCTCACACACACTCTGGGATTCCCTATCTCTCACACTCACTCTGGGACTCCCTATCTCTCACACACACTCTGGGATTCCCTCTCTCACACACATTCTGGAATTCCGCATCTCTCACACACACTCTGGGATCCCCTATCTCTCACACACACTCTGGGATTCCCTGTGTCTCACACGCACTCTGGGATTCCCTATCTCTCACACACACTCTGGGATTCCCTATCTCTCACACACACTCTTGGATTCCCTCTCTCACACACACTCTGGGATTCCCTGTGTCTCACACGCACTCTGGGATTCCCTATCTCTCACACACACTCTGGGATTCCCTATCTCTCACACACACTCTTGGATTCCCTCTCTCACACACACTCTGGGATTCCCTATCTCTCACACACACTCTGGGATTCCCTCTCTCACACACACTCTGGGATTCCCTGTGTCTCACACACACTCTGGGATTCCCTATCTCTCACACACTCTGGTATTCCCTATCTCTCACACACTCTGGAATTCCGTCTCTCACACTCACTCTGGGATTCCCTATCTCTCACACTCACTCTGGGAATCCCTATCTCTCACACAGACTCTGGGATGCCCTATCTCTCACAAACACTCTGGGATTCCCTCTCTCACACACACTCTGGCATTTCCTATCTCAAACACACTCAGGGATTCCCCATCTCTCACACACACTCTTGGATTCCCTATCTCTCACACACACTCTGGGATTCCCTCTCTCACACACACTCTGGGATTCCCTGTGTCTCACACACACTCTGGGATTCCCAATCTCTCACACACACTCTGGGATTCCCTATCTCTCACACACCCTGGAATTCCGTCTCTCACACTCACTCTGGGATTCCCTATCTCTCACACTCACTCTGGGAATCCCTATCTCTCACACACACTCTGGGATTTCCTATCTCTCACACACTCTGGTATTCCCTATATCTCACACATACTCTGGGATTCACTATCTCATACACACACTCTGGGATTCCCTATCTCTCATACACTCTGGTATTCCCTATCTCTCACTCACACTCTGGGACTCTCTGGGATTCTATCACACACACTGGGATTCCCTCGCTCAGACACACTCAGGGATTCCCTATATCTCACACACACTCTGGGATTCGCTATCTCTCACACACACTCTGGGATTCCCTATCTCTCACACACACTCCGGGATTCCGTATCTCTCTCACACACTCTGGGATTCCCTATCTCACACAAACTCTGGGATTCCCTATCTCTCACACACACTCTGGGATTCCCTATCTCTCACACACACTGTGGGATTCCCTCTCCCTCACACTCACTCTGGGATTCCCTATCTCTCACACACACTGTGGGATTCCGCATCTCTGACACACACTTTGGGATTCCCTATCTCTCACACACACTCTGGGATTCCCTATCTCTCATACACACTCTGGGATTCCCTCTCTCAAACACACTCTGCGATTTCCTATCTCTCACACACTCTGGGATTCCCTATCACTCACCAACACTCTGGGATTCCCTATCTCTCACACATACTCTGGGATTCCCTATCTCTCACGCACACTCTGGGATTCTCTATCTCTCACACACACTCTGGGATTTCCTATCTCTCACACACTCTGGGATTCCCTATCACTCACCAACACTCTGTGATTCCCTATCTCTCACACACACTCTGGGATTCCCTCTCTCAAACACACTCTGCGATTTCCTATCTCTCACACACTCTGGGATTCCCTATCACTCACCAACACTCTGTGATTCCCTACCTCTCACACATACTCTGGGATTCCCTATCTCTCACACATACTCTGGGATTCCCTATCTCTCACACACACTCTGGGATTCTCTATCTCTAACACACAATCTAGGATTCCCTAATCTCTCACACACACTCTGGAATTCCCTATCTCTCACACACACTCTGGGATTCCCTATCTCTCACTCACACTCTTGGATTCCCTTTCTCTCTCACACACTCTGGGATACCCAATCTCTCACACACTCTCTGGGATTACCGATCTCTCACACACACTCTGGGATTCCCTATCTCTCACACACACTCTGGGATTCCCCATCTCTCTCACACAATCTGGGATTCCCTATCTCTCACACACACTCTGGGATTCCCTATTCCTCACACACACTCTGGGATTCCCTATCTCTCACACACACTCTGGGATTCCCTCTTGCACACACACTCTGGGATTTCGTATATCTCATACACACTCTGGGATTCCCTATCTCTCACACACACTCTGGGATTCCCTATCTCTCACACACACTCTGGGATTCCCTACCACTCACACTCACTCTGAGATTCCCTATCTCCTACACACACTCTGGGATTCCCTCTCTCACACACACTCTGGAATTCCGCATCTCTCACACACACTCTGGGATTCCATATCTCTCATAAACACACTCTGGGATTCCCTACCTCACACACACTCAGGGATTCCCTATCTCTCACAGACACTCTGGAATTCCCTCTCACACACACACTCTGGGATTCCCTCTCTCTCACACTCAGTCTGGGATTCCCTACCTCTCACACACACTCTGGGATTCCCTATCTCTCACACACACTTTGGAATTCCCTATCACTCACACACACACTCTGGGATTCCCTATCTCTCACACACACTCAGGGATTCCCTATCTCTCACACACATTCTGGGATTCCGTCACACACACTCGGGGAATCCCTATCTTTCTCACACACTCTGGGAAACCCTATCTCTCTCACACACTCTGGGATTCACTATCTCACACACACTCTGGGATTCCCTATCACTCACACATACTCTAGGATTCCTTCTCTCTCACACACACTCTGGGATTCCGCATCTCTCACACACACTCTGGGATTTCCTATCTCTCACACACAATCTGGAATTCCCTCTCACACACACACTCTGGGATTCCCTATCTCTCACACTCACTCAGGGATTCCCTATCTCTCACACCAACTCTGGGATTCCCTATCTCTCACACTCACTCTGGGAATCCCTATCTCTCACACACACTCTGGGATTCCCTCTCACACACACACTCTGGAATTCCGCATCTCTCACACACACTCTGGGATTCCCTATCTCTCACAAACACTCTGGGATTCCCTATCTCTCACAAACACACTGGGATTCCCTCTCGCACACACACTCTGGTATTCCATATCTCACACACACTCTGGGATTCCCTATCTCTCACACACACTCTTAGATTCCCGATCTCTCACACACACTCTGGGATTCCCTCTCTCACACACACTCTGGGATTCCCTATCTCTCACACACACTCTGGGATTCTCTATCTCTCACACACACTCTGGGATTCCCTATCTCTCACTCACACTCTTGGATTCCCTTTCTCTCTCACACACTCTGGGATACCCAATCTCTCACACACTCTCTGGGATTCCCGATCTCTCACACACACTCTGGGATTCCCTATCTCTCATACACACTCTGGGATTCCCCATCTCTCTCACACAATTTGGGATTCCCTATCTCTCACACACACTCTGGGATTCCCTCTCTCTCTCATACACACTCTGGGATTCCCTCACACACACTCTGGGATTCCCTATTTCACACACACTCTGGGATTCCCTATCTCTCACACACACTCTGGGATTCCCTATCTCTCACACACACTCTGGGACTTTGTATATTTCACACACACTCTGGGATTCCCTATCTCTCACACACACTCTGGGATTCCCTATCTCTCACACACACTCTGGGATTCCCTAACTCTCACACTCACTCTGAGATTCCCTATCTCCTACACACACTCTGGGATTCCCTCTCTCACACACACTCTGGAATTCCGCATCTCTCACACACACTCTGGGATTCCATATCTCTCATAAACACACTCTGGGATTCCCTATCTCACACACACTCAGGGATTCCCTATCTCTCACAAACACTCTGGAATTCCCTCTCACACACACACTTTGGGATTCCCTCTCTCTCACACTCAGTCTGGGATTCCCTATCTCTCACACACTCTGGGATTTCCTATCTCTCACACACTCTGGGATTCCCTATCACTCACCAACACTCTGTGATTCCCTATCTCTCACACACACTCTGGGATTCCCTCTCTCAAACACACTCTGCGATTTCCTATCTCTCACACACTCTGGGATTCCCTATCACTCACCAACACTCTGTGATTCCCTACCTCTCACACATACTCTGGGATTCCCTATCTCTCACACATACTCTGGGATTCCCTATCTCTCACACACACTCTGGGATTCTCTATCTCTAACACACAATCTAGGATTCCCTAATCTCTCACACACACTCTGGAATTCCCTATCTCTCACACACACTCTGGGATTCCCTATCTCTCACTCACACTCTTGGATTCCCTTTCTCTCTCACACACTCTGGGATACCCAATCTCTCACACACTCTCTGGGATTACCGATCTCTCACACACACTCTGGGATTCCCTATCTCTCACACACACTCTGGGATTCCCCATCTCTCTCACACAATCTGGGATTCCCTATCTCTCACACACACTCTGGGATTCCCTATTCCTCACACACACTCTGGGATTCCCTATCTCTCACACACACTCTGGGATTCCCTCTTGCACACACACTCTGGGATTTCGTATATCTCATACACACTCTGGGATTCCCTATCTCTCACACACACTCTGGGATTCCCTATCTCTCACACACACTCTGGGATTCCCTACCACTCACACTCACTCTGAGATTCCCTATCTCCTACACACACTCTGGGATTCCCTCTCTCACACACACTCTGGAATTCCGCATCTCTCACACACACTCTGGGATTCCATATCTCTCATAAACACACTCTGGGATTCCCTACCTCACACACACTCAGGGATTCCCTATCTCTCACAGACACTCTGGAATTCCCTCTCACACACACACTCTGGGATTCCCTCTCTCTCACACTCAGTCTGGGATTCCCTACCTCTCACACACACTCTGGGATTCCCTATCTCTCACACACACTTTGGAATTCCCTATCACTCACACACACACTCTGGGATTCCCTATCTCTCACACACACTCAGGGATTCCCTATCTCTCACACACATTCTGGGATTCCGTCACACACACTCGGGGAATCCCTATCTTTCTCACACACTCTGGGAAACCCTATCTCTCTCACACACTCTGGGATTCACTATCTCACACACACTCTGGGATTCCCTATCACTCACACATACTCTAGGATTCCTTCTCTCTCACACACACTCTGGGATTCCGCATCTCTCACACACACTCTGGGATTTCCTATCTCTCACACACAATCTGGAATTCCCTCTCACACACACACTCTGGGATTCCCTATCTCTCACACTCACTCAGGGATTCCCTATCTCTCACACCAACTCTGGGATTCCCTATCTCTCACACTCACTCTGGGAATCCCTATCTCTCACACACACTCTGGGATTCCCTCTCACACACACACTCTGGAATTCCGCATCTCTCACACACACTCTGGGATTCCCTATCTCTCACAAACACTCTGGGATTCCCTATCTCTCACAAACACACTGGGATTCCCTCTCGCACACACACTCTGGTATTCCATATCTCACACACACTCTGGGATTCCCTATCTCTCACACACACTCTTAGATTCCCGATCTCTCACACACACTCTGGGATTCCCTCTCTCACACACACTCTGGGATTCCCTATCTCTCACACACACTCTGGGATTCTCTATCTCTCACACACACTCTGGGATTCCCTATCTCTCACTCACACTCTTGGATTCCCTTTCTCTCTCACACACTCTGGGATACCCAATCTCTCACACACTCTCTGGGATTCCCGATCTCTCACACACACTCTGGGATTCCCTATCTCTCATACACACTCTGGGATTCCCCATCTCTCTCACACAATTTGGGATTCCCTATCTCTCACACACACTCTGGGATTCCCTCTCTCTCTCATACACACTCTGGGATTCCCTCACACACACTCTGGGATTCCCTATTTCACACACACTCTGGGATTCCCTATCTCTCACACACACTCTGGGATTCCCTATCTCTCACACACACTCTGGGACTTTGTATATTTCACACACACTCTGGGATTCCCTATCTCTCACACACACTCTGGGATTCCCTATCTCTCACACACACTCTGGGATTCCCTAACTCTCACACTCACTCTGAGATTCCCTATCTCCTACACACACTCTGGGATTCCCTCTCTCACACACACTCTGGAATTCCGCATCTCTCACACACACTCTGGGATTCCCTATCTCTCACAAACACTCTGGGATTCCCTCTATCACACACACTCTGGCATTCCCTATCTCAAACACACTCTGGGATTCCCTATCTCTCACACACACTCTTGGATTCCCTATCTCTCACACACACTCTGGGATTCCCTCTCTCACACACACTCTGGGATTCCCTCTCTCTCTCATACACACTCTGGGATTCCCTCACACACACTCTGGGATTCCCTATCTCACACACACTCAGGGATTCCCAATCTCTCACAAACAATCTGGAATTCCCTCTCACACACACAGTCTGGGATTCACTCTCTCTCACACTCAGTCTGGGATTCCCTATCACTCACACACACACTCTGGGATTTCCTATCTCTCACACACACTCAGGGATTCCTTATCTCTCACACACATTCTGGGATTCCGTCACACACACTCGGGGAATCCCTATCTTTCTCACACACTCTGGGATTCCCTATCTCTCTCACACACTCTGGGATACACTGCCTCACACACACTCTGGGATTCCCTATCTCTCACACACAATCTGGAATTCCCTCTCACACACACACTCTGGGATTCCCTATCTCTCACACTGACTCAGGGATTCCCTATCTCTCACACACACTCTGGGATTCCCTATCTCTCACACACTCTGGAATTCCGTCTCTCACACACACTCAGGGATTCCCTATCTCTCACACACACTCTGGGATTCCCTATCTCTCACACACAATCTGGAATTCCCTCTCACACACACACTCTGGGATTCCCTATCTCTCACACTGACTCAGGGATACCCTATCTCTCACACACACTCTGGGACTCCCTATCTCTCACACACACTCTGGGATTCCCTCTCTCACACACATTCTGGAATTCCGCATCTCTCACACACACTCTGGGATCCCCTATCTCTCACAAACACTCTGGGATTCCCTCTCTCACACACTCTGGCATTCCCTATCTCAAACACACTCTGGGATTCCCTATCTCTCACACACACTCTGGGATTCCCTCTCTCACACACACTCTGGGATTCCCTGTGTCTCACACACACTCTGGGATTCCCTATCTCTCACACACACTCTGGGATTCCCTATCTCTCACACACTCTGGAATTCCGTCTCTCACACTCACTCTGGGATTCCCTATCTCTCACACTCACTCTGGGAATCCCTATCTCTCACACACACTCTGGGATGCCCTATCTCTCACAAACACTCTGGGATTCCCTCTCTCACACACACTCTGGCATTCCCTATCTCACACACACTCTGGGATTCCCCATCTCTCACACACACTCTTGGATTTCCTATCTCTCACACACTCTGGTATTCCCTATCACTCACATAAACTCTGGGATTCGCTATCTCATACACACACTCTGGGATTCCCTATCTCTCATACACTCTGGTATTCCCTATCTCTCACTCACACTCTGGGACTCTCTGGGATTCTATCACACACACTGGGATTCCCTCGCTCAGACACACTCAGGGATTCCCTATATCTCACACACACTCTGGGATTCGCTATCTCTCACACACACTCTGGGATTCCCTATCTCTCACACACACTCCGGGATTCCGTATCTCTCTCACACACTCTGGGTTTCCCTATCTCACACAAACTCTGGGATTCCCTATCTCTCACACACACTCTGGGATTCCCTATCTCTCTCACACACTGTGGGATTCCCTCTCCCTCACACTCACTCTGGGATTCCCTATCTCTCACACACACTGTGGGATTCCGCATCTCTGACACACACTTTGGGATTCCCTATCTCTCACACACACTCTGGGATTCCCTATCTCTCATACACACTCTGGGATTCCCTCTCTCAAACACACCCTGCGATTTCCTATCTCTCATACACTCTGGGATTCCCTATCACTCACCAACGATCTGGGATTCCCTATCTCTCACACATACTCTGGGATTCCCTATCACTCACGCACACTCTGGGATTCTCTATCTCTCGCACACACTCTGGGATTTCCTATCTCTCACACACTCTGGGATTCCCTATCACTCACCAACACTGTGTGATTCCCTATCTCTCACACACACTCTGGGATTCCCTCTCTCAAACACACTCTGCGATTTCCTATCTCTCACACACTCTGGGATTCCCTATCACTCACCAACACTCTGTGATTCCCTACCTCTCACACATACTCTGGGATTCCCTATCTCTCACACATACTCTGGGATTCCCTATCTCTCACACACACTCTGGGATTCTCTATCTCTAACACACAATCTAGGATTCCTTATCTCTCACACACACTCTGGGATTCCCTATCTCTCTCACAGACTCTGGGATTCCCTAATCTCTCACACACACTCTGGGATTCCCTATCTCTCTCACACACTCTGGGATACCCAATCTCTCACACACTCTCTGGGATTCCCGATCTCTCACACACACTCTGGGATTCCCTATCTCTCATACACACTCTGGGATTTCCCCATCTCTCTCACACAATTTGGGATTCCCTATCTCTCACACACACTCTGGGATTCCCTCTCTCTCTCATACACACTCTGGGATTCCCTCACACACACTCTGGGAT
Organism: Chiloscyllium plagiosum; assembly: GCF_037043375.1. NCBI lineage: Eukaryota > Metazoa > Chordata > Chondrichthyes > Orectolobiformes > Hemiscylliidae > Chiloscyllium > Chiloscyllium plagiosum. Next base: position 6,954,302 of record NW_028270192.1, on the reverse strand, counting down.
TCCCTATTTCACACACACTCTGGGATTCCCTATCTCTCACACACACTCTGGGATTCCCTATCTCTCACACACACTCTGGGACTTTGTATATTTCACACACACTCTGGGATTCCCTATCTCTCACACACACTCTGGGATTCCCTATCTCTCACACACACTCTGGGATTCCCTAACACTCACACTGACTCTGAGATTCCCTATCTCCTACACACACTCTGGGATTCCCTCTCTCACACACACTGTGGAATTCCGCATCTCTCACACACACTCTGGGATTCCCTATCTCTCATAAACACTCTGGGATTCCCTATCTCACACACACTCAGGGATTCCCTATCTCTCACAAACAATCTGGAATTCCCTCTCACACACACAGTCTGGGATTCACTCTCTCTCACACTCAGTCTGGGATTCCCTATCTCTCACACACACTCTGGGATTCCCTATCTCTCACACACACTCTGGAATTCCCTATCACTCACACACACACTCTGGGATTCCGCATCTCTCACACACACTCAGGGATTCCCTATCTCTCACACACATTCTGGGATTCCGTCACACACACTCGGGGAATCCCTATCTTTCTCACACACTCTGGGATTCCCTATCTCTCTCACACACTCTGGGATACACTGCCTCACACACACTCTGGGATTCCCTATCTCTCACACACACTCTGGGATTCCTTCTCTCTCACACACACTCTGGGATTCCGCATCTCTCACACACACTCTGGGATTCCCTATCTCTCACACACAATCTGGAATTCCCTCTCACACACACACTCTGGGATTCCCTATCTCTCACACTGACTCAGGGATTCCCTATCTCTCACACACACTCTGGGATTCCCTATCTCTCACACACTCTGGAATTCCGTCTCTCACACACACTCTGGGATTCCCTATCTCTCACACTCACTCTGGGACTCCCTATCTCTCACACACACTCTGGGATTCCCTCTCTCACACACATTCTGGAATTCCGCATCTCTCACACACACTCTGGGATCCCCTATCTCTCACAAACACTCTGGGATTCCCTCTCTCACACACTCTGGCATTCCCTATCTCAAACACACTCTGGGATTCCCTATCTCTCACACACACTCTTGGATTACCTATCTCTCACACACACTCTGGGATTCCCTCTCTCACACACACTCTGGGATTCCCTGTGTCTCACACACACTCTGGGATTCCCTATCTCTCACACACACTCTGGGATTCCCTATCTCTCACACACTCTGGAATTCCGTCTCTCACACTCACTCTGGGATTCCCTATCTCTCACACTCACTCTGGGAATCCCTATCTCTCACACACACTCTGGGATGCCCTATCTCTCACAAACACTCTGGGATTCCCTCTCTCACACACACTCTGGCATTCCCTATCTCAAACACACTCTGGGATTCCCCATCTCTCACACACACTCTTGGATTCCCTATCTCTCACACACACTCTGGGATTCCCTCTCTCACACACACTCTGGGATTCCCTGTGTCTCACACACACTCTGGGATTCCCAATCTCTCACACATACTCTGGGATTCCCTATCTCTCACACACCCTGGAATTCCGTCTCTCACACTCACTCTGGGATTCCCTATCTCTCACACTCACTCTGGGAATCCCTATCTCTCACACACACTCTGGGATTTCCTATCTCTCACACACTCTGGTATTCCCTATCACTCACATAAACTCTGGGATTCGCTATCTCATACACACACTCTGGGATTCCCTATCTCTCATACACTCTGGTATTCCCTATCTCTCACTCACACTCTGGGACTCTCTGGGATTCTATCACACACACTGGGATTCCCTCGCTCAGACACACTCAGGGATTCCCTATATCTCACACACACTCTGGGATTCGCTATCTCTCACACACACTCTGGGATTCCCTATCTCTCACACACACTCCGGGATTCCGTATCTCTCTCACACACTCTGGGATTCCCTATCTCACACAAACTCTGGGATTCCCTATCTCTCACACACACTCTGGGATTCCCTCTCTCTCACACACACTGTGGGATTCCCTCTCCCTCACACTCACTCTGGGATTCCCTATCTCTCACACACACTGTGGGATTCCGCATCTCTTACACACACTTTGGGATTCCCTATCTCTCACACACACTCTGGGATTCCCTATCTCTCATACACACTCTGGGATTCCCTCTCTCAAACACACCCTGCGATTTCCTATCTCTCACACACTCTGGGATTCCCTATCACTCACCAACGATCTGGGATTCCCTATCTCTCACACATACTCTGGGATTCCCTATCTCTCACGCACACTCTGGGATTCTCTATCTCTCACACACACTCTGGGATTTCCTATCTCTCACACACTCTGGGATTCCCTATCACTCACCAACACTCTGTGATTCCCTATCTCTCACACACACTCTGGGATTCCCTCTCTCAAACACACTCTGCGATTTCCTATCTCTCACACACTCTGGGATTCCCTATCACTCACCAACACTCTGTGATTCCCTACCTCACACACATACTCTGGGATTCCCTATCTCTCACACATACTCTGGGATTCCCTATCTCTCACACACACTCTGGGATTCTCTATCTCTAACACACAATCTAGGATTCCTTATCTCTCACACACACTCTGGGATTCCCTATCTCTCTCACAGACTCTGGGATTCCCTAATCTCTCACACACACTCTGGGATTCCCTATCTCTCACACACACTCTGGGATTCTCTATCTCTCACACACACTCTGGGATTCCCTATCTCTCACTCACACTCTTGGATTCCCTTTCTCTCTCACACACTCTGGGATACCCAATCTCTCACACACTCTCTGGGATTACCGATCTCTCACACACACTCTGGGATTCCCTATCTCTCACACACACTCTGGGATTCCCCATCTCTCTCACACAATCTGGGATTCCCTATCTCTCACACACACTCTGGGATTCCCTATTCCTCACACACACTCTGGGATTCCCTATCTCTCACACACACTCTGGGATTCCCTCTTGCACACACACTCTGGGATTTCGTATATCTCATACACACTCTGGGATTCCCTATCTCTCACACACACTCTGGGATTCCCTATCTCTCACACACACTCTGGGATTCCCTACCACTCACACTCACTCTGAGATTCCCTATCTCCTACACACACTCTGGGATTCTCTCACACACACTCTGGAATTCCGCATCTCTCACACACACTCTGGGATTCCATATCTCTCATAAACACACTCTGGGATTCCCTACCTCACACAGACTCAGGGATTCCCTATCTCTCACAAACACTCTGGAATTCCCTCTCACACACACACTCTGGGATTCCCTCTCTCTCACACTCAGTCTGGGATTCCCTACCTCTCACACACACTCTGGGATTCCCTATCTCTCACACACACTCTGGAATTCCCTATCACTCACACACACACTCTGGGATTCCCTATCTCTCACACACACTCAGGGATTCCCTAACTCTCACACACATTCTGGGATTCCGTCACACACACTCGGGGAATCCCTATCTTTCTCACACACTCTGGGAAACCCTATCTCTCTCACACACTCTGGGATTCACTATCTCACACACACTCTGGGATTCCCTATCTCTCACACATACTCTAGGATTACTTCTCTCTCACACACACTCTGGGATTCCGCATCTCTCACACACACTCTGGGATTCCCTATCTCTCACACACAATCTGGAATTCCCTCTCACACACACACTCTGGGATTCCCTATCTCTCACACTCACTCAGGGATTCCCTATCTCTCACAGCAACTCTGGGATTCCCTATCTCTCACACTCACTCAGGGATTCCCTATCTCTCACACCAACTCTGGGATTCCCTATCTCTCACACTCACTCTGGGAATCCCTATCTCTCACACACACTCTGGGATTCCCTCTCACACACACACTCTGGAATTCCGCATCTCTCACACACACTCTGGGATTCCCTATCTCTCACAAACACTCTGGGATTCCCTATCTCTCACAAACACACTGGGATTCCCTCTCGCACACACACTCTGGTATTCCATATCTCACACACACTCTGGGATTCCCTATCTGTCACACACACTCTTAGATTCCCGATCTCTCACACACACTCTGGGATTCCCTCTCTCACACACACTCTGGGATTCCCTATCTCTCACACACGCTCTGGGATGCCCTATCTCTCACAAACACTCTGGGATTCCCTCTCTCACACACACTCTGGCATTCCCTATCTCAAACACACTCTGGGATTCCCCATCTCTCACACACACTCTTGGATTCCCTAACTCTCACACACACTCTGGGATTCCCTCTCTCACACACATTCTGGGATTCCCTGTGTCTCACACACACTCTGGGATTCCCAATCTCTCACACACACTCTGGGATTCCCTATCTCTCACACACCCTGGAATTCCGTCTCTCACACTCACTTTGGGATTCCCTATCTCTCACACTCACTCTGGGAATCCCTATCTCTCACACACACTCTGGGATTTCCTATCTCTCACACACTCTGGTATTCCCTATCACTCACACATACTCTGGGATTCACTATCTCATACACACACTCTGGGATTCCCTATCTCTCATACACTCTGGTATTCCCTATCTCTCACTCACACTCTGGGACTCTCTGGGATTCTATCACACACACTGGGATTCCCTCGCTCAGACACACTCAGGGATTCCCTATATCTCACACACACTCTGGGATTCGCTATCTCACACACACACTCTGGGATTCCCTATCTCTCATACACTCTGGTATTCCCTATCTCTCACTCACACTCTGGGACTCTCTGGGATTCTATCACACACACTGGGATTCCCTCGCTCAGACACACTCAGGGATTCCCTATATCTCACACACACTCTGGGATTCGCTATCTCTCACACACACTCTGGGATTCCCTATCTCTCACACACACTCCGGGACTCCGTATCTCTCCCACACACTCTGGGATTCCCTATCTCACACAAACTCTGGGATTCCCCATCTCTCACACACACTCTGGGATTCCCTATCTCTCACACACACTGTGGGATTCCCTCTCCCTCACACTCTCTCTGGGATTCCCTATCTCTCACACACACTCTGGGATTCCGCATCTCTGACACACACTTTGGGATTCCCTATCTCTCACACACACTCTGGGATTCCCTATCTCTCATACACACTCTGGGATTCCCTCTCTCAAACACACTCTGCGATTTCGTATCTCTCACACACTCTGGGATTCCCTATCACTCACCAACACTCTGGGATTCCCTATCTCTCACACACACTCTGGGATTTCCTATCTCTCACACACTCTGGGATTCCCTATCACTCACCAACACTCTGTGATTCCCAATCTCTCACACATACTCTGGGATTCCCTATCTCTCACACACACTCTGGGATTCTCTATCTCTCACACACAATCTAGGATTCCTTATCTCTCATACACACTCTGGGATTCCCTATCTCTCTCACACACTCTGGGATTCCCTAATCTCTCACACACACTCTGGGATTCCCTATCTCTCACACACACTCTGGGATTCTCTATCTCTCACACACACTCTGGGATTCCCTATCTCTCACTCACACTCTTGGATTCCCTTTCTCTCTCACACACTCTGGGATACCCAATCTCTCACACACTCTCTGGGATTCCCGATCTCTCACACACGCTCTGGGATTCCCTATCTCTCACACACACTCTGGGATTCCCCATCTCTATCACACAATCTGGGATTCCCTATCTCTCACACACACTCTGGGATTCCCTATTCCTCACACACACTCTGGGATTCCCTATCTCTCACACACACTCTGGGATTCCCTCTTGCACACACACTCTGGGATTTCGTATGTCTCACACACACTCTGGGATTCCCTATCTCTCACACACACTCTGGGATTCCCTATCTCTCACACACACTCTGGGATTCCCTACCAGTCACACTCACTCTGAGATTCCCTATCTCCTACACACACTCTGGGATTCCCTCTCTCACAGACACTCTGGAATTCCGCATCTCTCACACACACTCTGGGATTCCATATCTCTCATAAACACACTCTGGGATTCCCTATCTCACACACACTCAGGGATTCCCTATCTCTCACAAACACTCTGGAATTCCCTCTCACACACACACTTTGGGATTCCCTCTCTCTCACACTCAGTCTGGGATTCCCTATCTCTCACACACTCTGGTATTCCATATCTCACACACACTCTGGGATTCCCTATCTCTCACAAACACACTGGGATTCCCTCTCTCACACACACTCTCGTATTCCATATCTCACACACACTCTGGGATTCCCTATCTCTCACACACACTCTTAGATTCCCGATCTCTCACACACACTCTGGGATTCCCTCTCTCACACACACTCTGGGATTCCCTATCTCTCACACACACTCTGGGATTCTCTATCTCTCACACACACTCTGGTATTCCCTATCTCTCACTCACACTCTTGGATTCCCTTTCTCTCTCACACACTCTGGGATACCCAATCTCTCACACACTCTCTGGGATTCCCGATCTCTCACACACACTCTGGGATTCCGTATCTCTCATACACACTCTGGGATTCCCCATCTCTCGCACACAATCTGGGATTCGTTATCTCTCACACACACTCTGGGATTCCCTCTCTCTCTCATACACACTCTGGGATTCCCTCACACACACTCTGGGATTCCCTATCTCACACACACTCAGGGATTCCCTATCTCTCACAAACAATCTGGAATTCCCTCTCACACACACAGTCTGGGATTCCCTCTCTCTCACACTCAGTCTGGGGTTCCCTATCTCTCACACACACTCTGGGATTCCCTATATCTCACACACACTCTGGAATTCCCTATCACTCACACACACACTCTGGGATTCCCTATCTCTCACACACACTCAGGGATTCCCTATCTCTCACACACATTCTGGGATTCCGTCACACACACTCGGGGAATCCCTATCTTTCTCACACACTCTGGGATTCCCTATCTCTCTCACACACTCTGGGATACATTGCCTCACACACACTCTGGGATTCCCTATCTCTCACACACACTCTGGGATTCCTTCTCTCTCACACACACTCTGGGATTCCGCATCTCTCACAAACACTCAGGGATTCCCTATCTCTCACACACATTCTGGGATTCCGTCACACACACTCGGGGAATCCCTATCTTTCTCACACACTCTGGGATTCCCTATCTCTCTCACACACTCTGGGATACACTGCCTCACACACACTCTGGGATTCCCTATCTCTCACACACACTCTGGGATTCCTCCTCTCTCACACACACTCTGGGATTCCGCATCTCTCACAAACACTCTGGGATTCCCTATCTCTCACACACAATCTGGAATTCCCTCTCACACACACACTGGGATTCCCTCTCTCTCACACACAATCTGGAATTCCCTATCTCTCACACTGACTCAGGGATTCCCTATCTCTCACACACACTCTGGGATTCCCTATCTCTCACACACTCTGGAATTCCGTCTCTCACACACACTCTGGGATTCCCTATCTCTCACACTCACTCTGGGACTCCCTATCTCTCACACACACTCTGGGATTCCCTCTCTCACACACATTCTGGAATTCCGCATCTCTCACACACACTCTGGGATCCCCTATCTCTCACACACACTCTGGGATTCCCTGTGTCTCACACGCACTCTGGGATTCCCTATCTCTCACACACACTCTGGGATTCCCTATCTCTCACACACACTCTGGGATTCCCTCTCTCACACACACTCTGGGATTCCCTGTGTCTCACACACACTCTGGGATTCCCTATCTCTCACACACTCTGGTATTCCCTATCTCTCACACACTCTGGAATTCCGTCTCTCACACTCACTCTGGGATTCCCTATCTCTCACACTCACTCTGGGAATCCCTATCTCTCACACAGACTCTGGGATGCCCTATCTCTCACACACACTCTGGGATTCCCTCTCTCACACACACTCTGGCATTTCCTATCTCAAACACACTCTGGGATTCCCCATCTCTCACACACACTCTTGGATTCCCTATCTCTCACACACACTCTGGGATTCCCTCTCTCACACACACTCTGGGATTCCCTGTGTCTCACACACACTCTGGGATTCCCAATCTCTCACACACACTCTGGGATTCCCTATCTCTCACACACCCTGGAATTCCGTCTCTCACACTCACTCTGGGATTCCCTATCTCTCACACTCACTCTGGGAATCCCTATCTCTCACACACACTCTGGGATTTCCTATCTCTCACACACTCTGGTATTCCCTATCACTCACACATACTCTGGGATTCACTATCTCATACACACACTCTGGGATTCCCTATCTCTCATACACTCAGGTATTCCCTATCTCTCACTCATACTCTGGGACTCTCTGGGATTCTATCACACACACTGGGATTCCCTCGCTCAGACACACTCAGGGATTCCCTATATCTCACACACACTCTGGGATTCGCTATCTCTCACACACACTCTGGGATTCCCTATCTCTCACACACACTCCGGGATTCCGTATCTCTCTCACACACTCTGGGATTCCCTATCTCACACAAACTCTGGGATTCCCTATCTCTCACACACACTCTGGGATTCCCTATCTCTCACACACACTGTGGGATTCCCTCTCCCTCACACTCACTCTGGGATTCCCTATCTCTCACACACACTGTGGGATTCCGCATCTCTGACACACACTTTGGGATTCCCTATCTCTCACACACACTCTGGGATTCCCTATCTCTCATACACACTCTGGGATTCCCTCTCTCAAACACACTCTGCGATTTCCTATCTCTCACACACTCTGGGATTCCTTATCACTCACCAACACTCTGGGATTCCCTATCTCTCACACATACTCTGGGATTCCCTATCTCTCACGCACACTCTGGGATTCTCTATCTCTCACACACACTCTGGGATTTCCTATCTCTCACACACTCTGGGATTCCCTATCACTCACCAACACTCTGTGATTCCCTATCTCTCACACACACTCTGGGATTCCCTCTCTCAAACACACTCTGCGATTTCCTATCTCTCACACACTCTGGGATTCCCTATCACTCACCAACACTCTGTGATTCCCTATCTCTCACACATACTCTGGGATTCCCTATCTCTCACACATACTCTGGGATTCCCTATCTCTCACACACACTCTGGGATTCTCTATCTCTAACACACAATCTAGGATTCCCTAATCTCTCACACACACTCTGGAATTCCCTATCTCTCACACACACTCTGGGATTCCCTATCTCTCACTCACACTCTTGGATTCCCTTTCTCTCTCACACACTCTGGGATACCCAATCTCTCACACACTCTCTGGGATTCCCGATCTCTCACACACACTCTGGGATTCCCTATCTCTCACACACACTCTGGGATTCCCCATCTCTCTCACACAATCTGGGATTCCCTATCTCTCACACACACTCTGGGATTCCCTATTCCTCACACACACTCTGGGATTCCCTATCTCTCACACACACTCTGGGATTCCCTCTTGCACACACACTCTGGGATTTCGTATATCTCATACACACTCTGGGATTCCCTATCTCTCACACACACTCTGGGATTCCCTATCTCTCACACACACTCTGGGATTCCCTACCACTCACACTCACTCTGAGATTCCCTATCTCCTACACACACTCTGGGATTCCCTCTCTCACACACACTCTGGAATTCCGCATCTCTCACACACACTCTGGGATTCCATATCTCTCATAAACACACTCTGGGATTCCCTACCTCACACACACTCAGGGATTCCCTATCTCTCACAGACACTCTGGAATTCCCTCTCACACACACACTCTGGGATTCCCTCTCTCTCACACTCAGTCTGGGATTCCCTACCTCTCACACACACTCTGGGATTCCCTATCTCTCACACACACTCTGGAATTCCCTATCACTCACACACACACTCTGGGATTCCCTATCTCTCACACACACTCAGGGATTCCCTATCTCTCACACACATTCTGGGATTCCGTCACACACACTCGGGGAATCCCTATCTTTCTCACACACTCTGGGAAACCCTATCTCTCTCACACACTCTGGGATTCACTATCTCACACACACTCTGGGATTCCCTATCACTCACACATACTCTAGGATTCCTTCTCTCTCACACACACTCTGGGATTCCGCATCTCTCACACACACTCTGGGATTTCCTATCTCTCACACACAATCTGGAATTCCCTCTCACACACACACTCTGGGATTCCCTATTTCTCACACTCACTCAGGGATTCCCTATCTCTCACACCAACTCTGGGATTCCCTATCTCTCACACTCACTCTGGGAATCCCTATCTCTCACACACACTCAGGGATTCCCTCTCACACACACACTCTGGAATTCCGCATCTCTCACAAACACTCTGGGATTCCCTATCTCTCACAAACACTCTGGGATTCCCTATCTCTCACAAACACACTGGGATTCCCTCTCGCACACACACTCTGGTATTCCATATCTCACACACACTCTGGGATTCCCTATCTCTCACACACACTCTTAGATTCCCGATCTCTCACACACACTCTGGGATTCCCTATCTCTCACACACACTCTGGGATTCTCTATCTCTCACACACACTCTGGTATTCCCTATCTCTCACTCACACTCTTGGATTCCCTTTCTCTCTCACACACTCTGGGATACCCAATCTCTCACACACTCTCTGGGATTCCCGATCTCTCACACACACTCTGGGATTCCGTATCTCTCATACACACTCTGGGATTCCCCATCTCTCGCACACAATCTGGGATTCGTTATCTCTCACACACACTCTGGGATTCCCTCTCTCTCTCATACACACTCTGGGATTCCCTCACACACACTCTGGGATTCCCTATCTCACACACACTCAGGGATTCCCTATCTCTCACAAACAATCTGGAATTCCCTCTCACACACACAGTCTGGGATTCCCTCTCTCTCACACTCAGTCTGGGGTTCCCTATCTCTCACACACACTCTGGGATTCCCTATATCTCACACACACTCTGGAATTCCCTATCACTCACACACACACTCTGGGATTCCCTATCTCTCACACACACTCAGGGATTCCCTATCTCTCACACACATTCTGGGATTCCGTCACACACACTCGGGGAATCCCTATCTTTCTCACACACTCTGGGATTCCCTATCTCTCTCACACACTCTGGGATACATTGCCTCACACACACTCTGGGATTCCCTATCTCTCACACACACTCTGGGATTCCTTCTCTCTCACACACACTCTGGGATTCCGCATCTCTCACAAACACTCAGGGATTCCCTATCTCTCACACACATTCTGGGATTCCGTCACACACACTCGGGGAATCCCTATCTTTCTCACACACTCTGGGATTCCCTATCTCTCTCACACACTCTGGGATACACTGCCTCACACACACTCTGGGATTCCCTATCTCTCACACACACTCTGGGATTCCTTCTCTCTCACACACACTCTGGGATTCCGCATCTCTCACAAACACTCTGGGATTCCCTATCTCTCACACACAATCTGGAATTCCCTCTCACACACACACTCTGGGATTCCCTATCTCTCACACTGACTCAGGGATTCCCTATCTCTCACACACACTCTGGGATTCCCTATCTCTCACACACTCTGGAATTCCGTCTCTCACACACACTCTGGGATTCCCTATCTCTCACACTCACTCTGGGACTCCCTATCTCTCACACACACTCTGGGATTCCCTCTCTCACACACATTCTGGAATTCCGCATCTCTCACACTCACTCTGGGACTCCCTATCTCTCATACACACTCTGGGATCCCCTATCTCTCACACACACTCTGGGATTCCCTGTGTCTCACACGTACTCTGGGATTCCCTATCTCTCACACACACTCTGGGATTCCCTATCTCTCACACACACTCTTGGATTCCCTATCTCTCACACACACTCTGGGATTCCCTCTCTCACACACACTCTGGGATTCCCTGTGTCTCACACACACTCTGGGATTCCCTATCTCTCACACACTCTGGTATTCCCTATCTCTCACACACTCTGGAATTCCGTCTCTCACACTCACTCTGGGATTCCCTATCTCTCACACTCACTCTGGGAATCCCTATCTCTCACACAGACTCTGGGATGCCCTACTCTCACAAACACTCTGGGATTCCCTCTCTCACACACACTCTGGCATTTCCTATCTCAAACACACTCTGGGATTCCCCACCTCTCACACACACTCTTGGATTCCCTATCTCTCACACACACTCTGGGATTCCCTCTCTCACACACACTCTGGGATTCCCTGTGTCTCACACACACTCTGGGATTCCCAATCTCTCACACACACTCTGGGATTCCCTATCTCTCACACACCCTGGAATTCCGTCTCTCACACTCACTCTGGGATTCCCTATCTCTCACACTCACTCTGGGAATCCCTATCTCTCACACACACTCTGGGATTTCCTATCTCTCACACACTCTGGTATTCCCTATCACTCACACATACTCTGGGATTCACTATCTCATACACACACTCTGGGATTCCCTATCTCTCATACACTCTGGTATTCCCTATCTCTCACTCACACTCTGGGACTCTCTGGGATTCTATCACACACACTGGGATTTCCTCGCTCAGACACACTCAGGGATTCCCTATATCTCACACACACTCTGGGATTCGCTATCTCTCAAACACACTCTGGGATTCCCTATCTCTCACACACACTCCGGGATTCCGTATCTCTCTCACACACTCTGGGATTCCCTATCTCACACAAACTCTGGGATTCCCTATCTCTCACACACACTCTGGGATTCCCTATCTCTCACACACACTGTGGGATTCCCTCTCCCTCACACTCACTCTGGGATTCCCTATCTCTCACACACACTGTGGGATTCCGCATCTCTGACACACACTTTGGGATTCCCTATCTCTCACACACACTCTGGGATTCCCTATCTCTCATACACACTCTGGGATTCCCTCTCTCAAACACACTCTGCGATTTCCTATCTCTCACACACTCTGGGATTCCTTATCACTCACCAACACTCTGGGATTCCCTATCTCTCACACATACTCTGGGATTCCCTATCTCTCACGCACACTCTGGGATTCTCTATCTCTCACACACACTCTGGGATTTCCTATCTCTCACACACTCTGGGATTCCCTATCACTCACCAACACTCTGTGATTCCCTATCTCTCACACACACTCTGGGATTCCCTCTCTCAAACACACTCTGCGATTTCCTATCTCTCACACACTCTGGGATTCCCTATCACTCACCAACACTCTGTGATTCCCTATCTCTCACACATACTCTGGGATTCCCTATCTCTCACACATACTCTGGGATTCCCTATCTCTCACACACACTCTGGGATTCTCTATCTCTAACACACAATCTAGGATTCCCTAATCTCTCACACACACTCTGGAATTCCCTATCTCTCACACACACTCTGGGATTCCCTATCTCTCACTCACACTCTTGGATTCCCTTTCTCTCTCACACACTCTGGGATACCCAATCTCTCACACACTCTCTGGGATTCCCGATCTCTCACACACACTCTGGGATTCCCTATCTCTCACACACACTCTGGGATTCCCCATCTCTCTCACACAATCTGGGATACCCTATCACTCACACACACTCTGGGATTCCCTATTCCTCACACACACTCTGGGATTCCCTATCTCTCACACACACTCTGGGATTCCCTCTTGCACACACACTCTGGGATTTCGTATATCTCATACACACTCTGGGATTCCCTATCTCTCACACACACTCTGGGATTCCCTATCTCTCACACACACTCTGGGATTCCCTATCTCTCACACACACTCTGGGATTCTCTATCTCTAACACACAATCTAGGATTCCTTATCTCTCACACACACTCTGGGATTCCCTATCTCTCTCACAGACTCTGGGATTCCCTAATCTCTCACACACACTCTGGGATTCCCTATCTCTCACACACACTCTGGGATTCTCTATCTCTCACACACACTCTGGGATTCCCTATCTCTCACTCACACTCTTGGATTCCCTTTCTCTCTCACACACTCTGGGATACCCAATCTCTCACACACTCTCTGGGATTACCGATCTCTCACACACACTCTGGGATTCCCTATCTCTCACACACACTCTGGGATTCCCCATCTCTCTCACACAATCTGGGATACCCTATCACTCACACACACTCTGGGATTCCCTATTCCTCACACACACTCTGGGATTCCCTATCTCTCACACACACTCTGGGATTCCCTCTTGCACACACACTCTGGGATTTCGTATATCTCATACACACTCTGGGATTCCCTATCTCTCACACACACTCTGGGATTCCCTATCTCTCACACACACTCTGGGATTCCCTACCACTCACACTCACTCTGAGATTCCCTATCTCCTACACACACTCTGGGATTCTCTCACACACACTCTGGAATTCCGCATCTCTCACACACACTCTGGGATTCCATATCTCTCATAAACACACTCTGGGATTCCCTACCTCACACACACTCAGGGATTCCCTATCTCTCACAAACACTCCGGAATTCCCTCTCACACACACACTCTGGGATTCCCTCTCTCTCACACTCAGTCTGGGATTCCCTACCTCTCACACACACTCTGGGATTCCCTATCTCTCACACACACTCTGGAATTCCCTATCACTCACACACACACTCTGGGATTCCCTATCTCTCACACACACTCAGGGATTCCCTATCTCTCACACACATTCTGGGATTCCGTCACACACACTCGGGGAATCCCTATCTTTCTCACACACTCTGGGAAACCCTATCTCTCTCACACACTCTGGGATTCACTATCTCACACACACTCTGGGATTCCCTATCTCTCACACATACTCTAGGATTCCTTCTCTCTCACACACACTCTGGGATTCCGCATCTCTCACACACACTCTGGGATTCCCTATCTCTCACACACAATCTGGAATTCCCTCTCACACACACACTCTGGGATTCCCTATCTCTCACACTCACTCAGGGATTCCCTATCTCTCACAGCAACTCTGGGATTCCCTATCTCTCACACTCACTCAGGGATTCCCTATCTCTCACACCAACTCTGGGATTCCCTATCTCTCACACTCACTCTGGGAATCCCTATCTCTCACACACACTCTGGGATTCCCTCTCACACACACACTCTGGAATTCCGCATCTCTCACACACACTCTGGGATTCCCTATCTCTCACAAACACTCTGGGATTCCCTATCTCTCACAAACACACTGGGATTCCCTCTCGCACACACACTCTGGTATTCCATATCTCACACACACTCTGGGATTCCCTATCTGTCACACACACTCTTAGATTCCCGATCTCTCACACACACTCTGGGATTCCCTCTCTCACACACACTCTGGGATTCCCTATCTCTCACACACACACTGGGATTCTCTATCTCTCACACACACTCTGGGATTCCCTATCTCTCACTCACACTCTTGGATTCCCTTTCTCTCTCACACACTCTGGGATACCCAATCTCTCACACACCCTCTGGGATTCCCGATCTCTCACACACACTCTGGGATTCCCTATCTCTCATACACACTCTGGGATTCCCCATCTCTCTCACACAATTTGGGATTCCCTATCTCTCACACACACTCTGGGATTCCCTCTCTCTCTCATACACACTCTGGGTTTCCCTCACACACACTCTGGGATTCCCTATTTCACACACACTCTGGGATTCCCTATCTCTCACACACACTCTGGGATTCCCTATCTCTCACACACACTCTGGGACTTTGTATATTTCACACACACTCTGGGATTCCCTATCTCTCACACACACTCTGGGATTCCCTATCTCTCACACACACTCTGGGATTCCCTAACACTCACACTGACTCTGAGATTCCCTATCTCCTACACACACTCTGGGATTCCCTCTCTCACACACACTGTGGAATTCCACATCTCTCACACACACTCTGGGATTCCCTATCTCTCATAAACACTCTGGGATTCCCTATCTCACACCCACTCAGGGATTCCCTATCTCTCACAAACAATCTGGAATTCCCTCTCACACACACAGTCTGGGATTCACTCTCTCTCACACTCAGTCTGGGATTCCCTATCTCTCACACACACTCTGGGATTCCCTATCTCTCACACACACTCTGGAATTCCCTATCACTCACACACACACTCTGGGATTCCCTATCTCTCACACACACTCAGGGATTCCCTATCTCTCACACACATTCTGGGATTCCGTCACACACACTCGGGGAATCCCTATCTTTCTCACACACTCTGGGATTCCCTATCTCTCTCACACACTCTGGGATACACTGCCTCACACACACTCTGGGATTCCCTATCTCTCACACACACTCTGGGATTCCTTCTCTCTCACACACACTCTGGGATTCCGCATCTCTCACACACACTCTGGGATTCCCTATCTCTCACACACAATCTGGAATTCCCTCTCACACACACACTCTGGGATTCCCTATCTCTCACACTGACTCAGGGATTCCCTATCTCTCACACACACTCTGGGATTCCCTATCTCTCACACACTCTGGAATTCCGTCTCTCACACACACTCTGGGATTCCCTATCTGTCACACTCACTCTGGGACTCCCTATCTCTCACACACACTCTGGGATTCCCTCTCTCACACACATTCTGGAATTCCCCATCTCTCACACACACTCTGGGATCCCCTATCTCTCACAAACACTCTGGGATTCCCTCTCTCACACACTCTGGCATTCCCTATCTCAAACACACTCTGGGATTCCCTATCTCTCACACACACTCTTGGATTACCTATCTCTCACACACACTCTGGGATTCCCTCTCTCACACACACTCTGGGATTCCCTGTGTCTCACACACACTCTGGGATTCCCTATCTCTCACACACACTCTGGGATTCCCTATCTCTCACACACTCTGGAATTCCGTCTCTCACACTCACTCTGGGATTCCCTAACTCTCACACTCACTCTGGGAATCCCTATCTCTCACACACACTCTGGGATGCCCTATCTCTCACAAACACTCTGGGATTCCCTCTCTCACACACACTCTGGCATTCCCTATCTCAAACACACTCTGGGATTCCCCATCTCTCACACACACTCTTGGATTCCCTATCTCTCACACACACTCTGGGATTCCCTCTCTCACACACACTCTGGGATTCCTTGTGTCTCACACACACTCTGGGATTCCCAATCTCTCACACACACTCTGGGATTCCCTCTCTCACACACACTCTGGGATTCCCTGTGTCTCACACACACTCTGGGATTTCCTATCTCTCACACACTCTGGTATTCCCTATCACTCACATAAACTCTGGGATTCGCTATCTCATACACACACTCTGGGATTCCCTATCTCTCATACACTCTGGTATTCCCTATCTCTCACTCACACACTGGGACTCTCTGGGATTCTATCACACACACTGGGATTCCCTCGCTCAGACACACTCAGGGATTCCCTATATCTCACACACACTCTGGGATTCGCTATCTCTCACACACACTCTGGGATTCCCTATCTCTCACACACACTCCGGGATTCCGTATCTCTCTCACACACTCTGGGATTCCCTATCTCACACAAACTCTGGGATCCCTATCTCTCACACACACTCTGGGATTCCCTATCTCTCACACACACTGTGGGATTCCCTCTCCCTCACACTCACTCTGGGATTCCCTATCTCTCACACACACTGTGGGATTCCGCATCTCTTACACACACTTTGGGATTCCCTATCTCTCACACACACTCTGGGATTCCCTATCTCTCATACACACTCTGGGATTCCCTCTCTCAAACACACCCTGCGATTTCCTATCTCTCACACACTCTGGGATTCCCTATCACTCACCAACGATCTGGGATTCCCTATCTCTCACACATACTCTGGGATTCCCTATCTCTCACGCACACTCTGGGATTCTCTATCTCTCACACACACTCTGGGATTTCCTATCTCTCACACACTCTGGGATTCCCTATCACTCACCAACACTCTGTGATTCCCTATCTCTCACACACACTCTGGGATTCCCTCTCTCAAACACACTCTGCGATTTCCTATCTCTCACACACTCTGGGATTCCCTATCACTCACCAACACTCTGTGATTCCCTACCTCTCACACATACTCTGGGATTCCCTATCTCTCACACATACTCTGGGATTCCCTATCTCTCACACACACTCTGGGATTCTCTATCTCTAACACACAATCTAGGATTCCTTATCTCTCACACACACTCTGGGATTCCCTATCTCTCTCACAGACTCTGGGATTCCCTAATCTCTCACACACACTCTGGGATTCCCTATCTCTCACACACACTCTGGGATTCTCTATCTCTCACACACACTCTGGGATTCCCTATCTCTCACTCACACTCTTGGATTCCCTTTCTCTCTCACACACTCTGGGATACCCAATCTCTCACACACTCTCTGGGATTACCGATCTCTCACACACACTCTGGGATTCCCTATCATTCACACACACTCTGGGATTCCCCATCTCTCTCACACAATCTGGGATACCCTATCACTCACACACACTCTGGGATTCCCTATTCCTCACACACACTCTGGGATTCCCTATCTCTCACACACACTCTGGGATTCCCTCTTGCACACACACTCTGGGATTTCGTATATCTCATACACACTCTGGGATTCCCTATCTCTCACACACACTCTGGGATTCCCTATCTCTCACACACACTCTGGGATTCCCTACCACTCACACTCACTCTGAGATTCCCTATCTCCTACACACACTCTGGGATTCTCTCACACACACTCTGGAATTCCGCATCTCTCACACACACTCTGGGATTCCATATCTCTCATAAACACACTCTGGGATTCCCTACCTCACACACACTCAGGGATTCCCTATCTCTCACAAACACTCCGGAATTCCCTCTCACACACACACTCTGGGATTCCCTCTCTCTCACACTCAGTCTGGGATTCCCTACCTCTCACACACACTCTGGGATTCCCTATCTCTCACACACACTCTGGAATTCCCTATCACTCACACACACACACTGGGATTCCCTATCTCTCACACACACTCAGGGATTCCCTATCTCTCACACACATTCTGGGATTCCGTCACACACACTCGGGGAATCCCTATCTTTCTCACACACTCTGGGAAACCCTATCTCTCTCACACACTCTGGGATTCACTATCTCACACACACTCTGGGATTCCCTATCTCTCACACATACTCTAGGATTCCTTCTCTCTCACACACACTCTGGGATTCCGCATCTCTCACACACACTCTGGGATTCCCTATCTCTCACACACAATCTGGAATTCCCTCTCACACACACACTCTGGGATTCCCTATCTCTCACACTCACTCAGGGATTCCCTATCTCTCACAGCAACTCTGGGATTCCCTATCTCTCACACTCACTCAGGGATTCCCTATCTCTCACACCAACTCTGGGATTCCCTATCTCTCACACTCACTCTGGGAATCCCTATCTCTCACACACACTCTGGGATTCCCTCTCACACACACACTCTGGAATTCCGCATCTCTCACACACACTCTGGGATTCCCTATCTCTCACAAACACTCTGGGATTCCCTATCTCTCACAAACACACTGGGATTCCCTCTCGCACACACACTCTGGTATTCCATATCTCACACACACTCTGGGATTCCCTATCTGTCACACACACTCTTAGATTCCCGATCTCTCACACACACTCTGGGATTCCCTCTCTCACACACACTCTGGGATTCCCTATCTCTCACACACACACTGGGATTCTCTATCTCTCACACACACTCTGGGATTCCCTATCTCTCACTCACACTCTTGGATTCCCTTTCTCTCTCACACACTCTGGGATACCCAATCTCTCACACACTCTCTGGGATTCCCGATCTCTCACACACACTCTGGGATTCCCTATCTCTCATACACACTCTGGGATTCCCCATCTCTCTCACACAATTTGGGATTCCCTATCTCTCACACACACTCTGGGATTCCCTCTCTCTCTCATACACACTCTGGGTTTCCCTCACACACACTCTGGGATTCCCTATTTCACACACACTCTGGGATTCCCTATCTCTCACACACACTCTGGGATTCCCTATCTCTCACACACACTCTGGGACTTTGTATATTTCACACACACTCTGGGATTCCCTATCTCTCACACACACTCTGGGATTCCCTATCTCTCACACACACTCTGGGATTCCCTAACTCTCACACTCACTCTGAGATTCCCTATCTCCTACACACACTCTGGGATTCCCTCTCTCACACACACTCTGGAATTCCGCATCTCTCACACACACTCTGGGATTCCCTATCTCTCATAAACACTCTGGGATTCCCTATCTCACACACACTCAGGGATTCCCTATATCTCACAAACAATCTGGAATTCCCTCTCACACACACAGTCTGGGATTCACTCTCTCTCACACTCAGTCTGGGATTCCTATCTCTCACACACACTCTGGGATTCCCTATCTCTCACACACACTCTGGAATTCCCTATCACTCACACACACACTCTGGGATTCCCTATCTCTCACACACACTCAGGGATTCCCTATCTCTCACACACATTCTGGGATTCCGTCACACACACTCGGGGAATCCCTATCTTTCTCACACACTCTGGGATTCCCTATCTCTCTCACACACTCTGGGATACACTGCCTCACACACACTCTGGGATTCCCTATCTCTCACACACACTCTGGGATTCCTTCTCTCTCACACACACTCTGGGATTCCGCATCTCTCACACACACTCTGGGATTCCCTATCTCTCACACACAATCTGGAATTCCCTCTCACACACACACTCTGGGATTCCCTATCTCTCACACTGACTCAGGGATTCCCTATCTCTCACACACACTCTGGGATTCCCTATCTCTCACACACTCTGGAATTCCGTCTCTCACACACACTCTGGGATTCCCTATCTCTCACACTCACTCTGGGACTCCCTATCTCTCACACACACTCTGGGATTCCCTCTCTCACACACATTCTGGAATTCCGCATCTCTCACACACACTCTGGGATCCCCTATCTCTCACAAACACTCTGGGATTCCCTCTCTCACACACACTCTGGCATTCCCTATCTCAAACACACTCTGGGATTCCCTATCTCTTACACAAACTCTTGGATTCCCTATCTCTCACACACACTCTGGGATTCCCTCTCTCACACACACTCTGGGATTCCCTGTGTCTCACACACACTCTGGGATTCCCAATCTCTCACACACACTCTGGGATTCCCTATCTCTCACACACTCTGGAATTCCGTCTCTCACACTCACTCTGGGATTCCCTATCTCTCACACTCACTCTGGGGATCCCTATCTCTCACACACACTATGGGATGCCCTATCTCTCACAAACACTCTGGGATTCCCTCTCTCACTCACACTCTGGCATTCCCTATCTCAAACACACTCTGGGATTCCCCATCTCTCACACACACTCTTGGATTCCCTATCTCTCACACACACTCTGGGATTCCCTCTCTCACACACACTCTGGGATTCCCTGTGTCTCACACACACTCTGGGATTCCCTCTCTCTCTCATACACACTCTGGGTTTCCCTCACACACACTCTGGGATTCCCTATTTCACACACACTCTGGGATTCCCTATCTCTCACACACACTCTGGGATTCCCTATCTCTCACACACACTCTGGGACTTTGTATATTTCACACACACTCTGGGATTCCCTATCTCTCACACACACTCTGGGATTCCCTATCTCTCACACACACTCTGGGATTCCCTAACTCTCACACTCACTCTGAGATTCCCTATCTCCTACACACACTCTGGGATTCCCTCTCTCACACACACTCTGGAATTCCGCATCTCTCACACACACTCTGGGATTCCCTATCTCTCATAAACACTCTGGGATTCCCTATCTCACACACACTCAGGGATTCCCTATATCTCACAAACAATCTGGAATTCCCTCTCACACACACAGTCTGGGATTCACTCTCTCTCACACTCAGTCTGGGATTCCTATCTCTCACACACACTCTGGGATTCCCTATCTCTCACACACACTCTGGAATTCCCTATCACTCACACACACACTCTGGGATTCCCTATCTCTCACACACACTCAGGGATTCCCTATCTCTCACACACATTCTGGGATTCCGTCACACACACTCGGGGAATCCCTATCTTTCTCACACACTCTGGGATTCCCTATCTCTCTCACACACTCTGGGATACACTGCCTCACACACACTCTGGGATTCCCTATCTCTCACACACACTCTGGGATTCCTTCTCTCTCACACACACTCTGGGATTCCGCATCTCTCACACACACTCTGGGATTCCCTATCTCTCACACACAATCTGGAATTCCCTCTCACACACACACTCTGGGATTCCCTATCTCTCACACTGACTCAGGGATTCCCTATCTCTCACACACACTCTGGGATTCCCTATCTCTCACACACTCTGGAATTCCGTCTCTCACACACACTCTGGGATTCCCTATCTCTCACACTCACTCTGGGACTCCCTATCTCTCACACACACTCTGGGATTCCCTCTCTCACACACATTCTGGAATTCCGCATCTCTCACACACACTCTGGGATCCCCTATCTCTCACAAACACTCTGGGATTCCCTCTCTCACACACACTCTGGCATTCCCTATCTCAAACACACTCTGGGATTCCCTATCTCTCACACACACTCTTGGATTCCCTATCTCTCACACACACTCTGGGATTCCCTCTCTCACACACACTCTGGGATTCCCTGTGTCTCACACACACTCTGGGATTCCCAATCTCTCACACACACTCTGGGATTCCCTATCTCTCACACACTCTGGAATTCCGTCTCTCACACTCACTCTGGGATTCCCTATCTCTCACACTCACTCTGGGGATCCCTATCTCTCACACACACTATGGGATGCCCTATCTCTCACAAACACTCTGGGATTCCCTCTCTCACTCACACTCTGGCATTCCCTATCTCAAACACACTCTGGGATTCCCCATCTCTCACACACACTCTTGGATTCCCTATCTCTCACACACACTCTGGGATTCCCTCTCTCACACACACTCTGGGATTCCCTGTGTCTCACACACACTCTGGGATTCCCAATCTCTCACACACACTCTGGGATTCCCTATCTCTCACACACCCTGGAATTCCGTCTCTCACACTCACTTTGGGATTCCCTATCTCTCACACTCACTCTGGGAATCCCTATCTCTCACACACACTCTGGGATTTCCTACCTCTCACACACTCTGGTATTCCCTATCACTCACATATACTCTGGGATTCGCTATCTCATACACACACTCTGGGATTCCCTATCTCTCATACACTCTGGTATTCCCTATCTCTCACTCACACTCTGGGACTCTCTGGGATTCTATCACACACACTGGGAATCCCTCGCTCAGACACACTCAGGGATTCCCTATATCTCACACACACTCTGGGATTCGCTATCTCTCTCACACACTCTGGGATTCCCTATCTCTCACACACACTCCGGGATTCCGTATCTCTCTCACACACTCTGGGATTCCCTATCTCACACAAACTCTGGGATTCCCTATCTCTCACACACACTCTGGGATTCCCTATCTCTCACACACACTGTGGGATTCCCTCTCCCTCACACTCACTCTGGGATTCCCTATCTCTCACACACACTGTGGGATTCCGCATCTCTGACACACACTTTGGGATTCCCTATCTCTCACACACACTCTGGGATTCCCTATCTCTCATACACACTCTGGGATTCCCTCTCTCAAACACACTCTGCGATTTCCTATCTCTCACACACTCTGGGATTCCCTATCACTCACCAACACTCTGGGATTCCCTATCTCTCACACATACTCTGGGATTCCCTATCTCTCACGCACACTCTGGGATTCTCTATCTCTCACATACACTCTGGGATTTCCTATCTCTCACACACTCTGGGATTCCCTATCACTCACCAACACTCTGTGATTCCCTATCTCTCTCATACACACTCTGGGTTTCCCTCACACACACTCTGGGATTCCCTATTTCACACACACTCTGGGATTCCCTATCTCTCACACACACTCTGGGATTCCCTATCTCTCACACACACTCTGGGACTTTGTATATTTCACACACACTCTGGGATTCCCTATCTCTCACACACACTCTGGGATTCCCTATCTCTCACACACACTCTGGGATTCCCTAACTCTCACACTCACTCTGAGATTCCCTATCTCCTACACACACTCTGGGATTCCCTCTCTCACACACACTCTGGAATTCCGCTTCTCTCACACACACTCTGGGATTCCCTATCTCTCATAAACACTCTGGGATTCCCTATCTCACACACACTCAGGGTTTCCCTATCTCTCACAAACAATCTGGAATTCCCTCTCACACACACAGTCTGGGATTCACTCTCTCTCACACTCAGTCTGGGATTCCCTATCTCTCACACACACTCTGGGATTCCCTATCTCTCACACACACTCTGGAATTCCCTATCTCTCACACACACACTCTGGGATTCCCTATCTCTCACACACACTCAGGGATTCCCTATCTCTCACACACATTCTGGGATTCCGTCACACACACTCGGGGAATCCCTATCTTTCTCATATACCCTGGGATTCCCTATCTCTCTCACACACTCTGGGATACACTGCCTCACACACACTCTGGGATTCCCTATCTCTCACACACACTCTGGGATTCCTTCTCTCTCACACACACTCTGGGATTCCGCATCTCTCACACACACTCTGGGATTCCCTATCTCTCACACACAATCTGGAATTCCCTCTCACACACACACTCTGGGATTCCCTATCTCTCACACTGACTCAGGGATTCCCTATCTCTCACACACACTCTGGGATTCCCTATCTCTCACACACTCTGGAATTCCGTCTCTCACACACACTCTGGGATTCCCTATCTCTCACACTCACTCTGGGACTCCCTATCTCTCACACACACTCTGGGATTCCCTCTCTCACACACATTCTGGAATTCCGCATCTCTCACACACACTCTGGGATCCCCTATCTCTCACAAACACTCTGGGATTCCCTCTCTCACACACACTCTGGCATTCCCTATCTCAAACACACTCTGGAATTCCGTCTCTCACACTCACTCTGGGATTCCCTATCTCTCACACTCACTCTGGGAATCCCTATCTCTCACACACACTATGGGATGCCCTATCTCTCACAAACACTCTGGGATTCCCTCTCTCACACACACTCTGGCATTCCCTATCTCAAACACACTCTGGGATTCCCCATCTCTCACACACACTCTTGGATTCCCTATCTCTCACACACACTCTGGGATTCCCTCTCTCACACACACTCTGGGATTCCCTGTGTCTCACACACACTCTGGGATTCCCAATCTCTCACACACACTCTGGGATTCCTTATCTCTCACACACCCTGGAATTCCGTCTCTCACACTCACTTTGGGATTCCCTATCTCTCACACTCACTCTGGGAATCCCTATCTCTCACACACACTCTGGGATTCCTTATCTCTCACACACACTCTGGTATTCCCTATCTCTCACTCACACTCTGGGACTCTCTGGGATTCTATCACACACACTGGGATTCCCTCGCTCAGACACACTCAGGGATTCCCTATATCTCACACACACTCTGGGATTCGCTATCTCTCTCACACACTCTGGGATTCCCTATCTCTCACACACACTCCGGGATTCCGTATCTCTCTCACACACTCTGGGATTCCCTATCTCACACAAACTCTGGGATTCCCTATCTCTCACACACACTCTGGGATTCCCTATCTCTCACACACACTGTGGGATTCCCTCTCCCTCACACTCACTCTGGGATTCCCTATCTCTCACACACACTGTGGGATTCCGCATCTCGGACACACACTTTGGGATTCCCTATCTCTCACACACACTCTGGGATTCCCTATCTCTCATACACACTCTGGGATTCCCTCTCTCAAACACACTCTGCGATTTCCTATCTCTCACACACTCTGGGATTCCCTATCACTCACCAACACTCTGGGATTCCCTATCTCTCACACATACTCTGGGATTCCCTATCTCTCACGCACACTCTGGGATTCTCTATCTCTCACATACACTCTGGGATTTCCTATCTCTCACACACTCTGGGATTCCCTATCACTCACCAACACTCTGTGATTCCCTATCTCTCACACACACTCTGGGATTCCCTCTCTCAAACACACTCTGCGATTTCCTATCTCTCACACACTCTGTGATTCCCTATCACTCACCAACACTCTGTGATTCCCTATCTCTCACACATACACTGGGATTCCCTATCTCTCACACATACTCTGGGATTCCCTATCTCTCACACACACTCTGGGATTCTCTATCTCTAACACACAATCTAGGATTCCTTATCTCTCACACACACTCTGGGATTCCCTATCTCTCTCACAGACTCTGGGATTCCCTAATCTCTCACACACACTCTGGGATTCCCTATCTCTCACACACACTCTGGGATTCTCTATCTCTCACACACACTCTGGGATTCCCTATCTCTCACTCACACTCTTGGATTCCCTTTCTCTCTCACACACTCTGGGATACCCAATCTCTCACACACTCTCTGGGATTACCGATCTCTCACACACACTCTGGGATTCCCTATCTCTCACACACACTCTGGGATTCCCCATCTCTCTCACACAATCTGGGATTCCCTATCTCTCACACACACTCTGGGATTCCCTATTCCTCACAGACACTCTGGGATTCCCTATCTCTCACACACACTCTGGGATTCCCTCTTGCACACACACTCTGGGATTTCGTATATCTCATACACACTCTGGGATTCCCTATCTCTCACATACACTCTGGGATTCCCTATCTCTCACACACACTCTGGGATTCCCTACCACTCACACTCACTCTGAGATTCCCTATCTCCTACACACACTCTGGAATTCCGCATCTCTCAAACACACTCTGGGATTCCATATCTCTCATAAACACACTCTGGGATTCCCTACCTCACACACACTCAGGGATTCCCTATCTCTCACAAACACTCTGGAATTCCCTCTCACACACACACTCTGGGATTCCCTCTCTCTCACACTCGGTCTGGGATTCCCTACCTCTCACACACACTCTGGGTTTCCCTATCTCTCACACACACTCTGGAATTCCCTATCACTCACACACACACTCTGGGATTCCCTATCTCTCACACACACTCAGGGATTCCCTATCTCTCACACACATTCTGGGATTCCGTCACACACACTCGGGGAATCCCTATCTTTCTCACACACTCTGGGAAACCCTATCT
This sequence comes from Chiloscyllium plagiosum, assembly GCF_037043375.1. Taxonomy (NCBI): domain Eukaryota; kingdom Metazoa; phylum Chordata; class Chondrichthyes; order Orectolobiformes; family Hemiscylliidae; genus Chiloscyllium; species Chiloscyllium plagiosum. Next base: position 6,926,676 of record NW_028270192.1, on the reverse strand, counting down.
CTCTCACACACTCTGGGATTCACTATCTCACACACACTCTGGGATTCCCTATCTCTCACACATACTCTAGGATTCCTTCTCTCTCACACACACTCTGGGATTCCGCATCTCTCACACACACTCTGGGATTCCCTATCTCTCACACACACTCTGGGATTCCCTATTCCTCACAGACACTCTGGGATTCCCTATCTCTCACACACACTCTGGGATTCCCTCTTGCACACACACTCTGGGATTCCCTATCTCTCACACACACTCTTGGATTCCCTATCTCTCACACACACTCTGGGATTCCCTCTCTCACACACACTCTGGGATTCCCTGTGTCTCACACACACTCTGGGATTCCCAATCTCTCACACACACTCTGGGATTCCCTATCTCTCACACACTCTGGAATTCCGTCTCTCACACTCACTCTGGGATTCCCTATCTCTCACACTCACTCTGGGAATCCCTATCTCTCACACACACTATGGGATGCCCTATCTCTCACAAACACTCTGGGATTCCCTCTCTCACACACACTCTGGCATTCCCTATCTCAAACACACTCTGGGATTCCCCATCTCTCACACACACTCTTGGATTCCCTATCTCTCACACACACTCTGGGATTCCCTCTCTCACACACACTCTGGGATTCCCTGTGTCTCACACACACTCTGGGATTCCCAATCTCTCACACACACTCTGGGATTCCCTATCTCTCACACACCCTGGAATTCCGTCTCTCACACTCACTTTGGGATTCCCTATCTCTCACACTCACTCTGGGAATCCCTATCTCTCACACACACTCTGGGATTTCCTACCTCTCACACACTCTGGTATTCCCTATCACTCACATATACTCTGGGATTCGCTATCTCATACACACACTCTGGGATTCCCTATCTCTCATACACTCTGGTATTCCCTATCTCTCACTCACACTCTGGGACTCTCTGGGATTCTATCACACACACTGGGATTCCCTCGCTCAGACACACTCAGGGATTCCCTATATCTCACACACACTCTGGGATTCGCTATCTCTCTCACACACTCTGGGATTCCCTATCTCTCACACACACTCCGGGATTCCGTATCTCTCTCACACACTCTGGGATTCCCTATCTCACACAAACTCTGGGATTCCCTATCTCTCACACACACTCTGGGATTCCCTATCTCTCACACACACTGTGGGATTCCCTCTCCCTCACACTCACTCTGGGATTCCCTATCTCTCACACACACTGTGGGATTCCGCATCTCTGACACACACTTTGGGATTCCCTATCTCTCACACACACTCTGGGATTCCCTATCTCTCATACACACTCTGGGATTCCCTCTCTCAAACACACTCTGCGATTTCCTATCTCTCACACACTCTGGGATTCCCTATCACTCACCAACACTCTGGGATTCCCTATCTCTCACACATACTCTGGGATTCCCTATCTCTCACGCACACTCTGGGATTCTCTATCTCTCACATACACTCTGGGATTTCCTATCTCTCACACACTCTGGGATTCCCTATCACTCACCAACACTCTGTGATTCCCTATCTCTCACACACACTCTGGGATTCCCTCTCTCAAACACACTCTGCGATTTCCTATCTCTCACACACTCTGGGATTCCCTATCACTCACCAACACTCTGTGATTCCCTATCTCTCACACATACACTGGGATTCCCTATCTCTCACACATACTCTGGGATTCCCTATCTCTCACACACACTCTGGGATTCTCTATCTCTAACACACAATCTAGGATTCCTTAACTCTCACACACACTCTTGGATTCCCTATCTCTCTCACAGACTCTGGGATTCCCTAATCTCTCACACACACTCTGGGATTCCCTATCTCTCACACACACTCTGGGATTCTCTATCTCTCACACACACTCTGGGATTCCCTATCTCTCACTCACACTCTTGGATTCCCTTTCTCTCTCACACACTCTGGGATACCCAATCTCTCACACACTCTCTGGGATTACCGATCTCTCACACACACTCTGGGATTCCCTATCTCTCACACACACTCTGGGATTCCCCATCTCTCTCACACAATCTGGGATTCCCTATCTCTCACACACACTCTGGGATTCCCTATTCCTCACAGACACTCTGGAATTCCCTATCTCTCACACACACTCTGGGATTCCCTCTTGCACACACACTCTGGGATTTCGTATATCTCATACACACTCTGGGATTCCCTATCTCTCACATACACTCTGGGATTCCCTATCTCTCACACACACTCTGGGATTCCCTACCACTCACACTCACTCTGAGATTCCCTATCTCCTACACACACTCTGGAATTCCGCATCTCTCAAACACACTCTGGGATTCCATATCTCTCATAAACACACTCTGGGATTCCCTACCTCACACACACTCAGGGATTCCCTATCTCTCACAAACACTCTGGAATTCCCTCTCACACACACACTCTGGGATTCCCTCTCTCTCACACTCGGTCTGGGATTCCCTACCTCTCACACACACTCTGGGTTTCCCTATCTCTCACACACACTCTGGAATTCCCTATCACTCACACACACACTCTGGGATTCCCTATCTCTCACACACACTCAGGGATTCCCTATCTCTCACACACATTCTGGGATTCCGTCACACACACTCGGGGAATCCCTATCTTTCTCACACACTCTGGGAAACCCTATCTCTCTCACACACTCTGGGATTCACTATCTCACACACACTCTGGGATTCCCTATCTCTCACACATACTCTAGGATTCCTTCTCTCTCACACACACTCTGGGATTCCGCATCTCTCACACACACTCTGGGATTCCCTATCTCTCACACACACTCTGGGATTCCCTATTCCTCACAGACACTCTGGGATTCCCTATCTCTCACACACACTCTGGGATTCCCTCTTGCACACACACTCTGGGATTCCCTATCTCTCACACACACTCTTGGATTCCCTATCTCTCACACACACTCTGGGATTCCCTCTCTCACACACACTCTGGGATTCCCTGTGTCTCACACACACTCTGGGATTCCCAATCTCTCACACACACTCTGGGATTCCCTATCTCTCACACACTCTGGAATTCCGTCTCTCACACTCACTCTGGGATTCCCTATCTCTCACACTCACTCTGGGAATCCCTATCTCTCACACACACTATGGGATGCCCTATCTCTCACAAACACTCTGGGATTCCCTCTCTCACACACACTCTGGCATTCCCTATCTCAAACACACTCTGGGATTCCCCATCTCTCACACACACTCTTGGATTCCCTATCTCTCACACACACTCTGGGATTCCCTCTCTCACACACACTCTGGGATTCCCTGTGTCTCACACACACTCTGGGATTCCCAATCTCTCACACACACTCTGGGATTCCCTATCTCTCACACACCCTGGAATTCCGTCTCTCACACTCACTTTGGGATTCCCTATCTCTCACACTCACTCTGGGAATCCCTATCTCTCACACACACTCTGGGATTTCCTACCTCTCACACACTCTGGTATTCCCTATCACTCACATATACTCTGGGATTCGCTATCTCATACACACACTCTGGGATTCCCTATCTCTCATACACTCTGGTATTCCCTATCTCTCACTCACACTCTGGGACTCTCTGGGATTCTATCACACACACTGGGATTCCCTCGCTCAGACACACTCAGGGATTCCCTATATCTCACACACACTCTGGGATTCGCTATCTCTCTCACACACTCTGGGATTCCCTATCTCTCACACACACTCCGGGATTCCGTATCTCTCTCACACACTCTGGGATTCCCTATCTCACACAAACTCTGGGATTCCCTATCTCTCACACACACTCTGGGATTCCCTATCTCTCACACACACTGTGGGATTCCCTCTCCCTCACACTCACTCTGGGATTCCCTATCTCTCACACACACTGTGGGATTCCGCATCTCTGACACACACTTTGGGATTCCCTATCTCTCACACACACTCTGGGATTCCCTATCTCTCATACACACTCTGGGATTCCCTCTCTCAAACACACTCTGCGATTTCCTATCTCTCACACACTTTGGGATTCCCTATCACTCACCAACACTCTGGGATTCCCTATCTCTCACACATACTCTGGGATTCCCTATCTCTCACGCACACTCTGGGATTCTCTATCTCTCACATACACTCTGGGATTTCCTATCTCTCACACACTCTGGGATTCCCTATCACTCACCAACACTCTGTGATTCCCTATCTCTCACACACACTCTGGGATTCCCTCTCTCAAACACACTCTGCGATTTCCTATCTCTCACACACTCTGTGATTCCCTATCACTCACCAACACTCTGTGATTCCCTATCTCTCACACATACACTGGGATTCCCTATCTCTCACACATACTCTGGGATTCCCTATCTCTCACACACACTCTGGGATTCTCTATCTCTAACACACAATCTAGGATTCCTTAACTCTCACACACACTCTTGGATTCCCTATCTCTCTCACAGACTCTGGGATTCCCTAATCTCTCACACACACTCTGGGATTCCCTATCTCTCACACACACTCTGGGATTCTCTATCTCTCACACACACTCTGGGATTCCCTATCTCTCACTCACACTCTTGGATTCCCTTTCTCTCTCACACACTCTGGGATACCCAATCTCTCACACACTCTCTGGGATTACCGATCTCTCACACACACTCTGGGATTCCCTATCTCTCACACACACTCTGGGATTCCCCATCTCTCTCACACAATCTGGGATTCCCTATCTCTCACACACACTCTGGGATTCCCTATTCCTCACAGACACTCTGGAATTCCCTATCTCTCACACACACTCTGGGATTCCCTCTTGCACACACACTCTGGGATTTCGTATATCTCATACACACTCTGGGATTCCCTATCTCTCACATACACTCTGGGATTCCCTATCTCTCACACACACTCTGGGATTCCCTACCACTCACACTCACTCTGAGATTCCCTATCTCCTACACACACTCTGGAATTCCGCATCTCTCAAACACACTCTGGGATTCCATATCTCTCATAAACACACTCTGGGATTCCCTACCTCACACACACTCAGGGATTCCCTATCTCTCACAAACACTCTGGAATTCCCTCTCACACACACACTCTGGGATTCCCTCTCTCTCACACTCGGTCTGGGATTCCCTACCTCTCACACACACTCTGGGTTTCCCTATCTCTCACACACACTCTGGAATTCCCTATCACTCACACACACACTCTGGGATTCCCTATCTCTCACACACACTCAGGGATTCCCTATCTCTCACACACATTCTGGGATTCCGTCACACACACTCGGGGAATCCCTATCTTTCTCACACACTCTGGGAAACCCTATCTCTCTCACACACTCTGGGATTCACTATCTCACACACACTCTGGGATTCCCTATCTCTCACACATACTCTAGGATTCCTTCTCTCTCACACACACTCTGGGATTCCGCATCTCTCACACACACTCTGGGATTCCCTATCTCTCACACACAATCTGGAATTCCCTCTCACACACACACTCTGGGATTCCCTATCTCTCACACTCACTCAGGGATTCCCTATCTCTCACACTAACTCTGGGATTCCCTATCTCTCACACTCACTCAGGGATTCCCTATCTCTCACAACAACTCTGGGATTCCCTATCTCTCACACTCACTCTGGGAATCCCTATCTCTCACACACACTCTGGGATTCCCTCTCACACACACACTCTGGAATTCCGCATCTCTCACACACACTCTGGGATTCCCTATCTCTCACAAACACTCTGGGATTCCCTCTCTCACACACACTCTGGCATTCCCTATCTCAAACACACTCTGGGATTCCCTATCTCTCACACACACTCTTGGATTCCCTATCTCTCACACACACTCTGGGATTCCCTCTCTCACACACACTCTGGGATTCTCTGTGTCTCACACACACTCTGGGATTCCCTATCTCTCACACACACTCTGGGATTCCCTATCTCTCACACACTCTGGAATTCCGTCTCTCACACACACTCTGGGATTCCCTATCTCTCACACTCACTCTGGGAATCCCTATCTCTCACACACACTCTGGGATTCCCTCTCTCACACACACTCTGGAATTCCGCATCTCTCACACACCCTCTGGGATTCCCTATCTCTCACAAACACTCTGGGATTCCCTCTCTCACACACACTCTGGCATTTCCTATCTCACACACACTCTGGGATTCCCTATCTCTCACACACACTCTTGGATTCCCTATCTCTCACACACACTCTGGGATTCTCTCTCTCACACACACTCGGGGATTCCCTGTGTCTCACACACACTCTGGGATTGCCTATCTCTCACACACACTCTGGGATTTCCTATCTCTCACACACTCTGGTATTCCCTATCACTCACACACACTCTGGGATTCGCTATCTCTCACACACACTATGGGATTCCCTATCTCTCATACACTCTGGTATTCCCTATCTCTCACTCACACTCTGGGACTCTCTGGGATTCTATCACACACACTCTGGGATTCCCTATCTCTCACACACACTCCGGGATTCCGTATCTCTCTCACACACTCTGGGATTCCCTATCTCACACAAACTCTGGGATTCCCTATCTCTCACACACACTCTGGGATTCCCTATCTCTCACACACACTGTGGGATTCCCTCTCCCTCACACTCACTCTGGGATTCCCTATCTCTCACACACACTCTGAGATTCCGCATCTCTGACACACACTTTGGGATTCCCTATCTCTCACACACACTCTGGGATTCCCTATCTCTCATACACACTCTGGGATTCCCTCTCTCACACACACTCTGGGATTTCCTATCTCTCACACACTCTGGGATTCCCTATCACTCACCAACACTCTGGGATTCCCTATGTCTCACACATACACTGGGATTCCCGATTTCTCACACACACTCTGTGATTCTCTATCTCTCACACACACTCTGGGATTTCTTATCTCTCACACACTCTGGGATTCCCTATCACTCACCAACACTCTGTGATTCCCTATCTCTCACACATACTCTGGGATTCCCTATCTCTCACACACACTCTGGGATTCTCTATCTCTCACACACACTCTAGGATTCCTTATCTCTCACACACACTCTGGGATTCCCTATCTCTCTCACACACTCTAGGATTCCCTAATCTCTCAGACACACTCTGGGATTCCCTATCTCTCACACACACTCCGGGATTCCGTATCTCTCCCACACTCTCTGGGATTCCCTATCTCACACAAACTCTGGGATTCCCTATCTCTCACACACACTCTGGGATTCCCTATCTCTCACACACATTCTGGGATTCCGTCACACACACTCGGGGAATCCCTATCTTTCACACACACTCTGGGATTCCCTATCACCCTCACACACTCTGGGATTCACTATCTCACACACACTCTGGGATTCCGCATCTCTCACACACACTCTGGGATTCCCTATCTCTCACACACAATCTGGAATTCCCTCCCACACACACACTCTGGGATTCCCTATCTCTCACACTAACTCAGGGATTCCCTATCTCTCACATACACTCTGGGATTCCCTTTCTCTCTCACACACTCTGGAATTCCGTCTCTCTCACACACTCTGGGATTCCCTATCTCTCACACTCACTCTGGGAATCCCTATCTCTCACACACACTCAGGGATTCCCTCTCTCACACACACTCTGGAATTCGGCATCTCTCACACAGACTCTGGAATTCCCTATCTCTCACAAACACTCTGGGATTCCATATCTCACACACACTCTGGGATTCCCTATCTCTCACACACACTCTTGGATTCCTTATCTCTCACACACACTCTTGGATTCCTTATCTCTCTCACACACTCTGGGATTCCCCATCTCTCACACACACTCAGGGATTCCCTATCTCTCACACACATTCTGGGATTCCGTCACACACACTTGGGGAATCCCTATCTTTCTCACACACTCTGGGATTCCCTATCTCTCTCACACACTCTGGGATACACTATCTCACACACACTCTGGGATTCCCTATCTCTCACACACACTCTGGGATTCCTTCTCTCTCACACACACTCTGGGATTCCGCATCTCTCACACACATTCTGGGATTCCCTATCTCTCAAACACAATCTGGAATTCCCTCTCACACACACACTCTGGGATTCCCTATCTCTCACACTCACTCAGGGATTCCCTATCTCTCACACACACTCTGGGATTCCCTATCTCTCACACACTCTGAAATTCCGTCTCTCACACACACACTCTGGGATTCCCTATCTCTCACACTCACTCTGGGAATCCCTATCTCTCACACACACTCTGGGATTCCCTCTCTCACACACACTCTGGAATTCCGCATCTCTCAAAAACACTCTGGGATTCCCTATCTCTCACACTCACTCTGGGAATCCCTATCTCTCACACACACTCTGGGATCCCCTATCTCTCAAAAACACTCTGGGATTCCCTCTCTCACACACACTTTGGCATTCCCTATCTCAAACACACTCTGGGATTCCTTATCTCTCACACACACTCTTGGATTCCCTATCTCTCACACACACTCTGGGATTCCCTCTCTCACACACACTCTGGGATTCCCTGTGTCTCACACACACTCTGGGATTCCCTATCTCTCACACACACTCTGGGATTCCCTATCTCTCACACACTCTGGAATTCCGTCTCTCACACTCACTCTGGGATTCCCTATCTCTCACACTCACTCTGGGAATCCCTATCTCTCACACACACTGTGGGATGCCCTATCTCTCACAAACACTCTGGGATTCCCTCTCTCACACACACTCTGGCATTCCCTATCTCAAACACACACTCTTGGATTCCCTATCTCTCACACACACTCTTGGATTCCCTATCTCTCACACACACTCTGGGATTCCCTCTCTCACACACACTCTGGGATTCTCTGTGTCTCACACACACTCTGGGATTCCCTATCTCTCACACACACTCTGGGATTGCGCATCTCTCACACACTCTGGAATTCCGTCTCTCACACTCACTCTGGGATTCCCTATCTCTCACACTCACCTGGGAATCCCTATCTCTCACACACACTCTGGGATTCCCTCTCTCACACACACTCTGGGATTCGCTATCTCACACACACATTCTGGGATTCCCTATCTCTCATACACTCAGGTATTCCCTATCTCTCACTCATACTCTGGGACTCTCTGGGATTCTATCACACACACTGGGATTCCCTCGCTCAGACACACTCAGGGATTCCCTATATCTCACACACACTCTGGGATTCGCTATCTCTCACACACACTCTGGGATTCCCTGTCTCTCACACACACTCCGGGATTCCATATCTCTCTCACACACTCTGGGATTCCCTATCTCTCACACACACTCTGGGATTCCCTATCTCTCACACACATTGTGGGATTCCCTCTCTCTCACACTCATTCTGGGATTCCCTATCTCTCACACACACTCTGGGATTCCGCATCTCTGACACACACTTTGGGATTCCCTATGTCTCACACACACTCTTGGATTCCCTATCTCTCACACACACTCTGGGATTCCCTCTCTCAAACACACTCTGGGATTCCCTGTGTCTCAGACACACTCTGGGATTCCCTATCTCTCACCCACACTCTGGGATTCCCTATCTCTCACACACACTCTGGGATTCCCTCTCTCACACACACTCTGGGATTCCCTGTGTCTCACACACACTCTGGGATTCCCTATATCTCACACACACTCTGGGATTCCCTATCTCTCACACACTCTAGAATTCCGACTCTCACACTCACTCTGGGATTCCCTATCTCTCACACTCACTCTGGGAATCCCTATCTCTCACACACACTCTGGGATTTCCTATCTCTCACACTCTCTGGTATTCCCTATCACTCACACACACTCTGGGATTCGCTATCTCACACACACACCCTGGGATTCCCTATCTCTCATACACTCTGGTATTCCCTATCTCTTACTCACACTCTGGGACTCTCTGGGATTCTATCAAACACACTGGGATTCCCTCGCTCAGACACACTCAGGGATTCCCTATCTCTCACACACTCTAGAATTCCGACTCTCACACTCACTCTGGGATTCCCTATCTCTCACACTCACTCTGGGAATCCCTATCTCTCACACACACTCTGGGATTTCCTATCTCTCACACTCTCTGGTATTCCCTATCACTCACACACACTCTGGGATTCGCTATCTCACACACACACCCTGGGATTTCCTACCTCTCACACTCTCTGGTATTCCCTATCACTCACACACACTCTGGGATTCGCTATCTCACACACACACCCTGGGATTCCCTATCTCTCATACTCTCTGGTATTCCCTATCTCTCACTCACACTCTGGGACTCTCTGGGATTCTATCCCTGTGTCTCACACACACTCTGGGATTCCCTATATCTCACACACACTCTCGGATTCCCTATCTCTCACACACTCTGGAATTCCGACTCTCACACTCACTCTGGGATTCCCTATCTCTCACACTCACTCTGGGAATCCCTATCTCTCACACACACTCTGGGATTTCCTACCTCTCACACTCTCTGGTATTCCCTATCACTCACACACACTCTGGGATTCGCTATCTCACACACACACCCTGGGATTCCCTATCTCTCATACTCTCTGGTATTCCCTATCTCTCACTCACACTCTGGGACTCTCTGGGATTCTATCACACACACTGGGATTCCCTCGCTCAGACACACTCAGGGATTCCCTATATCTCACACACACTCTGGGATTCGCTATCTCTCACACACACTCTGGGATTCCCTATCTCTCACATACACTCCGGGATACCGTATCTCTCTCACACACTCTGGGATTCCCTATCTCACACAAACTCTGGGATTCCCTATCTCTCACACTCACTCTGAGATTCCCTATCTCCTACACACACTCTGGGATTCCCTCTCTCACACACACTCTGGAATTCCGCATCTCTCACACACACTCTGGGATTCCATATCTCTCATAAACACACTCTGGGATTCCCTATCTCACACACACTCAGGGATTCCCTATCTCTCACAAACACTCTGGAATTCCCTCTCACACACACACTCTGGGATTCCCTCTCTCTCACACTCAGTCTGGGATTCCCTATCTCTCACACACACACTCTGGGATTCCCTATCTCTCACACACACTCTGGAATTCCCTATCATACACACACACACTCTGGGATTCCCTATCTCTCACACACACTCAGGGATTCCCAATCTCTCACACGCATTCTGGGATTCCGTCACACACACTCGTGGAATCCCTATCTTTCTCACACAATCTGGGATTCCCTATCTCTCTCACACACTCTGGGATTCACTATCTCACACACACTCTGGGATTCCCTATCTCTCACACACACTCTGGGATTCCTCCTCTCTCACACACACTCTGGGATTCCGCAACTCTCACACACACTCTGGGATTCCCTATCTCTCACACACAATCTGGAATTCCCTCTCACAAACACACTCTGGGATTCCCTATCTCTCACACCCACTCAGGGATTCCCCATCTCTCACACACAATCTGGGATTCCCAATCTCTCACACACACTCTGGGATTCCCTATCTCTCACACACTCTGGAATTCCATCTCTCACACACACTCTGGGATTCCCTATCTCTCACACTCACCTGGGAATCCCTATATCTCACACACACTCTGTGATTCCCTCTCTCACACACACTCTGGAATTCCGCATCTCTCACACACACTCTGGGATCCCCTATCTCTCACAAACACTCTGGGATTCCCTCTCTCACACACACTCTGGCATTCCCTATCTCAAACACACTCTGGGATTCCCTATCTCTCACACACACTCTTGGATTCCCGATCTCTCACACACACTCTGGGATTCCCTCTCTCACACACACTCTGGGATTCCCTGTGTCTCACACACACTCTGGGATTCCCTATCTCTCACACACACTCTGGGATTCCCTACCTCTCACACACTCTGGAATTCCGTCTCTCACACTCACTCTGGGATTCCCTATCTCTCACACTCACTCTGGGAATCCCTATCTCTCACACACACTCTGGGATTTCCTATCTCTCACACACTCCAGTATTCCCTATCACTCACACACACTCTGGGATTCGCTATCTCACACACACACTGTGGGATTCCCTATCTCTCATACACTCTGGTATTCCCTATCTCTCACTCACACTCTGGGACTCTCTGGGATTCTATCACACACACTGGGATTCCCTCGCTCAGACACACTCAGGGATTCCCTATATCTCACACACACTCTGGGATTCGCTATCTCTCACACACACTCTGGGATTCCCTATCTCTCACACACACTCCAGGATTCCGTATCTCTCTCACACACTCTGGGATTCCCTATCTCACACAAACTCTGGGATTCCATATCTCTCACACACACTCTGGGATTCCTTATCTCTCACACACACTGTGGGATTCCCTCTCCCTCACACTCACTCTGGGATTCCCGATCTCTCACACACACTCTGGGATTCCCTATCTCTCATACACACTCTGGGATTCCCTCTCTCAAACACACTCTGCGATTTCCTATCTCTCACACACTCTGGGATTCCCTATCACTCACCAACACTCTGGGATTCCCTATCTCTCACACACTCTGGAATTCCGTCTCTCACACACACTCTGGGATTCCCTATCTCTCACACTCACCTAGGAATCCCTATCTCTCACACACACTCTGGAATTCCCTCTCTCACACACACTCTGGAATTCCGCATCTCTCACACACACTCTGGGATCCCCTATCTCTCACAAACACTCTGGGATTCCCTCTCTCACACACACTCTGGCATTCCCTACCTCAAACACTCTCTGGGATTCCCTATCTCACACACACACTCTTGGATTCCCTATCGCTCACACACAATCTGGGATTCCCTCTCGCACACACACTCTGGGATTCCCTGTGTCTCACACACACTCTGGGATTCCCTATCTCTCACACACACTCTGGGATTCCCTATCTCTCATACACTCTGGTATTCCCTATCTCTCACTCAAACTCTGGGACTCTCTGGGATTCTATCACACACTCTGGGATTCGCTATCTCTCACACACACTCTGGGATTCCCTATCTCTCACACACACTCCGGGATTCCGTATCTCTCTCACACACTCTGGGATTCCCTATCTCACACAAACTCTGGGATTCCCTATCTCTGACACACACTCTGGGATTCCTTATCTCTCACACACACTGTGGGATTCCCTCTCCCTCACACTCACTTTGGGATTCCCTATCTCTCACACACACTCTGGGATTCCCTATCTCTCATACACACTCTGGGATTCCCTCTCTCAAACACACTCTGCGATTTCCTATCTCTCACACACTCTGGGATTCCCGATCACTCACCAACACTCTGGGATTCCCTATCTCACACACACACTCTGGGATTCCTTATCTCTCTCGCACACTCTGGGATTCTCTATCTCTCACACACACTCTGGGATTTCCTATCTCTCACACACTCTGGGATTCCCTATCACTCACCAACACTCTGTGATTCCCTATCTCTCACACATACTCTGGGATTCCCTATCTCTCACACACACTCTGGGATTCTCTATCTCTCACACACAATCTAGGATTCCTTATCTCTCACACACACTCTGGGATTCCCTATCTCTCTCACACACTCTGGGATTCCCTAATCTCTCACACACACTCTGGGATTCCCTATCTCTCACACACACTCTGCGATTCTCTATCTCTCACACACACTCTGGGATTCCCTATCTCTCACTCACACTCTTGGATTCCCTTTCTCTCTCACACACTCTGGGATACCCAATCTCTCACACACTCTCTGGGATTCCCGATCTCTCACACACACTCTGGGATTCCCTATCTCTCACACACACTCTGGGATTCCCTCTCTCACACACACTCTGGAATTCCGCATCTCTCACACACACTCTGGGATTCCCTATCTCTCACAAACACTCTGGGATTCCCTCTCTCACACACACTCTGGCATTCCCTATCTCACACTCACTCTGGGATTCCCTATCTCTCACACACACTCTTGGATTCCCTATCTCTCACACACACTCTGGGATTCCCTCTCTCACACACACTCTGGGATTCCCTGTGTCTCACACACACTCTGGGATTCCCAATCTCTCACACACACTCTGGGATTTACTCTCTCTCACACACTCTGGTATTCCCTATCACTCACACACACTCTGGGATTCCCTATCTCTCACACTCACTCTGGGATTCCCTATCTCTCATACACTCTGGTATTCCCTATCTCTCACTCACACTCTGGGACTCACTGGGATTCTATCACACACACTCTGGGATTCCCTCGCTCAGAAACACTCAGGGATTCCCTATATCTCACACACACTCTGGGATTCGCTATCTCTCACACACACTCTGGGATTCCCTATCTCTCACACACACTCCGGGATTCCGTATCTCTCTCACACACTCTGGGATTCCCTATCTCACACAAACTCTGGGATTCCCTATCTCTCACACACACTGTGGGATTCCCTCTCCCTCACACTCATTCTGGGATTCCCTATCTCTCACACACACTCTGGGATTCCGCATCTCTGACACACACTTTGGGATTCCCTATCTCTCACACACACTCTGGGATTCCCTCTCTCACACACACTCTGGGATTCCCTGTGTCTCACACACACTCTGGGATTCCCTATCTCTCACACACACTCTGGGATTCCCTACCTCTCACACACTCTGGAATTCCGTCTCTCACACTCACTCTGGGATTCCCTATCTCTCACACTCACTCTGGGAATCCCTATCTCTCACACACACTCTGGGATTTCCTATCTCTCACACACTCCAGTATTCCCTATCACTCACACACACTCTGGGATTCGCTATCTCACACACACACTGTGGGATTCCCTATCTCTCATACACTCTGGTATTCCCTATCTCTCACTCACACTCTGGGACTCTCTGGGATTCTATCACACACACTGGGATTCCCTCGCTCAGACACACTCAGGGATTCCCTATATCTCACACACACTCTGGGATTCGCTATCTCTCACACACACTCTGGGATTCCCTATCTCTCACACACACTCCAGGATTCCGTATCTCTCTCACACACTCTGGGATTCCCTATCTCACACAAACTCTGGGATTCCATATCTCTCACACACACTCTGGGATTCCTTATCTCTCACACACACTGTGGGATTCCCTCTCCCTCACACTCACTCTGGGATTCCCGATCTCTCACACACACTCTGGGATTCCCTATCTCTCATACACACTCTGGGATTCCCTCTCTCAAACACACTCTGCGATTTCCTATCTCTCACACACTCTGGGATTCCCTATCACTCACCAACACTCTGGGATTCCCTATCTCTCACACACTCTGGAATTCCGTCTCTCACACACACTCTGGGATTCCCTATCTCTCACACTCACCTAGGAATCCCTATCTCTCACACACACTCTGGAATTCCCTCTCTCACACACACTCTGGAATTCCGCATCTCTCACACACACTCTGGGATCCCCTATCTCTCACAAACACTCTGGGATTCCCTCTCTCACACACACTCTGGCATTCCCTACCTCAAACACTCTCTGGGATTCCCTATCTCACACACACACTCTTGGATTCCCTATCGCTCACACACAATCTGGGATTCCCTCTCGCACACACACTCTGGGATTCCCTGTGTCTCACACACACTCTGGGATTCCCTATCTCTCACACACACTCTGGGATTCCCTATCTCTCATACACTCTGGTATTCCCTATCTCTCACTCAAACTCTGGGACTCTCTGGGATTCTATCACACACTCTGGGATTCGCTATCTCTCACACACACTCTGGGATTCCCTATCTCTCACACACACTCCGGGATTCCGTATCTCTCTCACACACTCTGGGATTCCCTATCTCACACAAACTCTGGGATTCCCTATCTCTGACACACACTCTGGGATTCCTTATCTCTCACACACACTGTGGGATTCCCTCTCCCTCACACTCACTTTGGGATTCCCTATCTCTCACACACACTCTGGGATTCCCTATCTCTCATACACACTCTGGGATTCCCTCTCTCAAACACACTCTGCGATTTCCTATCTCTCACACACTCTGGGATTCCCGATCACTCACCAACACTCTGGGATTCCCTATCTCACACACACACTCTGGGATTCCTTATCTCTCTCGCACACTCTGGGATTCTCTATCTCTCACACACACTCTGGGATTTCCTATCTCTCACACACTCTGGGATTCCCTATCACTCACCAACACTCTGTGATTCCCTATCTCTCACACATACTCTGGGATTCCCTATCTCTCACACACACTCTGGGATTCTCTATCTCTCACACACAATCTAGGATTCCTTATCTCTCACACACACTCTGGGATTCCCTATCTCTCTCACACACTCTGGGATTCCCTAATCTCTCACACACACTCTGGGATTCCCTATCTCTCACACACACTCTGCGATTCTCTATCTCTCACACACACTCTGGGATTCCCTATCTCTCACTCACACTCTTGGATTCCCTTTCTCTCTCACACACTCTGGGATACCCAATCTCTCACACACTCTCTGGGATTCCCGATCTCTCACACACACTCTGGGATTCCCTATCTCTCACACACACTCTGGGATTCCCTCTCTCACACACACTCTGGAATTCCGCATCTCTCACACACACTCTGGGATTCCCTATCTCTCACAAACACTCTGGGATTCCCTCTCTCACACACACTCTGGCATTCCCTATCTCACACTCACTCTGGGATTCCCTATCTCTCACACACACTCTTGGATTCCCTATCTCTCACACACACTCTGGGATTCCCTCTCTCACACACACTCTGGGATTCCCTGTGTCTCACACACACTCTGGGATTCCCAATCTCTCACACACACTCTGGGATTTACTCTCTCTCACACACTCTGGTATTCCCTATCACTCACACACACTCTGGGATTCCCTATCTCTCACACTCACTCTGGGATTCCCTATCTCTCATACACTCTGGTATTCCCTATCTCTCACTCACACTCTGGGACTCACTGGGATTCTATCACACACACTCTGGGATTCCCTCGCTCAGAAACACTCAGGGATTCCCTATATCTCACACACACTCTGGGATTCGCTATCTCTCACACACACTCTGGGATTCCCTATCTCTCACACACACTCCGGGATTCCGTATCTCTCTCACACACTCTGGGATTCCCTATCTCACACAAACTCTGGGATTCCCTATCTCTCACACACACTGTGGGATTCCCTCTCCCTCACACTCATTCTGGGATTCCCTATCTCTCACACACACTCTGGGATTCCGCATCTCTGACACACACTTTGGGATTCCCTATCTCTCACACACACTCTGGGATTCCCTATCTCTCATACACACTCTGGGATTCCCTCTCTCACACACACTCTGGGATTCCCTATCAATCACCAACACTCTGGGATTCCCTATCTCTCACACATACTCAGGGATTCCCGATTTCTCACACACACTCTGGGATTCTCTACCTCTCACACACACTCTGGGATTTCCTATCTCTCGCACACTCTGGGATTCCCTATCACTCACCAACACTCTGTGATTCCCTATCTCTCACACATACTCTGGGATTCCCTATCTCTCACACACACTCTGGGATTCTCTATCTCTCACACACACTCTAGGATTCCTTATCTCTCACACACACTCTGGGATTCCCTATCTCTCTCACACACTCTGGGATTCCCTAATCTCTCACACACACTCAGCGATTCCCTATCTCTCACACACACTCTGGGATTCCCTCTCTCACACACACTCTGGGATTCTCTGTGTCTCACACACACTCTGGGATTCCCTATCTCTCACACACTCTGGAATTCCGTCTCTCACACACACTCTGGGATTCCCTATCTCTCACACTGACTCTGGGAATCCCTATCTCTCACACACACTCTGGGATTCCCTCTCTCACACACACTCTGGAATTCCGCATCTCTCACACACACTCTGGGATTCCCTATCTCTCACAAACACTCTGGGATTCCCTCTCTCACACACACTCTGGCATTCCCTATCTCACACTCACTCTGGGATTCCCTATCTCTCACACACACTCTTGGATTCCCTATCTCTCACACACACTCTGGGATTCCCTCTCTCACACACACTCTGGGATTCCCTGTGTCTCACACACACTCTGGGATTCCCAATCTCTCACACACACTCTGGGATTTACTCTCTCTCACACACTCTGGTATTCCCTATCACTCACACACACTCTGGGATTCCGTATCTCTCACACTCACTCTGGGATTCCCTATCTCTCATACACTCTGGTATTCCCTATCTCTCACTCACACTCTGGGACTCTCTGGGATTCTATCACACACACTCTAGGATTCCCTCGCTCAGAAACACTCAGGGATTCCCTATATCTCACACACACTCTGGGATTCGCTATCTCTCACACACACTCTGGGATTCCCTATCTCTCACACACACTCCGGGATTCCGTATCTCTCTCACACACTCTGGGATTCCCTATCTCACACAAACTCTGGGATTCCCTATCTCTCACACACACTCTGGGATTCCCTATCTCTCACACACATTCTGGGATTCCGTCACACACAATCGGGGAATCCCTATCTTTCACACACACTCTGAGATTCCCTATCTCCCTCACACACTCTGGGTTTCACTATCTCACACACACTCTGGGATTCCGCATCTCTCACAAACACTCTGGGATTCCCTATCTCTCTCACACAATCTGGAATTCCCTCCCACACACACACTCTGGGATTCCCTATCTCTCATACTAACTCAGGGATTCCCTATCTCTCACACACACTCTGGGATTCCTTCTCTCTCACACACACTCTGGGATTCCGCATCTCCCACACACAATCTGGAATTCCCTCTCACACACACACTCTGGGATTACCAATCTCTCACACTCACTCAGGGATTCCCTATCTCTCACACACACTCTGGGTTTCCCTATCTCTCACACACTCTGGACTTCCCTCTCTCACAAACACTCTGGAATTCCCTATCTCTCACACTCACTCTGGGAATCCCTATCTCTCACACGCACTCTGGGATTCCCTCTCACACACACACTCTGGAATTCCGCATCTCTCACACACACTCTGGGATTCCCTATCTCTCACAAACACTCTGGGATTCCCTCTCTCACACACACTCTGGCATTCCCTATCTCAAACACACTCTGGGATTCCCTATCTCTCACACACACTCTGGGATTCCCTCTCTCACACACACTCTGGGATTCTCTGTGTCTCACACACACTCTGGGATTCCCTATCTCTCACACACACTCTGGGATTCCCTATCTCTCACACACTCTGGAATTCCGTCTCTCACACACACTCTGGGATTCCCTATCTCTCACACTGACACTGGGAATCCCTATCTCTCACACACACTCTGGGATTCCCTCTCTCACACACACTCTGGAATTCCGCATCTCTCACACACACTCTGGGATTCCCTATCTCTCACAAACACTCTGGGATTCCCTCTCTCACACACACTCTGGCATTCCCTATCTCACACTCACTCTGGGATTCCCTATCTCTCACACACACTCTTGGATTCCCTATCTCTCACACACACTCTGGGATTCCCTCTCTCACACACACTCTGGGATTCCTTGTGTCTCACACACACTCTGGGATTCCCAATCTCTCACACACACTCTGGGATTTACTCTCTCTCACACACTCTGGTATTCCCTATCACTCACACACACTCTGGGATTCCCTATCTCTCACACTCACTCTGGGATTCCCTATCTCTCATACACTCTGGTATTCCTTATCTCTCACTCACACTCTGGGACTCTCTGGGATTCTATCACACACACTCTGGGATTCCCTCGCTCAGAAACACTCAGGGATTCCCTATATCTCACACACACTCTGGGATTCGCTATCTCTCACACACACTCTGGGATTCCCTATCTCTCACACACTCTCCGGGATTCCGTATCTCTCTCACACACTCTGGGATTCCCTATCTCACACAAACTCTGGGATTCCCTATCTCTCACGCACACTCTGGGATTCCCTATCTCTCACACACATTCTGGGATTCCGTCACACACAATCGGGGAATCCCTATCTTTCACACACACTCTGGGATTCCCTATCTCTCTCACACACTCTGGGATTCACTATCTCACACACACTCTGGGATTCCCGCTCTCTCACACACACTCTGGGATTCCGTCTCTCTCACACAAACTCTGGGTTTCCGCATCTCTCACACACACTCTGGGATTCCCTATCGCTCACACGCAATCTGGAATTCCCTGTCACACACACACTCTGGGATTCCCTATCTCTCACACTCACTCAGGGATTCCCTATCTCTCAAACACACTCTGGGATTCCCTATCTCTCACACATTCTGGAATTCCGTCTCTCACACACACTCTGGGATTCCCTATCTCTCACACACACTCTGGGATTCCCTCTTGCACACACACACTGGGATTTCGTATATCTCACACACACTCTGGGATTCCCTATCCCTCACACACACTCTGGGATTCCCTCTTGCACACACACACTGGGATTTCGTATATCTCACACACACTCTGGGATTCCCTATCTCTCACACGCACACTGGGATTTCTTATCTCTCACACACACTCTGGGATTCCCTACCTCTCACACTCACTCTGGGATTCACTATCTCCCTCACACACTCTGGGATTCACTATCTCACACACACTCTGGGATTCCGCATCTCTCACACACACTCTGGGATTCCCTATCTCTCACACACAATCTGGAATTCCCTCCCAGACACACACTCTGGGATTCCCTATCTCTCATACTAACTCAGGGATTCCCTATCTCTCACACACACTCTGGGATTCCCTATCTCTCACACACTCTGGAATTCCATCTCTCACACACACTCTGGGATTCCCTATCTCTCACACTCACTCTGGGAACCCCTATCTCTCACACACACTCTGGGATTCCCTCTCTCACACACACTCTGGAATTCCGCATCTCTCACACACTGTGGGATTCCCTATCTCTCACAAACACTCTGGGATTCCCTCTCTCACACACACTCTGGTATTCCATATCTCAAACACACTCTGGGATTCCCTATCTCTCACACACACTCTGGGATTCCCTCTCTCACACACACTCTGGGATTCCCTGTGTCTCACACACAGTCTGGGATTCCCTCTCTCACACACACTCTGGAATTCCGCATCTCTCACACACACTCTGGGATTCCCTATCTCTCACAAACACTCTGGGATTCCCTCTCTCACACACACTCTGGCATTCCCAATCTCTCACACACACTCTGGGATTTACTCTCTCTCACACACTCTGGTATTCCCTATCACTCACACACACTCTGGGATTCCCTATCTCTCACACTCACTCTGGGATTCCCTATCTCTCATACACTCTGGTATTCCTTATCTCTCACTCACACTCTGGGACTCTCTGGGATTCTATCACACACACTCTGGGATTCCCTCGCTCAGAAACACTCAGGGATTCCCTATATCTCACACACACTCTGGGATTCGCTATCTCTCACACACACTCTGGGATTCCCTATCTCTCACACACTCTCCGGGATTCCGTATCTCTCTCACACACTCTGGGATTCCCTATCTCACACAAACTCTGGGATTCCCTATCTCTCACGCACACTCTGGGATTCCCTATCTCTCACACACATTCTGGGATTCCGTCACACACAATCGGGGAATCCCTATCTTTCACACACACTCTGGGATTCCCTATCTCTCTCACACACTCTGGGATTCACTATCTCACACACACTCTGGGATTCCCGCTCTCTCACACACACTCTGGGATTCCGTCTCTCTCACACAAACTCTGGGTTTCCGCATCTCTCACACACACTCTGGGATTCCCTATCGCTCACACGCAATCTGGAATTCCCTGTCACACACACACTCTGGGATTCCCTATCTCTCACACTCACTCAGGGATTCCCTATCTCTCAAACACACTCTGGGATTCCCTATCTCTCACACATTCTGGAATTCCGTCTCTCACACACACTCTGGGATTCCCTATCTCTCACACACACTCTGGGATTCCCTCTTGCACACACACACTGGGATTTCGTATATCTCACACACACTCTGGGATTCCCTATCCCTCACACACACTCTGGGATTCCCTCTTGCACACACACACTGGGATTTCGTATATCTCACACACACTCTGGGATTCCCTATCTCTCACACGCACACTGGGATTTCTTATCTCTCACACACACTCTGGGATTCCCTACCTCTCACACTCACTCTGGGATTCACTATCTCCCTCACACACTCTGGGATTCACTATCTCACACACACTCTGGGATTCCGCATCTCTCACACACACTCTGGGATTCCCTATCTCTCACACACAATCTGGAATTCCCTCCCAGACACACACTCTGGGATTCCCTATCTCTCATACTAACTCAGGGATTCCCTATCTCTCACACACACTCTGGGATTCCCTATCTCTCACACACTCTGGAATTCCATCTCTCACACACACTCTGGGATTCCCTATCTCTCACACTCACTCTGGGAACCCCTATCTCTCACACACACTCTGGGATTCCCTCTCTCACACACACTCTGGAATTCCGCATCTCTCACACACTGTGGGATTCCCTATCTCTCACAAACACTCTGGGATTCCCTCTCTCACACACACTCTGGTATTCCATATCTCAAACACACTCTGGGATTCCCTATCTCTCACACACACTCTGGGATTCCCTCTCTCACACACACTCTGGGATTCCCTGTGTCTCACACACAGTCTGGGATTCCCTCTCTCACACACACTCTGGAATTCCGCATCTCTCACACACACTCTGGGATTCCCTATCTCTCACAAACACTCTGGGATTCCCTCTCTCACACACACTCTGGCATTCCCTATCTCACACTCACTCTGGGATTCCCTATCTCTCACACACACTCTTGGATTCCCTATCTCTCACACACACTCTGGGATTCCCTCTCTCACACACACTCTGGGATTCCTTGTGTCTCACACACACTCTGGGATTCCCAATCTCTCACACACACTCTGGGATTTACTCTCTCTCACACACTCTGGTATTCCCTATCACTCACACACACTCTGGTATTCCCTATCTCTCACACTCACTCTGGGATTCCCTATCTCTCATACACTCTGGTATTCCTTATCTCTCACTCACACTCTGGGACTCTCTGGGATCCTATCACACACACTCTGGGATTCCCTCGCTCAGAAACACTCAGGGATCCCCTATATCTCACACACACTCTGGTATTCGCTATCTCTCACACACACTCTGGGATTCCCTATCTCTCACACACACTCCGGGATTCCGTATCTCTCTCACACACTCTGGGATTCCCTATCTCACACAAACTCTGGGATTCCCTATCTCTCACGCACACTCTGGGATTCCCTATCTCTCACACACATTCTGGGATTCCGTCACGCACAATCGGGGAATCCCTATCTTTCACACACACTCTGGGATTCCCTATCTCTCTCACACACTCTGGGATTCCCTATCTCACACACACTCTGGGATTCCCGCTCTCTCACACACACTCTGGGATTCCGTCTCTCTCACACAAACTCTGGGTTTCCGCATCTCTCACACACACTCTGGGATTCCCTATCGCTCACACGCAATCTGGAATTCCCTGTCACACACACACTCTGGGATTCCCTATCTCTCACACTCACTCAGGGATTCCCTATCCCTCACACACACTCAGCGATTCCCTATCTCTCACACACACTCTGGGATTCCCTCTCTCACACACACTCTGGGATTCTCTGTGTCTCACACACACTCTGGGATTCCCTATCTCTCACACACTCTGGAATTCCGTCTCTCACACACACTCTGGGATTCCCTATCTCTCACACTGACTCTGGGAATCCCTATCTCTCACACACACTCTGGGATTCCCTCTCTCACACACACTCTGGAATTCCGCATCGCTCACACACACTCTGGGATTCCCTATCTCTCACAAACACTCTGGGATTCCCTCTCTCACACACACTCTGGCATTCCCTATCTCACACTCACTCTGGGATTCCCTATCTCTCACACACACTCTTGGATTCCCTATCTCTCACACACACTCTGGGATTCCCTCTCTCACACACACTCTGGGATTCCCTGTGTCTCACACACACTCTGGGATTCCCAATCTCTCACACACACTCTGGGATTTACTCTCTCTCACACACTCTGGTATTCCCTATCACTCACACACACTCTGGGATTCCGTATCTCTCACACTCACTCTGGGATTCCCTATCTCTCATACACTCTGGTATTCCCTATCTCTCACTCACACTCTGGGACTCTCTGGGATTCTATCACACACACTCTAGGATTCCCTCGCTCAGAAACACTCAGGGATTCCCTATATCTCACACACACTCTGGGATTCGCTATCTCTCACACACACTCTGGGATTCCCTATCTCTCACACACACTCCGGGATTCCGTATCTCTCTCACACACTCTGGGATTCCCTATCTCACACAAACTCTGGGATTCCCTATCTCTCACACACACTCTGGGATTCCCTATCTCTCACACACATTCTGGGATTCCGTCACACACAATCGGGGAATCCCTATCTTTCACACATACTCTGAGATTCCCTATCTCCCTCACACACTCTGGGATTCACTATCTCACACACACTCTGGGATTCCGCATCTCTCACACACACTCTGGTATTCCCTATCTCTCTCACACAATCTGGAATTCCCTCCCACACACACACTCTGGGATTCCCTATCTCTCATACTAACTCAGGGATTCCCTATCTCTCACACACACTCTGGGATTCCTTCTCTCTCACACACACTCTGGGATTCCGCATCTCCCACACACAATCTGGAATTCCCTCTCACACACACACTCTGGGATTACCAATCTCTCACACTCACTCAGGGATTCCCTATCTCTCACACACACTCTGGGTTTCCCTATCTCTCACACACTCTGGACTTCCCTCTCTCACAAACACTCTGGAATTCCCTATCTCTCACACTCACTCTGGGAATCCCTATCGCTCACACGCACTCTGGGATTCCCTCTCACACACACACTCTGGAATTCCGCATCTCTCACACACACTCTGGGATTCCCTATCTCTCACAAACACTCTGGGATTCCCTCTCTCACACACACTCTGGCATTCCCTATCTCAAACACACTCTGGGATTCCCTATCTCTCACACACACTCTGGGATTCCCTCTCTCACACACACTCTGGGATTCTCTGTGTCTCACACACACTCTGGGATTCCCTATCTCTCACACACACTCTGGGATTCCCTATCTCTCACACACTCTGGAATTCCGTCTCTCACACACACTCTGGGATTCCCTATCTCTCACACTGACTCTGGGAATCCCTATCTCTCACACACACTCTGGGATTCCCTCTCTCACACACACTCTGGAATTCCGCATCTCTCACACACACTCTGGGATTCCCTATCTCTCACAAACACTCTGGGATTCCCTCTCTCACACACACTCTGGCATTCCCTATCTCACACTCACTCTGGGATTCCCTATCTCTCACACACACTCTTGGATTCCCTATCTCTCACACACACTCTGGGATTCCCTCTCTCACACACACTCTGGGATTCCTTGTGTCTCACACACACTCTGGGATTCCCAATCTCTCACACACACTCTGGGATTTACTCTCTCTCACACACTCTGGTATTCCCTATCACTCACACACACTCTGGGATTCCCTATCTCTCACACTCACTCTGGGATTCCCTATCTCTCATACACTCTGGTATTCCTTATCTCTCACTCACACTCTGGGACTCTCTGGGATTCTATCACACACACTCTGGGATTCCCTCGCTCAGAAACACTCAGGGATTCCCTATATCTCACACACACTCTGGGATTCGCTATCTCTCACACACACTCTGGGATTCCCTATCTCTCACACACTCTCCGGGATTCCGTATCTCTCTCACACACTCTGGGATTCCCTATCTCACACAAACTCTGGGATTCCCTATCTCTCACGCACACTCTGGGATTCCCTATCTCTCACACACATTCTGGGATTCCGTCACACACAATCGGGGAATCCCTATCTTTCACACACACTCTAGGATTCCCTATCTCTCTCACACACTCTGGGATTCACTATCTCACACACACTCTGGGATTCCCGCTCTCTCACACACACTCTGGGATTCCGTCTCTCTCACACAAACTCTGGGTTTCCGCATCTCTCACACACACTCTGGGATTCCCTATCGCTCACACGCAATCTGGAATTCCCTGTCACACACACACTCTGGGATTCCCTATCTCTCACACTCACTCAGGGATTCCCTATCTCTCAAACACACTCTGGGATTCCCTATCTCTCACACATTCTGGAATTCCGTCTCTCACACACACTCTGGGATTCCCTATCTCTCACACACACTCTGGGATTCCCTCTTGCACACACACACTGGGATTTCGTATATCTCACACACACTCTGGGATTCCCTATCCCTCACACACACTCTGGGATTCCCTCTTGCACACACACACTGGGATTTCGTATATCTCACACACACTCTGGGATTCCCTATCTCTCACACGCACACTGGGATTTCTTATCTCTCACACACACTCTGGGATTCCCTATCTCTCACACTCACTCTGGGATTCACTATCTCCCTCACACACTCTGGGATTCACTATCTCACACACACTCTGGGATTCCGCATCTCTCACACACACTCTGGGATTCCCTATCTCTCACACACAATCTGGAATTCCCTCCCACACACACACTCTGGGATTCCCTATCTCTCATACTAACTCAGGGATTCCCTATCTCTCACACACACTCTGGGATTCCCTATCTCTCACACACTCTGGAATTCCGTCTCTCACACACACTCTGGGATTCCCTATCTCTCACACTCACTCTGGGAACCCCTATCTCTCACACACACTCTGGGATTCCCTCTCTCGCACACACTCTGGAATTCCGCATCTCTCACACACTGTGGGATTCCCTATCACTCACAAACACTCTGGGATTCCCTCTCTCACACACACTCTGGTATTCCATATCTCACACACACTCTGGGATTCCCTATCTCTCACACACACTCTGGGATTCCCTCTCTCACACACACTCTGGGATTCCCTGTGTCTCACACACACTCTGGGATTCCCTCTCTCACACACATTCTGGAATTCCGCATCTCTCACACACACTCTGGGATTCCCTATCTCTCACAAACACTCTGGGATTCCCTCTCTCACACACACTCTGGCATTCCCTATCTCACACTCACTCTGGGATTCCCTATCTCTCACACACACTCTTGGATTCCCTATCTCTCACACACACTCTGGGATTCCCTCTCTCACACACACTCTGGGATTCCTTGTGTCTCACACACACTCTGGGATTCCCAATCTCTCACACACACTCTGGGATTTACTCTCTCTCACACACTCTGGTATTCCCTATCACTCACACACACTCTGGGATTCCCTATCTCTCACACTCACTCTGGGATTCCCTATCTCTCATACACTCTGGTATTCCTTATCTCTCACTCACACTCTGGGACTCTCTGGGATTCTATCACACACACTCTGGGATTCCCTCGCTCAGAAACACTCAGGGATCCCCTATATCTCACACACACTCTGGGATTCGCTATCTCTCACACACACTCTGGGATTCCCTATCTCTCACACACACTCTGGGATTCCGTATCTCTCTCACACACTCTGGGATTTCCTATCTCACACAAACTCTGGGATTCCCTATCTCTCACGCACACTCTGGGATTCCCTATCTCTCACACACATTCTGGGATTCCGTCACACACAATCGGGGAATCCCTATCTTTCACACACACTCTGGGATTCCCTATCTCTCTCACACACTCTGGGATTCACTATCTCACACACACTCTGGGATTCCCGCTCTCTCACACACACTCTGGGATTCCGTCTCTCTCACACAAACTCTGGGTTTCCGCATCTCTCACACACACTCTGGGATTCCCTATCGCTCACACGCAATCTGGAATTCCCTGTCACACACACACTCTGGGATTCCCTATCTCTCACACTCACTCAGGGTTTCCCTATCTCTCAAACACACTCTGGGATTCCCTATCTCTCACACATTCTGGAATTCCGTCTCTCACACACACTCTGGGATTCCCTATCTCTCACACACACTCTGGGATTCCCTCTTGCACACACACACTGGGATTTCGTATATCTCACACACACTCTGGGATTCCCTATCCCTCACACACACTCTGGGATTCCCTCTTGCACACACACACTGGGATTTCGTATATCTCACACACACTCTGGGATTCCCTATCTCTCGCACGCACACTGGGATTTCTTATCTCTCACACACACTCTGGGATTCCCTACCTCTCACACTCACTCTGGGATTCACTATCTCCCTCACACACTCTGGGATTCACTATCTCACACACACTTTGGGATTCCGCATCTCTCACACACACTCTGGGATTCCCTATTTCTCACACACAATCTGGAATTCCCTCCCACACACACACTCTGGGATTCCCTATCTCTCATACTAACTCAGGGATTCCCTATCTCTCACACACACTCTGGGATTCCCTATCTCTCACACACTCTGGAATTCCGTCTCTCACACACACTCTGGGATTCCCTATCTCTCACACTCCCTCTGGGAACCCCTATCTCTCACACACACTCTGGGATTCCCTCTCTCACACACACTCTGGAATTCCGCATCTCTCACACACTGTGGGATTCTCTATCTCTCACAAACACTCTGGGATTCCCTCTCTCACACACACTCTGGTATTCCATATCTCACACACACTCTGGGATTCCCTATCTCTCACACACACTCTTAGATTCCCTATCTCTCACACTCACTCTGGGATTCCCTATCTCTCACAAACACTCTGGGATTCCCTCTCTCACACACACTCTGGTATTCCATATCTCACACACACTCTGGGATTCCCTATCTCTCACACACACTCTTAGATTCCCTATCTCTCAGACATACTCTGGGATTCCCTATCTCTCACACTCACTCAGGGATTCCCTATCTCTCACACACACTCTGGGATTCCCTATCTCTCACACACTCTGGAATTCCGTCTCTCACACACACTCTGGGATTCCCTATCTCTCACACTCACTCATCTCTGACACACACTTTGGGATTCCCTATCTCTCACACACACTCTGGGATTCCCTATCTCTCATACACACTCTGGGATTTCCTATCTCTCACACACTCTGGGATTCCCTATCATTCACACACACTCTGGGATTCCCTATCTCTCACACAATCTGTGTGTGAAAGATAGGGATTCCCTGATTGTGTGTGAGGGAATCCCAGATTGTGTGTGAGAGATAGGGAATCCCAGAGTGTGTGTGAGAGATAGGGAATCACAGAGTTTGTGTGAGAGATGGGGAATCCCAGAGTGTGTGTGAGATATGGAATACCAGAGTGTGTGTGAGAGAGGGAATCCCAGAGTGTTTGTGAGAGATAGGGAATCCCAGAGTGTGTGAGAGATGCAGAATTCCAGAGTGTGTGTGAGAGAGGGATTCCCAGAGTGTGTGTGAGAGATAGGGGTTCCCAGAGTGAGTGTGAGAGATAGGGAATCCCAGAGTGTGTGTGAGAGACGGAATTCCAGAGTGTGTGAGAGATAGGGAATCCCAGAGTGTGTGTGAGAGATAGGGAATCCCTGAGTTAGTATGAGAGATAGGGAATCCCAGAGTGTGTGTGTGGGAGGGAATTCCAGATTGTGTGTGAGAGATAGGGAATCCCAGAGTGTGTGTGAGAGATGCGGAATCCCAGAGTGTGTGTGAGATAGTGAATCCCAGAGTGTGTGAGGGAGATAGGGAATCCCAGAGTGTGTGTGAAAGATAGGGATTCCCCGATTGTGTGTGAGGGAATGCCAGATTGTGTGTGAGAGATAGGGAATCCCAGAGTGTGTGTGAGAGATAGGGAATCACAGAGTTTGTGTGAGATAGGGAATCCCAGAGTGTGTGAGAGAGATAGGGATACCCAGAGTGTGTGTGAGAGATGCGGAATCCCAGAGTGTGTGTGAGATAGTGAATCCCAGAGTGTGTGAGGGAGATAGGGAATCTCAGAGTGTGTGTGAGAGATAGGGATACCCAGAGTGTGTGTGAGAGATGCGGAATCCCAGAGTGTGTGTGAGATAGTGAATCCCAGAGTGTGTGAGGGAGATAGGGAATCTCAGAGTGTGTGTGAAAGATAGGGATTCCCCGATTGTGTGTGACGGAATCCCAGAATGTGTGTGAGAGATAGGGAATCCCAGAGTGTGTGTGATAGATAGGGAAACACAGAGTTTGTGAGAGATAGGGAATCCCAGAGTGTGTGAGAGAGATACGGAATCCCGGAGTGTGTGTGAGAGATAGGGATTCCCAGAGTGTGTGTGAGAGATTAGGGAATCCCAGAGCGTGTGAGAGAGATAGGAAATCCCAGAGTGTGTGTGAGAGATAAGGAATCCTAGAGTGTGTGTGAGAGATAGAGAATCCCAGAGTGTGTGTGAGAGATAGGGAATCCCAGAGTATGTGTGAGAGATAGGGAATCACAGAGTGTTGGTGAGTGATAGGGAATCCCAGAGTGTGCGAGAGATAGGAAATCCCAGAGTTTGTGTGAGAGATAGAGAATCCCAGAGTGTGTGTGAGAAATCGGGAATCCCAGAGTATGTGTGAGAGATAGGGAATCCCAGAGTGTTGGTGAGTGATAGGGAATCCCAGAGTGTGTGTGAGAGAGGGAATCCCAGAGTGTGTATGAGAGATAGGGAATCCCAGAGTGTGTGTGAGAGATAGGGAATCCCAAAGTGTGTGTCAGAGATGCGGAATCCCAGAGTGTGTGTGAGAGATAGGGAATCCCAGAATGAGTGTGAGGGAGAGGGAATCCCACAGTGTGTGTGAGAGATAGGGAATCCCAGAGTGTGTGTGAGAGATAGGGAATCCCAGAGTTTGTGTGAGATAGGGAATCCCAGAGTGTGTGAGAGAGATACGGAATCCCGGAGTGTGTGTGAGATAGTAAATCCCAGAGTGTGTGTGAGAGATTGGGAATCCCAGAGTGTGTGTGAGACACAGGGAATCCCAGAGTGTGTGTGAGATATAGGGAATCCCTGAGTGTTTCTGAGCGAGGGAATCCCAGAGTGTGTGTGATAGAATCCCAGAGAGTCCCAGAGTGTGAGTGAGAGATAGGGAATACCAGAGTGTATGAGAGATAGGGAATCCCAGAGTGAGTGTGAGAGATAGGGAATCCCAGAGTGTGTGTGAGAGATAGGAAATACCAGAGTGTGTGAGAGATAGTAAATCCCAGAGTGTGTGTGAGAGATTGGGAATCCCAGAGTGTGTGTGAGACACAGGGAATCCCAGAGTGTGTGTGAGAGAGGGAATCCCAGAGTGTGTGTGAGAGATAGGGAATCCAAGAGTGTGTGTGAGAGATAGGGAATCCCAGAGTGAGTGTGAGATAGGGAATGCCAGAGTGTGTGTGAGAGAGGGAATCCCAGAGTGTTTGTGAGAGATAGGGAATCCCAGAGTGTGTGTGAGAGATGCGGAATTCCAGAGTGTGTGTGAGAGAGGGAATCCCAGAGTGTGTGTGAGAGATAGGGATTCCCAGAGTGAGTGTGAGAGATAGGGAATCCCAGAGTGTGTGTGAGAGACGGAATTCCAGAGTGTGTTTATCTCTCATAAACACTCTGGGATTCCCTATCTCACACACACTCAGTCTGGGATTCCCTATCTCTCACACACACTCTGCGATTCCGTATCTCTCACACACACTCTGGAATTCCCTATCACTCACACACACACTCGGGGAATCCCTATCTTTCTCACACACTCTGGGATTCCCTATCTCTCTCACACACTCTGGGATTCACTATCTCACACACACGATCTGGGATTCCCTATCTCTCACACACACTCTGGGATTCCTTCTCTCTCACACACACTCTGGAATTCCGCATCTCTCACACACACTCTGGGATTCCCTATCTCTCACACACAATCTGGAATTCCCTCTCACACACACACACACACACACTCTGGGATTCCCTATCTCTCACACTCACTCAGGGATTCCCTATCTCTCACACACACTCTGGGATTCCCTATCTTTCACACACTCTGGAATTCCGTCTCTCACACACACTCTGGGATTCCCTATCTCTCTCACACACTCTGGGATTCCCTCTCTCACACACACTCTGGGACTCCCTATCTCTCACTCACACTCAGTTATTCCATCATGCACACACACTCTGGGATTCCCTATATCTCACACACACTCTGGGATTCCCTATCTCTCACTCACACTCAGTTATTCCATCATGCACACACACTCTGGGATTCCCTATATCTCACACACTCTCTGGGATTCGCTATGTCTCACATACACTCTGGGATTCCCTCTCGCACACACACTCTGGGATTCCCTATCTCTCAAACACACTCTGGGATTCCGTCTCTCTCACACACACTCTGGGTTTCCGCATCTCTCACACACACTCTGGGATTCCCTATCGCTCACACGCAATCTGGAATTCCCTCTCACACACACACTCTGGGATTCCCTATCTCTCACACACACTCTGGGATTCCCTATCTTTCACACACTCTGGAATTCCGTCTCTCACACACGGTGGGCGGCACGGTGGCACAGTGGTTGTGGGCGGCACGGTGGCACAGTGGTTAGCACTGCTGCCTCGCAGCGCCAGAGACCCGGGTTCAATTTCCGACTCAGGCGACTGACTGTGTGGAGTTTGCACGTTCTCCCTGTGTCTGTGTGGGTTTCCTCCGGGTGCTCCGGTTTCCTCCCACAGTCCAAAGATGTGCAGGTTAGGTGAATTGGCCATGCTAAATTGCCCGTAGTGTTAGGTAAGGGGTAGATGTAGGGGTATGGGTGGGTTTCGCTTCGGCGGGTCGGTGTGGACTTGTTGGGCCGAAGGGCCTGTTTCCACACTGTAATCTAATCTAAAAAAAAACTCTGGGATTCCCTATCTCTCTCACACACTCTGGGATTCCCTCTCTCACACACACTCTGGGACTCCCTATCTCTCACTCACACTCAGTTATTCCATCATGCACACACACTCTGGGATTCCCTATATCTCACACACACTCTGGGATTCCCTATCTCTCACTCACACTCAGTTATTCCAACATGCACACACACTCTGGGATTCCCTATATCTCACACACTCTCTGGGATTCGCTATGTCTCACATACACTCTGGGATTCCCTCTCGCACACACACTCTGGGATTCCCTATCTCTCAAACACACTCTGGGATTCCCGCTCTCTCACACACACTCTGGGATTCCGTCTCTCTCACACACACTCTGGGTTTCCGCATCTCTCACACACACTCTGGGATTCCCTATCGCTCACACGCAATCTGGAATTCCCTCTCACACACACACTCTGGGATTCCCTATCTCTCACACTCACTCAGGGATTCCCTATCTCTCAAACACACTCTGGGATTCCCTATCTCTCACACATTCTGGAATTCCGTCTCTCACACACACTCTGGGATTCCCTACCTCTCACACTCACTCTGGGAATCCCTATCTCTCACACACACTCAGGGATTCCCTCTCTCACACACACTCTGAAATTCCGCATCTCTCACACACACTCTGGGATTCCCTCTCTCACACACACTCTGGTATTCCATATCTCACACACACTCTGGGATTCCCTCTCTCACACACACTCTGGGATTCCCTGTGTCTCACACACACTGGGAGATTCCCGATCTCTCACACACACTCTGGGATTTCCTATCTCTCACACACTCTGGTATTCCCTATCACTCATACAGACTCTGGGATTCCCTATCTCTCACACATACTCTGGGATTCCCTATCTCTCACACACACTCTGGGATTCTCTATCTCTCACACACACTCTAGGATTCCTTATCTCTCACACACACTCTGGGATTCCGTATCTCTCTCACACACTCTGGGATTCCCTTTCTCTCACACACACTCTGGGATTCTCTATCTCTCACACACACTCTGGGATTCCCTATCTCTCACTCACACTCTTGGATTCCCTTTCTCTCTCACACACTCTCGGATACCCAATCTCTCACACACTCTCTGGGATACCCAATCTCTCACACACACTCTGGGATTCCCTATCTCTCACACACACTCTGAGATTCCCCATCTCTCTCACACAATCTGGGATTCCCTGTCTCTCACACACACTCTGGGATTCCCTCTCTCTCACACACACTCTGGGATTCCCTCACACACACTCTGGGATTCCCTATTTCACACACACTCTGGGATTCCCTATCTCTCACACACACTCTAGGATTCTCTCTTGCACACAGACTTTGGGATTCCCTATCTCTCACATACACTCTGGGATTCCCTATCTCTCACACACACTCTGGGATTCCCAACCTCTCACACTCACTCTGAGATTCCCTATCTCCTACACACACTCTGGGATTCCCTCTCTCACACACACTCTGGAATTCCGCACCTCTCACACACACTCTGGGATTCCCTATCTCTCATAAACACTCTGGGATTCCATATCTCACACACACTCAGGGATTCCCTATCTCTCACAAACACTCTGGAATTCCCTCTCACACACTCTGGGATTCCCTCTTTCTCACACTCAGTCTGGGATTCCCTATCTCTCACACACACTCTGGAATTCCCTATCACTCACACACACACTTTGGGATTCCCTATCTCTCACACATACTCTGGGATTCCCTATCTCTCACACACATTCTGGGATTCCGTCACACACACTCGGGGAATCCCTATCTTTCACACATGCTCTGGGATTCCCTATCTCCCTCACACACTCTGGGATTCACTATCTCACACACACTCTGGGATTCCGCATCTCTCACACACACTCTGGGATTCCCTCTCTCTCACACACAATCTGGAATTCCCTCCCACACACACACTCTGGGATTCCCTATCTCTCACACTCACTCAGGGATTCCCTATCTCTCACACACACTCTGGGATTCCCTTTCTCTCACACACTCTGGAATTCCGTCTCTCACACACACTCTGGGATTCCCTATCTCTCACACTCACTCTGGGAATCCCTATCTCTCACAAACACTCTGGGATTCCCTCTCTCACACACACTCTGGTATTCCCTATCTCTCACACACACTCTGGGATTCCCTATCTCTCACACACACTCTTAGATTCCCTATCTCTCACACACACTCTGGGATTCCCTATCTCTCACAAACACTCTGGGATTCCCTCTCTCACACACACTCTGGTATTCCATATCTCACACACACTCTGTGATTCCTTATCTCTCACACACACTCTTAGATTCCCTATCTCTCACACACACTCTGGGATTCCCTATCTCTCACACTCACTCAGGGATTCCCTATCTCTCACACACACTCTGGGATTCTCTATCTCTCACACATTCTGGAATTCCATCTCTCACACACACTCTGGGATTCCCTATCTCTCACACTCACTCTGGGAATCCCTATCTCTCACACACACTCTGGGATTCCCTCTCTCACACACACTCTGGAATTCCGCATCTCTCACACACACTCTGGGATTCCCTATCGCTCACAAACACACTGGGATTCCCTCTCTCACACACACTCCGATATTCCATATCTCACACACACTCTGGGATTCCCTATCTCTCACAAACACACTGGGATTCCCTCTCTCACACACACTCTGGTATTCCATATCTCACACACACTCTGGGATTCCCTATCTCTCACACACACTCTTAGATT
This sequence comes from Chiloscyllium plagiosum, assembly GCF_037043375.1. NCBI lineage: Eukaryota > Metazoa > Chordata > Chondrichthyes > Orectolobiformes > Hemiscylliidae > Chiloscyllium > Chiloscyllium plagiosum. The sequence continues at coordinate 6,890,609 of NW_028270192.1, read as the reverse complement.
CCCGATCTCTCACTCACACTCTGGGATTCCCTCTCTCACAACACACTCTGGGATTCCCTATCTCTCACACACACTCTGGGATTCTCTATCTCTCACACACACTCTGGGATTCCCTACCTCTCACTCACACTCTTGGATTCCCTTTCTCTCTCACACACTCTGGGATACCCAATCTCTCACACACTCTCTGGGATTCTCTCTCTCTCACACACACTCTGGGATTCTCTACCTCTCACACACACTCTAGGATTCCTTATCTCTCACACACACTCTGGGATTCCCTATCTCTCTCACACACTCTGGGATTCCCTAATCTCTCACACACACTCTGGGATTCTCAATCTCTCACACACACTCTGGGACTCTCTATCTCTCACACACACACTGGGATTCCCCATCTCTCACTCACACTCTTGGATTCCCTTTGTCTCTCACACACTCTGGGATACCCAATCTCTCAAACACTCTCTGGGATTCCCGATCACTCACACACACTCTGGGATTCCCTATCTCTCACACACACTCTTGGATTCCCCATCTCTCTCACACAATCTGGGATTCCCTATCTCTCACACACACTCTGGGATTCCCTCTCTCTCACACACACTCTGGGATTCCCTCACACACACTCTGGGATTCCCTATTTCACACACACTCTGGGATTCCCTATCTCCCACACACACTCTGGGATTCCCTCTTTCACACACACTCTGGGATTTCGTATATCTCACACACACTCTGGGATTCCCTACCTCTCACACACACTCTCGGATTCCCTATCTCGCACACACACTCTGGGATTCCCCATCTCTCTCACACAATCTGGGATTCCCTATCCCTCACACACACTCTGGGATTCCCTCTCTCTCACACACACTCTGGGATTCCCTCACACACACTCAGGGATTCCCTATTTCACACACTCTCGTATTCCATATCTCACACACACTCTGGGATTCCCTATCTCTCACACACACTCTGGGATTCCCTCTCTCTCACACACACTCTGGGATTCCCTCACACACACTCAGGGATTCCCTATTTCACACACACTCTGGGATTCTCTATCTCTCACACACACTCTGGGATTCCCTATCTCTCACTCACACTCTTGGATTCCCTTTCTCTCTCACACACTCTGGGACACCCAATCTCTCACACACTCTCTGGGATTCCCAATCTCTCACACGCACTCTGGGATTCCCTATCTCTCACACACACTCTGGGATTCCCCATCTCTCTCACACAATCTGGGATTCCCTATATCTCACACACACTCTGGGATTCCCTCTCTCACACACACTCTGGGATTCCCTCACACACACTCTGGGATTCCCTATCTCTCACACACACTCTGGGATTCCCTCTTGCACACACACACTGGGATTTCGTATATCTCAAACACACTCTGGGATTCCCTATCCCTCACACACACTCTGGGATTCCCTCTTGCACACACACACTGGGATTTCGTATATCTCACACACACTCTGGGATTCCCTACCTCTCACACTCACTCTGAGATTCCCTATCTCCTACACACACTCTGGGATTCCCTCTCTCACACACATTCTGGAATTCCGCATCTCTCACACACACTCTGGGATTTCCTATCTCTCATAAACACTCTGGGATTCCCTATCTCACACACACTCAGTCTGGGATTCCCTATCTCTCACACACACTCTGCGATTCCCTATCTCTCACACACACTCTGGGATTCCCTCTCTCACACACACTCTGGTATTCCATATCTCACACACACTCTGGGATTCCCTATCTCTCACACACACTCTTGGATTCCCTATCTCTCACACACACTCTGGGATTCCCTCTCTCACACACACTCTGGGATTCCCTGTGTCTCACACACACTGGGAGATTCCCGATCTCTCACACACACTCTGGGATTTCCTATCTCTCACACACTCTGGTATTCCCTATCACTCACACAGACTCTGGGATTCCCTATCTCTCACACACACTCTGGGATTCCCTATCTCTCATACACTCTGGTATTCCCTATCTCTCACACACACTCTGGGACTCTCTGGGATTCTATCACACGCACTCTGGGATTCCCTCGCTCAGACACACTCAGGGATTCCCTATATCTCACACACACTCTGTGATTCGCTATCTCTCACACACACTCTGGGATTCCCTATCTCACACAAACTCTGGGATTCCCTATCTCTCTCACACACTCTGGGATTTACTATCTCACACAAACTCTGGGATTCCCTATCCCTCACACTCACTCTGGGATTCCCTATCTCTCTCACACACTCTGGGATTCCCTATCTCTGACATACACTTTGGGATTCCCTATCTCTCACACACACTCTGGGATTCCCTATCTCTCATACACACTCTGGGATTCCCTCTCTCACACACACTCTGGGATTTCCTGTGTCTCACACACACTCTGGGATTCCCTATCTCTCACACACACTCTGGGATTTCCTATCTCTCACACACTCTGGGATTCCCTATCACTCACACACACTCTGGGATTCCCTATCTCTCACACATACTCTGGGATTCCCTATCTCTCACACACACTCTGGGATTCTCTATCTCTCACACACACTCTAGGATTCCTTATCTCTCACACACACTCTGGGATTCCGTATCTCTCTCACACACTCTGGGATTCCCTTTCTCTCACACACACTCTGGGATTCTCTATCTCTCACACACACTCTGGGATTCCCTATCTCTCACTCACACTCTTGGATTCCCTTTCTCTCTCACACACTCTCGGATACCCAATCTCTCACACACACTCTAGGATTCCTTATCTCTCACACACACTCTGGGATTCCCTATCTCTCTCACACACTCTGGGATTCCCTAATCTCTCACACACACTCTGGGATTCCCTATCTCTCACACACACTCTGGGATTCTCTATCTCTCACACACACTCTGGGATTCCCTATCTCTCACTCACACTCTTGGATTCCCTTTCTCTCTCACACACTCTGGGATACCCAATCTCTCACACACTCTCTGGGATTCCCAATCTCTCACACGCACTCTGGGATTCCCTATCTCTCACACACACTCTGGGATTCCCCATCTCTCTCACACAATCTGGGATTCCCTATCTCTCACACAAACTCTGGGATTCCCTCTCTCACACACACTCTGGGATTCCCTCACACACACTCTGGGATTCCATTTTTCACACACACTCTGGGATTCCCTATCTCTCACACACACTCTGGGATTCCCTCTGCACACACACACTGGGATTTCGTATATCTCACACACACTCTGGGATTCCCTATCCCTCACACACACTCTGGGATTCCCTCTTGCACACACACACTGGGATTTCGTATATCTCACACACACTCTGGGATTCCCTATCTCTCACACACACACTGGGATTTCTTATCTCTCACACACACTCTGGGATTCCCTACCTCTCACACTCACTCTGAGATTCCCTATCTCCTACACACACTCTGGGATTCCCTCTCTCACACACATTCTGGAATTCCGCATCTCTCACACACACTCTGGGATTCCCTATCTCTCATAAGCACTCTGGGATTCCCTATCTAACACACACTCAGTCTGGGATTCCCTACCTCTCACACACACTCTGCGATTCCCTATCTCTCACACACACTCTGGAATTCCCTATCACTCACACACACACTCGGGGAATCCCTATCTTTCTCACACACTCTGGGATTCCCTATCTCTCTCACATACTCTGGGATTCACTATCTCACACACACGATCTGGGATTCCCTATCTCTCACACACACTCTGGGATTCCTTCTCTCTCACACACACTCTGGAATTCCGCATCTCTCACACACACTCTGGGATTCCCTATCTCTCACACACAATCTGGAATTCCCTCTCACACACACACACACACACACTCTGGGATTCCCTATCTCTCACACTCACTCAGGGATTCCCTATCTCTCACACACACTCTGGGATTCCCTATCTTTCACACACTCTGGAATTCCGTCTCTCACACACACACTGGGATTCCCTATCTCTCTCACACACTCTGGGATTCCCTCTCTCACACACACTCTGGGACTCCCTATCTCTCACTCACACTCAGTTATTCCATCATGCACACACACTCTGGGATTCCCTATATCTCACACACACTCTGGGATTCCCTATCTCTCACTCACACTCAGTTATTCCATCATGCACACACACTCTGGGATTCCCTATATCTCACACACTCTCTGGGATTCGCTATGTCTCACATACACTCTGGGATTCCCTCTCGCACACACACTCTGGGATTCCCTATCTCTCAAACACACTCTGGGATTCCCGATCTCTCACACATACTCTGGGATTCCCTATCTCTCACATACACTCTGGGATTCCCTCTCGCACATGCACTCTGGGATTCCCTATCTCTCACACACACTCTGGGATTCCCTATCTCTCACTCACACTCAGTTATTCCCTCATGCACACACACTCTGGGATTCCCTATATCTCACACACACTCTGGGATTCCAGATCTCTCACACACACTCTGGGATTCCCCATCTCTCACATACACTCTGGGTTTCCCTATCTCACACACACTGTGGGCTTCCCTATCTCTCACACACACTCTGGAATTCCCTCTCTCACACACACTCTGGAATTCCGCATCTCTCACACACACTCTGGGATTACCTATCTCTCATAAACACTCTGGGAATCCCTATCTCACACACACTCAGGGATTCCCCATTTCTCACAAACACTCTGGAATTCCCTCTCACACACACTGTGGGCTTCCCTATCTCTCACACACACTCTGGAATTCCCTCTCTCACACACACTCTGGAATTCCGCATCTCTCACACACACTCTGGGATTACCTATCTCTCATAAACACTCTGGGAATCCCTATCTCACACACACTCAGGGATTCCCCATTTCTCACAAACACTCTGGAATTCCCTCTCACACACACTCTGGGATTCCCTATCACTCACACACACACTCTGGGATTCCCTATCTCTCACACACACTCAGGGATTCCCTATCTCTCACACACATTCTGGGATTCCGTCACACACACTCGGGGAATCCTTATCTTTCACACACACTCTGGGATTCCCTATCTCTCTCACACACTCTGGGATTCACTATCTCAGACACACTGTGGGATTCCCGCTCTCTCACACACACTCTGGGATTCCGTCTCTTTCACACACGCTCTGGGATTCCCTATCTCTCACACTCACTCAGGGATTCCCTATCTCTCAAACACACTCTGGGATTCCCTCTCTCACACACACTCTGGGATTCCCTATCTCTCACAAACACTCTGGGATTCCCTCTCTCACACACACTCTGGGATTCCCTATCTCTCACACTCACTCAGGGATTCCCTATCTCTCAAACACACTCTGGGATTCCCTATCTCTCACACATTCTGGAATTCCGTCTCTCACACACACTCTGGGATTCCCTATCTCTCACACTCACTCTGGGAATCCCTATCTCTCACACACACTCAGGGATTCCCTCTCTCACACACACTCTGGGATTCCCTATCTCTCACAAACACTCTGGGATTCCCTCTCTCACACACACTCTGGTATTCCATATCTCACACACACTCTGGGATTCCCTATCTCTCACACACACTCTTGGATTCCCTATCTCTCACACACACTCTGGGATTCCCTCTCTCACACACACTCTGGGATTCCCTGTGTCTCACACACACTGGGAGATTCCCGATCTCTCACACACACTCTGGGATTCCCTATCTCTCACAATCACTCTGGGATTCCCTCTCTCACACACACTCTGGTATTCCATATCTCACACACACTCTGGGATTCCCTATCTCTCACACACACTCTTGGATTCCCTATCTCTCACACACACTCTGGGATTCCCTCTCTCACACACACTCTGGGATTCCCTGTGTCTCACACACAGTGGGAGATTCCCGATCTCTCACACACACTCTGGGATTTTCTATCTCTCACACACTCTGGTATTCCCTATCACTCACACAGACTCTGGGATTCCCTATCTCTCACACACACTCTGGGATTCCCTATCTCTCATACACTCTGGTATTCCCTATCTCTCACACACACTCTGGGACTCTCTGGGATTCTATCACACGCACTCTGGGATTCCCTCGCTCAGACACACTCAGGGATTCCCTATATCTCACACACACTCTGTGATTCGCTATCTCTCACACACACTCTGGGATTCCCTATCTCACACAAACTCTGGGATTCCCTATCTCTCTCACACACTCTGGGATTTACTATCTCACACAAACTCTGGGATTCCCTATCCCTCACACTCACTCTGGGATTCCCTATCTCTCTCACACACTCTGGGATTCCCTATCTCTGACATACACTTTGGGATTCCCTATCTCTCACACACACTCTGGGATTCCCTATCTCTCATACACACTCTGGGATTCCCTCTCTCACACACACTCTGGGATTTCCTGTGTCTCACACACACTCTGGGATTCCCTATCTCTCACACACACTCTGGGATTTCCTATCTCTCACACACTCTGGGATTCCCTATCACTCACACACACTCTGGGATTCCCTATCTCTCACACATACTCTGGGATTCCCTATCTCTCACACACACTCTGGGATTCTCTATCTCTCACACACACTCTAGGATTCCTTATCTCTCACACACACTCTGGGATTCCGTATCTCTCTCACACACTCTGGGATTCCCTTTCTCTCACACACACTCTGGGATTCTCTATCTCTCACACACACTCTGGGATTCCCTATCTCTCACTCACACTCTTGGATTCCCTTTCTCTCTCACACACTCTCGGATACCCAATCTCTCACACACACTCTAGGATTCCTTATCTCTCACACACACTCTGGGATTCCCTATCTCTCTCACACACTCTGGGATTCCCTAATCTCTCACACACACTCTGGGATTCCCTATCTCTCACACACACTCTGGGATTCTCTATCTCTCACACACACTCTGGGATTCCCTATCTCTCACTCACACTCTTGGATTCCCTTTCTCTCTCACACACTCTCGGATACCCAATCTCTCACACACTCTCTGGGATTCCCAATCTCTCACACGCACTCTGGGATTCCCTATCTCTCACACACACTCTGGTATTCCCCATCTCTCTCACACAATCTGGGATTCCCTATCTCTCACACAAACTCTGGGATTCCCTCTCTCACACACACTCTGGGATTCCCTCACACACACTCTGGGATTCCATTTTTCACACACACTCTGGGATTCCCTATCTCTCACACACACTCTGGGATTCCCTCTGCACACACACACTGGGATTTCGTATATCTCACACACACTCTGGGATTCCCTATCTCTCACACACACTGGGATTTCTTATCTCTCACACACACTCTGGGATTCCCTACCTCTCACACTCACTCTGAGATTCCCTATCTCCTACACACACTCTGGGATTCCCTCTCTCACACACATTCTGGAATTCCGCATCTCTCACACACACTCTGGGATTCCCTATCTCTCATAAACACTCTGGGATTCCCTATCTCACACACACTCAGTCTGGGATTCCCTATCTCTCACACACACTCTGCGATTCCCTATCTCTCACACACACTCTGGAATTCCCTATCACTCACACACACACTCGGGGAATCCCTATCTTTCTCACACACTCTGGGATTCCCTATCTCTCTCACACACTCTGGGATTCACTATCTCACACACACGATCTGGGATTCCCTATCTCTCACACACACTCTGGGATTCCTTCTCTCTCACACACACTCTGGAATTCCGCATCTCTCACACACACTCTGGGATTCCCTATCTCTCACACACAATCTGGAATTCCCTCTCACACACACACACACACTCTGGGATTCCCTATCTCTCACACTCACTCAGGGATTCCCTATCTCTCACACACACTCTGGGATTCCCTATCTTTCACACACTCTGGAATTCCGTCTCTCACACACACACTGGGATTCCCTATCTCTCTCACACACTCTGGGATTCCCTCTCTCACACACACTCTGGGACTCCCTATCTCTCACTCACACTCAGTTATTCCATCATGCACACACACTCTGGGATTCCCTATATCTCACACACACTCTGGGATTCCCTATCTCTCACTCACACTCAGTTATTCCATCATGCACACACACTCTGGGATTCCCTATATCTCACACACTCTCTGGGATTCGCTATGTCTCACATACACTCTGGGATTCCCTCTCGCACACACACTCTGGGATTCCCTATCTCTCAAACACACTCTGGGATTCCCGATCTCTCACACATACTCTGGGATTCCCTATCTCTCACATACACTCTGGGATTCCCTCTCGCACATGCACTCTGGTATTCCCTATCTCTCACACACACTCTGGGATTCCCTATCTCTCACTCACACTCAGTTATTCCCTCATGCACACACACTCTGGGATTCCCTATATCTCACACACACTCTGGGATTCCCGATCTCTCACACACACTCTGGGATTCCCCATCTCTCACATACACTCTGGGTTTCCCTATATCACACACACTGTGGGCTTCCCTATCTCTCACACACACTCTGGAATTCCCTCTCTCACACACACTCTGGAATTCCGCATCTCTCACACACACTCTGGGATTACCTATCTCTCATAAACACTCTGGGAATACCTATCTCACACACACTCAGGGATTCCCCATCTCTCACAAACACTCTGGAATTCCCTCTCACACACACTCTGGGATTCCCTATCACTCACACACACACTCTGGGATTCCCTATCTCTCACACACACTCAGGGATTCCCTATCTCTCACACACATTCTGGGATTCCGTCACACACACTCGGGGAATCCCTATCTTTCACACACACTCTGGGATTCCCTATCTCTCTCACACACTCTGGGATTCACTATCTCACACACACTCTGGGATTCCCGCTCTCTCACACACACTCTGGGATTCCGTTTCTCTCACACACGCTCTGGGTTTCCGCATCTGTCACACACACTCTGGGATTCCCTATCGCTCACACGCAATCTGGAATTCCCTCTCACACACACACTCTGGGATTCCCTATCTCTCACACTCACTCAGGGATTCCCTATCTCTCAAACACACTCTGGGATTCCCTATCTCTCACACATTCTGGAATTCCGTCTCTCACACACACTCTGGGATTCCCTATCTCTCACACTCACTCTGGGAATCCCTATCTCTCACACACACTCAGGGATTCCCTCTCTCACACACACTCTAGGATTCCCTATCTCTCACAAACACTCTGGGATTCCCTCTCTCACACACACTCTGGTATTCCATATCTCACACACACTCTGGGATTCCCTATCTCTCACACACACTCTTGGATTCCCTATCTCTCACACACACTCTGGGATTCCCTCTATCACACACACTCTGGGATTCCCTGTGTCTCACACACACTGGGAGATTCCCGATCTCTCACACACACTCTGGGATTCCCTATCTCTCACAAACACTCTGGGATTCCCTCTCTCACACACACTCTGGTATTCCATATCTCACACACACTCTGGGATTCCCTATCTCTCACACACACTCTTGGATTCCCTATCTCTCACACACACTCTGGGATTCCCTCTCTCACACACACTCTGGGATTCCCTGTGTCTCACACACACTGGGAGATTCCCGATCTCTCACACATACTCTGGGATTTCCTATCTCTCACACACTCTGGTATTCCCTATCACTCACACAGACTCTGGGATTCCCTATCTCTCACACACACTCTGGGATTCCCTATCTCTCATACACTCTGGTATTCCCTATCTCTCACACACACTCTGGGACTCTCTGGGATTCTATCACACGCACTCTGGGATTCCCTCGCTCAGACACACTCAGGGATTCCCTATATCTCACACACACTCTGTGATTCGCTATCTCTCACACACACTCTGGGATTCCCTATCTCACACAAACTCTGGGATTCCCTATCTCTCTCACACACTCTGGGATTTACTATCTCACACAAACTCTGGGATTCCCTATCCCTCACACTCACTCTGGGATTCCCTATCTCTCTCACACACTCTGGGATTCCCTATCTCTGACATACACTTTGGGATTCCCTATCTCTCACACACACTCTGGGATTCCCTATCTCTCATACACACTCTGGGATTCCCTCTCTCACACACACTCTGGGATTTCCTGTGTCTCACACACACTCTGGGATTCCCTATCTCTCACACACACTCTGGGATTTCCTATCTCTCACACACTCTGGGATTCCCTATCACTCACACACACTCTGGGATTCCCTATCTCTCACACATACTCTGGGATTCCCTATCTCTCACACACACTCTGGGATTCTCTATCTCTCACACACACTCTAGGATTCCTTATCTCTCACACACACTCTGGGATTCCGTATCTCTCTCACACACTCTGGGATTCCCTTTCTCTCACACACACTCTGGGATTCTCTATCTCTCACACACACTCTGGGATTCCCTATCTCTCACTCACACTCTTGGATTCCCTTTCTCTCTCACACACTCTCGGATACCCAATCTCTCACACACACTCTAGGATTCCTTATCTCTCACACACACTCTGGGATTCCCTATCTCTCTCACACACTCTGGGATTCCCTAATCTCTCACACACACTCTGGGATTCCCTATCTCTCACACACACTCTGGGATTCTCTATCTCTCACACACACTCTGGGATTCCCTATCTCTCACTCACACTCTTGGATTCCCTTTCTCTCTCACACACTCTCGGATACCCAATCTCTCACACACTCTCTGGGATTCCCAATCTCTCACACGCACTCTGGGATTCCCTATCTCTCACACACACTCTGGGATTCCCCATCTCTCTCACACAATCTGGGATTCCCTATCTCTCACACAAACTCTGGGATTCCCTCTCTCACACACACTCTGGGATTCCCTCACACACACTCTGGGATTCCATTTTTCACACACACTCTGGGATTCCCTATCTCTCACACACACTCTGGGATTCCCTCTGCACACACACACTGGGATTTCGTATATCTCACACACACTCTGGGATTCCCTATCCCTCACACACACTCTGGGATTCCCTCTTGCACACACACACTGGGATTTCGTATATCTCACACACACTCTGGGATTCCCTATCTCTCACACACACACTGGGATTTCTTATCTCTCACACACACTCTGGGATTCCCTACCTCTCACACTCACTCTGAGATTCCCTATCTCCTACACACACTCTGGGATTCCCTCTCTCACACACATTCTGGAATTCCGCATCTCTCACACACACTCTGGGATTCCCTATCTCTCATAAACACTCTGGGATTCCCTATCTCACACACACTCAGTCTGGGATTCCCTATCTCTCACACACACTCTGCGATTCCCTATCTCTCACACACACTCTGGAATTCCCTATCACTCACACACACACTCGGGGAATCCCTATCTTTCTCACACACTCTGGGATTCCCTATCTCTCTCACACACTCTGGGATTCACTATCTCACACACACGATCTGGGATTCCCTATCTCTCACACACACTCTGGGATTCCTTCTCTCTCACACACACTCTGGAATTCCGCATCTCTCACACACACTCTGGGATTCCCTATCTCTCACACACAATCTGGAATTCCCTCTCACACACACACACACACTCTGGGATTCCCTATCTCTCACACTCACTCAGGGATTCCCTATCTCTCACACACACTCTGGGATTCCCTATCTTTCACACACTCTGGAATTCCGTCTCTCACACACACTCTGGGATTCCCTATCTCTCTCACACACTCTGGGATTCCCTCTCTCACACACACTCTGGGACTCCCTATCTCTCACTCACACTCAGTTATTCCATCATGCACACACACTCTGGGATTCCCTATATCTCACACACACTCTGGGATTCCCTATCTCTCACTCACACTCAGTTATTCCATCATGCACACACACTCTGGGATTCCCTATATCTCACACACTCTCTGGGATTCGCTATGTCTCACATACACTCTGGGATTCCCTCTTGCACACACACTCTGGGATTCCCTATCTCTCAAACACACTCTGGGATTCCCGATCTCTCACACATACTCTGGGATTCCCTATCTCTCACATACACTCTGGGATTCCCTCTCGCACATGCACTCTGGGATTCCCTATCTCTCACACACACTCTGGGATTCCCTATCTCTCACTCACACTCAGTTATTCCCTCATGCACACACACTCTGGGATTCCCTATATCCCACACACACTCTGGGATTCCCGATCTCTCACACACACTCTGGGATTCCCCATCTCTCACATACACTCTGGGTTTCCCTATCTCACACACACTCTGGGCTTCCCTATCTCTCACACACACTCTGGGATTCCCTATCTCTCACACTCACTCTGGGATTCCCTATCTCTCTCACACACTCTGGGATTCCGCATCTCTGACACACACTCTGGGATTCTCCATCTCTCACACACACTCTGGGATTCCCTATCTCTCATACACACTGTGGGATTCCCTCTCTCACACAAACTCAGGGATTTCCTGGGTCTCACACACACTCTGGGATTCCCTATCTCTCACACACACTCTGGGATTCCCTATCTCTCACACACTCTGGGATTCCCCATCTCACACACACTCTGGGACTCTCTGGGATTCTATCACACACACTCTGGGATTCACTCTCTCACACACCCTCTGGTATTCCCTTTATCTCGCACAAACTCTGGTATTCCCTATCTCTCGCACTCATTCTGGGATTCCCTATCTCTCTCACACACTGTGGGATTCCGTATCTCTCACACACACTCTGGGATTCCCTATCTCTCACACACACTCTGGGATTCCCTATCACTCACACACACTCTGGGATTCCCTATCTCTCACACATACTCTGGGATTCCCTATCTCTCACACACACTCTGGGATTCTCTATCTCTCACACACACTCTAGGATTCCTTATCTCTCACACACACTCTGGGATTCCGTATCTCTCTCACACACTCTGGGATTCCCTTTCTCTCACACACACTCTGGGATTCTCTATCTCTCACACACACTTTGGGATTCCCTATCTCTCACTCACACTCTTGGATTCCCTTTCTCTCTCACACACTCTCGGATACCCAATCTCTCACACACTCTCTGGGATTCCCGATCTCTCACACACACTCTGGGATTCCCTATCTCTCACACACACTCTGAGATTCCCCATCTCTCTCACACAATCTGGGATTCCCTATCTCTCACACACACTCTGGGATTCCCTCACACACACTCTGGGATTCCCTATTTCACACACACTCTGGGATTCCCTATCTCTCACACACACTCTAGGATTCTCTCTTGCACACAGACTTTGGGATTCCCTATCTCTCACATACACTCTGGGATTCCCTATCTCTCACACACACTCTGGGATTCCCAACCTCTCACACTCACTCTGAGATTCCCTATCTCCTACACACACTCTGGGATTCCCTCTCACACACACACTCTGGAATTCCGCACCTCTCACACACACTCTGGGATTCCCTATCTCTCATAAACACTCTGGGATTCCATATCTCACACACACTCAGGGATTCCCTATCTCTCACAAACACTCTGGAATTCCCTCTCACACACACTCTGGGATTCCCTCTCTCTCACACTCAGTCTGGGATTCCCTATCTCTCACACACACTCTGGAATTCCCTATCACTCACACACACACTTTGGGATTCCCTATCTCTCACACATACTCTGGGATTCCCTATCTCTCACACACACTCTGGGATTCCCTTTCTCTCACACACTCTGGAATTCCGTCTCTCATACACACTCTGGGATTCCCTATCTCTCACACTCACTCTGGGAATCCCTATCTCTCACAAACACTCTGGGATTCCCTCTCTCACACACACTCTGGAATTCCACATCTCTCACACACACTCTGGGATTCCCTATCTCTCACACACACTCTTAGATTCCCTATCTCTCACACACACTCTGGGATTCCCTCTCTCTCACACTCAGTCTGTGATTCCCTACCTCTCACACACACTCTGGTATTCCATATCTCACACACACTCTGTGATTCCTTATCTCTCACACACACTCTTAGATTCCCTATCTCTCACACACACTCTGGGATTCCCTATCTCTCACACTCACTAAAGGATTCCCTATCTCTCACACACACTCTGGGATTCCCTATCTCTCACACATTCTGGAATTCCATCTCTCACACACACTCTGGGATTCCCTATCTCACACACACTCTGGAATTCCGCATCTCTCACACACACTCTGGGATTCCCTATCTCTCACAAACACACTGGGATTCCCTCTCTCACACACACTCCGATATTCCATATCTCACACACACTCTGGGATTCCCTATCTCTCACAAACACACTGGGATTCCCTCTCTCTCACACACTCTGGTATTCCATATCTCACACACACTCTGGGATACCTATCTCTCACACACACTCTTAGATTCCCGATCTCTCACTCACACTCTGGGATTCCCTCTCTCACACACACTCTGGGATTCCCTATCTCTCACACACACTCTGGGATTCTCTATCTCTCACACACACTCTGGGATTCCCTACCTCTCACTCACACTCTTGGATTCCCTTTCTCTCTCACACACTCTGGGATACCCAATCTCTCACACACTCTCTGGCATTCCCTCTCTCTCACACACACTCTGGGATTCTCTACCTCTCACACACACTCTAGGATTCCTTATCTCTCACACACACTCTGGGATTCCCTATCTCTCTCACACACTCTGGGATTCCCTAATCTCTCACACACACTCTGGGATTCCCTATCTCTCACACACACTCTGGGACTCTCTATCTCTCACACACACACTGGGATTCCCCATCTCACACTCACACTCTTGGATTCCCTTTGTCTCTCACACACTCTGGGATACCCAATCTCTCACACACTCTCTGGGATTCCCGATCACTCACACACACTCTGGGATTCCCTATCTCACACACACACTCTTGGATTCCCCATCTCTCTCACACAATCTGGGATTCCCTATCTCTCACACACACTCTGGGATTCCCTCTCTCTCACACACACTCTGGGATTCCCTCACACACACTCTGGGATTCCCTATTTCACACACACTCTGTGATTCCCTATCTCTCACACACACTCTGGGATACCCTCTTTCACACACACTCTGGGATTTCGTATATCTCACACACACTCTGGGATTCCCCATCTCTCACACACACTCTGGGATTCCCTATCTCTCACACACACTCTGGGATTCCCCATCTCTCTCACACAATCTGGGATTCCCTATCTCTCACACACACTCTGGGATTCCGCATCTCTCACACACACTCTGGGATTCCCTATCTCTCATAAACACACTGGGATTCCCTATCTCACACACACTCAGTCTGGGATTCCCTATCTCTCACAAACACTCTGCGATTCCCTATCTCTCACACACACTCTGGAATTCCCTATCACTCACACACACACTCGGGGAATCCCTATCTTTCTCACACACTCTGGGATTCCCTATCTCTCTCACACACTCTGGGATTCCTTCTCTCTCACACACACTCTGGAATTCCGCATCTCTCACACACACTCTGGGATTCCCTATCTCTCATAAACACTCTGGGATTCCCTATCTCACACACACTCAGTCTGGGATTCCCTATCTCTCACACACACTCTGCGATTCCCTATCTCTCACACACACTCTGGAATTCCCTATCACTCACACACACACTCGGGGAATCCCTATCTTTCTCACACATACTCTGGGATTCCCTATCTCTCTCACACACTCTGGGATTCACTATCTCACACACACTCTGGGATTCCCTATCTCTCACACACACTCTGGGATTCCTTCTCTCTCACACACACTCTGGAATTCCGCATCTCTCACACACACTCTGGGATTCCCTATCTCTCACACACAATCTGGAATTCCCTCTCACACACACACACACACTCTGGGATTCCCTATCTCTCACACTCACTCAGGGATTCCCTATCTCTCACACACACTCTGGGATTCCCTATCTTTCACACACTCTGGAATTTCGTCTCTCACACACACTCTGGGATTCCCTATCTCTCTCACACACGCTGGGATTCCCTCTCTCACACACACTTTGGGACTCCCTATCTCTCACTCACACTCAGTTATTCCATCATGCACACACACTCTGGGATTCCCTATATCTCACACACACTCTGGGATTCCCTATCTCTCACTCTCACTCAGTTATTCCATCATGCACACACACTCTGGGATTCCCTATATCTCACACACTCTCTGGGATTCGCTATGTCTCACATACACTCTGGGATTCCCTCTCGCACACACACTCTGGGATTCCCTATCTCTCAAACACACTCTGGGATTCCCGCTCTCTCACACACACTCTGGGATTCCGTCTCTCTCACACACACTCTGGGTTTCCGCATCTCTCACACACACTCTGGGATTCCCTATCGCTCACACGCAATCTGGAATTCCCTCTCACACACACACTCTGGGATTCCCTATCTCTCACACTCACTCAGGGATTCCCTATCTCTCAAACACACTCAGGGATTCCCTCTCTCACACACACTCTGAAATTCCACATCTCTCACACACACTCTGGGATTCCCAGTCTCACACACACTCTGGTATTCCATATCTCACACACACTCTGGGATTCCCTATCTCTCACACACACTCTTGGATTCCCTATCTCTCACACACACTCTGGGATTCCCTCTCTCACACACACTCTGGGATTCCCTGTGTCTCACACACACTGGGAGATTCCCGATCTCTCACACACACTCTGGGATTTCTTATCTCTCACACACTCTGGTATTCCCTATCACTCACACACTCTCTGGGATTCGCTATGTCTCACATACACTCTGGGATTCCCTCTCGCACACACACTCTGGGATTCCCTATCTCTCAAACACACTCTGGGATTCCCTATCTCTCACAAACACTCTGGGATTCCCTCTCTCACACACACTCTGGTATTCCATATCTCACACACACTCTGGGATTCCCTATCTCTCACACACACTCTTGGATTCCCTATCTCTCACACACACTCTGGGATTCCCTCTATCACACTCACTCAGGGATTCCCTATCTCTCAAACACACTCAGGGATTCCCTCTCTCACACACACTCTGAAATTCCACATCTCTCACACACACTCTGGGATTCCCAGTCTCACACACACTCTGGTATTCCATATCTCACACACACTCTGGGATTCCCTATCTCTCACACACACTCTTGGATTCCCTATCTCTCACACACACTCTGGGATTCCCTCTCTCACACACACTCTGGGATTCCCTGTGTCTCACACACACTGGGAGATTCCCGATCTCTCACACACACTCTGGGATTTCCTATCTCTCACACACTCTGGTATTCCCTATCACTCACACAGACTCTGGGATTCCCTATCTCTCACACACACTCTGGGATTCCCTATGTCTCATACACTCTGGTATTCCCTATCTCTCACACACACTCTGGGACTCTCTGGGATTCTATCACACGCACTCTGGGATTCCCTCGCTCAGACACACTCAGGGATTCCCTATATCTCACACACACTCTGGGATTCGCTATCTCTCACACACACTCTGGGATTCCCTATCTCACACAAACTCTGGGATTCCCTACCTCTCACACACACTGTGGGATTACCTAGCTCTCACACACACTGTGGTTTTCTCTATCCCTCACACTCACTCTGGGATTCCCTATCTCTCACACAACCTGTGGGATTCCGCATCTCTGACACACACTTTGGGATTCCCTATCTCTCACACACACTCTGGGATTCCCTATCTCTCATACACACTCTGGGATTTCCTATCTCTCACACACTCTGGGATTCCCTATCATTCACACACACTCTGGGATTCCCTATCTCTCACACATACTCTGGGATTCCCTATCTCTCACACACACTCTGGGATTCTCTATCTCTCACACACACTCTAGGATTCCTTATCTCTCACACACACTCTGGGATTCCCTATCTCTCTCACACACTCTGGGATTCCCTAATCTCTCACACACACTCTGGGATTCCCTATCTCTCACACACACTCTGGGATTCTCTATCTCTCACACACACTCTGGGATTCCCTATCTCTCACTCACACTCTTGGATTCCCTTTCTCTCTCACACACTCTGGGATACCCAATCTCTCACACACTCTCTGGGATTCCCAATCTCTCACACGCACTCTGGGATTCCCTATCTCTCACACACTCAGTCTGGGATTCCCTATCTCTCACACTCAGTCTGGGATTCCCTATCTCTCACACACACTCTGTGATTCCCTATCTCTCACACACACTCTGGAATTCCCTCTCTCACACACACTCTGGAATTCCGCATCTCTCACACACACTCTGGGATTACCTATCTCTCATAAACACTCTGGGAATCCCTATCTCACACACACTCAGGGATTCCCCATCTCTCACAAACACTCTGGAATTCCCTCTCACACACACTCTGGGATTCCCTATCACTCACACACACACTCTGGGATTCCCTATCTCTCACACACACTCAGGGATTCCCTATCTCTCACACACATTCTGGGATTCCGTCACACACACTCGGGGAATCCCTATCTTTCACACACACTCTGGGATTCCCTATCTCTCTCACACACTCTGGGATTCACTATCTCACACACACTCTGGGATTCCCGCTCTCTCACACACACTCTGGGATTCCGTCTCTCTCACACACGCTCTGCGTTTCCGCATCTGTCACACACACTCTGGGATTCCCTATCGCTCACACGCAATCTGGAATTACCTCTCACACACACACTCTGGGATTCCCTATCTCTCACACTCACTCAGGGATTCCCTATCTCTCAAACACACTCTGGGATTCCCTATCTCTCACACATTCTGGAATTCCGTCTCTCACACACACTCTGGGATTCCCTATCTCTCACACTCACTCTGGGAATCCCTATCTCTCACACACACTCAGGGATTCCCTCTCTCACACACACTCTGAAATTCCGCATCTCTCACACACACTCTGGGATTCCCTATCTCTCACAAACACTCTGGGATTCCCTCTCTCACACACACTCTGGTATTCCATATCTCACACACACTCTGGGATTCCCTATCTCTCACACACACTCTTGGATTCCCTATCTCTCACACACACTCTGGGATTCCCTCTCACACACACACTCTGGGATTCCCTGTGTCTCACACACACTGGGAGATTCCCGATCTCTCACACACACTCTGGGATTTCCTATCTCTCACACACTCTGGTATTCCCTATCACTCACACAGACTCTGGGATTCCCTATCTCTCACACACACTCTGGGATTCCCTATCTCTCATACACTCTGGTATTCCCTATCTCTCACACACACTCTGGGACTCTCTGGGATTCTATCACACGCACTCTGGGATTCCCTCGCTCAGACACACTCAGGGATTCCCTATATCTCACACACACTCTGTGATTCGCTATCTCTCACACACACTCTGGGATTCCCTATCTCTCACAAACTCTGGGATTCCATATCTCTCTCACACACTCTGGGATTTACTATCTCACACAAACTCTGGGATTCCCTATCCCTCACACTCACTCTGGGATTCCCTATCTCTCTCACACACTCTGGGATTCCCTTACTCTGACATACACTTTGGGATTCCCTATCTCTCACACACACTCTGGGATTCCCTATCTCTCATACACACTCTGGGATTCCCTCTCTCACACACACTCTGGGATTTCCTGTGTCTCACACACACTCTGGGATTCCCTATCTCTCACACACACTCTGGGATTTCCTATCTCTCACACACTCTGGGATTCCCTATCACTCACACACACTCTGGGATTCCCTATCTCTCACACATACTCTGGGATTCCCTATCTCTCACATTCACTCTGGGATTCTCTATCTCTCACACACACTCTAGGATTCCTTATCTCTCACACACACTCTGGGATTCCGTATCTCTCTCACACACTCTGGGATTCCCTTTCTCTCACACACACTCAGGGATTCTCTATCTCTCACACACACTCTGGGATTCCCTATCTCTCACTCACACTCTTGGATTCCCTTTCTCTCTCACACACTCTCGGATACCCAATCTCTCACACACACTCTAGGATTCCTTATCTCTCACACACACTCTGGGATTCCCTATCTCTCTCACACACTCTGGGATTCCCTAATCTCTCACACACACTCTGGGATTCCCTATCTCTCACACACACTCTGGGATTCTCTATCTCTCACACACACTCTGGGATTCCCTATCTCTCACTCACACTCTTGGATTCCCTTTCTCTCTCACACACTCTGGGATACCCAATCTCTCACACACTCTCTGGGATTCCCAATCTCTCACACGCACTCTGGGATTCCCTATCTCTCACACACACTCTGGGATTCCCCATCTCTCTCACACAATCTGGGATTCCCTATCTCTCACACACACTCTGGGATTCCCTCTCTCACACACACTCTGGGATTCCCTCACACACACTCTGGGATTCCATTTTTCACACACACTCTGGGATTCCCTATCTCTCACACACACTCTGGGATTCCCTCTGCACACACACACTGGGATTTCGTATATCTCACACACACTCTGGGATTCCCTATCCCTCACACACACTCTGGGATTCCCTCTTGCACACACACACTGGGATTTCGTATATCTCACACACACTCTGGGATTCCCTATCTCTCACACACACACTGGGATTTCTTATCTCTCACACACACTCTGGGATTCCCTACCTCTCACACTCACTCTGAGATTCCCTATCTCCTACACACACTCTGGGATTCCCTCTCTCACACACATTCTGGAATTCCGCATCTCTCACACACACTCTGGGATTCCCTATCTCTCATAAACACTCTGGGATTCCCTATCTCTCACACACACACTGGGATTTCTTATCTCTCACACACACTCTGGGATTCCCTACCTCTCACACTCACTCTGAGATTCCCTATCTCCTACACACACTCTGGGATTCCCTCTCTCACACACATTCTGGAATTCCGCATCTCTCACACACACTCTGGGATTCCCTATCTCTCATAAACACTCTGGGATTCCCTATCTCTCACACACACTCTGGGATTCCCTCTGCACACACACACTGGGATTTCGTATATCTCACACACACTCTGGGATTCCCTATCCCTCACACACACTCTGGGATTCCCTCTTGCACACACACACTGGGATTTCGTATATCTCACACACACTCTGGGATTCCCTATCTCTCACACACACACTGGGATTTCTTATCTCTCACACACACTCTGGGATTCCCTACCTCTCACACTCACTCTGAGATTCCCTATCTCCTACACACACTCTGGGATTCCCTCTCTCACACACATTCTGGAATTCCGCATCTCTCACACACACTCTGGGATTCCCTATCTCTCATAAACACTCTGGGATTCCCTATCTAACACACACTCAGTCTGGGATTCCCTATCTCTCACACACACTCTGCGATTCCCTATCTCTCACACACACTCTGGAATTCCCTATCACTCACACACACACTCGGGGAATCCCTATCTTTCTCACACACTCTGGGATTCCCTATCTCTCTCACACACTCTGGGATTCACTATCTCACACACACGATCTGGGATTCCCTATCTCTCACACACACTCTGGGATTCCTTCTCTATCACACACACTCTGGAATTCCGCATCTCTCACACACACTCTGGGATTCC
Source organism: Chiloscyllium plagiosum (assembly GCF_037043375.1). NCBI lineage: Eukaryota > Metazoa > Chordata > Chondrichthyes > Orectolobiformes > Hemiscylliidae > Chiloscyllium > Chiloscyllium plagiosum. The sequence continues at coordinate 6,868,749 of NW_028270192.1, read as the reverse complement.
CTATCTCTCACACACAATCTGGAATTCCCTCTCACACACACACACACACTCTGGGATTCCCTATCTCTCACACTCACTCAGGGATTCCCTATCTCTCACACACACTCTGGGATTCCCTATCTTTCACACACTCTGGAATTCCGTCTCTCACACACACACTGGGATTACCAATCTCTCTCACACACTCTGGGATTCCCTCTCTCACACACACTCTGGGACTCCCTATCTCTCACTCACACTCAGTTATTCCATCATGCACACACACTCTGGGATTCCCTATATCTCACACACACTCTGGGATTCCCTATCTCTCACTCACACTCAGTTATTCCATCATGCACACACACTCTGGGATTCCCTATATCTCACACACTCTCTGGGATTCGCTATGTCTCACATACACTCTGGGATTCCCTCTCGCACACACACTCTGGGATTCCATATCTCTCAAACACACTCTGGGATTCCCGATCTCTCACACATACTCTGGGATTCCCTATCTCTCACATACACTCTGGGATTCCCTCTCGCACACGCACTCTGGGATTCCCTATCTCTCACACACACTCTGGGATTCCCTATCTCTCACTCACACTCAGTTATTCCCTCATGCACACACACTCTGGGATTCCCTATATCTCACACACACTCTGGGATTCCCGATCTCTCACACACATTCTGGGATTCCCCATCTCTCACATACACTCTGGGTTTCCCTATCTCACACACACTCTGGGCTTCCCTATCTCTCACACACACTCTGGGATTCCCTATGTCTCACACTCACTCTGGGATTCCCTATCTCTCTCACACACTCTGGGATTCCGCATCTCTGACACACACTCTGGGATTCTCCATCTCTCACACACACTCTGGGATTCCCTATCTCTCATACACACTCTGGGATTCCCTCTCTCACACAAACTCAGGGATTTCCTGTGTCTCACACACACTCTGGGATTCCCTATCTCTTACACACACTCTGGTATTCCATATATCTCACACACACTCTGGGATTCCCTATCTCTCACACACACTCTGGGATTCCCTATCTCTCACACACTCTGGGATTCCCCATCTCACACACACTCTGGGACTCTCTGGGATTCTATCACACACACTCTGGGATTCACTCTCTCACACACCCTCTGGTATTCCCTTTATCTCGCACAAACTCTGGTATTCCCTATCTCTCGCACTCATTCTGGGATTCCCTATCTCTCTCACACACTGTGGGATTCCGTATCTCTCACACACACTCTGGGATTCCCTCTCTCTCACACACACTCTGGGATTCCCTATCTCGCTCACTCACTCTGGGATTCCCTATCTCACTCACACACTCTGGGTTTGTATATCATACACATTCTGGGATTCTACCACACACATTCTGGGATTCACTATCTCTCACACACACTCTGGGATTCCAACTCTCACACATACTCTGGCATTCCCTATCTCTCACACACACTCTGGAATTCCCTCACTCTCTCTCACACAGACTCTGGGATTCCCTATTACTCACACACACTCAGGGATTCCCTATCTCTCACACACACTCTGGGATTCCGACACACACACTCGGGGAATCCCGCTCTTTCTCAAACACTCTGGGATTCACTATCTCTCTCACACACTCTGGGATTCACTATCTCACACACACTCTGGGATTCCCGATCTCTCACACACACTCTGGGATTTCCTATCTCTCACACACTCTGGTATTCCCTATCACTCACACGCACTCTGGGATTCCCTATCTCTCACACAAACTCTGGGATTCCCTATCTCTCATACACTCTGGTATTCCCTATCTCTCACACACACTCTGGGACTCTCTGGGATTCTATCACTCACACTCTGAGATTCCCTCGCTCAGACACACTCAGGGATTCCCTATATCTCACACACACTCTGTGATTCGCTATCTCTCACACACACTCTGGGATTCCCTATCTCTCACACACACTCCGGGATTCCATATCTCTCTCACACACTCTGGGATTTACTATCTCACACAAACTCTGGGATTCCCTATCCCTCACACTCACTCTGGGATTCCCTATCTCTCTCACACACTCTGGGATTCCCTATCTCTGACATACACTTTGGGAATCCCTATCTCTCACACACACTCTGGGATTCCCTATCTCTCATACACACTCTGGGATTCCCTCTCTCACATACACTCTGGGATTTCCTGTGTCTCACACACACTCTGGGATTCCCTATCTCTCACACACACTCTGGGATTTCCTATCTCTCACACACTCTGGGATTCCCTATCACTCACACACACTCTGGGATTCCCTATCTCTCACACATACTCTGGGATTCCCTATCTCTCACACACACTCTGGGATTCTCTATCTCTCACACACACTCTAGGATTCCTTATCTCTCACACACACTCTGGGATTCCGTATCTCTCTCACACACTCTGGGATTCCCTTTCTCTCACACACACTCTGGGATTCTCTATCTCTCACACACACTCTGGGATTCCCTATCTCTCACTCACACTCTTGGATTCCCTTTCTTTCTCACACACTCTCGGATACCCAATGTCTCACACACTCTCTGGGATTCCCGATCTCTCACACACACTCTGGGATTCCCTATCTCTCACACACACTCTGAGATTCCCCATCTCTCTCACACAATCTGGGATTCCCTATCTCTCTCACACACTCTGGGATTCCCTCTCTCTCACACACACTCTGGGATTCCCTCACACACACTCTGGGATTCCCTATTTCACACACACTCTGGGATTCCCTATCTCTCACACACACTCTAGGATTCTCTCTTGCACACAGACTTTGGGATTCCCTATCTCTCACATACACTCTGGGATTCCCTATCTCTCACACACACTCTGGGATTCCCAACCTCTCACACTCACTCTGAGATTCCCTATCTCCTACACACACTCTGGGATTCCCTCTCTCACACACACTCTGGAATTCCGCACCTCTCACACAAACTCTGGGATTCCCTATCTCTCATAAACACTCTGGGATTCCATATCTCACACACACTCAGGGATTCCCTATCTCTCACAAACACTCTGGAATTCCCTCTCACACACACTCTGGGATTCGCTCTCTCTCACACTCAGTCTGGGATTCCCTATCTCTCACACACACTCTGGAATTCCCTATCACTCACACACACACTTTGGGATTCCCTATCTCTCACACATACTCTGGGATTCCCTATCTCTCACACACATTCTGGGATTCCGTCTCACACACACTCGGGGAATCCCTATCTTTCACACATGCTCTGGGATTCCCTATCTCCCTCACACACTCTGGGATTCACTATCTCACACACACTCTGGGATTCCGCATCTCTCACACACACTCTGGGATTCCCTCTCTCTCACACACAATCTGGAATTCCCTCCCACACACACACTCTGGGATTCCCTATCTCTCACACTCACTCAGGGATTCCCTATCTCTCACACACACTCTGGGATTCCCTTTCTCTCACACACTCTGGAATTCCGTCTCTCACACACACTCTGGGATTCCCTATCTCTCACACTCACTCTGGGAATCCCTATCTCTCACAAACACTCTGGGATTCCCTCTCTCACACACACTCTGGAATTCCGCATCTCTCACACACACTCTGGGATTCCCTATCTCTCACACACACTCTTAGATTCCCTATCTCTCACACACACTCTGGGATTCCCTCTCTCTCACACTCAGTCTGGGATTCCCTACCTCTCACACACACTCTGGTATTCCATATCTCACACACACTCTGTGATTCCTTATCTCTCACACACACTCTTAGATTCCCTATCTCTCACACACACTCTGGGATTCCCTATCTCTCACACTCACTCAGGGATTCCCTATCTCTCACACACACTCTGGGATTCCCTATCTCTCACACATTCTGGAATTCCATCTCTCACACACACTCTGGGATTCCCTATCTCTCACACTCACTCTGGGATTCTCTATCTCTCACAAACACACTGGGATTCCCTCTCTCACACACACTCCGATATTCCATATCTGACACACACTCTGGGATTCCCTATCTCACAAACACACTGGGATTCCCTCTCTCTCACACACTCTGGTATTCCAGATCTCACACACACTCTGGGATTCCCTATCTCTCACACACTCTTAGATTCCCGATCTCTCACTCACACTCTGGGATTCCCTCTCTCACACACACTCTGGGATTCCCTATCTCTCACACACACTCTGGGATTCTCTATCTCTCACACACACTCTGGGATTCCCTACCTCTCACTCACACTCTTGGATTCCCTTTCTCTCTCACACACTCTGGAATTCTCTATCTCTCACAAACACACTGGGATTCCCTCTATCACACACACTCCGATATTCCATATCTGACACACACTCTGGGATTCCCTATCTCTCACAAACACACTGGGATTCCCTCTCTCTCACACACTCTGGTATTCCAGATCTCACACACACTCTGGGATTCCCTATCTCTCACACACTCTTAGATTCCCGATCTCTCACTCACACTCTGGGATTCCCTCTCTCACACACACTCTGGGATTCCCTATCTCTCACACACACTCTGGGATTCTCTATCTCTCACACACACTCTGGGATTCCCTACCTCTCACTCACACTCTTGGATTCCCTTTCTCTCTCACACACTCTGGGATACCCAATCTCTCACACACTCTCTGGCATTCCCTCTCTCTCACACACACTCTGGGATTCTCTAACTCTCACACACACTCTAGGATTCCTTATCTCTCACACACACTCTGGGATTCCCTATCTCTCTCACACACTCTGGGATTCCCTAATCTCTCACACACACTGTGGGATTCCCTATCTCTCACACACACTCTGGGACTCTCTATCTCTCACACACACACTGGGATTCCCCATCTCACACTCACACTCTTGGATTCCCTTTGTCTCTCACACACTCTGGGATACCCAATCTCTCACACACTCTCTGGGATTCCCGATCACTCACACACACTCTGGGATTCCCTATCTCTCACACACACTCTTGGATTCCCCATCTCTCTCACACAATCTGGGATTCCCTATCTCTCACACACACTCTGGGATTCCCTCTCTCTCACACACACTCTGGGATTCCCTCACACACACTCTGGGATTCCCTATTTCACACACACTCTGGGATTCCCTATCTCTCACACACACTCTGGGATTCCCTCTTTCACACACACTCTGGGATTTCGTATATCTCACACACACTCTGGGATTCCCTATCTCTCACACACACTCTGGGATTCCCTATCTCTCACACACACTCTGGGATTCCCCATCTCTCTCACACAATCTGGGATTCCCTATCTCTCACACACACTCTGGGATTCCCTCTCTCTCACACACACTCTGGGATTCCCTCACACACACTCAGGGATTCCCTATTTCACACACACTCTGGGATTCCCTATCTCTCACACACTCTGGGATTCCCTCTTGCACACACACTCTGGGATTTCGTATATCTCACATACACTCTGAGATTCCCTATCTCCTACACACACTCTGGGATTCCCTCTCTCACACACACTCTGGAATTCCGCATCTCTCACACACACTCTGGGATTCCCTATCTCTCACACACACTCTGGGATTCCCTCTCTCTCACACTCAGTCTGGGATTCTCTATCTCTCACACACACACTCAGGGATTCCCTATCTCTCACACACACTCTGGAATTCCCTATCACTCACACACACACTCTGGGGTTCCCTATCTCTCACACACACTCAGGGATTCCCTATCTCTCACACACATTCTGGGATTCCGTCACACACACTCGGGGAATCCCTATCTTTCACACACACTCTGGGATTCCCTCACTCTCACACACTCTGGGATTCCCTATCTCTCACACACAATCTGGAATACCCTCTCACACACACACTCTGGGATTCCCGCTCTCTCACACACACTCTGGGATTCCGTCTCTCTCACACACACTCTGGGAATCCGTCTCTCTCACACACACTCTGGGATTCCGCATCACACACACACACTCTGGGATTCCCTATCTCTCACACACAATCTGGAATACCCTCTCACACACACACTCTGGGATTCCCTATCTCTCACACACTCTGGGATTCCCTAACTCTCACACTCACTCTGAGATTCCCTATCTCCTACACACTCTCTGGGATTCCCTCTCTCACACACACTCTGGAATTCCGCATCTCTCACACACACTCTGGGATTCCCAATCTCTCACACACACTCTGGGATTCCCTTACTCTCACACCCACTCTGAGATTCCCTATCTCCTACACACATTCTGCGATTCCCTCTCTCTCACACTCAGTCTGGGATTCTCTATCTCTCACACACACACTCTGGGATTCCCTATCTCTCACACACACTCTGGAATTCCCTATCACTCACACACACACTCTGGGATTCCCTATCTCTCACACACACTCAGGGATTCCCTATCTCTCACACACATTCTGGGATTCCGTCACACACACTCGGGGAATCCCTATCTTTCACACACACTCTGGGATTCCCTATCTCTCTCAAACACTCTGGGATTCACTATCTCTCACACACAATCTGGAATACCCTCTCACACACACACTCTGGGATTGCCGCTCTCTCACACACACTCTGGGATTCCGTCTCTCTCACACACACTCTGGGAATCCGTCTCTCTCACACACACTCTGGGATTCCGCATCTCTCACACACACTCTGGGATTCCCTATCTCTCACACACAATCTGGAATACCCTCTCACACACACACTCTGGGATTCCCGCTCTCTCACACACACTCTGGGATTCCGTCTCTCTCACACACACTCTGGGATTCCCTATCTCTCACACTCACTCAGGGATTCCCTATCTCTCACACACACTCTGGGATTCCCTATCTCTCACACTCACTCTGGGAATCCCTAACTCTCACACACACTCTGGGATTCCCTCTCTCACACACACTCTGGAATTCCGCATCTCTCACACACACTCTGGGATTCCCTATCTCTCACTAACACACTGGGATTCCCTCTCTCACACACACTCTGGTATTCCATATCTCACACACACTCTGGGATTCCCTATCTCTCACAAACACACTGGGATTCCCTCTCTCTCACACACTCTGGTATTCCATATCTCACACACACTCTGGGATTCCCTATCTCTCACACACACTCTTAGATTCCCGATCTCTCACTCACACTCTGGGATTCCCTCTCTCACACACACTCTGGGATTCCCTATCTCTCACACACACTCTGGGATTCTCTATCTCTCACACACACTCTGGGATTCCCTACCTCTCACTCACACTCTTGGATTCCCTTTCTCTCTCACACACTCTGGGATACCCAATCTCTCACACACTCTCTGGCATTCCCTCTCTCTCACACACACTCTGGGATTCTCTACCTCTCTCACACACTCTAGGATTCCTTATCTCTCACACACACTCTGGGATTCCCTATCTCTCTCACACACTCTGGGATTCCCTAATCTCTCACACACACTCTGGGATTCCCTATCTCTCACACACACTCTGGGACTCTCTATCTCTCACACACACACTGGGATTCCCCATCTCTCACTCACACTCTTGGATTCCCTTTGTCTCTCACACACTCTGGGATACCCAATCTCTCACACACTCTCTGGGATTCCCGATCACTCACACACACTCTGGGATTCCCTATCTCTCACACACACTCTTGGATGCCCCATCTCTCTCACACAATCTGGGATTCCCTATCTCTCACACACACTCTGGGATTCCCGCTCTCTCACACACACTCTGGGATTCACTCACACACACTCTGGGATTCCCTATTTCACACACACTCTGGGATTCCCGATCTCTCACACACACTCTGGGATTCCTTCTTTCACACACACTCTGGGATTTCGTATATCTCACACACACTCTGGGATTCCCTATCTCTCACACACACTCTGGGATTCCCTATCTCTCACACACACTCTGGGATTCCCTCTCTCTCACACACACTCTGGGATTCCCTATCTCTCACACACACTCTGGGATTCCCTCTCTCACACACACTCCGATATTCCATATCTGACACACACTCTGGGATTCCCTATCTCTCACAAACACACTGGGATTCCCTCTCTCTCACACACTCTGGTATTCCATATCTCACACACACTCTGGGATTCCCTATCTCTCACACACTCTTAGATTCCCGATCTCTCACTCACACTCTGGGATTCCCTCTCTCACACACACTCTGGGATTCCCTATCTCTCACACACACTCTGGGATTCTCTATCTCTCACACACACTCTGGGATTCCCTACCTCTCACTCACACTCTTGGATTCCCTTTCTCTCTCACACACTCTGGGATACCCAATCTCTCACACACTCTCTGGCATTCCCTCTCTCTCACACACACTCTGGGACTCTCTACCTCTCACACACACTCTAGGATTCCTTATCTCTCACACACACTCTGGGATTCCCTATCTCTCTCACACACTCTGGGATTCCCTAATCTCTCACACACACTCTGGGATTCCCTATCTCTCACACACACTCTGGGACTCTCTATCTCTCACACACACACTGGGATTCCCCATCTCACACTCACACTCTTGGATTCCCTTTGTCTCTCACACACTCTGGGATACCCAATCTCTCACACACTCTCTGGGATTCCCGATCACACACACACACTCTGGGATTCCCTATCTCTCACACACACTCTTGGATTCCCCATCTCTCTCACACAATCTGGGATTCCCTATCTCTCACACACACTCTGGGATTCCCTCTCTCTCACACACACTCTGGGATTCCCTCACACACACTCTGGGATTCCCTATTTCACACACACTCTGGGATTCCCTATCTCTCACACACACTCTGGGATTCCCTCTTTCACACACACTCTGGGATTTCGTATATCTCACACACACTCTGGGATTCCCTATCTCTCACACACACTCTGGGATTCCCTATCTCTCACACACACTCTGGGATTCCCCATCTCTCTCACACAATCTGGGATTCCCTATCTCTCACACACACTCTGGGATTCCCTCTCTCTCACACACACTCTGGGATTCCCTCACACACACTCAGGGATTCCCTATTTCACACACACTCTGGGATTCCCTATCTCTCACACACTCTGGGATTCCCTCTTGCACACACACTCTGGGATTTCGTATATCTCACACACACTCTGGGATTCCCTATCTATCACACACACTCTGGGATTCCCTAACTCTCACACTCACTCTGAGATTCCCTATCTCCTACACACACTCTGGGATTCCCTCTCTCACACACACTCTGGAATTCTGCATCTCTCACACACACTCTGGGATTCCCTCTCTCTCACACTCAGTCTGGGATTCTCTATCTCTCACACACACACTCAGGGATTCCCTATCTCTCACACACACTCTGGAATTCCCTATCACTCACACACACACTCTGGGATTCCCTATCTCTCACACACACACTCAGGGATTCCCTATCTCTCACACACATTCTGGGATTCCGTCACACACACTCGGGGAATCCCTATCTTTCACACACACTCTGGGATTCCCTCTCTCTCACACACTCTGGGATTCCCTATCTCTCACACACAATCTGGAATACCCTCTCACACACACACTCTGGGATTCCCGCTCTCTCACACACACTCTGGGATTCCGTCTCTCTCACACACACTCTGGGAATCCGTCTCTCTCACACACACTCTGGGATTCCGCATCACTCACACACACTCTGGGATTCCCTATCTCTCACACACAATCTGGAATACCCTCTCACACACACACTCTGGGATTCCCTATCTCTCACACACACTCTGGGATTCTCTCTTGCACACACACTCTGGGATTTCGTATATCTCACACACACTCTGGGATTCCCTATCTCTCACACACTCTGGGATTCCCTAACTCTCACACTCACTCTGAGATTCCCTATCTCCTACACACACTCTGGGATTCCCTCTCTCACACACACTCTGGAATTCCGCATCTCTCACACACACTCTGGGATTCCCTATCTCTCACACACACTCTGGGATTCCCTTACTCTCACACCCACTCTGAGATTCCCTATCTCCTACACACATTCTGCGATTCCCTCTCTCTCACACTCAGTCTGGGATTCTCTATCTCTCACACACACACTCAGGGATTCCCTATCTCTCACACACACTCTGGAATTCCCTATCACTCACACACACACTCTGGGATTCCCTATCTCTCACACACACTCAGGGATTCCCTATCTCTCACACACATTCTGGGATTCCGTCACACACACTCGGGGAATCCCTATCTTTCACACACACTCTGGGATTCCCTATCTCTCTCAAACACTCTGGGATTCACTATCTCTCACACACAATCTGGAATACCCTCTCACACACACACTCTGGGATTCCCGCTCTCTCACACACACTCTGGGATTCCGTCTCTCTCACACACACTCTGGGAATCCGTCTCTCTCACACACACTCTGGGATTCCGCATCTCTCACACACACTCTGGGATTCCCTATCTCTCACACACAATCTGGTATACCCTCTCACACACACTCTGGGATTCCGTCTCTCTCACACACACTCTGGGATTCCCTATCTCTCACACTCACTCAGGGATTCCCTATCTCTCACACACACTCTGGGATTCCCTATCTCTCACACTCACTCTGGGAATCCCTAACTCTCACACACACTCTGGGATTCCCTCTCTCAGACACACTCTGGAATTCCGCATCTCTCACACACACTCTGGGATTCCCTATCTCTCACTAACACACTGGGATTCCCTCTCTCACACACACTCTGGTATTCCATATCTCACACACACTCTGGGATTCCCTATCTCTCACAAACACACTGGGATTCCCTCTCTCTCACACACTCTGGTATTCCATATCTCACACACACTCTGGGATTCCCTATCTCTCACACACACTCTTAGATTCCCGATCTCTCACTCACACTCTGGGATTCCCTCTCTCACACACACTCTGGGATTCCCTATCTCTCACACACACTCTGGGATTCTCTATCTCTCACACACACTCTGGGATTCCCTACCTCTCACTCACACTCTTGGATTCCCTTTCTCTCTCACACACTCTGGGATACCCAATCTCTCACACACTCTCTGGCATTCCCTCTCTCTCACACACACTCTGGGATTCTCTACCTCTCACACACACTCTAGGATTCCTTATCTCTCACACACACTCTGGGATTCCCTATCTCTCTCACACACTCTGGGATTCCCTAATCTCTCACAAACACTCTGGGATTCCCTATCTCTCACACACACTCTGGGACTCTCTATCTCTCACAAACACACTGGGATTCCCCATCTCTCACTCACACTCTTGGATTCCCTTTGTCTCTCACACACTCTGGGATACCCAATCTCTCACACACTCTCTGGGATTCCCTATCTCTCACACACACTCTTGGATGCCCCATCTCTCTCACACAATCTGGGATTCCCTATCTCTCACACACACTCTGGGATTCCCTCTCTCTCACACACACTCTGGGATTCCCTCACACACACTCTGGGATTCCCTATTTCACACACACTCTGGGATTCCCTATCTCTCACACACACTCTGGGATTCCTTCTTTCACACACACTCTGGGAATTCGTATATCTCACACACACTCTGGGATTCCCTATCTCTCACACACACTCTGGGATTCCCTATCTCTCACACACACTCTGGGATTCCCTCTCTCTCACACACACTCTGGGATTCCCTATCTCTCACACACACTCTGGGATTCCCTCTCTCTCACACACACTCTGGGATTCCCTCACACACACTCAGGGATTCCCTATTTCACACACACTCTGGGATTCCCTCTCTCTCACACACTCTGGGATTCCCTCTTGCACACACACTCTGGGATTTCGTATATCTCACACACACTCTGGGATTCCCTATCTATCACACACACTCTGGGATTCCCTAACTCTCACACTCACTCTGAGATTCCCTATCTCCTACACACACTCTGGGATTCCCTCTCTCACACACACTCTGGAATTCCGCATCTCTCACACACATACTGGGATTCCCTATCTCTCACACACACTCTGGGATTCCCTCTCTCTCACACACACTCTTAGATTCCCGATCTCTCACTCACACTCTGGGATTCCCTCTCTCACACACACTCTGGGATTCCCTATCTCTCACACACACTCTGGGATTCTCTATCTCTCACACACACTCTGGGATTCCCTACCTCTCACTCACACTCTTGGATTCCCTTTCTCTCTCACACACTCTGGGATACCCAATCTCTCACACACTCTCTGGCATTCCCTCTCTCTCACACACACTCTGGGATTCTCTACCTCTCACACACACTCTAGGATTCCTTATCTCTCACACACACTCTGGGATTCCCTATCGCTCTCACACACTCTGGGATTCCCTAATCTCTCACACACACTCTGGGATTCCCTATCTCTCACACACACTCTGGGACTCTCTATCTCTCACAAACACACTGGGATTCCCCATCTCTCACTCACACTCTTGGATTCCCTTTGTCTCTCACACACTCTGGGATACCCAATCTCTCACACACTCTCTGGGATTCCCGATCACTCACACACACTCTGGGATTCCCTATCTCTCACACACACTCTTGGATGCCCCATCTCTCTCACACAATCTGGGATTCCCTATCTCTCACACACACCTTGGGATTCCCTCTCTCTCACACACACTCTGGGATTCCCTCACACACACTCTGGGATTCCCTATTTCACACACACTCTGGGATTCCCTATCTCTCACACACACTCTGGGATTCCTTCTTTCACACACACTCTGGGATTTCGTATATCTCACACACACTCTGGGATTCCCTATCTCTCACACACACTCTGGGATTCCCTATCTCTCACACACACTCTGGGATTCCCTCTCTCTCACACACACTCTGGGATTCCCTATCTCTCACACACACTCTGGGATTCCCTCTCTCTCACACACACTCTGGGATTCCCTCACACACACTCAGGGATTCCCTATTTCACACACACTCTGGGATTCCCTCTCTCTCACACACTCTGGGATTCCCTCTTGCACACACACTCTGGGATTTCGTATATCTCACACACACTCTGGGATTCCCTATCTATCACACACACTCTGGGATTCCCTAACTCTCACACTCACTCTGAGATTCCCTATCTCCTACACACACTCTGGGATTCCCTCTCTCACACACACTCTGGAATTCCGCATCTCTCACACACATACTGGGATTCCCTATATCTCACACACACTCTGGGATTCCCTCTCTCTCACACTCAGTCTGGGATTCTCTATCTCTCACACACACACTCAGGGATTCCCTATCTCTCACACACACTCTGGAATTCCCTATCACTCACACACACACTCTGGGGTTCCCTATCTCTCACACACACTCAGGGATTCCCTATCTCTCACACACATTCTGGGATTCCGTCACACACACTCGGGGAATCCCTATCTTTCACACACACTCTGGGATTCCCTATCTCTCACACACACTCTGGCATTCCCTATCTCTCACACTCAGTCTGGGATTTTCTATCTCTCACACACACACTCAGGGATTCCCTATCTCTCACACACACTCTGGAATTCCCTATCACTCACACACACACTCTGGGATTCCCTATCTCTCACACACACTCAGGGATTCCCTATCTCTCACACACATTCTGGGATTCCGTCACACACACTCGGGGAATCCCTATCTTTCACACACACTCTGGGATTCCCTCTCTCTCACACACTCTGGGATTCCCTATCTCTCACACACAATCTGGAATACCCTCTCACACACACACTCTGGGATTCCCGCTCTCTCACACACACTCTGGGATTCCGTCTCTCTCACACACACTCTGGGAATCCGTCTCTCTCACACACACTCTGGGATTCCGCATCACTCACACACACTCTGGGATTCCCTATCTCTCACACACAATCTGGAATACCCTCTCACACACACACTCTGGGATTCCCTATCTCTCACACACACTCTGGGATTCTCTCTTGCACACACACTCTGGGATTTCGTATATCTCACACACACTCTGGGATTCCCTATCTCTCACACACTCTGGGATTCCCTAACTCTCACACTCACTCTGAGATTCCCTATCTCCTACACACACTCTGGGATTCCCTCTCTCACACACACTCTGGAATTCCGCATCTCTCACACACACTCTGGGATTCCCAATCTCTCACACACACTCTGGGATTCCCTTACTCTCACACCCACTCTGAGATTCCCTATCTCCTACACACATTCTGCGATTCCCTCTCTCTCACACTCAGTCTGGGATTCTCTATCTCTCACACACACACTCAGGGATTCCCTATCTCTCACACACACTCTGGAATTCCCTATCACTCACACACACACTCTGGGATTCCCTATCTCTCACACACACTCAGGGATTCCCTATCTCTCACACACATTCTGGGATTCCGTCACACACACTCGGGGAATCCCTATCTTTCACACACACTCTGGGATTCCCTATCTCTCTCAAACACTCTGGGATTCACTATCTCTCACACACAATCAGGAATACCCTCTCACACACACACTCTGGGATTCCCGCTCTCTCACACACACTCTGGGATTCCGTCTCTCTCACACACACTCTGGGAATCCGTCTCTCTCACACACACTCTGGGATTCCGCATCTCTCACACACACTCTGGGATTCCCTATCTCTCACACACAATCTGGAATACCCTCTCACACACACTCTGGGATTCCGTCTCTCTCACACACACTCTGGGATTCCCTATCTCTCACACTCACTCAGGGATTGCCTATCTCTCACACACACTCTGGGATTCCCTATCTCTCACACTCACTCTGGGAATCCCTAACTCTCACACACACTCTGGGATTCCCTCTCTCACACACACTCTGGAATTCCGCATCTCTCACACACACTCTGGGATTCCCTATCTCTCACTAACACACTGGGATTCCCTCTCTCACACACACTCTGGTATTCCATATCTCACACACACTCTGGGATTCCCTATCTCTCACAAACACACTGGGATTCCCTCTCTCTCACACACTCTGGTATTCCATATCTCACACACACTCTGGGATTCCCTATCTCTCACACACACTCTTAGATTCCCGATCTCTCACTCACACTCTGGGATTCCCTCTCTCACACACACTCTGGGATTCCCTATCTCTCACACACACTCTGGGATTCTCTATCTCTCACACACACTCTGGGATTCCCTACCTCTCACTCACACTCTTGGATTCCCTTTCTCTCTCACACACTCTGGGATACCCAATCTCTCACACACTCTCTGGCATTCCCTCTCTCTCACACACACTCTGGGATTCTCTACCTCTCACACACACTCTAGGATTCCTTATCTCTCACACACACTCTGGGATTCCCTATCTCTCTCACACACTCTGGGATTCCCTAATCTCTCACACACACTCTGGGATTCCCTATCTCTCACACACACTCTGGGACTCTCTATCTCTCACAAACACACTGGGATTCCCCATCTCTCACTCACACTCTTGGATTCCCTTTGTCTCTCACACACTCTGGGATACCCAATCTCTCACACACTCTCTGGGATTCCCTATCTCTCACACACACTCTTGGATGCCCCATCTCTCTCACACAATCTGGGATTCCCTATCTCTCACACACACTCTGGGATTCCCTCTCTCTCACACACACTGTGGGATTCCCTCACACACACTCTGGGATTCCCTATTTCACACACACTCTGGGATTCCCTATCTCTCACACACACTCTGGGATTCCTTCTTTCACACACACTCTGGGAATTCGTATATCTCACACACACTCTGGGATTCCCTATCTCTCACACACACTCTGGGATTCCCTATCTCTCACACACACTCTGGGATTCCCTCTCTCTCACACACACTCTGGGATTCCCTATCTCTCACACACACTCTGGGATTCCCTCTCTCTCACACACACTCTGGGATTCCCTCACACACACTCAGGGATTCCCTATTTCACACACACTCTGGGATTCCCTCTCTCTCACACACTCTGGGATTCCCTCTTGCACACACACTCTGGGATTTTGTATATCTCACACACACTCTGGGATTCCCTATCTATCACACACACTCTGGGATTCCCTAACTCTCACACTCACTCTGAGATTCCCTATCTCCTACACACACTCTGGGATTCCCTCTCTCACACACACTCTGGAATTCCGCATCTCTCACACACATACTGGGATTCCCTATCTCTCACACACACTCTGGGATTCCCTCTCTCTCACACACACTCTTAGATTCCCGATCTCTCACTCACACTCTGGGATTCCCTCTCTCACACACACTCTGGGATTCCCTATCTCTCACACACACTCTGGGATTCTCTATCTCTCACACACACTCTGGGATTCCCTACCTCTCACTCACACTCTTGGATTCCCTTTCTCTCTCACACACTCTGGGATACCCAATCTCTCACACACTCTCTGGCATTCCCTCTCTCTCACACACACTCTGGGATTCTCTACCTCTCACACACACTCTAGGATTCCTTATCTCTCACACACACTCTGGGATTCCCTATCTCTCTCACACACTCTGGGATTCCCTAATCTCTCACACACACTCTGGGATTCCCTATCTCTCACACACACTCTGGGACTCTCTATCTCTCACAAACACACTGGGATTCCCCATCTCTCACTCACACTCTTGGATTCCCTTTGTCTCTCACACACTCTGGGATACCCAATCTCTCACACACTCTCTGGGATTCCCGATCACTCACACACACTCTGGGATTCCCTATCTCTCACACACACTCTTGGATGCCCCATCTCTCTCACACAATCTGGGATTCCCTATCTCTCACACACACTCTGGGATTCCCTCACACACACTCTGGGATTCCCTATTTCACACACACTCTGGGATTCCCTATCTCTCACACACACTCTGGGATTCCTTCTTTCACACACACTCTGGGAATTCGTATATCTCACACACACTCTGGGATTCCCTATCTCTCACACACACTCTGGGATTCCCTATCTCTCACACACACTCTGGGATTCCCTCTCTCTCACACACACTCTGGGATTCCCTATCTCTCACACACACTCTGGGATTCCCTCTCTCTCACACACACTCTGGGATTCCCTCACACACACTCAGGGATTCCCTATTTCACACACACTCTGGGATTCCCTCTCTCTCACACACTCTGGGATTCCCTTTTGCACACACACTCTGGGATTTCGTATATCTCACACACACTCTGGGATTCCCTATCTATCACACACACTCTGGGATTCCCTAACTCTCACACTCACTCTGAGATTCCCTATCTCCTACACACACTCTGGGATTCCCTCTCTCACACACACTCTGGAATTCCGCATCTCTCACACACATACTGGGATTCCCTATCTCTCACACACACTCTGGGATTCCCTCTCTCTCACACTCAGTCTGGGATTCTCTATCTCTCACACACACACTCAGGGATTCCCTATCTCTCACACACACTCTGGAATTCCCTATCACTCACACACACACTCTGGGGTTCCCAATCTCTCACACACACTCAGGGATTCCCTATCTCTCACACACATTCTGGGATTCCGTCACACACACTCGGGGAATCCCTATCTTTCACACACACTCTGGGATTCCCTATCTCTCACACACACTCTGGCATTCCCTCTCTCTCACACTCAGTCTGGGATTCTCTATCTCTCACACACACACTCAGGGATTCCCTATCTCTCACACACACTCTGGAATTCCCTATCACTCACACACACACTCTGGGATTCCCTATCTCTCACACACACTCAGGGATTCCCTATCTCTCATACACATTCTGGGATTCCGTCACACACACTCGGGGAATCCCTATCTTTCACACACACTCTGGGATTCCCTCTCTCTCACACACTCTGGGATTCCCTATCTCTCACACACAATCTGGAATACCCTCTCACACACACACTCTGGGATTCCCGCTCTCTCACACACACTCTGGGATTCCGTCTCTCTCACACACACTCTGGGAATCCGTCTCTCTCACACACACTCTGGGATTCCGCATCACTCACACACACTCTGGGATTCCCTATCTCTCACACACAATCTGGAATACCCTCTCACACACACACTCTGGGATTCCCTATCTCTCACACACACTCTGGGATTCCCTCTTGCACACACACTCTGGGATTTCGTATATCTCACACACACTCTGGGATTCCCTATCTCTCACACACTCTGGGATTCCCTAACTCTCACACTCACTCTGAGATTCCCTATCTCCTACACACACTCTGGGATTCCCTCTCTCACACACACTCTGGAATTCTGCATCTCTCACACACACTCTGGGATTCCCTATCTCTCACACACACTCTGGGATTCCCTTACTCTCACACCCACTCTGAGATTCCCTATCTCCTACACACATTCTGCGATTCCCTCTCTCTCACACTCAGTCTGGGATTCTCTATCTCTCACACACACACTCAGGGATTCCCTATCTCTCACACACACTCTGGAATTCCCTATCACTCACACACACACTCTGGGATTCCCTATCTCTCACACACACTCAGGGATTCCTTATCTCTCACACACATTCTGGGATTCCGTCACACACACTCGGGGAATCCCTATCTTTCACACACACTCTAGGATTCCCTATCTCTCTCACACACTTTGGGATTCACTATCTCTCACACACAATCTGGAATACCCTCTCACACACACACTCTGGGATTCCCGCTCTCTCACACACACTCTGGGATTCCGCCTCTCTCACACACACTCTGGGAATCCGTCTCTCTCACACACACTCTGGGAGTCCGCATCTCTCACACACACTCTGGGATTCCCTATCTCTCACACACAATCTGGAATACCCTCTCACACACACACTCTGGGATTCCCGCTCTCTCACACACACTCTGGGATTCCGTCTCTCTCACACACACTCTGGGATTCCCTATCTCTCACACTCACTCAGGGATTCCCTATCTCTCACACACACTCTGGGATTCCCTATCTCTCACACTCACTCTGGGAATCCCTAACTCTCACACACACTCTGGGATTCCCTCTCTCACACACACTCTGGAATTCCGCATCTCTCACACACACTCTGGGATTCCCTATCTCTCACTAACACACTGGGATTCCCTCTCTCACACACACTCTGGTATTCCATATCTCACACACACTCTGGGATTCCCTATCTCTCACAAACACACTGGGATTCCCTCTCTCACACACACTCTGGTATTCCATCTCTCACACACACTCTGGGATTCCCTATCTCTCACACACACTCTTAGATTCCCGATCTCTCACACACACTCTGGGATTCCCTATCACTCACACACACTCTGGGATTCCCTATCTCTGACACACTCTCAGGGATTCCCAATCTCTCACAAGCACTCCTGGATTCCGTATCTCTCACTAACACTCTGGGATTCCCTCTCTCTCACACACACTCTTGGATTCCCCATCTCTCTCACACAATCTGGGATTCCCTATCTCTCACACACACTCTGGGATTCCCTCTCTCTCACACACACTCTGGGATTCCCTCACACACACTCTGGGATTCCCTATTTCACACACACTCTGGGATTCCCTATCTCTCACACACACTCTGGGATTCCCTCTTTCATACACACTCTGGGATTTCGTATATCTCACACACACTCTGGGATTCCCTATCTCTCACACACACTCTGGGATTCCCTATCTCTCACACACACACTGGGATTCCCCATCTCTCTCACACAATCTGGGATTCCCTATCTCTCACACACACTCTGGGATTCCCTCTCTCCCACACACACTCTGGGATTCCCTCACACACACTCAGGGATTCCCTATTTCACACACACTCTGGGATTCCCTATCTCTCACACACTCTGGGATTCCCTCTTGCACACTAACTCTGGGATTTCGTATATCTCACACACACTCTGGGATTCCCTATCTATCACACACACTCTGGGATTCCCTAACTCTCACACTCACTCTGAGATTCCCTATCTCCTACACACACTCTGGGATTCCCTCTCTCACACACACTCTGGAATTCCGCATCTCTCACACACACTCTGGGATTCCCTATCTCTCACACACACTCTGGGATTCCCTCTCTCTCACACTCAGTCTGGGATTCTCTATCTCTCACACACACACTCAGGGATTCCCTATCTCTCACACACACTCTGGAATTCCCTATCACTCACACACACACTCTGGGATTCCCTATCTCTCACACACACTCAGGGATTCCCTATCTCTCACACACATTCTGGGATTCCGTCACACACACTCGGGGAATCCCTATCTTTCACACACACTCTGGGATTCCCTCTCTCTCACACACTCTGGGATTCCCTATCTCTCACACACAATCTGGAATACCCTCTCACACACACACTCTGGGATTCCCGCTCTCTCACACACACTCTGGGATTCCGTCTCTCTCACACACACTCTGGGAATCCGTCTCTCTCACACACACTCTGGGATTCCGCATCTCTCACACACACTCTGGGATTCCCTATCTCTCACACACAATCTGGAATACCCTAGCACACACACACTCTGGGATTCCCTATCACTCACACACACTCTGGGATTCTCTCTTGCACACACACTCTGGGATTTCGTATATCTCACACACACTCTGGGATTCCCTATCTCTCACACACTCTGGGATTCCCTAACTCTCACACTCACTCTGAGATTCCCTATCTCCTACACACACTCTGGGATTCCCTCTCTCACACACACTCTGGAATTCCGCATCTCTCACACACGCTCTGGGATTCCCTATCTCTCACACACACTCTGGGATTCCCTTACTCTCACACCCACTCTGAGATTCCCTATCTCCTACACACATTCTGCGATTCCCTCTCTCTCACACTCAGTCTGGGATTCTCTATCTCTCACACACACACTCAGGGATTCCCTATCTCTCACACACACTCTGGAATTCCCTATCACTCACACACACACTCTGGGATTCCCTATCTCTCACACACACTCAGGGATTCCCTATCTCTCACACACATTCTGGGATCCGTCACACACACTCGGGGAATCCCTATCTTTCACACACACTCTGGGATTCCCTATCTCTCTCACACACTCTGGGATTCACTATCTCTCACACACAATCTGGAATACCCTCTCACACACACACTCTGGGATTCCCGCTCTCTCACACACACTCTGGGATTCCGTCTCTCTCACACACACTCTGGGAATCCGTCTCTCTCACACACACTCTGGGATTCCGCATCTCTCACACACACTCTGGGATTCCCTATCTCTCACACACAATCTGGAATACCCTCTCACACACACACTCTGGGATTCCCGCTCTCTCACACACACTCTGGGATTCCCGATCTCTCACACACACTCTGGGATTCCCTATCTCTCGCACTCACTCAGGGATTCCCTATCTCTCACACACACTCTGGGATTCCCTATCTCTCACACTCACTCTGGGAATCCCTAACTCTCACACACACTCTGGGATTCCCTCTCTCACACACACTCTGGTATTCCATATCTCACACACACTCTGGGATTCCCTATCTCTCACAAACACACTGGGATTCCCTCTCTCTCACACACTCTGGTATTCCATATCTCACACACACTCTGGGATTCCCTATCTCTCACACACACTCTTAGATTCCCGATCTCTCACTCACACTCTGGGATTCCCTCTCTCACACACACTCTGGGATTCCCTATCTCTCACACACACTCTGGGATTCTCTATCTCTCACACACACTCTGGGATTCCCTACCTCTCACTCACACTCTTGGATTCCCTTTCTCTCTCACACACTCTGGGATACCCAATCTCTCACACACTCCCTGGCATTCCCTCTCTCTCACACACACTCTGGGATTCTCTACCTCTCACACACACTCTAGGATTCCTTATCTCTCACACACACTCTGGGATTCCCTATCTCTCTCACACACTCTGGGATTCCCTAATCTCTCACACACACTCTGGGATTCACTATCTCTCACACACACTCTGGGACTCTCTATCTCTCACACACACACTGGGATTCCCCATCTCTCACTCACACTCTTGGATTCCCTTTGTCTCTCACACACTCTGGGATACCCAATCTCTCACACACTCTCTGGGATTCCCGATCACTCACACACACTCTGGGATTCCCTATCTCTCACACACACTCTTGGATTCCCCATCTCTCTCACACAATCTGGGATTCCCTATCTCTCACACACACTCTGGGATTCCCTCTCTCTCACACACACTCTGGGATTCCCTCACACACACTCTGGGATTCCCTATTTCACACACACTCTGGGATTCCCTATCTCTCACACACACTCTGGGATTCCCTCTTTCACACACACTCTGGGATTTCGTATATCTCACACACAATCTGGGATTCCCTATCTCTCACACACACTCTGGGATTCCCTCTCACTCACACACACTCTGGGATTCCCTCACACACACTCAGGGATTCCCTATTTCACACACACTCTGGGATTCCCTATCTCTCACACACTCTGGGATTCCCTCTTGCACACACACCTTGGGATTTCGTATATCTCACACACACTCTGGGATTCCCTATCTATCACACACACTCTGGGATTCCCTAACTCTCACACTCACTCTGAGATTCCCTATCTCCTACACACACTCTGGGATTCCCTCTCTCACACACACTCTGGAATTCCGCATCTCTCACACACACTCTGGGATTCCCTATCTCTCACACACACTCTGGGATTCCCTCTCTCTCACACTCAGTCTGGGATTCTCTATCTCTCACACACACACTCAGGGATTCCCTATCTCTCACACACACTCTGGAATTCCCTATCACTCACACACACACTCTGGGATTCCCTATCTCTCACACACACTCAGGGATTCCCAATCTCTCACACACATTCTGTGATTCCGTCACACACACTCGGGGAATCCCTATCTTTCACACACACTCTGGGATTCCCTATCTCTCACACACACTCTGGGATTCCCTCTCTCTCACACTCAGTCTGGGATTCTCTATCTCTCACACACACACTCAGGGATTCCCTATCTCTCACACACACTCTGGAATTCCCTATCACTCACACACACACTCTGGGATTCCCTATCTCTCACACACACTCAGGGATTCCCTATCTCTCACACACATTCTGGGATTCCGTCACACACACTCGGGGAATCCCTATCTTTCACACACACTCTGGGATTCCCTCTCTCTCACACACTCTGGGATTCCCTATCTCTCACACACAATCTGGAATACCCTCTCACACACACACTCTGGGATTCCCGCTCTCTCACACACACTCTGGGATTCCGTCTCTCTCACACACACTCTGGGAATCCGTCTCTCTCACACAAACTCTGGGATTCCGCATCTCTCACACACACTCTGGGATTCCCTATCTCTCACACACAATCTGGAATACCCTCTCACACACACACTCTGGGATTCCCGCTCTCTCACACACACTCTGGGATTCCGTCTCTCTCACACACACTCTGGGAATCCGTCTCTCACACACACACTCTGGGATTCCCTATCTCTCACACACAGTCTGGGATTCCCTCTTGCACACACACTCTGGGATTTCGTATATCTCACCCACACTCTGGGATTCCCTATCTCTCACACACTCTGGGATTCCCTAACTCTCACACTCACTCTGAGATTCCCTATCTCCTACACACACTCTGGGATTCCCTCTCTCACACACACTCTGGAATTCCGCATCTCTCACACACACTCTGGGATTCCCTATCTCTCACACACACTCTGGGATTCCCTTACTCTCACACCCACTCTGAGATTCCCTATCTCCTACACACATTCTGCGATTCCCTCTCTCTCACACTCAGTCTGGGATTCTCTATCTCTCACACACACACTCAGGGATTCCCTATCTCTCACACACACTCTGGAATTCCCTATCACTCACACACACACTCTGGGATTCCCTATCTCTCACACACACTCAGGGATTCCCTATCTCTCACACACATTCTGGGATTCCGTCACACACACTCGGGGAATCCCTATCTTTCACACACACTCTGGGATTCCCTATCTCTCTCACACACTCTGGGATTCACTATCTCTCACACACAATCTGCAATACCCTCTCACACACACACTCTGGGATTCCCGCTCTCTCACACACACTCTGGGATTCCGTCTCTCTCACACACACTCTGGGAATCCGTCTCTCTCACACACACTCTGGGATTCCGCATCTCTCACACACACTCTGGGATTCCCTATCTCTCACACACAATCTGGTATACCCTCTCACACACACACTCTGGGATTCCCGCTCTCTCACACACACTCTGGGATTCCGTCTCTCTCACACACACTCTGGGATTCCCTATCTCTCACACTCACTCAGGGATTCCCTATCTCTCACACACACTCTGGGATTCCCTATCTCTCACACTCACTCTGGGAATCCCTAACTCTCACACACACTCTGGGATTCCCTCTCTCACACACACTCTGGAATTCCGCATCTCTCACACACACTCTGGGATTCCCTATCTCTCACTAACACACTGGGATTCCCTCTCTCACACACACTCTGGTATTCCATATCTCACACACACTCTGGGATACCCTATCTCTCACAAACACACTGGGATTCCCTCTCTCACACACACTCTGGTATTCCATCTCTCACACACACTCTGGGATTCCCTATCTCTCACTCACACTCTTAGATTCCCGATCTCTCACACACACTCTGGGATTCCCTATCACTCACACACACTCTGGGATTCCCTATCTCTCACACACTCTCAGGGATTCCCAATCTCTCACACGCACTCCTGGATTCCGTATCTCTCACACACACTCTGGGATTCCCCATCTCTCTCACACAATCTGGGATTCCCTATCTCTCACACACACTCTGGGATTCCCTCTCTCTCACACACACTCTGGGATTCCCTCACACACACTCTGGGATTCCCTATTTCACACACACTCTGGGATTCCCTATCTCTCACACACACTCTGGGATTCCCTCTTGCACACACACACTGGGATTTCGTATATCTCATACACACTCTGGGATTCCCTATCTCTCACACACACACTGGGATTCCTTATCTCTCACACACACTCTGGGATTCCCTACCTCTCACACTCACTCTGAGATTCCCTATATCCAACACACACTCTGGGATTCCCTCTCTCACACACATTCTGGAATTCCGCATCTCTCACACACACTCTGGGATTCCCTATCTCTAATAAACACTCTGGGATTCCCTATCTCACACACACTCAGTCTGGGATTCCCTATCTCTCACACTCAGTCTGGGATTCCCTATCTCTCACACACACTCTGCGATTCCCTATCACTCACAAACAACTCTGGAATTCCCTCTCTCACACACACTCTGGAATTCCACATCTCTCACACACATTCTGGGATTACCTATCTCTCATAAACACTCTGGGAATCCCTATCTTACACACACTCAGGGATTCCCCATCTCTCACAAACACTCTGGAATTCCCTCTCACACACACTCTGGGATTCCCTACCACTCACACACACACTCTGGGATTCCCTATCTCTCACACACACTCTGGGATTCCCTATCTCTCTCACACACTCTGGGATTCACTATCTCACACACACTCTGGGATTCCCGCTCTCTCACACACACTCTAGGATTCCGTCTCTCTCACACACACTCTGGGATTCCCTATCTCTCACACGCAATCTGGAATTCCCTCTCACACACACACTCTGGGATTCCCTATCTCTCACACTCACTCAGGGATTCGCTATCTCTCACACATTCTGGAATTCCATCTCTCACACACACTCTGGGATTCCCTATCTCTCACACTCACTCTGGGAATCCCTATCTCTCACACACACTCTGGGATTCCCTCTGTCACACACACTCTGGAATTCCGCATCTCTCACACACACTCTGGGATTCCCTATCTCTCAAAAACACTCTGGGATTCCCTCTCTCACACACACTCTGGTATTCCATATCTCACACACACTCTGGGATTCTCTATCTCTCACACACACTCTTGGATTCCCTATCTCTCACACACAATCTGGGATTCCCTCTCTCACACACACTCTGGGATTTCCTGTGTCTCACACACACTGGGAGATTCCCGATCTCTCACACACACTCTGCGATTTCCTATCTCTCACACACTCTGGTATTCCCTATCACTCACACAGACTCTGGGATTCCCTATCTCTCACACACACTCTGGGATTCCCTATGTCTCATACACTCTGGTATTCCCTATCTCTCACACACACTCTGGGACTCTCTGGGATTCTATCACACGCACTCTGGGATTCCCTCGCTCAGACACACTCAGGGATTCCCTATATCTCACACACACTCTGGGATTCGCTATCTCTCACACACACTCTGGGATTCCCTATCTCTCACACACACTCCGGGATTCCGTATCTCTCTCACACACTCTGGGATTCCCTATCTCACACAAACCCTGGGATTCCCTATCTCTCACACACACTGTGGGATTCCCTATCTCTCACACACACTGTGGGATTCCCTATCCCTCACACTCACTCTGGGATTCCCTATCTCTCACACACACTCTGGGATTCCGCATCTCTGACACACACTTTGGGATTCCCTATCTCTCACACACACTCTGGGATTCCCTACCTCTCACACTCACTCTGAGATTCCCTATATCCTACACACACTCTGGGATTCCCTCTCTCACACACATTCTGGAATTCCGCATCTCTCACACACACTCTGGGATTCCCTATCTCTAATAAACACTCTGGGATTCCCTATCTCACACACACTCAGTCTGGGATTCCCTATCTCTCACACTCAGTCTGGGATTCCCTATCTCTCACACACACTCTGCGATTCCCTATCACTCACAAACACTCTGGAATTCCCTCTCTCACACACACTCTGGAATTCCACATCTCTCACACACATTCTGGGATTACCTATCTCTCATAAACACTCTGGGAATCCCTATCTTACACACACTCAGGGATTCCCCATCTCTCACAAACACTCTGGAATTCCCTCTCACACACACTCTGGGATTCCCTACCACTCACACACACACTCTGGGATTCCCTATCTCTCACACACACTCTGGGATTCCCTATCTCTCTCACACACTCTGGGATTCACTATCTCACACACACTCTGGGATTCCCGCTCTCTCACACACACTCTAGGATTCCGTCTCTCTCACACACACTCTGGGATTCCCTATCTCTCACACGCAATCTGGAATTCCCTCTCACACACACACTCTGGGATTCCCTATCTCTCACACTCACTCAGGGATTCGCTATCTCTCACACATTCTGGAATTCCATCTCTCACACACACTCTGGGATTCCCTATCTCTCACACTCACTCTGGGAATCCCTATCTCTCACACACACTCTGGGATTCCCTCTGTCACACACACTCTGGAATTCCGCATCTCTCACACACACTCTGGGATTCCCTATCTCTCAAAAACACTCTGGGATTCCCTCTCTCACACACACTCTGGTATTCCATATCTCACACACACTCTGGGATTCTCTATCTCTCACACACACTCTTGGATTCCCTATCTCTCACACACAATCTGGGATTCCCTCTCTCACACACACTCTGGGATTTCCTGTGTCTCACACACACTGGGAGATTCCCGATCTCTCACACACACTCTGCGATTTCCTATCTCTCACACACTCTGGTATTCCCTATCACTCACACAGACTCTGGGATTCCCTATCTCTCACACACACTCTGGGATTCCCTATGTCTCATACACTCTGGTATTCCCTATCTCTCACACACACTCTGGGACTCTCTGGGATTCTATCACACGCACTCTGGGATTCCCGCGCTCAGACACACTCAGGGATTCCCTATATCTCACACACACTCTGGGATTCGCTATCTCTCACACACACTCTGGGATTCCCTATCTCTCACACACACTCCGGGATTCCGTATCTCTCTCACACACTCTGGGATTCCCTATCTCACACAAACCCTGGGATTCCCTATCTCTCACACACACTGTGGGATTCCCTATCTCTCACACACACTGTGGGATTCCCTATCCCTCACACTCACTCTGGGATTCCCTATCTCTCACACACACTCTGGGATTCCGCATCTCTGACACACACTTTGGGATTCCCTATCTCTCACACACACTCTGGGATTCCCTATCTCTCATACACACTCTGGGATTTCCTATCTCTCACACACTCTGGGATTCCCAATCATTCACACACACTCTGGGATACCCAATCTCTCACACACACTCTGGGATTCCCCATCTCTCTCACACAATCTGGGATTCCCTATCTCTCACCCACACTCGGGGATTCCCTCTCTCACACACACGCTGGGATTCCCTCACACACACTCTGGGATTCCCTATTTCACACACACTCTGGGATTGCCTATCTCTCTCACACACACTCTGGGATTCACTCTTGCACACACACACTGGGATTTCGTATATCCCACACACATTCTGGGATTCCCTATCCCTCAGACACACTCTGGGATTCCCTCTTGCACACACACACTGGGATTTCGTATATCTCACACACACTCTGGGATTCCCTATCTCTCACACACACACTGGGATTCCTTATCTCTCACACACACTCTAGGATTCCGTCTCTCTCACACACACTCTGGGATTCCCTATCTCTCACACGCAATCTGGAATTCCCTCTCACACACACACTCTGGGATTCCCTATCTCTCACACTCACTCAGGGATTCGCTATCTCTCACACATTCTGGAATTCCATCTCTCACACACACTCTGGGATTCCCTATCTCTCACACTCACTCTGGGAATCCCTATCTCTCACACACACTCTGGGATTCCCTCTGTCACACACACTCTGGAATTCCGCATCTCTCACACACACTCTGGGATTCCCTATCTCTCAAAAACACTCTGGGATTCCCTCTCTCACACACACTCTGGTATTCCATATCTCACACACACTCTGGGATTCTCTATCTCTCACACACACTCTTGGATTCCCTATCTCTCACACACAATCTGGGATTCCGTCTCCCTCACACACTCTGGGATTCCCTGTGTCTCACACACACTGGGAGATTCCCGATCTCTCACACACACTCTGCGACTTCCTATCTCTCACATACTCTGGTATTCCCTATCACTCACACAGACTCTGGGATTCCCTATCTCTCACACACACTCTGGGATTCCCTATGTCTCATACACTCTGGTATTCCCTATCTCTCACACACACTCTGGGACTCTCTGGGATTCTATCACACGCACTCTGGGATTCCCTCGCTCAGACACACTCAGGGATTCCCTATATCTCACACACACTCTGGGATTCGCTATCTCTCACACACACTCTGGGATTCCCTATCTCTCACACACACTCCGGGATTCCGTATCTCTCTCACACACTCTGGGATTCCCTATCTCACACAAACCCTGGGATTCCCTATCTCTCACACACACTGTGGGATTCCCTATCTCTCACACACACTGTGGGATTCCCTATCCCTCACACTCACTCTGGGATTCCCTATCTCTCACACACACTCTGGGATTCCGCATCTCTGACACACACTTTGGGATTCCCTATCTCTCACACACACTCTGGGATTCCCTATCTCTCATACACACTCTGGGATTTCCTATCTCTCACACACTCTGGGATTCCCAATCATTCACACACACTCTGGGATACCCAATCTCTCACACACACTCTGGGATTCCCCATCTCTCTCACACAATCTGGGATTCCCTATCTCTCACCCACACTCGGGGACTCCCTCTCTCACACACACGCTGGGATTCCCTCACACACACTCTGGGATTCCCTATTTCACACACACTCTGGGATTGCCTATCTCTCTCACACACACTCTGGGATTCACTCTTGCACACACACACTGGGATTTCGTATATCTCACACACATTCTGGGATTCCCTATCCCTCAGACACACTCTGGGATTCCCTCTTGCACACTCACACTGGGATTTCGTATATCTCACACACACTCTGGGATTCCCTATCTCTCACACACACACTGGGATTCCTTATCTCTCACACACACTCTGGGATTCCCTACCTCTCACACTCAATCTGAGATTCCCTATCTCCTACACACACTCTGGGATTCCCTCTCTCACACACATTCTGGAATTCCGCATCTCTCACACACACTCTGGGATTCCCTATCTCTCATAAACACTCTGGGATTCCCTATCTCACACACACTCAGTCTGGGATTCCCTATCTCTCACACTCAGTCTGGGATTCCCTATCTCTCACACACACTCTGCGATTCCCTATCTCTCACACACACTCTGGAATTCCCTATCACTCACACACACACTCGGGGAATCCCTATCTTTCTCACACACTCTGGGATTCCCTATCTCTCTCACACACTCTGGGATTCACTATCTCACACACACGATCTTGGATTCCCTATCTCTCACACACACTCTGGGATTCCTTCTCTCTCACACACACTCTGGAATTCCGCATCTCTCACACACACTCTGGGATTCCCTATCTCTCACACACAATCTGGAATTCCCTCTCTCACACACACACACACTCTGGGATTCCCTATCTCTCACACTCACTCAGGGATTCCCTATCTCTCACACACACTCTGGGATTCCCTATCTTTCACACACTCTGGAATTCCGTCTCTCACACACACTCTGGGATTCCCTATCTCTCTCACACACTCTGGGATTCCCTCTCTCACACACACTCTGGGATTCCCTATCTCTCACTCACACACTGGTATTCCCTATATCTCACAAACACTCTGGGACTCTCTGGGATTCTATCACACGCACTGTGGGATTCCCTCGCTCAGACACACTCAGGGATTCCCTATATCTCACACACACTCTGGGATTTGCTATCTCTCACACACACTCTGGGATTCCCTATCTCTCACACACACTCCGGGATTCCGTATCTCTCTCACACACTCTGGGATTCCCTATCTCACACAAACTCTGGGATTCCCTATCTCTCACACACACTGTGGGATTCCCTATCTCTCACACACACTGTGGGATTCCCTATCTCTCACACACACTCTGGGATTCTGCATCTCAGACACACACTTTGGGATTCCCTATCTCTCAGACACACTCTGGAATTCCCTATCTCTCATACACACTCTGGGATTTCCTATCTCTCACACACTCTGGGATTCCCTATCATTCACACACACTCTGGGATACCCAATCTCTCACACACACTCTGGGATTCCCCATCTCTCTCACACAATCTGGGATTCCCTATCTCTCGCCCACACTCTGGGATTCCCTCTCTCACACACTCTCTGGGATTCCCTCACACACACTCTGGGATTCCCTCTCTCACACACACTCTGGGATTCACTATCTCTCACACACACTCTGGGATTCCCTCTTGCACACACACACTAGGATTTCGTATATCTCACACACACTCTGGGATTCCCTATCCCTCATACACACTCTGGGATTCCCTCTTGCACACACACACTGGGATTTCGTATATCTCACACACACTCTGGGATTCCCTATCTCTCACACACACACTGGGATTCCTTATCTCTCACACACACTCTGGGATTCCCTACCTCTCACACTCACTCTGAGATTCCCTATCTTCTACACACACTCTGGGATTCCCTCTCTCACACACATTCTGGAATTCCGCATCTCTCACACACACTCTGGGGTTCCCTATCTCTCATAAACACTCTGGGATTCCCTATCTCACACACACTCAGTCTGGGATTCCCTATCTCTCACACTCAGTCTGGGATTCCCTATCTCTCACACACACTCTGCGATTCCCTATCTCTCACACACACTCTGGAATTCCCTATCACTCACACACACACTCGGGGAATCCCTATCTTTCTCACACACTCTGGGATTCCCTATCTCTCTCACACACTCTGGGATTCACTATCTCACACACACGATCTTGGATTCCCTATCTCTCACACACACTCTGGGATTCCTTCTCTCTCACACACACTCTGGAATTCCGCACCTCTCACACACACTCTGGGATTCCCTATCTCTCACACACAATCTGGAATTCCCTCTCACACACACACACACTCTGGGATTCCCTATCTCTCACACTCACTCAGGGATTCCCTATCTCTCACACACACTCTGGGATTCCCTATCTTTCACACACTCTGGAATTCCGTCTCTCACACACACTCTGGGATTCCCTATCTCTCTCACACACTCTGGGATTCCCTCTCTCACACACACTCTGGGATTCCCTATCTCTCACTCACACTCAGTTATTCCATCATGCACACACACTCTGGGATTCCCTATATCTCACACACACTCTGGGATTCCCGATCTCTCACACACACTCTGGGATACCCCATCTCTCACACACACTCTGGGATTCCCTTTATCTCACACACTCTCTGGGATTCGCTATGTCTCACATACACTCTGGGATTCCCTCTCGCACACACACTCTGGGATTCCCTATCTCTCAAACACACTCTGGGATTCCCGATCTCTCACACATACTCTGGGATTCCCTATCTCTCACATACACTCTGGGATTTCCTCTCGCACATGCACTCTGGGATTCCCTACATCTCACACACACTCTGGGATTCCCGATCTCTCACACATACTCTGGGATTCCCTATCTCTCACATACACTCTGGGATTCCCTCTCGCACACGCACTCTGGGATTCCCTATATCTCACACACACTCTGGGATTCCCTATCTCTCACACACACTCTGGGATTCCCTATCTCTCACTCACACTCAGTTTTCCCTCATGCACACACACTCTGGGATTCCCTATATCTCACACACACTCTGGGATTCCCGATCTCTCACACACACTCTGGGATTCCCCATCTCTCACACTCACTCTGAGATTCCCTATCTCCTACACACACTCTGGGATTCCCTCTCTCACACACACTCTGGAATTCCACATCTCTCACACACACTCTGGGATTCCCTATCTCTCACACACACTCTGGGATTCCCTAACTCTCACACTCACTCTGAGTTTCCCTATCTCCTACACACATTCTGGGATTCCCTCTCTCTCACACTCAGTCTGGGATTCTCTATCTCTCACACACACACTCAGGGATTCCCTATCTCTCACACACACTCTGGAATTCCCTATCACTCACACACACACTCTGGGATTCCCTATCTCTCACACACACTCAGGGATTCCCTATCTCTCACACACATTCTGGGATTCCGTCACACACACTCGGGGAATCCCTATCTTTCACACACGCTCTGGGATTCCCTATCTCTCTCACACACTCTGGGATTCACTATCTCACACACACTCTGGTATTCCCGCTCTCTCACACACACTCTGGGATTCCGTCTCTCTCACACACACTCTGGGATTCCGCATCTCTCACAACACACTCTGGGATTCTCTATCTCTCACACACAATCTGGAATACCCTCTCACACACACACTCTGGGATTCCCGCTCTCTCACACACACTCTGGGATTCCGTCTCTCTCACACACACTCTGGGATTCCCTATCTCTCACACTCACTCAAGGATTCCCTATCTCTCACACACACTCTGGGATTCCCTATCTCTCACACTCACTCTGGGAATCCCTATCTCTCACACACACTCTGGGATTCCCTCTCTCACACACACTCTGGAATTCCGCATCTCTCACACACACTCTGGGATTCCCTATCTCTCACTAACACACTGGGATTCCCTCTCTCACACACACCCTGGTATCCAAATATCTCACACACACTCTGGGATTCCCTATCTCTCACAAACTCACTGTGATTCACTCTCTCACACACACTCTGGTATTCCATATCTCACACACACTCTGGGATTCCCTATCTCTCACACACACTCTTAGATTCCCGATCTTTCACACACACTCTGGGATTCCCTATCACTCACACACACTCTGGGATTCCCTATCTCTCACACACTCTCAGGGATTCCCAATCTCTCACACGCACTGCTGGATTCCGTATCTCTCACACACACTCTGGGATTCCCCATCTCACTCACACACTCTGGGATTCCCTATCTCTCACATACACTCTGGTATTCCCTGTCTGTCACACACACTCTGGGATTCCCTCACACACACTCTGGGATTCCCTATTTCACACACACTCTGGGATTCCCTATTTCTCACACACACTCTGGGATTCCCTCTTGCACACACACACTGGGATTTCGTATATCACACACACACTCTGGGATTCCCTATCTCTCACACACACACTGGGATTCCTTATCTCTCACACACACTCTGGGATTCACTACCTCTCACACTCACTCTGAGATTCCCTATATCCTACACACACTCTGGGATTCCCTCTCTCACACACACTCAGTCTGGGATTCCCTATCTCTCACACTCAGTCTGGGATTTCCTATCTCTCACACACACTCAGTGATTCCCTATCTCTCACACACACTGTGGAATTCCCTCTCTCACACACACTCTGGGATTCCCTATCTTTCACACACTCTGGAATTCCGTCTCTCACACACACTCTGGGATTCCCTATCTCTCTCACACACTCTGGGATTCCCTCTCTCACACACACTCTGGGATTCCCTATCTCTCACTCACACACTGGTATTCCCTATATCTCACAAACACTCTGGGACTCTCTGGGATTCTATCACACGCACTGTGGGATTCCCTCGCTCAGACACACTCAGGGATTCCCTATATCTCACACACACTCTGGGATTTGCTATCTCTCACACACACTCTGGGATTCCCTATCTCTCACACACACTCCGGGATTCCGTATCTCTCTCACACACTCTGGGATTCCCTATCTCACACAAACTCTGGGATTCCCTATCTCTCACACACACTGTGGGATTCCCTATCTCTCACACACACTGTGGGATTCCCTATCTCTCACACACACTCTGGGATTCTGCATCTCAGACACACACTTTGGGATTCCCTATCTCTCAGACACACTCTGGAATTCCCTATCTCTCATACACACTCTGGGATTTCCTATCTCTCACACACTCTGGGATTCCCTATCATTCACACACACTCTGGGATACCCAATCTCTCACACACACTCTGGGATTCCCCATCTCTCTCACACAATCTGGGATTCCCTATCTCTCGCCCACACTCTGGGATTCCCTCTCTCACACACTCTCTGGGATTCCCTCACACACACTCTGGGATTCCCTCTCTCACACACACTCTGGGATTCACTATCTCTCACACACACTCTGGGATTCCCTCTTGCACACACACACTAGGATTTCGTATATCTCACACACACTCTGGGATTCCCTATCCCTCATACACACTCTGGGATTCCCTCTTGCACACACACACTGGGATTTCGTATATCTCACACACACTCTGGGATTCCCTATCTCTCACACACACACTGGGATTCCTTATCTCTCACACACACTCTGGGATTCCCTACCTCTCACACTCACTCTGAGATTCCCTATCTTCTACACACACTCTGGGATTCCCTCTCTCACACACATTCTGGAATTCCGCATCTCTCACACACACTCTGGGATTCCCTATCTCACACACACTCAGTCTGGGATTCCCTATCTCTCACACTCAGTCTGGGATTCCCTATCTCTCACACACACTCTGCGATTCCCTATCTCTCACACACACTCTGGAATTCCCTATCACTCACACACACACTCGGGGAATCCCTATCTTTCTCACACACTCTGGGATTCCCTATCTCTCTCACACACTCTGGGATTCACTATCTCACACACACGATCTTGGATTCCCTATCTCTCACACACACTCTGGGATTCCTTCTCTCTCACACACACTCTGGAATTCCGCATCTCTCACACACACTCTGGGATTCCCTATCTCTCACACACAATCTGGAATTCCCTCTCACACACACACACACTCTGGGATTCCCTATCTCTCACACTCACTCAGGGATTCCCTATCTCTCACACACACTCTGGGATTCCCTATCTTTCACACACTCTGGAATTCCGTCTCTCACACACACTCTGGGATTCCCTATCTCTCTCACACACTCTGGGATTCCCTCTCTCACACACACTCTGGGATTCCCTATCTCTCACTCACACTCAGTTATTCCATCATGCACACACACTCTGGGATTCCCTATATCTCACACACACTCTGGGATTCCCGATCTCTCACACACACTCTGGGATACCCCATCTCTCACACACACTCTGGGATTCCCTTTATCTCACACACTCTCTGGGATTCGCTATGTCTCACATACACTCTGGGATTCCCTCTCGCACACACACTCTGGGATTCCCTATCTCTCAAACACACTCTGGGATTCCCGATCTCTCACACATACTCTGGGATTCCCTATCTCTCACATACACTCTGGGATTTCCTCTCGCACATGCACTCTGGGATTCCCTACATCTCACACACACTCTGGGATTCCCGATCTCTCACACATACTCTGGGATTCCCTATCTCTCACATACACTCTGGGATTCCCTCTCGCACACGCACTCTGGGATTCCCTATATCTCACACACACTCTGGGATTCCCTATCTCTCACACACACTCTGGGATTCCCTATCTCTCACTCACACTCAGTTTTCCCTCATGCACACACACTCTGGGATTCCCTATATCTCACACACACTCTGGGATTCCCGATCTCTCACACACACTCTGGGATTCCCCATCTCTCACACTCACTCTGAGATTCCCTATCTCCTACACACACTCTGGGATTCCCTCTCTCACACACACTCTGGAATTCCACATCTCTCACACACACTCTGGGATTCCCTATCTCTCACACACACTCTGGGATTCCCTAACTCTCACACTCACTCTGAGTTTCCCTATCTCCTACACACATTCTGGGATTCCCTCTCTCTCACACTCAGTCTGGGATTCTCTATCTCTCACACACACACTCAGGGATTCCCTATCTCTCACACACACTCTGGAATTCCCTATCACTCACACACACACTCTGGGATTCCCTATCTCTCACACACACTCAGGGATTCCCTATCTCTCACACACATTCTGGGATTCCGTCACACACACTCGGGGAATCCCTATCTTTCACACACGCTCTGGGATTCCCTATCTCTCTCACACACTCTGGGATTCACTATCTCACACA
Organism: Chiloscyllium plagiosum; assembly: GCF_037043375.1. NCBI lineage: Eukaryota > Metazoa > Chordata > Chondrichthyes > Orectolobiformes > Hemiscylliidae > Chiloscyllium > Chiloscyllium plagiosum. The sequence continues at coordinate 6,831,337 of NW_028270192.1, read as the reverse complement.
CACTCTGGTATTCCCGCTCTCTCACACACACTCTGGGATTCCGTCTCTCTCACACACACTCTGGGATTCCGCATCTCTCACAACACACTCTGGGATTCTCTATCTCTCACACACAATCTGGAATACCCTCTCACACACACACTCTGGGATTCCCGCTCTCTCACACACACTCTGGGATTCCGTCTCTCTCACACACACTCTGGGATTCCCTATCTCTCACACTCACTCAAGGATTCCCTATCTCTCACACACACTCTGGGATTCCCTATCTCTCACACTCACTCTGGGAATCCCTATCTCTCACACACACTCTGGGATTCCCTCTCTCACACACACTCTGGAATTCCGCATCTCTCACACACACTCTGGGATTCCCTATCTCTCACTAACACACTGGGATTCCCTCTCTCACACACACCCTGGTATCCAAATATCTCACACACACTCTGGGATTCCCTATCTCTCACAAACTCACTGTGATTCACTCTCTCACACACACTCTGGTATTCCATATCTCACACACACTCTGGGATTCCCTATCTCTCACACACACTCTTAGATTCCCGATCTTTCACACACACTCTGGGATTCCCTATCACTCACACACACTCTGGGATTCCCTATCTCTCACACACTCTCAGGGATTCCCAATCTCTCACACGCACTGCTGGATTCCGTATCTCTCACACACACTCTGGGATTCCCCATCTCACTCACACACTCTGGGATTCCCTATCTCTCACATACACTCTGGTATTCCCTGTCTGTCACACACACTCTGGGATTCCCTCACACACACTCTGGGATTCCCTATTTCACACACACTCTGGGATTCCCTATTTCTCACACACACTCTGGGATTCCCTCTTGCACACACACACTGGGATTTCGTATATCACACACACACTCTGGGATTCCCTATCTCTCACACACACACTGGGATTCCTTATCTCTCACACACACTCTGGGATTCACTACCTCTCACACTCACTCTGAGATTCCCTATATCCTACACACACTCTGGGATTCCCTCTCTCACACACACTCAGTCTGGGATTCCCTATCTCTCACACTCAGTCTGGGATTTCCTATCTCTCACACACACTCAGTGATTCCCTATCTCTCACACACACTGTGGAATTCCCTCTCTCACACACACTCTGGGATTCCCTATCTTTCACACACTCTGGAATTCCGTCTCTCACACACACTCTGGGATTCCCTATCTCTCTCACACACTCTGGGATTCCCTCTCTCACACACACTCTGGGATTCCCTATCTCTCACTCACACACTGGTATTCCCTATATCTCACAAACACTCTGGGACTCTCTGGGATTCTATCACACGCACTGTGGGATTCCCTCGCTCAGACACACTCAGGGATTCCCTATATCTCACACACACTCTGGGATTTGCTATCTCTCACACACACTCTGGGATTCCCTATCTCTCACACACACTCCGGGATTCCGTATCTCTCTCACACACTCTGGGATTCCCTATCTCACACAAACTCTGGGATTCCCTATCTCTCACACACACTGTGGGATTCCCTATCTCTCACACACACTGTGGGATTCCCTATCTCTCACACACACTCTGGGATTCTGCATCTCAGACACACACTTTGGGATTCCCTATCTCTCAGACACACTCTGGAATTCCCTATCTCTCATACACACTCTGGGATTTCCTATCTCTCACACACTCTGGGATTCCCTATCATTCACACACACTCTGGGATACCCAATCTCTCACACACACTCTGGGATTCCCCATCTCTCTCACACAATCTGGGATTCCCTATCTCTCGCCCACACTCTGGGATTCCCTCTCTCACACACTCTCTGGGATTCCCTCACACACACTCTGGGATTCCCTCTCTCACACACACTCTGGGATTCACTATCTCTCACACACACTCTGGGATTCCCTCTTGCACACACACACTAGGATTTCGTATATCTCACACACACTCTGGGATTCCCTATCCCTCATACACACTCTGGGATTCCCTCTTGCACACACACACTGGGATTTCGTATATCTCACACACACTCTGGGATTCCCTATCTCTCACACACACACTGGGATTCCTTATCTCTCACACACACTCTGGGATTCCCTACCTCTCACACTCACTCTGAGATTCCCTATCTTCTACACACACTCTGGGATTCCCTCTCTCACACACATTCTGGAATTCCGCATCTCTCACACACACTCTGGGGTTCCCTATCTCTCATAAACACTCTGGGATTCCCTATCTCACACACACTCAGTCTGGGATTCCCTATCTCTCACACTCAGTCTGGGATTCCCTATCTCTCACACACACTCTGCGATTCCCTATCTCTCACACACACTCTGGAATTCCCTATCACTCACACACACACTCGGGGAATCCCTATCTTTCTCACACACTCTGGGATTCCCTATCTCTCTCACACACTCTGGGATTCACTATCTCACACACACGATCTTGGATTCCCTATCTCTCACACACACTCTGGGATTCCTTCTCTCTCACACACACTCTGGAATTCCGCATCTCTCACACACACTCTGGGATTCCCTATCTCTCACACACAATCTGGAATTCCCTCTCACACACACACACACTCTGGGATTCCCTATCTCTCACACTCACTCAGGGATTCCCTATCTCTCACACACACTCTGGGATTCCCTATCTTTCACACACTCTGGAATTCCGTCTCTCACACACACTCTGGGATTCCCTATCTCTCTCACACACTCTGGGATTCCCTCTCTCACACACACTCTGGGATTCCCTATCTCTCACTCACACTCAGTTATTCCATCATGCACACACACTCTGGGATTCCCTATATCTCACACACACTCTGGGATTCCCGATCTCTCACACACACTCTGGGATACCCCATCTCTCACACACACTCTGGGATTCCCTTTATCTCACACACTCTCTGGGATTCGCTATGTCTCACATACACTCTGGGATTCCCTCTCGCACACACACTCTGGGATTCCCTATCTCTCAAACACACTCTGGGATTCCCGATCTCTCACACATACTCTGGGATTCCCTATCTCTCACATACACTCTGGGATTTCCTCTCGCACATGCACTCTGGGATTCCCTACATCTCACACACACTCTGGGATTCCCGATCTCTCACACATACTCTGGGATTCCCTATCTCTCACATACACTCTGGGATTCCCTCTCGCACACGCACTCTGGGATTCCCTATATCTCACACACACTCTGGGATTCCCTATCTCTCACACACACTCTGGGATTCCCTATCTCTCACTCACACTCAGTTTTCCCTCATGCACACACACTCTGGGATTCCCTATATCTCACACACACTCTGGGATTCCCGATCTCTCACACACACTCTGGGATTCCCCATCTCTCACACTCACTCTGAGATTCCCTATCTCCTACACACACTCTGGGATTCCCTCTCTCACACACACTCTGGAATTCCACATCTCTCACACACACTCTGGGATTCCCTATCTCTCACACACACTCTGGGATTCCCTAACTCTCACACTCACTCTGAGTTTCCCTATCTCCTACACACATTCTGGGATTCCCTCTCTCTCACACTCAGTCTGGGATTCTCTATCTCTCACACACACACTCAGGGATTCCCTATCTCTCACACACACTCTGGAATTCCCTATCACTCACACACACACTCTGGGATTCCCTATCTCTCACACACACTCAGGGATTCCCTATCTCTCACACACATTCTGGGATTCCGTCACACACACTCGGGGAATCCCTATCTTTCACACACGCTCTGGGATTCCCTATCTCTCTCACACACTCTGGGATTCACTATCTCACACACACTCTGGTATTCCCGCTCTCTCACACACACTCTGGGATTCCGTCTCTCTCACACACACTCTGGGATTCCGCATCTCTCACAACACACTCTGGGATTCTCTATCTCTCACACACAATCTGGAATACCCTCTCACACACACACTCTGGGATTCCCGCTCTCTCACACACACTCTGGGATTCCGTCTCTCTCACACACACTCTGGGATTCCCTATCTCTCACACTCACTCAAGGATTCCCTATCTCTCACACACACTCTGGGATTCCCTATCTCTCACACTCACTCTGGGAATCCCTATCTCTCACACACACTCTGGGATTCCCTCTCTCACACACACTCTGGAATTCCGCATCTCTCACACACACTCTGGGATTCCCTATCTCTCACTAACACACTGGGATTCCCTCTCTCACACACACCCTGGTATCCAAATATCTCACACACACTCTGGGATTCCCTATCTCTCACAAACTCACTGTGATTCACTCTCTCACACACACTCTGGTATTCCATATCTCACACACACTCTGGGATTCCCTATCTCTCACACACACTCTTAGATTCCCGATCTTTCACACACACTCTGGGATTCCCTATCACTCACACACACTCTGGGATTCCCTATCTCTCACACACTCTCAGGGATTCCCAATCTCTCACACGCACTGCTGGATTCCGTATCTCTCACACACACTCTGGGATTCCCCATCTCACTCACACACTCTGGGATTCCCTATCTCTCACATACACTCTGGTATTCCCTGTCTGTCACACACACTCTGGGATTCCCTCACACACACTCTGGGATTCCCTATTTCACACACACTCTGGGATTCCCTATTTCTCACACACACTCTGGGATTCCCTCTTGCACACACACACTGGGATTTCGTATATCACACACACACTCTGGGATTCCCTATCTCTCACACACACACTGGGATTCCTTATCTCTCACACACACTCTGGGATTCACTACCTCTCACACTCACTCTGAGATTCCCTATATCCTACACACACTCTGGGATTCCCTCTCTCACACACACTCAGTCTGGGATTCCCTATCTCTCACACTCAGTCTGGGATTTCCTATCTCTCACACACACTCAGTGATTCCCTATCTCTCACACACACTGTGGAATTCCCTCTCTCACACACACTCTGGAATTCCGCATCTCTCACACACACTCTGGGATTACCTATCTCTCATAAACACTCTGGGAATCCCTATCTCACACACACTCAGGGATTCCCCATCTCTCACAAACACTCAGGAATTCCCTCTCACACACACTCTGTGATTCCCTATCACTCACATACACACTCTGGGATTCCCTATCTCTCACACACACTCTGGGATTCCCTATCTCTCTCACACACTCTGGGATTCACTATCTCACACACACTCTGGGATTCCCGCTCTCTCAAACACACTCTGGGATTCCGTCTCTCTCACACACACTCTGGGATTCCGCATCTCATACACACACTCTGGGATTCCCTATCTCTCACACGCAATCTGGAATTCCCTCTCACACACACACTCTGGGATTCCCTATCTCTCACACTCACTCAGGGATTCCCTATCGCTCAAACACACTATGGGATTCCCTATCTCTCACACATTCTGGAATTCCGTCTCTCACACACACTCTGGGATTCCCTATCTCTCACACTCACTCTGGGAATCCCTATCTCTCACACACACTCTGGGATTCCCTCTCTCACACACACTCTGAAATTCCGCATCTCTCACACACACTCTGGGATTCCCTATCTCTCACAAACACTCTGGGATTCCCTCTCTCACACACACTCTGGTATTCCATATCACACACACACTCTGGGATTCCTTATCTCTCACACACACTCTTGGATTCCCTATCTCTCACACACACTCTGGGATTCCCTCTCTCACACACACTCTGGGATTCCCTGTGTCTCACACACACTGGGAGATTCCCGATCTCTCACACACACTCTGGGATTTCCTGTCTCTCACACACTCTGGTATTCCCTATCACTCACACAGACTCTGGGATTCCCTATCTCTCACACACACTCTGGGATTCCCTATGTCTCATACACTCTGGTATTCCCTATCTCTCACACACACTCTGGGACTCTCTGGGATTCTGTCACACGCACTCTGGGATTCCCTCGCTCAGACACACTCAGGGATTCCCTATATCTCACACACACTCTGGGATTCGCAATCTTTCACACACACTCTGGGATTCCCTATCTCTCACACACACTCCGGGATTCCGTATCTCTCTCACACACTCTGGGATTCCCTATCTCACACAAACTCTGGGATTCCCTATCTCTCACACTCACTGTGGGATTCCCTATCTCTCGCACACACTGTGGGATTCCCTATCTTTCACACTCACTCTGGGATTCCCTATCTTTCACACACACTCTGGGATTCCGCATCTCTGACACACAATTTGGGATTCCCTATCTCTCACACACACTCTGGGATTCCCTATCTCTCATACACACTCTGGGATTTCCTATCTCTCACACACTCTGGGATTCCCTATCATTCACACACACTCTGGGATTCCCTATCTCTCACACATACTCTGGGATTCCCTATCTCTCACACACACTCTGGGATTCTCTATCTCTCACACACACTCTAGGATTCCTTATCTCTCACACACACTCTGGGATTCCCTATCTCTCTCACACACTCTGGGATTCCCTAATGTCTCACACACACTCTGGGATTCCCTATCTCTCACACACACTCTGGGATTCTCTATCTCTCACACATACTCTGGGATTCCCTATCTCTCACTCACACTCTTGGATTCCCTTTCTCTCTCACACAATCTGGGATACCCAATCTCTCACACACTCTCTGGGATTACCAATCTCTCACACGCACTCTGGGATTCCCTATCTATCACACACACTCTGGGATTCCCCATCTCTCTCACACAATCTGGGATTCCCTATCACTCACACACACTTTGGGATTCCCTCTCTCACACACACTCTGGGATTCCCTCACACACACTCTGGGATTCCCTATTTCACACACACTCTGGGATTCCCTATCTCTCACACACACTCTGGGATTCCCTCTTGCACACACACACTGGGATTTCGTATATCTCACACACACTCTGGGATTCCCTATCCCTCACACACACTCTGGGATTCCCTCTTGCACACACACACTGGGATTTCGTATATCTCACACACACTCTGGGTTTCCCTATCTCTCTCACACACACTGGGATTCCTTATCTCTCACACACACTCTGGGATTCCCTACCTCTCACACTCACTCTGAGATTCCCTATCTCCTACACACACTCTGGGATTCCCTCTCTCACACACATTCTGGAATTCCGCATCTCTCACACACACTCTGGGATTCCCTATCTCTCATAAACACTCTGGGATTCCCTATCTCACACACACTCAGTCTGGGATTCCCTATCTCTCACACTCAGTCTGGGATTCCCTATCTCTCACACACACTCTGCGATTCCCTATCTATCACACACACTCTGGAATTCCCTATCACTCACACACACACTCGGGGAATCCCTATCTTTCTCACACACTCTGGGATTACCTATCTCTCTCACACACTCTGGGATTCACTATCTCACACACACGATCTGGGATTCCCTATCTCTCACACACACTCTGGGATTCCTTCTCTCTCACACACACTCTGGAATTCCGCATCTCTCACACACACTCTGGGATTCCCTATCTCTCACACACAATCTGGAATTCCCTCTCACACACACACACACACACTCTGGGATTCCCTATCTCTCACACTCACTCAGGGATTCCCTATCTCTCACACACACTCTGGGATTCCCTATCTTTCACACACTCTGGAATTCCGTCTCTCACACACACTCTGGAATTCCCTATCTCTCTCACACACTCTGGGATTCCCTCTCTCACACACACTCTGGGATTCCCTATCTCTCACTCACACTCTGGTATTCCCTATATCTCACAAACACTCTGGGACTCTCTGGGATTCTATCACACACACTCTGGGATTCCCTATCTCTCACACACAATCTGGAATTCCCTCTCACACACACACACACACACTCTGGGATTCCCTATCTCTCACACTCACTCAGGGATTCCCTATCTCTCACACACACTCTGGGATTCCCTATCTTTCACACACTCTGGAATTCCGTCTCTCACACACACTCTGGGATTCCCTATCTCTCTCACACACTCTGGGATTCCCTCTCTCACACACACTCTGGGATTCCCTATCTCTCACTCACACTCAGTTATTCCATCATGCACACACACTCTGGGATTCCCTATATCTCACACACACTCTGGGATTCCCGATCTCTCACACACACTCTGGGATACCCCATCTCTCACACACACTCTGGGATTCCCTTTATCTCACACACTCTCTGGGATTCGCTATGTCTCACATACACTCTGGGATTCCCTCTCGCACACACACTCTGGGATTCCCTATCTCTCAAACACACTCTGGGATTCCCGATCTCTCACACATACTCTGGGATTCCCTATCTCTCACATACACTCTGGGATTCCCTCTCGCACACGCACTCTGGGATTCCCTACATCTCACACACACTCTGGGATTCCCGATCTCTCACACATACTCTGGGATTCCCTATCTCTCACATACACTCTGGGATTCCCTCTCGCACACGCACTCTGGGATTCCCTATATCTCACACACACTCTGGGATTCCCTATCTCTCACACACACTCTGGGATTCCCTATCTCTCACTCACATTCAGTTATTCCCTCATGCACACACACTCTGGGATTCCCTATATCTCACACACACTCTGGGATTCCCGATCTCTCACACACACTCTGGGATTCCCCATCTCTCACACTCACTCTGAGATTCCCTATCTCCTACACACACTCTGGGATTCCCTCTCTCACACACACTCTGGAATTCCACATCTCTCACACACACTCTGGGATTCCCTATCTCTCACACACACTCTGGGATTTCCTAACTCTCACACTCACTCTGAGTTTCCCTATCTCCTACACACATTCTGGGATTCCCTCTCTCTCACACTCAGTCTGGGATTCTCTATCTCTCACACACACACTCAGGGATTCCCTATCTCTCACACACACTCTGGAATTCCCTATCACTCACACACACACTCTGGGATTCCCTATCTCTCACACACACTCAGGGATTCCCTATCTCTCACAATGATTCTGGGATTCCGTCACACACACTCGGGGAATCCCTATCTTTCACACACGCTCTGGGATTCCCTATCTCTCTCACACACTCTGGGATTCACTATCTCACACACACTCTGGTATTCCCGCTCTCTCACACTCACTCTGGGATTCCGTCTCTCTCACACACACTCTGGGATTCTCTATCTCTCACACACAATCTGGAATACCCTCTCACACACACACTCTGGGATTCCCGCTCTCTCACACACACTCTGGGATTCCGTCTCTCTCACACACACTCTGGGATTCCCTATCTCTCACACTCACTCAGGGATTCCCTATCTCTCACACACACTCTGGGATTCCCTATCTCTCACACTCACTCTGGGAATCCCTATCTCTCACACACACTCTGGGATTCCCTCTTTCACACACACTCTGGAATTCCGCATCTCTCACACACACTCTGGGATTCCCTATCTCTCACTAACACACTGGGATTCCCTCTCTCACACACACCCTGGTATTCCATATCTCACACACACTCTGGGATTCCCTATCTCTCACAAACTCACTGTGATTCACTCTCTCACACACACTCTGGTATTCCATATCTCACACACACTCTGGGATTCCCTATCTCTCACACACACTCTTAGATTCCCGATCTTTCACACACACTCTGGGATTCCCTATTACTCACACACACTCTGGGATTCCCTATCTCTCTCACACTCTCAGGGATTCCCAATCTCTCACACGCACTGCTGGATTCCGTATCTCTCACACACACTCTGGGATTCCCCATCTCACTCACACACTCTGGGATTCCCTATCTCTCACATACACTCTGGTATTCCCTGTCTGTCACACACACTCTGGGATTCCCTCACACACACTCTGGGATTCCCTATTTCACACACACTCTGGGATTCCCTATTTCTCACACACACTCTGGGATTCCCTCTTGCACACACACACTGGGATTTCGTATATCATACACACACTCTGGGATTCCCTATCTCTCACACACACACTGGGATTCCTTATCTCTCACACACACTCTGGGATTCCCTACCTCTCACACTCACTCTGAGATTCCCTATATCCTACACACACTCTGGGATTCCCTCTCTCACACACATTCTGGAATTCCGCATCTCTCACACACACTCTGGGATTCCCTATCTCACACACACTCAGTCTGGGATTCCCTATCTCTCACACTCAGTCTGGGATTCCCTATCTCTCACACACACTCAGCGATTCCCTATCTCTCACACACACTGTGGAATTCCCTCTCTCACACACACTCTGGAATTCCGCATCTCTCACACACACTCTGGGATTACCTATCTCTCATAAACACTCTGGGAATCCCTATCTCACACACACTCAGGGATTCCCCATCTCTCACAAACACTCAGGAATTCCCTCTCACACACACTCTGTGATTCCCTATCACTCACATACACACTCTGGGATTCCCTATCTCTCACACACACTCTGGGATTCCCTATCTCTCTCACACACTCTGGGATTCACTATCTCACACACACTCTGGGATTCCCGCTCTCTCAAACACACTCTGGGATTCCGTCTCTCTCACACACACTCTGGGATTCCTCATCTCTCACACACACTCTGGGATTCCCTATCTCTTACACGCAATCTGGAATTCCCCCTCACACACACACTCTGGGATTCCCTATCTCTCACACTCACTCAGGGATTCCCTATCGCTCAAACACACTATGGGATTCCCTATCTCTCACACATTCTGGAATTCCGTCTCTCACACATACTCTGGGATTCCCTATCTCTCACACTCACTCTGGGAATCCCTATCTCTCACACACACTCTGGGATTCCCTCTCTCACACACACTCTGAAATTCCGCATCTCTCACACACACTCTGGGATTCCCTATCTCTCACAAACACTCTGGGATTCCCTCTCTCACACACACTCTGGTATTCCATATCACACACACACTCTGGGATTCCTTATCTCTCACACACACTCTTGGATTCCCTATCTCTCACACACACTCTGGGATTCCCTCTCTCACACACACTCTGGGATTCCCTGTGTCTCACACACACTGGGAGATTCCCGATCTCTCACACACACTCTGGGATTTCCTATCTCTCACACACTCTGGTATTCCCTATCACTCACACAGACTCTGGGATTCCCTATCTCTCACACACACTCTGGGATTCCCTATGTCTCATACACTCTGGTATTCCCTATCTCTCACACACACTCTGGGACTCTCTGGGATTCTGTCACACGCACTCTGGGATTCCCTCGCTCAGACACACTCAGGGATTCCCTATATCTCACACACACTCTGGGATTCGCTATCTCTCACACACACTCTGGGATTCCCTATCTCTCACACACACTCCGGGATTCCGTATCTCTCTCACACACTCTGGGATTCCCTATCTCACACAAACTCTGGGATTCCCTATCTCTCACACTCACTGTGGGATTCCCTATCTCTCACACACACTGTGGGATTCCCTATCTTTCACACTCACTCTGGGATTCCCTATCTTTCACACACACTCTGGGATTCCGCATCTCTGACACACACTTTGGGATTCCCTATCTCTCACACACACTCTGGGATTTCCTATCTCTCATACACACTCTGGGATTTCCTATCTCTCACACACTCTGGGATTCCCTATCATTCACACACACTCTGGGATTCCCTATCTCTCACACATACTCTGGGATTCCCTATCTCTCACACACACTCTGGGATTCTCTATCTCTCACACACACTCTAGGATTCCTTATCTCTCACACACACTCTGGGATTCCCTATCTCTCTCACACACTCTGGGATTCCCTAATCTCTCACACACACTCTGGGATTCCCTATCTCTCACACACACTCTTGGATTCCCTTTCTCTCTCACACAATCTGGGATACCCAATCTCTCACACACTCTCTGGGATTCCCAATCTCTCACACGTACTCTGGGATTCCCTATCTCTCACACACACTCTGGGATTCCCCATCTCTCTCACACAATCTGGGATTCCCTATCACTCACACACACTTTGGGATTCCCTCTCTCACACACTCTCTGGGATTCTCTATCTCTCACACATACTCTGGGATTCCCTATCTCTCACTCACACTCTTGGATTCCCTTTCTCTCTCACACAATCTGGGATACCCAATCTCTCACACACTCTCTGGGATTCCCAATCTCTCACACGTACTCTGGGATTCCCTATCTCTCACACACACTCTGGGATTCCCCATCTCTCTCACACAATCTGGGATTCCCTATCACTCACACACACTTTGGGATTCCCTCTCTCACACACTCTCTGGGATTCCCTCACACACACTCTGGGATTCCCTATTTCACACACACTCTGGGATTCCCTATCTCTCACACACACTCTGGGATTCCCTCTTGCACACACACACTGGGATTTCGTATATCTCACACACACTCTGGGATTCCCTATCCCTCACACACACTCTGGGATTCCCTCTTGCACACACACACTGGGATTTCGTATATCTCACACACACTCTGGGTTTCCCTATCTCTCACACACACACTGGGATTCCTTATCTCTCACACACACTCTGGGATTCCCTACCTCTCACACTCACTCTGAGATTCCCTATCTCCTACACACACTCTGGGATTCCCTCTCTCACACACATTCTGGAATTCCGCATCTCTCACACACACTCTGGGATTCCCTATCTCTCATAAACACTCTGGGATTCCCTATCTCTCACACACACTCAGTCTGGGATTCCCTATCTCTCACACTCAGTCTGGGATTCCCTATCTCTCACACACACTCTGCGATTCCCTATCTATCACACACACTCTGGAATTCCCTATCACTCACACACACACTCGGGGAATCCCTATCTTTCTCACACACTCTGGGATTACCTATCTCTCTCACACACTCTGGGATTCACTATCTCACACACACGATCTGGGATTCCCTATCTCTCACACACACTCTGGGATTCCTTCTCTCTCACACACACTCTGGAATTCCGCATCTCTCACACACACTCTGGGATTCCCTATCTCTCACACACAATCTGGAATTCCCTCTCACACACACACACACACTCTGGGATTCCCTATCTCTCACACTCACTCAGGGATTCCCTATCTCTCACACACACTCTGGGATTCCCTATCTTTCACACACTCTGGAATTCCGTCTCTCACACACACTCTGGAATTCCCTATCTCTCTCACACACTCTGGGATTCCCTCTCTCACACACACTCTGGGATTCCCTACCTCTCACTCACACTCAGTTATTCCATCATGCACACACACTCTGGGATTCCCTATATCTCACACACACTCTGGGATTCCCGATCTCTCACACACACTCTGGGATACCCCATCTCTCACACACACTCTGGGATTCCCTATATCTCACACACTCTCTGGGATTCGCTATGTCTCACATACACTCTGGGATTCCCTCTCGCTCTCACACACTCTGGGATACCCAATCTCTCACACACTCTCTGGGATTCCCGATCTCTCACACACACTCTGGGATTCCCTATCTCTCACACACACTCTGGAATTCCCTCACTCTCTCTCACACAGACTCTGGGATTCCCTATCTCTCACACACACTCAGGGATTCCCTATCTCTCACACACACTCTGGGATTCCGACACACACACTCGGGGAATCCCGCTCTTTCTCACACACTCTGGGATTCACTATCTCTCTCACACACTCTGGGATTCACTATCTCAAACACACTCTGGGATTCCCGATCTCTCACACACACTCTGGGATTTCCTATCTCTCACACACTCTGGTATTCCCTATCACTCACACACACTCTGGGATTCCCTATCTCTCACACACACTCTGGGATTCCCTATCTCTCATACACTCTGGTATTCCCTATCTCTCACACACACTCTGGGACTCTCTGGGATTCTATCACACACACTCTGAGATTCCCTCGCTCAGACACACTCAGGGATTCCCTATATCTCACACACACTCTGTGATTCGCTATCTCTCACACACACTCTGGGATTCCCTATCCCTCACACACACTCCGGGATTCCGTATCTCTCTCACACACTCTGGGATTTCCTATCTCACACAAACTCTGGGATTCCCTATCTCTCACACACGATCTGGGATTCCCTATCTCTCACACACACTGTGGGATTCCCTATCCCTCACACTCACTCTGGGATTCCCTATCTCTCACACACACTCTGGGATTCCCTATCTCTGACGTACACTTTGGGATTCCCTATCTCTCACACACACTCTGGGATTCCCTATCTCTCATACACACTCTGGGATTCCCTCTCTCACACACACTCTGGGATTTCCTGTGTCTCACACACACTCTGGGATTCCCTATCTCTCTCACACACTCTGGGATTCCCTATCTCTCACACACACTCTGGGATTCCCTATCTCTCACACATACTCTGGGATTCCCTATCTCTCACACACACTCTGGGATTCTCTATCTCTCACACACACTCTAGGATTCCTTATCTCTCACACACACTCTGGGATTCCGTATCTCTCTCACACACTCTGGGATTCCCTAATCTCTCACACACACTCTGGGATTCCCTATCTCTCACACACACTCTGCGATTCTCTATCTCTCACACACACTCTGGGATTCCCTATCTCTCACTCACACTCTTGGATTCCCTTTCTCTCTCACACACTCTGGGATACCCAATCTCTCACACACTCTCTGGGATTCCCGATCTCTCACACACACTCTGGGATTCCCTATCTCTCACACACACTCTGGGATTCCCCATCTCTCTCACACAATCTGGGATTCCCTATCTCTCACACACACTCTGGGATTCCCTCTCTCTCACACACACTCTGGGAATCCCTCACACACACTCTGGGATTCCCTATTTCACACACACTCTGGGATTCCCTATCTCTCACACACACTCTAGGATTCTCTCTTGCACAAACACTCTGGGATTCCCTATCTCTCACACACACTCTGGGATTCCCTATCTCTCACACACACTCTGGGATTCCCAACCTCTCACACTCACTCTGAGATTCCCTATCTCCTACAAACACTCTGGGATTCCCTCTCTCACACACACTCTGGAATTCCGCACCTCTCACACACACTCTGGGATTCCCTATCTCTCATAAACACTCTGGGATTCCATATCTCACACACACTCAGGGATTCCCTATCTCTCACAAACACTCTGGAATTCCCTCTCACACACACTCTGGGATTCCCTCTCTCTCACACTCAGTCTGGGATTCCCTATATCTCACACACACTCTGGAATTCCCTATCACTCACACACACACTCTGGGATTCCCTATCTCTCACACACACTCTGGCATTCCCTATCTCTCACACACATTCTGGGATTCCGTCACACACACTCGGGGAATCCCTATCTTTCACACACGCTCTGGGATTCCCTATCTCCCTCACACACTCTGGGATTGACTATCTCACACACACTCTGGGATTCCGCATCTCTCACACACACTCTGGGATTCCCTATTTCACACACACTGTGGGATTCCCTATCTCTCACACACACTCTGGGATTCTCTCTTGCACACACACTCTGGGATTCCCTATCTCTCACACACACTCCGGGATTCCGTATCTCTCTCACACACTCTGGGATTTCCTATCTCACACAAACTCTGGGATTCCCTATCTCTCACACACGATCTGGGATTCCCTATCTCTCACACACACTGTGGGATTCCCTATCCCTCACACTCACTCTGGGATTCCCTATCTGTCACACACACTCTGGGATTTCTTATCTCTGACACACACTTTGGGATTCCCTATCTCTCACACACGCTCTGGGATTCCCTATCTCTCATACACACTCTGGGATTCCCTCTCTCACACACTCTCTGGGATTTCCTGTGTCTCACACACACTCTGGGATTCCCTATCTCTCACACACTCTGGGATTCCCTATCACTCACACACACTCTGGGATTCCCTATCTCTCACACACACTCTGGGATTCCCTAACTCTCACACACACTCTGGGATTCTCTATCTCTCACACACACTCTAGGATTCCTTATCTCTCACACACACTCTGGGATTCCGTATCTCTCTCACACACTCTGGGATTCCCTAATCTCTCACACACACTCTGGGTTTCCCTATCTCTCACACACACTCTGCGATTCTCTATCTCTCACACACACTCTGGGATTCCCTATCTCTCACTCACACTCTTGGATTCCCTTTCTCTCTCACACACTCTGGGATACCCAATCTCTCACACACTCTCTGGGATTCCCGATCTCTCACACACACTCTGGGATTCCCTATCTCTCACACACACTCTGGAATTCCCTCACTCTCTCTCACACAGACTCTGGGATTCCCTATCTCTCACACACACTCAGGGATTCCCTATCTCTCACACACGCTCTGGGATTCCCTATCTCTCATACACACTCTGGGATTCCCTCTCTCACACACTCTCTGGGATTTCCTGTGTCTCACACACACTCTGGGATTCCCTATCTCTCACACACTCTGGGATTCCCTATCACTCACACACACTCTGGGATTCCCTATCTCTCACACACACTCTGGGATTCCCTATCTCTCACACACACTCTGGGATTCTCTATCTCTCACACACACTCTAGGATTCCTTATCTCTCACACACACTCTGGGATTCCGTATCTCTCTCACACACTCTGGGATTCCCTAATCTCTCACACACACTCTGGGTTTCCCTATCTCTCACACACACTCTGCGATTCTCTATCTCTCACACACATTCTGGGATTCCCTATCTCTCACTCACACTCTTGGATTCCCTTTCTCTCTCACACACTCTGGGATACCCAATCTCTCACACACTCTCTGGGATTCCCGATCTCTCACACACACTCTGGGATTCCCTATCTCTCACACACACTCTGGAATTCCCTCACTCTCTCTCACACAGACTCTGGGATTCCCTATCTCTCACACACACTCAGGGATTCCCTATCTCTCACACACGCTCTGAGATTCCCTATGTCTCATACACACTCTGGGATTCCCTCTCTCACACACTCTCTGGGATTTCCTGTGTCTCACACACACTCTGGGATTCCCTATCTCTCACACACTCTGGGATTCCCTATCACTCACACACACTCTGGGATTCCCTATCTCTCACACACACTCTGGGATTCCCTATCTCTCACACACACTCTGGGATTCTCTATCTCTCACACACACTCTAGGATTCCTTATCTCTCACACACACTCTGGGATTCCGTATCTCTCTCACACACTCTGGGATTCCCTAATCTCTCACACACACTCTGGGATTCCCTACCTCTCACACACACTCTGCGATTCTCTATCTCTCACACACACTCTGGGATTCCCTATCTCTCACTCACACTCTTGGATTCCCTTTCTCTCTCACACACTCTGGGATACCCAATCTCTCACACACTCTCTGGGATTCCCGATCTCTCACACACACTCTGGGATTCCCTATCTCTCACACACACTCTGGAATTCCCTCACTCTCTCTCACACAGACTCTGGGATTCCCTATCTCTCACACACACTCAGGGATTCCCTATCTCTCACACATACTCTGGGATTCCGACACACACACTCGGGGAATCCCGCTCTTTCTCACACACTCTGGGATTCACTATCACTCTCACACACTCTGGGATTCACTATCTCAAACACACTCTGGGATTCCCGATCTCTCACACACACTCTGGGATTTCCTATCTCTCACACACTCTGGTATTCCCTATCACTCACACACACTCTGGGATTCCCTATCTCTCACACACACTCTGGGATTCCCTATCTCTCATACACTCTGGTATTCCCTATCTCTCACACACACTCTGGGACTCTCTGGGATTCTATCACACACACTCTGGGATTCCCTCTCTCACACACACTCTGGTATTCCCTATCTCTCGCACACACTCTGGTATTCCCTATCTCTCGCACACACTCTGGGATTTCCTATCTCTCACACACTCTGGTATTCCCTATCACTCACACACACTCTGGGATTCCCTATCTCTCACACTCACTCTGGGAATCCCTATCTCTCACACACACTCTGGGATTCCCTCTTTCACACACACTCTGGAATTCCGCATCTCTCACACACACTCTGGGATTCCCTATCTCTCACTAACACACTGGGATTCCCTCTCTCACACACACCCTGGTATTCCATATCTCACACACACTCTGGGATTCCCTATCTCTCACAAACTCACTGTGATTCACTCTCTCACACACACTCTGGTATTCCATATCTCACACACACTCTGGGATTCCCTATCTCTCACACACACTCTTAGATTCCCGATCTTTCACACACACTCTGGGATTCCCTATTACTCACACACACTCTGGGATTCCCTATCTCTCTCACACTCTCAGGGATTCCCAATCTCTCACACGCACTGCTGGATTCCGTATCTCTCACACACACTCTGGGATTCCCCATCTCACTCACACACTCTGGGATTCCCTATCTCTCA
Organism: Chiloscyllium plagiosum; assembly: GCF_037043375.1. Classification (NCBI taxonomy): domain Eukaryota; kingdom Metazoa; phylum Chordata; class Chondrichthyes; order Orectolobiformes; family Hemiscylliidae; genus Chiloscyllium; species Chiloscyllium plagiosum. Next base: position 6,812,694 of record NW_028270192.1, on the reverse strand, counting down.
CATACACTCTGGTATTCCCTGTCTGTCACACACACTCTGGGATTCCCTCACACACACTCTGGGATTCCCTATTTCACACACACTCTGGGATTCCCTATTTCTCACACACACTCTGGGATTCCCTCTTGCACACACACACTGGGATTTCGTATATCACACACACACTCTGGGATTCCCTATCTCTCACACACACACTGGGATTCCTTATCTCTCACACACACTCTGGGATTCCCTACCTCTCACACTCACTCTGAGATTCCCTATATCCTACACACACTCTGGGATTCCCTCTCTCACACACATTCTGGAATTCCGCATCTCTCACACACACTCTGGGATTCCCTATCTCACACACACTCAGTCTGGGAGTCCCTATCTCTCACACTCAGTCTGGGATTCCCTATCTCTCACACACACTCAGCGATTCCCTATCTCTCACACACACTGTGGAATTCCCTCTCTCACACACACTCTGGAATTCCGCATCTCTCACACACACTCTGGGATTACCTATCTCTCATAAACACTCTGGGAATCCCTATCTCACACACACTCAGGGATTCCCCATCTCTCACAAACACTCAGGAATTCCCTCTCACACACACTCTGTGATTCCCTATCACTCACATACACACTCTGGGATTCCCTATCTCTCACACACACTCTGGGATTCCCTATCTCTCTCACACACTCTGGGATTCACTATCTCACACACACTCTGGGATTCCCGCTCTCTCAAACACACTCTGGGATTCCGTCTCTCTCACACACACTCTGGGATTCCTCATCTCTCACACACACTCTGGGATTCCCTATCTCTTACACGCAATCTGGAATTCCCCCTCACACACACACTCTGGGATTCCCTATCTCTCACACTCACTCAGGGATTCCCTATCGCTCAAACACACTATGGGATTCCCTATCTCTCACACATTCTGGAATTCCGTCTCTCACACATACTCTGGGATTCCCTATCTCTCACACTCACTCTGGGAATCCCTATCTCACACACACTCTGAAATTCCGCATCTCTCACACACACTCTGGGATTCCCTATCTCTCACAAACACTCTGGGATTCCCTCTCTCACACACACTCTGGTATTCCATATCACACACACACTCTGGGATTCCTTATCTCTCACACACACTCTTGGATTCTCTATCTCTCACACACACTCTGGGATTCCCTCTCTCACACACACTCTGGGATTCCCTGTGTCTCACACACACTGGGAGATTCCCGATCTCTCACACACACTCTGGGATTTCCTATCTCTCACACACTCTGGTATTCCCTATCACTCACACAGACTCTGGGATTCCCTATCTCTCACACACACTCTGGGATTCCCTATGTCTCATACACTCTGGTATTCCCTATCTCTCACACACACTCTGGGACTCTCTGGGATTCTGTCACACGCACTCTGGGATTCCCTCGCTCAGACACACTCAGGGATTCCCTATATCTCACACACACTCTGGGATTCGCTATCTCTCACACACACTCTGGGATTCCCTATCTCTCACACACACTCCGGGATTCCGTATCTCTCTCACACACTCTGGGATTCCCTATCTCACACAAACTCTGGGATTCCCTATCTCTCACACTCACTGTGGGATTCCCTATCTCTCACACACACTGTGGGATTCCCTATCTTTCACACTCACTCTGGGATTCCCTATCTTTCACACACACTCTGGGATTCCGCATCTCTGACACACACTTTGTGATTCCCTATCTCTCACACACACTCTGGGATTTCCTATCTCTCATACACACTCTGGGATTTCCTATCTCTCACACACTCTGGGATTCCCTATCATTCACACACACTCTGGGATTCCCTATCTCTCACACATACTCTGGGATTCCCTATCTCTCACACACACTCTGGGATTCTCTATCTCTCACACACACTCTAGGATTCCTTATCTCTCACACACACTCTGGGATTCCCTATCTCTCTCACACACTCTGGGATTCCCTAATCTCTCACACACACTCTGGGATTCCCTATCTCTCACACACACTCTTGGATTCCCTTTCTCTCTCACACAATCTGGGATACCCAATCTCTCACACACTCTCTGGGATTCCCAATCTCTCACACGTACTCTGGGATTCCCTATCTCTCACACACACTCTGGGATTCCCCATCTCTCTCACACAATCTGGGATTCCCTATCACTCACACACACTTTGGGATTCCCTCTCTCACACACTCTCTGGGATTCTCTATCTCTCACACATACTCTGGGATTCCCTATCTCTCACTCACACTCTTGGATTCCCTTTCTCTCTCACACAATCTGGGATACCCAATCTCTCACACACTCTCTGGGATTCCCAATCTCTCACACGTACTCTGGGATTCCCTATCTCTCACACACACTCTGGGATTCCCCATCTCTCTCACACAATCTGGGATTCCCTATCACTCACACACACTTTGGGATTCCCTCTCTCACACACTCTCTGGGATTCCCTCACACACACTCTGGGATTCCCTATTTCACACACACTCTGGGATTCCCTATCTCTCACACACACTCTGGGATTCCCTCTTGCACACACACACTGGGATTTCGTATATCTCACACACACTCTGGGATTCCCTATCCCTCACACACACTCTGGGATTCCCTCTTGCACACACACACTGGGATTTCGTATATCTCACACACACTCTGGGTTTCCCTATCTCTCACACACACACTGGGATTCCTTATCTCTCACACACACTCTGGGATTCCCTACCTCTCACACTCACTCTGAGATTCCCTATCTCCTACACACACTCTGGGATTCCCTCTCTCACACACATTCTGGAATTCCGCATCTCTCACACACACTCTGGGATTCCCTATCTCTCATAAACACTCTGGGATTCCCTATCTCTCACACACACTCAGTCTGGGATTCCCTATCTCTCACACTCAGTCTGGGATTCCCTATCTCTCACACACACTCTGCGATTCCCTATCTATCACACACACTCTGGAATTCCCTATCACTCACACACACACTCGGGGAATCCCTATCTTTCTCACACACTCTGGGATTACCTATCTCTCTCACACACTCTGGGATTCACTATCTCACACACACGATCTGGGATTCCCTATCTCTCACACACACTCTGGGATTCCTTCTCTCTCACACACACTCTGGAATTCCGCATCTCTCACACACACTCTGGGATTCCCTATCTCTCACACACAATCTGGAATTCCCTCTCACACACACACACACACTCTGGGATTCCCTATCTCTCACACTCACTCAGGGATTCCCTATCTCTCACACACACTCTGGGATTCCCTATCTTTCACACACTCTGGAATTCCGTCTCTCACACACACTCTGGAATTCCCTATCTCTCTCACACACTCTGGGATTCCCTCTCTCACACACACTCTGGGATTCCCTACCTCTCACTCACACTCAGTTATTCCATCATGCACACACACTCTGGGATTCCCTATATCTCACACACACTCTGGGATTCCCGATCTCTCACACACACTCTGGGATACCCCATCTCTCACACACACTCTGGGATTCCCTATATCTCACACACTCTCTGGGATTCGCTATGTCTCACATACACTCTGGGATTCCCTCTCGCTCTCACACACTCTGGGATACCCAATCTCTCACACACTCTCTGGGATTCCCGATCTCTCACACACACTCTGGGATTCCCTATCTCTCACACACACTCTGGAATTCCCTCACTCTCTCTCACACAGACACTGGGATTCCCTATCTCTCACACACACTCAGGGATTCCCTATCTCTCACACACACTCTGGGATTCCGACACACACACTCGGGGAATCCCGCTCTTTCTCACACACTCTGGGATTCACTATCTCTCTCACACACTCTGGGATTCACTATCTCAAACACACTCTGGGATTCCCGATCTCTCACACACACTCTGGGATTTCCTATCTCTCACACACTCTGGTATTCCCTATCACTCACACACACTCTGGGATTCCCTATCTCTCACACACACTCTGGGATTCCCTATCTCTCATACACTCTGGTATTCCCTATCTCTCACACACACTCTGGGACTCTCTGGGATTCTATCACACACACTCTGAGATTCCCTCGCTCAGACACACTCAGGGATTCCCTATATCTCACACACACTCTGTGATTCGCTATCTCTCACACACACTCTGGGATTCCCTATCCCTCACACACACTCCGGGATTCCGTATCTCTCTCACACACTCTGGGATTTCCTATCTCACACAAACTCTGGGATTCCCTATCTCTCACACACGATCTGGGATTCCCTATCTCTCACACACACTGTGGGATTCCCTATCTCTGACGTACACTTTGGGATTCCCTATCTCTCACACACACTCTGGGATTCCCTATCTCTCACACACACTCTGGGATTCCCTATCTCTGACGTACACTTTGGGATTCCCTATCTCTCACACACACTCTGGGATTCCCTATCTCTCATACACACTCTGGGATTCCCTCTCTCACACACACTCTGGGATTTCCTGTGTCTCACACACACTCTGGGATTCCCTATCTCTCTCACACACTCTGGGATTCCCTATCTCTCACACACACTCTGGGATTCCCTATCTCTCACACATACTCTGGGATTCCCTATCTCTCACACACACTCTGGGATTCTCTATCTCTCACACACACTCTAGGATTCCTTATCTCTCACACACACTCTGGGATTCCGTATCTCTCTCACACACTCTGGGATTCCCTAATCTCTCACACACACTCTGGGATTCCCTATCTCTCACACACACTCTGCGATTCTCTATCTCTCACACACACTCTGGGATTCCCTATCTCTCACTCACACTCTTGGATTCCCTTTCTCTCTCACACACTCTGGGATACCCAATCTCTCACACACTCTCTGGGATTCCCGATCTCTCACACACACTCTGGGATTCCCTATCTCTCACACACACTCTGGGATTCCCCATCTCTCTCACACAATCTGGGATTCCCTATCTCTCACACACACTCTGGGATTCCCTCTCTCTCACACACACTCTGGGAATCCCTCACACACACTCTGGGATTCCCTATTTCACACACACTCTGGGATTCCCTATCTCTCACACACACTCTAGGATTCTCTCTTGCACAAACACTCTGGGATTCCCTATCTCTCACACACACTCTGGGATTCCCTATCTCTCACACACACTCTGGGATTCCCAACCTCTCACACTCACTCTGAGATTCCCTATCTCCTACAAACACTCTGGGATTCCCTCTCTCACACACACTCTGGAATTCCGCACCTCTCACACACACTCTGGGATTCCCTATCTCTCATAAACACTCTGGGATTCCATATCTCACACACACTCAGGGATTCCCTATCTCTCACAAACACTCTGGAATTCCCTCTCACACACACTCTGGGATTCCCTCTCTCTCACACTCAGTCTGGGATTCCCTATATCTCACACACACTCTGGAATTCCCTATCACTCACACACACACTCTGGGATTCCCTATCTCTCACACACACTCTGGCATTCCCTATCTCTCACACACATTCTGGGATTCCGTCACACACACTCGGGGAATCCCTATCTTTCACACACGCTCTGGGATTCCCTATCTCCCTCACACACTCTGGGATTGACTATCTCACACACACTCTGGGATTCCGCATCTCTCACACACACTCTGGGATTCCCTATTTCACACACACTGTGGGATTCCCTATCTCTCACACACACTCTGGGATTCTCTCTTGCACACACACTCTGGGATTCCCTATCTCTCACACACACTCCGGGATTCCGTATCTCTCTCACACACTCTGGGATTTCCTATCTCACACAAACTCTGGGATTCCCTATCTCTCACACACGATCTGGGATTCCCTATCTCTCACACACACTGTGGGATTCCCTATCCCTCACACTCACTCTGGGATTCCCTATCTGTCACACACACTCTGGGATTTCTTATCTCTGACACACACTTTGGGATTCCCTATCTCTCACACACGCTCTGGGATTCCCTATCTCTCATACACACTCTGGGATTCCCTCTCTCACACACTCTCTGGGATTTCCTGTGTCTCACACACACTCTGGGATTCCCTATCTCTCACACACTCTGGGATTCCCTATCACTCACACACACTCTGGGATTCCCTATCTCTCACACACACTCTGGGATTCCCTAACTCTCACACACACTCTGGGATTCTCTATCTCTCACACACACTCTAGGATTCCTTATCTCTCACACACACTCTGGGATTCCGTATCTCTCTCACACACTCTGGGATTCCCTAATCTCTCACACACACTCTGGGTTTCCCTATCTCTCACACACACTCTGCGATTCTCTATCTCTCACACACACTCTGGGATTCCCTATCTCTCACTCACACTCTTGGATTCCCTTTCTCTCTCACACACTCTGGGATACCCAATCTCTCACACACTCTCTGGGATTCCCGATCTCTCACACACACTCTGGGATTCCCTATCTCTCACACACACTCTGGAATTCCCTCACTCTCTCTCACACAGACTCTGGGATTCCCTATCTCTCACACACACTCAGGGATTCCCTATCTCTCACACACGCTCTGGGATTCCCTATCTCTCATACACACTCTGGGATTCCCTCTCTCACACACTCTCTGGGATTTCCTGTGTCTCACACACACTCTGGGATTCCCTATCTCTCACACACTCTGGGATTCCCTATCACTCACACACACTCTGGGATTCCCTATCTCTCACACACACTCTGGGATTCCCTATCTCTCACACACACTCTGGGATTCTCTATCTCTCACACACACTCTAGGATTCCTTATCTCTCACACACACTCTGGGATTCCGTATCTCTCTCACACACTCTGGGATTCCCTAATCTCTCACACACACTCTGGGTTTCCCTATCTCTCACACACACTCTGCGATTCTCTATCTCTCACACACACTCTGGGATTCCCTATCTCTCACTCACACTCTTGGATTCCCTTTCTCTCTCACACACTCTGGGATACCCAATCTCTCACACACTCTCTGGGATTCCCGATCTCTCACACACACTCTGGGATTCCCTATCTCTCACACACACTCTGGAATTCCCTCACTCTCTCTCACACAGACTCTGGGATTCCCTATCTCTCACACACACTCAGGGATTCCCTATCTCTCACACACGCTCTGAGATTCCCTATGTCTCATACACACTCTGGGATTCCCTCTCTCACACACTCTCTGGGATTTCCTGTGTCTCACACACACTCTGGGATTCCCTATCTCTCACACACTCTGGGATTCCCTATCACTCACACACACTCTGGGATTCCCTATCTCTCACACACACTCTGGGATTCCCTATCTCTCACACACACTCTGGGATTCTCTATCTCTCACACACACTCTAGGATTCCTTATCTCTCACACACACTCTGGGATTCCGTATCTCTCTCACACACTCTGGGATTCCCTAATCTCTCACACACACTCTGGGATTCCCTACCTCTCACACACACTCTGCGATTCTCTATCTCTCACACACACTCTGGGATTCCCTATCTCTCACTCACACTCTTGGATTCCCTTTCTCTCTCACACACTCTGGGATACCCAATCTCTCACACACTCTCTGGGATTCCCGATCTCTCACACACACTCTGGGATTCCCTATCTCTCACACACACTCTGGAATTCCCTCACTCTCTCTCACACAGACTCTGGGATTCCCTATCTCTCACACACACTCAGGGATTCCCTATCTCTCACACATACTCTGGGATTCCGACACACACACTCGGGGAATCCCGCTCTTTCTCACACACTCTGGGATTCACTATCACTCTCACACACTCTGGGATTCACTATCTCAAACACACTCTGGGATTCCCGATCTCTCACACACACTCTGGGATTTCCTATCTCTCACACACTCTGGTATTCCCTATCACTCACACACACTCTGGGATTCCCTATCTCTCACACACACTCTGGGATTCCCTATCTCTCATACACTCTGGTATTCCCTATCTCTCACACACACTCTGGGACTCTCTGGGATTCTATCACACACACTCTGGGATTCCCTCTCTCACACACACTCTGGTATTCCCTATCTCTCGCACACACTCTGGTATTCCCTATCTCTCGCACACACTCTGGGATTTCCTATCTCTCACACACTCTGGTATTCCCTATCACTCACACACACTCTGGGATTCCCTATCTCTCACACTCACTCTGGGAATCCCTATCTCTCACACACACTCTGGGATTCCCTCTTTCACACACACTCTGGAATTCCGCATCTCTCACACACACTCTGGGATTCCCTATCTCTCACTAACACACTGGGATTCCCTCTCTCACACACACCCTGGTATTCCATATCTCACACACACTCTGGGATTCCCTATCTCTCACAAACTCACTGTGATTCACTCTCTCACACACACTCTGGTATTCCATATCTCACACACACTCTGGGATTCCCTATCTCTCACACACACTCTTAGATTCCCGATCTTTCACACACACTCTGGGATTCCCTATTACTCACACACACTCTGGGATTCCCTATCTCTCTCACACTCTCAGGGATTCCCAATCTCTCACACGCACTGCTGGATTCCGTATCTCTCACACACACTCTGGGATTCCCCATCTCACTCACACACTCTGGGATTCCCTATCTCTCACATACACTCTGGTATTCCCTGTCTGTCACACACACTCTGGGATTCCCTCACACACACTCTGGGATTCCCTATTTCACACACACTCTGGGATTCCCTATTTCTCACACACACTCTGGGATTCCCTCTTGCACACACACACTGGGATTTCGTATATCACACACACACTCTGGGATTCCCTATCTCTCACACACACACTGGGATTCCTTATCTCTCACACACACTCTGGGATTCCCTACCTCTCACACTCACTCTGAGATTCCCTATATCCTACACACACTCTGGGATTCCCTCTCTCACACACATTCTGGAATTCCGCATCTCTCACACACACTCTGGGATTCCCTATCTCACACACACTCAGTCTGGGATTCCCTATCTCTCACACTCAGTCTGGGATTCCCTATCTCTCACACACACTCAGCGATTCCCTATCTCTCACACACACTGTGGAATTCCCTCTCTCACACACACTCTGGAATTCCGCATCTCTCACACACACTCTGGGATTACCTATCTCTCATAAACACTCTGGGAATCCCTATCTCACACACACTCAGGGATTCCCCATCTCTCACAAACACTCAGGAATTCCCTCTCACACACACTCTGTGATTCCCTATCACTCACATACACACTCTGGGATTCCCTATCTCTCACACACACTCTGGGATTCCCTATCTCTCTCACACACTCTGGGATTCACTATCTCACACACACTCTGGGATTCCCGCTCTCTCAAACACACTCTGGGATTCCGTCTCTCTCACACACACTCTGGGATTCCTCATCTCTCACACACACTCTGGGATTCCCTATCTCTTACACGCAATCTGGAATTCCCCCTCACACACACACTCTGGGATTCCCTATCTCTCACACTCACTCAGGGATTCCCTATCGCTCAAACACACTATGGGATTCCCTATCTCTCACACATTCTGGAATTCCGTCTCTCACACATACTCTGGGATTCCCTATCTCTCACACTCACTCTGGGAATCCCTATCTCTCACACACACTCTGGGATTCCCTCTCTCACACACACTCTGAAATTCCGCATCTCTCACACACACTCTGGGATTCCCTATCTCTCACAAACACTCTGGGATTCCCTCTCTCACACACACTCTGGTATTCCATATCACACACACACTCTGGGATTCCTTATCTCTCACACACACTCTTGGATTCCCTATCTCTCACACACACTCTGGGATTCCCTCTCTCACACACACTCTGGGATTCCCTGTGTCTCACACACACTGGGAGATTCCCGATCTCTCACACACACTCTGGGATTTCCTATCTCTCACACACTCTGGTATTCCCTATCACTCACACAGACTCTGGGATTCCCTATCTCTCACACACACTCTGGGATTCCCTATGTCTCATACACTCTGGTATTCCCTATCTCTCACACACACTCTGGGACTCTCTGGGATTCTGTCACACGCACTCTGGGATTCCCTCGCTCAGACACACTCAGGGATTCCCTATATCTCACACACACTCTGGGATTCGCTATCTCTCACACACACTCTGGGATTCCCTATCTCTCACACACACTCCGGGATTCCGTATCTCTCTCACACACTCTGGGATTCCCTATCTCACACAAACTCTGGGATTCCCTATCTCTCACACTCACTGTGGGATTCCCTATCTCTCACACACACTGTGGGATTCCCTATCTTTCACACTCACTCTGGGATTCCCTATCTTTCACACACACTCTGGGATTCCGCATCTCTGACACACACTTTGGGATTCCCTATCTCTCACACACACTCTGGGATTTCCTATCTCTCATACACACTCTGGGATTTCCTATCTCTCACACACTCTGGGATTCCCTATCATTCACACACACTCTGGGATTCCCTATCTCTCACACATACTCTGGGATTCCCTATCTCTCACACACACTCTGGGATTCTCTATCTCTCACACACACTCTAGGATTCCTTATCTCTCACACACACTCTGGGATTCCCTATCTCTCTCACACACTCTGGGATTCCCTAATCTCTCACACACACTCTGGGATTCCCTATCTCTCACACACACTCTTGGATTCCCTTTCTCTCTCACACAATCTGGGATACCCAATCTCTCACACACTCTCTGGGATTCCCAATCTCTCACACGTACTCTGGGATTCCCTATCTCTCACACACACTCTGGGATTCCCCATCTCTCTCACACAATCTGGGATTCCCTATCACTCACACACACTTTGGGATTCCCTCTCTCACACACTCTCTGGGATTCTCTATCTCTCACACATACTCTGGGATTCCCTATCTCTCACTCACACTCTTGGATTCCCTTTCTCTCTCACACAATCTGGGATACCCAATCTCTCACACACTCTCTGGGATTCCCAATCTCTCACACGTACTCTGGGATTCCCTATCTCTCACACACACTCTGGGATTCCCCATCTCTCTCACACAATCTGGGATTCCCTATCACTCACACACACTTTGGGATTCCCTCTCTCACACACTCTCTGGGATTCCCTCACACACACTCTGGGATTCCCTATTTCACACACACTCTGGGATTCCCTATCTCTCACACACACTCTGGGATTCCCTCTTGCACACACACACTGGGATTTCGTATATCTCACACACACTCTGGGATTCCCTATCCCTCACACACACTCTGGGATTCCCTCTTGCACACACACACTGGGATTTCGTATATCTCACACACACTCTGGGTTTCCCTATCTCTCACACACACACTGGGATTCCTTATCTCTCACACACACTCTGGGATTCCCTACCTCTCACACTCACTCTGAGATTCCCTATCTCCTACACACACTCTGGGATTCCCTCTCTCACACACATTCTGGAATTCCGCATCTCTCACACACACTCTGGGATTCCCTATCTCTCATAAACACTCTGGGATTCCCTATCTCTCACACACACTCAGTCTGGGATTCCCTATCTCTCACACTCAGTCTGGGATTCCCTATCTCTCACACACACTCTGCGATTCCCTATCTATCACACACACTCTGGAATTCCCTATCACTCACACACACACTCGGGGAATCCCTATCTTTCTCACACACTCTGGGATTACCTATCTCTCTCACACACTCTGGGATTCACTATCTCACACACACGATCTGGGATTCCCTATCTCTCACACACACTCTGGGATTCCTTCTCTCTCACACACACTCTGGAATTCCGCATCTCTCACACACACTCTGGGATTCCCTATCTCTCACACACAATCTGGAATTCCCTCTCACACACACACACACACTCTGGGATTCCCTATCTCTCACACTCACTCAGGGATTCCCTATCTCTCACACACACTCTGGGATTCCCTATCTTTCACACACTCTGGAATTCCGTCTCTCACACACACTCTGGAATTCCCTATCTCTCTCACACACTCTGGGATTCCCTCTCTCACACACACTCTGGGATTCCCTACCTCTCACTCACACTCAGTTATTCCATCATGCACACACACTCTGGGATTCCCTATATCTCACACACACTCTGGGATTCCCGATCTCTCACACACACTCTGGGATACCCCATCTCTCACACACACTCTGGGATTCCCTATATCTCACACACTCTCTGGGATTCGCTATGTCTCACATACACTCTGGGATTCCCTCTCGCTCTCACACACTCTGGGATACCCAATCTCTCACACACTCTCTGGGATTCCCGATCTCTCACACACACTCTGGGATTCCCTATCTCTCACACACACTCTGGAATTCCCTCACTCTCTCTCACACAGACTCTGGGATTCCCTATCTCTCACACACACTCAGGGATTCCCTATCTCTCACACACACTCTGGGATTCCGACACACACACTCGGGGAATCCCGCTCTTTCTCACACACTCTGGGATTCACTATCTCTCTCACACACTCTGGGATTCACTATCTCAAACACACTCTGGGATTCCCGATCTCTCACACACACTCTGGGATTTCCTATCTCTCACACACTCTGGTATTCCCTATCACTCACACACACTCTGGGATTCCCTATCTCTCACACACACTCTGGGATTCCCTATCTCTCATACACTCTGGTATTCCCTATCTCTCACACACACTCTGGGACTCTCTGGGATTCTATCACACACACTCTGAGATTCCCTCGCTCAGACACACTCAGGGATTCCCTATATCTCACACACACTCTGTGATTCGCTATCTCTCACACACACTCTGGGATTCCCTATCCCTCACACACACTCCGGGATTCCGTATCTCTCTCACACACTCTGGGATTTCCTATCTCACACAAACTCTGGGATTCCCTATCTCTCACACACGATCTGGGATTCCCTATCTCTCACACACACTGTGGGATTCCCTATCTCTGACGTACACTTTGGGATTCCCTATCTCTCACACACACTCTGGGATTCCCTATCTCTCACACACACTCTGGGATTCCCTATCTCTGACGTACACTTTGGGATTCCCTATCTCTCACACACACTCTGGGATTCCCTATCTCTCATACACACTCTGGGATTCCCTCTCTCACACACACTCTGGGATTTCCTGTGTCTCACACACACTCTGGGATTCCCTATCTCTCACACACACTCTGGGATTCCCTATCTCTCACACATACTCTGGGATTCCCTATCTCTCACACACACTCTGGGATTCTCTATCTCTCACACACACTCTAGGATTCCTTATCTCTCACACACACTCTGGGATTCCGTATCTCTCTCACACACTCTGGGATTCCCTAATCTCTCACACACACTCTGGGATTCCCTATCTCTCACACACACTCTGCGATTCTCTATCTCTCACACACACTCTGGGATTCCCTATCTCTCACTCACACTCTTGGATTCCCTTTCTCTCTCACACACTCTGGGATACCCAATCTCTCACACACTCTCTGGGATTCCCGATCTCTCACACACACTCTGGGATTCCCTATCTCTCACACACACTCTGGGATTCCCCATCTCTCTCACACAATCTGGGATTCCCTATCTCTCACACACACTCTGGGATTCCCTCTCTCTCACACACACTCTGGGAATCCCTCACACACACTCTGGGATTCCCTATTTCACACACACTCTGGGATTCCCTATCTCTCACACACACTCTAGGATTCTCTCTTGCACAAACACTCTGGGATTCCCTATCTCTCACACACACTCTGGGATTCCCTATCTCTCACACACACTCTGGGATTCCCAACCTCTCACACTCACTCTGAGATTCCCTATCTCCTACAAACACTCTGGGATTCCCTCTCTCACACACACTCTGGAATTCCGCACCTCTCACACACACTCTGGGATTCCCTATCTCTCATAAACACTCTGGGATTCCATATCTCACACACACTCAGGGATTCCCTATCTCTCACAAACACTCTGGAATTCCCTCTCACACACACTCTGGGATTCCCTCTCTCTCACACTCAGTCTGGGATTCCCTATATCTCACACACACTCTGGAATTCCCTATCACTCACACACACACTCTGGGATTCCCTATCTCTCACACACACTCTGGCATTCCCTATCTCTCACACACATTCTGGGATTCCGTCACACACACTCGGGGAATCCCTATCTTTCACACACGCTCTGGGATTCCCTATCTCCCTCACACACTCTGGGATTGACTATCTCACACACACTCTGGGATTCCGCATCTCTCACACACACTCTGGGATTCCCTATTTCACACACACTGTGGGATTCCCTATCTCTCACACACACTCTGGGATTCTCTCTTGCACACACACTCTGGGATTCCCTATCTCTCACACACACTCCGGGATTCCGTATCTCTCTCACACACTCTGGGATTTCCTATCTCACACAAACTCTGGGATTCCCTATCTCTCACACACGATCTGGGATTCCCTATCTCTCACACACACTGTGGGATTCCCTATCCCTCACACTCACTCTGGGATTCCCTATCTGTCACACACACTCTGGGATTTCTTATCTCTGACACACACTTTGGGATTCCCTATCTCTCACACACGCTCTGGGATTCCCTATCTCTCATACACACTCTGGGATTCCCTCTCTCACACACTCTCTGGGATTTCCTGTGTCTCACACACACTCTGGGATTCCCTATCTCTCACACACTCTGGGATTCCCTATCACTCACACACACTCTGGGATTCCCTATCTCTCACACACACTCTGGGATTCCCTAACTCTCACACACACTCTGGGATTCTCTATCTCTCACACACACTCTAGGATTCCTTATCTCTCACACACACTCTGGGATTCCGTATCTCTCTCACACACTCTGGGATTCCCTAATCTCTCACACACACTCTGGGTTTCCCTATCTCTCACACACACTCTGCGATTCTCTATCTCTCACACACACTCTGGGATTCCCTATCTCTCACTCACACTCTTGGATTCCCTTTCTCTCTCACACACTCTGGGATACCCAATCTCTCACACACTCTCTGGGATTCCCGATCTCTCACACACACTCTGGGATTCCCTATCTCTCACACACACTCTGGAATTCCCTCACTCTCTCTCACACAGACTCTGGGATTCCCTATCTCTCACACACACTCAGGGATTCCCTATCTCTCACACACGCTCTGGGATTCCCTATCTCTCATACACACTCTGGGATTCCCTCTCTCACACACTCTCTGGGATTTCCTGTGTCTCACACACACTCTGGGATTCCCTATCTCTCACACACTCTGGGATTCCCTATCACTCACACACACTCTGGGATTCCCTATCTCTCACACACACTCTGGGATTCCCTATCTCTCACACACACTCTGGGATTCTCTATCTCTCACACACACTCTAGGATTCCTTATCTCTCACACACACTCTGGGATTCCGTATCTCTCTCACACACTCTGGGATTCCCTAATCTCTCACACACACTCTGGGTTTCCCTATCTCTCACACACACTCTGCGATTCTCTATCTCTCACACACACTCTGGGATTCCCTATCTCTCACTCACACTCTTGGATTCCCTTTCTCTCTCACACACTCTGGGATACCCAATCTCTCACACACTCTCTGGGATTCCCGATCTCTCACACACACTCTGGGATTCCCTATCTCTCACACACACTCTGGAATTCCCTCACTCTCTCTCACACAGACTCTGGGATTCCCTATCTCTCACACACACTCAGGGATTCCCTATCTCTCACACACGCTCTGAGATTCCCTATGTCTCATACACACTCTGGGATCCCCTCTCTCACACACTCTCTGGGATTTCCTGTGTCTCACACACACTCTGGGATTCCCTATCTCTCACACACTCTGGGATTCCCTATCACTCACACACACTCTGGGATTCCCTATCTCTCACACACACTCTGGGATTCCCTATCTCTCACACACACTCTGGGATTCTCTATCTCTCACACACACTCTAGGATTCCTTATCTCTCACACACACTCTGGGATTCCGTATCTCTCTCACACACTCTGGGATTCCCTAATCTCTCACACACACTCTGGGATTCCCTACCTCTCACACACACTCTGCGATTCTCTATCTCTCACACACACTCTGGGATTCCCTATCTCTCACTCACACTCTTGGATTCCCTTTCTCTCTCACACACTCTGGGATACCCAATCTCTCACACACTCTCTGGGATTCCCGATCTCTCACACACACTCTGGGATTCCCTATCTCTCACACACACTCTGGAATTCCCTCACTCTCTCTCACACAGACTCTGGGATTCCCTATCTCTCACACACACTCAGGGATTCCCTATCTCTCACACATACTCTGGGATTCCGACACACACACTCGGGGAATCCCGCTCTTTCTCACACACTCTGGGATTCACTATCACTCTCACACACTCTGGGATTCACTATCTCAAACACACTCTGGGATTCCCGATCTCTCACACACACTCTGGGATTTCCTATCTCTCACACACTCTGGTATTCCCTATCACTCACACACACTCTGGGATTCCCTATCTCTCACACACACTCTGGGATTCCCTATCTCTCATACACTCTGGTATTCCCTATCTCTCACACACACTCTGGGACTCTCTGGGATTCTATCACACACACTCTGAGATTCCCTCGCTCAGACACACTCAGGGATTCCCTATCTCTCACACACACTCTGTGATTCGCTATCTCTCACACACACTCTGCGATTCCCTATCCCTCACACACACTCCGGGATTCCGTATCTCTCTCACACACTCTGGGATTTCCTATCTCACACAAACTCTGGGATTCCCTATCTCTCACACACGATCTGGGATTCCCTATCTCTCACACACACTGTGGGATTCCCTATCCCTCACACTCACTCTGGGATTCCCTATCTCTCACACACACTCTGGGATTCCCTATCTCTGACATACACTTTGGGATTCCCTATCTCTCACACACACTCTGGGATTCCCTATCTCTCATACACACTCTGGGATTCCCTCTCTCACACACACTCTGGGATTTCCTGTGTCTCACACACACTCTGGGATTCCCTATCTCTCTCACACACTCTGGGATTCCCTATCTCTCACACACACTCTGGGATTCCCTATCTCTCACACATACTCTGGGATTCCCTATCTCTCACACACACTCTAGGATTCCTTATCTCTCACACACACTCTGGGATTCCGTATCTCTCTCACACACTCTGGGATTCCCTAATCTCTCACACACACTCTGGGATTCCCTATCTCTCACACACACTCTGCGATTCTCTATCTCTCACACACACTCTGGGATTCCCTATCTCTCACTCACACTCTTGGATTCCCTTTCTCTCTCACACACTCTGGGATACCCAATCTCTCACACACTCTCTGGGATTCCCGATCTCTCACACACACTCTGGGATTCCCTATCTCTCACACACACTCTGGGATTCCCCATCTCTCTCACACAATCTGGGATTCCCTATCTCTCACACACACTCTGGGATTCCCTCTCTCTCACATACACTCTGGGAATCCCTCACACACACTCTGGGATTCCCTATTTCACACACACTCTGGGATTCCCTATCTCTCACACACTCTAGGATTCTCTCTTGCACAAACACTCTGGGATTCCCTATCTCTCACACACACTCTGGGATTCCCTATCTCTCACACACACTCTGGGATTCCCAACCTCTCACACTCACTCTGAGATTCCCTATACCGTACAAACACTCTGGGATTCCCTCTCTCACACACACTCTGGAATTCCGCACCTCTCACACACACTCTGGGATTCCCTATCTCTCATAAACACTCTGGGATTCCATATCTCACACACACTCAGGGATTCCCTATCTCTCACAAACACTCTGGAATTCCCTCTCACACACACTCTGGGATTCCCTCTCTCTCACACTCAGTCTGGGATTCCCTATATCTCACACACACTCTGGAATTCCCTATCACTCACACACACACTCTGGGATTCCCTATCTCTCACACACACTCTGGCATTCCCTATCTCTCACACACATTCTGGGATTCCGTCACACACACTCGGGGAATCCCTATCTTTCACACACGCTTTGGGATTCCCTATCTCCCTCACACACTCTGGGATTCACTATCTCACACACACTCTGGGATTCCGCATCTCTCACACACACTCTGGGATTCCCTATTTCACACACACTCTGGGATTCCCTATCTCTCACACACACTCTGGGATTCTCTCTTGCACACACACTCTGGGATTCCCTATCTCTCACACACACTCTGGGATTCCCTATCTCTCACACACACTCTGGGATTCCCAACCTCTCACACTCACTCTGAGATTCCTTATCTCCTACACACACTCTGGGATTCCCTCTCTCACACACACTCTGGAATTCCGCACCTCTCACACACACTCTGGGATTCCCTATCTCACATAAACACTCTGGGATTCCATATCTCACACACACTCAGGGATTCCCTATCTCTCACAAACACTCTGGAATTCCCTCTCACACACACTCTGTGATTCCCTCTCTCTCACACTCAGTCTGGGATTCCCTATATCTCACACACACTCTGGAATTCCCTATCACTCACACACACACTCTGGGATTCCCCATCTCTCTCACGCAATCTGGGATTCCCTATCTCTCACACACACTCTGGGATTCCCTCTCTCTCACACACACTCTGGGAATCCCTCACACACACTCTGGGATTCCCTATTTCACACACACTCTGGGATTCCCTATCTCTCACACACACTCTAGGATTCTCTCTTGCACACACGCTCTGGGATTCCCTATCTCTCACACACACTCTGGGATTCCCTATCTCTCACACACTCTCTGGGATTCCCTATCTCTCACACACACTCTAGGATTCTCTCTTGCACACACACTCTGGGATTCCCTATCTCTCACACACACTCTGGGATTCCCTATCTCTCTCACACACTCTGGGTTTGTATATCACACACATTCTGGGATTCTATCACACACATTCTGGGATTCCCTATCTCTCACACACACTCTGGGATTCCCTATCTCTCACACACACTCTAGGATTCTCTCTTGCACACACACTCTGGGATTCCCTATCTCTCACACACACTCTGGGATTCCCTATCTCTCTCACACACTCTGGGTTTGTATATCACACACATTCTGGGATTCTATCACACACATTCTGGGATTCCCTATCACTCACACACACTCTGGAATTCCCTCACTCTCTCTCACACAGACTCTGGGATTCCCTATCTCTCACACACACTCAGGGATTCCCTATCTCTCACACACACTCTGGGATTCCAACACACACACTCGGGGAATCCCGCTCTTTCTCACACACTCTGGGATTCACTATCTCTCTCACACACTCTGGGATTCACTATCTCACACACACTCTGGGATTCCCGATCTCTCACACACACTCTGGGATTTCCTATCTCTCACACACTCTGGTATTCCCTATCACTCACACACACTCTGGGATTCCCTATCTCTCACACACACTCTGGGATTCCCTATCTCTCATACACTCTGGTATTCCCTATCTCTCACACACACTCCGGGATTCCGTATCTCTCTCACACACTCTGGGATTTCCTATCTCACACAAACTCTGGGATTCCCTATCTCTCACACTCGATCTGGGATTCCCTATCTCTCACACACACTGTGGGATTGCCTATCCCTCACACTCACTCTGGGATTCCCTATCTGTCACACACACTCTGGGATTCCGTATCTCTGACACACACTTTGGGATTCCCTATCTCTCACACACGCTCTGGGATTCCCTATCTCTCATACACACTCTGGGATTCCCTCTCTCACACACACTCTGGGATTTCCTGTGTCTCACACACACTCTGGGATTCCCTATCTCTCACACACACTCTGGGATTTCCTATCTCTCACACACTCTGGGATTCCCTATCACTCATATCACTCACACACACTCTGGGATTCCCTATCTCTCACACACACTCTGGGATTCCCTATCTCTCACACACACTCTGGGATTCTCTATCTCTCACACACACTCTAGGATTCCTTATCTCTCACACACACTCTGGGATTCCGTATCTCTCTCACACACTCTGGGATTCCCTAATCTCTCACACACACTCTGGGATTCCCTATCTCTCACACACACTCTGCGATTCTCTATCTCTCACACACACTCTGGGATTCCCTATCTCTCACTCACACTCTTGGATTCCCTTTCTCTCTCACACACTCTGGGATACCCAATCTCTCACACACTCTCTGGGATTCCCTATCTCTCACACACACTCCGGGATTCCGTATCTCTCTCACACACTCTGGGATTTCCTATCTCACACAAACTCTGGGATTCCCTATCTCTCACACACGATCTGGGATTCCCTATCTCTCACACACACTGTGGGATTCCCTATCCCTCACACTCACTCTGGGATTCCTTATCTCTCACACACACTCTGGGATTCCGTATCTCTCTCACACACTCTGGGATTCCCTAATCTCTCACACACACTCTGGGTTTCCCTATCTCTCACACACACTCTGCGATTCTCTATCTCTCACACACACTCTGGGATTCCCTATCTCTCACTCACACTCTTGGATTCCCTTTCTCTCTCACACACTCTGGGATACCCAATCTCTCACACACTCTCTGGGATTCCCGATCTCTCACACACACTCTGGGATTCCCTATCTCTCACACACACTCTGGAATTCCCTCACTCTCTCTCACACAGACTCTGGGATTCCCTATCTCTCACACACACTCAGGGATTCCCTATCTCTCACACACGCTCTGGGATTCCCTATCTCTCATACACACTCTGGGATTCCCTCTCTCACACACTCTCTGGGATTTCCTGTGTCTCACACACACTCTGGGATTCCCTATCTCTCACACACTCTGGGATTCCCTATCACTCACACACACTCTGGGATTCCCTATCTCTCACACACACTCTGGGATTCCCTATCTCTCACACACACTCTGGGATTCTCTATCTCTCACACACACTCTAGGATTCCTTATCTCTCACACACACTCTGGGATTCCGTATCTCTCTCACACACTCTGGGATTCCCTAATCTCTCACACACACTCTGGGATTCCCTACCTCTCACACACACTCTGCGATTCTCTATCTCTCACACACACTCTCGGATTCCCTATCTCTCACTCACACTCTTGGATTCCCTTTCTCTCTCACACACTCTGGGATACCCAATCTCTCACACACTCTCTGGGATTCCCGATCTCTCACACACACTCTGGGATTCCCTATCTCTCACACACACTCTGGAATTCCCTCACTCTCTCTCACACAGACTCTGGGATTCCCTATCTCTCACACACACTCAGGGATTCCCTATCTCTCACACATACTCTGGGATTCCGACACACACACTCGGGGAATCCCGCTCTTTCTCACACACTCTGGGATTCACTATCACTCTCACACACTCTGGGATTCACTATCTCAAACACACTCTGGGATTCCCGATCTCTCACACACACTCTGGGATTTCCTATCTCTCACACACTCTGGTATTCCCTATCACTCACACACACTCTGGGATTCCCTATCTCTCACACACACTCTGGGATTCCCTATGTCTCATACACTCTGGTATTCCCTATCTCTCACACACACTCTGGGACTCTCTGGGATTCTATCACACACACTCTGAGATTCCCTCGCTCAGACACACTCAGGGATTCCCTATATCTCACACACACTCAGGGATTCCCTATCTCTCACACACACTCTGGGATTCCAACACACACACTCGGGGAATCCCGCTCTTTCTCACACACTCTGGGATTCACTATCTCTCTCACACACTCTGGGATTCACTATCTCACACACACTCTGGGATTCCCTATCTCTCACACACACTCTGGGATTCTCTATCTCTCACACACACTCTAGGATTCCTTATCTCTCACACACACTCTGGGATTCCGTATCTCTCACACACACTCTGGGATTCCGTATCTCTCTCACACACTCTGGGATTCCCTAATCCCTCACACACACTCTGGGATTCCCTATCTCTCACACACACTCTGGGATTCTCTATCTCTCACACACACTCTAGGATTCCTTATCTCTCACACACACTCTGGGATTCCGTATCTCTCTCACACACTCTGGGATTCCCTAATCTCTCACACACACTGTGGGATTCCCTATCCCTCACACTCACTCTGGGATTCCCTATCTGTCACACACACTCTGGGATTCCGTATCTCTGACACACACTTTGGGATTCCCTATCTCTCACACACGCTCTGGGATTCCCTATCTCTCATACACACTCTGGGATTCCCTCTCTCACACACTCTCTGGGATTTCCTGTGTCTCACACACACTCTGGGATTCCCTATCTCTCACACACTCTGGGATTCCCTATCACTCACACACACTCTGGGATTCCCTATCTCTCACACACACTCTGGGATTCCCTATCTCTCACACACACTCTGGGAATCCCTATCTCTCACACACACTCTAGGATTCCTTATCTCTCACACACACTCTGGGATTCCGTATCTCTCTCACACACTCTGGGATTCCCTAATCTCTCACACACACTCTGGGTTTCCCTATCTCTCACACACACTCTGCGATTCTCTATCTCTCACACACACTCTGGGATTCCCTATCTCTCACTCACACTCTTGGATTCCCTTTCTCTCACACACACTCTGGGATACCCAATCTCTCACACACTCTCTGGGATTCCCGATCTCTCACACACACTCTGGGATTCCCTATCTCTCACACACACTCTGGAATTCCCTCACTCTCTCTCACACAGACTCTGGGATTCCCTATCTCTCACACACACTCAGGGATTCCCTATCTCTCACACACGCTCTGGGATTCCCTATCTCTCATACACACTCTGGGATTCCCTCTCTCACACACTCTCTGGGATTTCCTGTGTCTCACACACACTCTGGGATTCCCTATCTCTCACACACTCTGGGATTCCCTATCACTCACACACACTCTGGGATTCCCTATCTCTCACACACACTCTGGGATTCCCTATCTCTCACACACACTCTGGGATTCTCTATCTCTCACACACACTCTAGGATTCCTTATCTCTCACACACACTCTGGGATTCCGTGTCTCTCTCACACACTCTGGGATTCCCTAATCTCTCACACACACTCTGGGATTCCCTACCTCTCACACACACTCTGCGATTCTCTATCTCTCACACACACTCTCGGATTCCCTATCTCTCACTCACACTCTTGGATTGCCTTTCTCTCTCACACACTCTGGGATACCCAATCTCTCACACACTCTCTGGGATTCCCGATCTCTCACACACACTCTGGGATTCCCTATCTCTCACACACACTCTGAAATTCCCTCACTCTCTCTCACACAGACTCTGGGATTCCCTATCTCTCACACACACTCAGGGATTCCCTATCTCTCACACATACTCTGGGATTCCGACACACACACTCGGGGAATCCCGCTCTTTCTCACACACTCTGGGATTCACTATCACTCTCACACACTCTGGGATTCACTATCTCAAACACACTCTGGGATTCCCGATCTCTCACACACACTCTGGGATTTCCTATCTCTCACACACTCTGGTATTCCCTATCACTCACACACACTCTGGGATTCCCTATCTCTCACACACACTCTGGGATTCCCTATCTCTCATACACTCTGGTATTCCCTATCTCTCACACACACTCTGGGACTCTCTGGGATTCTATCACACACACTCTGAGATTCCCTCGCTCAGACACACTCAGGGATTCCCTATATCTCACACACACTCTGTGATTCGCTATCTCTCACACACACTCTGCGATTCCCTATCCCTCACACACACTCCGGGATTCCGTATCTCTCTCACACACTCTGGGATTTCCTATCTCACACAAACTCTGGGATTCCCTATCTCTCACACACGATCTGGGATTCCCTATCTCTCACACACACTGTGGGATTCCCTATCCCTCCCACTCACTCTGGGATTCCCTATCTCTCACACACACTCTGGGATTCCCTATCTCTGACATACACTTTGGGATTCCCTATCTCTCACACACACTCTGGGATTCCCTATCTCTCATACACACTCTGGGATTCCCTCTCTCACACACACTCTGGGATTTCCTGTGTCTCACACACACTCTGGGATTCCCTATCTCTCTCACACACTCTGGGATTCCCTATCTCTCACACACACTCTGGGATTCCCTATCTCTCACACATACTCTGGGATTCCCTATCTCTCACACACACTCTAGGATTCCTTATCTCTCACACACATTCTGGGATTCCGTATCTCTCTCACACACTCTGGGATTCCCTAATCTCTCACACACACTCTGGGATTCCCTATCTCTCACACACACTCTGCGATTCTCTATCTCTCACACACACTCTGGGATTCCCTATCTCTCACTCACACTCTTGGATTCCCTTTCTCTCTCACACACTCTGGGATACCCAATCTCTCACACACTCTCTGGGATTCCCGATCTCTCACACACACTCTGGGATTCCCTATCTCTCACACACACTCTGGGATTCCCCATCTCTCTCACACAATCTGGGATTCCCTATCTCTCACACACACTCTGGGATTCCCTCTCTCTCACATACACTCTGGGAATCCCTCACACACACTCTGGGATTCCCTATTTCACACACTCTGGGATTCCCTATCTCTCACACACTCTAGGATTCTCTCTTGCACAAACACTCTGGGATTCCCTATCTCTCACACACACTCTGGGATTCCCTATCTCTCACACACACTCTGGGATTCCCAACCTCTCACACTCACTCTGAGATTCCCTATCCCGTACAAACACTCTGGGATTCCCTCTCTCACACACACTCTGGAATTCCGCACCTCTCACACACACTCTGGGATTCCCTATCTCTCATAAACACTCTGGGATTCCATATCTCACACACACTCAGGGATTCCCTATCTCTCACAAACACTCTGGAATTCCCTCTCACACACACTCTGGGATTCCCTCTCTCTCACACTCAGTCTGGGATTCCCTATATCTCACACACACTCTGGAATTCCCTATCACTCACACACACACTCTGGGATTCCCTATCTCTCACACACACTCTGGCATTCCCTATCTCTCACACACATTCTGGGATTCCGTCACACACACTCGGGGAATCCCTATCTTTCACACACGCTCTGGGATTCCCTATCTCCCTCACACACTCTGGGATTCACTATCTCACACACACTCTGGGATTCCGCATCTCTCACACACACTCTGGGATTCCCTATTTCACACACACTCTGGGATTCCCTATCTCTCACACACACTCTGGGATTCTCTCTTGCACACACACTCTGGGATTCCCTATCTCTCACACACACTCTGGGATTCCCTATCTCTCACACACACTCTGGCATTCCCAACCTCTCACACTCACTCTGAGATTCCCTATCTCCTACACACACTCTGGGATTCCCTCTCTCACACACACTCTGGAATTCCGCACCTCTCACACACACTCTGGGATTCCCTATCTCACATAAACACTCTGGGATTCCATATCTCACACACACTCAGGGATTCCCTATCTCTCACAAACACTCTGGAATTCCCTCTCACACACACTCTGTGATTCCCTCTCTCTCACACTCAGTCTGGGATTCCCTATATCTCACACACACTCTGGAATTCCCTATCACTCACACACACACTCTGGGATTCCCCATCTCTCTCACGCAATCTGGGATTCCCTATCTCTCACACACACTCTGGGATTCCCTCTCTCTCACACACACTCTGGGAATCCCTCACACACACTCTGGGATTCCCTATTTCACACACACTCTGGGATTCCCTATCTCTCACACACACTCTAGGATTCTCTCTTGCACACACACTCTGGGATTCCCTATCTCTCACACACACTCTGGGATTCCCTATCTCTCACACACACTCTGGGATTCCCTATCTCTCACACACACTCTAGGATTCTCTCTTGCACACACACTCTGGGATTCCCTATCTCTCACACACACTCTGGGATTCCCTATCTCTCTCACACACTCTGGGTTTGTATATCACACACATTCTGGGATTCTATCACACACATTCTGGGATTCCCTATCTCTCACACACACTCTGGGATTCCCTATCTCTCACACACACTCTAGGATTCTCTCTTGCACACACACTCTGGGATTCCCTATCTCTCACACACACTCTGGGATTCCCTATCTCTCTCACACACTCTGGGTTTGTATATCACACACATTCTGGGATTCTATCACACACATTCTGGGATTCCCTATCACTCACACACACTCTGGAATTCCCTCACTCTCTCTCACACAGACTCTGGGATTCCCTATCTCTCACACACACTCAGGGATTCCCTATCTCTCACACACACTCTGGGATTCCAACACACACTCGGGGAATCCTGCTCTTTCTCACACACTCTGGGATTCACTATCTCTCTCACACACTCTGGGATTCACTATCTCACACACACTCTGGGATTCCCGATCTCTCACACACACTCTGGGATTTCCTATCTCTCACACACTCTGGTATTCCCTATCACTCACACACACTCTGGGATTCCCTATCTCTCACACACACTCTGGGATTCCCTATCTCTCATACACTCTGGTATTCCCTATCTCTCACACACACTCCGGGATTCCGTATCTCTCTCACACACTCTGGGATTTCCTATCTCACACAAACTCTGGGATTCCCTATCTCTCACACACGATCTGGGATTCCCTATCTCTCACACACACTGTGGGATTGCCTATCCCTCACACTCACTCTGGGATTCCCTATCTGTCACACACACTCTGGGATTCCGTATCTCTGACACACACTTTGGGATTCCCTATCTCTCACACACGCTCTGGGATTCCCTACCTCTCATACACACTCTGGGATTCCCTCTCTCACACACACTCTGGGATTTCCTGTGTCTCACACACACTCTGGGATTCCCTATCTCTCACACACACTCTGGGATTTCCTATCTCTCACACACTCTGGGATTCCCTATCACTCATATCACTCACACACACTCTGGGATTCCCTATCTCTCACACACACTCTGGGATTCCCTATCTCTCACACACACTCTGGGATTCTCTATCTCTCACACACACTCTAGGATTCCTTATCTCTCACACACACTCTGGGATTCCGTATCTCTCTCACACACTCTGGGATTCCCTAATCTCTCACACACACTCTGGGATTCCCTATCTCTCACACACACTCTGCGATTCTCTATCTCTCACACACACTCTGGGATTCCCTATCTCTCACTCACACTCTTGGATTCCCTTTCTCTCTCACACACTCTGGGATACCCAATCTCTCACACACTCTCTGGGATTCCCGATCTCTCACACACACTCTGGGATTCCCTATCTCTCACACACACTCTGGAATTCCCTCACTCTCTCTCACACAGACTCTGGGATTCCCTATCTCTCACACACACTCAGGGATTCCCTATCTCTCACACACACTCTGGGATTCCGACACACACACTCGGGGAATCCCGCTTTTCTCACACACTCTGGGATTCACTATCTCTCTCACACACTCTGGGATTCACTATCTCAAACATACTCTGGGATTCCCGATCTCTCACACACACTCTGGGATTTCCTATCTCTCACACACTCTGGTATTCCCTATCACTCACACACACTCTGGGATTCCCTATCTCTCACACACACTCTGGGATTCCCTATCTCTCATACACTCTGGTATTCCCTATCTCTCACACACACTCTGGGATTCCCTATCTCTCACACACTCTGGGATTCCCTATCACTCACACACACTCTGGGATTCCCTATCTCTCACACATACTCTGGGATTCCCTATCTCTCACACACACTCTGGGATTCTCTATCTCTCACACACACTCTAGGATTCCTTATCTCTCACACACACTCTGGGATTCCGTATCTCTCTCACACACTCTGGGATTCCCTAATCTCTCACACACACTCTGGGATTCCCTATCTCTCACACACACTCTGCGATTCTCTATCTCTCATACACACTCTGGGATTCCCTAACTCTCACTCACACTCTTGGATTCCCTTTCTCTCTCACACACTCTGGGATACCCAATCTCTCACACACACTCTGGGATTCCCGATCTCTCACACACACTCTGGTATTCCCTATCTCTCACACACACTCTGGGACTCTCTGGGATTCTATCACACACACTCTGAGATTCCCTCGCTCAGACACACTCAGGGATTCCCGATATCTCACACACAGTCTGTGATTCGCTAACTCTCACACACACTCTGGGATTCCCTATCTCTCACACACACTCCGGGATTCCGTATCTCTCTCACACACTCTGGGATTTCCTATCTCACACAAACTCTGGGATTCCCTATCTCTCACACACGATCTGGGATTCCCTATCTCTCACACACACTGTGGGATTCCCTATCCCTCACACTCACTCTGGGATTCCCTATCTCTCACACACACTCTGGGATTCCCTATCTCTGACATACACTTTGGGATTCCCTATCTCTCACACACACTCTGGGATTCCCTATCTCTCATACACACTCTGGGATTCCCTCTCTCACACACACTCTGGGATTTCCTGTGTCTCACACACACTCTGGGATTCCCTATCTCTCACACACACTCTGGGATTCCCTATCTCTCACACACTCTGGAATTCCCTATCACTCACACACACTCTGGGATTCCCTATCTCTCATACACACTCTGGGATTCCCTCTCTCACACACACTCTGGGATTTCCTGTGTCTCACACACACTCTGGGATTCCCTATCTCTCTCACACACTCTGGGATTCCCTATCTCTCACACACTCTGTGGGATTCCCTATCCCTCACACTCACTCTGGGATTCCCTATCTCTCACACACACTCTGGGATTCCCTATCTCTGACATACACTTTGGGATTCCCTATCTCTCACACACACTCTGGGATTCCCTATCTCTCATACACACTCTGGGATTCCCTCTCTCACACACACTCTGGGATTTCCTGTGTCTCACACACACTCTGGGATTCCCTATCTCTCACACATACTCTGGGATTCCCTATCTCTCACACACACTCTAGGATTCCTTATCTCTCACACACACTCTGGGATTCCGTATCTCTCTCACACACTCTGGGATTCCCTAATCTCTCAAACACACTCTGGGATTCCCTATCTCTCACACACACTCTGCGATTCTCTATCTCTCACACACACTCTGGGATTCCCTATCTCTCACTCACACTCTTGGATTCCCTTTCTCTCTCATACACTCTCTGGGATTCCCGATCTCTCACACACACTCTGGGATTCCCTATCTCTCACACACACTCTGGGATTCCCCATCTCTCTCACACAATCTGGGATTCCCTATCTCTCACACACACTCTGGGATTCCCTCTCTCTCACACACACTCTGGGAATCCCTTACACACACTCTGGGATTCCCTATTTCACACACACTCTGGGATTCCCTATCTCTCACACACACTCTAGGATTCTCTCTTGCACAAAAACTCTGGGATTCCCTATCTCTCACACACACTCTGGGAATCCCAACCTCTCACACTCACTCTGAGATTCCCTATCTCCTACAAACACTCTGGGATTTCCTCTCTCACACACACTCTGGAATTCCGCACCTCTCACACACACTCTGGGATTCCCTATCTCTCATAAACACTCTGGGATTCCATATCTCACACACACTCAGGGATTCCCTATCTCTCACAAACACTCTGGAATTCCCTCTCACACACACTCTGGGATTCCCTCTCTCTCACACTCAGTCTGGGATTCCCTACATCTCACACACACTCTGGAATTCCCTATCACTCACACACACACTCTGGGATTCCCTATCTCTCACACACACTCTGGCATTCCCTATCTCTCACACACATTCTGGGATTCCGTCACACACACTCGGGGAATCCCTATCTTTCACACACACTCTGGGATTCCCTATCTCCCTCACACACTCTGGGATTCACTATCTCACACACACTCTGGGATTCCCTATCTCTCACACACACTCTGGGATTCCCTATCTCTCACACACACTCTGGGATTCTCTCTTGCACACACACTCTGGGATTCCCTATCTCTCACACACACTCTGGGATTCCCTATCTCTCACACACACTCTGGGATTCCCAACCTCTCACACTCACTCTGAGATTCCCTATCTCCTACACACACTCTGGGATTCCCTCTCTCACACACACTCTGGAATTCCGCACCTCTCACACACACTCAGGGATTCCCTATCTCTCACAAACACTCTGGAATTCCCTCTCACACACACTCTGTGATTCCCTCTCTCTCACACTCAGTCTGGGATTCCCTATATCTCACACACACACTGGAATTCCCTATCACTCACACACACACTCTGGGATTCCCCATCTCTCTCACGCAATCTGGGATTCCCTATCTCTCACACACACTCTGGGATTCCCTCTCTCTCACACACACCCTGGGAATCCCTCACACACACTCTGGGATTCCCTATTTCACACACACTCTGGGAATCCCTATCTCTCACACACACTCTAGGATTCTCTCTTGCACACACACTCTGGGATTCCCTATCTCTCACACACACTCTGGGATTCCCTATCTCTCACACACACTCTGGGATTCCCTATCTCTCACACACACTCTAGGATTCTCTCTTGCACACACACTCTGGGATTCCCTATCTCTCACACACACTCTGGGATTCCCTATCTCTCTCACACACTCTGGGTTTGTATATCACACACATTCTGGGATTCTATCACACACATTCTGGGATTCCCTATCTCTCACACACACTCTGGGATTCCCTATCTCTCACACACACTCTAGGATTCTCTCTTGCACACACACTCTGGGATTCCCTATCTCTCACACACACTCTGGGATTCCCTATCTCTCTCACACACTCTGGGTTTATATATCACACACATTCTGGGATTCTATCACACACATTCTGGGATTCCCTATCTCTCACACACACTCTGGAATTCCCTCACTCTCTCTCACACAGACTCTGGGATTCCCTATCTCTCACACACACACAGGGATTCCCTATCTCTCACACACACTCTGGGATTCCAACACACACACTCGGGGAATCCCGCTCTTTCTCACACACTCTGGGATTCACTATCTCTCTCACACACTCTGCGATTCACTATCTCACACACACTCTGGGATTCCCGATCTCTCACACACACTCTGGGATTTCCTATCTCTCACACACTCTGGTATTCCCTATCACTCACACACACTCTGGGATTCCCTATCTCTCACACACACTCTGGGATTCCCTATCTCTCATACACTCTGGTATTCCCTATCTCTCACACACACTCTGGGACTCTCTGGGATTCTATCACACACACTCTGAGATTCCCTCGCTCAGACACACTCAGGGATTCCCTATATCTCACACACACTCTGTGATTCGCTATCTCTCACACACACTCTGGGATTCCCTATCTCTGACACACACTCCGGGATTCCGAATCTCTCTCACACACTCTGGGATTTCCTATCTCACACAAACTCTGGGATTCCCTATCTCTCACACACGATCTGGGATTCCCTATCTCTCACACACACTGTGGGATTCCCTATCCCTCACACTCACTCTGGGATTCCCTATCTGTCACACACACTCTGGGATTCCGTATCTCTGACACACACTTTGGGATTCCCTATCTCTCACACACGCTCTGGGATTCCCTATCTCTCATACACACTCTGGGATTCCCTCTCTCACACACACTCTGGGATTTCCTGTGTCTCACACACACTCTGGGATTCCCTATCTCTCACACACACTCAGGGATTCCGTATCTCTGACACACACTTTGGGATTCCCTATCTCTCACACACGCTCTGGGATTCCCTATCTCTCATACACACTCTGGGATTCCCTCTCTCACACACACTCTGGGATTTCCTGTGTCTCACACACACTCTGGGATTCCGTATCTCTCTCACACACTCTGGGATTCCCTAATCTCTCACACACACTCTGGGATTCCCTATCTCTCACACACACTCTGCGATTCTCTATCTCTCACACACACTCTGGGATTCCCTATCTCTCACTCACACTCTTGGATTCCCTTTCTCTCTCACACACTCTGGGATACCCAATCTCTCACACACTCTCTGGGATTCTCAATCTCTCACACACACTCTGGGATTCCCTATCTCTCACACACACTCTGGAATTCCCTCACTCTCTCTCACACAGACTCTGGGATTCCCTATCTCTCACACACACTCAGGGATTCCCTATCTCTCACACACACTCTGGGATTCCGACACACACACTCGGGGAATCCCGAACTTTCTCACACACTCTGGGATTCCCTATCTCTCTCACACACTCTGGGATTCACTATCTCTCATACACTCTGGTATTCTCTATCTCTCACACACACTCTGGGATTCCCTATCTCTCACACACTCTGGGATTCCCTCTCTCACACACACTCTGGGATTTCCTGTGTCTCACACACACTCTGGGATTCCCTATCTCTCACACACACTCTGGGATTCCGTATCTCTGACACACACTTTGGGATTCCCTATCTCTCACACACGCTCTGGGATTCCCTATCTCTCATACACACTCTGGGATTCCCTCTCTCACACACACTCTGGGATTTCCTGTGACTCACACACACTCTGGGATTCCCTATCTCTCTCACACACTCTGGGATTCCCTATCTCTCACACACACTCTGGGATTCCCTATCTCTCACACATACTCTGGGATTCCCTATCTCTCACACACACTCTAGGATTCCTTATCTCTCACACACACTCTGGGATTCCGTATCTCTCTCACACACTCTGGGATTGCCTAATCTCTCACACACACTCTGGGATTCCCTATCTCTCACACACACTCTGCGATTCTCTATCTCTCACACACACTCTGGGATTCCCTATCTCTCACTCACACTCTTGGATTCCCTTTCTCTCTCACACACTCTGGGATACCCAATCTCTCACACACTCTCTGGGATTCCCGATCTCTCACACACACTCTGGGATTCCCTATCTCTCACACACACTCTGGGATTCCCCATCTCTCTCACACAATCTGGGATTCCCTATCTCTCACACACACTCTGGGATTCCCTCTCTCTCACACACACTCTGGGATTCCCTATTTCACACACACTCTGGGATTCCCTATCTCTCACACACACTCTAGGATTCTCTCTTGCACAAACACTCTGGGATTCCCTATCTCTCACACACACTCTGGGACTCCCTATCTCTCACACACACTCTGGGATTCCCAACCTCTCACACTCACTCTGAGATTCCCTATCTCCTACAAACACTCTGGGATTCCCTCTCTCACACACACTCTGGAATTCCGCACCTCTCACACACACTCTGGGATTCCATATCTCTCATAAACACTCTGGGATTCCATATCTCACACACACTCAGGGATTCCCTATCTCTCACAAACACTCTGGAATTCCCTCTCACACACACTCTGGGATTCCCTCTCTCTCACACTCAGTCTGGGATTCCCTATATCTCACACACACTCTGGAATTCCCTATCACTCACACACACACTCTGGGATTCCCTATCTCTCACACACACTCTGGCATTCCCTATCTCTCACACACATTCTGGGATTCCGTCACACACACTCGGGGAATCCCTATCTTTCACACACACTCTGGGATTCCCTATCTCCCTCACACACTCTGGGATTCACTATCTCACACACACTCTGGGATTCCGCATCTCTCACACACACTCTGGGATTCCCTATTTCACACACACTCTGGGATTCCCTATCTCTCACACACACTCTGGGATTCTCTCTTACACACACACTCTGGGATTCCCTATCTCACACACACACTCTGGGATTCCCTATCTCTCACACACACTCTGGGATTCCCAACCTCTCACACTCACTCTGAGATTCCCTATCTCCTACACACACTCTGGGATTCCCTCTCTCACACACACTCTGGAATTCCGCACCTCTCACACACACTCTGGGATTCCCCATATCTCTCACGCAATCTGGGATTCCCTATCTCACACACACTCTGGGATTCCCTCTCTCTCACACACACTCTGGGAATCCCTCACACACACTCTGGGATTCCCTATTTCACACACACTCTGGGATTCCCTATCTCTCACACACACTCTAGGATTCTCTCTTGCACACACACTCTGGGATTCCCTATCTCTCACACACACTCTGGGATTCCCTATCTCTCACACACACTCTAGGATTCTCTGTTGCACACACACTCTGGGATTCCCTATCTCTCACACACACACAGGGATTCCCTATCTCTCTCACACACTCTGGGTTTGTATATCACACACATTCTGGGATTCTATCACACACATTCTGGGATTCCCTATCTCTCACACACACTCTGGGATTCCCTATCTCTCACACACACTCTAGGATTCTCTCTTGCACACACACTCTGGGATTCCCTATCTCTCACACACACTCTGGGATTCCCTATCTCTCTCACACACTCTGGGTTTGTATATCACACACATTCTGGGATTCTATCACACACATTCTGGGATTCCCTATCTTTCACACACACTCTGGAATTCCCTCACTCTCTCTCACACAGACTCTGGGATTCCCTATCTCTCACACACACTCAGGGATTCCCTATCTCTCACACACACTCTGGGATTCCGACACACACACTCGGGGAATCCCGCTCTTTCTCACACACTCTGGGATTCACTATCTCTCTCACACACTCTGGGATTCACTATCTCACACACACTCTGGGATTCCCGATCTCTCACACACACTCTGGGATTTCCTATCTCTCACACACTCTGGTATTCCCTATCACTCACACACACTCTGGGATTCCCTATCTCTCACACACACTCTGGGATTCCCTATCTCTCATACACTCTGGTATTCCCTATCTCTCACACACACTCTGGGACTCTCTGGGATTCTATCACACACACTCTGAGATTCCCTCGCTCAGACACACTCAGGGATTCCCTATATCTCACACACACTCTGTGATTCGCTATCTCTCACACACACTCTGGGATTCCCTATCTCTCACACACACTCCGGGATTCCGTATCTCTCTCACACACTCTGGGATTTCCTATCTCACACAAACTCTGGGATTCCCTATCTCTCACACACGATCTGGGATTCCCTATCTCTCACACACACTGTGGGATTCCCTATCCCTCACACTCACTCTGGGATTCCCTATCTGTCACACACACTCTGGGAATCCGTATCTCTGACACACACTTTGGGATTCCCTATCTCTCACACACGCTCTGGGATTCCCTATCTCTCATACACACTCTGGGATTCCCTCTCTCACACACACTCTGGGATTTCCTATGTCTCACACACACTCTGGGATTCCCTATCTCTCACACACACTCTGGGATTCCGTATCTCTGACACACACTTTGGGATTCCCTATCTCTCACACACGCTCTGGGATTCCCTATCTCTCATACACACTCTGGGATTCCCTCTCTCACACACACACTCTGGGATTTCCTGTGTCTCACACACACTCTGGGATTCCCTATCTCTCACACACACTCTGGGATTCCCTATTTCACACACACTCTGGGATTCCCTATCTCTCACACTCACTCTGAGATTCCCTATCTCCTACAAACACTCTGGGATTCCCTCTCTCACACACACTCTGGAATTCCGCACCTCTCACACACACTCTGGGATTCCCTATCTCTCATAAACACTCTGGGATTCCATATCTCACACACACTCAGGGATTCCCTATCTCTCACAAACACTCTGGAATTCCCTCTCACACACACTCGGGGATTCCCTCTCTCTCACACTCAGTCTGGGATTCCCTATATCTCACACACACTCTGGAATTCCCTATCACTCACACACACACTCTGGGATTCCCTATCTCTCACACACACTCTGGCATTCCCTATCTCTCACACACATTCTGGGATTCCGTCACACACACTCGGGGAATCCCTATCTTTCACACACACTCTGGGATTCCCTATCTCCCTCACACACTCTGGGATTCACTATCTCACACACACTCTGGGATTCCGCATCTCTCACACACACTCTGGGATTCCCTATTTCACACACACTCTGGGATTCCCTATCTCTCACACACACTCTGGGATTCTCTCTTACACACACACTCTGGGATTCCCTATCTCACACACACACTCTGGGATTCCCTATCTCTCACACACACTCTGGGATTCCCAACCTCTCACACTCACTCTGAGATTCCCTATCTCCTACACACACTCTGGGATTCCCTCTCTCACACACACTCTGGAATTCCGCACCTCTCACACACACTCTGGGATTCCCCATATCTCTCACGCAATCTGGGATTCCCTATCTCACACACACTCTGGGATTCCCTCTCTCTCACACACACTCTGGGAATCCCTCACACACACTCTGGGATTCCCTATTTCACACACACTCTGGGATTCCCTATCTCTCACACACACTCTAGGATTCTCTCTTGCACACACACTCTGGGATTCCCTATCTCTCACACACACTCTGGGATTCCCTATCTCTCACACACACTCTAGGATTCTCTGTTGCACACACACTCTGGGATTCCCTATCTCTCACACACACACAGGGATTCCCTATCTCTCTCACACACTCTGGGTTTGTATATCACACACATTCTGGGATTCTATCACACACATTCTGGGATTCCCTATCTCTCACACACACTCTGGGATTCCCTATCTCTCACACACACTCTAGGATTCTCTCTTGCACACACACTCTGGGATTCCCTATCTCTCACACACACTCTGGGATTCCCTATCTCTCTCACACACTCTGGGTTTGTATATCACACACATTCTGGGATTCTATCACACACATTCTGGGATTCCCTATCTCTCACACACACTCTGGGATTCCCTATCTCTCACACACACTCTGCGATTCTCTATCTCTCACACACACTCTGGGATTCCCTATCTCTCACTCACACTCTTGGATTCCCTTTCTCTCTCACACACTCTGGGATACCCAATCTCTCACACACTCTCTGGGATTCTCAATCTCTCACACACACTCTGGGATTCCCTATCTCTCACACACACTCTGGAATTCCCTCACTCTCTCTCACACAGACTCTGGGATTCCCTATCTCTCACACACACTCAGGGATTCCCTATCTCTCACACACACTCTGGGATTCCGACACACACACTCGGGGAATCCCGCTCTTTCTCACACACTCTGGGATTCCCTATCTCTCTCACACACTCTGGGATTCACTATCTCAAACACACTCTGGGATTCCCGATCTCTCACACACACTCTGGGATTTCCTATCTCTCACACACTCTGGTATTCCCTATCACTCACACACACTCTGGGATTCCCTATCTCTCACACACACTCTGGGATTCCCTATCTCTCATACACTCTGGTATTCCCTATCTCTCACACACACTCTGGGATTCCCTATCTCTCACACACTCTGGGATTCCCTCTCTCACACACACTCTGGGATTTCCTGTGTCTCACACACACTCTGGGATTCCCTATCTCTCACACACACTCTGGGATTCCGTATCTCTGACACACACTTTGGGATTCCCTATCTCTCACACACGCTCTGGGATTCCCTATCTCTCATACACACTCTGGGATTCCCTCTCTCACACACACTCTGGGATTTCCTGTGACTCACACACACTCTGGGATTCCCTATCTCTCTCACACACTCTGGGATTCCCTATCTCTCACACACACTCTGGGATTCCCTATCTCTCACACATACTCTGGGATTCCCTATCTCTCACACACACTCTAGGATTCCTTATCTCTCACACACACTCTGGGATTCCGTATCTCTCTCACACACTCTGGGATTGCCTAATCTCTCACACACACTCTGGGATTCCCTATCTCTCACACACACTCTGCGATTCTCTATCTCTCACACACACTCTGGGATTCCCTATCTCTCACTCACACTCTTGGATTCCCTTTCTCTCTCACACACTCTGGGATACCCAATCTCTCACACACTCTCTGGGATTCCCGATCTCTCACACACACTCTGGGATTCCCTATCTCTCACACACACTCTGGGATTCCCCATCTCTCTCACACAATCTGGGATTCCCTATCTCTCACACACACTCTGGGATTCCCTCTCTCTCACACACACTCTGGGATTCCCTATTTCACACACACTCTGGGATTCCCTATCTCTCACACACACTCTAGGATTCTCTCTTGCACAAACACTCTGGGATTCCCTATCTCTCACACACACTCTGGGACTCCCTATCTCTCACACACACTCTGGGATTCCCTATCTCTCACACTCACTCTGAGATTCCCTATCTCCTACAAACACTCTGGGATTCCCTCTCTCACACACACTCTGGAATTCCGCACCTCTCACACACACTCTGGGATTCCCTATCTCTCATAAACACTCTGGGATTCCATATCTCACACACACTCAGGGATTCCCTATCTCTCACAAACACTCTGGAATTCCCTCTCACACACACTCGGGGATTCCCTCTCTCTCACACTCAGTCTGGGATTCCCTATATCTCACACACACTCTGGAATTCCCTATCACTCACACACACACTCTGGGATTCCCTATCTCTCACACACACTCTGGCATTCCCTATCTCTCACACACATTCTGGGATTCCGTCACACACACTCGGGGAATCCCTATCTTTCACACACACTCTGGGATTCCCTATCTCCCTCACACACTCTGGGATTCACTATCTCACACACACTCTGGGATTCCGCATCTCTCACACACACTCTGGGATTCCCTATTTCACACACACTCTGGGATTCCCTATCTCTCACACACACTCTGGGATTCTCTCTTACACACACACTCTGGGATTCCCTATCTCACACACACACTCTGGGATTCCCTATCTCTCACACACACTCTGGGATTCCCAACCTCTCACACTCACTCTGAGATTCCCTATCTCCTACACACACTCTGGGATTCCCTCTCTCACACACACTCTGGAATTCCGCACCTCTCACACACACTCTGGGATTCCCCATATCTCTCACGCAATCTGGGATTCCCTATCTCACACACACTCTGGGATTCCCTCTCTCTCACACACACTCTGGGAATCCCTCACACACACTCTGGGATTCCCTATTTCACACACACTCTGGGATTCCCTATCTCTCACACACACTCTAGGATTCTCTCTTGCACACACACTCTGGGATTCCCTATCTCTCACACACACTCTGGGATTCCCTATCTCTCACACACACTCTAGGATTCTCTGTTGCACACACACTCTGGGATTCCCTATCTCTCACACACACACAGGGATTCCCTATCTCTCTCACACACTCTGGGTTTGTATATCACACACATTCTGGGATTCTATCACACACATTCTGGGATTCCCTATCTCTCACACACACTCTGGGATTCCCTATCTCTCACACACACTCTAGGATTCTCTCTTGCACACACACTCTGGGATTCCCTATCTCTCACACACACTCTGGGATTCCCTATCTCTCTCACACACTCTGGGTTTGTATATCACACACATTCTGGGATTCTATCACACACATTCTGGGATTCCCTATCTCTCACACACACTCTGGGATTCCCTATCTCTCACACACACTCTGCGATTCTCTATCTCTCACACACACTCTGGGATTCCCTATCTCTCACTCACACTCTTGGATTCCCTTTCTCTCTCACACACTCTGGGATACCCAATCTCTCACACACTCTCTGGGATTCTCAATCTCTCACACACACTCTGGGATTCCCTATCTCTCACACACACTCTGGAATTCCCTCACTCTCTCTCACACAGACTCTGGGATTCCCTATCTCTCACACACACTCAGGGATTCCCTATCTCTCACACACACTCTGGGATTCCGACACACACACTCGGGGAATCCCGCTCTTTCTCACACACTCTGGGATTCCCTATCTCTCTCACACACTCTGGGATTCACTATCTCAAACACACTCTGGGATTCCCGATCTCTCACACACACTCTGGGATTTCCTATCTCTCACACACTCTGGTATTCCCTATCACTCACACACACTCTGGGATTCCCTATCTCTCACACACACTCTGGGATTCCCTATCTCTCATACACTCTGGTATTCCCTATCTCTCACACACACTCTGGGATTCCCTATCTCTCACACACTCTGGGATTCCCTCTCTCACACACACTCTGGGATTTCCTGTGTCTCACACACACTCTGGGATTCCCTATCTCTCACACACACTCTGGGATTCCGTATCTCTGACACACACTTTGGGATTCCCTATCTCTCACACACGCTCTGGGATTCCCTATCTCTCATACACACTCTGGGATTCCCTCTCTCACACACACTCTGGGATTTCCTGTGACTCACACACACTCTGGGATTCCCTATCTCTCTCACACACTCTGGGATTCCCTATCTCTCACACACACTCTGGGATTCCCTATCTCTCACACATACTCTGGGATTCCCTATCTCTCACACACACTCTAGGATTCCTTATCTCTCACACACACTCTGGGATTCCGTATCTCTCTCACACACTCTGGGATTGCCTAATCTCTCACACACACTCTGGGATTCCCTATCTCTCACACACACTCTGCGATTCTCTATCTCTCACACACACTCTGGGATTCCCTATCTCTCACTCACACTCTTGGATTCCCTTTCTCTCTCACACACTCTGGGATACCCAATCTCTCACACACTCTCTGGGATTCCCGATCTCTCACACACACTCTGGGATTCCCTATCTCTCACACACACTCTGGGATTCCCCATCTCTCTCACACAATCTGGGATTCCCTATCTCTCACACACACTCTGGGATTCCCTCTCTCTCACACACACTCTGGGATTCCCTATTTCACACACACTCTGGGATTCCCTATCTCTCACACACACTCTAGGATTCTCTCTTGCACAAACACTCTGGGATTCCCTATCTCTCACACACACTCTGGGACTCCCTATCTCTCACACACACTCTGGGATTCCCAACCTCTCACACTCACTCTGAGATTCCCTATCTCCTACAAACACTCTGGGATTCCCTCTCTCACACACACTCTGGAATTCCGCACCTCTCACACACACTCTGGGATTCCCTATCTCTCATAAACACTCTGGGATTCCATATCTCACACACACTCAGGGATTCCCTATCTCTCACAAACACTCTGGAATTCCCTCTCACACACACTCTGGGATTCCCTCTCTCTCACACTCAGTCTGGGATTCCCTATATCTCACACACACTCTGGAATTCCCTATCACTCACACACACACTCTGGGATTCCCTATCTCTCACACACACTCTGGCATTCCCTATCTCTCACACACATTCTGGGATTCCGTCACACACACTCGGGGAATCCCTATCTTTCACACACACTCTGGGATTCCCTATCTCCCTCACACACTCTGGGATTCACTATCTCACACACACTCTGGGATTCCGCATCTCTCACACACACTCTGGGATTCCCTATTTCACACACACTCTGGGATTCCCTATCTCTCACACACACTCTGGGATTCTCTCTTACACACACACTCTGGGATTCCCTATCTCACACACACACTCTGGGATTCCCTATCTCTCACACACACTCTGGGATTCCCAACCTCTCACACTCACTCTGAGATTCCCTATCTCCTACACACACTCTGGGATTCCCTCTCTCACACACACTCTGGAATTCCGCACCTCTCACACACACTCTGGGATTCCCCATATCTCTCACGCAATCTGGGATTCCCTATCTCACACACACTCTGGGATTCCCTCTCTCTCACACACACTCTGGGAATCCCTCACACACACTCTGGGATTCCCTATTTCACACACACTCTGGGATTCCCTATCTCTCACACACACTCTAGGATTCTCTCTTGCACACACACTCTGGGATTCCCTATCTCTCACACACACTCTGGGATTCCCTATCTCTCTCACACACTCTGGGTTTGTATATCACACACATTCTGGGATTCTATCACACACATTCTGGGATTCCCTATCTCTCACACACACTCTGGAATTCCCTCACTCTCTCTCACACAGACTCTGGGATTCCCTATCTCTCACACACACTCAGGGATTCACTATCTCTCACACACACTCTGGGATTCCGACACACACACTCGGGGAATCCCGCTCTTTCTCACACACTCTGGGATTCACTATCTCTCTCACACACTCTGGGATTCACTATCTCACACACACTCTGGGATTCCCGATCTCTCACACACACTCTGGGATTTCCTATCTCTCACACACTCTGGTATTCCCTATCACTCACACACACTCTGGGATTCCCTATCTCTCACACACACTCTGGGATTCCCTATCTCTCATACACTCTGGTATTCCCTATCTCTCACACACACTCTGGGACTCTCTGGGATTCTATCACACACACTCTGAGATTCCCTCGCTCA
The DNA here is from genome assembly GCF_037043375.1 of Chiloscyllium plagiosum. Classification (NCBI taxonomy): domain Eukaryota; kingdom Metazoa; phylum Chordata; class Chondrichthyes; order Orectolobiformes; family Hemiscylliidae; genus Chiloscyllium; species Chiloscyllium plagiosum. Next base: position 6,769,823 of record NW_028270192.1, on the reverse strand, counting down.
GACACACTCAGGGATTCCCTATATCTCACACACACTCTGTGATTCGCTATCTCTCACACACACTCTGGGATTCCCTATCTCTCACACACACTCCGGGATTCCGTATCTCTCTCACACACTCTGGGATTTCCTATCTCACACAAACTCTGGGATTCCCTATCTCTCACACACGATCTGGGATTCCCTATCTCTCACACACACTGTGGGATTCCCTATCCCTCACACTCACTCTGGGATTCCCTATCTGTCAAACACACTCTGGGAATCCGTATCTCTGACACACACTTTGGGATTCCCTATCTCTCACACACGCTCTGGGATTCCCTATCTCTCATACACACTCTGGGATTCCCTCTCTCACACACACTCTGGGATTTCCTATGTCTCACACACACTCTGGGATTCCCTATCTCTCACACACACTCTGGGATTCCGTATCTCTGACACACACTTTGGGATTCCCTATCTCTCACACACGCTCTGGGATTCCCTATCTCTCATACACACTCTGGGATTCCCTCTCTCACACACACACTCTGGGATTTCCTGTGTCTCACACACACTCTGGGATTCCCTATCTCTCACACACACTCTGGGATTCCCTATTTCACACACACTCTGGGATTCCCTATCTCTCACACTCACTCTGAGATTCCCTATCTCCTACAAACACTCTGGGATTCCCTCTCTCACACACACTCTGGAATTCCGCACCTCTCACACACACTCTGGGATTCCCTATCTCTCATAAACACTCTGGGATTCCATATCTCACACACACTCAGGGATTCCCTATCTCTCACAAACACTCTGGAATTCCCTCTCACACACACTCTGGGATTCCCTCTCTCTCACACTCAGTCTGGGATTCCCTATATCTCACACACACTCTGGAATTCCCTATCACTCACACACACACTCTGGGATTCCCTATCTCTCACACACACTCTGGCATTCCCTATCTCTCACACACATTCTGGGATTCCGTCACACACACTCGGGGAATCCCTATCTTTCACACACACTCTGGGATTCCCTATCTCCCTCACACACTCTGGGATTCACTATCTCACACACACTCTGGGATTCCGCATCTCTCACACACACTCTGGGATTCCCTATTTCACACACACTCTGGGATTCCCTATCTCTCACACACACTCTGGGATTCTCTCTTACACACACACTCTGGGATTCCCTATCTCACACACACACTCTGGGATTCCCTATCTCTCACACACACTCTGGGATTCCCAACCTCTCACACTCACTCTGAGATTCCCTATCTCCTACACACACTCTGGGATTCCCTCTCTCACACACACTCTGGAATTCCGCACCTCTCACACACACTCTGGGATTCCCCATATCTCTCACGCAATCTGGGATTCCCTATCTCACACACACTCTGGGATTCCCTCTCTCTCACACACACTCTGGGAATCCCTCACACACACTCTGGGATTCCCTATTTCACACACACTCTGGGATTCCCTATCTCTCACACACACTCTAGGATTCTCTCTTGCACACACACTCTGGGATTCCCTATCTCTCACACACACTCTGGGATTCCCTATCTCTCACACACACTCTAGGATTCTCTGTTGCACACACACTCTGGGATTCCCTATCTCTCACACACACACAGGGATTCCCTATCTCTCTCACACACTCTGGGTTTGTATATCACACACATTCTGGGATTCTATCACACACATTCTGGGATTCCCTATCTCTCACACACACTCTGGGATTCCCTATCTCTCACACACACTCTAGGATTCTCTCTTGCACACACACTCTGGGATTCCCTATCTCTCACACACACTCTGGGATTCCCTATCTCTCTCACACACTCTGGGTTTGTATATCACACACATTCTGGGATTCTATCACACACATTCTGGGATTCCCTATCTCTCACACACACTCTGGAATTCCCTCACTCTCTCTCACACAGACTCTGGGATTCCCTATCTCTCACACACACTCAGGGATTCCCTATCTCTCACACACACTCTGGGATTCCGACACACACACTCGGGGAATCCCGCTCTTTCTCACACACTCTGGGATTCACTATCTCTCTCACACACTCTGGGATTCACTATCTCACACACACTCTGGGATTCCCGATCTCTCACACACACTCTGGGATTTCCTATCTCTCACACACTCTGGTATTCCCTATCACTCACACAGACTCTGGGATTCCCTATCTCTCACACACACTCTGGGATTCCCTATCTCTCATACACTCTGGTATTCCCTATCTCTCACACACACTCTGGGACTCTCTGGGATTCTATCACACACACTCTGAGATTCCCTCGCTCAGACACACTCAGGGATTCCCTATATCTCACACACACTCTGTGATTCGCTATCTCTCACACACACTCTGGGTTTCCCTATCTCTCACACACACTCCGGGTTTCCGTATCTCTCTCACACACTCTGGGATTTCCTATCTCACACAAACTCTGGGATTCCCTATCTCTCACACACGATCTGGGATTCCCTATCTCTCACACACACTGTGGGATTCCCTATCCCTCACACTCACTCTGGGATTCCCTATCTGTCACACACACTCTGGGAATCCGTATCTCTGACACACACTTTGGGATTCCCTATCTCTCACACACGCTCTGGGATTCCCTATCTCTCATACACACTCTGGGATTCCCTCTCTCACACACACTCTGGGATTTCCTATGTCTCACACACACTCTGGGATTCCCTATCTCTCACACACACTCTGGGATTCCGTATCTCAGACACACACTTTGGGATTCCCTATCTCTCACACACGCTCTGGGATTCCCTATCTCTCATACACACTCTGGGATTCCCTCTCTCACACACACACTCTGGGATTTCCTGTGTCTCACACACACTCTGGGATTCCCTATCTCTCACACACACTCTGGGATTTCCTATCTCTCACACACTCTGGGATTCCCTATCACTCACACACACTCTGGGATTCCCTATCTCTCACACACACTCTGGGATTCCCTATCTCTCACACACACTCTTGGATTCTCTATCTCTCACACACACTCTAGGATTCCTTATCTCTCACACACACTCTGGGATTCCGTATCTCTCTCACACACTCTGGGATTCCCTAATCTCTCACACACACTCTGGGATTCCCTATCTCTCACACACACTCTGCGATTCTCTATCTCTCACACACACTCTGGGATTCCCTATCTCTCACTCACACTCTTGGATTCCCTTTCTCTCTCACATACTCTGGGATACCCAATCTCTCACACACTCTCTGGGATTCCCGATCTCTCACACACACTCTGGGATTCCCTATCTCTCACACACACTCTGGAATTCCCTCACTCTCTCTCACACAGACTCTGGGATTCCCTATCTCTCACACACACTCAGGGATTCCCTATCTCTCACACACACTCTGGGATTCCGACACACACACTCGGGGAATCCCGCTCTTTCTCACACACTCTGGGATTCACTATCTCTCTCACACACTCTGGGATTCACTATCTCAAACACACTCTGGGATTCCCGATCTCTCACACACACTCTGGGATTTCCTATCTCTCACACACTCTGGTATTCCCTATCACTCACACACACTCTGGGATTCCCTATCTCTCACACACACTCTGGGATTCCCTATCTCTCATACACTCTGGTATTCCCTATCTCTCACACACACTCTGGGACTCTCTGGGATTCTATCACACACACTCTGAGATTCCCTCGCTCAGACACACTCAGGGATTCCCTATATCTCACACACACTCTGTGATTCGCTATCTCTCACACACACTCTGGGATTCCCTATCTCTCACACACACTCCGGGATTCCATATCTCTCTCACACACTCTGGGATTTCCTATCTCACACAAACTCTGGGATTCCCTATCTCTCACACACGATCTGGGATTCCCTATCTCTCACACACACAGTGGGATTCCCTATCCCTCACTCTCACTCTGGGATTCCCTATCCCTTACACACACTCTGGGATTCCCTATCTCTGACATACACTGTGGGATTCCCTATCCCTCACACACACTCTGGGATTCCCTATCTGTCACACACACTCTGGGATTCCCTATCTCTGACATACACTTTGGGATTCCCTATCTCTCACACACACTCTGGGATTCCCTATCTCTCATACAGACTCTGGGATTCCCTCTCTCACACACACTCTGGGATTTCCTGTGTCTCACACACACTCTGGGATTCCCTATCTCTCACACACACTCTGGGATTCCCTATCTCTCACACACTCTGGGATTCCCTATCACTCACACACACTCTGGGATTCCCTATCTCTCACACATACTCTGGGATTCCCTATCTCTCACACACACTCTGGGATTCTCTATCTCTCACACACACTCTAGGATTCCCTATCACTCACACACACTCTGGGATTCCCTATCTCTCACACACACTCTGGGATTCCCTATCTCTCATACACTCTGGTATTCCCTATCTCTCACACACACTCTGGGACTCTCTGGGATTCTATCACACACACTCTGAGATTCCCTCGCTCAGACACACTCAGGGATTCCCTATATCTCACACACACTCTGTGATTCGCTATCTCTCACACACACTCTGGGATTCCCTATCTCTCACACACACTCCGGGATTCCATATCTCTCTCACACACTCTGGGATTTCCTATCTCACACAAACTCTGGGATTCCCTATCTCTCACACACGATCTGGGATTCCCTATCTCTCACACACACAGTGGGATTCCCTATCCCTCACTCTCACTCTGGGATTCCCTATCTCTTACACACACTCTGGGATTCCCTATCTCTGACATACACTGTGGGATTCCCTATCCCTCACACTCTCTCTGGGATTCCCTATCTGTCACACACACTCTGGGATTCCCTATCTCTGACATACACTTTGGGATTCCCTATCTCTCACACACACTCTGGGATTCCCTATCTCTCATACACACTCTGGGATTCCCTCTCTCACACACACTCTGGGATTTCCTGTGTCTCACACACACTCTGGGATTCCCTATCTCTCACACACACTCTGGGATTCCCTATCTCTCACACACTCTGGGATTCCCTATCACTCACACACACTCTGGGATTCCCTATCTCTCACACATACTCTGGGATTCCCTATCTCTCACACACACTCTGCGATTCTCTATCTCTCACACACACTCTGGGATTCCATATCTCTCACTCACACTCTTGGATTCCCTTTCTCTCTCACACACTCTGGGATACCCAATCTCTCACACACTCTCTGGGATTCCCGATCTCTCACACACACTCTGGGATTCCCTATCTCTCACACACACTCTGGGATTCCCCATCTCTCTCACACAATCTGGGATTCCCTATCTCTCACACACACTCTGGGATTCCCTCTCTCTCACACATACTCTGGGAATCCGTCACACACACTCTGGGATTCCCTATTTCACACACACTCTGGGATTCCCTATCTCTCACACACACTCTAGGATTCTCTCTTGCACACACACTCTGGGATTCCCTATCTCTCACACACACTCTGGGATTCCCTATCTCTCACACACACTCTGGGATTCCCAACCTCTCACACTCACTCTGAGATTCCCTATCTCCTACACACACTATGGGCTTCCCTCTCTCACACACACTCTGGAATTCCGCACCTCTCACACACACTCTGGGATTCCCTATCTCTCATAAACACTCTGGGATTCCATATCTCACACACACTCAGGGATTCCCTATCTCTCACAAACACTCTGGAATTCCCTCTCACACACACTCTGGGATTCCCTCTCTCTCACACTCAGTCTGGGATTCCCTATATCTCACACACACTCTGGAATTCCCTATCACTCACACACACACACTGGGATTCCCTATCTCTCACACACACTCTGGGATTCCCTATCTCTCACACACATTCTGGGTTTCCGTCACACACACTCGGGGAATCCCTATCTTTCACACACGCTCTGGGATTCCCTATCTCCCTCACACACTCTGGGATTCACTATCTCACACACACTCTGGGATTCCGCATCTCTCACACACACTCTGGGATTCCCTATCTCTCACACACTATCTGGAATTCCCTCCCACACACACACTCTGGGATTCCCTATCTCTCACACTCACTCAGGGATTCCCTATCTCTCACACACACTCTGGGATTCCCTATCTCTCACACACTCTGGAATTCCGTCTCTCTCACACACTCTGGGATTCCCTATCTCTCACACTCACTCTGGGAATCCCTATCTCTCACACACACTCTGGGATTCCCTCTCTCACACACACTCTGGAATTCCGCATCTCTCACACACACTCTGGGATTCCCTATCTCTCACAAACACTCTGGGATTCCCTCTCCCAAACACACTCTGGTATTCCCTATCTCTCACACACACTCTGGGATTCCCTATCTCTCACACACTCACTTAGATTCCCTATCTCTCACACACACTCTGGGATTCCCTATCTCTCACAAACACTCTGGAATTCCCTCTCTCACACACACTCATAGATTCCCTATCTCACACGCACTCTGGGATTCCTTATCCCTCACACTCACTCAGGGATTCCCTATCTCTCACACACACTCTGGGATTCCCTATCTCTCACACACTCTGGAATTCCGTCTCTCACACACACTCTGGGATTCCCTATCTCTCACACTCACTCTGGGAATCCCTATCTCTCACACACACTCTGGGATTCCCTATCTCATACACACTCTGGAATTCCGCATCTCTCACACACACACTGTGATTCCCTATCTCTCACAAACACACTGGGATTCCCTCTCTCACACACACTCTGGTATTCCATATCTCACACACACTCTGGGATTCCCTATCTCTCACAAACACACTGGGATTCCCTCTCTCACACACACTCTGGTATTCCATATCTCACACACACTCTGGGATTCCCTATCTCTCACACACACTCTTAGATTCCCTATCTCTCACACACACTCTGGGATTCCCTCTCTCACACACACTCTGGGATTCCCTATCTCTCACACACACTCTGGGATTCTCTATCTCTCACACACACTCTGGGATTCCCTATCTCTCACACACACTCTGAGATTCCCTAACTCTCACACACTCTGGGATTCCCTACCTCTCACACACACACTGGGCTTCCCACTCTCACACACACTCTGGGATTCCCTTTCTCACAAACACTCTGGGATTCCCAATCTCTCACACACACTCTGGGATTCCCTCGCTCTCACACACACTCTGGAATTCCCGATCTCACACACACTCTGGGATTCCCTACATCTCACACACATCTGGGATTCCCTCTCTCTCACACACACTCTGGGATTCCCTCTCTCACACACACTCTGGTATTCCCTATCTCTCACACACACTCTGGGATTCCCTATCTCTCACAAACACTCTGGGATTCCCTCTCTCTCACACACACTCTGCGATTTCCTCTCTCTTACACACACTCTGGGATTCCCTATCTCTCTCACTCATGCTGGGAGTCCCTATCACTCTCACACACTCTGGGATTCCCTATCTCTCACACACACTCTGGGAATCCCTACCTCTCACACACACTCTGGGATTCCCACCCTCACACACACTCTGGGATTCCCTATCTCTCACACACACTCTGGAATTCCATAACTCAGACACACTCTGGGATTCCCTATCTCTCACACACACGCTGGGATTCCCTCTCTCTCACACACACTCTGGGATTCCCTCTCTCTCACACACACTCTGGGATTCCCTCTCTTACACACACTCTGGTATTCCCTATCTCTCACAAACACTCTGGGACTCTCTGGGATTCTATCACAAACACTCAGGTATTCCCTATCTCTCACAAACACTCTGGGATTCCCTAACTCTCCCAAACACTCTGGGACTCCCTCTCTCTCACACACACTCTGGGATTCCCTCTCTCTTACACACTCTGGGATTCCCTATCTCTCTCACTCGTGCTGGGATTCCCTATCATTCTCACACACTCTGGGATTCCCTATCTCTCACACACACTCTGGGAATCCCTATCTCTCACACACACTCTGGGATCCCACCCTCACACACACTCTGGGATTGCCTATCTCTCACACACACTCTGGAATTCCCTAACTCAGACACACTCCGGGATTCCCTATCTCACACACACGCGCTGGGATTCCGTATCTCTCTCACACACTCTGGGATTCCCTATCTCTCACACACACTCTCGGATTCCCTACCTCTCACACACACACTGGGCTTCCCACTCTCACATACACTCTGGGATTCCCTTTCTCACAAACACTCTGGGATTCCCAATCTCTCACACACACTCTGGGATACCCTCACTCTCACACACACTCTCTGGAATTCCCGATCTCACACACACTCTGGGATTCCCTCTCTCACACACTCTCTGGTATTCCCTATCTCTCACACACACACTGGGATTCCCAATCTCTCGTACACACTCTGGTAATCCCTATCTCTCGCACACACTCTGGGATTCCGTATCTCTCACACACACTCTGGGATTCCCACTCTCACACACACTCTGCGATTCCCTCTCTCACACACACTCTGGGATTCCCAATCTCTCACACTCACTCTGGGATTCCCTCTCTCTCACACACATTTTGGGCTTCCGTATCTCTCACACACACTCTGGGATTCCCTATCTCTCACACACACTCTGGGATTCACTATCGCTGACACATTCTGGGATTCCCTATCTCACACACACTCTGCGATTCACTCTCTAACACACACTCTGGGATTCCCAATCTCTCACACACACTCTGGGATTCCGCATCTCTCACACACACTCTGGGATTCCCTATCTCTCACACACTCGGCGATTCCATATCTCTCACACACTCTGGGATTCTCTATCTCTAACACACACTTTGGGATTCCCTATCTCTCACACACACTCCGGGATTCCCTATCTCTCATACACACTCTGGGATTTACTAATCTCTCACACACACTCTGGGATTCCCTATCACCCACACACACTCTGGGATTCCCTATCTCTCACACACACTCTGGGATTCTCTATCTCTCACACACACTCTAGATACTCGATCTCTCACACACACTCTGGGATTACCTCTCTCACACACACTCTGGGATTGTCTGCGATTCCCTCACAGACACTCTGGGATTCTCTCTCTCACACACACTCTGGGATTCCCACTCTCATACACACTCTGGGATTCACTATCTCTCACACACACTCTGGGACTATCTGGGATTCCCTATCTCTCACACACACTCTGGGATTCCCTATCTCTCACACACTCTGGAATTATCTGGGATTCTCTCACACACACTCTGGGATTCCCTATCTCTCACACACACTCTGGAATTTCCTATCTCTCACACACTCTGGTATTCCCTATCACTCACACACACTCTGGGATTCCCTATCTCTCACACACACCCTGGAATTCCCTAACTCAGACACACTCTGGGATTCCCTATCTCTCATACACACGCTGGGATTCCGTATCTCTCTCACACACTCTGGGATTCCCTATCTCTCACACACACTCTCGGATTCCCTATCTCTCACCCACACTCTGGGATTCCCTCTCTCACACACACTCTGGGATTCCCTATCTCTCACACACACTCTGGGATACCCTCACTCTCACACACACTCTGGGATTCCGTATCTCGCACACGCACTCTAGGATTCCCTATCTCTCACACACACTCTAGAATTCCCTCTCACACACACACTCTGGGATTCCCTATCTCTCACACTCACTCTGGGATTCCCTATCTCTCACACACACTCTGGGATACCCTCACTCTCACACACACTCTGGGATTCCGCATCTCTCACACTCACTCTGGGATTCCCTATCTCTCAAACACACTCTTGGATTCCCTATCTCTCACACACACTCTGGGATTCCCTCTCTCACACACACTCTGGGATTCCCTATCTCTCACACTCACTCTGGGATTCCCTATCTCTCACACACACTCTGGGATACCCTCACTCTCACACACACTCTGGGATACCCTCACTCTCACACACACTCTGGGATTCCGCATCTTTCACATACACTCTGGGATTCCCTATCTCTCACACACACTCTGGGATTCCCTATCGCTGACACACACTGGTATTCCCTATCTCTCACACACACTCTGGTAATCCATATCACTCGCACACATTCTGGTATTCCCTATACCTCGCACACTCTCAGGGATTCCCTATCTCTCATACATACTCTGGGATTCTGTATCTCTCACACAATCTCTGGGATTCCGTCTCTCTCACACACACTCTGGGATTCCCTATCTCTCTCACTCGTGCTGGGATTCCCTATCACTCTCAAACAGTCTGGGATTGTCTAGGCTTCTATCACACAAACTCTGGGATTCCCTATCTCTCTCACACACTCTGGGATTCTCTATCTCTCACACACACTCTGGGATTCCCTATCTCTCACACACACTCTGGGATTCCCACCCTCACACACACTCTGGGATTCCCTATCTGTCACTCACACTGTGGAATTCCCTATCTGACACACACTCAGGGATTCCCTATCTCTCACACACACTCTGGGATTCCGTATCTCTCTCACACACTCTGGGATTCCCTATCTCTCACACACACTCTGGGATTCCCTATCACACACACACACTCTGGGATTCCCTCTCTCTCACACACACTCTGGGATTCCGCGTCTCTCACACACACTCTGGGATTCCCTATCTCTCACACACACTCTAGAATTTCCTCTCACACACACACTCTGGGATTCCCTATCTCTCACACTCACTCTGGGATTCCCTATCTCTCACACACACTCTGGAATTCCCTCTCACAAACACACTCTGGGATTCCCTCTCTCTCATACACACTCTGGGATTCCCTATCTCTCACACAAACTCTGGGATTCCCACTCTCACATACACTCTGGGATTCACTCTCTCACACACACTCTGGGATACCCAATCTCTTACACACACTCTGGGATTCCCTAACTCTCACATACTCTGGGATTCCCTATCTCTCACACACACTCTGAGATTCCCTAACTCTCACGCACTCTGGGATTCCCTACCTCTCACACACACACTGGGCTATCCCCCTCTCACACACACTCTGAGATTCCCTATCTCACAAACATTCAGGGATTCCCAATCTCTCACACACACTCTGGGATTCCCTCTCTCTCACACACACTCTGGAATTCCCGATCTCTCACACACTCTGGGATTCCATATCTCTCACACACACTCTGGGATTCCCTCTCTCACACACACTCTGGTATTCCCTATCTCTCACAAACACTCTGGGACTCTCTGGGATTCTATCAAAAACACTCTGGTATTCCCTATCTCTCACAAACACTCTGGGATTCCCTATCTCTCACAAACACTCTGGGATTCCCTCTCTCTTACACATACTCTGGGATTCCCTATCTCTCTCACTCGTGCTGGGATTCCCTATCACTCACACACACTCTGGGATTCCCTATCTCTCTCACACACTCTGGGAATCCCTATCTCTCACACACACTCTGGGATTCCCACCCTCAAACACACTCTGGGATTCCCTATCTCTCACACACACTCTGGAATTCCCTCTTCTCACACACACTCTGGGATTCCCTATCTCTCACACACACGCTGGGATTCCCTCTCTCTCACACACACTCTGGGATTCCATCTCTCTCACACACACTCTGGGATTCCCTCACTCACACACACTCTGGTATTCCCTATCTCTCGCACACACTCTGCTTTTCCGATCTCTCGCACACACTCTGGGATTCCCTATCTCTCTCACACACACTCTGGGATTCTCTATCTCTCATACACTCTGTTATTCGCTATCTCTCACACACACTCTGGGACTCTCTGGGATTCTATCACACACACACTGGGATTCCCTCTCACACACACACTCTGCTTTTCCCTATCTCTCGCACACACTCTGCTTTTCCCTATCTCTCGCACACACTCTGGGATTCCCTATCTCTCACACACACTCTGGGATTCCCTATCTCTCACACACACTCTGGGATTCCCTATCTCTCGCACACTCTGGGATTCCCTATCTCTCACACACACTCTGGGATTCCCTATCTCTCACACACACTCTGGGATTCCCACTCTCACACACAGTCTGGGATTCCCTCTCTCACACACACTCAGGGATACCCAATCTCTCACACACACTCTGGGATTCCCTCTTTCTCACACACACGCTGGGATTCCGTATCTCTTTCACACACTCTGGGATTCCCTATCTCTCACACACACTCTGGGATTCCCTACCTCTCACACACACACTGGGCTTCCCACTCTCACACACACTCTGGGATTCCCTTTCTCACAAACACTCTGGGATTCCCAATCTCTCACACACACTCTGGGATTCCCTCGCTCTCACACACACTCTGGAATTCCCGATCTCACACACACTCTGGGATTCCCTACATCTCACACACATCTGGGATTCCCTCTCTCTCACACACACTCTGGGATTCCCTCTCTCACACACACTCTGGTATTCCCTATCTCTCACACACACTCTGGGACTCTCTGGGATTCTATCAAAAACACTCTGGTATTCCCTATCTCTCACAAACACTCTGGGATTCCCTATCTCTCACAAACACTCTGGGATTCCCTCTCTCTCACACACACTCTGCGATTTCCTCTCTCTTACACACACTCTGGGATTCCCTATCTCTCTCACTCATGCTGGGAGTCCCTATCACTCTCACACACTCTGGGATTCCCTATCTCTCACACACACTCTGGGAATCCCTACCTCTCACACACACTCTGGGATTCCCACCCTCACACACACTCTGGGATTCCCTATCTCTCACACACACTCTGGAATTCCATAACTCAGACACACTCTGGGATTCCCTATCTCTCACACACACGCTGGGATTCCCTCTCTCTCACACACACTCTGGGATTCCCTCTCTCTCACACACACTCTGGGATTCCCTCTCTTACACACACTCTGGTATTCCCTATCTCTCACAAACACTCTGGGACTCTCTGGGATTCTATCACAAACACTCAGGTATTCCCTATCTCTCACAAACACTCTGGGATTCCCTAACTCTCACAAACACTCTGGGACTCCCTCTCTCTCACACACACTCTGGGATTCCCTCTCTCTTACACACACTCTGGGATTCCCTATCTCTCTCACTCGTGCTGGGATTCCCTATCATTCTCACAACTCTTGGATTCCCTATCTCTCACACACACTCTGGGAATCCCTATCTCTCACACACACTCTGGGATCCCACCCTCACACACACTCTGGGATTGCCTATCTCTCACACACACTCTGGAATTCCCTAACTCAGACACACTCCGGGATTCCCTATCTCTCACACACACGCTGGGATTCCGTATCTCTCTCACACACTCTGGGATTCCCTATCTCTCACACACACTCTCGGATTCCCTACCTCTCACACACACACTGGGCTTCCCACTCTCACACACACTCTGGGATTCCCTTTCTCACAAACACTCTGGGATTCCCAATCTCTCACACACACTCTGGGATACCCTCACTCTCACACACACTCTCTGGAATTCCCGATCTCACACACACTCTGGGATTCCCTCTCTCACACACTCTCTGGTATTCCCTATCTCTCACACACACACTGGGATTCCCAATCTCTCGCACACACTCTGGTAATCCCTATCTCTCGCACACACTCTGGGATTCCGTATCTCTCACACACACTCTGGGATTCCCACTCTCACACACACTCTGCGATTCCCTCTCTCACACACACTCTGGAATTCCCAATCTCTCACACTCACTCTGGGATTCCCTCTCTCTCACACACATTTTGGGCTTCCGTATCTCTCACACACACTCTGGGATTCCCTATCTCTCACACACACTCTGGGATTCACTATCGCTGACACATTCTGGGATTCCCTATCTCTCACACACACTCTGCGATTCACTCTCTAACACACACTCTGGGATTCCCAATCTCTCACACACACTCTGGGATTCCGCATCTCTCACACACACTCTGGGATTCCCTATCTCTCACACACTCGGCGATTCCATATCTCTCACACACTCTGGGATTCTCTATCTCTAACACACACTTTGGGATTCCCTATCTCTCACACACACTCCGGGATTCCCTATCTCTCATACACACTCTGGGATTTACTAATCTCTCACACACACTCTGGGATTCCCTATCACCCACACACACTCTGGGATTCCCTATCTCTCACACACACTCTGGGATTCTCTATCTCTCACACACACTCTAGATACTCGATCTCTCACACACACTCTGGGATTCTCTCTCTCACACACACTCTGGGATTCCCACTCTCATACACACTCTGGGATTCACTATCTCTCACACACACTCTGGGACTATCTGGGATTCCCTATCTCTCACACACACTCTGGGATTCCCTATCTCTCACACACTCTGGAATTATCTGGGATTCTCTCACACACACTCTGGGATTCCCTATCTCTCACACACACTCTGGAATTTCCTATCTCTCACACACTCTGGTATTCCCTATCACTCACACACACTCTGGGATTCCCTATCTCTCACACACACTCTGGAATTCCCTAACTCAGACACACTTTGGGATTCCCTATCTCTCATACACACGCTGGGATTCCGTATCTCTCTCACACACTCTGGGATTCCCTATCTCTCACACACACTCTTGGATTCCCTATCTCTCACCCACACTCTGGGATTCCCTCTCTCACACACACTCTGGGATTCCCTATCTCTCACACACACTCTGGGATACCCTCACTCTCACACACACTCTGGGATTCCGTATCTCGCACACGCACTCTAGGATTCCCTATCTCTCACACACACTCTAGAATTCCCTCTCACACACACACTCTGGGATTCCCTATCTCTCACACTCACTCTGGGATTCCCTATCTCTCACACACACTCTGGGATACTCTCACTCTCACACACACTCTGGGATTCCGCATCTCTCACACTCACTCTGGGATTCCCTATCTCTCAAACACACTCTTGGATTCCCTATCTCTCACACACACTCTGGGATTCCCTCTCTCACACACACTCTGGGATTCCCTATCTCTCACACTCACTCTGGGATTCCCTATCTCTCACACACACTCTGGGATACCCTCACTCTCACACACACTCTGGGATTCCGCATCTTTCACATACACTCTGGGATTCCCTATCTCTCACACACACTCTGGGATTCCCTATCGCTGACACACACTGGTATTCCCTATCTCTCACACACACTCTGGTAATCCATATCACTCGCACACACTCTGGTATTCCCTATACCTCGCACACTCTCAGGGATTCCCTATCTCTCATACATACTCTGGGATTCTGTATCTCTCACACAATCTCTGGGATTCCGTCTCTCTCACACACACTCTGGGATTCCCTATCTCTCTCACTCGTGCTGGGATTCCCTATCACTCTCAAACAGTCTGGGATTGTCTAGGCTTCTATCACACAAACTCTGGGATTCCCTATCTCTCTCACACACTCTGGGATTCTCTATCTCTCACACACACTCTGGGATTCCCACCCTCACACACACTCTGGGATTCCCTATCTGTCACTCACACTGTGGAATTCCCTATCTGACACACACTCAGGGATTCCCTATCTCTCACACACACTCTGGGATTCCGTATCTCTCTCACACACTCTGGGATTCCCTATCTCTCACACACACTCTGGGATTCCCTATCACACACACACACTCTGGGATTCCCTCTCTCTCACACACACTCTGGGATTCCGCGTCTCTCACACACACTCTGGGATTCCCTATCTCTCACACACACTCTAGAATTTCCTCTCACACACACACTCTGGAATTCCCTATCTCTCACACTCACTCTGGGATTCCCTATCTCTCACACACACTCTGGAATTCCCTCTCACAAACACACTCTGGGATTCCCTCTCTCTCATACACACTCTGGGATTCCCTATCTCTCACACAAACTCTGGGATTCCCACTCTCACATACACTCTGGGATTCACTCTCTCACACACACTCTGGGATACCCAATCTCTTACACACACTCTGGGATTCCCTAACTCTCACATATTCTGGGATTCCCTATCTCTCACACACACTTTGAGATTCCCTAACTCTCACGCACTCTGGGAATCCCTACCTCTCACACACACACTGGGCTATCCCCCTCTCACACACACTCTGAGATTCCCTATCTCACAAACATTCAGGGATTCCCAATCTCTCACACACACTCTGGGATTCCCTCTCTCTCACACACACTCTGGAATTCCCGATCTCTCACACACTCTGGGATTCCATATCTCTCACACACACTCTGGGATTCCTTCTCTCTCGCAAACACTCTGGGACTCTCTGGGATTCTATCAAAAACACTCTGGTATTCCCTATCTCTCACAAACACTCTGGGATTCCCTATCTCTCACAAACACTCTGGGATTCCCTATCTCTCACAAACACTCTGGGATTCCCTCTCTCTTACACATACTCTGGGATTCCCTATCTCTCTCACTCGTGCTGGGATTCCCTATCACTCACACACACTCTGGGATTCCCTATCTCTCTCACACACTCTGGGAATCCCTATCTCTCACACACACTCTGGGATTCCCACCCTCAAACACACTCTGGGATTCCCTATCTCTCACACACACTCTGGAATTCCCTCTCTCTCACACACACTCTGGGATTCCCTATCTCTCACACACACGCTGGGATTCCCTCTCTCTCACACACACTCTGGGATTCCATCTCTCTCACACACACTCTGGGATTCCCTCACTCACACACACTCTGGTATTCCCTATCTCTCGCACACTCTGCTTTTCCGATCTCTCGCACACACTCTGGGATTCCCTATCTCTCTCACACACACTCTGGGATTCTCTATCTCTCATACACTCTGTTATTCGCTATCTCTCACACACACTCTGGGACTCTCTGGGATTCTATCACACACACACTGGGATTCCCTCTCACACACACACTCTGCTTTTCCCTATCTCTCGCACACACTCTGGGATTCCCTATCTCTCGCACACACTCTGGGATTCCCTATCTCTCACACACACTCTGGGATTCCCTATCTCTCACACACACTCTGGGATTCCCTATCTCTCGCACACTCTGGGATTCCCTATCTCTCACACACACTCTGGGATTCCCTATCTCTCACACACACTCTGGGATTCCCACTCTCACACACACTCTGGGATTCCCTCTCTCACACACACTCAGGGATACCCAATCTCTCACACACACTCTGGGATTCCCTCTTTCTCACATACTCTGGGATTCCCTATCTCTCACACACACTCTGAGATTCCCTAACTCTCACACACTCTGGGATTCCCTACCTCTCACACACACACTGGGCTTCCCACTCTCACACACACTCTGGGATTCCCTTACTCACAAACACTCTGGGATTCCCAATCTCTCACACACACTCTGGGATTCCCTCGCTCTCACACACACTCTGGAATTCCCGATCTCACACACACTCTGGGATTCCCTACATCTCACACACATCTGGGATTCCCTCTCTCTCACACACACTCTGGGATTCCCTCTCTCACACACACTCTGGTATTCCCTATCTCTCACACACACTCTGGGACTCTCTGGGATTCTATCAAAAACACTCTGGTATTCCCTATCTCTCACAAACACTCTGGGATTCCCTATCTCTCACAAACACTCTGGGATTCCCTCTCTCTCACACACACTCTGCGATTTCCTCTCTCTTACACACACTCTGGGATTCCCTATCTCTCTCACTCATGCTGGGAGTCCCTATCACTCTCACACACTCTGGGATTCCCTATCTCTCACACACACTCTGGGAATCCCTACCTCTCACACACACTCTGGGATTCCCACCCTCACACACACTCTGGGATTCCCTATCTCTCACACACACTCTGGAATTCCATAACTCAGACACACTCTGGGATTCCCTATCTCTCACACACACGCTGGGATTCCCTCTCTCTCACACACACTCTGGGATTCCCTCTCTCTCACACACACTCTGGGATTCCCTCTCTTACACACACTCTGGTATTCCCTATCTCTCACAAACACTCTGGGACTCTCTGGGATTCTATCACAAACACTCAGGTATTCCCTATCTCTCACAAACACTCTGGGATTCCCTAACTCTCACAAACACTCTGGGACTCCCTCTCTCTCACACACACTCTGGGATTCCCTCTCTCTTACACACACTCTGGGATTCCCTATCTCTCTCACTCGTGCTGGGATTCCCTATCATTCTCACACACTCTGGGATTCCCTATCTCTCACACACACTCTGGGAATCCCTATCTCTCACACACACTCTGGGATCCCACCCTCACACACACTCTGGGATTGCCTATCTCTCACACACACTCTGGAATTCCCTAACTCAGACACACTCCGGGATTCCCTATCTCTCACACACACGCTGGGATTCCGTATCTCTCTCACACACTCTGGGATTCCCTATCTCTCACACACACTCTCGGATTCCCTACCTCTCACACACACACTGGGCTTCCCACTCTCACACACACTCTGGGATTCCCTTTCTCACAAACACTCTGGGATTCCCAATCTCTCACACACACTCTGGGATACCCTCACTCTCACACACACTCTCTGGAATTCCCGATCTCACACACACTCTGGGATTCCCTATCTGTCACACACACTCTGGGATTCCCTATCTCTCACAAACACTCTGGGATTCCCTAACTCTCACAAACACTCTGGGATTCCCTATCTCTCACACACACACTGGGATTCCCTCTCTCTTACACACACTCTGGGATTCCCTGTCTCTCTCACTCGTGCTGGGAGTCCCTATCACTCTCACACACTCTGGGATTCCCTATCTCTCACACACATTCTGGGAATCCCTACCTCTCACACACACTCTGGGATTCCCACCCTCACACACACTCTGGGATTCCCTATCTCTCACACACACTCTGGAATTCCCTAACTCAGACACACTCTGGGATTCCCTCTCTCACACACACTCTGGTATTCCCTATCTCTCACAAACACTCTGGGACTCTCTGGGATTCTATCACAAACACTCTGGGATTCCCTATCTCTCACAAATACTCTGGGATACCCTAACTCTCACAAACACTCTGGGACTCCCTCACTCTCACACACCCTCTGGGATTCCCTCTCTCTTACACACACTCTGGGATTCCCTATCTCTATCACTCGTGCAGGGATTCCCTATCATTCTCACACACTCTGGGATTCCTATCTCTCACACACAATCTGGGAATCCCTATCTCTCACACACACTCTGGGATTCCCTATCTCTCACACACACTCTGGAATTCCCTAACTCAGACACACTCTGGGATTCCCTATCTCTCCCACACACGCTGGGATTCCGTATCTCTCTCACACACTCTGGGATTCCCTACCTCTAACACACACTCTCGGATACCCTATCTCTCACACACACTCTGGGATTCCCTCTCTCACACACACTCTGGGATTCCATGTCTCTCTCACTCGTGCTGGGAGTCCCTATCATTCTCACACACTCTGGGATTCCCTATCTCTCACACACACTCTGGGAATCCCTATCTCTCACACACACTCTGGGATCCCACCCTCACACACACTCTGGGATTCCCTATCTCTCACACACACTCTGGAATTCCCTAACTCAGACACACTCTGGGATTCCCTATCTCTCACACACACGCTGGGATTCCGTATCTCTCTCACACACTCTGGGATTCCCTATCTCTCACACACACTCTCGGATACCCTATCTCTCACACACACTCTGGGATTCCCTCTCTCACACACACTCTGGGATTCCCTCTCTCACACACACTCTGGGATTCCCTCTCTCACACACACTCTGGGATACCCTATCTCTCACACACACTCTGGGATTCCGCATCTCGCACACGCACTCTAGGATTCCCTATCTCTCACACACATTCTAGAATTCCCTCTCACACACACACTCTGGGATTCCCTATCTCTCACACTCACTCTGGGATTCCCTATCTCTCACACACACTCTGGGATTCCCTATCGCTGACACACACTGGTATTCCCTATCTCTCACACACACTCTGGTATTCCATATCACTCGCACACACTCTGGTATTCCCTATTCCTCGCACACACTCAGGGATTCCCTATCTCTCACACACTCTCTGGGATTCCGTCTCTCACACACACTCTGGGATTCCCTATCTTTCTCACTCGTGCTGGGATTCCCGATCACTCTCAAACACTCTGGGAATGTCTAGGATTCTATCACACAAACTCTGGGATTCCCTATCTCTCTCACACACTCTGGGATTCCCTATCTCTCACACACACTGTGGGATTCCCTATCTCTCTCACACACACTCTGGGATTCCCTATCTCTCTCACACACACTCTGGGATTCCCTCTCTCACACACACTCTGGGAATCCCTATCTCACACACACACTGGGATTCCCTATCTCTCACACACACTCTGGGATTCCGTCTCCCACACACACTCTGGGATTCCCTATCTCTCACACACACTCTGGGATTCCCTCTCTCACACACATGCTGGGATTCCCTGTGTCTCACAAACACTCTGGGATTCCCTATCTCTCACACACTCTGGTATTCCCTATCACTCACACACACTCTGGGATTCCCTGTCTCTCACACACACTCTGGGATTCCCTATCTCTCACACATTCTGGCATTCCCTATCTCTCACACAAACTCTGTGACACTCTGGGATTCTATCACACACACTCTGGGATTCCCTCTCTCACACACACTCTGGTATTCCCTATCTCTCGCACACACTCTGGTATTCCCTATCTCTCGCACACACTCTGGGATTCACTATCTCTCACACACACTCTGGGACTATCTGGGATTCCCTATCTCTCACACACACTCTGGGATTCCCTATCTCTCACACACTCTGGAATTCTCTGGGATTCTCTCACACACACTCTGGGATTCCCTATCTCTCACACACACTCTGGAATTTCCTATCTCTCACACACTCTGGTATTCCCTATCACTCACACACACTCTGGGATTCCCTATCTCTCACACACACTCTGGGATTCCCTATCTCTCACACACACTCTGGGATTCTCTATCTCTCACACACACTCTGGGATTCCCTATCTCTCACACATACTCTGGGACTCTCTGGGATTCTATCACACACTCTCTGGGATTCCCTCTCACACACACTCTGGTTTTCCCTATCTCTCGCAAACACTCTGCTTTTCCCTATCTCTCGCACACACTCTGGGATTCACTATCTCTCTCACACACACTATGGGATTCCCTATCTCTCGCACTCTCTGGGATTCCCTATCTCTCACACACACACTCTGGGATTCCCTATCTCTCACACACACTCTGGGATTCCCACTCACACACACACTCTGGGATTCCCTCTCTCACACACACTCTGGGATACCCAATCTCTCACACACACTCTGGGATTCCCTCTTTCTCACATACTCTGGGATTCCCTATCTCTCACACACACTCTGGGATTCCCTAACTCTCACACACTCTGGGATTCCCAATCTCACAAACACTCTGGGATTCCCAATCTCTCACACACACTCTGGGATTCCCTCTCTCTCACACACACTCTGGAATTCCCGATCTCACACACACTCTGGGATTCCCTATCTCTCACACACACTTTGGGATTCCCTATCTCTCACACACACTCTGGGATTCCCTCTCTCACACACACTCTGGTATTCCCTATCTCTCACACACACTCTGGGACTCTCTGGGATTCTATCAAAAACACTCTGGGATTCCCTATCTCTCACAAACACTCTGGGACTCCCTCTCTCTCACACACACTCTGCGATTTCCTCTCTCTTACACACACTCTGGGATTACCTATCTCTCTAACTCGTGCTGGGATTCCCTATCACTCTCACACACTCTGGGATTCCCTATCTCTCACACACACTCTGGGAATCCCTACCTCTCACACACACTCTGGGATTCCCACCCTCACACACACTCTGGGATTCCCTATCTCTCACACACACTCTGGAATTCCCTAACTCAGACACACTCTGGGATTCCCTATCTCTCACACACACGCTGGGATTCCCTCTCTCTCACACACACTCTGGGATTCCCTCTCTGTCACACACACTCTGGTATTCCCTATCTCTCACACACACTCTGGGATTCCCACTCACACACACACTCTGGGATTCCCTCTCTCACACACACTCTGGGATACCCAATCTCTCACACACACTCTGGGATTCCCTCTTTCTCACATACTCTGGGATTCCCTATCTCTCACACACACTCTGGGATTCCCTAACTCTCACACACTCTGGGATTCCCTACCTGTCTCACACACACACTGGGCTTCCCACTCTCACACACACTCTGGGATTCCCAATCTCACAAACACTCTGGGATTCCCAATCTCTCACACACACTCTGGGATTCCCTCTCTCTCACACACACTCTGGAATTCCCGATCTCACACACACTCTGGGATTCCCTATCTCTCACACACACTCTGGGATTCCCTATCTCTCACACACACTCTGGGATTCCCTCTCTCACACACACTCTGGTATTCCCTATCTCTCACACACACTCTGGGACTCTCTGGGATTCTATCAAAAACACTCTGGGATTCCCTATCTCTCACAAACACTCTGGGACTCCCTCTCTCTCACACACACTCTGCGATTTCCTCTCTCTTACACACACTCTGGGATTACCTATCTCTCTAACTCGTGCTGGGATTCCCTATCACTCTCACACACTCTGGGATTCCCTATCTCTCACACACACTCTGGGAATCCCTACCTCTCACACACACTCTGGGATTCCCACCCTCACACACACTCTGGGATTCCCTATCTCTTAAACATACTCTGGAATTCCCTAACTCAGACACACTCTGGGATTCCCTATCTCTCACACACACGCTGGGATTCCCTCTCTCTCACACACACTCTGGGATTCCCTCTCTGTCACACACACTCTGGTATTCCCTATCTCTCACACACACTCTGGTATTCCCTATCTCTCACAAACACTCTGGGACTCTCTGGGATTCTATCACAAACACTCTGGTATTCCCTATCTCTCACAAACACTCTGGGATTCCCTAACTCTCACAAACACTCTGGGACTCCCTCTCTCTCACACACACTCTGGGATTCCCTCTCTCTTACACACACTCTGGGATTCCCTATCTCTCTCACTCGTGCTGGGATTCCCTATCATTCTCACACACTCTGGGATTCCCTATCTCTCACACACACTCTGGGAATCCCTGTGTCTCACACACACTCTGGGATTCCCACCCTCACACACACTCTGGGATTCCCTATCTCTCACACACACTCTGGAATTCCCTAACTCAGACACACTCTGGGATTCCCTATCTCTCACACACACTCTGGGATTCCCTCTCTCACACACACTCTGGGATTCCCTATCTCTCACACACACTCTGGGATACCCTCACTCTCACACACACTCTGGGATTCTGCATCTCTCACACGCACTCTAGGATTCCCTATCTCACACACACATTCTAGAATTCCCTCTCACACACACACTCTGGGATTCCCTATCTCTCACACACACTCTGGGATACCCTCACTCTCACACACACTCTGGGATTCCGCATCTTTCACATACACTCTGGGATTCCCTATCTCTCACACACACTCTGGGATTCCCTATCGCTGACACACACTGGTATTCCCTATCTCTCACACACACTCTGGTATTCCATATCACTCGCACACACTCTGGTATTCCCTATACCTCGCACACACTCAGGGATTCCCTATCTCACATATATACTCTGGGATTCTGTATCTCTCACACAATCTCTGGGATTCCGTCTCTCTCACACACACTCTGGGATTCCCTATCTCTCTCACTCGTGCTGGGATTCCCTATCACTCTCAAACACTCTGGGATTGTCTAGGATTCTATCACACAAACTCTGGGATTCCCTATCTATCTCACACACTCTGGGATTCCCTATCTCTTACACACACTCTGGGATTCTCTATCTCTCACACAGACTCTAGGATACTCGATCTCTCACACACACTCTGGGATTCCCTCTCTCACACACACTCTGGGATTGTCTGCGATTCCCTCACACACACTCTGGGATTCCCTCTCTCACACACACTCTGGGATTCCCACTCTCATACACACTCTGGGATTCACTATCTCTCACACACACTCTGGGACTATCTGGGATTCCCTATCTCTCACACACACTCTGGGATTCCCTATCTCTCACACACTCTGGAATTCTCTGGGATTCTCTCACACACACTCTGGGATTCCCTATCTCTCACACACACTCTGGAATTCCATAACTCAGACACACTCTGGGATTCCCTATCTCTCACACACACGCTGGGATTCCCTCTCTCTCACACACACTCTGGGATTCCCTCTCTCTCACACCCACTCTGGGATTTTCTATCTCTCATACACTCTGTTATTCCCTATCTCTCACACATACTCTGGGAATCCCTATCTCTCACACACACTCTGGGACCCACCCTCACACACACTCTGGGACTCCCTCTCTCTCACACACACTCTGGGATTCCCTCTCTCTTACACACACTCTGGGATTCCCTATCTCTCTCACTCGTGCTGGGATTCCCTATCATTCTCACACACTCTGGGATTCCCTATCTCTCACACACACTCTGGGAATCCCTATCTCTCACACACACTCTGGGATCCCACCCTCACACACACTCTGGGATTGCCTATCTCTCACACACACTCTGGAATTCCCTAACTCAGACACACTCCGGGATTCCCTATCTCTCACACACACGCTGGGATTCCGTATCTCTCTCACACACTCTGGGATTCCCTATCTCTCACACACACTCTCGGATTCCCTACCTCTCACACACACACTGGGCTTCCCACTCTCACACACACTCTGGGATTCCCTTTCTCACAAACACTCTGGGATTCCCAATCTCTCACACACACTCTGGGATACCCTCACTCTCACATACACTCTCTGGAATTCGCGATCTCACACACACTCTGGGATTCCCTCTCTCACACACTCTCTGGTATTCCCTATCTCTCACACACACACTGGGATTCCCAATCTCTCGCACACACTCTGGTAATCCCTATCTCTCGCACACACTCTGGGATTCCGTATCTCTCACACACACTCTGGGATTCCCACTCTCACACACACTCTGCGATTCCCTCTCTCACACACACTCTGGAATTCCCAATCTCTCACACTCACTCTGGGATTCCCTCTCTCTCACACACATTTTGGGCTTCCGTATCTCTCACACACACTCTGGGATTCCCTATCTCTCACACACACTCTGGGATTCACTATCGCTGACACATTCTGGGATTCCCTATCTCACACACACTCTGCGATTCACTCTCTAACACACACTCTGGGATTCCCAATCTCTCACACACACTCTGGGATTCCGCATCTCTCACACACACTCTGGGATTCCCTATCTCTCACACACTCGGCGATTCCATATCTCTCACACACTCTGGGATTCTCTATCTCTAACACACACTTTGGGATTCCCTATCTCTCACACACACTCCGGGATTCCCTATCTCTCATACACACTCTGGGATTTACTAATCTCTCACACACACTCTGGGATTCCCTATCACCCACACACACTCTGGGATTCCCTATCTCTCACACACACTCTGGGATTCTCTATCTCTCACACACACTCTGGGATTCCTATCTCTCACACACACTCTGGGATTCTCTATCTCTCACACACACACTAGATACTCGATCTCTCACACACACTCTGGGATTCTCTCTCTCACACACACTCTGGGATTCCCACTCTCATACACACTCTGGGATTCACTATCTCTCACACACACTCTGGGACTATCTGGGATTCCCTATCTCTCACACACACTCTGGGATTCCCTATCTCTCACACACTCTGGAATTATCTGGGATTCTCTCACACACACTCTGGGATTCCCTATCTCTCACACACACTCTGGAATTTCCTATCTCTCACACACTCTGGTATTCCCTATCACTCACACACACTCTGGGATTCCCTATCTCTCACACACACTCTGGAATTCCCTAACTCAGACACACTTTGGGATTCCCTATCTCTCATACACACGCTGGGATTCCGTATCTCTCTCACACACTCTGGGATTCCCTATCTCTCACACACACTCTCGGATTCCCTATCTCTCACCCACACTCTGGGATTCCCTCTCTCACACACACTCTGGGATTCCCTATCTCTCACACACACTCTGGGATACCCTCACTCTCACACACACTCTGGGATTCCGTATCTCGCACACGCACTCTAGGATTCCCTATCTCTCACACACACTCTAGAATTCCCTCTCACACACACACTCTGGGATTCCCTATCTCTCACACTCACTCTGGGATTCCCTATCTCTCACACACACTCTGGGATACTCTCACTCTCACACACACTCTGGGATTCCGCATCTCTCACACTCACTCTGGGATTCCCTATCTCTCAAACACACTCTTGGATTCCCTATCTCTCACACACACTCTGGGATTCCCTCTCTCACACACACTCTGGGATTCCCTATCTCTCACACTCACTCTGGGATTCCCTATCTCTCACACACACTCTGGGATACCCTCACTCTCACACACACTCTGGGATTCCGCATCTTTCACATACACTCTGGGATTCCCTATCTCTCACACACACTCTGGGATTCCCTATCGCTGACACACACTGGTATTCCCTATCTCTCACACACACTCTGGTAATCCATATCACTCGCACACACTCTGGTATTCCCTATACCTCGCACACTCTCAGGGATTCCCTATCTCTCATACATACTCTGGGATTCTGTATCTCTCACACAATCTCTGGGATTCCGTCTCTCTCACACACACTCTGGGATTCCCTATCTCTCTCACTCGTGCTGGGATTCCCTATCACTCTCAAACAGTCTGGGATTGTCTAGGCTTCTATCACACAAACTCTGGGATTCCCTATCTCTCTCACACACTCTGGGATTCTCTATCTCTCACACACACTCTGGGATTCCCTATCTCTCACACACACTCTGGGATTCCCTATCTCTCTCACACACTCTGGGAATCCCTATCTCTCACACACACTCTGGGATTCCCACCCTCAAACACACTCTGGGATTCCCTATCTCTCACACACACTCTGGAATTCCCTCTCTCTCACACACACTCTGGGATTCCCTATCTCTCACACACACGCTGGGATTCCCTCTCTCTCACACACACTCTGGGATTCCATCTCTCTCACACACACTCTGGGATTCCCTCACTCACACACACTCTGGTATTCCCTATCTCTCGCACACACTCTGCTTTTCCGATCTCTCGCACACACTCTGGGATTCCCTATCTCTCTCACACACACTCTGGGATTCTCTATCTCTCATACACTCTGTTATTCGCTATCTCTCACACACACTCTGGGACTCTCTGGGATTCTATCACACACAGACTGGGATTCCCTCTCACACACACACTCTGCTTTTCCCTATCTCTCGCACACACTCTGCTTTTCCCTATCTCTCGCACACACTCTGGGATTCCCTATCTCTCACACACACTCTGGGATTCCCTATCTCTCACACACACTCTGGGATTCCCTATCTCTCGCACACTCTGGGATTCCCTATCTCTCACACACACTCTGGGATTCCCTATCTCTCACACACACTCTGGGATTCCCACTCTTACACACACTCTGGGATTCCCTCTCTCACACACACTCAGGGATACCCAATCTCTCACACACACTCTGGGATTCCCTCTTTCTCACATACTCTGGGATTCCCTATCTCTCACACACACTCTGAGATTCCCTAACTCTCACACACTCTGGGATTCCCTACCTCTCACACACACACTGGGCTTCCCACTCTCACACACACTCTGGGATTCCCTTTCTCACAAACACTCTGGGATTCCCAATCTCTCACACACACTCTGGGATTCCCTCGCTCTCACACACACTCTGGAATTCCCGATCTCACACACACTCTGGGATTCCCTACATCTCACACACATCTGGGATTCCCTCTCTCTCACACACACTCTGGGATTCCCTCTCTCACACACACTCTGGTATTCCCTATCTCTCACACACTCTGGAATTATCTGGGATTCTCTCACACACACTCTGGGATTCCCTATCTCTCACACACACTCTGGAATTTCCTATCTCTCACACACTCTGGTATTCCCTATCACTCACACACACTCTGGGATTCCCTATCTCTCACACACACTCTGGAATTCCCTAACTCAGACACACTTTGGGATTCCCTATCTCTCATACACACGCTGGGATTCCGTATCTCTCTCACACACTCTGGGATTCCCTATCTCTCACACACACTCTCGGATTCCCTATCTCTCACCCACACTCTGGGATTCCCTCTCTCACACACACTCTGGGATTCCCTATCTCTCACACACACTCTGGGATACCCTCACTCTCACACACACTCTGGGATTCCGTATCTCGCACACGCACTCTAGGATTCCCTATCTCTCACACACACTCTAGAATTCCCTCTCACACACACACTCTGGGATTCCCTATCTCTCACACTCACTCTGGGATTCCCTATCTCTCACACACACTCTGGGATACTCTCACTCTCACACACACTCTGGGATTCCGCATCTCTCACACTCACTCTGGGATTCCCTATCTCTCAAACACACTCTTGGATTCCCTATCTCTCACACACACTCTGGGATTCCCTCTCTCACACACACTCTGGGATTCCCTATCTCTCACACTCACTCTGGGATTCCCTATCTCTCACACACACTCTGGGATACCCTCACTCTCACACACACTCTGGGATTCCGCATCTTTCACATACACTCTGGGATTCCCTATCTCTCACACACACTCTGGGATTCCCTATCGCTGACACACACTGGTATTCCCTATCTCTCACACACACTCTGGTAATCCATATCACTCGCACACACTCTGGTATTCCCTATACCTCGCACACTCTCAGGGATTCCCTATCTCTCATACATACTCTGGGATTCTGTATCTCTCACACAATCTCTGGGATTCCGTCTCTCTCACACACACTCTGGGATTCCCTATCTCTCTCACTCGTGCTGGGATTCCCTATCACTCTCAAACAGTCTGGGATTGTCTAGGCTTCTATCACACAAACTCTGGGATTCCCTATCTCTCTCACACACTCTGGGATTCTCTATCTCTCACACACACTCTGGGATTCCCTATCTCTCACACACACTCTGGGATTCCCTATCTCTCTCACACACTCTGGGAATCCCTATCTCTCACACACACTCTGGGATTCCCACCCTCAAACACACTCTGGGATTCCCTATCTCTCACACACACTCTGGAATTCCCTCTCTCTCACACACACTCTGGGATTCCCTATCTCTCACACACACGCTGGGATTCCCTCTCTCTCACACACACTCTGGGATTCCATCTCTCTCACACACACTCTGGGATTCCCTCACTCACACACACTCTGGTATTCCCTATCTCTCGCACACACTCTGCTTTTCCGATCTCTCGCACACACTCTGGGATTCCCTATCTCTCTCACACACACTCTGGGATTCTCTATCTCTCATACACTCTGTTATTCGCTATCTCTCACACACACTCTGGGACTCTCTGGGATTCTATCACACACAGACTGGGATTCCCTCTCACACACACACTCTGCTTTTCCCTATCTCTCGCACACACTCTGCTTTTCCCTATCTCTCGCACACACTCTGGGATTCCCTATCTCTCACACACACTCTGGGATTCCCTATCTCTCACACACACTCTGGGATTCCCTATCTCTCGCACACTCTGGGATTCCCTATCTCTCACACACACTCTGGGATTCCCTATCTCTCACACACACTCTGGGATTCCCACTCTTACACACACTCTGGGATTCCCTCTCTCACACACACTCAGGGATACCCAATCTCTCACACACACTCTGGGATTCCCTCTTTCTCACATACTCTGGGATTCCCTATCTCTCACACACACTCTGAGATTCCCTAACTCTCACACACTCTGGGATTCCCTACCTCTCACACACACACTGGGCTTCCCACTCTCACACACACTCTGGGATTCCCTTTCTCACAAACACTCTGGGATTCCCAATCTCTCACACACACTCTGGGATTCCCTCGCTCTCACACACACTCTGGAATTCCCGATCTCACACACACTCTGGGATTCCCTACATCTCACACACATCTGGGATTCCCTCTCTCTCACACACACTCTGGGATTCCCTCTCTCACACACACTCTGGTATTCCCTATCTCTCACACACACTCTGGGACTCTCTGGGATTCTATCAAAAACACTCTGGTATTCCCTATCTCTCACAAACACTCTGGGATTCCCTATCTCTCACAAACACTCTGGGATTCCCTCTCTCTCACACACACTCTGCGATTTCCTCTCTCTTACACACACTCTGGGATTCCCTATCTCTCTCACTCATGCTGGGAGTCCCTATCACTCTCACACACTCTGGGATTCCCTATCTCTCACACACACTCTGGGAATCCCTACCTCTCACACACACTCTGGGATTCCCACCCTCACACACACTCTGGGATTCCCTATCTCTCACACACACTCTGGAATTCCATAACTCAGACACACTCTGGGATTCCCTATCTCTCACACACACGCTGGGATTCCCTCTCTCTCACACACACTCTGGGATTCCCTCTCTCTCACACACACTCTGGGATTCCCTCTCTTACACACACTCTGGTATTCCCTATCTCTCACAAACACTCTGGGACTCTCTGGGATTCTATCACAAACACTCAGGTATTCCCTATCTCTCACAAACACTCTGGGATTCCCTAACTCTCCCAAACACTCTGGGACTCCCTCTCTCTCACACACACTCTGGGATTCCCTCTCTCTTACACACTCTGGGATTCCCTATCTCTCTCACTCGTGCTGGGATTCCCTATCATTCTCACACACTCTGGGATTCCCTATCTCTCACACACACTCTGGGAATCCCTATCTCTCACACACACTCTGGGATCCCACCCTCACACACACTCTGGGATTGCCTATCTCTCACACACACTCTGGAATTCCCTAACTCAGACACACTCCGGGATTCCCTATCTCACACACACGCGCTGGGATTCCGTATCTCTCTCACACACTCTGGGATTCCCTATCTCTCACACACACTCTCGGATTCCCTACCTCTCACACACACACTGGGCTTCCCACTCTCACACACACTCTGGGATTCCCTTTCTCACAAACACTCTGGGATTCCCAATCTCTCACACACACTCTGGGATACCCTCACTCTCACACACACTCTCTGGAATTCCCGATCTCACACACACTCTGGGATTCCCTCTCTCACACACTCTCTGGTATTCCCTATCTCTCACACACACACTGGGATTCCCAATCTCTCGTACACACTCTGGTAATCCCTATCTCTCGCACACACTCTGGGATTCCGTATCTCTCACACACACTCTGGGATTCCCACTCTCACACACACTCTGCGATTCCCTCTCTCACACACACTCTGGGATTCCCAATCTCTCACACTCACTCTGGGATTCCCTCTCTCTCACACACATTTTGGGTTTCCGTATCTCTCACACACACTCTGGGATTCCCTATCTCTCACACACACTCTGGGATTCACTATCGCTGACACATTCTGGGATTCCCTATCTCACACACACTCTGCGATTCACTCTCTAACACACACTCTGGGATTCCCAATCTCTCACACACACTCTGGGATTCCGCATCTCTCACACACACTCTGGGATTCCCTATCTCTCACACACTCGGCGATTCCATATCTCTCACACACTCTGGGATTCTCTATCTCTAACACACACTTTGGGATTCCCTATCTCTCACACACACTCCGGGATTCCCTATCTCTCATACACACTCTGGGATTTACTAATCTCTCACACACACTCTGGGATTCCCTATCACCCACACACACTCTGGGATTCCCTATCTCTCACACACACTCTGGGATTCTCTATCTCTCACACACACTCTAGATACTCGATCTCTCACACACACTCTGGGATTACCTCTCTCACACACACTCTGGGATTGTCTGCGATTCCCTCACAGACACTCTGGGATTCTCTCTCTCACACACACTCTGGGATTCCCACTCTCATACACACTCTGGGATTCACTATCTCTCACACACACTCTGGGACTATCTGGGATTCCCTATCTCTCACACACACTCTGGGATTCCCTATCTCTCACACACTCTGGAATTATCTGGGATTCTCTCACACACACTCTGGGATTCCCTATCTCTCACACACACTCTGGAATTTCCTATCTCTCACACACTCTGGTATTCCCTATCACTCACACACACTCTGGGATTCCCTATCTCTCACACACACTCTGGAATTCCCTAACTCAGACACACTCTGGGATTCCCTATCTCTCATACACACGCTGGGATTCCGTATCTCTCTCACACACTCTGGGATTCCCTATCTCTCACACACACTCTCGGATTCCCTATCTCTTACCCACACTCTGGGATTCCCTCTCTCACACACACTCTGGGATTCCCTATCTCTCACACACACTCTGGGATACCCTCACTCTCACACACACTCTGGGATTCCGTATCTCGCACACGCACTCTAGGATTCCCTATCTCTCACACACACTCTAGAATTCCCTCTCACACACACACTCTGGGATTCCCTATCTCTCACACTCACTCTGGGATTCCCTATCTCTCACACACACTCTGGGATACCCTCACTCTCACACACACTCTGGGATTCCGCATCTCTCACACTCACTCTGGGATTCCCTATCTCTCAAACACACTCTTGGATTCCCTATCTCTCACACACACTCTGGGATTCCCTCTCTCACACACACTCTGGGATTCCCTATCTCTCACACTCACTCTGGGATTCCCTATCTCTCACACACACTCTGGGATACCCTCACTCTCACACACACTCTGGGATTCCGCATCTTTCACATACACTCTGGGATTCCCTATCTCTCACACACACTCTGGGATTCCCTATCGCTGACACACACTGGTATTCCCTATCTCTCACACACACTCTGGTAATCCATATCACTCGCACACATTCTGGTATTCCCTATACCTCGCACACTCTCAGGGATTCCCTATCTCTCATACATACTCTGGGATTCTGTATCTCTCACACAATCTCTGGGATTCCGTCTCTCTCACACACACTCTGGGATTCCCTATCTCTCTCACTCGTGCTGGGATTCCCTATCACTCTCAAACAGTCTGGGATTGTCTAGGCTTCTATCACACAAACTCTGGGATTCCCTATCTCTCTCACACACTCTGGGATTCTCTATCTCTCACACACACTCTGGGATTCCCTATCTCTCACACACACTCTGGGATTCCCACCCTCACACACACTCTGGGATTCCCTATCTGTCACTCACACTGTGGAATTCCCTATCTGACACACACTCAGGGATTCCCTATCTCTCACACACACTCTGGGATTCCGTATCTCTCTCACACACTCTGGGATTCCCTATCTCTCACACACACTCTGGGATTCCCTATCACACACACACACTCTGGGATTCCCTCTCTCTCACACACACTCTGGGATTCCGCGTCTCTCACACACACTCTGGGATTCCCTATCTCTCACACACACTCTAGAATTTCCTCTCACACACACACTCTGGGATTCCCTATCTCTCACACTCACTCTGGGATTCCCTATCTCTCACACACACTCTGGAATTCCCTCTCACAAACACACTCTGGGATTCCCTCTCTCTCATACACACTCTGGGATTCCCTATCTCTCACACAAACTCTGGGATTCCCACTCTCACATACACTCTGGGATTCACTCTCTCACACACACTCTGGGATACCCAATCTCTTACACACACTCTGGGATTCCCTAACTCTCACATACTCTGGGATTCCCTATCTCTCACACACACTCTGAGATTCCCTAACTCTCACGCACTCTGGGATTCCCTACCTCTCACACACACACTGGGCTATCCCCCTCTCACACACACTCTGAGATTCCCTATCTCACAAACATTCAGGGATTCCCAATCTCTCACACACACTCTGGGATTCCCTCTCTCTCACACACACTCTGGAATTCCCGATCTCTCACACACTCTGGGATTCCATATCTCTCACACACACTCTGGGATTCCTTCTCTCTCACACACACTCTGGGATTCCCTCTCTCACACACACTCTGGTATTCCCTATCTCTCACAAACACTCTGGGACTCTCTGGGATTCTATCAAAAACACTCTGGTATTCCCTATCTCTCACAAACACTCTGGGATTCCCTATCTCTCACAAACACTCTGGGATTCCCTATCTCTCACAAACACTCTGGGATTCCCTCTCTCTTACACATACTCTGGGATTCCCTATCTCTCTCACTCGTGCTGGGATTCCCTATCACTCACACACACTCTGGGATTCCCTATCTCTCTCACACACTCTGGAAATCCCTATCTCTCACACACACTCTGGGATTCCCACCCTCAAACACACTCTGGGATTCCCTATCTCTCACACACACTCTGGAATTCCCTCTTCTCACACACACTCTGGGATTCCCTATCTCTCACACACACGCTGGGATTCCCTCTCTCTCACACACACTCTGGGATTCCATCTCTCTCACACACACTCTGGGATTCCCTCACTCACACACACTCTGGTATTCCCTATCTCTCGCACACACTCTGCTTTTCCGATCTCTCGCACACACTCTGGGATTCCCTATCTCTCTCACACACACTCTGGGATTCTCTATCTCTCATACACTCTGTTATTCGCTATCTCTCACACACACTCTGGGACTCTCTGGGATTCTATCACACACACACTGGGATTCCCTCTCACACACACACTCTGCTTTTCCCTATCTCTCGCACACACTCTGCTTTTCCCTATCTCTCGCACACACTCTGGGATTCCCTATCTCTCACACACACTCTGGGATTCCCTATCTCTCACACACACTCTGGGATTCCCTATCTCTCGCACACTCTGGGATTCCCTATCTCTCACACACACTCTGGGATTCCCTATCTCTCACACACACTCTGGGATTCCCACTCTCACACACACTCTAGGATTCCCTCTCTCACACACACTCAGGGATACCCAATCTCTCACACACACTCTGGGATTCCCTCTTTCTCACACACACGCTGGGATTCCGTATCTCTCTCACACACTCTGGGATTCCCTATCTCTCACACACACTCTGGGATTCCCTACCTCTCACACACACACTGGGCTTCCCACTCTCACACACACTCTGGGATTCCCTTTCTCACAAACACTCTGGGATTCCCAATCTCTCACACACACTCTGGGATTCCCTCGCTCTCACACACACTCTGGAATTCCCGATCTCACACACACTCTGGGATTCCCTACATCTCACACACATCTGGGATTCCCTCTCTCTCACACACACTCTGGGATTCCCTCTCTCACACACACTCTGGTATTCCCTATCTCTCACACACACTCTGGGACTCTCTGGGATTCTATCAAAAACACTCTGGTATTCCCTATCTCTCACAAACACTCTGGGATTCCCTATCTCTCACAAACACTCTGGGATTCCCTCTCTCTCACACACACTCTGCGATTTCCTCTCTCTTACACACACTCTGGGATTCCCTATCTCTCTCACTCATGCTGGGAGTCCCTATCACTCTCACACACTCTGGGATTCCCTATCTCTCACACACACTCTGGGAATCCCTACCTCTCACACACACTCTGGGATTCCCACCCTCACACACACTCTGGGAATCCCTACCTCTCACACACACTCTGGGATTCCCACCCTCACACACATCTGGGATTCCCTCTCTCTCACACACACTCTGGGATTCCCTCTCTCACACACACTCTGGTATTCCCTATCTCTCACACACACTCTGGGACTCTCTGGGATTCTATCAAAAACACTCTGGTATTCCCTATCTCTCACAAACACTCTGGGATTCCCTATCTCTCACAAACACTCTGGGATTCCCTCTCTCTCACACACACTCTGCGATTTCCTCTCTCTTACACACACTCTGGGATTCCCTATCTCTCTCACTCATGCTGGGAGTCCCTATCACTCTCACACACTCTGGGATTCCCTATCTCTCACACACACTCTGGGAATCCCTACCTCTCACACACACTCTGGGATTCCCACCCTCACACACACTCTGGGATTCCCTATCTCTCACACACACTCTGGAATTCCATAACTCAGACACACTCTGGGATTCCCTATCTCTCACACACACGCTGGGATTCCCTCTCTCTCACACACACTCTGGGATTCCCTCTCTCTCACACACACTCTGGGATTCCCTCTCTTACACACACTCTGGTATTCCCTATCTCTCACAAACACTCTGGGACTCTCTGGGATTCTATCACAAACACTCAGGTATTCCCTATCTCTCACAAACACTCTGGGATTCCCTAACTCTCACAAACACTCTGGGACTCCCTCTCTCTCACACACACTCTGGGATTCCCTCTCTCTTACACACACTCTGGGATTCCCTATCTCTCTCACTCGTGCTGGGATTCCCTATCATTCTCACACACTCTGGGATTCCCTATCTCTCACACACACTCTGGGAATCCCTATCTCTCACACACACTCTGGGATCCCACCCTCACACACACTCTGGGATTGCCTATCTCTCACACACACTCTGGAATTCCCTAACTCAGACACACTCCGGGATTCCCTATCTCTCACACACACGCTGGGATTCCGTATCTCTCTCACACACTCTGGGATTCCCTATCTCTCACACACACTCTCGGATTCCCTACCTCTCACACACACACTGGGCTTCCCACTCTCACACACACTCTGGGATTCCCTTTCTCACAAACACTCTGGGATTCCCAATCTCTCACACACACTCTGGGATACCCTCACTCTCACACACACTCTCTGGAATTCCCGATCTCACACACACTCTGGGATTCCCTCTCTCACACACTCTCTGGTATTCCCTATCTCTCACACACACACTGGGATTCCCAATCTCTCGCACACACTCTGGTAATCCCTATCTCTCGCACACACTCTGGGATTCCGTATCTCTCACACACACTCTGGGATTCCCACTCTCACACACACTCTGCGATTCCCTCTCTCACACACACTCTGGAATTCCCAATCTCTCACACTCACTCTGGGATTCCCTCTCTCTCACACACATTTTGGGCTTCCGTATCTCTCACACACACTCTGGGATTCCCTATCTCTCACACACACTCTGGGATTCACTATCGCTGACACATTCTGGGATTCCCTATCTCACACACACTCTGCGATTCACTCTCTAACACACACTCTGGGATTCCCAATCTCTCACACACACTCTGGGATTCCGCATCTCTCACACACACTCTGGGATTCCCTATCTCTCACACACTCGGCGATTCCATATCTCTCACACACTCTGGGATTCTCTATCTCTAACACACACTTTGGGATTCCCTATCTCTCACACACACTCCGGGATTCCCTATCTCTCATACACACTCTGGGATTTACTAATCTCTCACACACACTCTGGGATTCCCTATCACCCACACACACTCTGGGATTCCCTATCTCTCACACACACTCTGGGATTCTCTATCTCTCACACACACTCTAGATACTCGATCTCTCACACACACTCTGGGATTCTCTCTCTCACACACACTCTGGGATTCCCACTCTCATACACACTCTGGGATTCACTATCTCTCACACACACTCTGGGACTATCTGGGATTCCCTATCTCTCACACACACTCTGGGATTCCCTATCTCTCACACACTCTGGAATTATCTGGGATTCTCTCACACACACTCTGGGATTCCCTATCTCTCACACACACTCTGGAATTTCCTATCTCTCACACACTCTGGTATTCCCTATCACTCACACACACTCTGGGATTCCCTATCTCTCACACACACTCTGGAATTCCCTAACTCAGACACACTTTGGGATTCCCTATCTCTCATACACACGCTGGGATTCCGTATCTCTCTCACACACTCTGGGATTCCCTATCTCTCACACACACTCTCGGATTC
This sequence comes from Chiloscyllium plagiosum, assembly GCF_037043375.1. NCBI lineage: Eukaryota > Metazoa > Chordata > Chondrichthyes > Orectolobiformes > Hemiscylliidae > Chiloscyllium > Chiloscyllium plagiosum. The sequence continues at coordinate 6,731,462 of NW_028270192.1, read as the reverse complement.
CCTATCTCTCACCCACACTCTGGGATTCCCTCTCTCACACACACTCTGGGATTCCCTATCTCTCACACACACTCTGGGATACCCTCACTCTCACACACACTCTGGGATTCCGTATCTCGCACACGCACTCTAGGATTCCCTATCTCTCACACACACTCTAGAATTCCCTCTCACACACACACTCTGGGATTCCCTATCTCTCACACTCACTCTGGGATTCCCTATCTCTCACACACACTCTGGGATACTCTCACTCTCACACACACTCTGGGATTCCGCATCTCTCACACTCACTCTGGGATTCCCTATCTCTCAAACACACTCTTGGATTCCCTATCTCTCACACACACTCTGGGATTCCCTCTCTCACACACACTCTGGGATTCCCTATCTCTCACACTCACTCTGGGATTCCCTATCTCTCACACACACTCTGGGATACCCTCACTCTCACACACACTCTGGGATTCCGCATCTTTCACATACACTCTGGGATTCCCTATCTCTCACACACACTCTGGGATTCCCTATCGCTGACACACACTGGTATTCCCTATCTCTCACACACACTCTGGTAATCCATATCACTCGCACACACTCTGGTATTCCCTATACCTCGCACACTCTCAGGGATTCCCTATCTCTCATACATACTCTGGGATTCTGTATCTCTCACACAATCTCTGGGATTCCGTCTCTCTCACACACACTCTGGGATTCCCTATCTCTCTCACTCGTGCTGGGATTCCCTATCACTCTCAAACAGTCTGGGATTGTCTAGGCTTCTATCACACAAACTCTGGGATTCCCTATCTCTCTCACACACTCTGGGATTCTCTATCTCTCACACACACTCTGGGATTCCCTATCTCTCACACACACTCTGGGATTCCCACCCTCACACACACTCTGGGATTCCCTATCTGTCACTCACACTGTGGAATTCCCTATCTGACACACACTCAGGGATTCCCTATCTCTCACACACACTCTGGGATTCCGTATCTCTCTCACACATTCTGGGATTCCCTATCTCTCACACACACTCTGGGATTCCCTATCACACACACACACTCTGGGATTCCCTCTCTCTCACACACACTCTGGGATTCCGCGTCTCTCACACACACTCTGGGATTCCCTATCTCTCACACACACTCTAGAATTTCCTCTCACACACACACTCTGGGATTCCCTATCTCTCACACTCACTCTGGGATTCCCTATCTCTCACACACACTCTGGAATTCCCTCTCACAAACACACTCTGGGATTCCCTCTCTCTCATACACACTCTGGGATTCCCTATCTCTCACACAAACTCTGGGATTCCCACTCTCACATACACTCTGGGATTCACTCTCTCACACACACTCTGGGATACCCAATCTCTTACACACACTCTGGGATTCCCTAACTCTCACATATTCTGGGATTCCCTATCTCTCACACACACTCTGAGATTCCCTAACTCTCACGCACTCTGGGATTCCCTACCTCTCACACACACACTGGGCTATCCCCCTCTCACACACACTCTGAGATTCCCTATCTCACAAACATTCAGGGATTCCCAATCTCTCACACACACTCTGGGATTCCCTCTCTCTCACACACACTCTGGAATTCCCGATCTCTCACACACTCTGGGATTCCATATCTCTCACACACACTCTGGGATTCCTTCTCTCTCGCAAACACTCTGGGACTCTCTGGGATTCTATCAAAAACACTCTGGTATTCCCTATCTCTCACAAACACTCTGGGATTCCCTATCTCTCACAAACACTCTGGGATTCCCTATCTCTCACAAACACTCTGGGATTCCCTCTCTCTTACACATACTCTGGGATTCCCTATCTCTCTCACTCGTGCTGGGATTCCCTATCACTCACACACACTCTGGGATTCCCTATCTCTCTCACACACTCTGGGAATCCCTATCTCTCACACACACTCTGGGATTCCCACCCTCAAACACACTCTGGGATTCCCTATCTCTCACACACACTCTGGAATTCCCTCTGTCTCACACACACTCTGGGATTCCCTATCTCTCACACACACGCTGGGATTCCCTCTCTCTCACACACACTCTGGGATTCCATCTCTCTCACACACACTCTGGGATTCCCTCACTCACACACACTCTGGTATTCCCTATCTCTCGCACACTCTGCTTTTCCGATCTCTCGCACACACTCTGGGATTCCCTATCTCTCTCACACACACTCTGGGATTCTCTATCTCTCATACACTCTGTTATTCGCTATCTCTCACACACACTCTGGGACTCTCTGGGATTCTATCACACACACACTGGGATTCCCTCTCACACACACACTCTGCTTTTCCCTATCTCTCGCACACACTCTGCTTTTCCCTATCTCTCGCACACACTCTGGGATTCCCTATCTCTCACACACACTCTGGGATTCCCTATCTCTCACACACACTCTGGGATTCCCTATCTCTCGCACACTCTGGGATTCCCTATCTCTCACACACACTCTGGGATTCCCTATCTCTCACACACACTCTGGGATTCCCACTCTCACACACACTCTGGGATTCCCTCTCTCACACACACTCAGGGATACCCAATCTCTCACACACACTCTGGGATTCCGTCTTTCTCACATACTCTGGGATTCCCTATCTCTCACACACACGCTGAGATTCCCTAACTCTCACACACTCTGGGATTCCCTACCTCTCACACACACACTGGGCTTCCCACTCTCACACACACTCTGGGATTCCCTTACTCACAAACACTCTGGGATTCCCAATCTCTCACACACACTCTGGGATTCCCTCGCTCTCACACACACTCTGGAATTCCCGATCTCACACACACTCTGGGATTCCCTACATCTCACACACATCTGGGATTCCCTCTCTCTCACACACACTCTGGGATTCCCTCTCTCACACACACTCTGGTATTCCCTATCTCTCACACACACTCTGGGACTCTCTGGGATTCTATCAAAAACACTCTGGTATTCCCTATCTCTCACAAACACTCTGGGATTCCCTATCTCTCACAAACACTCTGGGATTCCCTCTCTCTCACACACACTCTGCGATTTCCTCTCTCTTACACACACTCTGGGATTCCCTATCTCCCTCACTCATGCTGGGAGTCCCTATCACTCTCACACACTCTGGGATTCCCTATCTCTCACACACACTCTGGGAATCCCTACCTCTCACACACACTCTGGGATTCCCACCCTCACACACACTCTGGGATTCCCTATCTCTCACACACACTCTGGAATTCCATAACTCAGACACACTCTGGGATTCCCTATCTCTCACACACACGCTGGGATTCCCTCTCTCTCACACACACTCTGGGATTCCCTCTCTCTCACACACACTCTGGGATTCCCTCTCTTACACACACTCTGGTATTCCCTATCTCTCACAAACACTCTGGGACTCTCTGGGATTCTATCACAAACACTCAGGTATTCCCTATCTCTCACAAACACTCTGGGATTCCCTAACTCTCACAAACACTCTGGGACTCCCTCTCTCTCACACACACTCTGGGATTCCCTCTCTCTTACACACACTCTGGGATTCCCTATCTCTCTCACTCGTGCTGGGATTCCCTATCATTCTCACACACTCTGGGATTCCCTATCTCTCACACACACTCTGGGAATCCCTATCTCTCACACACACTCTGGGATCCCACCCTCACACACACTCTGGGATTGCCTATCTCTCACACACACTCTGGAATTCCCTAACTCAGACACACTCCGGGATTCCCTATCTCTCACACACACGCTGGGATTCCGTATCTCTCTCACACACTCTGGGATTCCCTATCTCTCACACACACTCTCGGATTCCCTACCTCTCACACACACACTGGGCTTCCCACTCTCACACACACTCTGGGATTCCCTTTCTCACAAACACTCTGGGATTCCCAATCTCTCACACACACTCTGGGATACCCTCACTCTCACACACACTCTCTGGAATTCCCGATCTCACACACACTCTGGGATTCCCTATCTGTCACACACACTCTGGGATTCCCTATCTCTCACAAACACTCTGGGATTCCCTAACTCTCACAAACACTCTGGGATTCCCTATCTCTCACACACACACTGGGATTCCCTCTCTCTTACACACACTCTGGGATTCCCTGTCTCTCTCACTCGTGCTGGGAGTCCCTATCACTCTCACACACTCTGGGATTCCCTATCTCTCACACACATTCTGGGAATCCCTACCTCTCACACACACTCTGGGATTCCCACCCTCACACACACTCTGGGATTCCCTATCTCTCACACACACTCTGGAATTCCCTAACTCAGACACACTCTGGGATTCCCTCTCTCACACACACTCTGGTATTCCCTATCTCTCACAAACACTCTGGGACTCTCTGGGATTCTATCACAAACACTCTGGGATTCCCTATCTCTCACAAATACTCTGGGATACCCTAACTCTCACAAACACTCTGGGACTCCCTCACTCTCACACACCCTCTGGGATTCCCTCTCTCTTACACACACTCTGGGATTCCCTATCTCTATCACTCGTGCAGGGATTCCCTATCATTCTCACACACTCTGGGATTCCTATCTCTCACACACAATCTGGGAATCCCTATCTCTCACACACACTCTGGGATTCCCTATCTCTCACACACACTCTGGAATTCCCTAACTCAGACACACTCTGGGATTCCCTATCTCTCACACACACTGGGATTCCGTATCTCTCTCACACACTCTGGGATTCCCTACCTCTAACACACACTCTCGGATACCCTATCTCTCACACACACTCTGGGATTCCCTCTCTCACACACACTCTGGGATTCCATGTCTCTCTCACTCGTGCTGGGAGTCCCTATCATTCTCACACACTCTGGGATTCCCTATCTCTCACACACACTCTGGGAATCCCTATCTCTCACACACACTCTGGGATCCCACCCTCACACACACTCTGGGATTCCCTATCTCTCACACACACTCTGGAATTCCCTAACTCAGACACACTCTGGGATTCCCTATCTCTCACACACACGCTGGGATTCCGTATCTCTCTCACACACTCTGGGATTCCCTATCTCTCACACACACTCTCGGATACCCTATCTCTCACACACACTCTGGGATTCCCTCTCTCACACACACTCTGGGATTCCCTATCTCTCACACACACTCTGGGATACGCTATCTCTCACACACACTCTGGGATTCCCTATCTCTCACACACACTCTAGAATTCCCTCTCACACACACACTCTGGGATTCCCTATCTCTCACACTCACTCTGGGATTCCCTATCTCTCACACACACTCTGGGATTCCGCATCTCGCACACGCACTCTAGGATTCCCTATCTCTCACACACACTCTAGAATTCCCTCTCACACACACACTCTGGGATTCCCTATCTCTCACACTCACTCTGGGATTCCCTATCTCTCACACACACTCTGGGATTCCGCATCTCGCACACGCACTCTAGGATTCCCTATCTCTCACACACACTCTAGAATTCCCTCTCACACACACACTCTGGGATTCCCTATCTCTCACACTCACTCTGGGATTCCCTATCTCTCACACACACTCTGGGATACCCTTACTCTCACACACACTCTGGGATTCCGCATCTTTCACACACACTCTGGGATTCCCTATCGCTGACACACACTGGTATTCCCTATCTCTCACACACACTCTGGTATTCCATATCACTCGCACACACTCTGGTATTCCCTATATCTCACAAACACTCTGGGATTACCTCTCTCTCACACACACTCTGGGATTCCCTATCTCTCACACACACTCTAGGATTCCCTCTTGCACACATACTCTGGGATTCTGTATCTCTCACACACTCTCTGGGATTCCGTCTCTCACACACACTCTGGGATTCCCTATCTTTCTCACTCGTGCTGGGATTCCCGATCACTCTCAAACACTCTGGGAATGTCTAGGATTCTATCACACAAACTCTGGGATTCCCTATCTCTCTCACACACTCTGGGATTCCCTATCTCTCACACACACTGTGGGATTCCCTATCTCTCATATACACACTCTGGGATTCTCTATCTCTCACACACACTCTGGGATTCCCTATCTCTCTCACACACACTCTGGGATTCCCTCTCTCACACACACTCTGGGAATCCCTATCTCACACACACACTGGGATTCCCTATCTCTCACACACACTCTGGGATTCCGTCTCCCACACACACTCTGGGATTCCCTATCTCTCACACACACTCTGGGATTCCCTCTCTCACACACATGCTGGGATTCCCTGTGTCTCACAAACACTCTGGGATTCCCTATCTCTCACACACTCTGGTATTCCCTATCACTCACACACACTCTGGGATTCCCTGTCTCTCACACACACTCTGGGATTCCCTATCTCTCACACATTCTGGTATTCCCTATCTCTCACACAAACTCTGTGACACTCTGGGATTCTATCACACACACTCTGGGATTCCCTCTCTCACACACACTCTGGTATTCCCTATCTCTCGCACACACTCTGGTATTCCCTATCTCTCGCACACACTCTGGGATTCCCTATCTCTCACACACACTCTGGGATTCTCACTCTCACACACACTCTGCGATTCCCTCTCTCACACACACTCTGGGATTCCCAATCTCTCACACACACTCTGGGATTCCCTCTCTCTCACACACATTTTGAGATTCCGTATCTCTCACACACACTCTGGGATTCCCTATCTCTTGCACACACTCTGGGATTCACTATCGCTGACACATTCTGGGATTCCCTATCTCACACACACTCTGCGATTCCCTCTCTAACACACACTCTGGGATTCCCAATCTCTCACACACACTCTGGGATTCCGCATCTCTCACACACACTCTGGGATTCCCTATCTCTCACACACTCGGCGATTCCATATCTCTCACACACTCTGGGATTCTCTATCTCTAACACACACTTTGGGATTCCCTATCTCTCACACACGCTCCGGGATTCCCTATCTCTCACACACACTCTGGGATTTACTAATCTCTCACACACACTCTGGGATTCCCTATCACCCACACACACTCTGGGATTCCCTATCTCTCACACACACTCTGGGATTCTCTATCTCTCACACAGACTCCAGGATACTCGATCTCTCACACACACTCTGGGATTCCCTCTCTCACACACACTCTGGGATTGTCTGCGATTCCCTCACACACACTCTGGGATTCCCTCTCTCACACACACTCTGGGATTCCCACTCTCATACACACTCTGGGATTCACTATCTCTCACACACACTCTGGGACTATCTGGGATTCCCTATCTCTCACACACACTCTGGGATTCCCTATCTCTCACACACTCTGGAATTCTCTGGGATTCTCTCACACACACTCTGGGATTCCCTATCTCTCACACACACTCTGGAATTTCCTATCTCTCACACACTCTGGTATTCCCTATCACTCACACACACTCTGGGATTCCCTATCTCTCACACACACTCTGGGATTCCCTATCTCTCACACACACTCTGGGATTCTCTATCTCTCACACACACTCTGGGATTCCCTATCTCTCACACATACTCTGGGACTCTCTGGGATTCTATCACACACTCTCTGGGATTCCCTCTCACACACACTCTGGTTTTCCCTATCTCTCGCAAACACTCTGCTTTTCCCTATCTCTCGCACACACTCTGGGATTCACTATCTCTCTCACACACACTATGGGATTCCCTATCTCTCGCACTCTCTGGGATTCCCTATCTCTCACACACACACTCTGGGATTCCCTATCTCTCACACACACTCTGGGATTCCCACTCACACACACACTCTGGGATTCCCTCTCTCACACACACTCTGGGATACCCAATCTCTCACACACACTCTGGGATTCCCTCTTTCTCACATACTCTGGGATTCCCTATCTCTCACACACACTCTGGGATTCCCTAACTCTCACACACTCTGGGATTCCCAATCTCACAAACACTCTGGGATTCCCAATCTCTCACACACACTCTGGGATTCCCTCTCTCTCACACACACTCTGGAATTCCCGATCTCACACACACTCTGGGATTCCCTATCTCTCACACACACTTTGGGATTCCCTATCTCTCACACACACTCTGGGATTCCCTCTCTCACACACACTCTGGTATTCCCTATCTCTCACACACACTCTGGGACTCTCTGGGATTCTATCAAAAACACTCTGGGATTCCCTATCTCTCACAAACACTCTGGGACTCCCTCTCTCTCACACACACTCTGCGATTTCCTCTCTCTTACACACACTCTGGGATTACCTATCTCTCTAACTCGTGCTGGGATTCCCTATCACTCTCACACACTCTGGGATTCCCTATCTCTCACACACACTCTGGGAATCCCTACCTCTCACACACACTCTGGGATTCCCACCCTCACACACACTCTGGGATTCCCTATCTCTCACACACACTCTGGAATTCCCTAACTCAGACACACTCTGGGATTCCCTATCTCTCACACACACGCTGGGATTCCCTCTCTCTCACACACACTCTGGGATTCCCTCTCTGTCACACACACTCTGGTATTCCCTATCTCTCACACACACTCTGGGATTCCCACTCACACACACACTCTGGGATTCCCTCTCTCACACACACTCTGGGATACCCAATCTCTCACACACACTCTGGGATTCCCTCTCACACACACACTCTGGGATTCCCTATCTCTCACACACACTCTGGGATTCCCTAACTCTCACACACTCTGGGATTCCCTACCTGTCTCACACACACACTGGGCTTCCCACTCTCACACACACTCTGGGATTCCCAATCTCACAAACACTCTGGGATTCCCAATCTCTCACACACACTCTGGGATTCCCTCTCTCTCACACACACTCTGGAATTCCCGATCTCACACACACTCTGGGATTCCCTATCTCTCACACACACTCTGGGATTCCCTATCTCTCACACACACTCTGGGATTCCCTCTCTCACACACACTCTGGTATTCCCTATCTCTCACACACACTCTGGGACTCTCTGGGATTCTATCAAAAACACTCTGGGATTCCCTATCTCTCACAAACACTCTGGGACTCCCTCTCTCTCACACACACTCTGCGATTTCCTCTCTCTTACACACACTCTGGGATTACCTATCTCTCTAACTCGTGCTGGGATTCCCTATCACTCTCACACACTCTGGGATTCCCTATCTCTCACACACACTCTGGGAATCCCTACCTCTCACACACACTCTGGGATTCCCACCCTCACACACACTCTGGGATTCCCTATCTCTTAAACATACTCTGGAATTCCCTAACTCAGACACACTCTGGGATTCCCTATCTCTCACACACACGCTGGGATTCCCTCTCTCTCACACACACTCTGGGATTCCCTCTCTGTCACACACACTCTGGTATTCCCTATCTCTCACACACACTCTGGTATTCCCTATCTCTCACAAACACTCTGGGACTCTCTGGGATTCTATCACAAACACTCTGGTATTCCCTATCTCTCACAAACACTCTGGGATTCCCTAACTCTCACAAACACTCTGGGACTCCCTCTCTCTCACACACACTCTGGGATTCCCTCTCTCTTACACACACTCTGGGATTCCCTATCTCTCTCACTCGTGCTGGGATTCCCTATCATTCTCACACACTCTGGGATTCCCTATCTCTCACACACACTCTGGGAATCCCTGTGTCTCACACACACTCTGGGATTCCCACCCTCACACACACTCTGGGATTCCCTATCTCTCACACACACTCTGGAATTCCCTAACTCAGACACACTCTGGGATTCCCTATCTCTCACACACACTCTGGGATTCCCTCTCTCACACACACTCTGGGATTCCCTATCTCTCACACACACTCTGGGATTCTGCATCTCTCACACGCACTCTAGGATTCCCTATCTCACACACACATTCTAGAATTCCCTCTCACACACACACTCTGGGATTCCCTATCTCTCACACTCACTCTGGGATTCCCTATCTCTCACACACACTCTGGGATTCCGCATCTTTCACATACACTCTGGGATTCCCTATCTCTCACACACACTCTGGGATTCCCTATCGCTGACACACACTGGTATTCCCTATCTCTCACACACACTCTGGTATTCCATATCACTCGCACACACTCTGGTATTCCCTATACCTCGCACACACTCAGGGATTCCCTATCTCACATATATACTCTGGGATTCTGTATCTCTCACACAATCTCTGGGATTCCGTCTCTCTCACACACACTCTGGGATTCCCTATCTCTCTCACTCGTGCTGGGATTCCCTATCACTCTCAAACACTCTGGGATTGTCTAGGATTCTATCACACAAACTCTGGGATTCCCTATCTCTCTCACACACTCTGGGATTCCCTATCTCTTACACACACTCTGGGATTCTCTATCTCTCACACAGACTCTAGGATACTCGATCTCTCACACACACTCTGGGATTCCCTCTCTCACACACACTCTGGGATTGTCTGCGATTCCCTCACACACACTCTGGGATTCCCTCTCTCACACACACTCTGGGATTCCCACTCTCATACACACTCTGGGATTCACTATCTCTCACACACACTCTGGGACTATCTGGGATTCCCTATCTCTCACACACACTCTGGGATTCCCTATCTCTCACACACTCTGGAATTCTCTGGGATTCTCTCACACACACTCTGGGATTCCCTATCTCTCACACACACTCTGGAATTTCCTATCTCTCACACACTCTGGTATTCCCTATCACTCACACACACTCTGGGATTCCCTATCTCTCACACACACTCTGGGATTCCCTATCTCTCACACACACTCTGGGATTTTCTATCTCTCATACACTCTGTTATTCCCTATCTCTCACACATACTCTGGGACTCTCTGGGATTCTATCACACACTCTCTGGGATTCCCTCTCACACACACTCTGGTTTTCCCTATCTCTCGCAAACACTCTGCTTTTCCCTATCTCTCGCACACACTCTGGGATTCACTATCTCTCTCACACACACTATGGGATTCCCTATCTCTCGCACTCTCTGGGATTCCCTATCTCTCACACACACACTCTGGGATTCCCTATCTCTCACACACACTCTGGGATTCCCACTCACACACACACTCTGGGATTCCCTCTCTCACACACACTCTGGGATACCCAATCTCTCACACACACTCTGGGATTCCCTCTTTCTCACATACGCTGGGATTCCCTATCTCTCACACACACTCTGGGATTCCCTAACTCTCGCACACTCTGGGATTCCCTACCTGTCTCACACACACACTGGGCTTCCCACTCTCACACACACTCTGGGATTCCCTATCTCACAAACACTCTGGGATTCCCAATCTCTCACACGCACTCTGGGATTCCCTCTCTCTCACACACACTCTGGAATTCCCGATCTCACACACACTCTGGGATTCCCTATCTCTCACACACACTCTGGGATTCCCTCTCTCTCACACACACTCTGGGATTCCCTCTCTCACACACACTCTGGTATTCCCTATCTCTCACACACACTCTGGGACTCTCTGGGATTCTATCAAAAACACTCTGGTATTCCCTATCTCTCACAAACACTCTGGGATTCCCTATCTCTCACAAACACTCTGGGATTCCCTATCTCTCACAAACACTCTGGGATTCCCTAACTCTCACAAACACTCTGGGACTCCCTCTCTCTCACACACACTCTGCGATTTCCTCTCTCTTACACACACTCTGGGATTACCTATCTCTCTAACTCGTGCTGGGATTCCCTATCACTCTCACACACTCTGGGATTCCCTATCTCTCACACACACTCTGGGAATCCCTACCTCTCACACACACTCTGGGATTCCCACCCTCACACACACTCTGGGATTCCCTATCTCTCACACACACTCTGGAATTCCCTAACTCAGACAAACTCTGGGATTCCCTATCTCTCACACACACGCTGGGATTCCCTCTCTCTCACACACACACTCTGGGATTCCCTCTCTGTCACACACACTCTGGTATTCCCTATCTCTCACACACACTCTGGGATTCCATATCTCTCACAAACACTCTGGTACTCTCTGGGATTCTATCACAAACACTCTGGTATTCCCTATCTCTCACAAACACTCTGGGATTCCCTAACTCTCACAAACACTCTGGGACTCCCTCTCTCTCACACACACTCTGGGATTCCCTCTCTCTTACACACACTCTGGGATTCCCCATCTCTCTCACTCGTGCTGGGATTCCCTATCATTCTCACACACTCTGGGATTCCCTATCTCTCACACACACTCTGGGAATCCCTATCTCTCACACACACTCTGGGATTCCCACCCTCACACACACTCTGGGATTCCCTATCTCTCACACACACTCTGGAATTCCCTAACTCAGACACACTCTGGGATTCCGTATCTCTCACACACACGTTGGGATTCCGTATCTCTCTCACACACTCTGGGATTCCCTATCTCTCACACACACTCTCGGATTCCCTATCTCTCACACACACTCTGGGATTCCCTCTCTCACACACACTCTGGGATTCCCTATCTCTCACACACACTCTGGGATACCCTCACTCTCACACACACTCTGGGATTCCGCATCTCTCACACGCACTCTAGGATTCCCTATCTCACACACACATTCTAGAATTCCCTCTCACACACACACTCTGGGATTCCCTATCACTCACACACACTCTGGAATTCCCTATCTCTCACACACTCTCTGGGATTCCGTCTCTCACACACACTCTGGGATTCCCTATCTTTCTCACTCGTGCTGGGATTCCCGATCACTCTCAAACACTCTGGGAATGTCTAGGATTCTATCACACAAACTCTGGGATTCCCTATCTCTCTCACACACTCTGGGATTCCCTATCTCTCACACACACTGTGGGATTCCCTATCTCTCATATACACACTCTGGGATTCTCTATCTCTCACACACACTCTGGGATTCCCTATCTCTCTCACACACACTCTGGGATTCCCTCTCTCACACACACTCTGGGAATCCCTATCTCACACACACACTGGGATTCCCTATCTCTCACACACACTCTGGGATTCCGTCTCCCACACACACTCTGGGATTCCCTATCTCTCACACACACTCTGGGATTCCCTCTCTCACACACATGCTGGGATTCCCTGTGTCTCACAAACACTCTGGGATTCCCTATCTCTCACACACTCTGGTATTCCCTATCACTCACACACACTCTGGGATTCCCTGTCTCTCACACACACTCTGGGATTCCCTATCTCTCACACATTCTGGTATTCCCTATCTCTCACACAAACTCTGTGACACTCTGGGATTCTATCACACACACTCTGGGATTCCCTCTCTCACACACACTCTGGTATTCCCTATCTCTCGCACACACTCTGGTATTCCCTATCTCTCGCACACACTCTGGGATTCCCTATCTCTCACACACACTCTGGGATTCTCACTCTCACACACACTCTGCGATTCCCTCTCTCACACACACTCTGGGATTCCCAATCTCTCACACACACTCTGGGATTCCCTCTCTCTCACACACATTTTGAGATTCCGTATCTCTCACACACACTCTGGGATTCCCTATCTCTTGCACACACTCTGGGATTCACTATCGCTGACACATTCTGGGATTCCCTATCTCACACACACTCTGCGATTCCCTCTCTAACACACACTCTGGGATTCCCAATCTCTCACACACACTCTGGGATTCCGCATCTCTCACACACACTCTGGGATTCCCTATCTCTCACACACTCGGCGATTCCATATCTCTCACACACTCTGGGATTCTCTATCTCTAACACACACTTTGGGATTCCCTATCTCTCACACACGCTCCGGGATTCCCTATCTCTCACACACACTCTGGGATTTACTAATCTCTCACACACACTCTGGGATTCCCTATCACCCACACACACTCTGGGATTCCCTATCTCTCACACACACTCTGGGATTCTCTATCTCTCACACAGACTCTAGGATACTCGATCTCTCACACACACTCTGGGATTCCCTCTCTCACACACACTCTGGGATTGTCTGCGATTCCCTCACACACACTCTGGGATTCCCTCTCTCACACACACTCTGGGATTCCCACTCTCATACACACTCTGGGATTCACTATCTCTCACACACACTCTGGGACTATCTGGGATTCCCTATCTCTCACACACACTCTGGGATTCCCTATCTCTCACACACTCTGGAATTCTCTGGGATTCTCTCACACACACTCTGGGATTCCCTATCTCTCACACACACTCTGGAATTTCCTATCTCTCACACACTCTGGTATTCCCTATCACTCACACACACTCTGGGATTCCCTATCTCTCACACACACTCTGGGATTCCCTATCTCTCACACACACTCTGGGATTCTCTATCTCTCACACACACTCTGGGATTCCCTATCTCTCACACATACTCTGGGACTCTCTGGGATTCTATCACACACTCTCTGGGATTCCCTCTCACACACACTCTGGTTTTCCCTATCTCTCGCAAACACTCTGCTTTTCCCTATCTCTCGCACACACTCTGGGATTCACTATCTCTCTCACACACACTATGGGATTCCCTATCTCTCGCACTCTCTGGGATTCCCTATCTCTCACACACACACTCTGGGATTCCCTATCTCTCACACACACTCTGGGATTCCCACTCACACACACACTCTGGGATTCCCTCTCTCACACACACTCTGGGATACCCAATCTCTCACACACACTCTGGGATTCCCTCTTTCTCACATACTCTGGGATTCCCTATCTCTCACACACACTCTGGGATTCCCTAACTCTCACACACTCTGGGATTCCCAATCTCACAAACACTCTGGGATTCCCAATCTCTCACACACACTCTGGGATTCCCTCTCTCTCACACACACTCTGGAATTCCCGATCTCACACACACTCTGGGATTCCCTATCTCTCACACACACTTTGGGATTCCCTATCTCTCACACACACTCTGGGATTCCCTCTCTCACACACACTCTGGTATTCCCTATCTCTCACACACACTCTGGGACTCTCTGGGATTCTATCAAAAACACTCTGGGATTCCCTATCTCTCACAAACACTCTGGGACTCCCTCTCTCTCACACACACTCTGCGATTTCCTCTCTCTTACACACACTCTGGGATTACCTATCTCTCTAACTCGTGCTGGGATTCCCTATCACTCTCACACACTCTGGGATTCCCTATCTCTCACACACACTCTGGGAATCCCTACCTCTCACACACACTCTGGGATTCCCACCCTCACACACACTCTGGGATTCCCTATCTCTCACACACACTCTGGAATTCCCTAACTCAGACACACTCTGGGATTCCCTATCTCTCACACACACGCTGGGATTCCCTCTCTCTCACACACACTCTGGGATTCCCTCTCTGTCACACACACTCTGGTATTCCCTATCTCTCACACACACTCTGGGATTCCCACTCACACACACACTCTGGGATTCCCTCTCTCACACACACTCTGGGATACCCAATCTCTCACACACACTCTGGGATTCCCTCTTTCTCACATACTCTGGGATTCCCTATCTCTCACACACACTCTGGGATTCCCTAACTCTCACACACTCTGGGATTCCCTACCTGTCTCACACACACACTGGGCTTCCCACTCTCACACACACTCTGGGATTCCCAATCTCACAAACACTCTGGGATTCCCAATCTCTCACACACACTCTGGGATTCCCTCTCTCTCACACACACTCTGGAATTCCCGATCTCACACACACTCTGGGATTCCCTATCTCTCACACACACTCTGGGATTCCCTATCTCTCACACACACTCTGGGATTCCCTCTCTCACACACACTCTGGTATTCCCTATCTCTCACACACACTCTGGGACTCTCTGGGATTCTATCAAAAACACTCTGGGATTCCCTATCTCTCACAAACACTCTGGGACTCCCTCTCTCTCACACACACTCTGCGATTTCCTCTCTCTTACACACACTCTGGGATTACCTATCTCTCTAACTCGTGCTGGGATTCCCTATCACTCTCACACACTCTGGGATTCCCTATCTCTCACACACACTCTGGGAATCCCTACCTCTCACACACACTCTGGGATTCCCACCCTCACACACACTCTGGGATTCCCTATCTCTTAAACATACTCTGGAATTCCCTAACTCAGACACACTCTGGGATTCCCTATCTCTCACACACACGCTGGGATTCCCTCTCTCTCACACACACTCTGGGATTCCCTCTCTGTCACACACACTCTGGTATTCCCTATCTCTCACACACACTCTGGTATTCCCTATCTCTCACAAACACTCTGGGACTCTCTGGGATTCTATCAAAAACACTCTGGTATTCCCTATCTCTCACAAACACTCTGGGATTCCCTAACTCTCACAAACACTCTGGGACTCCCTCTCTCTCACACACACTCTGGGATTCCCTCTCTCTTACACACACTCTGGGATTCCCTATCTCTCTCACTCGTGCTGGGATTCCCTATCATTCTCACACACTCTGGGATTCCCTATCTCTCACACACACTCTGGGAATCCCTGTGTCTCACACACACTCTGGGATTCCCACCCTCACACACACTCTGGGATTCCCTATCTCTCACACACACTCTGGAATTCCCTAACTCAGACACACTCTGGGATTCCCTATCTCTCACACACACTCTGGGATTCCCTCTCTCACACACACTCTGGGATTCCCTATCTCTCACACACACTGGGATTCCCTATCACACACACACACTCTGGGATACCCTCACTCTCACACACACTCTGGGATTCCGCATCTTTCACATACACTCTGGGATTCCCTATCTCTCACACACACTCTGGGATTCCCTATCTCTCACACTCACTCTGGGATTCCCTATCTCTCACACACACTCTGGGATTCCCTATCGCTGACACACACTGGTATTCCCTATCTCTCACACACACTCTGGTATTCCATATCACTCGCACACACTCTGGTATTCCCTATACCTCGCACACACTCAGGGATTCCCTATCTCACATATATACTCTGGGATTCTGTATCTCTCACACAATCTCTGGGATTCCGTCTCTCTCACACACACTCTGGGATTCCCTATCTCTCTCACTCGTGCTGGGATTCCCTATCACTCTCAAACACTCTGGGATTGTCTAGGATTCTATCACACAAACTCTGGGATTCCCTATCTCTCTCACACACTCTGGGATTCCCTATCTCTTACACACACTCTGGGATTCTCTATCTCTCACACAGACTCTAGGATACTCGATCTCTCACACACACTCTGGGATGCCCTCTCTCACACACACTCTGGGATTGTCTGCGATTCCCTCACACACACTCTGGGATTCCCTCTCTCACACACACTCTGGGATTCCCACTCTCATACACACTCTGGGATTCACTATCTCTCACACACACTCTGGGACTATCTGGGATTCCCTATCTCTCACACACACTCTGGGATTCCCTATCTCTCACACACTCTGGAATTCTCTGGGATTCTCTCACACACACTCTGGGATTCCCTATCTCTCACACACACTCTGGAATTTCCTATCTCTCACACACTCTGGTATTCCCTATCACTCACACACACTCTGGGATTCCCTATCTCTCACACACACTCTGGGATTCCCTATCTCTCACACACACTCTGGGATTTTCTATCTCTCATACACTCTGTTATTCCCTATCTCTCACACATACTCTGGGACTCTCTGGGATTCTATCACACACTCTCTGGGATTCCCTCTCACACACACTCTGGTTTTCCCTATCTCTCGCAAACACTCTGCTTTTCCCTATCTCTCGCACACACTCTGGGATTCACTATCTCTCTCACACACACTATGGGATTCCCTATCTCTCGCACTCTCTGGGATTCCCTATCTCTCACACACACACTCTGGGATTCCCTATCTCTCACACACACTCTGGGATTCCCACTCACACACACACTCTGGGATTCCCTCTCTCACACACACTCTGGGATACCCAATCTCTCACACACACTCTGGGATTCCCTCTTTCTCACATACGCTGGGATTCCCTATCTCTCACACACACTCTGGGATTCCCTAACTCTCGCACACTCTGGGATTCCCTACCTGTCTCACACACACACTGGGCTTCCCACTCTCACACACACTCTGGGATTCCCTATCTCACAAACACTCTGGGATTCCCAATCTCTCACACGCACTCTGGGATTCCCTCTCTCTCACACACACTCTGGAATTCCCGATCTCACACACACTCTGGGATTCCCTATCTCTCACACACACTCTGGGATTCCCTCTCTCTCACACACACTCTGGGATTCCCTCTCTCACACACACTCTGGTATTCCCTATCTCTCACACACACTCTGGGACTCTCTGGGATTCTATCAAAAACACTCTGGTATTCCCTATCTCTCACAAACACTCTGGGATTCCCTATCTCTCACAAACACTCTGGGATTCCCTATCTCTCACAAACACTCTGGGATTCCCTAACTCTCACAAACACTCTGGGACTCCCTCTCTCTCACACACACTCTGCGATTTCCTCTCTCTTACACACACTCTGGGATTACCTATCTCTCTAACTCGTGCTGGGATTCCCTATCACTCTCACACACTCTGGGATTCCCTATCTCTCACACACACTCTGGGAATCCCTACCTCTCACACACACTCTGGGATTCCCACCCTCACACACACTCTGGGATTCCCTATCTCTCACACACACTCTGGAATTCCCTAACTCAGACAAACTCTGGGATTCCCTATCTCTCACACACACGCTGGGATTCCCTCTCTCTCACACACACACTCTGGGATTCCCTCTCTGTCACACACACTCTGGTATTCCCTATCTCTCACACACACTCTGGGATTCCATATCTCTCACAAACACTCTGGTACTCTCTGGGATTCTATCACAAACACTCTGGTATTCCCTATCTCTCACAAACACTCTGGGATTCCCTAACTCTCACAAACACTCTGGGACTCCCTCTCTCTCACACACACTCTGGGATTCCCTCTCTCTTACACACACTCTGGGATTCCCCATCTCTCTCACTCGTGCTGGGATTCCCTATCATTCTCACACACTCTGGGATTCCCTATCTCTCACACACACTCTGGGAATCCCTATCTCTCACACACACTCTGGGATTCCCACCCTCACACACACTCTGGGATTCCCTATCTCTCACACACACTCTGGAATTCCCTAACTCAGACACACTCTGGGATTCCGTATCTCTCACACACACGTTGGGATTCCGTATCTCTCTCACACACTCTGGGATTCCCTATCTCTCACACACACTCTCGGATTCCCTATCTCTCACACACACTCTGGGATTCCCTCTCTCACACACACTCTGGGATTCCCTATCTCTCACACACACTCTGGGATACCCTCACTCTCACACACACTCTGGGATTCCGCATCTCTCACACGCACTCTAGGATTCCCTATCTCACACACACATTCTAGAATTCCCTCTCACACACACACTCTGGGATTCCCTATCTCTCACACTCACTCTGGGATTCCCTATCTCTCAAACACACTCTGGGATACCCTCACTCTCACACACACTCTGGGATTCCGCATCTTTCACATACACTCTGGGATTCCCTATCTCTCACACACACTCTGGGATTCCCTATCGCTGACACACACTGGTATTCCCTATCTCTCACACACACTCTGGTATTCCCTATCACTCGCACACACTCTGGTATTCCCTGTACCTCGCACACACTCAGGGATTCCCTATCTCTCATACATACTCTGGGATTCTGTATCTCTCACACACACTCTGGGATTCCCTATCTCTCTCACTCGTGCTGGGATTCCCTATCACTCTCAAACACTCTGGGATTGTCTAGGATTCTATCACACAAACTCTGGGATTCCCTATCTCTCTCACACACTCTGGGATTCCCTATCTCTCACACACACTCTGGGATTCCCTATCTCTCACACACTCTGGGATTCCCACCCTCACACACACTCTGGGATTCCCTATCTGTCACTCACACTGTGGAATTCCCTATCTGACACACACTCAGGGATTCCCTATCTCTCACACACACTCTGGGATTCCGTATCTCTCTCACATACTCTGGGATTCCCTATCTCTCACACATACTCTGGGATTCCCTATCACACACACACACTCTGGGATACCGTCTCTCTCACACACACCTTGGGATTCCACATCTCTCACACATACTCTGGGATTCCCTATCTCTCAAACACACTCTAGAATTCCCTCTCACACACACACTCTGGGATTCCCTATCTCTCACACTCACTCTGGGATTCCCTATCTCTCACACACACTCTGGAATTCCCTCTCACAAACACACTCTGGGATTTCCACTCTCTCATACACACTCTGGGATTCCCTATCTCTCTCACACACTCTGGGATTCCTCATCTCTCACACACACTCTGGGATTCCCTATTTCTCATACACACTCTGGGATTACATCTCTCACACACGCTATGGGATTCCATATTTCTCATACACACTCTGGGATTACATCTCTCACACACGCTATGGAATTCCACATCTCTCGCACACACTCTGGGATTCCCTATCTCTCTCACACACACTCTGGGATTCTCTATCTCTCACACACACTCTGGGATTCCCTATCTCTCTCACACACACTCTGGGATTCCCTCTCTCACACACACTCTGGGAATCCCTATCTCACACACACACTGGGATTCCCTATCTCTCACACACACTCTGGGATTCCGTCTCCCACACACACTCTGGGATTCCCTATCTCTCACACACACTCTGGGATTCCCTCTCTCACACACACGCTGGGATTCCCTGTGTCTCACACACACTCTGGGATTCCCTATCTCTCACACATTCTGGTATTCCCTATCTCACTCACACACTCTGGGACACTCTGGGATTCTATCACACACACTCTGGGATTCCCTCTCTCACACACACTCTGGTATTCCCTATCTCTCGCACACACTCTGGTAATCCCTATCTCTCACACACACTCTGGTATTCCCTATCTCTCTCACACACTCTGGGATTCCCTATCTCTGACACACACTCTGGGATTCCCACTCTCACACACACTCTGCCATTCCCTCTCTCACACACACTCTGGGATTCCCAATCTCTCACACACACTCTGGGATTCCCTCTCTCTCACACACATTTTGGGATTCCGTATCTCTCACACACACTCTGGGATTCCCTATCTCTCACACACACTCTGGGATTCACTATCGCTGACACATTCTGGGATTCCCTATCTCACACACACTCTGCGATTCACTCTCTAACACACACTCTGGGATTCCCAATCTCTCACACACACTCTGGGATTCCGCATCTCTCACACACACTCTGGGATTCCCTATCTCTCACACACTCGGCGATTCCATATCTCTCGCACACTCTGGGATTCTCTATCTCTAACACACACTTTGGGATTCCCTATCTCTCACACACACTCCGGGATTCCCTATCTCTCACACACACTCTGGGATTTACTAATCTCTCACACACACTCTGGGATTCCCTATCACCCACACACACTCTGGGATTCCCTATCGCTCACACACACTATGGGATTCTCTATCTCTCACACACACTCTAGGATACTCGATCTCTCACACACACTCTGGGATTCCCTCTCTCACACACACTCTGGGATTGTCTGCGATTCCCTCACAGACACTCTGGGATTCCCTCTCTCACACACACTCTGGGATTCCCTAACTCTCACAAACACTCTGGGACTACCTCTCTCTCACACACACTCTGGGATTCCCTCTCTCTTACACACACTCTGGGATTTCCCATCTCTCTCACTCGTGCTGGGATTCCCTATCATTCTCACACACTCTGGGATTCCCTATCTCTCACACACACTCTGGGAATCCCTATCTCTCACACACACTCTGGGATTCTCTATCTCTCACACAGACTCTAGGATACTCGATCTCTCACACACTCTCTGGGATTCCCTCTCTCACACACACTCTTGGATTGTCTGCGATTCCCTCACACACGCTGGGATTCCGTATCTCTCTCACACACGCTGGGATTCCCTATCTCTCACACACATTCTCGGATTCCCTATCTCTCACACACACTCTGGGATTCCCTCTCTCACACACACTCTGGGATTCCCTATCTCTCACACACACTCTGGGATACCCTCACTCTCACACACACTCTGGGATTCCCTATCTCACACACACATTCTAGAATTCCCTCTCACACACACACTCTGGCATTCCCTATCTCTCACACTCACTCTGGGATTCCCTATCTCTCACACACACTCTGGGATACCCTCACTCTCACACACACTCTGGGATTCCGCATCTTTCACATACACTCTGGGATTCCCTATCTCTCACACACACACTGGGATTCCCTATCGCTGACACACACTGGTATTCCCTATCTCTCACACACACTCTGGTATTCCATATCACTCGCACACACTCTGGTATTCCCTGTACCTCGCACACACTCAGGGATTCCCTATCTCTCATACATACTCTGGGATTCTGTATCTCTCACACAATCTCTGGGATTCAGTCTCTCTCACACACACTCTGGGATTCCCTATCTCTCTCACTCGTGTTGGGATTCCCTATCACTCTCAAACAGTCTGGGATTGTCTAGGATTCTATCACACAAACTCTGGGATTCCCTATCTCTCTCACACACTCTGGGATTCCCTATCTCTCACACACACTCTGGGATTCCCTATCTCTCACACACACTCTGGGATTCCCACCCTCACACACACTCTGGGATTCCCTATCTGTCACTCACACTGTGGAATTCCCTATCTGACACACACTCAGGGATTCCCTGTCTCTCACACACACTCTGGGATTCCGTATCTCTCTCACACACTCTGGGATTCCCTATCTCTCACACACACTCTAGGATTCCCTATCACACACACACACTCTGGGATACCGTCTCTCTCACACACACTCTGGGATTCCACATCTCTCACACATACTCTGGGATTCCCTATCTCTCAAACACACTCTAGAATTCCCTCTCACAGGAGAAAGTGAGGTCTGCAGATGCTGGAGATCAAAGTTGAAACTTTATTGCTGGAACAGCACAGCAGGTCAGGCAGCATCCAGGGAACAGGAGATTCGACGTTTCGGGCACAGGCCCTTCTTCAGGAATTCCTGAAGAAGGGCCTGTGCCCGAAACGTCGAATCTCCTGTTCCCTGGATGCTGCCTGACCTGCTGTGCTGTTCCAGCAATAAAATTCCCTCTCACACACACACTCTGGGATTCCCTATCTCTCACACTCACTCTGGGATTCCCTATCTCTCACACACACTCTGGAATTCCCTCTCACAAACACACTCTGGGATTCCCTCTCTCTCATACACACTCTGGGATTCCCTATCTCTCTCACACACTCTGGGATTCCTCATCTCTCACACACACTCTGGGATTCCCTATCTCTCATACACACTCTGGGATTACATCTCTCACACACGCTATGGAATTCCACATCTCTCGCACACACTCTGGGATTCCCTATCTCTCTCACACACACTCTGGGATTCTCTATCTCTCACACACACTCTGGTATTCCCTATCTCTCTCACACACACTCTGGGATTCTCTCTCTCACACACACTCTGGGAATCCCTATCTCACACACACACTGGGATTCCCTATCTCTCACACACACTCTGGGATTCCGTCTCCCACACACACTCTGGGATTCCCTATCTCTCACACACACTCTGGGATTCCCTCTCTCACACACACGCTGGGATTCCCTGTGTCTCACACACACTCTGGGATTCCCTATCTCTCACACACTCTGGTATTCCCTATCACTCACACACACTCTGGGATTCCCTGTCTCTCACACACACTCTGGGATTCCCTATCTCTCACACATTCTGGTATTCCCTATCTCTCTCACACACTCTGGGACACTCTGGGATTCTATCACACACACTCTGGGATTCCCTCTCTCACACACTCTCTGGTATTCCCTATCTCTCACACACACACTGGGATTCCCAATCTCTCGCACACACTCTGGTAATCCCTATCTCTCGCACACACTCTGGGATTCCGTATCTCTCACACACACTCTGGGATTCCCACTCTCACACACACTCTGCGATTCCCTCTCTCACACACACTCTGGGATTCCCAATCTCTCACACTCACTCTGGGATTCCCTCTCTCTCACACACATTTTGGGCTTCCGTATCTCTCACACACACTCTGGGATTCCCTATCTCTCACACACACTCTGGGATTCACTATCGCTGACACATTCTGGGATTCCCTATCTCACACACACTCTGCGATTCACTCTCTAACACACACTCTGGGATTCCCAATCTCTCACACACACTCTGGGATTCCGCATCTCTCACACACACTCTGGGATTCCCTATCTCTCACACACTCGGCGATTCCATATCTCTCACACACTCTGGGATTCTCTATCTCTAACACACACTTTGGGATTCCCTATCTCTCACACACACTCCGGGATTCCCTATCTCTCACACACACTCTGGGATTTACTAATCTCTCACACACACTCTGGGATTCCCTATCACCCACACACACTCTGGGATTCCCTATCTCTCACACACACTCTGGGATTCTCTATCTCTCACACACACTCTAGGATACTCGATCTCTGGTATTCCCTATCACTCACACACACTCTGGGAATCCCTGTCTCTCACACACACTCTGTGATTCCCTATCTCTCACACATTCTGGTATTCCCTATCTCTCACACAAACTCTGGGACACTCTGGGATTCTATCACACACACTCTGGGATTCCCTCTCTCACACACACTCTGGTATTCCCTATCTCTCGCACACACTCTGGTATTCCCTATCTCTCGCACACACTCTGGGATTCCCTATCTCTCACACACACTCTGGGATTCTCACTCTCACACACACTCTGCGATTCACTCTCTCACACACACTCAGGGATTCCCACTCTCTCACACACATTTTGGGATTCCGTATCTCTCACACACACTCTGGGATTCCCTATCTCTCACACACACTCTGGGATTCACTATCGCTGACACATTCTGGGATTTCCCATCTCACACACACTCTGCGATTCCCTCTCTAACACACACTCTGGGATTCCCAATCTCTCACACACACTCTGGGATTCCCTATCTCTCACACACACTCTGGGATTCCCTATCTCTCACACACTCGGCTATTCCATATCTCTCACACACTCTGGGATTCTCTATCTCTAACACACACTTTGGGATTCCCTATCTCTCACACACACTCCGGGATTCCCTATCTCTCATACACACTCAGGAATTTAGTAATCTCTCACACACACTCTGGGATTCCCTATCACCCACACACACTCTGGGATTCCCTCTCTCACACACACTCTGGGATTCCCACTCTCATACACACTCTGGGATTCACTATCTCTCACACACACTCTGGGACTATCTGGGATTCCCTATCTCTCACACACACTCTGGGATTCCCTATCTCTCACACACTCTGGAATTCTCTGGGATTCTCTCACACACACTCTGGGATTCCCTATCTCTCACACACACTCTGGAATTTCCTATCTCTCACACACACTGGTATTCCCTATCACTCACACACACTCTGGGATTCCCTATCTCTCACACACACTCTGGGATTCCCTTTCTCTCACACACACTCTGGGATTCTCTATCTCTCATACACTCTGTTATTCCCTATCTCTTACACTCACTCTTGGACTCTCTGGGATTCTATCACACACTCTCTGGGATTCCCTCTCACACACACACTCTGGTTTTCCCTATCTCTCGCAAACACTCTGCTTTTCCCTATCTCTCGCACACACTCTGGGATTCACTATCTCTCTCACACACACTATGGGATTCCCTATCTCTCGCACTCTCTGGGATTCCCTATCTCTCACACACACACTCTGGGATTCCCTATCTCTCACACACACTCTGGGATTCCCACTCACACACACACTCTGGGATTCCCTATCTCTCACACACACTCTGGGATACCCAATCTCTCACACACACTCTGGGATTCCCACTCACACACACACTCTGGGATTCCCACTCACACACACACTCTGGGATTCCCTATCTCACAAACACTCTGGGATTCCCAATCTCTCACACACACTCTGGGATTCCCTCTCTCTCACACACACTCTGGAATTCCCGATCTCACAAACACTCTGGGATTCCCTCTCTCACACACACTCTGGTATACCCTATCTTTCACACACACTCTGGGACTCTCTGGGATTCTATCAAAAACACTCTGGTATTCCCTATCTCTCACAAACACTCTGGGATTCCCTATCTCTCACAAACACTCTGGGATTCCCTCTCTCTCACACACACTCTGCGATTTCCTCTCTCTTACACACACTCTGGGATTCCCTATCTCTCTCACTCGTGCTGGGATTCCCTATCACTCTCACACACTCTGGGATTCCCTATCTCTCACACACACTCTGGGAATCCCTACCTCTCACACACACTCTGGGATTCCCACCCTCACACACACTCTGGGATTCCCTATCTCTCACACACACTCTGGAATTCGCTAACTCAGACACACTCTGGGATTCCCTATCTCTCACACACACGCTGGGATTCCCTCTCTCTCACACACACTCTGGGATTCCCTCTCTCTCACACACACTCTGGGATTCCATATCTCTCACACACACTCTGGGATTCCCTATCTCTCACAAACACTCTGGGATTCCCTAACTCTCACAAACATTCTGGGACTCCCTCTCTGTCACACACACTCTGGGATTCCCTCTCTCTTACACACACTCTGGGAATCCCTAACTCTCTCACTCGTGCTGGGATTCCCTATCTCTCACACACACTCTGGGATTCCCACCCACACACACACTCTGGGATTCCCTATCTCTCACACACACGCTGGGATTCCGTATCTCTCTCACACACATGGGATTCCCTATCTCTCACACACACTCTCGGATACCCTATCTCTCACACACACTCTGGGATTCCCTCTCTCACACACACTCTGGGATTCCCAATCTCTCACACACACTCTGGGATACCCTATCTCACACACACATTCTAGAATTCCCTCTCACACACACACTCTGGCATTCCCTATCTCTCACACTCACTCTGGGATTCCCTATCTCTCACACACACTCTGGGATACCCTCACTCTCACACACACTCTGGGATTCCGCATCTTTCACATACACTCTGGGATTCCCTATCTCTCACACACACTCTGGGATTCCCTATCGCTGACACACACTGGTATTCCCTATCTCTCACACACACTCTGGTATTCCATATCACTCGCACACACTCTGGTATTCCCTATACCTCGCACACACTGAGCGATTCCCTATCTCTCATACATACTCTGGGATTCTGTATCCCTCACACACTCTCTGGGATTCCGTCTCTCTCACACACACTCTGGGATTCCCTATCTCTCTCACTCGTGCTGGGATTCCCTATCACTCTCAAACACTCTGGGATTGTCTAGGATTCTATCACACAAACCCTGGGATTCCCTATCTCTCTCACACACTCTGGGATTCCCTATCTCTCACACACACTCTGGGATTCCCTATCTCTCACACACACTCTGGGATTCCCACCCTCACACACACTCTGGGATTCCCTATCTGTCACTCACACTGTGGAATTCCCTATCTGACACACACTCAGGGATTCCCTATCTCTCACACACACTCTAGGATTCCGTATCTCTCTCACACACTCTGGGATTCCCTATCTCTCACACACACTCTGGGATTCCCTATCACACACACACACTCTGGGATACCGTCTCTCTCACACACACTCTGGGATTCCACATCTCTCACACATACTCTGGGATTCCCTCTCTCTCAAACACACTCTAGAATTCCCTCTCACACACACTCTCTGGGATTCCCTATCTCTCACACTCACTCTGGGATTCCCTATCTCTCACACACACTCTGGAATTCCCTCTCACAAACACACTCTGGGATTCCCTCTCTCTCATACACACTCTGGGATTCCCTATCTCTCTCACACACTCTGGGATTCCGCATCTCTCTCACACACTCTGGGATTCCCTATCTCTCACACACACTCTGGGATTACATCTCTCACACACACTATGGAATTCCACATCTCTCGCACACACTCTGGGATTCCCTATCTCTCTCACACACAGTCTGGGATTCTCTATCTCTCACACACACTCTGGGATTCCCTATCTCTCTCACACACACTCTGGGATTCCCTCTCTCACACACACTCTGGGAATCCCTATCTCACACACACACTGGGATTCCCTATCTCTCACACACACTCTGGGATTCCGTCTCCCACACACACTCTGGGATTCCCTATCTCTCACACACACTCTGGGATTCCCTCTCTCACACACACGCTGGGATTCCCTGTGTCTCACACACACTCTGGGATTCCCTATCTCTCACACACTCTGGTATTCCCTATCACTCACACACACTCTGGGATTCCCTGTCTCTCACACATTCTGGGATTCCCTATCTCTCACACATTCTGGTATTCCCTATCTCTCACACAAACTCTGGGACACTCTGGGATTCTATCACACACACTCTGGGATTCCCTCTCTCACACACACTCTGGTATTCCCTATCTCTCGCACACACTCTGGTATTCCCTATCTCTCGCACACACTCTGGGATTCCCTATCTCTCACACACACTCTGGGATTCTCACTCTCTCACACACTCTGCGATTCCCTCTCTCACACACACTCTGGGATTCCCAATCTCTCACACACACTCTGGGATTCCCTCTCTCTCACACACATTTTGGGATTCCGTATCTCTCACACACACTCTGGGATTCCCTATCTCTCACACACACTCTGGGATTCACTATCGCTGACACATTCTGGGATTCCCTATCTCACACACCCTCTGCGATTCACTCTCTAACACACACTCTGGGATTCCCAATCTCTCACACACACTCTGGGATTCCGCATCTCTCACACACACTCTGGGATTCCCTATCTCTCACACACTCGGCGATTCCATATCTCTCACACACTCTGGGATTCTCTATCTCTAACACACACTTTGGGATTCCCTATCTCTCACACAGACTCCGGGATTCCCTATCTCTCACACACACTCTGGGATTTACTAATCTCTCACACACACTCTGGGATTCCCTATCACCCACACACACTCTGGGATTCCCTATCTCTCACACACACACTGGGATACTCGATCTCTCACACACACTCTGGGATTCCACATCTCTCACACATACTCTGGGATTCCCTATCTCTCAAACACACTCTAGAATTCCCTCTCACACACACTCTCGGGGATTCCCTATCTCTCACACTCACTCTGGGATTCCCTATCTCTCACACACACTCTGGAATTCCCTCTCACAAACACACTCTGGGATTCCCTCTCTCTCATACACACTCTGGGATTCCCTATCTCTCTCACACACTCTGGGATTCCTCATCTCTCTCACACACTCTGGGATTCCCTATATCTCACACACACTCTGGGATTACATCTCTCACACACACTATGGAATTCCACATCTCTCGCACACACTCTGGGATTCCCTATCTCTCTCACACACAGTCTGGGATTCTCTATCTCTCACACACACTCTGGGATTCCCTATCTCTCTCACACACACTCTGGGATTCCCTCTCTCACACACACTCTGGGAATCCCTATCTCACACACACACTGGGATTCCCTATCTCTCACACACACTCTGGGATTCCGTCTCCCACACACACTCTGGGATTCCCTACCTCTCACACACACTCTGGGACACTCTGGGATTCTATCACACAAACTCTGGGATTCCCTCTCTCACACACACTCTGGTATTCCCTATCTCTCGCACACACTCTGGTATTCCCTATCTCTCGCACACACTCTGGGATTCCATATCTCTCTCTCTTACTCTGGGATTCCTTATCTCTCACACACACTCTGGGATTCCCTATCTCTCGCACACACTCTGGTATTCCCTATCTCTCGCACACACTCTGGGATTCCCTATCTCTCACACACACTCTGGGATTCTCACTCTCTCACACACTCTGCGATTCACTCTCTCACACACACTCTGGGATTCCCAATCTCTCACACACACTCTGGGATTCCCTCTCTCTCACACACATTTTGGGATTCCGTATCTCTCACACACACTCTGGGATTCCCTATCTCTCACACACACTCTGGGATTCCCTATCTCTCACACACACTCTGGGATTCACTATCGCTGACACATTCTGGGATTCCCTATCTCACACACCCTCTGCGATTCACTCTCTAACACACACTCTGGGATTCCCAATCTCTCACACACACTCTGGGATTCCGCATCTCTCACACACA
Organism: Chiloscyllium plagiosum; assembly: GCF_037043375.1. Classification (NCBI taxonomy): domain Eukaryota; kingdom Metazoa; phylum Chordata; class Chondrichthyes; order Orectolobiformes; family Hemiscylliidae; genus Chiloscyllium; species Chiloscyllium plagiosum. The sequence goes on along the minus strand of NW_028270192.1, from coordinate 6,700,840 downwards.
CTCTGGGATTCCCTATCTCTCACACACTCGGCGATTCCATATCTCTCACACACTCTGGGATTCTCTATCTCTAACACACACTTTGGGATTCCCTATCTCTCACACAGACTCCGGGATTCCCTATCTCTCACACACACTCTGGGATTTACTAATCTCTCACACACACTCTGGGATTCCCTATCACCCACACACACTCTGGGATTCCCTATCTCTCACACACACTCTGGGATACTCGATCTCTCACACACACTCTGGGATTCCCTCTCTCACACACACTCTGGGATTGTCTGCGATTCCCTCACACACATTCTGGGATTCCCTCTCTCACACACACTCTGGGATTCCCACTCTCATACACACTCTGGGATTCACTATCTCTCACACACACTCTGGGACTATCTGGGATTCCCTATCTCTCACACACACTCTGGGATTCCCTATCTTTCACACACTCTGGAATTATCTGGGATTCTCTCACACACACTCTGGGATTCCCTATCTCTCACACACACTCTGGAATTTCCTATCTCTCACACACTCTGGTATTCCCTATCACTCACACAAACTCTGGGATTCCCTATCTCTCAGACACATTCTCGAATTCCCTAACTCAGACACACTCTGGGATTCCCTATCTCTCACACACACGCTGGGATTCCGTATCTCTCTCACACACTCTGGGATTCCCTATCTCTCACACACACTCTCGGATTCCCTATCTCTCACACATACTCTGGGATTCCCTCTCTCACACACACTCTGGGATTCCCTATCTCTCACACACACTCTGGGATACCCTCACTCTCACACACACACTCTGGGATTCCACATCTCTCACACCTACTCTGGGATTCCCTATCTCTCAAACACACTCTAGAATTCCCTCTCACACACACACTCTGGGATTCCCTATCTCTCACACTCACTCTGGGATTCCCTATCTCTCACACACACTCTGGAATTCCCTCTCTCAAACACACTCTGGGATTCCCTCTCTCTCATACACACTCTGGGATTCCCTATCTCTCTCACACACTCTGGGATTCCTCATCTCTCACACACACTCTGGGATTCCCTATCTCTCACACACACTCTGGGATTACATCTCTCACACACGCTATGGAATTCCACATCTCTCGCACACACTCTGGGATTCCCTATCTCTCTCACACACACTCTGGGATTCTCTATCTCTCACACACACTCTGGGATTCCCTATCTCTCTCGCACACACTCTGGGATTCCCTCTCTCACACACACTCTGGGAAACCCTATCTCACACACACACTGGGATTCCCTATCTCTCACACACACTCTGGGATTACGTCTCCCACACACACTCTGGGATTCCCTATCTCCCACACACACTCTGGGATTCCCTCTCTCACACACACGCTGGGATTCCCTGTGTCTCACACACACTCTGGGATTCCCTATCTCTCACACACTCTGGTATTCCCTATCACTCACATACACTCTGGGATTCCCTGTCTGTCACACACACTCTGGGATTCCCTATCTCTCACACATTCTGGTATTCCCTATCTCTCTCACACACTCTGGGACACTCTGGGATTCTATCACAAACACTCTGGGATTCCCTCTATCACACACACTCTGGTATTCCCTATCTCTCGCACACACTCTGGTTAATCCCTATCTCTCGCACACACTCTGGGATTCCCTATCTCTCACACACACTCTGGGATTCCCACTCTCACACACACTCTGCCATTCCCTCTCTCACACACACTCTGGGATTCCCAATCTCTCACACACACTCTGGGATTCCCTCTCTCTCACACACATTTTGGGCTTCCGTATCTCTCACACACACTCTGGGATTCCCTATCTCTCACACACACTCTGGGATTCACTATCGCTGACACATTCTGGAATTCCCTATCTCACACACACTCGGCGATTCACTCTCTAACACACACTCTGGGATTCCCAATCTCTCACACACACTCTGGGATTCCGCATCTCTCTCACACACTCTGGGATTCCCTATCTCTCACACACTCGGCGATTCCATATCTCTCACACACTCTGGGATTCTCTATCTATAACGCACACTTTGGGATTCCCTATCTCTCTCACACACACTATGGGATTCCCTATCTCTCGCACACTCTGGGATTCCCTATCTCTCACACACACACTCTGGGATTCCCTATCTCTCACACACACTCTGGGATTCCCACTCTCACACACACTCTGGGATTCCCTCTCTCACACACACTCTGGGATACCCAATCTCTCACACACACTCTCGGATTCCCTAACTCTCACACACTCGGGGATTCCCTACCTCTCACACACACACTGGGCTTCCCACTCTCACACACACTCTGGGATTCCCTATCTCACAAACACTCTGGGATTCCCAATCTCTCACACACACTCTGGTATTCCCTATCTCTCGCACACACTCTGGTATTCCCTATCTCTCGCACACACTCTGGGATTCCCTATCTCTCACACACACTCTGGGATTCTCACTCTCACACACACTCTGCGATTCACTCTCTCACACACACTCTGGGATTCCCAATCTCTCACACACACTCAGGGATTCCCACTCTCTCACACACATTTTGGGATTCCGTATCTCTCACACACACTCTGGGATTCCCTATCTCTCACACACTCTCTGGGATTCACTATCGCTGACACATTCTGGGATTTCCTATCTCACACACACTCTGCGATTCCCTCTCTAACACACACTCTGGGATTCCCAATCTCTCACACACACTCTGGAATTCCCTCTCTCTCACACACATTTTGGGATTCCGTATCTCTCACACACACTCTGGGATTCCCTATCTCTCACACACACTCTGGGATTCCCTATCTCTCACACACACTCTGGGATTCACTATCGCTGACACATTCTGGGATTCCCTATCTCACACACCCTCTGCGATTCACTCTCTAACACACACTCTGGGATTCCCAATCTCTCACACACACTCTGGGATTCCGCATCTCTCACACACACTCTGGGATTCCCTATCTCTCACACACTCGGCGATTCCATATCTCTCACACACTCTGGGATTCTCTATCTCTAACACACACTTTGGGATTCCCTATCTCTCACACAGACTCCGGGATTCCCTATCTCTCACACACACTCTGGGATTTACTAATCTCTCACACACACTCTGGGATTCCCTATCACCCACACACACTCTGGGATTCCCTATCTCTCACACACACTCTGGGATACTCGATCTCTCACACACACTCTGGGATTCCCTCTCTCACACACACTCTGGGATTGTCTGCGATTCCCTCACACACATTCTGGGATTCCCTCTCTCACACACACTCTGGGATTCCCACTCTCATACACACTCTGGGATTCACTATCTCTCACACACACTCTGGGACTATCTGGGATTCCCTATCTCTCACACACACTCTGGGATTCCCTATCTTTCACACACTCTGGAATTATCTGGGATTCTCTCACACACACTCTGGGATTCCCTATCTCTCACACACACTCTGGAATTTCCTATCTCTCACACACTCTGGTATTCCCTATCACTCACACAAACTCTGGGATTCCCTATCTCTCAGACACATTCTCGAATTCCCTAACTCAGACACACTCTGGGATTCCCTATCTCTCACACACACGCTGGGATTCCGTATCTCTCTCACACACTCTGGGATTCCCTATCTCTCACACACACTCTCGGATTCCCTATCTCTCACACATACTCTGGGATTCCCTCTCTCACACACACTCTGGGATTCCCTATCTCTCACACACACTCTGGGATACCCTCACTCTCACACACACACTCTGGGATTCCACATCTCTCACACCTACTCTGGGATTCCCTATCTCTCAAACACACTCTAGAATTCCCTCTCACACACACACTCTGGGATTCCCTATCTCTCACACTCACTCTGGGATTCCCTATCTCTCACACACACTCTGGAATTCCCTCTCACAAACACACTCTGGGATTCCCTCTCTCTCATACACACTCTGGGATTCCCTATCTCTCTCACACACTCTGGGATTCCTCATCTCTCACACACACTCTGGGATTCCCTATCTCTCACACACACTCTGGGATTACATCTCTCACACACGCTATGGAATTCCACATCTCTCGCACACACTCTGGGATTCCCTATCTCTCTCACACACACTCTGGGATTCTCTATCTCTCACACACACTCTGGGATTCCCTATCTCTCTCGCACACACTCTGGGATTCCCTCTCTCACACACACTCTGGGAAACCCTATCTCACACACACACTGGGATTCCCTATCTCACACACACACTCTGGGATTACGTCTCCCACACACACTCTGGGATTCCCTATCTCCCACACACACTCTGGGATTCCCTCTCTCACACACACGCTGGGATTCCCTGTGTCTCACACACACTCTGGGATTCCCTATCTCTCACACACTCTGGTATTCCCTATCACTCACATACACTCTGGGATTCCCTGTCTCTCACACACACTCTGGGATTCCCTATCTCTCACACATTCTGGTATTCCCTATCTCTCTCACACACTCTGGGACACTCTGGGATTCTATCACAAACACTCTGGGATTCCCTCTATCACACACACTCTGGTATTCCCTATCTCTCGCACACACTCTGGTAATCCCTATCTCTCGCACACACTCTGGGATTCCCTATCTCTCACACACACTCTGGGATTCCCACTCTCACACACACTCTGCCATTCCCTCTCTCACACACACTCTGGGATTCCCAATCTCTCACACACACTCTGGGATTCCCTCTCTCTCACACACATTTTGGGCTTCCGTATCTCTCACACACACTCTGGGATTCCCTATCTCTCACACACACTCTGGGATTCACTATCGCTGACACATTCTGGAATTCCCTATCTCACACACACTCGGCGATTCACTCTCTAACACACACTCTGGGATTCCCAATCTCTCACACACACTCTGGGATTCCGCATCTCTCCCACACACTCTGGGATTCCCTATCTCTCACACACTCGGCGATTCCATATCTCTCACACACTCTGGGATTCTCTATCTATAACGCACACTTTGGGATTCCCTATCTCTCTCACACACACTATGGGATTCCCTATCTCTCACACACACTCTGGGATTCCCACTCTCACACACACTCTGGGATTCCCTCTCTCACACACACTCTGGGATACCCAATCTCTCACACACACTCTCGGATTCCCTAACTCTCACACACTCGGGGATTCCCTACCTCTCACACACACACTGGGCTTCCCACTCTCACACACACTCTGGGATTCCCTATCTCACAAACACTCTGGGATTCCCAATCTCTCACACACACTCTGGGATTCCCTCTCTCTCACACACACTCTGTAATTCCCAATCTCACACACACTCTGGGATTCCCTATATCTCACACACACTCTGGGATTCCCTCCCCCTCACACACACTCTGGGATTCCCTCTCACACACACTCTGGTATTCCCTATCTCTCACAAACACTCTGGGACTCTCTGGGATTCTATCACAAACACTCTGGTATTCCCTAACTCTCACACACACTCCGGGATTCCCTATCTCTCTCACACACTCTGGGACTTACTAATCTCTCCCACACACTCTGGGATTTACTAATCTCTCACACACACTCTGGGATTCCCTATCTCTCACACACACTCTGGGATTCTCTATCTCTCACACACACTCTAGGATACTCGATCTCTCACACACACTCTGGGATTCCCTCTCTCACACACACTCTGGATTGTCTGCGATTCCCTCACACACACTCTGGGATTCCCTCTCTCACACACACTCTGGGATTCCCACTCTCATACACACTCTGGGATTCACTATCTTTCACACACACTCTGGGACTATCTGGGATTCCCTATCTCTCACACACACTCTGGGATTCCCTATCTCTCACACACTCTGGAATTCTCTGGGATTCTCTCACACACACTCTGGGATTCCCTATCTCTCACACACACTCTGGAATTCCCACCCTCACACACACTCTGGGATTCCCTATCTGTCACTCACACTCTGGAATTCCCTATCTCACACACACTCAGGGATTCCCTATCTCTCACACACACTCTGGGATTCCCACCCTCACACACACTCTGGGATTCCCTATCTGTCACTCACACTCTGGAATTCCCTATCTCACACACACTCAGGGATTCCCTATCTCTCACACACACTCTGGGATTCCGTATCTCTCTCACACACTCTGGGATTCCCGATCTCTCACACACACTCTGGGATTCCCTCTCTCACACACACTCTGGGATTGTCTGCGATTCCCTCACAAACACTCTGGGATTCCCTCTCTCACACACACTCTGGGATTCACACTCTCACACACACTCTGGGATTCACTATCTCTCACACGCACTCTGGGACTATCTGGGATTCCCTATCTCTCACACACACTCTGGAATTCCCTAACTCACACACACTCTGGGATTCCCTATCTCTCACACACACCCTGGGATTCCGTATCCCTCTCACACACTCTGGGATTCCCTATCTCTCACACACACTCTCGGATTCCCTATCTCTCACACACACTCTGGGATTCCCTCTCTCACACACACTCTGGGATTCCCTATCTCTCACACACACTCTGGGATACCCTCACTCTCACACACACTCTGGGATTCCACATCTCTCACACGCACTCTGGGATTCCCTATCTCTCACACACACTCTAGAATTCCCCCTCACACACACACTCTGGGATTCCCTATCTCTCACACTCACTCTGGGCTTCCCTATCTCTCACACACACTCTGGGAATCCCTATCTCTCACACACACTCTGGGATTCCCACCCTCACACACACTCTGGGATTCCCTATCTCTCACACACACTCTGGAATTCCCTAACTCAGACACACTCTGGGATTCCCTATCTCTCACACACACGCTGGGATTCCGTATCTCTCTCACACACTCTGGGATTCCCTATCTCTCACACACACTCTGGGAATCCCTATCTCTCACACACACTCTGGGATTCCCACCCTTACACACACTCTGGGATTGCCTATCTCTCACACACATTCTGGAATTCCCTAACTCAGACACACTCTGGGATTCCCTATCTCTCACACACACCCTGGGATTCCGTATCTCTCTCACACACTCTGGGATTCCCTATCTCTCACACACAGTCTCGGAGTCCCTATCTCTCACACATACTCTGAGATTCCCTCTCTCACACACACTCTGGGATTCCCTATCTCTCACACACACTCTGGGATACCCTCACTCTCACACACACACTGGGATTCCGCATCTCTCACACGCTCACGGGGATTCCCTATCTCTCGCACACACTCTGGGATTCCCTATCTCTCACACACACTCTGGGATTCCCACCCTCACACACACTCTGGGATTCCCTATCTGTCACTCACACTCTGGAATTCCCTATCTCACACACACTCAGGGATTCCCTATCTCTCACACACACTCTGGGATTCCGTATCTCTCTCACGCACTCTGGGATTCCCTATCTCTCACACACACTCTGGGATTCCCTATCTCCCACACACACTCTGGGATTCCCTATCTCTCACACACACTCTGGGATTCTCTATCTCTCACACAGACTCTGGGATTCCCGATCTCTCACACAAACTCTGGGATTCCCTCTCTCACACACACTCTGGGATTGTCTGCGATTCCCTCACAAACACTCTGGGATTCCCTCTCTCATACACACTCTGGGATTCCCACTCTCACACACACTCTGGGATTCACTATATCTCACACACACTCTGGGACTATCTGGGATTTCCTATCTCTCACACACACTCTGGGATTCCCTTTCTCTCACACACTCTGGAATTCTCTGGGATTCTCTCACACACACTCTGGGATTCCCTATCTCTCACACACACTCTGGGATTCTCTATCTCTCACACACACTCTGGGATTCCCGATCTCTCACACACACTCTGGCATTCCCTCTCTCACACACACTCTGGGATTGTCTGTGATTCCCTCACAAACACTCTGGGATTCCCTCTCTCACACACACTCTGGGATTCCCACTCTCACACACACTCTGGGATTCACTATCTCTCGCACACACTCTGGGACTATCTGGGATTCCCTATCTCTCACACACACTCTGGGATTCCCTTTCTATCACACACTCTGGAATTCTCTGGGATTCTCTCACACACACTCTGGGATTCCCTATCTCTCACACACACTCTGGAATTTCCTATCTCTCACACACTCTGGTATTCCCTATCACTCACACACACTCTGGGATTCCTAATCTCTCACACACACTCTGGGATTCCCTATCTCTCACACACACTCTGGGATTCCCTATATCTCACACACACTCTGGGATTCCCTCCCCCTCACACACACTCTGGGATTCCCTCTCACACACACTCTGGTATTCCCTATCTCTCACAAACACTCTGGGACTCTCTGGGATTCTATCACAAACACTCTGGTATTCCCTAACTCTCACACACACTCCGGGATTCCCTATCTCTCACACACACTCTGGGACTTACTAATCTCTCCCACACACTCTGGGATTTACTAATCTCTCACACACACTCTGGGATTCCCTATCTCTCACGCACACTCTGGGATTCTCTATCTCTCACACACACTCTAGGATACTCGATCTCTCACACACACTCTGGGATTCCCTCTCTCACACACACTCTGGATTGTCTGCGATTCCCTCTCTCACACACACTCTGGGATTCCCTCTCTCACACACACTCTGGGATTCCCACTCTCATACACACTCTGGGATTCACTATCTCTCACACACACTCTGGGACTATCTGGGATTCCCTATCTCTCACACACACTCTGGGATTCCCTATCTCTCACACACTCTGGAATTCTCTGGGATTCTCTCACACACACTCTGGGATTCCCTATCTCTCACACACACTCTGGAATTCCCACCCTCACACACACTCTGGGATTCCCTATCTGTCACTCACACTCTGGAATTCCCTATCTCACACACACTCAGGGATTCCCTATCTCTCACACACACTCTGGGATTCCGTATCTCTCTCACACACTCTGGGATTCCCGATCTCTCACACACACTCTGGGATTCCCTCTCTCACACACACTCTGGGATTGTCTGCGATTCACTCACAAACACTCTGGGATTCCCTCTCTCACACACACTCTGGGATTCACACTCTCACACACACTCTGGGATTCACTATCTCTCACACGCACTCTGGGACTATCTGGGATTCCCTATCTCTCACACACACTCTGGAATTCCCTAACTCACACACACTCTGGGATTCCCTATCTCTCACACACACCCTGGGATTCCGTATCCCTCTCACACACTCTGGGATTCCCTATCTCTCACACACACTCTGGGATTCCCTATCTCTCACACACACTCTGGGATTCCCTCTCTCACACACACTCTGGGATTCCCTATCTCTCACACACACTCTGGGATACCCTCACTCTCACACACACTCTGGGATTCCGCATCTCTCACACGCACTCTGGGATTCCCTATCTCTCACACACACTCTAGAATTCCCCCTCACACACACACTCTGGGATTCCCTATCTCTCACACTCACTCTGGGCTTCCCTATCTCTCACACACACTCTGGGAATCCCTATCTCTCACACACACTCAGGGATTCCCACCCTCACACACACTCTGGGATTCCCTATCTCTCACACACACTCTGGAATTCCCTAACTCAGACACACTCTGGAATTCCCTATCTCACACACACTCAGGGATTCCCTATCTCTCACACACACTCTGGGATTCCGTATCTCTCTCACACACTCTGGGATTCCCGATCTCTCACACACACTCTGGGATTCCCTCTCTCACACACACTCTGGGATTGTCTGCGATTCCCTCACAAACACTCTGGGATTCCCTCTCTCACACACACTCTGGGATTCACACTCTCACACACACTCTGGGATTCACTATCTCTCACACGCACTCTGGGACTATCTGGGATTCCCTATCTCTCACACACACTCTGGAATTCCCTAACTCACACACTCTCTGGGATTCCCTATCTCTCACACACACCCTGGGATTCCGTATCCCTCTCACACACTCTGGGATTCCCTCTCTCACACACACTCTGGGATTCCCTATCTCTCACACACACTCTGGGATACCCTCACTCTCACACACACTCTGGGATTCCGCATCTCTCACACGCACTCTGGGATTCCCTATCTCTCACACACACTCTAGAATTCCCCCTCACACACACACTCTGGGATTCCCTATCTCTCACACTCACTCTGGGCTTCCCTATCTCTCACACACACTCTGGGAATCCCTATCTCTCACACACACTCTGGGATTCCCACCCTCACACACACTCTGGGATTCCCTATCTCTCACACACACTCTGGAATTCCCTAACTCAGACACACTCTGGGATTCCCTATCTCTCACACACACGCTGGGATTCCGTATCTCTCTCACACACTCTGGGATTCCGTATCTCTCTCACACACTCTGGGAATCCCTATCTCTCACACACACTCTGGGATTCCCACCCTTACACACACTCTGGGATTGCCTATCTCTCACACACATTCTGGAATTCCCTAACTCAGACACACTCTGGGATTCCCTATCTCTCACACACACCCTGGGATTCCGTATCTCTCTCACACACTCTGGGATTCCCTATCTCTCACACACAGTCTCGGAGTCCCTATCTCTCACACACACTCTGAGATTCCCTCTCTCACACACACTCTGGGATTCCCTATCTCTCACACACACTCTGGGATACCCTCACTCTCACACACACACTGGGATTCCGCATCTCTCACACGCTCACGGGGATTCCCTATCTCTCGCACACACTCTGGGATTCCCTATCTCTCACACACACTCTGGGATTCCCACCCTCACACACACTCTGGGATTCCCTATCTGTCATTCACACTCTGGAATTCCCTATCTCACACACACTCAGGGATTCCCTATCTCTCACACACACTCTGGGATTCCGTATCTCTCTCACGCACTCTGGGATTCCCTATCTCTCACACACACTCTGGGATTCCCTATCTCCCACACACACTCTGGGATTCCCTATCTCTCACACACACTCTGGGATTCTCTATCTCTCACACAGACTCTGGGATTCCCGATCTCTCACACAAACTCTGGGATTCCCTCTCTCACACACACTCTGGGATTGTCTGCGATTCCCTCACAAACACTCTGGGATTCCCTCTCTCATACACACTCTGGGATTCCCACTCTCACACACACTCTGGGATTCACTATATCTCACACACACTCTGGGACTATCTGGGATTTCCTATCTCTCACACACACTCTGGGATTCCCTTTCTCTCACACACTCTGGAATTCTCTGGGATTCTCTCACACACACTCTGGGATTCCCTATCTCTCACACACACTCTGGGATTCTCTATCTCTCACACACACTCTGGGATTCCCGATCTCTCACACACACTCTGGCATTCCCTCTCTCACACACACTCTGGGATTGTCTGTGATTCCCTCACAAACACTCTGGGATTCCCTCTCTCACACACACTCTGGGATTCCCATTCTCACACACACTCTGGGATTCACTATCTCTCGCACACACTCTGGGACTATCTGGGATTCCCTATCTCTCACACACACTCTGGGATTCCCTTTCTATCACACACTCTGGAATTCTCTGGGATTCTCTCACACACACTCTGGGATTCCCTATCTCTCACACACACTCTGGAATTTCCTATCTCTCACACACTCTGGTATTCCCTATCACTCACACAAACTCTGGGATTCCTAATCTCTCACACACACTCTGGGATTCCCTATCTCTCACACACACTCTGGGATTCCCTATATCTCACACACACTCTGGGATTCCCTCCCCCTCACACACACTCTGGGATTCCCTCTCACACACACTCTGGTATTCCCTATCTCTCACAAACACTCTGGGACTCTCTGGGATTCTATCACAAACACTCTGGTATTCCCTAACTCTCACACACACTCCGGGATTCCCTATCTCTCACACACACTCTGGGACTTACTAATCTCTCCCACACACTCTGGGATTTACTAATCTCTCACACACACTCTGGTATTCCCTAACTCTCACACACACTCCGGGATTCCCTATCTCTCACACACACTCTGGGACTTACTAATCTCTCCCACACACTCTGGGATTTACTAATCTCTCACACACACTCTGGGATTCCCTATCTCTCACACACACTCTGGGATTCTCTATCTCTCACACACACTCTAGGATACTCGATCTCTCACACACACTCTGGGATTCCCTCTCTCACACACACTCTGGATTGTCTGCGATTCCCTCACACACACTCTGGGATTCCCTCTCTCACACACACTCTGGGATTCCCACTCTCATACACACTCCGGGATTCACTATCTTTCACACACACTCTGGGATTATCTGGGATTCCCTATCTCTCACACACACTCTGGGATTCCCTATCTCTCACACACTCTGGAATTCTCTGGGATTCTCTCACACACACTCTGGGATTCCCTATCTCTCACACACACTCTGGAATTCCCACCCTCACACACACTCTGGGATTCCCTATCTGTCACTCACACTCTGGAATTCCCTATCTCACACACACTCAGGGATTCCCTATCTCTCACACACACTCTGGGATTCCCACCCTCACACACACTCTGGGATTCCCTATCAGTCACTCACACTCTGGAATTCCCTATCTCACACACACTCAGGGATTCCCTATCTCTCACACACACTCTGGGATTCCGTATCTCTCTCACACACTCTGGGATTCCCGATCTCTCACACACACTCTGGGATTCCCTCTCTCACACACACTCTGGGATTGTCTGCGATTCCCTCACAAACACTCTGGGATTCCCTCTCTCACACACACTCTGGGATTCACACTCTCACACACACTCTGGGATTCACTATCTCTCACACGCACTCTGGGACTATCTGGGATTCCCTATCTCTCACACACACTCTGGAATTCCCTAACTCACACACACTCTGGGATTCCCTATCTCTCACACACACCCTGGGATTCCGTATCCCTCTCACACACTCTGGGATTCCCTATCTCTCACACACACTCTCGGATTCCCTATCTCTCACACACACTCTGGGATTCCCTCTCTCACACACACTCTGGGATTCCCTATCTCTCACACACACTCTGGGATTCCGCATCTCTCACATGCACTCTGGGATTCCCTATCTCTCACACACACTCTAGAATTCCCCCTCACACACACACTCTGGGATTCCCTATCTCTCACACTCACTCTGGGCTTCCCTATCTCTCACACACACTCTGGGAATCCCTATCTCTCACACACACTCTGGGATTCCCACCCTCACACACACTCTGGGATTCCCTATCTCTCACACACACTCTGGAATTCCCTAACTCAGACACACTCTGGGATTCCCTATCTCTCACACACACGCTGGGATTCCGTATCTCTCTCACACACTCTGGGATTCCCTATCTCTCACACACACTCTGGGAATCCCTATCTCTCACACACACTCTGGGATTCCCACCCTTACACACACTCTGGGATTCCCTATCTCTCACACACATTCTGGAATTCCCTAACTCAGACACACTCTGGGATTCCCTATCTCTCACACACACCCTGGGATTCCGTATCTCTCTCACACACTCTGGGATTCCCTATCTCTCACACACACTCTCGGATTCCCTATCTCCCACGCACACTCTGAGATTCCCTCTCTCACACACACTCTGGGATTCCCTATCTCTCACACACACTCTGGGATACCCTCACTCTCACACACACACTGGGATTCCGCATCTCTCACACGCTCACGGGGATTCCCTATCTCTCGCACACACTCTGGGATTCCCTATCTCCCACACACACTCTGGGATTCCCACCCTCACACACACTCTGGGATTCCCTATCTGTCACTCACACTCTGGAATTCCCTATCTCACACACACTCAGGGATTCCCTATCTCTCACACACACTCTGGGATTCCGTATCTCTCTCACGCACTCTGGGATTCCCTATCTCTCACACACACTCTGGGATTCCCTATCTCCCACACACACTCTGGGATTCCCTATCTCTCGCACACACTCTGGGATTCTCTATCTCTCATACAAACTCTGGGATTCCCTCTCTCACACACACTCTGGGATTGTCTGCGATTCCCTCACAAACACTCTGGGATTCCCTCTCTCATACACACTCTGGGATTCCCACTCTCACACACACTCTGGGATTCACTATATCTCACACACACTCTGGGACTATCTGGGATTCCCTATCTCTCACACACACTCTGGGATTCCCTTTCTCTCACACACTCTGGAATTCTCTGGGATTCTCTCACACACACTCTGGGATTCCCTATCTCTCACACACACTCTGGGATTCTATATCTCTCACACACACTCTGGGATTCCCGATCTCTCACACACACTCTGGCATTCCCTCTCTCACACACACTCTGGGATTGTCTGTGATTCCCTCACAAACACTCTGGGATTCCCTCTCTCACACACACTCTGGGATTCCCACTCTCACACACACTCTGGGATTCACTATCTCTCGCACACACTCTGGGACTATCTGGGATTCCCTATCTTTCACACACACTCTGGGATTCCCTTTCTATCACACACTCTGGAATTCTCTGGGATTCTCTCACACACACTCTGGGATTCCCTATCTCTCACACACACTCTAGAATTTCCTATCTCTCACACACTCTGGTATTCCCTATCACTCACACACACTCTGGGATTCCTAATCTCTCACACACACTCTGGGATTCCCTATCTCTCACACACACTCTGGGATTCTCTATCTCTCATACACTCTGTTATTCCCTATCTCTCACACACACTCTGGGACTCTCTGGGATTCTATCACACACACTCTGGGATTCCCTCTCACAAACACACTCTGCTTTTCCCTATCTCTCGCACACACTCTGCTTTTCCCTATCTCTCGCACACACTCTGGGATTCCCTATCTCACTCACACACACTATGGGATTGCCTATCTCTCGCACACTCTGGGATTCCCTATCTCTCACACACACTCTGGGATTCCCTATCTCTCACACACATTCTGGGATTCCCACTCTCACACACACTCTGGGATTCCCTCTCTCACACACACTCTGGGATACCAAATCTCTCACACACACTCTGGTATACCCTCTTTCTCACATGCTCTGGGATTCCCTATCTCTCACACACACTCTGGGATTCCCACTCTCACACACACTCTGGGATTCCCTCTCTCACACACACTCTGGGATACCCAATCTCTCACACACACTCTGGGATTCCCTCTTTCTCACATGCTCTGGGATTCCCTATCTCTCACACACACTCTGAGATTCCCTAACTCTCACACACTCTGGGATTCCCTACCTCTCACACACACACTGGGCTTCCCACTCTCACACACACTCTGGGATTCCCTATCTCACAAACACTCTGGAATTCCCAATCTCTCACACACACTCTGGGATTCCCTCTCTCTCACACACACTCTGGAATTCCCGATCTCACACACACTCTGGGATTCCCTATCTCTCACACACACTCTGGGATTCCCTCTCTCTCACACACACTCTGGGATTCCCTCTCTCACACACACTCTGGTATTCCCTATCTCTCACAAACACTCTGGGACTCTCTGGGATTCTATCAAAAACACTCTGGTATTCCCTATCTCTCACAAACTCTCTGGGATTTCCTATCTCTCACAAACACTCTGGGATTCCCTATCTCTCACAAACACTCTGGGATTCCCCCTCTCACACACACACTCTGGGATTCCCTCTCTCTTACACACACTCTGGGATTGCCTATCTCTCTCACTCGTGCTGGGATTCCCTATCACTCTCACACACTCTGGGATTCCCTCTCTCTCACACACACACTGGGATTCCCTATCTCTCACAGACACTCTGGGATTCCCTATCTTTCACACACACACTGGGATTCCCTATCTCTCACACACTCGGCGATTCCATATCTCTCACACACTCTGGGATTCCCTATCTCTAACACACACTTTGGGATTCCCTATCTCTCACACACACTCTGGGATTCCTCTCACTCACGCACACTCTGGGATTCCCTATCTCTCACACACACTCTGGGATTTACTAATCTCTCACAAACACTCTGGGATTCCCTATCTCCCACACACACTCTGGGATTCCCTATCTCTCACACACACTCTGGGATTCTCTATCTCTCACACACACTCTGGGATACTCGATCTCTCACACACACTCTGGGATTCCCACTCTCACACACACTCTGGGATTGTCTGCGATTCCCACACACACACTCTGGGATTCCCTATCTCCCACACTCACTCTGGGATTCCCTATCTCACACAAACTCTGGGATTCCCTATCTCGCACACACACTGGGATTCCCTATCTCTCACACACACTCTGGGATTTCCTATCTCTCACACACTCTGGTATTCCCTATCACTCACACTCTCTGGAATTCCCTATCTCTCACACACACTCTGGGATTCCCTATCGCTGACACACACTGGTATTCCCTATCTCTCACACACACTCTGGTATTCCCTATCACTCGCACACACTCTGGTATTCCCTATATCTCGCACACACTCAGGGATTCCCTATCTCTCATACATACTCTGGGATTCTTTATCTTTCACACACACTCTGGGATTCCGTCTCTCTCACACACACTCTGGGATTCCCTATCTCTCTCACTCGTGCTGGCATTCTCTATCACTCTCACACACTCTGGGATTGTCAAGGATTCTATCACACACACTCTGGGATTCCCTATCTCTCTCACACACTCTGGGCTTCCCTATCTCTCACACACACTCTGGGATTCCCTATCTCTCACACACACTCTGGAATTCCCACCCTCACACACACTCTGGGGTTCCCTATCTGTCACTCACATTCTGGAATTCCCTATCTCTCACACACACTCAGGGATCCCTATCTCTCACACACACTCTGGGATTCCGTATCTCTCTCACATACTCTGGGATTCCCTATCTCTCACACACACTCTGGGATTCCCTATCACACTCACACACTCTGGGATACCCTCTCTCTCACACACACTCTGGGATTCCGCATCTCTCACACACACTCTGGGATTCCCTATCTCTCACACACACTCTAGAATTCCCTCTCACACACACACTCTGGGATTCCCTATCTCTCACACACACTGTGGAATTCCCTATCTCTCACACACACTCTGGGATTCCCACTCTCACACACACTCTGGGATTCCCTCTCTGACACACACTCTGGGATACCCAATCTCTCACACACACTCTGGGATTCCCTCTTTCTCACATGCTCTGGGATTCCCTATCTCTCACACACACTCTGAGATTCCCTAACTCTCACACACTCTGGGATTCCCTACCTCTCACACACACACTGGGCTTCCCACTCTCACACACACTCTGGGATTCCCTATCTCACAAACACTCTGGAATTCCCAATCTCTCACACACACTCTGGGACTCCCTCTCTCTCACACACACTCTGGAATTCCCGATCTCACACACACTCTGGGATTTCCTATCTCTCACAAACACTCTGGGATTCCCTATCTCTCACAAACACTCTGGGATTCCCCCTCTCACACACACACTCTGGGATTCCCTCTCTCTTACACACACTCTGGGATTGCCTATCTCTCTCACTCGTGCTGGGATTTCCTATCACTCTCACACACTCTGGGATTCCCTCTCTCTCACACACACACTGGGATTCCCTATCTCTCACACACACTCTGGGATTCCCTATCTCTCACACACACACTGGGATTCCCTATCTCTCACACACTCGGCGATTCCATATCTCTCACACACTCTGGGATTCCCTATCTCTAACACACACTTTGGGATTCCCTATCTCTCACACACACTCTGGGATTCCTCTCACTCACGCACACTCTGGGATTCCCTATCACTCACACACACTCTGGGATTTACTAATCTCTCACACACACTCTGGGATTCCCTATCTCTCACACACACTCTGGAATTCCCTATCTCTCACACACACTCTGGGATTCACTATCTGTCACTCACATTCTGGAATTCCCTATCTCCCACACACACTCAGGGATTCCCTATCTCTCACACACATTCTGGGATTCCGTATCTCTCTCACTCACTCTGGGATTCCCTATCTCTCACACACACTCTGGGATTCCCTATCACACTCACACACTCTGGGATACCCCCTCTCTCACACACACTCTCGGAATCCGCATCTCTCACACACACTCTGGGATTCCCTATCTCTCACACACACTCTAGAATTCCCTCTCACACACACACTCTTGGATTCCCTATCTCTCACACACACTGTGGGATTCCCTATCTCTCACACACACTCTGGGATTCCCACTCTCACACACACTCTGGGATACCCTCTCTCACACACACTCTGGGATACCCAATCTCTCACACACACTCTGGGATTCCCTCTTTCTCACATGCTCTGGGATTCCCTATCTCTCACACACACTCTGAGATTCCCTAACTCTCACACACTCTGGGATTCCCTACCTCTCACACACACTCTGGGACTCCCTCTCTCTCACACACACTCTGGAATTCCCGATCTCACACACACTCTGGGATTCCCTATCTCTCACACACACTCTGGGATTCCCTCTCTCTCACACACACTCTGGGATTCCCTCTCTCACACACACTCTGGTATTCCCTATCTCTCACAAACACTCTGGGACTCTCTGGGATTCTATCAAAAACACTCTGGTATTCCCTATCTCTCACAAACACTCTGGGATTTCCTATCTCTCACAAACACTCTGGGATTCCCTATCTCTCACAAACACTCTGGGATTCCCCCTCTCACACACACACTCTGGGATTCCCTCTCTCTTACACACACTCTGGGATTGCCTATCTCTCTCACTCGTGCTGGGATTCCCTATCACTCTCACACACTCTGGGATTCCCTCTCTCTCACACACACACTGGGATTCCCTATCTCTCACAGACACTCTGGGATTCCCTATCTCTCACACACACACTGGGATTCCCTATCTCTCACACACTCGGCGATTCCATCTCTCTCACACACTCTGGGATTCCCTATCTCTAACACACTTTGGGATTCCCTATCTCTCACACACACTCTGGGATTCCTCTCACTCACGCACACTCTGGGATTCCCTATCTCTCACACACACTCTGGGATTTACTAATCTCTCACACACACTCTGGGATTCCCTATCTCCCACACACACTCTGGGATACTCGATCTCTCACACACACTCTGGGATTCCCACTCTCACACACACTCTGGGATTGTCTGCGATTCCCACACACACACTCTGGGATTCCCTATCTCCCACACTCACTCTGGGATTCCCTATCTCACACAAACTCTGGGATTCCCTATCTCGCACACACACTGGGATTCCCTATCTCTCACACACACTCTGGGATTTCCTATCTCTCACACACGCTGGTATTCCCTATCACTCACACTCTCTGGAATTCCCTATCTCTCACACACACTCTGGGATTCCCTATCGTTGACACACACTGGTATTCCCTATCTCTCACACACACTCTGGTATTCCCTATCACTCGCACACACTCTGGTATTCCCTATATCTCGCACACACTCAGGGATTCCCTATCTCTCATACATACTCTGGGATTCTTTATCTTTCACACACACTCTGGGATTCCGTCTCTCTCACACACACTCTGGGATTCCCTATCTCTCTCACTCGTGCTGGCATTCTCTATCACTCTCACACACTCTGGGATTGTCAAGGATTCTATCACACACACTCTGGGATTCCCTATCTCTCTCACACACTCTGGGCTTCCCTATCTCTCACACACACTCTGGGATTCCCTATCTCTCACACACACTCTGGAATTCCCACCCTCACACACACTCTGGGGTTCCCTATCTGTCACTCACATTCTGGAATTCCCTATCTCTCACACACACTCTGGGATTCCCTATCTCTCACACACACTCTGGGATTCCGTATCTCTCTCACACACTCTGGGATTCCCTATCTCTCACACACACTCTGGGATTCCCTATCACACTCACACACTCTGGGATACCCTCTCTCTCACACACACTCTGGGATTCCGCATCTCTCACACACACTCTGGGATTCCCTATCTCTCACACACACTCTAGAATTCCCTCTCACACACACACTCTGGGATTCCCTATCTCTCACACACACTGTGGGATTCCCTATCTCTCACACACACTCTGGGATTCCCACTCTCACACACACTCTGGGATTCCCTCTCTCACACACACTCTGGGATACCCAATCTCTCACACACACTCTGGGATTCCCTCTTTCTCACATGCTCTGGGATTCCCTATCTCTCACACACACTCTGAGATTCCCTAACTCTCACACACTCTGGGATTCCCTACCTCTCACACACACACTGGGCTTCCCACTCTCACACACACTCTGGGATTCCCTATCTCACAAACACTCTGGAATTCCCAATCTCTCACACACACTCTGGGACTCCCTCTCTCTCACACACACTCTGGAATTCCCGATCTCACACACACTCTGGGATTCCCTATCTCTCACACACACTCTGGGATTCCCTCTCTCTCACACACACTCTGGGATTCCCTCTCTCACACACACTCTGGTATTCCCTATCTCTCACAAACACTCTGGGACTCTCTGGGATTCTATCAAAAACACTCTGGTATTCCCTATCTCTCACAAACACTCTGGGATTTCCTATCTCTCACAAACACTCTGGGATTCCCTATCTCTCACAAACACTCTGGGATTCCCCCTCTCACACACACACTCTGGGATTCCCTCTCTCTTACACACACTCTGGGATTGCCTATCTCTCTCACTCGTGCTGGGATTTCCTATCACTCTCACACACTCTGGGATTCCCTCTCTCTCACACACACACTGGGATTCCGTATCTCTCACACACACTCTGGGATTCCCTATCTCTCACACACACACTGGGATTCCCTATCTCTCACACACTCGGCGATTCCATATCTCTCACACACTCTGGGATTCCCTATCTCTAACACACACTTTGGGATTCCCTATCTCTCACACACACTCTGGGATTCCTCTCACTCACGCACACTCTGGGATTCCCTATCACTCACACACACTCTGGGATTTACTAATCTCTCACACACACTCTGGGATTCCCTATCTCCCACACACACTCTGGGATACTCGATCTCTCACACACACTCTGGGAGTCCCACTCTCACACACACTCTGGGATTGTCTGCGATTCCCACACACACACTCTGGGATTCCCTATCTCCCACACTCACCCTGGGATTCCCTATCTCACACAAACTCTGGGATTCCCTATCTCGCACACACACTGGGATTCCCTATCTCTCACACACACTCTGGGATTCCCTCTCTCTCACACACACACTGGGATTCCCTATCTCTCACAGACACTCTGGGATTCCCTATCTCTCCCACACACACTGGGATTCCCTATCTCTCACACACTCGGCGATTCCATCTCTCTCACACACTCTGGGATTCCCTATCTCTAACACACACTTTGGGATTCCCTATCTCTCACACACACTCTGGGATTCCTCTCACTCACGCACACTCTGGGATTCCCTATCTCTCACACACACTCTGGGATTTACTAATCTCTCACACACACTCTGGGATTCCCTATCTCCCACACACACTCTGGGATTCCCTATCTCTCACACACACTCTGGGATTCTCTATCTCTCACACACACTCTGGGATACTCGATCTCTCACACACACTCTGGGATTCCCACTCTCACACACACTCTGGGATTGTCTGCGATTCCCACACACACACTCTGGGATTCCCTATCTCCCACACTCACTCTGGGATTCCCTATCTCACACAAACTCTGGGATTCCCTATCTCGCACACACACTGGGATTCCCTATCTCTCACACACACTCTGGGATTTCCTATCTCTCACACACTCTGGTATTCCCTATCATTCACACTCTCTGGAATTCCCTATCTCTCACACACACTCTGGGATTCCCTATCGCTGACACACACTGGTATTCCCTATCTCTCACACACACTCTGGTATTCCCTATCACTCGCACACACTCTGGTATTCCCTATATCTCGCACACACTCAGGGATTCCCTATCTCTCATACATACTCTGGGATTCTTTATCTTTCACACACACTCTGGGATTCCGTCTCTCTCACACACACTCTGGGATTCCCTATCTCTCTCACTCGTGCTGGCATTCTCTATCACTCTCACACACTCTGGGATTGTCAAGGATTCTATCACACACACTCTGGGATTCCCTATCTCTCTCACACACTCTGGGCTTCCCTATCTCTCACACACACTCTGGGATTCCCTATCTCTCACACACACTCTGGAATTCCCACCCTCACACACACTCTGGGGTTCCCTATCTGTCACTCACATTCTGGAATTCCCTATCTCTCACACACACTCAGGGATTCCCTATCTCTCACACACACTCTGGGATTCCGTATCTCTCTCACACACTCTGGGATTCCCTATCTCTCACACACACTCTGGGATTCCCTATCACACTCACACACTCTGGGATACCCTCTCTCTCACACACACTCTGGGATTCCGCATCTCTCACACACACTCTGGGATTCCCTATCTCTCACACACACTCTAGAATTCCCTCTCACACACACACTCTGGGATTCCCTATCTCTCACACACACTGTGGGATTCCCTATCTCTCACACACACTCTGGGATTCCCACTCTCACACACACTCTGGGATTCCCTCTCTCACACACACTCTGGGATACCCAATCTCTCACACACACTCTGGGATTCCCTCTTTCTCACATGCTCTGGGATTCCCTATCTCTCACACACACTCTGAGATTCCCTAACTCTCACACACTCTGGGATTCCCTACCTCTCACACACACACTGGGCTTCCCACTCTCACACACACTCTGGGATTCCCTATCTCACAAACACTCTGGAATTCCCAATCTCTCACACACACTCTGGGACTCCCTCTCTCTCACACACACTCTGGAATTCCCGATCTCACACACACTCTGGGATTCCCTATCTCTCACACACACTCTGGGATTCCCTCTCTCTCACACACACTCTGGGATTCCCTCTCTCACACACACTCTGGTATTCCCTATCTCTCACAAACACTCTGGGACTCTCTGGGATTCTATCAAAAACACTCTGGTATTCCCTATCTCTCACAAACACTCTGGGATTTCCTATCTCTCACAAACACTCTGGGATTCCCTATCTCTCACAAACACTCTGGGATTCCCCCTCTCACACACACACTCTGGGATTCCCTCTCTCTTACACACACTCTGGGATTGCCTATCTCTCTCACTCGTGCTGGGATTTCCTATCACTCTCACACACTCTGGGATTCCCTCTCTCTCACACACACACTGGGATTCCCTATCTCTCACACACACTCTGGGATTCCCTATCTCTCACACACACACTGGGATTCCCTATCTCTCACACACTCGGCGATTCCATATCTCTCACACACTCTGGGATTCCCTATCTCTAACACACACTTTGGGATTCCCTATCTCTCACACACACTCTGGGATTCCTCTCACTCACGCACACTCTGGGATTCCCTATCACTCACACACACTCTGGGATTTACTAATCTCTCACACACGCTCTGGGATTCCCTATCTCCCACACACACTCTGGGATACTCGATCTCTCACACACACTCTGGGAGTCCCACTCTCACACACACTCTGGGATTGTCTGCGATTCCCACACACACACTCTGGGATTCCCTATCTCCCACACTCACCCTGGGATTCCCTATCTCACACAAACTCTGGGATTCCCTATCTCGCACACACACTGGGATTCCCTATCTCTCACACACACTCTGGGATTCCCTCTCTCTCACACACACACTGGGATTCCCTATCTCTCACAGACACTCTGGGATTCCCTATCTCTCCCACACACACTGGGATTCCCTATCTCTCACACACTCGGCGATTCCATCTCTCTCACACACTCTGGGATTCCCTATCTCTAACACACACTTTGGGATTCCCTATCTCTCACACACACTCTGGGATTCCTCTCACTCACGCACACTCTGGGATTCCCTATCTCTCACACACACTCTGGGATTTACTAATCTCTCACACACACTCTGGGATTCCCTATCTCCCACACACACTCTGGGATTCCCTATCTCTCACACACACTCTGGGATTCTCTATCTCTCACACACACTCTGGGATACTCGATCTCTCACACACACTCTGGGATTCCCACTCTCACACACACTCTGGGATTGTCTGCGATTCCCACACACACACTCTGGGATTCCCTATCTCCCACACTCACTCTGGGATTCCCTATCTCACACAAACTCTGGGATTCCCTATCTCGCACACACACTGGGATTCCCTATCTCTCACACACACTCTGGGATTTCCTATCTCTCACACACTCTGGTATTCCCTATCACTCACACTCTCTGGAATTCCCTATCTCTCACACACACTCTGGGATTCCCTATCGCTGACACACACTGGTATTCCCTATCTCTCACACACACTCTGGTATTCCCTATCACTCGCACACACTCTGGTATTCCCTATATCTCGCACACACTCAGGGATTCCCTATCTCTCATACATACTCTGGGATTCTTTATCTTTCACACACACTCTGGGATTCCGTCTCTCTCACACACACTCTGGGATTCCCTATCTCTCTCACTCGTGCTGGCATTCTCTATCACTCTCACACACTCTGGGATTGTCAAGGATTCTATCACACACACTCTGGGATTCCCTATCTCTCTCACACACTCTGGGCTTCCCTATCTCTCACACACACTCTGGGATTCCCTATCTCTCACACACACTCTGGAATTCCGACCCTCACACACACTCTGGGGTTCCCTATCTGTCACTCACATTCTGGAATTCCCTATCTCTCACACACACTCAGGGATTCCCTATCTCTCACACACACTCTGGGATTCCGTATCTCTCTCACACACTCTGGGATTCCCTATCTCTCACACACACTCTGGGATTCCCTATCACACTCACACACTCTGGGATACCCTCTCTCTCACACACACTCTGGGATTCCGCATCTCTCACACACACTCTGGGATTCCCTATCTCTCACACACACTCTAGAATTCCCTCTCACACACACACTCTGGGATTCCCTATCTCTCACACACACTGTGGGATTCCCTATCTCTCACACACACTCTGGGATTCCCACTCTCACACACACTCTGGGATTCCCTCTCTCACACACACTCTGGGATACCCAATCTCTCACACACACTCTGGGATTCCCTCTTTCTCACATGCTCTGGGATTCCCTATCTCTCACACACACTCTGAGATTCCCTAACTCTCACACACTCTGGGATTCCCTACCTCTCACACACACACTGGGCTTCCCACTCTCACACACACTCTGGGATTCCCTATCTCACAAACACTCTGGAATTCCCAATCTCTCACACACACTCTGGGACTCCCTCTCTCTCACACACACTCTGGAATTCCCGATCTCACACACACTCTGGGATTCCCTATCTCTCACACACACTCTGGGATTCCCTCTCTCTCACACACACTCTGGGATTCCCTCTCTCACACACACTCTGGTATTCCCTATCTCTCACAAACACTCTGGGACTCTCTGGGATTCTATCAAAAACACTCTGGTATTCCCTATCTCTCACAAACACTCTGGGATTTCCTATCTCTCACAAACACTCTGGGATTCCCTATCTCTCACAAACACTCTGGGATTCCCCCTCTCACACACACACTCTGGGATTCCCTCTCTCTTACACACACTCTGGGATTGCCTATCTCTCTCACTCGTGCTGGGATTTCCTATCACTCTCACACACTCTGGGATTCCCTCTCTCTCACACACACACTGGGATTCCCTATCTCTCACACACACTCTGGGATTCCCTATCTCTCACACACACACTGGGATTCCCTATCTCTCACACACTCGGCGATTCCATATCTCTCACACACTCTGGGATTCCCTATCTCTAACACACACTTTGGGATTCCCTATCTCTCACACACACTCTGGGATTCCTCTCACTCACGCACACTCTGGGATTCCCTATCACTCACACACACTCTGGGATTTACTAATCTCTCACACACACTCTGGGATTCCCTATCTCCCACACACACTCTGGGATACTCGATCTCTCACACACACTCTGGGATTCCCACTCTCACACACACTCTGGGATTGTCTGCGATTCCCACACACACACTCTGGGATTCCCTATCTCCCACACTCACCCTGGGATTCCCTATCTCACACAAACTCTGGGATTCCCTATCTCGCACACACACTGGGATTCCCTATCTCTCACACACACTCTGGGATTTCCTATCTCTCACACACTCTGGTATTCCCTATCACTCACACTCTCTGGAATTCCCTATCTCTCACACACACTCTGGGATTCCCTATCGCTGACACACACTGGTATTCCCTATCTCTCACACACACTCTGGTATTCCCTATCACTCGCACACACTCTGGTATTCCCTATATCTCGCACACACTCAGGGATTCCCTATCTCTCATACATACTCTGGGATTCTTTATCTTTCACACACACTCTGGGATATCGTCTCTCTCACACACACTCTGGGATTCCCTATCTCTCTCACTCGTGCTGGCATTCTCTATCACTCTCACACACTCTGGGATTGTCAAGGATTCTATCACACACACTCTGGGATTCCCTATCTCTCTCACACACTCTGGGCTTCCCTATCTCTCACACACACTCTGGGATTCCCTATCTCTCACACACACTCTGGAATTCCCACCCTCACACACACTCTGGGGTTCCCTATCTGTCACTCACATTCTGGAATTCCCTATCTCTCACACACACTCAGGGATTCCCTATCTCTCACACACACTCTAGGATTCCGTATCTCTCTCACACACTCTGGGATTCCCTATCTCTCACACACACTCTGGGATTCCCTATCACACTCACACACTCTGGGATACCCCCTCTCTCACACACACTCTGGGAATCCGCATCTCTCACACACACTCTGGGATTCCCTATCTCTCACACACACTCTAGAATTCCCTCTCACACACACACTCTGGGATTCCCTATCTCTCACACACACTGTGGGATTCCCTATCTCTCACACACACTCTGGGATTCCCACTCTCACACACACTCTGGGATTCCCTCTCTCACACACACTCTGGGATACCCAATCTCTCACACACACTCTGGGCTTCCCTCTTTCTCACATGCTCTGGGATTCCCTATCTCTCACACACACTCTGAGATTCCCTACCTCTCACACACACTCTGGGACTCCCTCTCTCTCACACACACTCTGGAATTCCCGATCTCACACACACTCTGGGATTCCCTATCTCTCACACACACTCTGGGATTCCCTCTCTCTCACACACACTCTGGGATTCCCTCTCTCACACACACTCTGGTATTCCCTATCTCTCACAAACACTCTGGGACTCTCTGGGATTCTATCAAAAACACTCTGGTATTCCCTATCTCTCACAAACACTCTGGGATTTCCTATCTCTCACAAACACTCTGGGATTCCCTATCTCTCACAAACACTCTGGGATTCCCCCTCTCACACACACACTCTGGGATTCCCTCTCTCTTACACACACTCTGGTATTCCCTATCTCTCACAAACACTCTGGGACTCTCTGGGATTCTATCAAAAACACTCTGGTATTCCCTATCTCTCACAAACACTCTGGGATTTCCTATCTCTCACAAACACTCTGGGATTCCCCCTCTCACACACACACTCTGGGATTCCCTCTCTCTTACACACACTCTGGGATTGCCTATCTCTCTCACTCGTGCTGGGATTCCCTATCACTCACACACACTCTGGGATTCCCTCTCTCTCACACACACACTGGGATTCCCTATCTCTCACAGACACTCTGGGATTCCCTATCTCTCACACACACACTGGGATTCCCTATCTCGCACACACACTGGGATTCCCTATCTCTCACACACACTCTGGGATTTCCTATCTCTCACACACGCTGGTATTCCCTATCACTCACACTCTCTGGAATTCCCTATCTCTCACACACACTCTGGGATTCCCTATCGTTGACACACACTGGTATTCCCTATCTCTCACACACACTCTGGTATTCCCTATCACTCGCACACACTCTGGTATTCCCTATATCTCGCACACACTCAGGGATTCCCTATCTCTCATACATACTCTGGGATTCTTTATCTTTCACACACACTCTGGGATTCCGTCTCTCTCACACACACTCTGGGATTCCCTATCTCTCTCACTCGTGCTGGCATTCTCTATCACTCTCACACACTCTGGGATTGTCAAGGATTCTATCACACACACTCTGGGATTCCCTATCTCTCTCACACACTCTGGGCTTCCCTATCTCTCACACACACTCTGGGATTCCCTATCTCTCACACACACTCTGGAATTCCCACCCTCACACACACTCTGGGGTTCCCTATCTGTCACTCACATTCTGGAATTCCCTATCTCTCACACACACTCTGGGATTCCCTATCTCTCACACACACTCTGGGATTCCGTATCTCTCTCACACACTCTGGGATTCCCTATCTCTCACACACACTCTGGGATTCCCTATCACACTCACACACTCTGGGATACCCTCTCTCTCACACACACTCTGGGATTCCGCATCTCTCACACACACTCTGGGATTCCCTATCTCTCACACACACTCTAGAATTCCCTCTCACACACACACTCTGGGATTCCCTATCTCTCACACACACTGTGGGATTCCCTATCTCTCACACACACTCTGGGATTCCCACTCTCACACACACTCTGGGATTCCCTCTCTCACACACACTCTGGGATACCCAATCTCTCACACACACTCTGGGATTCCCTCTTTCTCACATGCTCTGGGATTCCCTATCTCTCACACACACTCTGAGATTCCCTAACTCTCACACACTCTGGGATTCCCTACCTCTCACACACACACTGGGCTTCCCACTCTCACACACACTCTGGGATTCCCTATCTCACAAACACTCTGGAATTCCCAATCTCTCACACACACTCTGGGACTCCCTCTCTCTCACACACACTCTGGAATTCCCGATCTCACACACACTCTGGGATTCCCTATCTCTCACACACACTCTGGGATTCCCTCTCTCTCACACACACTCTGGGATTCCCTCTCTCACACACACTCTGGTATTCCCTATCTCTCACAAACACTCTGGGACTCTCTGGGATTCTATCAAAAACACTCTGGTATTCCCTATCTCTCACAAACACTCTGGGATTTCCTATCTCTCACAAACACTCTGGGATTCCCTATCTCTCACAAACACTCTGGGATTCCCCCTCTCACACACACACTCTGGGATTCCCTCTCTCTTACACACACTCTGGGATTGCCTATCTCTCTCACTCGTGCTGGGATTTCCTATCACTCTCACACACTCTGGGATTCCCTCTCTCTCACACACACACTGGGATTCCCTATCTCTCACACACACTCTGGGATTCCCTATCTCTCACACACACACTGGGATTCCCTATCTCTCACACACTCGGCGATTCCATATCTCTCACACACTCTGGGATTCCCTATCTCTAACACACACTTTGGGATTCCCTATCTCTCACACACACTCTGGGATTCCTCTCACTCACGCACACTCTGGGATTCCCTATCACTCACACACACTCTGGGATTTACTAATCTCTCACACACACTCTGGGATTCCCTATCTCCCACACACACTCTGGGATACTCGATCTCTCACACACACTCTGGGAGTCCCACTCTCACACACACTCTGGGATTGTCTGCGATTCCCACACACACACTCTGGGATTCCCTATCTCCCACACTCACCCTGGGATTCCCTATCTCACACAAACTCTGGGATTCCCTATCTCGCACACACACTGGGATTCCCTATCTCTCACACACACTCTGGGATTCCCTCTCTCTCACACACACACTGGGATTCCCTATCTCTCACAGACACTCTGGGATTCCCTATCTCTCCCACACACACTGGGATTCCCTATCTCTCACACACTCGGCGATTCCATCTCTCTCACACACTCTGGGATTCCCTATCTCTAACACACACTTTGGGATTCCCTATCTCTCACACACACTCTGGGATTCCTCTCACTCACGCACACTCTGGGATTCCCTATCTCTCACACACACTCTGGGATTTACTAATCTCTCACACACACTCTGGGATTCCCTATCTCCCACACACACTCTGGGATTCCCTATCTCTCACACACACTCTGGGATTCTCTATCTCTCACACACACTCTGGGATACTCGATCTCTCACACACACTCTGGGATTCCCACTCTCACACACACTCTGGGATTGTCTGCGATTCCCACACACACACTCTGGGATTCCCTATCTCCCACACTCACTCTGGGATTCCCTATCTCACACAAACTCTGGGATTCCCTATCTCGCACACACACTGGGATTCCCTATCTCTCACACACACTCTGGGATTTCCTATCTCTCACACACTCTGGTATTCCCTATCACTCACACTCTCTGGAATTCCCTATCTCTCACACACACTCTGGGATTCCCTATCGCTGACACACACTGGTATTCCCTATCTCTCACACACACTCTGGTATTCCCTATCACTCGCACACACTCTGGTATTCCCTATATCTCGCACACACTCAGGGATTCCCTATCTCTCATACATACTCTGGGATTCTTTATCTTTCACACACACTCTGGGATTCCGTCTCTCTCACACACACTCTGGGATTCCCTATCTCTCTCACTCGTGCTGGCATTCTCTATCACTCTCACACACTCTGGGATTGTCAAGGATTCTATCACACACACTCTGGGATTCCCTATCTCTCTCACACACTCTGGGCTTCCCTATCTCTCACACACACTCTGGGATTCCCTATCTCTCACACACACTCTGGAATTCCGACCCTCACACACACTCTGGGGTTCCCTATCTGTCACTCACATTCTGGAATTCCCTATCTCTCACACACACTCAGGGATTCCCTATCTCTCACACACACTCTGGGATTCCGTATCTCTCTCACACACTCTGGGATTCCCTATCTCTCACACACACTCTGGGATTCCCTATCACACTCACACACTCTGGGATACCCTCTCTCTCACACACACTCTGGGATTCCGCATCTCTCACACACACTCTGGGATTCCCTATCTCTCACACACACTCTAGAATTCCCTCTCACACACACACTCTGGGATTCCCTATCTCTCACACACACTGTGGGATTCCCTATCTCTCACACACACTCTGGGATTCCCACTCTCACACACACTCTGGGATTCCCTCTCTCACACACACTCTGGGATACCCAATCTCTCACACACACTCTGGGATTCCCTCTTTCTCACATGCTCTGGGATTCCCTATCTCTCACACACACTCTGAGATTCCCTAACTCTCACACACTCTGGGATTCCCTACCTCTCACACACACACTGGGCTTCCCACTCTCACACACACTCTGGGATTCCCTATCTCACAAACACTCTGGAATTCCCAATCTCTCACACACACTCTGGGACTCCCTCTCTCTCACACACACTCTGGAATTCCCGATCTCACACACACTCTGGGATTCCCTATCTCTCACACACACTCTGGGATTCCCTCTCTCTCACACACACTCTGGGATTCCCTCTCTCACACACACTCTGGTATTCCCTATCTCTCACAAACACTCTGGGACTCTCTGGGATTCTATCAAAAACACTCTGGTATTCCCTATCTCTCACAAACACTCTGGGATTTCCTATCTCTCACAAACACTCTGGGATTCCCTATCTCTCACAAACACTCTGGGATTCCCCCTCTCACACACACACTCTGGGATTCCCTCTCTCTTACACACACTCTGGGATTGCCTATCTCTCTCACTCGTGCTGGGATTTCCTATCACTCTCACACACTCTGGGATTCCCTCTCTCTCACACACACACTGGGATTCCCTATCTCTCACACACACTCTGGGATTCCCTATCTCTCACACACACACTGGGATTCCCTATCTCTCACACACTCGGCGATTCCATATCTCTCACACACTCTGGGATTCCCTATCTCTAACACACACTTTGGGATTCCCTATCTCTCACACACACTCTGGGATTCCTCTCACTCACGCACACTCTGGGATTCCCTATCACTCACACACACTCTGGGATTTACTAATCTCTCACACACACTCTGGGATTCCCTATCTCCCACACACACTCTGGGATACTCGATCTCTCACACACACTCTGGGAGTCCCACTCTCACACACACTCTGGGATTGTCTGCGATTCCCACACACACACTCTGGGATTCCCTATCTCCCACACTCACCCTGGGATTCCCTATCTCACACAAACTCTGGGATTCCCTATCTCGCACACACACTGGGATTCCCTATCTCTCACACACACTCTGGGATTCCCTCTCTCTCACACACACACTGGGATTCCCTATCTCTCACAGACACTCTGGGATTCCCTATCTCTCCCACACACACTGGGATTCCCTATCTCTCACACACTCGGCGATTCCATCTCTCTCACACACTCTGGGATTCCCTATCTCTAACACACACTTTGGGATTCCCTATCTCTCACACACACTCTGGGATTCCTCTCACTCACGCACACTCTGGGATTCCCTATCTCTCACACACACTCTGGGATTTACTAATCTCTCACACACACTCTGGGATTCCCTATCTCCCACACACACTCTGGGATTCCCTATCTCTCACACACACTCTGGGATTCTCTATCTCTCACACACACTCTGGGATACTCGATCTCTCACACACACTCTGGGATTCCCACTCTCACACACACTCTGGGATTGTCTGCGATTCCCACACACACACTCTGGGATTCCCTATCTCCCACACTCACTCTGGGATTCCCTATCTCACACAAACTCTGGGATTCCCTATCTCGCACACACACTGGGATTCCCTATCTCTCACACACACTCTGGGATTTCCTATCTCTCACACACTCTGGTATTCCCTATCACTCACACTCTCTGGAATTCCCTATCTCTCACACACACTCTGGGATTCCCTATCGCTGACACACACTGGTATTCCCTATCTCTCACACACACTCTGGTATTCCCTATCACTCGCACACACTCTGGTATTCCCTATATCTCGCACACACTCAGGGATTCCCTATCTCTCATACATACTCTGGGATTCTTTATCTTTCACACACACTCTGGGATTCCGTCTCTCTCACACACACTCTGGGATTCCCTATCTCTCTCACTCGTGCTGGCATTCTCTATCACTCTCACACACTCTGGGATTGTCAAGGATTCTATCACACACACTCTGGGATTCCCTATCTCTCTCACACACTCTGGGCTTCCCTATCTCTCACACACACTCTGGGA
Source organism: Chiloscyllium plagiosum (assembly GCF_037043375.1). Lineage (NCBI taxonomy): Eukaryota > Metazoa > Chordata > Chondrichthyes > Orectolobiformes > Hemiscylliidae > Chiloscyllium > Chiloscyllium plagiosum. The sequence continues at coordinate 6,667,137 of NW_028270192.1, read as the reverse complement.
TTCCCTATCTCTCACACACACTCTGGAATTCCGACCCTCACACACACTCTGGGGTTCCCTATCTGTCACTCACATTCTGGAATTCCCTATCTCTCACACACACTCAGGGATTCCCTATCTCTCACACACACTCTGGGATTCCGTATCTCTCTCACACACTCTGGGATTCCCTATCTCTCACACACACTCTGGGATTCCCTATCACACTCACACACTCTGGGATACCCTCTCTCTCACACACACTCTGGGATTCCGCATCTCTCACACACACTCTGGGATTCCCTATCTCTCACACACACTCTAGAATTCCCTCTCACACACACACTCTGGGATTCCCTATCTCTCACACACACTGTGGGATTCCCTATCTCTCACACACACTCTGGGATTCCCACTCTCACACACACTCTGGGATTCCCTCTCTCACACACACTCTGGGATACCCAATCTCTCACACACACTCTGGGATTCCCTCTTTCTCACATGCTCTGGGATTCCCTATCTCTCACACACACTCTGAGATTCCCTAACTCTCACACACTCTGGGATTCCCTACCTCTCACACACACACTGGGCTTCCCACTCTCACACACACTCTGGGATTCCCTATCTCACAAACACTCTGGAATTCCCAATCTCTCACACACACTCTGGGACTCCCTCTCTCTCACACACACTCTGGAATTCCCGATCTCACACACACTCTGGGATTCCCTATCTCTCACACACACTCTGGGATTCCCTCTCTCTCACACACACTCTGGGATTCCCTCTCTCACACACACTCTGGTATTCCCTATCTCTCACAAACACTCTGGGACTCTCTGGGATTCTATCAAAAACACTCTGGTATTCCCTATCTCTCACAAACACTCTGGGATTTCCTATCTCTCACAAACACTCTGGGATTCCCTATCTCTCACAAACACTCTGGGATTCCCCCTCTCACACACACACTCTGGGATTCCCTCTCTCTTACACACACTCTGGGATTGCCTATCTCTCTCACTCGTGCTGGGATTTCCTATCACTCTCACACACTCTGGGATTCCCTCTCTCTCACACACACACTGGGATTCCCTATCTCTCACACACACTCTGGGATTCCCTATCTCTCACACACACACTGGGATTCCCTATCTCTCACACACTCGGCGATTCCATATCTCTCACACACTCTGGGATTCCCTATCTCTAACACACACTTTGGGATTCCCTATCTCTCACACACACTCTGGGATTCCTCTCACTCACGCACACTCTGGGATTCCCTATCACTCACACACACTCTGGGATTTACTAATCTCTCACACACACTCTGGGATTCCCTATCTCCCACACACACTCTGGGATACTCGATCTCTCACACACACTCTGGGATTCCCACTCTCACACACACTCTGGGATTGTCTGCGATTCCCACACACACACTCTGGGATTCCCTATCTCCCACACTCACCCTGGGATTCCCTATCTCACACAAACTCTGGGATTCCCTATCTCGCACACACACTGGGATTCCCTATCTCTCACACACACTCTGGGATTTCCTATCTCTCACACACTCTGGTATTCCCTATCACTCACACTCTCTGGAATTCCCTATCTCTCACACACACTCTGGGATTCCCTATCGCTGACACACACTGGTATTCCCTATCTCTCACACACACTCTGGTATTCCCTATCACTCGCACACACTCTGGTATTCCCTATATCTCGCACACACTCAGGGATTCCCTATCTCTCATACATACTCTGGGATTCTTTATCTTTCACACACACTCTGGGATATCGTCTCTCTCACACACACTCTGGGATTCCCTATCTCTCTCACTCGTGCTGGCATTCTCTATCACTCTCACACACTCTGGGATTGTCAAGGATTCTATCACACACACTCTGGGATTCCCTATCTCTCTCACACACTCTGGGCTTCCCTATCTCTCACACACACTCTGGGATTCCCTATCTCTCACACACACTCTGGAATTCCCACCCTCACACACACTCTGGGGTTCCCTATCTGTCACTCACATTCTGGAATTCCCTATCTCTCACACACACTCAGGGATTCCCTATCTCTCACACACACTCTGGGATTCCGTATCTCTCTCACACACTCTGGGATTCCCTATCTCTCACACACACTCTGGGATTCCCTATCACACTCACACACTCTGGGATACCCCCTCTCTCACACACACTCTGGGAATCCGCATCTCTCACACACACTCTGGGATTCCCTATCTCTCACACACACTCTAGAATTCCCTCTCACACACACACTCTGGGATTCCCTATCTCTCACACACACTGTGGGATTCCCTATCTCTCACACACACTCTGGGATTCCCACTCTCACACACACTCTGGGATTCCCTCTCTCACACACACTCTGGGATACCCAATCTCTCACACACACTCTGGGCTTCCCTCTTTCTCACATGCTCTGGGATTCCCTATCTCTCACACACACTCTGAGATTCCCTACCTCTCACACACACTCTGGGACTCCCTCTCTCTCACACACACTCTGGAATTCCCGATCTCACACACACTCTGGGATTCCCTATCTCTCACACACACTCTGGGATTCCCTCTCTCTCACACACACTCTGGGATTCCCTCTCTCACACACACTCTGGTATTCCCTATCTCTCACAAACACTCTGGGACTCTCTGGGATTCTATCAAAAACACTCTGGTATTCCCTATCTCTCACAAACACTCTGGGATTTCCTATCTCTCACAAACACTCTGGGATTCCCTATCTCTCACAAACACTCTGGGATTCCCCCTCTCACACACACACTCTGGGATTCCCTCTCTCTTACACACACTCTGGGATTGCCTATCTCTCTCACTCGTGCTGGGATTCCCTATCACTCACACACACTCTGGGATTCCCTCTCTCTCACACACACACTGGGATTCCCTATCTCTCACAGACACTCTGGGATTCCCTATCTCTCACACACACACTGGGATTCCCTATCTCTCACACACTCGGCGATTCCATCTCTCTCACACACTCTGGGATTCCCTATCTCTAACACACACTTTGGGATTCCCTATCTCTCACACACACTCTGGGATTCCTCTCACTCACGCACACTCTGGGATTCCCTATCTCTCACACACACTCTGGGATTTACTAATCTCTCACACACACTCTGGGATTCCCTATCTCCCACACACACTCTGGGATTCCCTATCTCTCACACACACTCTGGGATTCTCTATCTCTCACACACACTCTGGGATACTCGATCTCTCACACACACTCTGGGATTCCCACTCTCACACACACTCTGGGATTGTCTGCGATTCCCACACACACACTCTGGGATTCCCTATCTCCCACACTCACTCTGGGATTCCCTATCTCACACAAACTCTGGGATTCCCTATCTCGCACACACACTGGGATTCCCTATCTCTCACACACACTCTGGGATTTCCTATCTCTCACACACTCTGGTATTCCCTATCACTCACACTCTCTGGAATTCCCTATCTCTCACACACACTCTGGGATTCCCTATCGCTGACACACACTGGTATTCCCTATCTCTCACACACACTCTGGTATTCCCTATCACTCGCACACACTCTGGTATTCCCTATATCTCGCACACACTCAGGGATTCCCTATCTCTCATACATACTCTGGGATTCTTTATCTTTCACACACACTCTGGGATTCCGTCTCTCTCACACACACTCTGGGATTCCCTATCTCTCTCACTCGTGCTGGCATTCTCTATCACTCTCACACTCTCTGGGATTGTCAAGGATTCTATCACACACACTCTGGGATTCCCTATCTCTCTCACACACTCTGGGCTTCCCTATCTCTCACACACACTCTGGGATTCCCTATCTCTCACACACACTCTGGAATTCCCACCCTCACACACACTCTGGGGTTCCCTATCTGTCACTCACATTCTGGAATTCCCTATCTCTCACACACACTCAGGGATTCCCTATCTCTCACACACACTCTGGGATTCCGTATCTCTCTCACACACTCTGGGATTCCCTATCTCTCACACACACTCTGGGATTCCCTATCACACTCACACACTCTGGGATACCCTCTCTCTCACACACACTCTGGGATTCCGCATCTCTCACACACACTCTGGGATTCCCTATCTCTCACGCACACTCTAGAATTCCCTCTCACACACACACTCTGGGATTCCCTATCTCTCACACACACTGTGGGATTCCCTATCTCTCACACACACTCTGGGATTCCCACTCTCACACACACTCTGGGATTCCCTCTCTCACACACACTCTGGGATACCCAATCTCTCACACACACTCTGGGATTCCCTCTTTCTCACATGCTCTGGGATTCCCTATCTCTCACACACACTCTGAGATTCCCTAACTCTCACACACTCTGGGATTCCCTACCTCTCACACACACACTGGGCTTCCCACTCTCACACACACTCTGGGATTCCCTATCTCACAAACACTCTGGAATTCCCAATCTCTCACACACACTCTGGGACTCCCTCTCTCTCACACACACTCTGGAATTCCCGATCTCACACACACTCTGGGATTCCCTATCTCTCACACACACTCTGGGATTCCCTCTCTCTCACACACACTCTGGGATTCCCTCTCTCACACACACTCTAGTATTCCCTATCTCTCACAAACACTCTGGGACTCTCTGGGATTCTATCAAAAACACTCTGGTATTCCCTATCTCTCACAAACACTCTGGGATTTCCTATCTCTCACAAACACTCTGGGATTCCCCCTCTCACACACACACTCTGGGATTCCCTCTCTCTTACACACACTCTGGGATTGCCTATCTCTCTCACTCGTGCTGGGATTCCCTATCACTCTCACACACTCTGGGATTCCCTCTCTCTCACACACACACTGGGATTCCCTATCTCTCACACACACTCTGGGATTCCCTATCTCTCTCACACACACTGGGATTCCCTATCTCTCACACACTCGGCGATTCCATATCTCTCACACACTCAGGGATTCCCTATCTCTAACACACAATTTGGGATTCCCTATCTCTCACACACACTCTGGGATTCCTCTCACTCACGCACACTCTGGGATTCCCTATCACTCACACACACTCTGGGATTTACTAATCTCTCACACACACTCTGGGATTCCCTATCTCCCACACACACTCTGGGATACTCGATCTCTCACACACACTCTGGGATTCCCACTCTCACACACACTCTGGGATTGTCTGCGATTACCACACACACACTCTGGGATTCCCTATCTCCCACACTCACTCTGGGATTCCCTATCTCACACAAACTCTGGGATTCTCTATCACACACACACACTCTGGGATACCGTCTCTCTCACACACACTCTGGGATTCCGCGTCTCTCACACACACTCTGGGATTCCCTATCTCTCACACACACTCTAGAATTCCCTCTCACACACACACTCTGGGATTCCCTATCTCTCACACTCACTCTGGGATTCCCTATCTCTCACACACACTCTGGAATTCCCTCTCACAAACACACTCTGGGATTCCCTCTCTCTCATACACACTCTGGGATTCCCTATCTCTCTCACACACTCTGGGATTCCTCATCTCTCACACACTCTCTGGGATTCCCTATCTCTCACACACACTCTGGGATTACATCTCTCACACACATTATGGAATTCCACATCTCTCGCACACACTCTGGGATTCCCTATCTCTCTCACACAGACTCTGGGATTCTCTATCTCTCACACACACTCTGGGATTCCCTATCTCTCTCACACACACTCTGGGATTCCCTCTCTCACACAAACTCTGGGATTTCCTATCTAACACACACACTGGGATTCCCTATCTCTCACACACACTCTGGGATTCCGTCTCCCACACACACTCTGGGATTCCCTATCTCTCACACACACTCTGGGATTCCCTCTCTCACACACACGCTGGGATTCCCTGTGTCTCACACACACTCTGGGATTCCCTATCTCTCACACACTCTGGTATTCCCTATCACTCACACACACTCTGGGATTCCCTGTCTCTCACAAACACTCTGGGATTCCCTATCTCTCACACATTCTGGTATTCCCTATCTCTCACACAAACTCTGGGACACTCTGGGATTCTATCACACACACTCTGGGATTCCCTCTCTCACACACACTCTGGTATTCCCTATCTCTCGCACACACTCTGGTATTCCCTATCTCTCGCACACACTCTGGGATTCCCTATCTCTCACACACACTCTGGGATTCTCACTCTCACACACACTCTGCGATTCACTCTCTCACACACACTCTGGGATTCCCAATCTCTCACACACACTCAGGGATTCCCACTCTCTCACACACATTTTGGGATTCCGTATCTCTCCCACACACTCTGGGATTCCCTATCTCTCACACACTCTCTGGGATTCACTATCGCTGACACATTCTGGGATTTCCTATCTCACACACACTCTGCGATTCCCTCTCTAACACACACTCTGGGATTCCCAATCTCTCACACACACTCTGGGATTCCCTATCTCTCACACACACTCTGGGATTCCATATCTCTCACACACTCGGCTATTCCATATCTCTCACACACTCTGGGATTCTCTATCTCTAACACACACTTTGGGATTCCCTATCTCTCACACACACTCCGGGATTCCCTATCTCTCATACACACTCAGGAATTTAGTAATCTCTCACACACACTCTGGGATTCCCTATCACCCACACACACTCTGGGATTCCCTCTCTCACACACACTCTGGGATTCCGTATCTCACTCACACACTCTGGGATTCCCTATCTCTCACACACACTCTGGGATTCCCTATCACACTCACACACTCTGGGATACCCCCTCTCTCACACACACTCTGGGAATCCGCATCTCTCACACACACTCTGGGATTCCCTATCTCTCACACACACTCTAGAATTCCCTCTCACACACACACTCTGGGATTCCCTATCTCTCACACACACTGTGGGATTCCCTATCTCTCACACACACTCTGGGATTCCCACTCTCACACACACTCTGGGATTCCCTCTCTCACACACACTCTGGGATACCCAATCTCTCACACGCGCTCTGGGATTCCCTCTTTCTCACATGCTCTGGGATTCCCTATCTCTCACACACACTCTGAGATTCCCTAACTCTCACACACTCTGGGATTCCCTACCTCTCACACACACTCTGGGACTCCCTCTCTCTCACACACACTCTGGAATTCCCGATCTCACACACACTCTGGGATTCCCTATCTCTCACACACACTCTGGGATTCCCTATCTCTCACACACACTCTGGGATTCCCTCTCTCACACACACTCTGGTATTCCCTATCTCTCACAAACACTCTGGGACTCTCTGGGATTCTATCAAAAACACTCTGGTATTCCCTATCTCTCACAAACACTCTGGGATTTCCTATCTCTCACAAACACTCTGGGATTCCCTATCTCTCACACACACTCTGGGATTCCCTATCTCTCTCACACACACTCTGGGATTCCCTATCACACTCACACACTCTGGGATTCCCCCTCTCACACACACACTCTGGGATTCCCTCTCTCTTACACACACTCTGGGATTGCCTATCTCTCTCACTCGTGCTGGGATTCCCTATCACTCACACACACTCTGGGATTCCCTCTCTCTCACACACACACTGGGATTCCCTATCTCTCACAGACACTCTGGGATTCCCTATCTCTCACACACACACTGGGATTCCCTATCTCTCACACACTCGGCGATTCCATCTCTCTCACACACTCTGGGATTCCCTATCTCTAACACACACTTTGGGATTCCCTATCTCTCACACACACTCTGGGATTCCTCTCACTCACGCACACTCTGGGATTCCCTATCTCTCACACACACTCTGGGATTTACTAATCTCTCACACACACTCTGGGATTCCCTATCTCCCACACACACTCTGGGATTCCCTATCTCTCACACACACTCTGGGATTCTCTATCTCTCACACACACTCTGGGATACTCGATCTCTCACACACACTCTGGGATTCCCACTCTCACACACACTCTGGGATTGTCTGCGATTCCCACACACACACTCTGGGATTCCCTATCTCCCACACTCACTCTGGGATTCCCTATCTCACACAAACTCTGGGATTCCCTATCTCGCACACACACTGGGATTCCCTATCTCTCACACACACTCTGGGATTTCCTATCTCTCACACACTCTGGTATTCCCTATCACTCACACTCTCTGGAATTCCCTATCTCTCACACACACTCTGGGATTCCCTATCGCTGACACACACTGGTATTCCCTATCTCTCACACACACTCTGGTATTCCCTATCACTCGCACACACTCTGGTATTCCCTATATCTCGCACACACTCAGGGATTCCCTATCTCTCATACATACTCTGGGATTCTTTATCTTTCACACACACTCTGGGATTCCGTCTCTCTCACACACACTCTGGGATTCCCTATCTCTCTCACTCGTGCTGGCATTCTCTATCACTCTCACACACTCTGGGATTGTCAAGGATTCTATCACACACACTCTGGGATTCCCTATCTCTCTCACACACTCTGGGCTTCCCTATCTCTCACACACACTCTGGGATTCCCTATCTCTCACACACACTCTGGAATTCCCACCCTCACACACACTCTGGGGTTCCCTATCTGTCACTCACATTCTGGAATTCCCTATCTCTCACACACACTCAGGGATTCCTTATCTCTCACACACACTCTGGGATTCCGTATCTCTCTCACACACTCTGGGATTCCCTATCTCTCACACACACTCTGGGATTCCCTATCACACTCACACACTCTGGGATACCCTCTCTCTCACACACACTCTGGGATTCCGCATCTCTCACACACACTCTGGGATTCCCTATCTCTCACGCACACTGTGGGATTCCCTATCTCTCACACACACTCTGGGATTCCCACTCTCTCACACACTCTGGGTTTCCCTCTCTCACACACACTCTGGGATACCCAATCTCTCACACACACTCTGGGATTCCCTCTTTCTCACATGCTCTGGGATTCCCTATCTCTCACACACACTCTGAGATTCCCTAACTCTCACACACTCTGGGATTCCCTACCTCTCACACACACTCTGGGATTCCCTATCTCACAAACACTCTGGAATTCCCAATCTCTCACACACACTCTGGGACTCCCTCTCTCTCACACACACTCTGGAATTCCCGATATCTCACACACACTCTGGGATTCCCACTCTCACACACACTCTGGGATTCCCTCTCTCACACACACTCTGGGATACCCAATCTCTCACACACACTCTGGGATTCCCTCTTTCTCACATGCTCTGGGATTCCCTAACTCTCACACACTCTGGGATTCCCTACCTCTCACACACACTCTGGGATTCCCTATCTCACAAACACTCTGGGATTCCCAATCTCTCACACACACTCTGGGATTTCCTATCTCTCACACACACTCTGGAATTCCCGATCTCACACACACTCTGGGATTCCCTATCTCTCACACACACTCTGGGATTCCCTATCGCTGACACACACTGGTATTCCCTATCTCTCACACACACTCTGGTATTCCCTATCACTCGCACACACTCTGGTATTCCCTATATCTCGCACACACTCAGGGATTCCCTATCTCTCATACACACTCTGGGATTCTTTATCTTTCACACACACTCTGGGATTCCGTCTCTCTCACACACACTCTGGGATTCCCTATCTCTCTCACTCGTGCTGGCATTCTCTATCACTCTCACACACTCTGGGATTGTCAAGGATTCTATCACACACACTCTGGGATTCCCTATCTCTCTCACACACTCTGGGCTTCCCTATCTCTCACACACACTCTGGGATTCCCTATCTCTCACACACACTCTGGAATTCCCACCCTCACACACACTCTGGGGTTCCCTATCTGTCACTCACATTCTGGAATTCCCTATCTCTCACACACACTCAGGGATTCCCTATCTCTCACACACACTCTGGGATTCCGTATCTCTCTCACACACTCTGGGATTCCCTATCTCTCACACACACTCTGGGATTCCCTATCACACTCACACACTCTGGGATACCCTCTCTCTCACACACACTCTGGGATTCCGCATCTCTCACACACACTCTGGGATTCCCTATCTCTCACGCACACTGTGGGATTCCCTATCTCTCACACACACTCTGGGATTCCCACTCTCACACACACTCTGGGTTTCCCTCTCTCACACACACTCTGGGATACCCAATCTCTCACACACACTCTGGGATTCCCTCTTTCTCACATGCTCTGGGATTCCCTATCTCTCACACACACTCTGAGATTCCCTAACTCTCACACACTCTGGGATTCCCTACCTCTCACACACACTCTGGGATTCCCTATCTCACAAACACTCTGGAATTCCCAATCTCTCACACACACTCTGGGACTCCCTCTCTCTCACACACACTCTGGAATTCCCGATATCTCACACACACTCTGGGATTCCCACTCTCACACACACTCTGGGATTCCCTCTCTCACACACACTCTGGGATACCCAATCTCTCACACACACTCTGGGATTCCCTCTTTCTCACATGCTCTGGGATTCCCTAACTCTCACACACTCTGGGATTCCCTACCTCTCACACACACTCTGGGATTCCCTATCTCACAAACACTCTGGGATTCCCAATCTCTCACACACACTCTGGGACTCCCTCTCTCTCACACACACTCTGGAATTCCCGATCTCACACACACTCTGGGATTCCCTATCTCTCACACACACTCTGGGATTCCCAATCTCTCACACACACTCTGGGATTCCCTATCTCACACACACTCTGAGATTCCCTAACTCTCACACACTCTGGGATTCCCTACCTCTCACACACACTCTGGGACTCCCTCTCTCTCACACACACTCTGGAATTCCCGATCTCACACACACTCTGGGATTCCCTATCTCTCACACACACTCTGGGATTCCCTATCTCTCACACACACTCTGGGATTCCCTCTCTCACACACACTCTGGTATTCCCTATCTCTCACAAACACTCTGGGACTCTCTGGGATTCTATCAAAAACACTCTGGTATTCCCTATCTCTCACAAACACTCTGGGATTTCCTATCTCTCACAATCACTCTGGGATTCCCTATCTCTCACAAACACTCTGGGATTCCCCCTCTCACACACACACTCTGGGATTCCCTCTCTCTTACACACACTCTGGGATTGCCTATCTCTCTCACTCGTGCTGGGATTCCCTATCACTCACACACACTCTGGGATTCCCTCTCTCTCACACACACACTGGGATTCCCTATCTCTCACAGACACTCTGGGATTCCCTATCTCTCACACACACACTGGGATTCCCTATCTCTCACACACTCAGCGATTCCATCTCTCTCACACACTCTGGAATTCCCTATCTCTAACACACACTTTGGGATTCCCTATCTCTCACACACACTCTGGGATTCCTCTCACTCACGCACACTCTGGGATTCCCTATCTCTCACACACACTCTGGGATTTACTAATCTCTCACACACACTCTGGGATTCCCTATCTCCCACACACACTCTGGGATTCCCTATCTCTCACACACACTCTGGGATTCTCTATCTCTCACACACACTCTGGGATACTCGATCTCTCACACACACTCTGGGATTCCCACTCTCACACACACTCTGGGATTGTCTGCGATTCCCACACACACACTCTGGGATTCCCTATCTCCCACACTCACTCTGGGATTCCCTATCTCACACAAACTCTGGGATTCCCTATCTCGCACACACACTGGGATTCCCTATCTCTCACACACACTCTGGGATTTCCTATCTCTCACACACTCTGGTATTCCCTATCACTCACACTCTCTGGAATTCCCTATCTCTCACACACACTCTGGGATTCCCTATCGCTGACACACACTGGTATTCCCTATCTCTCACACACACTCTGGTATTCCCTATCACTCGCACACACTCTGGTATTCCCTATATCTCGCACACACTCAGGGATTCCCTATCTCTCATACATACTCTGGGATTCTTTATCTTTCACACACACTCTGGGATTCCGTCTCTCTCACACACACTCTGGGATTCCCTATCTCTCTCACTCGTGCTGGCATTCTCTATCACTCTCACACACTCTGGGATTGTCAAGGATTCTATCACACACACTCTGGGATTCCCTATCTCTCTCACACACTCTGGGCTTCCCTATCTCTCACACACACTCTGGGATTCCCTATCTCTCACACACACTCTGGAATTCCCACCCTCACACACACTCTGGGGTTCCCTATCTGTCACTCACATTCTGGAATTCCCTATCTCTCACACACACTCAGGGATTCCCTATCTCTCACACACACTCTGGGATTCCGTATCTCTCTCACACACTCTGGGATTCCCTATCTCTCACACACACTCTGGGATTCCCTATCACACTCACACACTCTGGGATACCCTCTCTCTCACACACACTCTGGGATTCCGCATCTCTCACACACACTCTGGGATTCCCTATCTCTCACGCACACTCTAGAATTCCCTCTCACACACACACTCTGGGATTCCCTATCTCTCACACACACTCTGGGATTCCCTATCTCTCACACACACTCTGGGATTCCCACTCTCACACACACTCTGGGATTCCCTCTCTCACACACACTCTGGGATACCCAATCTCTCACACACACTCTGGGATTCCCTCTTTCTCACATGCTCTGGGATTCCCTATCTCTCACACACACTCTGAGATTCCCTAACTCTCACACACTCTGGGATTCCCTACCTCTCACACACACACTGGGCTTCCCACTCTCACACTCTCTGGGATTCCCTATCTCACAAACACTCTGGAATTCCCAATCTCTCACACACACTCTGGGACTCCCTCTCTCTCACACACACTCTGGAATTCCCGATCTCACACACACTCTGGGATTCCCTATCTCTCACACACACTCTGGGATTCCCTCTCTCTCACACACACTCTGGGATTCCCTCTCTCACACACACTCTGGTATTCCCTATCTCTCACAAACACTCTGGGACTCTCTGGGATTCTATCAAAAACACTCTGGTATTCCCTATCTCTCACAAACACTCTGGGATTTCCTATCTCTCACAAACACTCTGGGATTCCCTATCTCTCACAAACACTCTGGGATTCCCCCTCTCACACACACACTCTGGGATTCCCTCTCTCTTACACACACTCTGGGATTGCCTATCTCTCTCACTCGTGCTGGGATTCCCTATCACTCTCACACACTCTGGGATTCCCTCTCTCTCACACACACACTGGGATTCCCTATCTCTCACACACTCGGCGATTCCATATCTCTCACACACTCAGGGATTCCCTATCTCTAACACACACTTTGGGATTCCCTCTCTCTCATACACACTCTGGGATTCCCTATCTCTCTCACACACTCTGGGATTCCTCATCTCTCACACACTCTCTGTGATTCCCTATCTCTCACACACACTCTGGGATTACATCTCTCACACACACTATGGAATTCCACATCTCTCGCACACACTCTGGGATTCCCTATCTCTCTCACACAGACTCTGGGATTCTCTATCTCTCACACACACTCTGGGATTCCCTATCTCTCTCACACACACTCTGGGATTCCCTCTCTCACACAAACTCTGGGATTTCCTATCTAACACACACACTGGGATTCCCTATCTCTCACACACACTCTGGGATTCCGTCTCCCACACACACTCTGGGATTCCCTATCTCTCACACACACTCTGGGATTCCCTCTCTCACACACACGCTGGGATTCCCTGTGTCTCACACACACTCTGGGATTCCCTATCTCTCACACACTCTGGTATTCCCTATCACTCACACACACTCTGGGATTCCCTGTCTCTCACACACACTCTGGGATTCCCTATCTCTCACACATTCTGGTATTCCCTATCTCTCACACAAACTCTGGGACACTCTGGGATTCTATCACACACACTCTGGGATTCCCTCTCTCACACACACTCTGGTATTCCCTATCTCTCGCACACACTCTGGTATTCCCTATCTCTCGCACACACTCTGGGATTCCCTATCTCTCACACACACTCTGGGATTCTCACTCTCACACACACTCTGCGATTCACTCTCTCACACACACTCTGGGATTCCCAATCTCTCACACACACTCAGGGATTCCCACTCTCTCACACACATTTTGGGATTCCGTATCTCTCACACACACTCTGGGATTCCCTATCTCTCACACACTCTCTGGGATTCACTATCGCTGACACATTCTGGGATTTCCTATCTCACACACACTCTGCGATTCCCTCTCTAACACACACTCTGGGATTCCCAATCTCTCACACACACTCTGGGATTCCCTATCTCTCACACACACTCTGGGATTCCATATCTCTCACACACTCGGCTATTCCATATCTCTCACACACTCTGGGATTCTCTATCTCTAACACACACTTTGGGATTCCCTATCTCTCACACACACTCCGGGATTCCCTATCTCTCATACACACTCAGGAATTTAGTAATCTCTCACACACACTCTGGGATTCCCTATCACCCACACACACTCTGGGATTCCCTCTCTCACACACACTCTGGGATTCCGTATCTCACTCACACACTCTGGGATTCCCTATCTCTCACACACACTCTGGGATTCCCTATCACACTCACACACTCTGGGATACCCCCTCTCTCACACACACTCTGGGAATCCGCATCTCTCACACACACTCTGGGATTCCCTATCTCTCACACACACTCTAGAATTCCCTCTCACACACACACTCTGGGATTCCCTATCTCTCACACACACTGTGGGATTCCCTATCTCTCACACACACTCTGGGATTCCCACTCTCACACACACTCTGGGATTCCCTCTCTCACACACACTCTGGGATACCCAATCTCTCACACACGCTCTGGGATTCCCTCTTTCTCACATGCTCTGGGATTCCCTATCTCTCACACACACTCTGAGATTCCCTAACTCTCACACACTCTGGGATTCCCTACCTCTCACACACACTCTGGGACTCCCTCTCTCTCACACACACTCTGGAATTCCCGATCTCACACACACTCTGGGATTCCCTATCTCTCACACACACTCTGGGATTCCCTATCTCTCACACACACTCTGGGATTCCCTCTCTCACACACACTCTGGTATTCCCTATCTCTCACAAACACTCTGGGACTCTCTGGGATTCTATCAAAAACACTCTGGTATTCCCTATCTCTCACAAACACTCTGGGATTTCCTATCTCTCACAAACACTCTGGGATTCCCTATCTCTCACACACACTCTGGGATTCCCTATCTCTCTCACACACACTCTGGGATTCCCTATCACACTCACACACTCTGGGATTCCCCCTCTCACACACACACTCTGGGATTCCCTCTCTCTTACACACACTCTGGGATTGCCTATCTCTCTCACTCGTGCTGGGATTCCCTATCACTCACACACACTCTGGGATTCCCTCTCTCTCACACACACACTGGGATTCCCTATCTCTCACAGACACTCTGGGATTCCCTATCTCTCACACACACACTGGGATTCCCTATCTCTCACACACTCGGCGATTCCATCTCTCTCACACACTCTGGGATTCCCTATCTCTAACACACACTTTGGGATTCCCTATCTCTCACACACACTCTGGGATTCCTCTCACTCACGCACACTCTGGGATTCCCTATCTCTCACACACACTCTGGGATTTACTAATCTCTCACACACACTCTGGGATTCCCTATCTCCCACACACACTCTGGGATTCCCTATCTCTCACACACACTCTGGGATTCTCTATCTCTCACACACACTCTGGGATACTCGATCTCTCACACACACTCTGGGATTCCCACTCTCACACACACTCTGGGATTGTCTGCGATTCCCACACACACACTCTGGGATTCCCTATCTCCCACACTCACTCTGGGATTCCCTATCTCACACAAACTCTGGGATTCCCTATCTCGCACACACACTGGGATTCCCTATCTCTCACACACACTCTGGGATTTCCTATCTCTCACACACTCTGGTATTCCCTATCACTCACACTCTCTGGAATTCCCTATCTCTCACACACACTCTGGGATTCCCTATCGCTGACACACACTGGTATTCCCTATCTCTCACACACACTCTGGTATTCCCTATCACTCGCACACACTCTGGTATTCCCTATATCTCGCACACACTCAGGGATTCCCTATCTCTCATACATACTCTGGGATTCTTTATCATTCACACACACTCTGGGATTCCGTCTCTCTCACACACACTCTGGGATTCCCTATCTCTCTCACTCGTGCTGGCATTCTCTATCACTCTCACACACTCTGGGATTGTCAAGGATTCTATCACACACACTCTGGGATTCCCTATCTCTCTCACACACTCTGGGCTTCCCTATCTCTCACACACACTCTGGGATTCCCTATCTCTCACACACACTCTGGAATTCCCACCCTCACACACACTCTGGGGTTCCCTATCTGTCACTCACATTCTGGAATTCCCTATCTCTCACACACACTCAGGGATTCCCTATCTCTCACACACACTCTGGGATTCCGTATCTCTCTCACACACTCTGGGATTCCCTATCTCTCACACACACTCTGGGATTCCCTATCACACTCACACACTCTGGGATACCCTCTCTCTCACACACACTCTGGGATTCCCTATCTCTCACACACACTCTGGGATTCCCTACCTCTCACACACACTCTGGGACTCCCTCTCTCTCACACACACTCTGGAATTCCCGATCTCACACACACTCTGGGATTCCCTATCTCTCACACACACTCTGGGATTCCCTATCTCTCACACACACTCTGGGATTCCCTCTCTCACACACACTCTGGTATTCCCTATCTCTCACAAACACTCTGGGACTCTCTGGGATTCTATCAAAAACACTCTGGTATTCCCTATCTCTCACAAACACTCTGGGATTTCCTATCTCTCACAAACACTCTGGGATTCCCTATCTCTCACACACACTCTGGGATTCCCTATCTCTCTCACACACACTCTGGGATTCCCTATCACACTCACACACTCTGGGATTCCCCCTCTCACACACACACTCTGGGATTCCCTCTCTCTTACACACACTCTGGGATTGCCTATCTCTCTCACTCGTGCTGGGATTCCCTATCACTCACACACACTCTGGGATTCCCTCTCTCTCACACACACACTGGGATTCCCTATCTCTCACAGACACTCTGGGATTCCCTATCTCTCACACACACACTGGGATTCCCTATCTCTCACACACTCGGCGATTCCATCTCTCTCACACACTCTGGGATTCCCTATCTCTAACACACACTTTGGGATTCCCTATCTCTCACACACACTCTGGGATTCCTCTCACTCACGCACACTCTGGGATTCCCTATCTCTCACACACACTCTGGGATTTACTAATCTCTCACACACACTCTGGGATTCCCTATCTCCCACACACACTCTGGGATTCCCTATCTCTCACACACACTCTGGGATTCTCTATCTCTCACACACACTCTGGGATACTCGATCTCTCACACACACTCTGGGATTCCCACTCTCACACACACTCTGGGATTGTCTGCGATTCCCACACACACACTCTGGGATTCCCTATCTCCCACACTCACTCTGGGATTCCCTATCTCACACAAACTCTGGGATTCCCTATCTCGCACACACTCTGGGATTCCCTATCTCTCACACACACTCTGGGATTTCCTATCTCTCACACACTCTGGTATTCCCTATCACTCACACTCTCTGGAATTCCCTATCTCCCACACTCACTCTGGGATTCCCTATCTCACACAAACTCTGGGATTCCCTATCTCGCACACACACTGGGATTCCCTATCTCTCACACACACTCTGGGATTTCCTATCTCTCACACACTCTGGTATTCCCTATCACTCACACTCTCTGGAATTCCCTATCTCTCACACACACTCTGGGATTCCCTATCGCTGACACACACTGGTATTCCCTATCTCTCACACACACTCTGGTATTCCCTATCACTCGCACACACTCTGGTATTCCCTATATCTCGCACACACTCAGGGATTCCCTATCTCTCATACATACTCTGGGATTCTTTATCTTTCACACACACTCTGGGATTCCGTCTCTCTCACACACACTCTGGGATTCCCTATCTCTCTCACTCATGCTGGCATTCTCTATCACTCTCACACACTCTGGGATTGTCAAGGATTCTATCACACACACTCTGGGATTCCCTATCTCTCTCACACACTCTGGGCTTCCCTATCTCTCACACACACTCTGGGATTCCCTATCTCTCACACACACTCTGGAATTCCCACCCTCACACACACTCTGGGGTTCCCTATCTGTCACTCACATTCTGGAATTCCCTATCTCTCACACACACTCAGGGATTCCTTATCTCTCACACACACTCTGGGATTCCGTATCTCTCTCACACACTCTGGGATTCCCCCTCTCACACACACACTCTGGGATTCCCTCTCTCTTACACACACTCTGGGATTGCCTATCTCTCTCACTCGTGCTGGGATTCCCTATCACTCACACACACTCTGGGATTCCCTCTCTCTCACACACACACTGGGATTCCCTATCTCTCACAGACACTCTGGGATTCCCTATCTCTCACACACACACTGGGATTCCCTATCTCTCACACACTCGGCGATTCCATCTCTCTCACACACTCTGGGATTCCCTATCTCTAACACACACTTTGGGATTCCCTATCTCTCACACACACTCTGGGATTCCTCTCACTCACGCACACTCTGGGATTCCCTATCTCTCACACACACTCTGGGATTTACTAATCTCTCACACACACTCTGGGATTCCCTATCTCCCACACACACTCTGGGATTCCCTATCTCTCACACACACTCTGGGATTCTCTATCTCTCACACACACTCTGGGATACTCGATCTCTCACACACACTCTGGGATTCCCACTCTCACACACACTCTGGGATTGTCTGCGATTCCCACACACACACTCTGGGATTCCCTATCTCCCACACTCACTCTGGGATTCCCTATCTCACACAAACTCTGGGATTCCCTATCTCGCACACACTCTGGGATTCCCTATCTCTCACACACACTCTGGGATTTCCTATCTCTCACACACTCTGGTATTCCCTATCACTCACACTCTCTGGAATTCCCTATCTCCCACACTCACTCTGGGATTCCCTATCTCACACAAACTCTGGGATTCCCTATCTCGCACACACACTGGGATTCCCTATCTCTCACACACACTCTGGGATTTCCTATCTCTCACACACTCTGGTATTCCCTATCACTCACACTCTCTGGAATTCCCTATCTCTCACACACACTCTGGGATTCCCTATCGCTGACACACACTGGTATTCCCTATCTCTCACACACACTCTGGTATTCCCTATCACTCGCACACACTCTGGTATTCCCTATATCTCGCACACACTCAGGGATTCCCTATCTCTCATACATACTCTGGGATTCTTTATCTTTCACACACACTCTGGGATTCCGTCTCTCTCACACACACTCTGGGATTTCCTATCTCTCTCACTCATGCTGGCATTCTCTATCACTCTCACACACTCTGGGATTGTCAAGGATTCTATCACACACACTCTGGGATTCCCTATCTCTCTCACACACTCTGGGCTTCCCTATCTCTCACACACACTCTGGGATTCCCTATCTCTCACACACACTCTGGAATTCCCACCCTCACACACACTCTGGGGTTCCCTATCTGTCACTCACATTCTGGAATTCCCTATCTCTCACACACACTCAGGGATTCCTTATCTCTCACACACACTCTGGGATTCCGTATCTCTCTCACACACTCTGGGATTCCCTATCTCTCACACACACTCTGGGATTCCCTATCACACTCACACACTCTGGGATACCCTCTCTCTCACACACACTCTGGGATTCCGCATCTCTCACACACACTCTGGGATTCCCTATCTCTCACGCACACTGTGGGATTCCCTATCTCTCACACACACTCTGGGATTCCCACTCTCACACACACTCTGGGTTTCCCTCTCTCACACACACTCTGGGATACCCAATCTCTCACACACACTCTGGGATTCCCTCTTTCTCACATGCTCTGGGATTCCCTATCTCTCACACACACTCTGAGATTCCCTAACTCTCACACACTCTGGGATTCCCTACCTCTCACACACACTCTGGGATTCCCTATCTCACAAACACTCTGGAATTCCCAATCTCTCACACACACTCTGGGACTCCCTCTCTCTCACACACACTCTGGAATTCCCGATATCTCACACACACTCTGGGATTCCCACTCTCACACACACTCTGGGATTCCCTCTCTCACACACACTCTGGGATACCCAATCTCTCACACACACTCTGGGATTCCCTCTTTCTCACATGCTCTGGGATTCCCTAACTCTCACACACTCTGGGATTCCCTACCTCTCACACACACTCTGGGATTCCCTATCTCACAAACACTCTGGGATTCCCAATCTCTCACACACACTCTGGGACTCCCTCTCTCTCACACACACTCTGGAATTCCCGATCTCACACACACTCTGGGATTCCCTATCTCTCACACACACTCTGGGATTCCCTATCGCTGACACACACTCTGGGATTCCCTATCTCACACACACTCTGAGATTCCCTAACTCTCACACACTCTGGGATTCCCTACCTCTCACACACACTCTGGGACTCCCTCTCTCTCACACACACTCTGGAATTCCCGATCTCACACACACTCTGGGATTCCCTATCTCTCACACACACTCTGGGATTCCCTATCTCTCACACACACTCTGGGATTCCCTCTCTCACACACACTCTGGTATTCCCTATCTCTCACAAACACTCTGGGACTCTCTGGGATTCTATCAAAAACACTCTGGTATTCCCTATCTCTCACAAACACTCTGGGATTTCCTATCTCTCACAAACACTCTGGGATTCCCTATCTCTCACAAACACTCTGGGATTCCCCCTCTCACACACACACTCTGGGATTCCCTCTCTCTTACACACACTCTGGGATTGCCTATCTCTCTCACTCGTGCTGGGATTCCCTATCACTCACACACACTCTGGGATTCCCTCTCTCTCACACACACACTGGGATTCCCTATCTCTCACAGACACTCTGGGATTCCCTATCTCTCACACACACACTGGGATTCCCTATCTCTCACACACTCGGCGATTCCATCTCTCTCACACACTCTGGGATTCCCTATCTCTAACACACACTTTGGGATTCCCTATCTCTCACACACACTCTGGGATTCCTCTCACTCACGCACACTCTGGGATTCCCTATCTCTCACACACACTCTGGGATTTACTAATCTCTCACACACACTCTGGGATTCCCTATCTCCCACACACACTCTGGGATTCCCTATCTCTCACACACACTCTGGGATTCTCTATCTCTCACACACACTCTGGGATACTCGATCTCTCACACACACTCTGGGATTCCCACTCTCACACACACTCTGGGATTGTCTGCGATTCCCACACACACACTCTGGGATTCCCTATCTCCCACACTCACTCTGGGATTCCCTATCTCACACAAACTCTGGGATTCCCTATCTCGCACACACACTGGGATTCCCTATCTCTCACACACACTCTGGGATTTCCTATCTCTCACACACTCTGGTATTCCCTATCACTCACACTCTCTGGAATTCCCTATCTCTCACACACACTCTGGGATTCCCTATCGCTGACACACACTGGTATTCCCTATCTCTCACACACACTCTGGTATTCCCTATCACTCGCACACACTCTGGTATTCCCTATATCTCGCACACACTCAGGGATTCCCTATCTCTCATACATACTCTGGGATTCTTTATCTTTCACACACACTCTGGGATTCCGTCTCTCTCACACACACTCTGGGATTCCCTATCTCTCTCACTCGTGCTGGCATTCTCTATCACTCTCACACACTCTGGGATTGTCAAGGATTCTATCACACACACTCTGGGATTCCCTATCTCTCTCACACACTCTGGGCTTCCCTATCTCTCACACACACTCTGGGATTCCCTATCTCTCACACACACTCTGGAATTCCCACCCTCACACACACTCTGGGGTTCCCTATCTGTCACTCACATTCTGGAATTCCCTATCTCTCACACACACTCAGGGATTCCCTATCTCTCACACACACTATGGGATTCCGTATCTCTCTCACACACTCTGGGATTCCCTATCTCTCACACACACTCTGGGATTCCCTATCACACTCACACACTCTGGGATACCCTCTCTCTCACACACACTCTGGGATTCCGCATCTCTCACACACACTCTGGGATTCCCTATCTCTCACGCACACTCTAGAATTCCCTCTCACACACACA
Organism: Chiloscyllium plagiosum; assembly: GCF_037043375.1. Classification (NCBI taxonomy): domain Eukaryota; kingdom Metazoa; phylum Chordata; class Chondrichthyes; order Orectolobiformes; family Hemiscylliidae; genus Chiloscyllium; species Chiloscyllium plagiosum. Next base: position 6,644,539 of record NW_028270192.1, on the reverse strand, counting down.
CTCTGGGATTCCCTATCTCTCACACACACTGTGGGATTCCCTATCTCTCACACACACTCTGGGATTCCCACTCTCACACACACTCTGGGATTCCCTCTCTCACACACACTCTGGGATACCCAATCTCTCACACACACTCTGGGATTCCCTCTTTCTCACATGCTCTGGGATTCCCTATCTCTCACACACACTCTGAGATTCCCTAACTCTCACACACTCTGGGATTCCCTACCTCTCACACACACACTGGGCTTCCCACGCTCACACTCTCTGGGATTCCCTATCTCACAAACACTCTGGAATTCCCAATCTCTCACACACACTCTGGGACTCCCTCTCTCTCACACACACTCTGGAATTCCCGATCTCACACACACTCTGGGATTCCCTCTCTCTCACACACACTCTGGGATTCCCTCTCTCACACACACTCTGGTATTCCCTATCTCTCACAAACACTCTGGGACTCTCTGGGATTCTATCAAAAACACTCTGGTATTCCCTATCTCTCACAAACACTCTGGGATTTCCTATCTCTCACAAACACTCTGGGATTCCCTATCTCTCACAAACACTCTGGGATTCCCCCTCTCACACACACACTCTGGGATTCCCTCTCTCTTACACACACTCTGGGATTGCCTATCTCTCTCACTCGTGCTGGGATTCCCTATCACTCTCACACACTCGGCGATTCCATATCTCTCACACACTCAGGGATTCCCTATCTCTAACACACACTTTGGGATTCCCTCTCTCTCATACACACTCTGGGATTCCCTATCTCTCTCACACACTCTGGGATTCCTCATCTCTCACACACTCTCTGGGATTCCCTATCTCTCACACACACTCTGGGATTACATCTCTCACACACACTATGGAATTCCACATCTCTCGCACACACTCTGGGATTCCCTATCTCTCTCACACAGACTCTGGGATTCTCTATCTCTCACACACACTCTGGGATTCCCTATCTCTCTCACACACACTCTGGGATTCCCTCTCTCACACAAACTCTGGGATTTCCTATCTAACACACACACTGGGATTCCCTATCTCTCACACACACTCTGGGATTCCGTCTCCCACACACACTCTGGGATTCCCTATCTCTCACACACACTCTGGGATTCCCTCTCTCACACACACGCTGGGATTCCCTGTGTCTCACACACACTCTGGGATTCCCTATCTCTCACACACTCTGGTATTCCCTATCACTCACACACACTCTGGGATTCCCTGTCTCTCACACACACTCTGGGATTCCCTATCTCTCACACATTCTGGTATTCCCTATCTCTCACACAAACTCTGGGACACTCTGGGATTCTATCACACACACTCTGGGATTCCCTCTCTCACACACACTCTGGTATTCCCTATCTCTCGCACACACTCTGGTATTCCCTATCTCTCGCACACACTCTGGGATTCCCTATCTCTCACACACACTCTGGGATTCTCACTCTCACACACACTCTGCGATTCACTCTCTCACACACACTCTGGGATTCCCAATCTCTCACACACACTCAGGGATTCCCACTCTCTCACACACATTTTGGGATTCCGTATCTCTCACACACACTCTGGGATTCCCTATCTCTCACACACTCTCTGGGATTCACTATCGCTGACACATTCTGGGATTTCCTATCTCACACACACTCTGCGATTCCCTCTCTAACACACACTCTGGGATTCCCAATCTCTCACACACACTCTGGGATTCCCTATCTCTCACACACACTCTGGGATTCCATATCTCTCACACACTCGGCTATTCCATATCTCTCACACACTCTGGGATTCTCTATCTCTAACACACACTTTGGGATTCCCTATCTCTCACACACACTCCGGGATTCCCTATCTCTCATACACACTCAGGAATTTAGTAATCTCTCACACACACTCTGGGATTCCCTATCACCCACACACACTCTGGGATTCCCTCTCTCACACACACTCTGGGATTCCGTATCTCACTCACACACTCTGGGATTCACTATCTCTCACACACACTCTGGGATTCCCAATCACACTCACACACTCTGGGATACCCCCTCTCTCACACACACTCTGGGAATCCGCATCTCTCACACACACTCTGGGATTCCCTATCTCTCACACACACTCTAGAATTCCCTCTCACACACACACTCTGGGATTCCCTATCTCTCACACACACTGTGGGATTCCCTATCTCTCACACACACTCTGGGATTCCCACTCTCACACACACTCTGGGATTCCCTCTCTCACACACACTCTGGGATACCCAATCTCTCACACACGCTCTGGGATTCCCTCTTTCTCACATGCTCTGGGATTCCCTATCTCTCACACACACTCTGAGATTCCCTAACTCTCACACACTCTGGGATTCCCTACCTCTCACACACACTCTGGGACTCCCTCTCTCTCACACACACTCTGGAATTCCCGATCTCACACACACTCTGGGATTCCCTATCTCTCACACACACTCTGGGATTCCCTATCTCTCACACACACTCTGGGATTCCCTATCTCTCACAAACACTCTGGGACTCTCTGGGATTCTATCAAAAACACTCTGGTATTCCGTATCTCTCACACACACTCTGGGATTCCCTATCTCTCACACACTCTCTGGGATTCACTATCGCTGACACATTCTGGGATTTCCTATCTCACACACACTCTGCGATTCCCTCTCTAACACACACTCTGGGATTCCCACTCTCACACACACTCTGGGATTCCCTCTCTCACACACACTCTGGGATACCCAATCTCTCACACACGCTCTGGGATTCCCTCTTTCTCACATGCTCTGGGATTCCCTATCTCTCACACACACTCTGAGATTCCCTAACTCTCACACACTCTGGGATTCCCTACCTCTCACACACACTCTGGGACTCCCTCTCTCTCACACACACTCTGGAATTCCCGATCTCACACACACTCTGGGATTCCCTATCTCTCACACACACTCTGGGATTCCCTATCTCTCACACACACTCTGGGATTCCCTCTCTCACACACACTCTGGTATTCCCTATCTCTCACAAACACTCTGGGACTCTCTGGGATTCTATCAAAAACACTCTGGTATTCCCTATCTCTCACAAACACTCTGGGATTTCCTATCTCTCACAAACACTCTGGGATTCCCTATCTCTCACACACACTCTGGGATTCCCTATCTCTCTCACACACACTCTGGGATTCCCTATCACACTCACACACTCTGGGATTCCCCCTCTCACACACACACTCTGGGATTCCCTCTCTCTTACACACACTCTGGGATTGCCTATCTCTCTCACTCGTGCTGGGATTCCCTATCACTCACACACACTCTGGGATTCCCTCTCTCTCACACACACACTGGGATTCCCTATCTCTCACAGACACTCTGGGATTCCCTATCTCTCACACACACACTGGGATTCCCTATCTCTCACACACTCGGCGATTCCATCTCTCTCACACACTCTGGAATTCCCTATCTCTAACACACACTTTGGGATTCCCTATCTCTCACACACACTCTGGGATTCCTCTCACTCACGCACACTCTGGGATTCCCTATCTCTCACACACACTCTGGGATTTACTAATCTCTCACACACACTCTGGGATTCCCTATCTCCCACACACACTCTGGGATTCCCTATCTCTCACACACACTCTGGGATTCTCTATCTCTCACACACACTCTGGGATACTCGATCTCTCACACACACTCTGGGATTCCCACTCTCACACACACTCTGGGATTGTCTGCGATTCCCACACACACACTCTGGGATTCCCTATCTCCCACACTCACTCTGGGATTCCCTATCTCACACAAACTCTGGGATTCCCTATCTCGCACACACACTGGGATTCCCTATCTCTCACACACACTCTGGGATTTCCTATCTCTCACACACTCTGGTATTCCCTATCACTCACACTCTCTGGAATTCCCTATCTCTCACACACACTCTGGGATTCCCTATCGCTGACACACACTGGTATTCCCTATCTCTCACACACACTCTGGTATTCCCTATCACTCGCACACACTCTGGTATTCCCTATATCTCGCACACACTCAGGGATTCCCTATCTCTCATACATACTCTGGGATTCTTTATCTTTCACACACACTCTGGGATTCCGTCTCTCTCACACACACTCTGGGATTCCCTATCTCTCTCACTCGTGCTGGCATTCTCTATCACTCTCACACACTCTGGGATTGTCAAGGATTCTATCACACACACTCTGGGATTCCCTATCTCTCTCACACACTCTGGGCTTCCCTATCTCTCACACACACTCTGGGATTCCCTATCTCTCACACACACTCTGGAATTCCCACCCTCACACACACTCTGGGGTTCCCTATCTGTCACTCACATTCTGGAATTCCCTATCTCTCACACACACTCAGGGATTCCCTATCTCTCACACACACTCTGGGATTCCGTATCTCTCTCACACACTCTGGGATTCCCTATCTCTCACACACACTCTGGGATTCCCTATCACACTCACACACTCTGGGATACCCTCTCTCTCACACACACTCTGGGATTCCGCATCTCTCACACACACTCTGGGATTCCCTATCTCTCACGCACACTGTGGGATTCCCTATCTCTCACACACACTCTGGGATTCCCACTCTCACACACACTCTGGGTTTCCCTCTCTCACACACACTCTGGGATACCCAATCTCTCACACACACTCTGGGATTCCCTCTTTCTCACATGCTCTGGGATTCCCTATCTCTCACACACACTCTGAGATTCCCTAACTCTCACACACTCTGGGATTCCCTACCTCTCACACACACTCTGGGATTCCCTATCTCACAAACACTCTGGAATTCCCAATCTCTCACACACACTCTGGGACTCCCTCTCTCTCACACACACTCTGGAATTCCCGATATCTCACACACACTCTGGGATTCCCACTCTCACACACACTCTGGGATTCCCTCTCTCACACACACTCTGGGATACCCAATCTCTCACACACACTCTGGGATTCCCTCTTTCTCACATGCTCTGGGATTCCCTAACTCTCACACACTCTGGGATTCCCTACCTCTCACACACACTCTGGGATTCCCTATCTCACAAACACTCTGGGATTCCCAATCTCTCACACACACTCTGGGACTCCCTCTCTCTCACACACACTCTGGAATTCCCGATCTCACACACACTCTGGGATTCCCTATCTCTCACACACACTCTGGGATTCCCAATCTCTCACACACACTCTGGGATTCCCTATCTCACACACACTCTGAGATTCCCTAACTCTCACACACTCTGGGATTCCCTACCTCTCACACACACTCTGGGACTCCCTCTCTCTCACACACACTCTGGAATTCCCGATCTCACACACACTCTGGGATTCCCTATCTCTCACACACACTCTGGGATTCCCTCTCTCTCACACACACTCTGGGATTCCCTCTCTCACACACACTCTGGTATTCCCTATCTCTCACAAACACTCTGGGACTCTCTGGGATTCTATCAAAAACACTCTGGTATTCCCTATCTCTCACAAACACTCTGGGATTTCCTATCTCTCACAAACACTCTGGGATTCCCTATCTCTCACAAACACTCTGGGATTCCCCCTCTCACACACACACTCTGGGATTCCCTCTCTCTTACACACACTCTGGGATTGCCTATCTCTCTCACTCGTGCTGGGATTCCCTATCACTCACACACACTCTGGGATTCCCTCTCTCTCACACACACACTGGGATTCCCTATCTCTCACAGACACTCTGGGATTCCCTATCTCTCAAACACACACTGGGATTCCCTATCTCTCACACACTCGGCGATTCCATCTCTCTCACACACTCTGGGATTCCCTATCTCTAACACACACTTTGGGATTCCCTATCTCTCACACACACTCTGGGATTCCTCTCACTCACGCACACTCTGGGATTCCCTATCTCTCACACACACTCTGGGATTTACTAATCTCTCACACACACTCTGGGATTCCCTATCTCCCACACACACTCTGGGATTCCCTATCTCTCACACACACTCTGGGATTCTCTATCTCTCACACACACTCTGGGATACTCGATCTCTCACACACACTCTGGGATTCCCACTCTCACACACACTCTGGGATTGTCTGCGATTCCCACACACACACTCTGGGATTCCCTATCTCCCACACTCACTCTGGGATTCCCTATCTCACACAAACTCTGGGATTCCCTATCTCTCACACACACTCTAGAATTCCCTCTCACACACACACTCTGGGATTCCCTATCTCTCACACTCACTCTGGGATTCCCTATCTCTCACACACACTCTGGAATTCCCTCTCACAAACACACTCTGGGATTCCCTCTCTCTCATACACACTCTGGGATTCCCTATCTCTCTCACACACTCTGGGATTCCTCATCTCTCACACACTCTCTGGGATTCCCTATCTCTCACACACACTCTGGGATTACATCTCTCACACACACTATGGAATTCCACATCTCTCGCACACACTCTGGGATTCCCTATCTCTCTCACACAGACTCTGGGATTGTCTATCTCTCACACACACTCTGGGATTCCCTATCTCTCTCACACACACTCTGGGATTCCCTCTCTCACACAAACTCTGGGATTTCCTATCTAACACACACACTGGGATTCCCTATCTCTCACACACACTCTGGGATTCCGTCTCCCACACACACTCTGGGATTCCCTATCTCTCACACACACTCTGGGATTCCCTCTCTCACACACACGCTGGGATTCCCTGTGTCTCACACACACTCTGGGATTCCCTATCTCTCACACACTCTGGTATTCCCTATCACTCACACACACTCTGGGATTCCCTGTCTCTCACACACACTCTGGGATTCCCTATCTCTCACACATTCTGGTATTCCCTATCTCTCACACAAACTCTGGGACACGCTGGGATTCTATCACACACACTCTGGGATTCCCTCTCTCACACACACTCTGGTATTCCCTATCTCTCGCACACACTCTGGTATTCCCTATCTCTCGCACACACTCTGGGATTCCCTATCTCTCACACACACTCTGGGATTCTCACTCTCACACACACTCTGCGATTCACTCTCTCACACACACTCTGGGATTCCCAATCTCTCACACACACTCAGGGATTCCCACTCTCTCACACACATTTTGGGATTCCGTATCTCTCACACACACTCTGGGATTCCCTATCTCTCACACACTCTCTGGGATTCACTATCGCTGACACATTCTGGGATTTCCTATCTCACACACACTCTGCGATTCCCTCTCTAACACACACTCTGGGATTCCCAATCTCTCACACACACTCTGGGATTCCCTATCTCTCACACACACTCTGGGATTCCATATCTCTCACACACTCGGCTATTCCATATCTCTCACACACTCTGGGATTCTCTATCTCTAACACACACTTTGGGATTCCCTATCTCTCACACACACTCCGGGATTCCCTATCTCTCATACACACTCAGGAATTTAGTAATCTCTCACACACACTCTGGGATTCCCTATCACCCACACACACTCTGGGATTCCCTCTCTCACACACACTCTGGGATTCCGTATCTCACTCACACACTCTGGGATTCCCTATCTCTCACACACACTCTGGGATTCCCTATCACACTCACACACTCTGGGATACCCCCTCTCTCACACACACTCTGGGAATCCGCATCTCTCACACACACTCTGGGATTCCCTATCTCTCACACACACTCTAGAATTCCCTCTCACACACACACTCTGGGATTCCCTATCTCTCACACACACTGTTGGATTCCCTATCTCTCACACACACTCTGGGATTCCCACTCTCACACACACTCTGGGATTCCCTCTCTCACTCACACTCTGGGATACCCAATCTCTCACACATGCTCTGGGATTCCCTCTTTCTCACATGCTCTGGGATTCCCTATCTCTCACACACACTCTGAGATTCCCTAACTCTCACACACTCTGGGATTCCCTACCTCTCACACACACTCTGGGACTCCCTCTCTCTCACACACACTCTGGAATTCCCGATCTCACACACACTCTGGGATTCCCTATCTCTCACACACACTCTGGGATTCCCTATCTCTCACACACACTCTGGGATTCCCTCTCTCACACACACTCTGGTATTCCCTATCTCTCACAAACACTCTGGGACTCTCTGGGATTCTATCAAAAACACTCTGGTATTCCCTATCTCTCACAAACACTCTGGGATTTCCTATCTCTCACAAACACTCTGGGATTCCCTATCTCTCACACACACTCTGGGATTCCCTATCTCTCTCACACACACTCTGGGATTCCCTATCACACTCACACACTCTGGGATTCCCCCTCTCACACACACACTCTGGGATTCCCTCTCTCTTACACACACTCTGGGATTGCCTATCTCTCTCACTCGTGCTGGGATTCCCTATCACTCACACACACTCTGGGATTCCCTCTCTCTCACACACACACTGGGATTCCCTATCTCTCACAGACACTCTGGGATTCCCTATCTCTCACACACACACTGGGATTCCCTATCTCTCACACACTCGGCGATTCCATCTCTCTCACACACTCTGGGATTCCCTATCTCTAACACACACTTTGGGATTCCCTATCTCTCACACACACTCTGGGATTCCTCTCACTCACGCACACTCTGGGATTCCCTATCTCTCACACACACTCTGGGATTTACTAATCTCTCACACACACTCTGGGATTCCCTATCTCCCACACACACTCTGGGATTCCCTATCTCTCACACACACTCTGGGATTCTCTATCTCTCACACACACTCTGGGATACTCGATCTCTCACACACACTCTGGGATTCCCACTCTCACACACACTCTGGGATTGTCTGCGATTCCCACACACACACTCTGGGATTCCCTATCTCCCACACTCACTCTGGGATTCCCTATCTCACACAAACTCTGGGATTCCCTATCTCGCACACACACTGGGATTCCCTATCTCTCACACACACTCTGGGATTTCCTATCTCTCACACACTCTGGTATTCCCTATCACTCACACTCTCTGGAATTCCCTATCTCTCACACACACTCTGGGATTCCCTATCGCTGACACACACTGGTATTCCCTATCTCTCACACACACTCTGGTATTCCCTATCACTCGCACACACTCTGGTATTCCCTATATCTCGCACACACTCAGGGATTCCCTATCTCTCATACATACTCTGGGATTCTTTATCTTTCACACACACTCTGGGATTCCGTCTCTCTCACACACACTCTGGGATTCCCTATCTCTCTCACTCGTGCTGGCATTCTCTATCACTCTCACACACTCTGGGATTGTCAAGGATTCTATCACACACACTCTGGGATTCCCTATCTCTCTCACACACTCTGGGCTTCCCTATCTCTCACACACACTCTGGGATTCCCTATCTCTCACACACACTCTGGAATTCCCACCCTCACACACACTCTGGGGTTCCCTATCTGTCACTCACATTCTGGAATTCCCTATCTCTCACACACACTCAGGGATTCCCTATCTCTCACACACACTCTGGGATTCCGTATCTCTCTCACACACTCTGGGATTCCCTATCTCTCACACACACTCTGGGATTCCCTATCACACTCACACACTCTGGGATACCCTCTCTCTCACACACACTCTGGGATTCCGCATCTCTCACACACACTCTGGGATTCCCTATCTCTCACACACACTGTGGGATTCCCTATCTCTCACACACACTCTGGGATTCCCACTCTCACACACACTCTGGGTTTCCCTCTCTCACACACACTCTGGGATACCCAATCTCTCACACACACTCTGGGATTCCCTCTTTCTCACATGCTCTGGGATTCCCTATCTCTCACACACACTCTGAGATTCCCTAACTCTCACACACTCTGGGATTCCCTACCTCTCACACACACTCTGGGATTCCCTATCTCACAAACACTCTGGAATTCCCAATCTCTCACACACACTCTGGGACTCCCTCTCTCTCACACACACTCTGGAATTCCCGATATCTCACACACACTCTGGGATTCCCACTCTCACACACACTCTGGGATTCCCTCTCTCACACACACTCTGGGATACCCAATCTCTCACACACACTCTGGGATTCCCTCTTTCTCACATGCTCTGGGATTCCCTAACTCTCACACACTCTGGGATTCCCTACCTCTCACACACACTCTGGGATTCCCTATCTCACAAACACTCTGGGATTCCCAATCTCTCACACACACTCTGGGACTCCCTCTCTCTCACACACACTCTGGAATTCCCGATCTCACACACACTCTGGGATTCCCTATCTCTCACACACACTCTGGGATTCCCTATCTCTCACACACACTCTGGGATTCCCTATCTCACACACACTCTGAGATTCCCTAACTCTCACACACTCTGGGATTCCCTACCTCTCACACACACTCTGGGACTCCCTCTCTCTCACACACACTCTGGAATTCCCGATCTCACACACACTCTGGGATTCCCTATCTCTCACACACACTCTGGGATTCCCTATCTCTCACACACACTCTGGGATTCCCTCTCTCACACACACTCTGGTATTCCCTATCTCTCACAAACACTCTGGGACTCTCTGGGATTCTATCAAAAACACTCTGGTATTCCCTATCTCTCACAAACACTCTGGGATTTCCTATCTCTCACAAACACTCTGGGATTCCCTATCTCTCACAAACACTCTGGGATTCCCCCTCTCACACACACACTCTGGGATTCCCTCTCTCTTACACACACTCTGGGATTGCCTATCTCTCTCACTCGTGCTGGGATTCCCTATCACTCACACACACTCTGGGATTCCCTCTCTCTCACACACACACTGGGATTCCCTATCTCTCACAGACACTCTGGGATTCCCTATCTCTCACACACACACTGGGATTCCCTATCTCTCACACACTCGGCGATTCCATCTCTCTCACACACTCTGGGATTCCCTATCTCTAACACACACTTTGGGATTCCCTATCTCTCACACACACTCTGGGATTCCTCTCACTCACGCACACTCTGGGATTCCCTATCTCTCACACACACTCTGGGATTTACTAATCTCTCACACACACTCTGGGATTCCCTATCTCCCACACACACTCTGGGATTCCCTATCTCTCACACACACTCTGGGATTCTCTATCTCTCACACACACTCTGGGATACTCGATCTCTCACACACACTCTGGGATTCCCACTCTCACACACACTCTGGGATTGTCTGCGATTCCCACACACACACTCTGGGATTCCCTATTTCCCACACTCACTCTGGGATTCCCTATCTCACACAAACTCTGGGATTCCCTATCTCGCACACACACTGGGATTCCCTATCTCTCACACACACTCTGGGATTTCCTATCTCTCACACACTCTGGTATTCCCTATCACTCACACTCTCTGGAATTCCCTATCTCTCACACACACTCTGGGATTCCCTATCGCTGACACACACTGGTATTCCCTATCTCTCACAGACACTCTGGTATTCCCTATCACTCGCACACACTCTGGTATTCCCTATATCTCGCACACACTCAGGGATTCCCTATCTCTCATACATACTCTGGGATTCTTTATCTTTCACACACACTCTGGGATTCCGTCTCTCTCACACACACTCTGGGATTCCCTATCTCTCTCACTCGTGCTGGCATTCTCTATCACTCTCACACACTCTGGGATTGTCAAGGATTCTATCACACACACTCTGGGATTCCCTATCTCTCTCACACACTCTGGGCTTCCCTATCTCTCACACACACTCTGGGATTCCCTATCTCTCACACACACTCTGGAATTCCCACCCTCACACACACTCTGGGGTTCCCTATCTGTCACTCACATTCTGGAATTCCCTATCTCTCACACACACTCAGGGATTCCCTATCTCTCACACACACTCTGGGATTCCGTATCTCTCTCACACACTCTGGGATTCCCTATCTCTCACACACACTCTGGGATTCCCTATCACACTCACACACTCTGGGATACCCTCTCTCTCACACACACTCTGGGATTCCGCATCTCTCACACACACTCTGGGATTCCCTATCTCTCACACACACTCTAGAATTCCCTCTCACACACACACTCTGGGATTCCCTATCTCTCACACACACTGTGGGATTCCCTATCTCTCACACACACTCTGGGATTCCCACTCTCACACACACTCTGGGATTCCCTCTCTCACACACACTCTGGGATACCCAATCTCTCACACACACTCTGGGATTCCCTCTTTCTCACATGCTCTGGGATTCCCTATCTCTCACACACACTCTGAGATTCCCTCTTTCTCACACACTCTGGGATTCCCTACCTCTCACACACACACTGGGCTTCCCACTCTCACACTCTCTGGGATTCCCTATCTCACAAACACTCTGGAATTCCCAATCTCTCACACACACTCTGGGACTCCCTCTCTCTCACACACACTCTGGAATTCCCGATCTCACACACACTCTGGGATTCCCTATCTCTCACACACACTCTGGGATTCCCTCTCTCTCACACACACTCTGGGATTCCCTCTCTCACACACACTCTGGTATTCCCTATCTCTCACAAACACTCTGGGACTCTCTGGGATTCTATCAAAAACACTCTGGTATTCCCTATCTCTCACAAACACTCTGGGATTTCCTATCTCTCACAAACACTCTGGGATTCCCTATCTCTCACAAACACTCTGGGATTCCCCCTTTCACACACACACTCTGGGATTCCCTCTCTCTTACACACACTCTGGGATTGCCTATCTCTCTCACTCGTGCTGGGATTCCCTATCACTCTCACACACTCTGGGATTCCCTCTCTCTCACACACACACTGGGATTCCCTATCTCTCACACACTCGGCGATTCCATATCTCTCACACACTCAGGGATTCCCTATCTCTAACACACACTTTGGGATTCCCTCTCTCTCATACACACTCTGGGATTCCCTATCTCTCTCACACACTCTGGGATTCCTCATCTCTCACACACTCTCTGGGATTCCCTATCTCTCACACACACTCTGGGATTACATCTCTCACACACACTATGGAATTCCACATCTCTCGCACACACTCTGGGATTCCCTATCTCTCTCACACAGACTCTGGGATTCTCTATCTCTCACACACACTCTGGGATTCCCTATCTCTCTCACACAAACTCTGGGATTCCCTCTCTCACACAAACTCTGGGATTTCCTATCTAACACACACACTGGGATTCCCTATCTCTCACACACACTCTGGGATTCCGTCTCCCACACACACTCTGGGATTCCCTATCTCTCACACACACTCTGGGATTCCCTCTCTCACACACACGCTGGGATTCCCTGTGTCTCACACACACTCTGGGATTCCCTATCTCTCACACACTCTGGTATTCCCTATCACTCACACACACTCTGGGATTCCCTGTCTCTCACACACACTCTGGGATTCCCTATCTCTCACACATTCTGGTATTCCCTATCTCTCACACAAACTCTGGGACACTCTGGGATTCTATCACACACACTCTGGGATTCCCTCTCTCACACACACTCTGGTATTCCCTATCTCTCGCACACACTCTGGTATTCCCTATCTCTCGCACACACTCTGGGATTCCCTATCTCTCACACACACTCTGGGATTCTCACTCTCACACACACTCTGCGATTCACTCTCTCACACACACTCTGGGATTCCCAATCTCTCACACACACTCAGGGATTCCCACTCTCTCACACACATTTTGGGATTCCGTATCTCTCACACACACTCTGGGATTCCCTATCTCTCACACACTCTCTGGGATTCACTATCGCTGACACATTCTGGGATTTCCTATCTCACACACACTCTGCGATTCCCTCTCTAACACACACTCTGGGATTCCCAATCTCTCACACACACTCTGGGATTCCCTATCTCTCACACACACTCTGGGATTCCCACTCTCACACACACTCTGGGATTCCCTCTCTCACACACACTCTGGGATACCCAATCTCTCACACACGCTCTGGGATTCCCTCTTTCTCACATGCTCTGGGATTCCCTATCTCTCACACACACTCTGAGATTCCCTAACTCTCACACACTCTGGGATTCCCTACCTCTCACACACACTCTGGGACTCCCTCTCTCTCACACACACTCTGGAATTCCCGATCTCACACACACTCTGGGATTCCCTATCTCTCACACACACTCTGGGATTCCCTATCTCTCACACACACTCTGGGATTCCCTCTCTCACACACACTCTGGTATTCCCTATCTCTCACAAACACTCTGGGACTCTCTGGGATTCTATCAAAAACACTCTGGTATTCCCTATCTCTCACAAACACTCTGGGATTTCCTATCTCTCACAAACACTCTGGGATTCCCTATCTCTCACACACACTCTGGGATTCCCTATCTCTCTCACACACACTCTGGGATTCCCTATCACACTCACACACTCTGGGATTCCCCCTCTCACACACACACTCTGGGATTCCCTCTCTCTTACACACACTCTGGGATTGCCTATCTCTCTCACTCGTGCTGGGATTCCCTATCACTCACACACACTCTGGGATTCCCTCTCTCTCACACACACACTGGGATTCCCTATCTCTCACAGACACTCTGGGATTCCCTATCTCTCACACACACACTGGGATTCCCTATCTCTCACACACTCGGCGATTCCATCTCTCTCACACACTCTGGGATTCCCTATCTCTAACACACACTTTGGGATTCCCTATCTCTCACACACACTCTGGGATTCCTCTCACTCACGCACACTCTGGGATTCCCTATCTCTCACACACACTCTGGGATTTACTAATCTCTCACACACACTCTGGGATTCCCTATCTCCCACACACACTCTGGGATTCCCTATCTCTCACACACACTCTGGGATTCTCTATCTCTCACACACACTCTGGGATACTCGATCTCTCACACACACTCTGGGATTCCCACTCTCACACACACTCTGGGATTGTCTGCGATTCCCACACACACACTCTGGGATTCCCTATCTCCCACACTCACTCTGGGATTCCCTATCTCACACAAACTCTGGGATTCCCTATCTCGCACACACACTGGGATTCCCTATCTCTCACACACACTCTGGGATTTCCTATCTCTCACACACTCTGGTATTCCCTATCACTCACACTCTCTGGAATTCCCTATCTCTCACACACACTCTGGGATTCCCTATCGCTGACACACACTGGTATTCCCTATCTCTCACACACACTCTGGTATTCCCTATCACTCGCACACACTCTGGTATTCCCTATATCTCGCACACACTCAGGGATTCCCTATCTCTCATACATACTCTGGGATTCTTTATCTTTCACACACACTCTGGGATTCCGTCTCTCTCACACACACTCTGGGATTCCCAATCTCTCTCACTCGTGCTGGCATTCTCTATCACTCTCACACACTCTGGGATTGTCAAGGATTCTATCACACACACTCTGGGATTCCCTATCTCTCTCACACACTCTGGGCTTCCCTATCTCTCACACACACTCTGGGATTCCCTATCTCTCACACACACTCTGGAATTCCCACCCTCACACACACTCTGGGGTTCCCTATCTGTCACTCACATTCTGGAATTCCCTATCTCTCACACACACTCAGGGATTCCCTATCTCTCACACACACTCTGGGATTCCGTATCTCTCTCACACACTCTGGGATTCCCTATCTCTCACACACACTCTGGGATTCCCTATCACACTCACACACTCTGGGATACCCTCTCTCTCACACACACTCTGGGATTCCGCATCTCTCACACACACTCTAGGATTCCCTATCTCTCACGCACACTCTAGAATTCCCTCTCACACACACACTCTGGGATTCCCTATCTCTCACACACACTGTGGGATTCCCTATCTCTCACACACACTCTGGGATTCCCACTCTCACACACACTCTGGGATTCCCTCTCTCACACACACTCTGGGATACCCAATCTCTCACACACACTCTGGGATTCCCTCTTTCTCACATGCTCTGGGATTCCCTATCTCTCACACACACTCTGAGATTCCCTAACTCTCACACACTCTGGGATTCCCTACCTCTCACACACACACTGGGCTTCCCACTCTCACACTCTCTGGGATTCCCTATCTCACAAACACTCTGGAATTCCCAATCTCTCACACACACTCTGGGACTCCCTCTCTCTCACACACACTCTGGAATTCCCGATCTCACACACACTCTGGGATTCCCTATCTCTCACACACACTCTGGGATTCCGTATCTCTCTCACACACTCTGGGATTCCCTATCTCTCACACACACTCTGGGATTCCCTATCACACTCACACACTCTGGGATACCCTCTCTCTCACACACACTCTGGGATTCCGCATCTCTCACACACACTCTGGGATTCCCTATCTCTCACGCACACTGTGGGATTCCCTATCTCTCACACACACTCTGGGATTCCCACTCTCACACACACTCTGGGTTTCCCTCTCTCACACACACTCTGGGATACCCAATCTCTCACACACACTCTGGGATTCCCTCTTTCTCACATGCTCTGGGATTCCCTATCTCTCACACACACTCTGAGATTCCCTAACTCTCACACACTCTGGGATTCCCTACCTCTCACACACACTCTGGGATTCCCTATCTCACAAACACTCTGGAATTCCCAATCTCTCACACACACTCTGGGACTCCCTCTCTCTCACACACACTCTGGAATTCCCGATATCTCACACACACTCTGGGATTCCCACTCTCACACACACTCTGGGATTCCCTCTCTCACACACACTCTGGGATACCCAATCTCTCACACACACTCTGGGATTCCCTCTTTCTCACATGCTCTGGGATTCCCTAACTCTCACACACTCTGGGATTCCCTACCTCTCACACACACTCTGGGATTCCCTATCTCACAAACACTCTGGGATTCCCAATCTCTCACACACACTCTGGGACTCCCTCTCTCTCACACACACTCTGGAATTCCCGATCTCACACACACTCTGGGATTCCCTATCTCTCACACACACTCTGGGATTCCCAATCTCTCACACACACTCTGGGATTCCCTATCTCACACACACTCTGAGATTCCCTAACTCTCACACACTCTGGGATTCCCTACCTCTCACACACACTCTGGGACTCCCTCTCTCTCACACACACTCTGGAATTCCCGATCTCACACACACTCTGGGATTCCCTATCTCTCACACACACTCTGGGATTCCCTATCTCTCACACACACTCTGGGATTCCCTCTCTCACACACACTCTGGTATTCCCTATCTCTCACAAACACTCTGGGACTCTCTGGGATTCTATCAAAAACACTCTGGTATTCCCTATCTCTCACAAACACTCTGGGATTTCCTATCTCTCACAAACACTCTGGGATTCCCTATCTCTCACAAACACTCTGGGATTCCCCCTCTCACACACACACTCTGGGATTCCCTCTCTCTTACACTCACTCTGGGATTGCCTATCTCTCTCACTCGTGCTGGGATTCCCTATCACTCACACACACTCTGGGATTCCCTCTCTCTCACACACACACTGGGATTCCCTATCTCTCACAGACACTCTGGGATTCCCTATCTCTCACACACACACTGGGATTCCCTATCTCTCACACACTCGGCGATTCCATCTCTCTCACACACTCTGGGATTCCCTATCTCTAACACACACTTTGGGATTCCCTATCTCTCACACACACTCTGGGATTCCTCTCACTCACGCACACTCTGGGATTCCCTATCTCTCACACACACTCTGGGATTTACTAATCTCTCACACACACTCTGGGATTCCCTATCTCCCACACACACTCTGGGATTCCCTATCTCTCACACACACTCTGGGATTCTCTATCTCTCACACACACTCTGGGATACTCGATCTCTCACACACACTCTGGGATTCCCACTCTCACACACACTCTGGGATTGTCTGCGATTCCCACACACACACTCTGGGATTCCCTATCTCCCACACTCACTCTGGGATTCCCTATCTCACACAAACTCTGGGATTCCCTATCTCGCACACACACTGGGATTCCCTATCTCTCACACACACTCTGGGATTTCCTATCTCTCACACACTCTGGTATTCCCTATCACTCACACTCTCTGGAATTCCCTATCTCTCACACACACTCTGGGATTCCCTATCGCTGACACACACTGGTATTCCCTATCTCTCACACACACTCTGGTATTCCCTATCACTCGCACACACTCTGGTATTCCCTATATCTCGCACACACTCAGGGATTCCCTATCTCTCATACATACTCTGGGATTCTTTATCTTTCACACACACTCTGGGATTCCGTCTCTCTCACACACACTCTGGGATTCCCAATCTCTCTCACTCGTGCTGGCATTCTCTATCACTCTCACACACTCTGGGATTGTCAAGGATTCTATCACACACACTCTGGGATTCCCTATCTCTCTCACACACTCTGGGCTTCCCTATCTCTCACACACACTCTGGGATTCCCTATCTCTCACACACACTCTGGAATTCCCACCCTCACACACACTCTGGGGTTCCCTATCTGTCACTCACATTCTGAAATTCCCTATCTCTCACAAACACTCTGGGATTCCCTATCTCTCACAAACACTCTGGGATTCCCCCTCTCACACACACACTCTGGGATTCCCTCTCTCTTACACTCACTCTGGGATTGCCTATCTCTCTCACTCGTGCTGGGATTCCCTATCACTCACACACACTCTGGGATTCCCTCTCTCTCACACACACACTGGGATTCCCTATCTCTCACAGACACTCTGGGATTCCCTATCTCTCACACACACACTGGGATTCCCTATCTCTCACACACTCGGCGATTCCATCTCTCTCACACACTCTGGGATTCCCTATCTCTAACACACACTTTGGGATTCCCTATCTCTCACACACACTCTGGGATTCCTCTCACTCACGCACACTCTGGGATTCCCTATCTCTCACACACACTCTGGGATTTACTAATCTCTCACACACACTCTGGGATTCCCTATCTCCCACACACACTCTGGGATTCCCTATCTCTCACACACACTCTGGGATTCTCTATCTCTCACACACACTCTGGGATACTCGATCTCTCACACACACTCTGGGATTCCCACTCTCACACACACTCTGGGATTGTCTGCGATTCCCACACACACACTCTGGGATTCCCTATCTCCCACACTCACTCTGGGATTCCCTATCTCACACAAACTCTGGGATTCCCTATCTCGCACACACACTGGGATTCCCTATCTCTCACACACACTCTGGGATTTCCTATCTCTCACACACTCTGGTATTCCCTATCACTCACACTCTCTGGAATTCCCTATCTCTCACACACACTCTGGGATTCCCTATCGCTGACACACACTGGTATTCCCTATCTCTCACACACACTCTGGTATTCCCTATCACTCGCACACACTCTGGTATTCCCTATATCTCGCACACACTCAGGGATTCCCTATCTCTCATACATACTCTGGGATTCTTTATCTTTCACACACACTCTGGGATTCCGTCTCTCTCACACACACTCTGGGATTCCCAATCTCTCTCACTCGTGCTGGCATTCTCTATCACTCTCACACACTCTGGGATTGTCAAGGATTCTATCACACACACTCTGGGATTCCCTATCTCTCTCACACACTCTGGGCTTCCCTATCTCTCACACACACTCTGGGATTCCCTATCTCTCACACACACTCTGGAATTCCCACCCTCACACACACTCTGGGGTTCCCTATCTGTCACTCACATTCTGAAATTCCCTATCTCTCACACACACTCAGGGATTCCCTATCTCTCACACACACTCTGGGATTCCGTATCTCTCTCACACACTCTGGGATTCCCTATCTCTCACACACACTCTGGGATTCCCTATCACACTCACACACTCTGGGATACCCTCTCTCTCACACACACTCTGGGATTCCGCAACTCTCACACACACTCTGGGATTCCCTATCTCTCACGCACACTCTAGAATTCCCTCTCACACACACACTCTGGGATTCCCTATCTCTCACACACACTGTGGGATTCCCTATCTCTCACACACACTCTGGGATACCCAATCTCTCACACACACTCTGGGATTCTCTCTTTCTCACATGCTCTGGGATTCCCTATCTCTCACACACACTCTGAGATTCCCTAACTCTCACACACTCTGGGATTCCCTACCTCTCACACATACACTGGGCTTCCCACTCTCACACTCTCTGGGATTCCCTATCTCACAAACACTCTGGAATTCCCAATCTCTCACACACACTCTGGGACTCCCTCTCTCTCACACACACTCTGGAATTCCCGATCTCACACACACTCTGGGATTCCCTATCTCTCACACACACTCTGGGATTCCCTCTCTCTCACACACACTCTGGGATTCCCTCTCTCACACACACTCTGGTATTCCCTATCTCTCACAAACACTCTGGGACTCTCTGGGATTCTATCAAAAACACTCTGGTATTCCCTATCTCTCACAAACACTCTGGGATTTCCTATCTCTCACAAACACTCTGGGATTCCCTATCTCTCACAAACACTCTGGGATTCCCCCTCTCACACACACACTCTGGGATTCCCTCTCTCTTACACACACTCTGGGATTGCCTATCTCTCTCACTCGTGCTGGGATTCCCTATCACTCTCACACACTCTGGGATTCCCTCTCTCTCACACACACACTGGGATTCCCTATCTCTCACACACTCGGCGATTCCATATCTCTCACACACTCAGGGATTCCCTATCTCTAACACACACTTTGGGATTCCCTCTCTCTCATACACACTCTGGGATTCCCTATCTCTCTCACACACTCTGGGATTCCTCATCTCTCACACACTCTCTGGGATTCCCTATCTCTCACACACACTCTGGGATTACATCTCTCACACACACTATGGAATTCCACATCTCTCGCACACACTCTGGGATTCCCTATCACTCTCACACAGACTCTGGGATTCTCTATCTCTCACACACACTCTGGGATTCCCTATCTCTCTCACACACACTCTGGGATTCCCTCTCTCACACAAACTCTGGGATTTCCTATCTAACACACACACTGGGATTCCCTATCTCTCACACACACTCTGGGATTCCGTCTCCCACACACACTCTGGGATTCCCTATCTCTCTCACACACACTCTGGGATTCCCTCTCTCACACAAACTCTGGGATTTCCTATCTAACACACACACTGGGATTCCCTACCTCTCACACACACTCTGGGACTCCCTCTCTCTCACACACACTCTGGAATTCCCGATCTCACACACACTCTGGGATTCCCTATCTCTCACACACACTCTGGGATTCCCTATCTCTCACACACACTCTGGGATTCCCTCTCTCACACACACTCTGGTATTCCCTATCTCTCACAAACACTCTGGGACTCTCTGGGATTCTATCAAAAACACTCTGGTATTCCCTATCTCTCACAAACACTCTGGGATTTCCTATCTCTCACAAACACTCTGGGATTCCCTATCTCTCACAAACACTCTGGGATTCCCCCTCTCACACACACACTCTGGGATTCCCTCTCTCTTACACACACTCTGGGATTGCCTATCTCTCTCACTCGTGCTGGGATTCCCTATCACTCACACACACTCTGGGATTCCGTCTCTCTCACACACACACTGGGATTCCCTATCTCTCACAGACACTCTGGGATTCCCTATCTCTCACACACACACTGGGATTCCCTATCTCTCACACACTCGGCGATTCCATCTCTCTCACACACTCTGGGATTCCCTATCTCTAACACACACTTTGGGATTCCCTATCTCTCACACACACTCTGGGATTCCTCTCACTCACGCACACTCTGGGATTCCCTATCTCTCACACACACTCTGGGATTTACTAATCTCTCACACACACTCTGGGATTCCCTATCTCCCACACACACTCTGGGATTCCCTATCTCTCACACACACTCTGGGATTCTCTATCTCTCACACACACTCTGGGATACTCGATCTCTCACACACACTCTGGGATTCCCACTCTCACACACACTCTGGGATTGTCTGCGATTCCCACACACACACTCTGGGATTCCCTATCTCCCACACTCACTCTGGGATTCCCTATCTCACACAAACTCTGGGATTCCCTATCTCGCACACACACTGGGATTCCCTATCTCTCACACACACTCTGGGATTTCCTATCTCTCACACACTCTGGTATTCCCTATCACTCACACTCTCTGGAATTCCCTATCTCTCACACACACTCTGGGATTCCCTATCGCTGACACACACTGGTATTCCCTATCTCTCACACACACTCTGGTATTCCCTATCACTCGCACACACTCTGGTATTCCCTATATCTCGCACACACTCAGGGATTCCCTATCTCTCATACATACTCTGGGATTCTTTATCTTTCACACACACTCTGGGATTCCGTCTCTCTCACACACACTCTGGGATTCCCAATCTCTCTCACTCGTGCTGGCATTCTCTATCACTCTCACACACTCTGGGATTGTCAAGGATTCTATCACACACACTCTGGGATTCCCTATCTCTCTCACACACTCTGGGCTTCCCTATCTCTCACACACACTCTGGGATTCCCTATCTCTCACACACACTCTGGAATTCCCACCCTCACACACACTCTGGGATTCCCTCTCTCTCACACACACTCTGGGATTCCGCATCTCTCACACACACTCTAGGATTCCCTATCTCTCACGCACACTCTAGAATTCCCTCTCACACACACACTCTGGGATTCCCTATCTCTCACACACACTGTGGGATTCCCTATCTCTCACACACACTCTGGGATTCCCACTCTCACACACACTCTGGGATTCCCTCTCTCACACACACTCTGGGATACCCAATCTCTCACACACACTCTGGGATTCCCTCTTTCTCACATGCTCTGGGATTCCCTATCTCTCACACACACTCTGAGATTCCCTAACTCTCACACACTCTGGGATTCCCTACCTCTCACACACACACTGGGCTTCCCACTCTCACACTCTCTGGGATTCCCTATCTCACAAACACTCTGGAATTCCCAATCTCTCACACACACTCTGGGACTCCCTCTCTCTCACACACACTCTGGAATTCCCGATCTCACACACACTCTGGGATTCCCTATCTCTCACACACACTCTGGGATTCCCTCTCTCTCACACACACTCTGGGATTCCCTCTCTCACACACACTCTGGTATTCCCTATCTCTCACAAACACTCTGGGACTCTCTGGGATTCTATCAAAAACACTCTGGTATTCCCTATCTCTCACAAACACTCTGGGATTTCCTATCTCTCACAAACACTCTGGGATTCCCTATCTCTCACAAACACTCTGGGATTCCCCCTCTCACACACACACTCTGGGATTCCCTCTCTCTTACACACACTCTGGGATTGCCTATCTCTCTCACTCGTGCTGGGATTCCCTATCTCTCACACACTCGGCGATTCCATATCTCTCACACACTCAGGAATTCCCTATCTCTAACACACACTTTGGGATTCCCTATCTCTCACACACACTCTGGGATTCCTCTCACTCACGCACACTCTGGGATTCCCTATCACTCACACACACTCTGGGATTTACTAATCTCTCACACACACTCTGGGATTCCCTATCTCCCACACACACTCTGGGATACTCGATCTCTCACACACACTCTGGGATTCCCACTCTCACACACACTCTGGGATTGTCTGCGATTACCACACACACACTCTGGGATTCCCTATCTCCCACACTCACTCTGGGATTCCCTATCTCACACAAACTCTGGGATTCCCTATCACACACACACACTCTGGGATACCGTCTCTCTCACACACACTCTGGGATTCCGCGTCTCTCACACACACTCTGGGATTCCCTATCTCTCACACACACTCTAGAATTCCCTCTCACACACACACTCTGGGATTCCCTATCTCTCACACTCACTCTGGGATTCCCTATCTCTCACACACACTCTGGAATTCCCTCTCACAAACACACTCTGGGATTCCCTCTCTCTCATACACACTCTGGGATTCCCTATCTCTCTCACACACTCTGGGATTCCTCATCTCTCACACACACTCTGGGATTCCCTATCTCTCACACACACTCTGGGATTACATCTCTCACACACACTATGGAATTCCACATCTCTCGCACACACTCTGGGATTCCCTATCTCTCTCACACAGACTCTGGGATTCTCTATCTCTCACACACACTCTGGGATTCCCTATCTCTCTCACACACACTCTGGGATTCCCTCTCTCACACAAACTCTGGGATTTCCTATCTAACACACACACTGGGATTCCCTATCTCTCACACACACTCTGGGATTCCGTCTCCCACACACACTCTGGGATTCCCTATCTCTCACACACACTCTGGGATTCCCTCTCTCACACACACGCTGGGATTCCCTGTGTCTCACACACACTCTGGGATTCCCTATCTCTCACACACTCTGGTATTCCCTATCACTCACACACACTCTGGGATTCCCTGTCTCTCACACACACTCTGGGATTCCCTATCTCTCACAAATTCTGGTATTCCCTATCTCTCACACAATCTCTGGGACACTCTGGGATTCTATCACACACACTCTGGGATTCCCTCTCTCACACACACTCTGGTATTCCCTATCTCTCGCACACACTCTGGTATTCCCTATCTCTCGCACACACTCTGGGATTCCCTATCTCTCACACACACTCTGGGATTCTCACTCTCACACACACTCTGCGATTCACTCTCTCACACACACTCTGGGATTCCCAATCTCTCACACACACTCAGGGATTCCCACTCTCTCACACACATTTTGGGATTCCGTATCTCTCACACACACCCTGGGATTCCCTATCTCTCACACACACTCTGGGATTCACTATCGCTGACACATTCTGGGATTTCCTATCTCACACACACTCTGCGATTCCCTCTCTAACACACACTCTGGGATTCCCAATCTCTCACACACACTCTGGGATTCCCTATCTCTCACACACACTCTGGGATGCCCTATCTCTCACACACTCGGCTATTCCATATCTCTCACACACTCTGGGATTCTCTATCTCTAACACACACTTTGGGATTCCCTATCTCTCACACACACTCCGGGATTCCCTATCTCTCATACACACTCAGGAATTTAGTAATCTCTCACACACACTCTGGGATTCCCTATCACCCACATACACTCTGGGATTCCCTCTCTCACACACACTCTGGGATTCCCACTCTCATACACACTCTGGGATTCACTATCTCTCACACACACTCTGGGACTATCTGGGATTCCCTATCTCTCACACACACTCTGGGATTCCCTATCTCTCACACACTCTGGAATTCTCTGGGATTCTCTCACACACACTCTGGGATTCCCTATCTCTCACACACACTCTGGAATTTCCTATCTCTCACACACTCTGGTATTCCCTATCACTCACACACACTCTGGGATTCCCTATCTCTCACACACACTCTGGGATTCCCTATCTCTCACACACACTCTGGGATTCTCTATCTCTCATACACTCTGTTATTCCCTATCTCTCACACTCACTCTGGGACTCTCTGGGATTCTATCACACACTCTCTGGGAATCCCTCTCACACACACACTCTGGTTTTCCCTATCTCTCGCAAACACTCTGCTTTTCCCTATCTCTCGCACACACTCTGGGATTCACTATCTCTCTCACACACACTATGGGATTCCCTATCTCTCGCACTCTCTGGGATTCCCTATCTCTCACACACACACTCTGGGATTCCCTATCTCTCACACACACTCTGGGATTCCCTATCTCTCACACACACTCTGGGATTCCCACTCACACACACACTCTGGGATTCCCTCTCTCACACACACTCTGGGATACCCAATCTCTCACACACACTCTGGGATTCCCTCTTTCTCACATACACTCTGGGATTCACTATCTCTCACACACACTCTGGGATTCCCTAACTCTCACACACTCTGGGATTCCCTACCTCTCACACACACACTGGGCTTCCCACTCTCACACACACTCTGGGATTCCCTATCTCACAAACACTCTGGGATTCCCAATCTCTCACACACACTCTGGGATTCCCTCTCCCTCACACACACTCTGGAATTCCCGATCTCACACACACTCTGGGATTCCCTATCTTTCACACACACTCTGGGACTCTCTGGGATTCTATCAAAAACACTCTGGTATTCCCTATCTCTCACAAACACTCTGGGATTCCCTATCTCTCACAAACACTCTGGGATTCCCTATCTCTCACAAACACTCTGGGATTCCCTCTCTCTCACACACACTCTGCGATTTCCTCTCTCTTACACACACTCTGGGATTCCCTATCTCTCTCACTCGTACTGGGATTCCCTATCTCTCACACACTCTGGGATTCCCTATCTCTCACACACACTCTGGGAATCCCTACCTCTCACACACACTCTGGGATTCCCACCCTCACACACACTCTGGGATTCCCTATCTCTCACACACACTCTGGAATTCGCTAACTCAGACACACTCTGGGATTCCCTATCTCTCACACACACGCTGGGATTCCCTCTCTCTCACACACACTCTGGGATTCCCTCTCTCTCACACACACTCTGGTATTCCCTATCTCTCACACACACTCTGGTATTCCCTATCTCTCACAAACACTCTGGGACTCTCTGGGATTCTATCAAAAACACTCTGGTATTCCCTATCTCTCACAAACACTCTGGGATTCCCTAACTCTCACAAACATTCTGGGACTCCCTCTCTGTCACACACACTCTGGGATTCCCTCTCTCTTACACACACTCTGGGATTCCCTAACTCTCTCACTCGTGCTGGGATTCCCTATCTCTCACACACACTCTGGGATTTCCACCCTCACACACACTCTGGGATTCCCTATCTCTCACACACAAGCTGGGATTCCGTATCTCTCTCACACACTCTGGGATTCCCTATCTCTCACACACACTCTCGGATACCCTATCTCTCACACACACTCTGGGATTCCCTATCTCTCACACACACTCTGGGATACCCTCACTCTCACACACACTCTGGGATTCCGCATCTCTCACACGCACTCTAGGATTCCCTATCTCACACACACATTCTAGAATTCCCTCTCACACACACACTCTGGGATTCCCTATCTCTCACACTCACTCTGGGATTCCCTATCTCTCACACACACTCTGGGATACCCTCACTCTCACACACACTCTGGGATTCCGCATCTTTCACATACACTCTGGGATTCCCTATCTCTCTCACACACTCTGGGCTTCCCTATCTCTCACACACACTCTGGGATTCCCTATCTCTCACACACACTCTGGAATTCCCACCCTCACACACACTCTGGGGTTCCCTATCTGTCACTCACATTCTGGAATTCCCTATCTCTCACACACACTCTGGGATTCCCTATCTCTCACACACACTCTGGGATACCCTCTCTCTCACACACACTCTGGGATTCCGCATCTCTCACACACACTCTGGGATACCCTATCTCTCACACAGACTCTAGAATTCCCTCTCACACACACACTCTGGGATTCCCTATCTCTCACACACACTGTGGGATTCCCTATCTCTCACACACACTCTGGAATTCTCTCTCACAAACACACTCTGGAAATCCCTCTCTCTCACACACACTCTGGGATTCCGCATCTCTCACACACACTTTTGGATTCCCTATCTCGCTCACACAATCTGGGATTCCTCATCTCTCACACACACTCTGGAATTCCCTGTCTCTCTCTCTCACTCTGGGATTCCCTATCTCTCACACACACTCTGGGATTCCATATCTCACACACACTATGGAATTCCACGTCTCTCAAACACACTCTGGGATTCCCTATCTCTCTCACACACACTCTGGGATTCCCTATCTCTCACACACACTCTGGGATTTCCTTTCTCTCACACACTCTGGTATTCCCTATCACTCACACTCTCTGGAATTCCCTACCTCTCACACACACTCTGGGATTCCCTATCTCTCACACACACTCTGGGATTCTCTATCTCTCACACACTCTGGGATTCCCTATCTCTCACACACACTCTGGGATTCCCTATCACACTCACACACTCTGGGATACCCTCTCTCTCACACACACTCTGGGATTCCGCATCTCTCACACACACTCTGGGATTCCCTATCTCTCACGCACACTGTGGGATTCCCTATCTCTCACACACACTCTGGGATTCCCACTCTCACACACACTCTGGGTTTCCCTCTCTCACACACACTCTGGGATACCCAATCTCTCACACACACTCTGGGATTCCCTCTTTCTCACATGCTCTGGGATTCCCTATCTCTCACACACACTCTGAGATTCCCTAACTCTCACACACTCTGGGATTCCCTACCTCTCACACACACTCTGGGATTCCCTATCTCACAAACACTCTGGAATTCCCAATCTCTCACACACACTCTGGGACTCCCTCTCTCTCACACACACTCTGGAATTCCCGATATCTCACACACACTCTGGGATTCCCACTCTCACACACACTCTGGGATTCCCTCTCTCACACACACTCTGGGATACCCAATCTCTCACACACACTCTGGGATTCCCTCTTTCTCACATGCTCTGGGATTCCCTATCTCTCACACACACTCTGAGATTCCCTAACTCTCACACACTCTGGGCTTCCCACTCTCACACACACTCTGGGATTCCCTATCTCACAAACACTCTGGAATTCCCAATCTCTCACACACACTCTGGGACTCCCTCTCTCTCACACACACTCTGGAATTCCCGATCTCACACACACTCTGGGATTCCCTATCTCTCACACACACTCTGGGATTCCCTCTCTCTCACACACACTCTGGGATTCCCTCTCTCACACACACTCTGGTATTCCCTATCTCTCACAAACACTCTGGGACTCTCTGGGATTCTATCAAAAACACTCTGGTATTCCCTATCTCTCACAAACACTCTGGGATTTCCTATCTCTCACAAACACTCGGGGATTCCCTATCTCTCACAAACACTCTGGGATTCCCCCTCTCACACACACACTCTGCGATTCCCTCTCTAACACACACTCTGGGATTCCCAATCTCTCACACACACTCTGGGATTCCCTATCTCTCACACACACTCTGGGATTCCCTATCTCTCACACACTCGGCTATTCCATATCTCTCACACACTCTGGGATTCTCTATCTCTAACACACACTTTGGGATTCCCTATCTCTCACACATACTCCGGGATTCCCTATCTCTCATACACACTCAGGAATTTAGTAATCTCTCACACACACTCTGGGATTCCCTATCACCCACACACACTCTGGGATTCCCTCTGTCACACACACTCTGGGATTCCGTATCTCACTCACACACTCTGGGATTCCCTATCTCTCACACACACTCTGGGATTCCCTATCACACTCACACA
Organism: Chiloscyllium plagiosum; assembly: GCF_037043375.1. Classification (NCBI taxonomy): domain Eukaryota; kingdom Metazoa; phylum Chordata; class Chondrichthyes; order Orectolobiformes; family Hemiscylliidae; genus Chiloscyllium; species Chiloscyllium plagiosum. The sequence goes on along the minus strand of NW_028270192.1, from coordinate 6,614,805 downwards.
CTCTGGGATACCCCCTCTCTCACACACACTCTGGGAATCCGCATCTCTCACACACACTCTGGGATTCCCTATCTCTCACACACACTCTAGAATTCCCTCTCACACACACACTCTGGAATTCCCTATCTCTCACACACACTGTGGGATTCCCTATCTCTCACACACACTCTGGGATTCCCACTCTCACACACACTCTGGGATTCCCTATCTCTCTCACACACACTCTGGGATACCCAATCTCTCACACACACTCTGGGATTCCCTCTTTCTCACATGCTCTGGGATTCCCTATCTCTCACACACACTCTGAGATTCCCTAACTCTCACACACTCTGGGATTCCCTACCTCTAACACACACTCTGGGACTCCCTCTCTCTCACACACACTCTGGAATTCCCGATCTCACACACACTCTGGGATTCCCTATCTCTCACACACACTCTGGGATTCCCTATCTCTCACAAACACTCTGGGACTCTCTGGGATTCTATCAAAAACACTCTGGTATTCCCTATCTCTCACAAACACTCTGGGATTTCCTATCTCTCACAAACACTCTGGGATTCCCTATCTCTCACAAACACTCTGGGATTCCCCCTCTCACACACACACTCTGGGATTCCCTCTCTCTTACACACACTCTGGGATTGCCTATCTCTCTCACTCGTGCTGGGATTCCCTATCACTCACACACACTCTGGGATTCCCTCTCTCTCACACACACACTGGGATTCCCTATCTCTCACAGACACTCTGGGATTCCCTATCTCTCACACACACACTGGGATTCCCTATCTCTCACACAGTCGGCGATTCCATCTCTCTCACACACTCTGGGATTCCCTATCTCTAACACACACTTTGGGATTCCCTATCTCTCACACACACTCTGGGATTCCTCTCACTCACGCACACTCTGGGATTCCCTATCTCTCACACACACTCTGGGATTTACTAATCTCTCACACACACTCTGGGATTCCCTATCACCCACACACACTCTGGGATTCCCTATCTCTCACACATACTCTGGGATTCTCTATCTCTCACACACACTCTGGGATACTCGATCTCTCACACACACTCTGGGATTCCCACTCTCACACACACTCTGGGATTGTCTGCGATTCCCACACACACACTCTGGGATTCCCTATCTCCCACACTCACTCTGGGATTCCCTATCTCACACAAACTCTGGGATTCCCTATCTCGCACACACACTGGGATTCCCTATCTCTCACACACACTCTGGGATTTCCTATCTCTCACACACTCTGGTATTCCCTATCACTCACACTCTCTGGAATTCCCTATCTCTCACACACACTCTGGGATTCCCTATCGCTGACACACACTGGTATTCCCTATCTCTCACACACACTCTGGTATTCCCTATCACTCGCACACACTCTGGTATTCCCTATATCTCGCACACACTCAGGGATTCCCTATCTCTCATACATACTCTGGGATTCTTTATCTTTCACACACACTCTGGGATTCCGTCTCTCTCACACACACTCTGGGATTCCCTATCTCTCTCACTCGTGCTGGCATTCTCTATCACTCTCACACACTCTGGGATTGTCAAGGATTCTATCACACACACTCTGGGATTCCCTATCTCTCTCACACACTCTGGGCTTCCCTATCTCTCACACACACTCTGGGATTCCCTATCTCTCACACACACTCTGGAATTCCCACCCTCACACACACTCTGGGGTTCCCTATCTGTCACTCACATTCTGGAATTCCCTATCTCTCACACACACTCAGGGATTCCCTATCTCTCACACACACTCTGGGATTCCGTATCTCTCTCACACACTCTGGGATTCCCTATCTCTCACACATACTCTGGGATTCCCTATCACACTCACACACTCTGGGATACCCTCTCTCTCACACACACTCTGGGATTCCGCATCTCTCACACACACTCTGGGATTCCCTATCTCTCACGCACACTCTAGAATTCCCTCTCACACACACACTCTGGGATTCCCTATCTCTCACACACACTGTGGGATTCCCTATCTCTCACACACACTCTGGGATTCCCACTCTCACACACACTCTGGGAGTCCCTCTCTCACACACACTCTGGGATACCCAATCTCTCACACACACTCTGGGATTCCCTCTTTCTCACATGCTCTGGGATTCCCTATCTCTCACACACACTCTGAGATTCCCTAACTCTCACACACTCTGGGATTCCCTACCTCTAACACACACACTGGGCTTCCCACTCTCACACTCTCTGGGATTCCCTATCTCACAAACACTCTGGAATTCCCAATCTCTCACACACACTCTGGGACTCCCTCTCTCTCACACACACTCTGGAATTCCCGATCTCACACACACTCTGGGATTCCCTATCTCTCACACACACTCTGGGATTCCCTCTCTCTCACACACAGTCTGGGATTCCCTCTCTCACACACACTCTGGTATTCCCTATCTCTCACAAACACTCTGGGACTCTCTGGGATTCTATCAAAAACACTCTGGTATTCCCTATCTCTCACAAACACTCTGGGATTTCCTATCTCTCACAAACACTCTGGGATTCCCTATCTCTCACAAACACTCTGGGATTCCCCCTCTCACACACACACTCTGGGATTCCCTCTCTCTTACACACACTCTGGGATTGCCTATCTCTCTCACTCGTGCTGCGATTCCCTATCACTCTCACACACTCTGGGATTCCCTCTCTCTCACACACACACTGCGATTCCCTATCTCTCTCACACACTCAGGGATTCCCTATCTCTAACACACACTTTGGGATTCCCTATCTCTCACACACACTCTGGGATTCCTCTCACTCACGCACACTCTGGGATTCCCTATCACTCACACACACTCTGGGATTTACTAATCTCTCACACACACTCTGGGATTCCCTATCTCCCACACACACTCTGGGATACTCGATCTCTCACACACACTCTGGGATTCCCACTCTCATACACACTCTGCGATTGTCTGCGATTACCACACACACACTCTGGGATTCCCTATCTCCCACACTCACTCTGGGATTCCCTATCTCACACAAACTCTGGGATTCCCTATCACACACACACACTCTGGAATACCGTCTCTCTCACACACACTCTGGGATTCCGCGTCTCTCACACACACTCTGGGATTCCCTATCTCTCACACACACTCTAGAATTCCCTCTCACAAACACACTCTGGGATTCCCTCTCTCTCATACACACTCTGGGATTCCCTATCTCTCTCACACACTCTGGGATTCCTCATCTCTCACACACACTCTGGGATTCCCTATCTCTCACACACACTCTGGGATTACATCTCTCACACACACTATGGAATTCCACATCTCTCGCACACACTCTGGGATTCCCTATCTCTCTCACACAGACTCTGGGATTCTCTATCTCTCACACACACTCTGGGATTCCCTATCTCTCTCACACACACTCTGGGATTCCCTCTCTCACACAAACTCTGGGATTTCCTATCTAACACACACACTGGGATTCCCTATCTCTCACACACACTCTGGGATTCCGTCTCCCACACACACTCTGGGATTCCCTATCTCTCACACACACTCTGGGATTCCCTCTCTCACACACACGCTGGGATTCCCTGTGTCTCACACACACTCTGGGATTCCCTATCTCTCACACACTCTGGTATTCCCTATCACTCACACACACTCTGGGATTCCCTGTCTCTCACACACACTCTGGGATTCCCTATCTCTCACACATTCTGGTATTCCCTATCTCTCACACAAACTCTGGGACACTCTGGGATTCTATCACACACACTCTGGGATTCCCTCTCTCACACACACTCTGGTATTCCCTATCTCTCGCACACACTCTGGTATTCCCTATCTCTCGCACACACTCTGGGATTCCCTATCTCTCACACACACTCTGGGATTCTCACTCTCACACACACTCTGCGATTCACACTCTCACACACACTCTGGGATTCCCAATCTCTCACACACACTCAGGGATTCCCACTCTCTCACACACATTTTGGGATTCCGTATCTCTCACACACACTCTGGGATTCCCTATCTCTCACACACACTCTGGGATTCACTATCGCTGACACATTCTGGGATTTCCTATCTCACACACACTCTGCGATTCCCTCTCTAACACACACTCTGGGATTCCCAATCTCTCACACACACTCTGGGATTCCCTATCTCTCACACACACTCTGGGATTCCCTATCTCTCACACACTCGGCTATTCCATATCTCTCACACACTCTGGGATTCTCTATCTCTAACACACACTTTGGGATTCCCTATCTCTCACACACACTCCGGGATTCCCTATCTCTCATACACACTCAGGAATTTAGTAATCTCTCACACACACTCTGGGATTCCCTATCACCCACACACACTCTGGGATTCCCTCTCTCACACACACTCTGGGATTCCCACTCTCATACACACTCTGGGATTCACTATCTCTCACACACACTCTGGGACTATCTGGGATTCCCTATCTCTCACACACACTCTGGGATTCCCTATCTCTCACACACTCTGGAATTCTCTGGGATTCTCTCACACACACTCTGGGATTCCCTATCTCTCACACACACTCTGGAATTTCCTATCTCTCACACACTCTGGTATTCCCTATCACTCACACACACTCTGGGATTCCCTATCTCTCACACACACTCTGGGATTCCCTATCTCTCACACACACTCTGGGATTCTCTATCTCTCATACACTCTATTATTCCCTATCTCTCACACTCACTCTGGGACTCTCTGGGATTCTATCACACACTCTCTGGGAATCCCTCTCACACACACACTCTGGTTTTCCCTATCTCTCGCAAACACTCTGCTTTTCCCTATCTCTCGCACACACTCTGGGATTCACTATCTCTCTCACACACACTATGGGATTCCCTATCTCTCGCACTCTCTGGGATTCCCTATCTCTCACACACACACTCTGGGATTCCCTATCTCTCACACACACTCTGGGATTCCCTATCTCTCACACACACTCTGGGATTCCCACTCACACACACACTCTGGGATTCCCTCTCTCACACACACTCTGGGATACCCAATCTCTCACACACACTCTGGGATTCCCTCTTTCTCACATACACTCTGGGATTCACTATCTCTCACACACACTCTGGGATTCCCTAACTCTCACACACTCTGGGATTCCCTACCTCTCACACACACACTGGGCTTCCCACTCTCACACACACTCTGGGATTCCCTATCTCACAAACACTCTGGGATTCCCAATCTCTCACACACACTCTGGGATTCCCTCTCTCTCACACACACTCTGGAATTCCCGATCTCACACACACTCTGGGATTCCCTCTCTCTCACACACACTCTGGAATTCCCGATCTCACACACACTCTGGTATACCCTATCTTTCACACACACTCTGGGACTCTCTGGGATTCTATCAAAAACACTCTGGTATTCCCTATCTCTCACAAACACTCTGGGATTCCCTATCTCTCACAAACACTCTGGGATTCCCTATCTCTCACAAACACTCTGGGATTCCCTCTCTCTCACACACACTCTGCGATTTCCTCTCTCTTACACACACTCTGGCATTCCCTATCTCTCTCACTCGTGCTGGGATTCCCTATCTCTCACACACTCTGGGATTCCCTATCTCTCACACACACTCTGGGAATCCCTACCTCTCACACACACTCTGGGATTCCCACCCTCACACACACTCTGGGATTCCCTATCTCTCACACACACTCTGGAATTCGCTAACTCAGACACACTCTGGGATTCCCTATCTCTCACACACACGCTGGGATTCCCTCTCTCTCACACACACTCTGGGATTCCCTCTCTCTCACACACACTCTGGTATTCCCTATCTCTCACACACACTCTGGTATTCCCTATCTCTCACAAACACTCTGGGACTCTCTGGGATTCTATCAAAAACACTCTGGTATTCCCTATCTCTCACAAACACTCTGGGATTCCCTAACTCTCACAAACATTCTGGGACTCCCTCTCTGTCACACACACTCTGGGATTCCCTCTCTCTTACACACACTCTGGGATTCCCTAACTCTCTCACTCGTGCTGGGATTCCCTATCTCTCACACACACTCTGGGATTTCCACCCTCACACACACTCTGGGATTCCCTATCTCTCACACACACTCTCGGATACCCTATCTCTCACACACACTCTGGGATTCCCTATCTCTCACACACACTCTGGGATACCCTCACTCTCACACACACTCTGGGATTCCGCATCTCTCACACGCACTCTAGGATTCCCTATCTCACACACACATTCTAGAATTCCCTCTCACACACACACTCTGGGATTCCCTATCTCTCACACTCACTCTGGGATTCCCTATCTCTCACACACACTCTGGGATTCCCTATCTCTCTCACACACTCTGGGCTTCCCTATCTCTCACACACACTCTGGGATTCCCTATCTCTCACACACACTCTGGAATTCCCACCCTCACACACTCTCTGGGGTTCCCTATCTGTCACTCACATTCTGGAATTCCCTATCTCTCACACACACTCTGGGATTCCCTATCACACTCACACACTCTGGGATACCCTCTCTCTCACACACACTCTGTGATTCCGCATCTCTCACACACACTCTGGGATTCCCTATCTCTCACACAGACTCTAGAATTCCCTCTCACACACACACTCTGGGATTCCCTATCTCTCACACACACTGTGGGATTCCCTATCTCTCACACACACTCTGGAATTCTCTCTCACAAACACACTCTGGAAATCCCTCTCTCTCACACACACTCTGGGATTCCGCATCTCTCACACACACTTTTGGATTCCCTATCTCGCTCACACAATCTGGGATTCCTCATCTCTCACACACACTCTGGAATTCCCTGTCTCTCTCTCTCACTCTGGGATTCCCTATCTCTCACACACACTCTGGGATTCCATATCTCACACACACTATGGAATTCCACGTCTCTCAAACACACTCTGGGATTCCCTATCTCTCTCACACACACTCTGGGATTCCCTATCTCTCACACACACTCTGGGATTTCCTTTCTCTCACACACTCTGGTATTCCCTATCACTCACACTCTCTGGAATTCCCTACCTCTCACACACACTCTGGGATTCCCTATCTCTCACACACACTCTGGGATTCTCTATCTCTCATACACTCTGGTATTCCCTATCTCTCACACACACTCTGGGACTCTCTGGGATTCTATCACACACACTCTGGGATTCCCTCTCTCTCACACACACACTGGGATTCCCTATCTCTCACACACACTCTGGGATTCCCTATCTCTCACACACACACTGGGATTCCCTATCTCTCACACACACTTTGGGATTCCCTATCTCTCACACACACTCTGGGTTTCCTCTCACTCACGCACACTCTGGGATTCCCTATCTCTCACACACACTCTGGGATTCCCTATCTCTCACACACACTCTGGGATTTACTAATCTCTCACACACACTCTGGGATTCCGTTTCTCCCACACACACTCTGGGATTCCCTATCTCTCACACACACTCTGGGATTCTCTATCTCTCACACACACTCTGGGATACTCGATCTCTCACACACACTTCTGGATTCCCTCTCTCACACACACTCTGGGATTGTCTGCGATTCCCACACACACACTCTGGGATTCCCTCTCTTACACACACTCTGGGATTCCGACTCTCACACACACTCTGGGATTCACTATCTCTCACACACACTCTGGGACTATCTGGGATTCCCTATCTCTCACGCACACTCTGGGATTCCCTATCTCTCACACACTCTGGAATTCTCTGAGATTCTCTCAGACACACTCTGGGATTCCCTATCTCTCACACACACTCTGGAATTTCCTATCTCTCACACACTCTGGTATTCCCTATCACTCACACACACTCTGGGATTCCCTATCTCTCACACACACTCTGTTATTCCCTATCTCTCACACACACACTCTGGGATTCTCTATCACTCACACACACTCTGGGATTCCCTCTCACACACACACTCTGGTTTTCCCTATCTCTCGGACACACTCTGCTTTTCCCTATCTCTCACACACACTCTGGGATTCCCTATCTCTCTCACACACACTATGGGATTCCCTATCTCTCGCACACTCTGCGATTCGCTATCTCTCACACACACACTCTGGGATTCCCTATCTCTCACACACACTCTGGGATTCCCACTCTCACACACACTCTGGGATTCCCTCTCTCACACACACGCTGGGATTCCCTATCACTCTCACACACTCTGGGATTCCCTCTTTCTCACACACACTCTGGGATTCCCTATCTCTCACACACACTCTGGGATTCCCTATCTCTCACACACTCGGCTATTCCATATCTCTCACACACTCTGGGATTCTCTATCTCTAACACACACTTTGGGATTCCCTATCTCTCACACACACTCCGGGATTCCCTATCTCTCATACACACTCAGGAATTTAGTAATCTCTCACACACACTCTGGGATTCCCTATCACCCACACACACTCTGGGATTCCCTCTCTCACACACACTCTGGGATTCCCACTCTCATACACACTCTGGGATTCACTATCTCTCACACACACTCTGGGACTATCTGGGATTCCCTATCTCTCACACACACTCTGGGATTCCCTATCTCTCACACACTCTGGAATTCTCTGGGATTCTCTCACACACACTCTGGGATTCCCTATCTCTCACACACACTCTGGAATTTCCTATCTCTCACACACTCTGGTATTCCCTATCACTCACACACACTCTGGGATTCCCTATCTCTCACACACACTCTGGGATTCCCTATCTCTCACACACACTCTGGGATTCTCTATCTCTCATACACTCTATTATTCCCTATCTCTCACACTCACTCTGGGACTCTCTGGGATTCTATCACACACTCTCTGGGAATCCCTCTCACACACACACTCTGGTTTTCCCTATCTCTCGCAAACACTCTGCTTTTCCCTATCTCTCGCACACACTCTGGGATTCACTATCTCTCTCACACACACTATGGGATTCCCTATCTCTCGCACTCTCTGGGATTCCCTATCTCTCACACACACACTCTGGGATTCCCTATCTCTCACACACACTCTGGGATTCCCTATCTCTCACACACACTCTGGGATTCCCACTCACACACACACTCTGGGATTCCCTCTCCCACACACACTCTGGGATACCCAATCTCTCACACACACTCTGGGATTCCCTCTTTCTCACATACACTCTGGGATTCACTATCTCTCACACACACTCTGGGATTCCCTAACTCTCACACACTCTGGGATTCCCTACCTCTCACACACACACTGGGCTTCCCACTCTCACACACACTCTGGGATTCCTTATCTCACAAACACTCTGGGATTCCCAATCTCTCACACACACTCTGGGATTCCCTCTCTCTCACACACACTCTGGAATTCCCGATCTCACACACACTCTGGGATTCCCTCTCTCTCACACACACTCTGGAATTCCCGATCTCACACACACTCTGGTATACCCTATCTTTCACACACACTCTGGGACTCTCTGGGATTCTATCAAAAACACTCTGGTATTCCCTATCTCTCACAAACACTCTGGGATTCCCTATCTCTCACAAACACTCTGGGATTCCCTATCTCTCACAAACACTCTGGGATTCCCTCTCTCTCACACACACTCTGCGATTTCCTCTCTCTTACACACACTCTGGGATTCCCTATCTCTCTCACTCGTGCTGGGATTCCCTATCTCTCACACACTCTGGGATTCCCTATCTCTCACACACACTCTAGGAATCCCTACCTCTCACACACACTCTGGGATTCCCACCCTCACACACACTCTGGGATTCCCTATCTCTCACACACACTCTGGAATTCGCTAACTCAGACACACTCTGGGATTCCCTATCTCTCACACACATGCTGGGATTCCCTCTCTCTCACACACACTCTGGGATTCCCTCTCTCTCACACACACTCTGGTATTCCCTATCTCTCACACACACTCTGGTATTCCCTATCTCTCACAAACACTCTGGGACTCTCTGGGATTCTATCAAAAACACTCTGGTATTCCCTATCTCTCACAAACACTCTGGGATTCCCTAACTCTCACAAACATTCTGGGACTCCCTGTCTGTCACACACACTCTGGGATTCCCTCTCTCTTACACACACTCTGGGATTCCCTAACTCTCTCACTCGTGCTGGGATTCCCTATCTCTCACACACACTCTGGGATTTCCACCCTCACACACACTCTGGGATTCCCTATCTCTCACACACAAGCTGGGATTCCGTATCTCTCTCACACACTCTGGGATTCCCTATCTCTCACACACACTCTCGGATACCCTATCTCTCACACACACTCTGGGATTCCCTATCTCTCACACACACTCTGGGATACCCTCACTCTCACACACACTCTGGGATTCCGCATCTCTCACACGCACTCTAGGATTCCCTATCTCACACACACATTCTAGAATTCCCTCTCACACACACACTCTGGGATTCCCTATCTCTCACACTCACTCTGGGATTCCCTATCTCTCACACACACTCTGGGATACCCTCACTCTCACACACACTCTGGGATTCCCTATCTCTCACACACACTCTGGGATACCCTCACTCTCACACACACTCTGGGATTCCGCATCTTTCACATACACTCTGGGATTCCCTATCTCTCTCACACACTCTGGGCTTCCCTATCTCTCACACACACTCTGGGATTCCCTATCTCTCACACACACTCTGGAATTCCCACCCTCACACACACTCTGGGGTTCCCTATCTGTCACTCACATTCTGGAATTCCCTATCTCTCACACACACTCTGGGATTCCCTATCACACTCACACACTCTGGGATACCCTCTCTCTCACACACACTCTGTGATTCCGCATCTCTCACACACACTCTGGGATTCCCTATCTCTCACACAGACTCTAGAATTCCCTCTCACACACACACTCTGGGATTCCCTATCTCTCACACACACTGTGGGATTCCCTATCTCTCACACACACTCTGGAATTCTCTCTCACAAACACACTCTGGAAATCCCTCTCTCTCACACACACTCTGGGATTCCGCATCTCTCACACACACTTTTGGATTCCCTATCTCGCTCACACAATCTGGGATTCCTCATCTCTCACACACACTCTGGAATTCCCTGTCTCTCTCTCTCACTCTGGGATTCCCTATCTCTCACACACACTCTGGGATTCCATATCTCACACACACTATGGAATTCCACGTCTCTCAAACACACTCTGGGATTCCCTATCTCTCTCACACACACTCTGGGATTCCCTATCTCTCACACACACTCTGGGATTTCCTTTCTCTCACACACTCTGGTATTCCCTATCACTCACACTCTCTGGAATTCCCTACCTCTCACACACACTCTGGGATTCCCTATCTCTCACACACACTCTGGGATTCTCTATCTCTCATACACTCTGGTATTCCCTATCTCTCACACACACTCTGGGACTCTCTGGGATTCTATCACACACACTCTGGGATTCCCTCTCTCTCACACACACACTGGGATTCCCTATCTCTCACACACACTCTGGGATTCCCTATCTCTCACACACACACTGGGATTCCCTATCTCTCACACACACTTTGGGATTCCCTATCTCTCACACACACTCTGGGTTTCCTCTCACTCACGCACACTCTGGGATTCCCTATCTCTCACACACACTCTGGGATTCCCTATCTCTCACACACACTCTGGGATTTACTAATCTCTCACACACACTCTGGGATTCCCTATCTCCCACACACACTCTGGGATTCCCTATCTCTCACACACACTCTGGGATTCTCTATCTCTCACACACACTCTGGGATACTCGATCTCTCACACACACTCTGGGATTCCCTCTCTCACACACACTCTGGGATTGTCTGCGATTCCCACACACACACTCTGGGATTCCCTCTCTTACACACACTCTGGGATTCCGACTCTCACACACACTCTGGGATTCACTATCTCTCACACACACTCTGGGACTATCTGGGATTCCCTATCTCTCACGCACACTCTGGGATTCCTTATCTCTCACACACTCTGGAATTCTCTGGGATTCTCTCAGACACACTCTGGGATTCCCTATCTCTCACACACACTCTGGAATTTCCTATCTCTCACACACTCTGGTATTCCCTATCACTCACACACACTCTGGGATTCCCTATCTCTCACACACACTCTGGGATTCCCTATCTCTCACACACACTCTGGGATTCTCTATCTCTCATACACTCTGTTATTCCCTATCTCTCACACACACACTCTGGGATTCTCTATCACTCACACACACTCTGGGATTCCCTCTCACACACACACTCTGGTTTTCCCTATCTCTCGGACACACTCTGCTTTTCCCTATCTCTCACACACACTCTGGGATTCCCTATCTCTCTCACACACACTATGGGATTCCCTATCTCTCGCACACTCTGCGATTCGCTATCTCTCACACACACACTCTGGGATTCCCTATCTCTCACACACACTCTGGGATTCCCACTCTCACACACACTCTGGGATTCCCTCTCTCACACACACGCTGGGATTCCCTATCACTCTCACACACTCTGGGATTCCCTATCTCTCACACACACTCTCGGATTCCCTATCTCTCACACACACTTTGGGATTCCCTCTCTCACACACACTCTGGGATTCCCTATCTCTCACACACACTCTTGGATACCCTCACTCTCACACACACTCTGGGATTCCACATCTCTCACACGCACTCTGGGATTCCCTATCTCTCACACACGCTCTAGAATTCCCTCTCACACACACACTCTGGGATTCCCTATCTCTCACACTCACTCTGGGATTCCCTATCTCTCACACACACTCTGGAATTCCCTCTCATAAACACACTCTGGGAATCCCTCTCTCTCACACACACTCTGGGATTCCGCATCTCTCACACACACTCTGGGATTCCCTATCTCTCACACACACTCTGGGATTCCCTATCGCTGACACACACTTGTATTCCCTATCTCTCACACACACTCTGGTATTCCATATCACTCACACACACTCTGGTATTCCCTATATCTCGCCCACACTCAGGTATTCCCTATCTCTCATACATACTCTGTGATTCTGTATCTCTCACACACACTCTGGGATTCCGTCTCTCTCACACACACTCTGGGATTCCCTATCTCTCACACACTCTGGGATTCCCTATCACTCTCACACACTCTGGGATTGTCTAGGATTCTATCACACACACTCTGGGATTCACTATCTCTCTCACACACTCTGGGATTCCCTATCTCTCACACACACTCTGGGATTCCCTATCTCTCACACACACTCTGGGATTCGCACCCTCACGCACACTCTGGGATTCCCTAACTGTCACTCACACTCTGGAATTACCTATCTCACACACAGTCAGGGATTCCCTATCTCTCACACACACTCTGGGATTCCGTATCTCTCTCACACACTCTGGGATTCCCTATCTCTCACACACACTCTGGGATTCCCTATCACTCACACACACCCTGGGATACCCTCTCTCTCACACACACTCTGGGATTCCGCATCTCTCACACACACTCTGGGATTCCCTATCTCTCACACACACTCTAGAATTTCCTCTCACACACACACTCTGGGATTCCCTATCTCTCACACTCACTCTGGGATTCCCTATCTCTCACACACACTCTGGAATTCCCTCTCGCAAACACACTCTGGGATTCCCTCTCTCTCATACACACTCTGGGATTCCCTATCTCTCACACACACTCTGGGATTCCTTATCTCTCACACACACTCTGGGATTCCATGTCTCACACACACTATGGAATTCCACATCTCTCGCACACACTGGGATTCCCTATCTCTCTCACACACACTCTGGGTTTCCCTCTCTCACACACACTCTGGGAATCCCTATCTCACACACACACTGGGATTCCCGATCTCTCACACACACGCTGGGATTCCCTGTGTCTCACACACACTCTGGGATTCCCTATCTCTCACACACTCTGGTATTCCCTATCACTCACACACACTCTGGGATACCCTCTCTCTCACACACACTCTGGGATTCCGCATCTCTCACACACACTCTGGGATTCCCTATCTCTCACATACTCTGGTATTCCCTATCACTCACACACACTCTGGGATACCCTCTCTCTCACACACACTCTGGGATTCCGCATCTCTCACGCACACTCTGGGATTCCCTAACTGTCACTCACACTCTGGAATTACCTATCTCACACACAGTCAGGGATTCCCTATCTCTCACACACACTCTGGGATTCCGTATCTCTCTCACACACTCTGGGTTTCCCTATCTCTCACACACACTCTGGGATTCCCTATCGCTGACACACACTTGTATTCCCTATCTCTCACACACACTCTGGTATTCCATATCACTCACACACACTCTGGTATTCCCTATATCTCGCCCACACTCAGGTATTCCCTATCTCTCATACATAGTCTGGGATTCTGTATCTCTCACACACACTCTGGGATTCCGTCTCTCTCACACACACTCTGGGATTCCCTATCTCTCTCACTCGTGCTGGGATTCCCTATCACTCTCACACACTCTGGGATTGTCTAGGATTCTATCACACACACTCTGGGATTCACTATCTCTCTCACACACTCTGGGATTCCCTATCTCTCACACACACTCTGGGATTCCCTATCTCTCACACACACTCTGGGATTCGCACCCTCACGCACACTCTGGGATTCCCTAACTGTCACTCACACTCTGGAATTACCTATCTCACACACAGTCAGGGATTCCCTATCTCTCACACACACTCTGGGATTCCGTATCTCTCTCACACACTCTGGGATTCCCTATCTCTCACACACACTCTGGGATTCCCTATCACTCACACACACCCTGGGATACCCTCTCTCTCACACACACTCTGGGATTCCGCATCTCTCACACACACTCTGGGATTCCCTATCTCTCACACACACTCTAGAATTTCCTCTCACACACACACTCTGGGATTCCCTATCTCTCACACTCACTCTGGGATTCCCTATCTCTCACACACACTCTGGAATTCCCTCTCGCAAACACACTCTGGGATTCCCTCTCTCTCATACACACTCTGGGATTCCCTATCTCTCACACACACTCTGGGATTCCTTATCTCTCACACACACTCTGGGATTCCATGTCTCACACACACTATGGAATTCCACATCTCTCGCACACACTGGGATTCCCTATCTCTCTCACACACACTCTGGGTTTCCCTCTCTCACACACACTCTGGGAATCCCTATCTCACACACACGCTGGGATTCCCGATCTCTCACACACACGCTGGGATTCCCTGTGTCTCACACACACTCTGGGATTCCCTATCTCTCACACACTCTGGTATTCCCTATCACTCACACACACTCTGGGATACCCTCTCTCTCACACACACTCTGGGATTCCGCATCTCTCACACACACTCTGGGATTCCCTATCTCTCACATACTCTGGTATTCCCTATTACTCACACACACTCTGGGATACCCTCTCTCTCACACACACTCTGGGATTCCGCATCTCTCACGCACACTCTGGGATTCCCTAACTGTCACTCACACTCTGGAATTACCTATCTCACACACAGTCAGGGATTCCCTATCTCTCACACACACTCTGGGATTCCGTATCTCTCTCACACACTCTGGGATTCCCTATCTCTCACACACACTCTGGGATTCCCTATCACTCACACACACCCTGGGATACCCTCTCTCTCACACACACTCTGGGATTCCGCATCTCTCACACACACTCTGGGATTCCCTATCTCTCACACACACTCTAGAATTTCCTCTCACACACACTCTGGGATTCCCTATCTCTCACACACACTCTGGAATTTCCTATCTCTCACACACTCTGGTATTCCCTATCACTCACACACACTCTGGGATTCCCTATCGCTCACACACACTGCGGGATTCCCTACCTCTCACACACACTCTGGGATTCTCTATCTCTCATACACTCTGTTATTCCCTATCTCTCACACACACTCTGGGACTCTCTGGGATTCTATCACACACACTCAGGGATTCCCTCTCTCTCACACACTCTGGTTTTCCCTATCTCTCTCACACACTCTGGGATTCCCTATCTCTCGCACACACTCTGGGATCCCCTATCTCTCTCACACACACTGTGGGATTCCATATCTCTCTCTCTTACTCTGGGATTCCTTATCTCTCACACACACTCTGGGATTCCCTCTCTCTCACACACACTATTGGATTCCCTATCTCTCGCACACTCTGGGATTCCCTATCTCTCACACACACTCTGGGATTCCCTATCTCTCTCACACACTCTGGGATTCCCACTCTCACACACACTCTGGGATTCGCTCTCTCACACACACTCTGGGTACCCAATCTCTCACACACTCTCTGGGATTCCCTCTTTCTCACACACTCTGGGATTCCCTATCTCTCATACACTCTGGGATTGTCTGCGATTCCCTCACACACACTCTGGGATTCCCTCTCTCACACACACTCTGGGATTCCCTATCTCTCTCACACACTCTGGGATTCCCTATCTCTCTCACACACTCTGGGATTCCCTATCTCTCGCACACACACTGGGAATCCCTGTCTCTCTCACACACACTGTGGGATTCCATATCTCTCTCTCTTACTCTGGGATTCCACATCTCTCACACACACTCTGGGATTCGCTATCTCTCTCACACACACTCTGGGATTCCCTCTCTCACACACACTCTGGGAATCCCTATCTCACACACACACTGGGATTCCCTATCTCTCACACACACTCTGGGATTCCGTCTCCCACACACACTCTGGGATTCCCTATCTCTCACACACACTCTGGGATTCCCTCTCTCACACACACGCTGGGATTCCTTGTGTCACACACACACTCTGGGATTCCCTATCTCTCACACACTCCGGTATTCCCTATCACTCACACACACTCTGGGATACCCTATCTCTCACACACACTCTGGGATTCCGCATCTCTCACACACAATCTGGGATTCCCTGTCTCTCACACACACTCTAGAATTCCCTCTCACTCTGGTATTCCCTATCTTTCGCACACACTCTGGGATTCCCTATCTCTCACACACACTCTGGGATTCCCACTCTCACACACACTCTGCGATTCCCTCTCTCATACACACTCTGGGATTCCCAATGTCTCACACACACTCTGGGATTCCCTCTCTCTCACATACACACTCTGGTATTCCCTAACTCTCACACACACTCAGGGATTCCCTATCTCTCACACACATTCTGGGATTCACTATCGCTGACACACATTCTGGGATTCCCTATCTCACACACACTCTGCGATTCCCTCTCTAACACACACTCTGGGATTCCCAATCTCTCACATACACTCTGGGATTCCCTCTCTCTCACATACTCTGGTAATCCCTATCTCTCTCCCACACTCTGGGATTCCCTATCTCTCACACACACACTGGGATTCCCTATCACTCACACACTCTGCAATTCCGTATCTCTCACACACTCTGGGATTCCCTATCTCTAACACACACTTTGGGATTCCCTATCTCTCACATACACTCTGGGATTCCATATCTCTCACACACACTCTGGGATTCCCTATCTCTCACTTACACTCTGGGACTCTCTGGAGTCTATCACAAACACTCTGGGATTCTCTCTCTCACACACACTCTGGGATTCCCTATCTCTCACAAACACTCTGGGAGTCTCTGGGATTCTATCACACACATTCTGGGAATCCCTCTCTCTCACACACTCTGGGATTCTCTATCTCTCACACACACCCTGGGATTTCCTATCTCTCACACACACTCTGGGATTCCCTCTCTCACACACACTCTGGTATTCCCTATCTCTCACTTACACTCTGGGCCTCTCTGGGATTCTATCACAAACACTCTGTGATTCCCTCTCTCACACACACTCTGGGATTCCCTATCTCTCACACACACTCTGGTATTCCCTATCTCTCACACACACTCTGGGATTCCCTATCTCTCTCACGCACTCTGGTATTCCCTATCTCTCACACACACTCTGGGATTCCCTATCTCTCACACACACCCTGGGATTCCGTATCTCTCACACACACTCTGGGATTCCGTCTCTCTCACACACACTCTGGGATTCGCTATCTCTCTCACTCGTGCTGGGATTCCCTATCACTCTCACACACTCTGGGATTGTCTAGGATTCCATCACACACACTCTGGGATTCCCTATCTCTCTCACACACACTCTGGGAATCCCTATCTCTCACACACACTCTGGGATTCCCACCCTCACACACACTCTGGGATTCCCTATCTCTCACACACACTCTGGAATTCCCTAACTCAGACACACTCAGGAATTCCCTATCTCTCACACACTCTGGGATTCCCTACCTCTCACACACACTCTTGGATACCCTCACTCTCACACACACTCTGGGATTCCGCATCTCTCACACGCACTCTAGAATTCCCTCTCACACACACACTCTGGGATTCCCTATCTCTCACACTCACTCTGGGATTCCCTATCTCTCACACACACTCTGGAATTCCCTCTCACAAATACACTCTGGGAATCCTCTCTCTCACACACACTCTGGGATTCCGCATCTCTCACACACACTCTGGGATTCCCTATCTTGCTCACACAATCTGGGATTCCTCATCTCTCACACACACTTTGGGATTCCCTGTCTCTCCCTCTCACTCTGGGATTCCCTATCTCTCACACACACTCTGGGATTCCATATCTCACACACACTATGGAATTCCACGTATCTCTCACACACTCTGGTATTCCCTATCTCTCTCACACACACTCTGGGATTCCCTATCTCACACACACTCTGGGATTCCCTATCTCACACACACTGGGATACCCTATCTCGCACACACACTCTGGAATTTCCTATCTCTCACACACTCTGGTATTCCCTATCACTCACACACACTCTGGGATTCCATATCTCTCTGACACACACTCTGGGATTCCCTATCTCACACACACACTGGGATTCGCTATCTCTCACACACACACTGGGATTTCCTATCTCTCACACACTCTGGTATTCCCTATCACTCACACACACTCTGGGATTCCCTATCTCTCACACACACTCTGGAATTCCCTATCTCTCACACACACTCTGGGATTCCTTATCTCTCACACATACTCTGGGATTCTCTATCTCTCATACACTCTGGTATTCCCTACCTCTCACACACACTCTGGGACTCTCTGGGATTCTATCACACACACTCTGGGATTCCCTCTCTCACACACACTCTGGTATTCCCTATCTCTCGCACACACTCTGGTATTCCCTATCTCTCGCACACACTCTGGGATTCCCTATCTCTCTCATACACTCTGGGATTCCCTATCTCTCTCACACACTCTGGGCTTCCTCATCTCTCACACACACTCTGGGATTCCCTATCTCTCACACACACTCTGGGAATCCATCTCTCACACACACAATGGAATTCCACATCTCTCGCACACACTCTGGGATTCCCGATCTCTCTCACACATACTTTGGTATTCCCTCTCTCACACACACTCTGGGATTCCCTATCTCACACACACACTGGGATTCCCTATCTCTCACACACACTCTGGGATTCCCTATCTCTCACACACACTCTGGGATTCCCTATCTCTCTCACGCACTCTGGTATTCCCTATCTCTCACACACACTCTGGGATTCCCTTTCTCTCACACACATTCTGGAATTCCCTAACTCAGACACACTCAGGGATTCCCTATCTCTCACACACTCTGGGATTCCCTACCTCTCACACACACTCTTGGATACCCTCACTCTCACACACACTCTGGGATTCCGCATCTCTCACACGCACTCTGGGATTCCCTATCTCTCACACACACTCTGGAATTCCCTCTCACAAACACACTCTGGGAATCCCTCCCTCTCACACACACTCTGGGATTCCGCATCTCTCACACACACTCTGGGATTCCCTATCTTGCTCACACAATCTGGGATTCCTCATCTCTCACACACACTTTGGGATTCCCTGTCTCTCTCTCTCTCACTCTGGGATTCCCTTTCTCTCACACATACTCTGGGATTCCATATCTCACACACACTATGGAATTCCACATCTCTCACACACACTCTGGGATTCCCTATCTCTCTCACACACACTCTGGGATTCCCTATCTCACACACACTGGGATACCCTATCTCTCACACACACTCTGGCATTTCCTATCTCTCACACACTCTGGTATTCCCTACCACTCACACATACTCTGGGATTCCATATCTCTCTGACACACACTCTGGGATTCCCTATCTCACACACACTCTGGGATTCCCTATCTCACACACACACTGGGATTCGCTATCTCTCACACACACACTGGGATTTCCTATCTCTCACACACTCTGGTATTCCCTTTCACTCACACACACTCTGGAATTCCCTATCTCTCACACACACTCTGGGATTCCCTATCTCTCACACACACTCTGGGATTCTCTATCTCTCATACACTCTGGTATTCCCTATCTCTCACACACACTCTGGGACTCTCTGGGATTCCATCACACACACTCTGGGATTCCCTCTCTCACACAAACTCTGGTATTCCCTATCTCTCGCACACACACTGGTATTCCTTATCACTCACACACACTCTGGGATTCCCTATCTCTCACACACACTATGGGATTCCGTATCTCTCGCACACTCTGGGATTCCCTATCTCTCACACACACTCTGGGATTCCCTATCTCTCACACAGACTCTGGAATTCACTATCGCTGACACACACACTGGGCATCCCACTCTCACACACACTCTGGGATTCCCTATCTCACAAACACTCTGGGAATCCCAATCTCTCACACACACTCTGGAATTCCCGATCTCACACACACTCTGGGATTCCATATCTCTCACACACACTCTGGGATTCCCTATCTCTCACTTACACTCTGGGACTCTCTGGAGTCTATCACAAACACTCTGGGATTCTCTCTCTCACACACACTCTGGGATTCCCTATCTCTCACAAACACTCTGGGAGTCTCTGGGATTCTATCACACACATTCTGGGAATCCCTCTCTCTCACACACTCTGGGATTCTCTATCTCTCACACACACCCTGGGATTCCCTATCTCTCACACACACTCTGGGATTCCCTCTCTCACACACACTCTGGTATTCCCTATCTCTCACTTACACTCTGGGCCTCTCTGGGATTCTATCACAAACACTCTGTGATTCCCTCTCTCACACACACTCTGGGATTCCCTATCTCTCACACACACTCTGGTATTCCCTATCTCTCACACACACTCTGGGATTCCCTATCTCTCTCACGCACTCTGGTATTCCCTATCTCTCACACACACTCTGGGATTCCCTATCTCTCACACACACCCTGGGATTCCGTATCTCTCACACACACTCTGGGATTCCGTCTCTCTCACACACACTCTGGGATTCGCTATCTCTCTCACTCGTGCTGGGATTCCCTATCACTCTCACACACTCTGGGATTGTCTAGGATTCCATCACACACACTCTGGGATTCCCTATCTCTCTCACACACACTCTGGGAATCCCTATCTCTCACACACACTCTGGGATTCCCACCCTCACACACACTCTGGGATTCCCTATCTCTCACACACACTCTGGAATTCCCTAACTCAGACACACTCAGGAATTCCCTATCTCTCACACACTCTGGGATTCCCTACCTCTCACACACACTCTTGGATACCCTCACTCTCACACACACTCTGGGATTCCGCATCTCTCACACGCACTCTAGAATTCCCTCTCACACACTCACTCTGGGATTCCCTATCTCTCACACACACTCTGGAATTCCCTCTCACAAATACACTCTGGGAATCCTCTCTCTCACACACACTCTGGGATTCCGCATCTCTCACACACACTCTGGGATTCCCTATCTTGCTCACACAATCTGGGATTCCTCATCTCTCACACACACTTTGGGATTCCCTGTCTCTCTCTCTCACTCTGGGATTCCCTATCTCTCACACACACTCTGGGATTCCATATCTCACACACACTATGGAATTCCACGTATCTCTCACACACTCTGGTATTCCCTATCTCTCTCACACACACTCTGGGATTCCCTATCTCACACACACTCTGGGATTCCCTATCTCACACACACTGGGATACCCTATCTCGCACACACACTCTGGAATTTCCTATCTCTCACACACTCTGGTATTCCCTATCACTCACACACACTCTGGGATTCCATATCTCTCTGACACACACTCTGGGATTCCCTATCTCACACACACACTGGGATTCGCTATCTCTCACACACACACTGGGATTTCCTATCTCTCACACACTCTGGTATTCCCTATCACTCACACACACTCTGGGATTCCCTATCTCTCACACACACTCTGGAATTCCCTATCTCTCACACACACTCTGGGATTCCTTATCTCTCACACATACTCTGGGATTCTCTATCTCTCATACACTCTGGTATTCCCTACCTCTCACACACACTCTGGGACTCTCTGGGATTCTATCACACACACTCTGGGATTCCCTCTCTCACACACACTCTGGTATTCCCTATCTCTCGCACACACTCTGGTATTCCCTATCTCTCGCACACACTCTGGGATTCCCTATCTCTCTCATACACTCTGGGATTCCCTATCTCTCTCACACACTCTGGGCTTCCTCATCTCTCACACACACTCTGGGATTCCCTATCTCTCACACACACTCTGGGAATCCATCTCTCACACACACAATGGAATTCCACATCTCTCGCACACACTCTGGGATTCCCGATCTCTCTCACACATACTTTGGTATTCCCTCTCTCACACACACTCTGGGATTCCCTATCTCACACACACACTGGGATTCCCTATCTCTCACACACACTCTGGGATTCCCTATCTCTCACACACACTCTGGGATTCCCTATCTCTCTCACGCACTCTGGTATTCCCTATCTCTCACACACACTCTGGGATTCCCTTTCTCTCACACACATTCTGGAATTCCCTAACTCAGACACACTCAGGGATTCCCTATCTCTCACACACTCTGGGATTCCCTACCTCTCACACACACTCTTGGATACCCTCACTCTCACACACACTCTGGGATTCAGCATCTCTCACACGCACTCTAGAATTCCCTCTCACACACACACTCTGGGATTCCCTATCTCTCACACTCACTCTGGGATTCCCTATCTCTCACACACACTCTGGAATTCCCTCTCACAAACACACTCTGGGAATCCCTCCCTCTCACACACACTCTGGGATTCCGCATCTCTCACACACACTCTGGGATTCCCTATCTTGCTCACACAATCTGGGATTCCTCATCTCTCACACACACTTTCGGATTCCCTGTCTCTCTCTCTCACTCTGGGATTCCCTATCTCTCACACACACTCTGGGATTCCATATCTCACACACACTATGGAATTCCACATCTCTCACACACACTTTGGGATTCCCTATCTCTCTCACACACACTCTGGGATTCCCTATCTCACACACACTGGGATACCCTATCTCTCACACACACTCTGGCATTTCCTATCTCTCACACACTCTGGTATTCCCTACCACTCACACATACTCTGGGATTCCATATCTCTCTGACACACACTCTGGGATTCCCTATCTCACACACACTCTGGGATTCCCTATCTCACACACACACTGGGATTCGCTATCTCTCACACACACACTGGGATTTCCTATCTCTCACACACTCTGGTATTCCCTTTCACTCACACACACTCTGGAATTCCCTATCTCTCACACACACTCTGGGATTCCCTATCTCTCACACACACTCTGGGATTCTCTATCTCTCATACACTCTGGTATTCCCTATCTCTCACACACACTCTGGGACTCTCTGGGATTCCATCACACACACTCTGGGATTCCCTCTCTCACACAAACTCTGGTATTCCCTATCTCTCGCACACACTCTGGTATTCCTTATCTCTCACACACACTCTGGGATTCCCTATCTCTCACACACACTATGGGATTCCGTATCTCTCGCACACTCTGGGATTCCCTATCTCTCACACACACTCTGGGATTCCCTATCTCTCACACACACTCTGGGATTCCCACTCTCACACACACTCTGGGATTCCCTCTCTCACACACACTCTGGGATACCCAATCTCTCACACACACTCTGGGATTCCCTCTTTCTCACACACTCTGGGATTCCCTATCTCTCACACACACTCTGGGATTCCCTAACTCTCACACACATTCTGGGATTCACTATCGCTGACACACACTCTGGGAGTCCCTATCTCTCACACAGACTCTGGAATTCACTATCGCTGACACACACACTGGGCATCCCACTCTCACACACACTCTGGGATTCCCTATCTCACAAACACTCTGGGATTCCCAATCTCTCACACACACTCTGGAATTCCCGATCTCACACACACTCTGGGATTCCCTATCTCTCACACACACTCTGGGATTCCCTATCTCTCACTTACACTCTGGGACTCTCTGGAGTCTATCACAAACACTCTGGGATTCTCTCTCTCACACACACTCTGGGATTCCCTATCTCTCACAAACATTCTGGGAGTCTCTGGGATTCTATCACACACATTCTGGGAATCCCTCTCTCTCACACACTCTGGGATTCTCTATCTCTCACACACACCCTGGGATTCCCTATCTCTCACACACACTCTGGGTTTCCCTCTCTCACACACACTCTGGTATTCCCTATCTCTCACTTACACTCTGGAACTCTCTGGGATTCTATCACAAACACTCTGTGATTCCCTCTCTCACACACACTCTGGGATTCCCTATCTCTCACACACACTCTGGTATTCCCTATCTCTCACACACACTCTGGGATTCCCTATCTCTCTCACGCACTCTGGTATTCCCTATCTCTCACACACACTCTGGGATTCCCTATCTCTCACACACACCCTGGGATTCCGTATCTCTCACACACACTCTGGGATTCCGTCTCTCTCACACACACTGTGGGATTCCATATCTCTCTCTCTTACTCTGGGATTCCTTATCTCTCACACACACTCTGGGATTCCCTATCTCTCACACACACTATGGGATTCCGTATCTCTCGCACACTCTGGGATTCCCTATCTCTCACACACACTCTGGGATTCCCTATCTCTCACACACACTCTGGGATTCCCACTCTCACACACACTCTGGGATTCCCTCTCTCACACACACTCTGGGATACCCAATCTCACACACACTCTGGGATTCCCTCTTTCTCACACACTCTGGGATTCCCTATCTCTCACACACACTCTGGGATTCCCTAACTCTCACACACATTCTGGGATTCACTATCGCTGACACACACTCTGGGAGTCCCTATCTCTCACACAGACTCTGGAATTCACTATCGCTGACACACACACTGGGCATCCCACTCTCACACACACTCTGGGATTCCCTATCTCACAAACACTCTGGGAAACCCAATCTCTCACACACACTCTGGAATTCCCGATCTCACACACACTCTGGGATTCCATATCTCTCACACACACTCTGGGATTCCCTATCTCTCACTTACACTCTGGGACTCTCTGGAGTCTATCACAAACACTCTGGGATTCTCTCTTTCACACACACTCTGGGATTCCCTATCTCTCACAAACACTCTGGGAGTCTCTGGGATTCTATCACACACATTCTGGGAATCCCTCTCTCTCACACACTCTGGGATTCTCTATCTCTCACACACACCCTGGGATTCCCTATCTCTCACACACACTCTGGGATTCCCTCTCTCACACACACTCTGGGATTCCCTATCTAACACTTACACTCTGGGCCTCTCTGGGATTCTATCACAAACACTCTGTGATTCCCTCTCTCACACACACTCTGGGATTCCCTATCTCTCACACACACCCTGGTATTCCCTATCTCTCACACACACTCTGGGATTCCCTATCTCTCTCACGCACTCTGGTATTCCCTATCTCTCACACACACTCTGGGATTCCCTATCTCTCACACACACCCTGGGATTCCGTATCTCTCACACACACTCTGGGATTCCGTCTCTCTCACACACACTCTGGGATTCGCTATCTCTCTCACTCGTGCTGGGATTCCCTATCACTCTCACACACTCTGGGATTGTCTAGGATTCCATCACACACACTCTGGAATTCCCTATCTCTCTCACACACACTCTGGGAATCCCTATCTCTCACACACACTCTGGGATTCCCACCCTCACACACACTCTGGGATTCCCTATCTCTCACACACACTCTGGAATTCCATAACTCAGACACACTCAGGAATTCCCTATCTCTCACACACTCTGGGATTCCCTACCTCTCACACACACTCTTGGATACCCTCACTCTCACACACACTCTGGGATTCCGCATCTCTCACACGCACTCTAGAATTCCCTCTCACACACACACTCTGGGATTCCCTATCTCTCACACTCACTCTGGGATTCCCTATCTCTCACACACACTCTGGAATTCCCTGTCACAAATACACTCTGGGAATCCTCTCTCTCACACACACTCTGGGATTCCGCATCTCTCACACACACTCTGGGATTCCCTATCTTGCTCACACAATCTGGGATTCCTCATCTCTCACACACACTTTGGGATTCCCTGTCTCTCTCTCTCACTCTGGGATTCCCTATCTCTCACACACACTCTGGGATTCCATATCTCACACACACTATGGAATTCCACGTATCTCTCACACACTCTGGTATTCCCTATCTCTCTCACACACACTCTGGGATTCCCTATCACACACACACTCTGGGATTCCCTATCTCACACACACTGGGATACCCTATCTCGCACACACACTCTGGAATTTCCTATCTCACACACACTCTGGTATTCCCTATCACTCACACACACTCTGGGATTCCATATCTCTCTGACACACACTCTGGGATTCCCTATCTCACACACACACTGGGATTCGCTATCTCTCACACACACACTGGGATTTCCTATCTCTCACACACTCTGGTATTCCCTATCACTCACACACACTCTGGGATTCCCTATCTCTCACACACACTCTGGAATTCCCTATCTCTCACACACACTCTGGGATTCCTTATCTCTCACACATACTCTGGGATTCTCTATCTCTCATACACTCTGGTATTCCCTACCTCTCACACACACTCTGGGACTCTCTGGGATTCTATCACACACACTCTGGGATTCCCTCTCTCACACACACTCTGGTATTCCCTATCTCTCGCACACACTCTGGTATTCCCTATCTCTCGCACACACTCTGGGATTCCCTATCTCTCTCATACACTCTGGGATTCCCTATCTCTCTCACACACTCTGGGCTTCCTCATCTCTCACACACACTCTGGGATTCCCTATCTCTCACACACACTCTGGGAATCCATCTCTCACACACACAATGGAATTCCACATCTCTCGCACACACTCTGGGATTCCCGATCTCTCTCACACATACTTTGGTATTCCCTCTCTCACACACACTCTGGGATTCCCTATCTCACACACACACTGGGATTCCCTATCTCTCACACACACTCTGGGATTCCCTAACTCTCACACACACTCTGGGATTCACTATCGCTGACACACACTCTGGGAGTCCCTACCTCTCACACAAACTCTGGAATTCACTATCGCTGACACACACACTGGGCATCCCACTCTCACACACACTCTGGGATTCCCTATCTCACAAACACTCTGGGATTCCCAATCTCTCACACACACTCTGGATTTCCCGATCTCACAAACACTCTGGGATTCCCTCTCTCACACACACTCTGGTATTCCCTATCTCTCGCACACACTCTGGTATTCCCTATCTCTCGCACACACTCTGGGATTCCCTATCTCTCTCATACACTCTGGAATTCCCTATCTCTCTCACACACTCTGGGCTTCCTCATCTCTCACACACACTCTGGGATTCCCTATCTCTCACACACACTCTGGGAATCCATCTCTCACACACACAATGGAATTCCACATCTCTCGCACACACTCTGGGATTCCCGATCTCTCTCACACATACTTTGGTATTCCCTCTCTCACACACACTCTGGGATTCCCTATCTCACACACACACTGGGATTCCCTATCTCTCACACACACTCTGGGATTCCCTAACTCTCACACACACTCTGGGATTCACTATCGCTGACACACACTCTGGGAGTCCCTACCTCTCACACAAACTCTGGAATTCACTATCGCTGACACACACACTGGGCATCCCACTCTCACACACACTCTGGGATTCCCTATCTCACAAACACTCTGGGATTCACAATCTCTCACACACACTCTGGATTTCCCGATCTCACACACACTCTGGGATTCCCTATCTCTCACTTACACTCTGGGACTCTCTGGAGTCTATCACAAACACTCTGGGATTCCCTCTCTCACACACACTCTGGGATTCCCTATCTCTCACAAACACTCTGGGAGTCTCTGGGATTCTATCACACACATTCCGGGAATCCCTCTCTCTCACACACTCTGGGATTCTCTATCTCTCACACACACACCCTGGGATTCCCTATCTCTCACACACACTCTGGGATTCCCTCTCTCACACACACTCTGGTATTCCCTATCTCTCACTTACACTCTGGGACTCTCTGGGATTCTATCACAAACATTCTGTGATTCCCTCTCTCACACACACTCTGGGATTCCCTATCTCTCACACACACTCTGGTATTCCCTATCTCTCACACACACTCTGGGATTCCCTATCTCTCACACACACCCTGGGATTCCGTATCTCTCACACACACTCTGGGATTCCGTCTCTCTCACACACACTCTGGGATTCGCTATCTCTCTCACTCGTGCTGGGATTCCCTATCACTCTCACACACTCTGGGATTGTCTAGGATTCCATCACACACACTCTGGGATTCCCTATCTCTCTCTCACACACTCTGGGATTCCCACCCTCACACACACTCTGGGATTCCCTTTCTCTCACAGACATTCTGGAATTCCCTAACTCAGACACACTCAGGGATTCCCTATCTCTCACACACTCTGGGATTCCCTACCTCTCACACACACTCTTGGATACCCTCACTCTCACACACACTCTGGGATTCCGCATCTCTCACACGCACTCTAGAATTCCCTCTCACACACACACTCTGGGATTCCCTATCTCTCACACTCACTCTGGGATTCCCTATCTCTCACACACACACTGGAATTCCCACTCACAAACACACTCTGGGAATCCCTATCTCTCACACACACTCTGGGATTCCGCATCTCTCACACACACTCTGGGATTCCCTATCTTGCTCACACAATCTGGGATTCCTCAACTCTCACACACACTTTCGGATTCCCTGTCTCTCTCTCTCACTCTGGGATTCCCTATCTCTCACACACACTCTGGGATTCCATATCTCACACACACTACGGAATTCCACGTCTCTCACACACACTCTGGGATTCCCTATCTCTCTCACACACACTCTGGGATTCCCTATCTCACACACACTGGGATACCCTATCTCTCAAACACACTCTGGCATTTCCTATCTCTCACACACTCTGGTATTCCCTACCACTCACACACACTCTGGGATTCCATATCTCTCTGACACACACTCTGGGATTCCCTATCTCACACACACTCTGGGATTCCCTATCTCACACACACACTGGGATTCGCTATCTCTCACACACACACTGGGATTTCCTATCTCTCACATACTCTGGTATTCCCTATCACTCACACATACTCTGCAATTCCCTATCTCTCACACACACTCTGGGATTCCCTATCTCTCACACACACTCTGGGATTCTCTATCTCTCATACACTCTGGTATTCCCTATCTCTCACACACACTCTGGGACTCTCTGGGATTCCATCACACACACTCTGGGATTCCCTCTCTCACACAAACTCTGGTATTCCCTATCTCTCGCACACACTCTGGTATTCCCTATCTCTCACACACACTCTGGGATTCCCTATCATTCTCACACACACTATGGGATTCCGTATCTCTCGCACACTCTGGGATTCCCTATCTCTCACACACACTCTGGGATTCCCTATCTCTCACACACACTCTGGGATTCCCTATCTCTCACACACACTATGGGATTCCGTATCTCTCGCACACTCTGGGATTCCCTATCTCTCACACACACTCTGGGATTCCCTATCTCTCACACACACTCTGGGATTCCCACTCTCACACACACTCTGGGATTCCCTCTCTCACACACACTCTGGGATACCCAATCTCTCACACACACTCTGGGATTCCCTCTTTCTCACACACTCTGGGATTCCCTATCTCTCACACACACTCTGGGATTCCCTAACTCTCACACACATTCTGGGATTCACTATCGCTGACACACACTCTGGGAGTCCCTATCTCTCACACAGACTCTGGAATTCACTATCGCTGACACACACACTGGGCATCCCACTCTCACATACACTCTGGGATTCCCTATCTCACAAACACTCTGGGAATCCCAATCTCTCACACACACTCTGGAATTCCCGATCTCACACACACTCTGGGATTCCATATCTCTCACACACACTCTGGGATTCCCTATCTCTCACTTACACTCTGGGACTCTCTGGAGTCTATCACAAACACTCTGGGATTCTCTCTCTCACACACACTCTGGGATTCCCTATCTCTCACAAACACTCTGGGAGTCTCTGGGATTCTATCACACACATTCTGGGAATCCCTCTCTCTCACACACTTTGGGATTCTCTATCTCTCACACACACCCTGGGATTCCCTATCTCTCACACACACTCTGGGATTCCCTCTCTCACACACACTCTGGTATTCCCTATCTCTCACTTACACTCTGGGCCTCTCTGGGATTCTATCACAAACACTCTGTGATTCCCTCTCTCACACACACTCTGGGATTCCCTATCTCTCACACACACTCTGGTATTCCCTATCTCTCACACACACTCTGGGATTCCCTATCTCTCTCACGCACTCTGGTATTCCCTATCTCTCACACACACTCTGGGATTCCCTATCTCTCACACTCACCCTGGGATTCCGTATCTCTCACACACACTCTGGGATTCCGTCTCTCTCACACACACTCTGGGATTCCCTATCTCTCTCACTCGTGCTGGGATTCCCTATCACTCTCACACACTCTGGGATTGTCTAGGATTCCATCACACACACTCTGGGATTCCCTATCTCTCTCACACACACTCTGGGAATCCCTATCTCTCACACACACTCTGGGATTCCCACCCTCACACACACTCTGGGATTCCCTATCTCTCACACTCTCTGGAATTCCCTAACTCAGACACACTCAGGAATTCCCTATCTCTCACACACTCTGGGATTCCCTACCTCTCACACACACTCTTGGATACCCTCACTCTCACACACACTCTGGGATTCCGCATCTCTCACACGCACTCTAGAATTCCCTCTCACACACACACTCTGGGATTCCCTATCTCTCACACTCACTCTGTGATTCCCTATCTCTCACACACACTCTGGAATTCCCTCTCACAAATACACTCTGGGAATCCTCTCTCTCACACACACTCTGGGATTCCGCATCTCTCACACACACTCTGGGATTCCCTATCTTGCTCACACAATCTGGGATTCCTCATCTATCACACACACTTTGGGATTCCCTGTCTCTCTCTCTCACTCTGGGATTCCCTATCTCTCACA
Source organism: Chiloscyllium plagiosum (assembly GCF_037043375.1). Classification (NCBI taxonomy): domain Eukaryota; kingdom Metazoa; phylum Chordata; class Chondrichthyes; order Orectolobiformes; family Hemiscylliidae; genus Chiloscyllium; species Chiloscyllium plagiosum. Next base: position 6,582,792 of record NW_028270192.1, on the reverse strand, counting down.
CACACTCTGGGATTCCCTATCTCTCACACACACTCTGGTATTCCCTATCTCTCACACACACTCTGGGATTCCCTATCTCTCTCACGCACTCTGGTATTCCCTATCTCTCACACACACTCTGGGATTCCCTATCTCTCACACACACCCTGGGATTCCGTATCTCTCACACACACTCTGGGATTCCGTCTCTCTCACACACACTCTGGGATTCGCTATCTCTCTCACTCGTGCTGGGATTCCCTATCACTCTCACACACTCTGGGATTGTCTAGGATTCCATCACACACACTCTGGGATTCCCTATCTCTCTCACACACACTCTGGGAATCCCTATCTCTCACACACACTCTGGGATTCCCACCCTCACACACACTCTGGGATTCCCTATCTCTCACACACACTCTGGAATTCCCTAACTCAGACACACTCAGGAATTCCCTATCTCTCACACACTCTGGGATTCCCTACCTCTCACACACACTCTTGGATACCCTCACTCTCACACACACTCTGGGATTCCGCATCTCTCACACGCACTCTAGAATTCCCTCTCACACACACACTCTGGGATTCCCTATCTCTCACACTCACTCTGGGATTCCCTATCTCTCACACACACTCTGGAATTCCCTGTCACAAATACACTCTGGGAATCCTCTCTCTCACACACACTCTGGGATTCCGCATCTCTCACACACACTCTGGGATTCCCTATCTTGCTCACACAATCTGGGATTCCTCATCTCTCACACACACTTTGGGATTCCCTGTCTCTCTCTCTCACTCTGGGATTCCCTATCTCTCACACACACTCTGGGATTCCATATCTCACACACACTATGGAATTCCACGTATCTCTCACACACTCTGGTATTCCCTATCTCTCTCACACACACTCTGGGATTCCCTATCACACACACACTCTGGGATTCCCTATCTCACACACACTGGGATACCCTATCTCGCACACACACTCTGGAATTTCCTATCTCACACACACTCTGGTATTCCCTATCACTCACACACACTCTGGGATTCCATATCTCTCTGACACACACTCTGGGATTCCCTATCTCACACACACACTGGGATTCGCTATCTCTCACACACACACTGGGATTTCCTATCTCTCACACACTCTGGTATTCCCTATCACTCACACACACTCTGGGATTCCCTATCTCTCACACACACTCTGGAATTCCCTATCTCTCACACCCACTCTGGGATTCCTTATCTCTCACACATACTCTGGGATTCTCTATCTCTCATACACTCTGGTATTCCCTACCTCTCACACACACTCTGGGACTCTCTGGGATTCTATCACACACACTCTGGGATTCCCTCTCTCACACACACTCTGGTATTCCCTATCTCTCGCACACACTCTGGTATTCCCTATCTCTCGCACACACTCTGGGATTCCCTATCTCTCTCATACACTCTGGGATTCCCTATCTCTCTCACACACTCTGGGCTTCCTCATCTCTCACACACACTCTGGGATTCCCTATCTCTCACACACACTCTGGGAATCCATCTCTCACACACACAATGGAATTCCACATCTCTCGCACACACTCTGGGATTCCCGATCTCTCTCACACATACTTTGGTATTCCCTCTCTCACACACACTCTGGGATTCCCTATCTCACACACACACTGGGATTCCCTATCTCTCACACACACTCTGGGATTCCCTAACTCTCACACACACTCTGGGATTCACTATCGCTGACACACACTCTGGGAGTCCCTACCTCTCACACAAACTCTGGAATTCACTATCGCTGACACACACACTGGGCATCCCACTCTCACACACACTCTGGGATTCCCTATCTCACAAACACTCTGGGATTCCCAATCTCTCACACACACTCTGGATTTCCCGATCTCACAAACACTCTGGGATTCCCTCTCTCACACACACTCTGGTATTCCCTATCTCTCGCACACACTCTGGTATTCCCTATCTCTCGCACACACTCTGGGATTCCCTATCTCTCTCATACACTCTGGAATTCCCTATCTCTCTCACACACTCTGGGCTTCCTCATCTCTCACACACACTCTGGGATTCCCTATCTCTCACACACACTCTGGGAATCCATCTCTCACACACACAATGGAATTCCACATCTCTCGCACACACTCTGGGATTCCCGATCTCTCTCACACATACTTTGGTATTCCCTCTCTCACACACACTCTGGGATTCCCTATCTCACACACACACTGGGATTCCCTATCTCTCACACACACTCTGGGATTCCCTAACTCTCACACACACTCTGGGATTCACTATCGCTGACACACACTCTGGGAGTCCCTACCTCTCACACAAACTCTGGAATTCACTATCGCTGACACACACACTGGGCATCCCACTCTCACACACACTCTGGGATTCCCTATCTCACAAACACTCTGGGATTCACAATCTCTCACACACACTCTGGATTTCCCGATCTCACACACACTCTGGGATTCCCTATCTCTCACTTACACTCTGGGACTCTCTGGAGTCTATCACAAACACTCTGGGATTCCCTCTCTCACACACACTCTGGGATTCCCTATCTCTCACAAACACTCTGGGAGTCTCTGGGATTCTATCACACACATTCCGGGAATCCCTCTCTCTCACACACTCTGGGATTCTCTATCTCTCACACACACCCTGGGATTCCCTATCTCTCACACACACTCTGGGATTCCCTCTCTCACACACACTCTGGTATTCCCTATCTCTCACTTACACTCTGGGACTCTCTGGGATTCTATCACAAACATTCTGTGATTCCCTCTCTCACACACACTCTGGGATTCCCTATCTCTCACACACACTCTGGTATTCCCTATCTCTCACACACACTCTGGGATTCCCTATCTCTCACACACACCCTGGGATTCCGTATCTCTCACACACACTCTGGGATTCCGTCTCTCTCACACACACTCTGGGATTCGCTATCTCTCTCACTCGTGCTGGGATTCCCTATCACTCTCACACACTCTGGGATTGTCTAGGATTCCATCACACACACTCTGGGATTCCCTATCTCTCTCTCACACACTCTGGGATTCCCACCCTCACACACACTCTGGGATTCCCTTTCTCTCACAGACATTCTGGAATTCCCTAACTCAGACACACTCAGGGATTCCCTATCTCTCACACACTCTGGGATTCCCTACCTCTCACACACACTCTTGGATACCCTCACTCTCACACACACTCTGGGATTCCGCATCTCTCACACGCACTCTAGAATTCCCTCTCACACACACACTCTGGGATTCCCTATCTCTCACACTCACTCTGGGATTCCCTATCTCTCACACACACACTGGAATTCCCACTCACAAACACACTCTGGGAATCCCTATCTCTCACACACACTCTGGGATTCCGCATCTCTCACACACACTCTGGGATTCCCTATCTTGCTCACACAATCTGGGATTCCTCATCTCTCACACACACTTTCGGATTCCCTGTCTCTCTCTCTCACTCTGGGATTCCCTATCTCTCACACACACTCTGGGATTCCATATCTCACACACACTACGGAATTCCACGTCTCTCACACACACTCTGGGATTCCCTATCTCTCTCACACACACTCTGGGATTCCCTATCTCACACACACTGGGATACCCTATCTCTCAAACACACTCTGGCATTTCCTATCTCTCACACACTCTGGTATTCCCTACCACTCACACACACTCTGGGATTCCATATCTCTCTGACACACACTCTGGGATTCCCTATCTCACACACACTCTGGGATTCCCTATCTCACACACACACTGGGATTCGCTATCTCTCACACACACACTGGGATTTCCTATCTCTCACATACTCTGGTATTCCCTATCACTCACACACACTCTGCAATTCCCTATCTCTCACACACACTCTGGGATTCCCTATCTCTCACACACACTCTGGGATTCTCTATCTCTCATACACTCTGGTATTCCCTATCTCTCACACACACTCTGGGACTCTCTGGGATTCCATCACACACACTCTGGGATTCCCTCTCTCACACAAACTCTGGTATTCCCTATCTCTCGCACACACTCTGGTATTCCCTATCTCTCACACACACTCTGGGATTCCCTATCATTCTCACACACACTATGGGATTCCGTATCTCTCGCACACTCTGGGATTCCCTATCTCTCACACACACTCTGGGATTCCCTATCTCTCACACACACTCTGGGATTCCCTATCTCTCACACACACTATGGGATTCCGTATCTCTCGCACACTCTGGGATTCCCTATCTCTCACACACACTCTGGGATTCCCTATCTCTCACACACACTCTGGGATTCCCACTCTCACACACACTCTGGGATTCCCTCTCTCACACACACTCTGGGATACCCAATCTCTCACACACACTCTGGGATTCCCTCTTTCTCACACACTCTGGGATTCCCTATCTCTCACACACACTCTGGGATTCCCTAACTCTCACACACATTCTGGGATTCACTATCGCTGACACACACTCTGGGAGTCCCTATCTCTCACACAGACTCTGGAATTCACTATCGCTGACACACACACTGGGCATCCCACTCTCACACACACTCTGGGATTCCCTATCTCACAAACACTCTGGGAATCCCAATCTCTCACACACACTCTGGAATTCCCGATCTCACACACACTCTGGGATTCCATATCTCTCACACACACTCTGGGATTCCCTATCTCTCACTTACACTCTGGGACTCTCTGGAGTCTATCACAAACACTCTGGGATTCTCTCTCTCACACACACTCTGGGATTCCCTATCTCTCACAAACACTCTGGGAGTCTCTGGGATTCTATCACACACATTCTGGGAATCCCTCTCTCTCACACACTTTGGGATTCTCTATCTCTCACACACACCCTGGGATTCCCTATCTCTCACACACACTCTGGGATTCCCTCTCTCACACACACTCTGGTATTCCCTATCTCTCACTTACACTCTGGGCCTCTCTGGGATTCTATCACAAACACTCTGTGATTCCCTCTCTCACACACACTCTGGGATTCCCTATCTCTCACACACACTCTGGTATTCCCTATCTCTCACACACACTCTGGGATTCCCTATCTCTCTCACGCACTCTGGTATTCCCTATCTCTCACACACACTCTGGGATTCCCTATCTCTCACACTCACCCTGGGATTCCGTATCTCTCACACACACTCTGGGATTCCGTCTCTCTCACACACACTCTGGGATTCCCTATCTCTCTCACTCGTGCTGGGATTCCCTATCACTCTCACACACTCTGGGATTGTCTAGGATTCCATCACACACACTCTGGGATTCCCTATCTCTCTCACACACACTCTGGGAATCCCTATCTCTCACACACACTCTGGGATTCCCACCCTCACACACACTCTGGGATTCCCTATCTCTCACACACTCTCTGGAATTCCCTAACTCAGACACACTCAGGAATTCCCTATCTCTCACACACTCTGGGATTCCCTACCTCTCACACACACTCTTGGATACCCTCACTCTCACACACACTCTGGGATTCCGCATCTCTCACACGCACTCTAGAATTCCCTCTCACACACACACTCTGGGATTCCCTATCTCTCACACTCACTCTGTGATTCCCTATCTCTCACACACACTCTGGAATTCCCTCTCACAAATACACTCTGGGAATCCTCTCTCTCACACACACTCTGGGATTCCGCATCTCTCACACACACTCTGGGATTCCCTATCTTGCTCACACAATCTGGGATTCCTCATCTATCACACACACTTTGGGATTCCCTGTCTCTCTCTCTCACTCTGGGATTCCCTATCTCTCACACACACTCTGGGATTCCATATCTCACACACACTATGGAATTCCACGTATCTCTCACACACTCTGGTATTCCCTATCTCTCTCACACACACTCTGAGATTCCCTATCTCACACACACTCTGGGATTCCCTATCTCACACACACTGGGATACCCTATCTCTCACACACACTCTGGAATTTCCTATCTCTCACACACTCTGGTATTCCGTATCACTCACACACACTCTGGGATTCCATATCTCTCTGACACACACTCTGGGATTCCCTATCTCACACACACACTGGGATTCGCTATCTCTCACACACACACTGGGATTTCCTATCTCTCACACACTCTGGTATTCCCTATCACTCACACACACTCTGGGATTCCCTATCTCTCACACACACTCTGGAATTCCCTATCTCTCACACACACTCTGGGATTCCTTATCTCTCACACATACTCTGGGATTCTCTATCTCTCATACACTCTGGTATTCCCTACCTCTCACACACACTCTGGGACTCTCTGGGATTCTATCACACACACTCTGGGATTCCCTCTCTCACACACACTCTGGTATTCCCTATCTCTCGCACACACTCTGGTATTCCCTATCTCTCGCACACACTCTGGGATTCCCTATCTCTCTCACACACTCTGGGATTCCCTATCTCTCTCACACACTCTGGCATTCCTCATCTCTCACACACACTCTGGGATTCCCTATCTCTCACACACACTCTGGGAATCCATCTCTCACACACACAATGGAATTCCACATCTCTCGCACACACTCTGGGATTCCCGATCTCTCTCACACATACTTTGGGATTCCCTCTCTCACACACACTCTGGGAATCCCTATCTCACACACACACTGGGATTCCCTATCTCTCACACACACTCTGGGATTCCCTAACTCTCACACACACTCTGGGATTCACTATTGCTGACACACACTCTGGGAGTCCCTACCTCTCACACAAACTCTGGAATTCACTATCGCTGACACACACACTGGGCATCCCACTCTCACACACACTCTGGGATTCCCTATCTCACAAACACTCTGGGATTCCCAATCTCTCACACACACTCTGGAATTCCCGATCTCACACACACTCTGGATTTCCCTATCTCTCACACACACTCTGGGATTCCCTATCTCTCACTTACACTCTGGGACTCTCTGGAGTCTATCACAAACACTCTGGGATTCCCTCTCTCACACACACTCTGGGATTCCCTATCTCTCACAAACACTCTGGGAGTCTCTGGGATTCTATCACACACACTCTGGGAATCCCTCTCTCTCACACACTCTGGGATTCTCTATCTCTCGCACACACCCTGGGATTCACTATATCTCACACACACTCTGGGATTCCCTCTCTCACACACACTCTGGTATTCCCTATCTCTCACTTACACTCTGGGACTCTCTGGGATTCTATCACACACACTCTGGGAATCCCTCTCTCTCACACACTCTGGGATTCCCTATCTCTCACTTACACTCTGGGACTCTCTGGAGTCTATCACAAACACTCTGGGATTCCCTCTCTCACACACACTCTGGGATTCCCTATCTCTCACAAACACTCTGGGAGTCTCTGGGATTCTATCACACACACTCTGGGAATCCCTCTCTCTCACACACTCTGGGATTCTCTATCTCTCGCACACACCCTGGGATTCCCTATATCTCACACACACTCTGGGATTCCCTCTCTCACACACACTCTGGTATTCCCTATCTCTCACTTACACTCTGGGACTCTCTGGGATTCTATCACAAACACTCTGTGATTCCCTCTCTCACACACACTCTGGGATTCCCTATCTCTCACACACACTCTGGTATTCCCTATCTCTCACACACACTCTGGGATTCCCTTTCTCTCACACACACCCTGGGATTCCGTATCTCTCACACACACTCTGGGATTCCGTCTCTCTCACACACACTCTGGGATTCGCTATCTATCTCACTCGTGCTGGAAATCCCTATCACTCTCACACACTCTGGTATTGTCTAGGATTCCATCACACACTCTCTGGGATTCCCTATCTCTCTCACACACACTCTGGGATTCCCTATCTCACACACACTCTGGGATTCCCTTTCTCTCACACACACTCTGGAATTCCCTAACTCAGACACACTCAGGAATTCCCTATCTCTCACACACTCTGGGATTCCCTACCTCTCACACACACTCTTGGATACCCTCACTCTCACACACACTCTGGGATTCTGCATCTCTCACACGCACTCTAGAATTCCCTCTCACACACACACTCTGGGATTCCCTATCTCTCACACTCACTCTGGGATTCCCTATCTCTCACACACACTCTGGAATTCCCTCTCACAAACACACTCTGGGAATCCCTATCTCTCACACACACTCTGGGATTCCGCATCTCTCACACACACTCTGGGATTCCCTATCTTGCTCACACAATCTGGGATTCCTCATCTCTCACACACACTTTCGGATTCCCTGTCTCTCTCTCTCACTCTGGGATTCCCTATCTCTCACACACACTCTGGGATTCCATATCTCACACACACTATGGAATTCCACGTCTCTCACACACACTCTGGGATTCCCTATCTCTCTCACACACACTCTGGGATTCCCTATCTCACACACACTGGGATACCCTATCTCTCACACACACTCTGGCATTTCCTATCTCTCACACACTCTGGTATTCCCTACCACTCACACACACTCTGGGATTCCATATCTCTCTGACACACACTCTGGGATTCCCTATCTCACACACACTCTGGGATTCCCTATCTCACACACACACTGGGATTCGCTATCTCTCACACACACACTGGGATTTCCTATCTCTCACATACTCTGGTATTCCCTATCACTCACACACACTCTGGAATTCCCTATCTCTCACACACACTCTGGGATTCCCTATCTCTCACACACACTCTGGGATTCTCTATCTCTCATACACTCTGGTATTCCCTATCTCTCACACACACTCTGGGACTGTCTGGGATTCCATCACACACACTCTGGGATTCCCTCTCTCACACAAACTCTGGTATTCCCTATCTCTCGCACACACTCTGGTATTCCTTATCTCTCACACACACTCTGGGATTCCCTATCTCTCACACACACTATGGGATTCCGTATCTCTCGCACACTCTGGGATTCCCTATCTCTCACACACACTCTGGGATTCCCTATCTCTCACACACACTCTGGGATTCCCACTCTCACACACACTCTGGGATTCCCTCTCTCACACACACTCTGGGATACCCAATCTCTCACACACACTCTGGGATTCCCTCTTTCTCACACACTCTGGGATTCCCTATCTCTCACACACACCCTGGGATTCCGTATCTCTCACACACACTCTGGGATTCCGTCTCTCTCACACACACTCTGGGATTCGCTATCTCTCTCACTCGTGCTGGGATTCCCTATCACTCTCACACACTCTGGGATTGTCTAGGATTCCATCACACACACTCTGGGATTCCCTATCTCTCTCACACACACTCTGGGATTCCCACCCTCACACACACTCTGGGATTCCCTTTCTCTCACACACATTCTGGAATTCCCTAACTCAGACACACTCAGGGATTCCCTATCTCTCACACACTCTGGGATTCCCTACCTCTCACACACACTCTTGGATACCCTCACTCTCACACACACTCTGGGATTCAGCATCTCTCACACGCACTCTAGAATTCCCTCTCACACACACACTCTGGGATTCCCTATCTCTCACACTCACTCTGGGATTCCCTATCTCTCACACACACTCTGGAATTCCCTCTCACAAACACACTCTGGGAATCCCTCCCTCTCACACACACTCTGGGATTCCGCATCTCTCACACACACTCTGGGATTCCCTATCTTGCTCACACAATCTGGGATTCCTCATCTCTCACACACACTTTGGGATTCCCTGTCTCTCTCTCTCACTCTGGGATTCCCTATCTCTCACACACACTCTGGGATTCCATATCTCACACACACTATGGAATTCCACATCTCTCACACACACTCTGGGATTCCCTATCTCTCTCACACACACTCTGGGATTCCCTATCTCACACACACTGGGATACCCTATCTCTCACACACACTCTGGCATTTCCTATCTCTCACACACTCTGGTATTCCCTACCACTCACACATACTCTGGGATTCCATATCTCTCTGACACACACTCTGGGATTCCCTATCTCACACACACTCTGGGATTCCCTATCTCACACACACACTGGGATTCGCTATCTCTCACACACACTCTGGGATTTCCTATCTCTCACACACTCTGGTATTCCCTTTCACTCACACACACTCTGGAATTCCCTATCTCTCACACACACTCTGGGATTCCCTATCTCTCACACACACTCTGGGATTCTCTATCTCTCATACACTCTGGTATTCCCTATCTCTCACACACACTCTGGGACTCTCTGGGATTCCATCACACACACTCTGGGATTCCCTCTCTCACACAAACTCTGGTATTCCCTATCTCTCGCACACACTCTGGTATTCCTTATCTCTCACACACACTCTGGGATTCCCTATCTCTCACACACACTATGGGATTCCGTATCTCTCGCACACTCTGGGATTCCCTATCTCTCACACACACTCTGGGATTCCCTATCTCTCACACACACTCTGGGATTCCCACTCTCACACACACTCTGGGATTCCCTCTCTCACACACACTCTGGGATACCCAATCTCTCACACACACTCTGGGATTCCCTCTTTCTCACACACTCTGGGATTCCCTATCTCTCACACACACTCTGGGATTCCCTAACTCTCACACACATTCTGGGATTCACTATTGCTGACACACACTCTGGGAGTCCCTATCTCTCACACACACTATGGGATTCCGTATCTCTCGCACACTCTGGGATTCCCTATCTCTCACACACACTCTGGGATTCCCTATCTCTCACACACACTCTGGGATTCCCACTCTCACACACACTCTGGGATTCCCTCTCTCACACAGACTCTGGAATTCACTATCGCTGACACACACACTGGGCATCCCACTCTCACACACACTCTGGGATTCCCTATCTCACAAACACTCTGGGATTCCCAATCTCTCACACACACTCTGGAATTCCCGATCTCACACACACTCTGGGATTCCCTATCTCTCACACACACTCTGGGATTCCCTATCTCTCACTTACACTCTGGGACTCTCTGGAGTCTATCACAAACACTCTGGGATTCTCTCTCTCACACACACTCTGGGATTCCCTATCTCTCACAAACACTCTGGGAGTCTCTGGGATTCTATCACACACATTCTGGGAATCCCTCTCTCTCACACACTCTGGGATTCTCTATCTCTCACACACACCCTGGGATTCCCTATCTCTCACACACACTCTGGGATTCCCTCTCTCACACACACTCTGGTATTCCCTATCTCTCACTTACACTCTGGGACTCTCTGGGATTCTATCACAAACACTCTGTGATTCCCTCTCTCACACACACTCTGGGATTCCCTATCTCTCACACACACTCTGGTATTTCCTATCTCTCACACACACTCTGGGATTCCCTATCTCTCTCACGCACTCTGGTATTCCCTATCTCTCACACACACTCTGGGATTCCCTATCTCTCACACACACCCTGGAATTCCGTATCTCTCACACACACTCTGGGATTCCGTCTCTCTCACACACACTCTGGGATTCGCTATCTCTCTCACTCGTGCTGGAATTCCCTATCACTCTCACACACTCGGGGATTGTCTAGGATTCCATCACACACACTCTGGGATTCCCTATCTCTCTCACACACACTCTGGGAATCCCCATCTCTCACACACACTCTGGGATTCCCACCCTCACACACACTCTGGGATTCCCTATCTCTCACACACACTCTGGAATTCCCTAACTCAGACACACTCAGGAATTCCCTATCTCTCACACACTCTCGGATTCCCTACCTCTCACACACACTCTTGGATACCCTCACTCTCACACACACTCTGGGATTCCGCATCTCTCACACGCACTCTAGAATTCCCTCTCACACACACACTCTGGGATTCCCTATCTCTCACACTCACTCTGGGATTCCCTATCTCTCACACACACTCTGGAGTTCCCTCTCACAAACACACTCTGGGAATCCTCTCTCTCACACACACTCTGGGATTCCGCATCTCTCACACACACTCTGGGATTCCCTATCTTGCTCACACAATCTGGGATTCCTCATCTCTCACACACACTTTGGGATTCCCTGTCTCTCTCTCTCACTCTGGGATTCCCTATCTCTCACACACACTCTGGGATTCCATATCTCACACACACTATGGAATTCCACGTATCTCTCACACACTCTGGTATTCCCTATCTCTCTCACACACACTCTGGGATTCCCTATCTCACACACACTCTGGGATTTCCTATCTCACACACACTGGGATACCCTATCTCTCACACACACTTTGGAATTTCTTATCTCTCACACACTCTGGTATTCCCTATCACTCACACACACTCTGGGATTCCATATCTCTCTGACACACACTCTGGGATTCCCTATCTCACACACACACTGGGATTCGCTATCTCTCACACACACACTGGGATTTCCTATCTCTCACACACTCTGGTATTCCCTATCACTCACACACACTCTGGGATTCCCTATCTCTCACACACACTCTGGAATTCCCTATCTCTCACACACACTCTGGGATTCCTTATCTCTCACACATACTCTGGGATTCTCTATCCCTCATACACTCTGGTATTCCCTACCTCTCACACACACTCTGGGACTCTCTGGGATTCTATCACACACACTCTGGGATTCCCTCTCTCACACACACTCTGGTATTCCCTATCTCTCGCACACACTCTGGTATTCCCTATCTCTCGCACACACTCTGGGATTCCCTATCTCTCTCACACACTCTGGGATTCCCTATCTCTCTCACACACTCTGGGATTCCACATCTCTCACACACACTCTGGGATTCCCTATCTCTCACACACACTCTGGGAATCCATCTCTCACACACACAATGGAATTCCACATCTCTCGCACACACTCTGGGATTCCCGATCTCTCTCACACACACATTTTGGTTTCCCTCTCTCACACACACTCTGGGAATCCCTATCTCACACACACACTGGGATTCCCTATCTCTCACACACACTCTGGGATTCCCTAACTCTCACACACACTCTGGGATTCACTATCGCTGACACACACTCTGGGAGTCCCTACCTCTCACACAAACTCTGGAATTCACTATCGCTGACACACACACTGGGCATCCCACTCTCACACATACTCTGGGATTCCCTTTCTCACAAACACTCTGGGATTCCCAATCTCTCACACACACTCTGGAATTCCCGATCTCACACACACTCTGGGATTCCCTATCTCTCACACACACTCTGGGATTCCCTATCTCTCACTTACACTCTGGGACTCTCTGGAGTCTATCACAAACACTCTGGGATTCCCTCTCTCACACAAACTCTGGGATTCCCTATCTCTCACAAACACTCTGGGAGTCTCTGGGATTCTATCACACACATTCTGGGAATCCCTCTCTCTCACACACTCTGGGATTCTCTATCTCTCACACACACCCTGGGATTCCCTATCTCTCACACACACTCTGGGATTCCCTCTCTCACACACACTCTGGTATTCCCAATCTCTCACTTACACTCTGGGACTCTCTGGGATTCTATCACAAACACTCTGTGATTCCCTCTCTCACACACACTCTGGGATTCCCTATCTCTCACACACACTCTGATATTCCCTATCTCTCACACACACTCTGGGCTTCCCTATCTCTCACACACACCCTGGGATTCCGTATCTCTCACACACACTCTGGGATTCCGTCTCTCTCACACACACTCCGGGATTCGCTTTCTCTCTCACTCGTGCTGGGATTCCCTATCACTCTCACACACTCTGGGATTGTCTAGGATTCCATCACACACACTCTGGGATTCCCTATCTCTCTCACACACACTCTGGGATTCCCACCCTCACACACACTCTGGGATTCCCTTTCTCTCACACACATTCTGGAATTCCCTAACTCAGACACACTCAGGGATTCCCTATCTCTCACACACTCTGGGATTCCCTACCTCTCACACACACTCTTGGATACCCTCACTCTCACACACACTCTGGGATTCCGCATCTCTCACACGCACTCTAGAATTCCCTCGCACACACACACTCTGGGATTCCCTATCTCTCACACTCACTCTGGGATTCCCTATCTCTCACACACACTCTGGAATTCCCTCTCACAAACACACTCTGGGAATCCCTCTCTCTCACACACACTCTGGGATTCCGCATCTCTCACACACACTCTGGGATTCCCACCCTCACACACACTCTGGGATTCCCTTTCTCTCACACACATTCTGGAATTCCCTAACTCAGACACACTCAGGGATTCCCTATCTCTCACACACTCTGGGATTCCCTACCTCTCACACACACTCTTGGATACCCTCTCACACACACACTCTGGGATTCCCTATCTCTCACACTCACTCTGGGATTCCCTATCTCTCACACACACTCTGGAATTCCCTCTCACAAACACACTCTGGGAATCCCTATCTCTCACACACACTCTGGGATTCCGCATCTCTCACACACACTCTGGGATTCCCTATCTTGCTCACACAATCTGGGATTCCTCATCTCTCACACACACTTTCGGATTCCCTGTCTCTCTCTCTCACTCTGGGATTCCCTATCTCTCACACACACTCTGGGATTCCATATCTCACACACACTATGGAATTCCACGTCTCTCACACACACTCTGGGATTCCCTATCTCTCTCACACACACTCTGGGATTCCCTATCTCACACACACAGGGATACCCTATCTCTCACACACACTCTGGCATTTCCTATCTCTCACACACTCTGGTATTCCCTACCACTCACACACACTCTGGGATTCCATATCTCTCTGACACACACTCTATGATTCCCTATCTCACACACACTCTGGGATTCCCTATCTCACACACACACTGGGATTCGCTATTTCTCACACACACACTGGGATTTCCTATCTCTCACATACTCTGGTATTCCCTATCACTCACACACACTCTGGAATTCCCTATCTCTCACACACACTCTGGGATTCCTTATCTCTCACACACACTCTGGGATTCTCTATCTCTCATACACTCTGGTATTCCCTATCTCTCACACACACTCTGGGACTCTCTGGGATTCCATCACACACACTCTGGGATTCCCTCTCTCACACAAACTCTGGTATTCCCTATCTCTCGCACACACTCTGGTATTCCTTATCTCTCACACACACTCTGGGACTCCCTATCTCTCACACACACTATGGGATTCCGTATCTCTCGCACACTCTGGGATTCCCTATCTCTCACACACACTCTGGGATTCCCTATCTCTCACACACACTGTGGGATTCCCACTCTCACACACACTCTGGGATTCCCTCTCTCACACACACTCTGGGATACCCAATCTCTCACACACACTCTGGGATTCCCTCTTTCTCACACACTCTGGGATTCCCTATCTCTCACACACACCCTGGGATTCCGTATCTCTCACACACACTCTGGGATTCCGTCTCTCTCACACACACTCTGGGATTCGCTATCTCTCTCACTCGTGCTGGGATTCCCTACCACTCACACACACTCTTGGATACCCTCACTCTCACACACACTCTGGGATTCCACATCTCTCATACGCACTCTAGAATTCCCTCTCACACACACACTCTGGGATTCCCTATCTCTCACACTCACTCTGGGATTCCCTATCTCTCACACACACTCTGGAATTCCCTCTCACAAACACACTCTGGGAATCCCTCTCTCTCACACACACTCTGGGATTCCGCATCTCTCACACACACACTCTGGGATTCCCTATCTTGCTCACACAATCTGGGATTCCTCATCTCTTACACACACTTTGGGATTCCCTGTCTCTCTCTCTCACTCTGGGATTCCCTATCTCTCACACACACTCTGGGATTCCATATCTCACACACACTATGGAATTCCACGTCTCTCTCACACACTCTGGGATTCCCTATCTCACACAAACTCTGGGATTCCCTATCTCACACACACACTGGGATTCGCTATCTCTCACACACACACTGGGATTTCATATCTCTCACACACTCTGGTATTCCCTATCACTCACACACACTCTGGAATTCCTTATCTCTCACACACACTCTGGGATTCCCTATCTCTCACACACACTCTGGGATTCTCTATCTCTCATACACTCTGGTATTCCCTATCTCTCACACACACTCTGGGACTCTCTGGGATTCCATCACACACACTCTGGGATTCCCTCTCTCACACAAACTCTGGTATTCCCTATCTCTCGCACACACTCTGGTATTCCTTATCTCTCACACACACTCTGGGATTCCCTATCTCTCACACACACTATGGGATTCCGTATCTCTCGCACACTCTGGGATTCCCTATCTCTCACACACACTCTGGGATTCCCTATCTCTCACACACACTCTGGGATTCCCACTCTCACACACACTCTGGGATTCCCTCTCTCACACACACTCTGGGATACCCAATCTCTCACACACACTCTGGGATTCCCTCTTTCTCACACACTCTGGGATTCCCTATCTCTCACACACACTCTGGGATTCCCTAACTCTCACACACATTCTGGGATTCACTATCGCTGACACACACTCTGGGAGTCCCTATCTCTCACACAGACTCTGGAATTCACTATCGCTGACACACACACTGGGCATCCCACTCTCACACACACTCTGGGATTCCCTACCTCACAAACACTCTGGGATTCCCAATCTCTCACACACACTCTGGAATTCCCGATCTCACACACACTCTGGGATTCCATATCTCTCGCACACACTCTGGGATTCCCTATCTCTCACTTACACTCTGGGACTCTCTGGAGTCTATCACAAACACTCTGGGATTCTCTCTCTCACACACACTCTGGGATTCCCTATCTCTCACAAACACTCTGGGAGTCTCTGGGATTCTATCACACACATTCTGGGAATCCCTCTCTCTCACACACTCTGGGATTCTCTATCTCTCACACACACCCTGGGATTCCCTATCTCTCACACACACTCTGGGATTCCCTCTCTCACACACACTCTGGTATTCCCTATCTCTCACTTACACTCTGGGACTCTCTGGGATTCTATCAGAAACACTCTGTGATTCCCTCTCTCACACACACTCTGGGATTCCCTATCTCTCACACACACTCTGGTATTCCCTATCTCTCACACACACTCTGGGATTCCCTATCTCTCTCACGCACTCTGGTATTCCCTATCTCTCACACACACTCTGGGATTCCCTATCTCTCACACACACCCTGGGATTCCGTATCTCTCACACACACTCTGGGATTCCGTCTCTCTCACTCACACTCTGGGATTCGCTATCTCTCTCACTCGTGCTGGGATTCCCTATCACTCTCACACACTCTGGGATTGTCTAGGATTCCATCACACACACTCTGGGATTCCCTATCTCTCTCACACACACTCTGGGAGTCCCTATCTCTCACACAGACTCTGGAATTCACTATCGCTGACACACACACTGGGCATCCCACTCTCACACACACTCTGGGATTCCCTATCTCACAAACACTCTGGGATTCCCAATCTCTCACACACACTCTGGAATTCCGGATCTCACACACACTCTGGGATTCCATATCTCTCGCACACACTCTGGGATTCCCTATCTCTCACTTACACTCTGGGACTCTCTGGAGTCTATCACAAACACTCTGGGATTCTCTCTCTCACACACACTTTGGGATTCCCTCTCTCAATCACACTCTGGGAATCCCTATCTCTCACTTACACTCTGGGATTCCCTCTCTCACACACACTCTGGGATTCCCTGTGTCTCACACACACTCTGGGATTTCCTATCTCTCACACACTCTGGTATTCCCTATCACTCACACACACTCTGGGATTCCCTATCTCTCAGACACACTCTGGGATTCCCGATCTCTCACACATTCTGGTATTCCCTATCTCTCACACACACTCTGTGACACTCTGGGATTCTATCACACACACTCTGGGATTCCCACTCTCACACACACTCTGGTATTCCCTATCTCTCGCACACACTCTGGTATTCCCTATCTCTCACACACACTCTGGGATTCCCTATCTCTCACACACACTCTGGGATTCCCACTCTCACACACACTCTGCGATTCCCTCTCTCACACACACTCTGGGATTCCCAATCTCTCACACTCACTCTGGGATTCCCTCTCTCTCACATACTCTGGGATTCCCTATCTCTCACACACACTCTGGGATTCCCTATCTCTCACACACAATCTGGGATTCACTATCGCTGACACACATTCTGGGATTCCCTACCTCACACACACTCTGCGATTCCCTCTCTAACACACACTCTGGGATTCCCTATCTCTCACACACACACAGCGATTCCCTATCACTCACACACTCTGCAATTCCGTATCTCTCACACACTCTGGGATTCCCTATCTCTAACACACACTTTGGGATTCCCTATCTCTCACACACACTCTGGGATTCCTCTCACTCACGCACACTCTGGGATTCCCTATCTCTCACACACACTCTGGGATTCCCTATCTCTCACACACACTCTGGGATTTACTAATCTCTCACACACACTCTGGGATTCCCTATCTCCCACACACATTCTGGGATTAACTATCACTCACACACACTCTGGGATTCTCTATCTCTCACACACACTCTGGGATTCCCAATCTCTCACACACACTCTGGGATTCCCTCTCTCACACACACTCTGTGATTGTCTGCGATTCCCTCACACACACTCTGGGATTCCCTCTCTCACACACACTCTGGGATTCCCTATCTCTCTCTCACACACTCTGGGATTCCCCATCTCTCTCACACACTCTGGGATTCCCACTCTCACACACACTCTGGGATTCACTATCTCTCACACACACTCTGGGACTATCTGGGATTGAGGAGAAAGTCAGGTCTGCAGATGCTGGAGATCAAAGTTGAAACTTTATTGCTGGAACAGCACAGCAGGTCAGGCAGCATCCAGGGTACAGGAGATTCGACGTTTCCTGAAGAAGGGCCTGTGCCCGAAACATCTCCTGTACCCTGGATGCTGCCTGACCTGCTGTGCTGTTCCAGCAATAAAGTTTCAACGACTATCTGGGATTCCCTATCTCTCTCACACACTCTGGGATTCCCTATCTCTCTCACACACTCTGGAATTCTCTGGGAT
The DNA here is from genome assembly GCF_037043375.1 of Chiloscyllium plagiosum. Lineage (NCBI taxonomy): Eukaryota > Metazoa > Chordata > Chondrichthyes > Orectolobiformes > Hemiscylliidae > Chiloscyllium > Chiloscyllium plagiosum. Next base: position 6,563,513 of record NW_028270192.1, on the reverse strand, counting down.
TCTCTCACACACACTCTGGGATTCCCAATCTCTCACACACACTCTGGAATTTCCTATCTCTCACACACTCTGGTATTCCCTATCACTCACACACACTCTGGTATTCCCTATCTCTCACACACACTCTGGGATTCCCTATCTCTCACACACACTCTGGGATTCCCTATCTCTCACACACACTCTGGGATTCTCTATCTCTCATACACTCTGTTATTCCCTATCTCTCACACACACTCTGGGACTCTCTGGGATTCAATCACACACACTCTGGGATTCCCTCTCTCACACACACTCTGGTTTTCCCTATCTCTCGCGCACACTCTGGTATTCCCTATCTCTCGCACACATTCTGGGATTCCCTATCTCTCTCACACACACTGTGGGATTCCATATCTCTCTCTCTTACTCTGGGATTCCTTATCTCTCACACACACTCTGGGATTCCCTCTCTCTCACACACACTATTGGATTCCCTATCCCTCGCACACTCTGGGATTCCCTATCTCTCACACACACTCTGGGATTCCCTATCTCTCACACACACTCTGGGATTCCCTATCTCTCACACACACTCTGGGATTCTCTATCTCTCATACACTCTGTTATTCTCTATCTCTCACACACACTCTGGGACTCTCTGGGATTCTATCACACACACTCTGGGATTCCCTCTCTCACACACACTCTGGTTTTCCCTATCTCTCGCACACACTCTGGTATTCCCTATCTCTCGCACACACTCTGGGATCCCATATCTCTCTCCCTTACTCTGGGATTCCTTATCTCTCACACACACTCTGGGATTCCCTCTCTCTCACACACACTATTGGATTCCCTATCTCTCGCACACTCTGAGATTACCTATCTCTCACACACTCTGGGATTCCCACTCTCACACACACTCAGGGATTCCCTCTCTCACACACACTCTGGGATACCCAATCTCTCACACACTCTCTAGGATTCCCTCTTTCTCACACACTCTGGGATTCCCTATCTCTCACACACTCTGGGATTGTCTGCGATTCCCTCAAACACACTCTGGGATTCCCTCTCTCACACAAACTCTGGGATTCCCTATCTCTCTCACACACTCTGGGATTCCCTATCTCTCGCACACACTCTGGGATTCCCTATCTCTCGCATACACTCTGGGAATCCCTATCTCTCTCACACACACTCTGAGATTCCCTCTCTCTCACACACACTATGGGATTCCCTATCTCTCGCACACACTGGGATTCCCTATCTCTCACGCACACTCTGGGATTCCCTATCTCTCACACACACTCAGGGAATCCCACTCTCACACACACTCTGGGATTCCCTCTCTCACACAAACTCTGGGATACTCAATCTCTCACACACACTCTGGGATTCCCTATCTCTCACACACACTCTGGGATTCCCTATCTCTCACACACACTCTGGGATTCCCTCTTTCTCACACACTCTGGGATTCCCTATCTCTCACACACACTCTGGGATTCCCTAACTCTCACACACATTCTGGGATTCACTATCGCTGACACACACTCTGGGAGTCCCTATCTCTCACACAGACTCTGGAATTCACTATCGCTGACACACACACTGGGCATCCCACTCTCACACACACTCTGGGATTCCCTACCTCACAAACACTCTGGGATTCCCAATCTCTCACACACACTCTGGAATTCCCGATCTCACACACACTCTGGGATTCCATATCTCTCGCACACACTCTGGGATTCCCTATCTCTCACTTACACTCTGGGACTCTCTGGAGTCTATCACAAACACTCTGGGATTCTCTCTCTCACACACACTCTGGGATTCCCTATCTCTCACAAACACTCTGGGAGTCTCTGGGATTCTATCACACACATTCTGGGAATCCCTCTCTCTCACACACTCTGGGATTCTCTATCTCTCACACACACCCTGGGATTCCCTATCTCTCACACACACTCTGGGATTCCCTCTCTCACACACACTCTGGGATTCCCTATCTCTCACTTACACTCTGGGACTCTCTGGGATTCTATCAGAAACACTCTGTGATTCCCTCTCTCACACACACTCTGGGATTCCCTATCTCTCACACACACTCTGGTATTCCCTATCTCTCACACACACTCTGGGATTCCCTATCTCTCTCACGCACTCTGGTATTCCCTATCTCTCACACACACTCTGGGATTCCCTATCTCTCACACACACCCTGGGATTCCGTATCTCTCACACACACTCTGGGATTCCGTCTCTCTCACTCACACTCTGGGATTCGCTATCTCTCTCACTCGTGCTGGGATTCCCTATCACTCTCACACACTCTGGGATTGTCTAGGATTCCATCACACACACTCTGGGATTCCCTATCTCTCTCACACACACTCTGGGAGTCCCTATCTCTCACACAGACTCTGGAATTCACTATCGCTGACACACACACTGGGCATCCCACTCTCACACACACTCTGGGATTCCCTATCTCACAAACACTCTGGGATTCCCAATCTCTCACACACACTCTGGAATTCCGGATCTCACACACACTCTGGGATTCCATATCTCTCGCACACACTCTGGGATTCCCTATCTCTCACTTACACTCTGGGACTCTCTGGAGTCTATCACAAACACTCTGGGATTCTCTCTCTCACACACACTTTGGGATTCCCTCTCTCAATCACACTCTGGGAATCCCTATCTCTCACTTACACTCTGGGATTCCCTCTCTCACACACACTCTGGGATTCCCTGTGTCTCACACACACTCTGGGATTTCCTATCTCTCACACACTCTGGTATTCCCTATCACTCACACACACTCTGGGATTCCCTATCTCTCAGACACACTCTGGGATTCCCGATCTCTCACACATTCTGGTATTCCCTATCTCTCACACACACTCTGTGACACTCTGGGATTCTATCACACACACTCTGGGATTCCCACTCTCACACACACTCTGGTATTCCCTATCTCTCACACACACTCTGGGATTCCCTGTGTCTCACACACACTCTGGGATTCCCTATCTCTCACACACACTCTGGGATTCCCACTCTCACACACACTCTGCGATTCCCTCTCTCACACACACTCTGGGATTCCCAATCTCTCACACTCACTCTGGGATTCCCTCTCTCTCACATACTCTGGGATTCCCTATCTCTCACACACACTCTGGGATTCCCTATCTCTCACACACAATCTGGGATTCACTATCGCTGACACACATTCTGGGATTCCCTACCTCACACACACTCTGCGATTCCCTCTCTAACACACACTCTGGGATTCCCTATCTCTCACACAAACTCTGGGATTCCCTCTCTCTCACATACTCTGGTAATCCCTATCTCTCACACACACTCTGGGATTCCCTATCACTCACACACTCTGCAATTCCGTATCTCTCACACACTCTGGGATTCCCTATCTCTAACACACACTTTGGGATTCCCTATCTCTCACACACACTCTGGGATTCCTCTCACTCACGCACACTCTGGGATTCCCTATCTCTCACACACACACAGCGATTCCCTATCACTCACACACTCTGGGATTCCGTATCTCTCACACACTCTGGGATTCCCTATCTCTAACACACACTTTGGGATTCCCTCTCTCACACACACTCTGGGATTCCCTATCTCTCACACACACTCTGGGATTTACTAATCTCTCACACACACTCTGGGATTCCCTATCTCCCACACACATTCTGGGATTAACTATCACTCACACACACTCTGGGATTCTCTATCTCTCACACACACTCTGGGATTCCCAATCTCTCACACACACTCTGGGATTCCCTCTCTCACACACACTCTGTGATTGTCTGCGATTCCCTCACACACACTCTGGGATTCCCTCTCTCACACACACTCTGGGATTCCCTATCTCTCTCTCACACACTCTGGGATTCCCCATCTCTCTCACACACTCTGGGATTCCCACTCTCACACACACTCTGGGATTCACTATCTCTCACACACACTCTGGGACTATCTGGGATTGAGGAGAAAGTCAGGTCTGCAGATGCTGGAGATCAAAGTTGAAACTTTATTGCTGGAACAGCACAGCAGGTCAGGCAGCATCCAGGGTACAGGAGATTCGACGTTTCCTGAAGAAGGGCCTGTGCCCGAAACATCTCCTGTACCCTGGATGCTGCCTGACCTGCTGTGCTGTTCCAGCAATAAAGTTTCAACGACTATCTGGGATTCCCTATCTCTCACACACACTCTGGGATTCCCTATCTCTCTCACACACTCTGGAATTCTCTGGGATTCTCTCACACACACTCTGGGATTCCCAATCTCTCACACACACTCTGGAATTTCCTATCTCTCACACACTCTGGTATTCCCTATCACTCACACACACTCTGGGATTCCCTATCTCTCACACACACTCTGGGATTCCCTATCTCTCACACACACTCTGGGATTCTCTATCTCTCATACACTCTGTTATTCCCTATCTCTCACACACACTCTGGGACTCTCTGGGATTCTATCACACACACTCTGGGATTCCCTCTCTCACACACACTCTGGTTTTCCCTATCTCTCGCGCACACTCTGGTATTCCCTATCTCTCGCACACATTCTGGGATTCCCTATCTCTCTCACACACACTGTGGGATTCCATATCTCTCTCTCTTACTCTGGGATTCCTTATCTCTCACACACACTCTGGGATTCCCTCTCTCTCACACACACTATTGGATTCCCTATCCCTCGCACACTCTGGGATTCCCTATCTCTCACACACACTCTGGGATTCCCTATCTCTCACACACACTCTGGGATTCCCAATCTCTCACACACACTCTGGGATTCTCTATCTCTCATACACTCTGTTATTCTCTATCTCTCACACACACTCTGGGACTCTCTGGGATTCTATCACACACACTCTGGGATTCCCTCTCTCACACACACTCTGGTTTTCCCTATCTCTCGCACACACTCTGGTATTCCCTATCTCTCGCACACACTCTGGGATCCCATATCTCTCTCCCTTACTCTGGGATTCCTTATCTCTCACACACACTCTGGGATTCCCTCTCTCTCACACACACTATTGGATTCCCTATCTCTCGCACACTCTGAGATTACCTATCTCTCACACACTCTGGGATTCCCACTCTCACACACACTCAGGGATTCCCTCTCTCACACACACTCTGGGATACCCAATCTCTCACACACTCTCTGGGATTCCCTCTTTCTCACACACTCTGGGTTTCCCTATCTCTCACACACTCTGGGATTGTCTGCGATTCCCTCAAACACACTCTGGGATTCCCTCTCTCACACAAACTCTGGGATTCCCTATCTCTCTCACACACTCTGGGATTCCCTATCTCTCGCACACACTCTGGGATTCCCTATCTCTCGCACACACTCTGGGAATCCCTATCTCTCTCACACACACTCTGAGATTCCCTCTCTCTCACACACACTATGGGATTCCCTATCTCTCGCACACACTGGGATTCCCTATCTCCCACGCACACTCTGGGATTCCCTATCTCTCACACACACTCAGGGAATCCCACTCTCACACACACTCTGGGATTCCCTCTCTCACACAAACTCTGGGATACTCAATCTCTCACACACACTCTGGGATTCCCTATCTCTCACACACAATCTGGGATTCCCTATCTCTCACACACACTCTGGGATTCCCTATCTCACAAACACTCTGGGATCTCCAATCTCTCACACACACTCTGGGATTCCCTCTCTCTCACACACACACTGGAATTCCCGATCTCACACACACTCTGGGATTCCCTATCTCTCACACACACTCTGGGATTCCCTATCTCTCACTTACACCCTGGGACTCTCTGGATTCTATCACAAACACTCTGGGATTCCCTCTCTCACACACACTCTGGGATTCCCTATATCTCACAAACACTCAGGGACTCTCTGGGATTCTATCACACACATTCTGGGAATCCCTCTCTCTCACACACTCTGGGATTCCGTATCTCTCACACACACTCTGGGATTCCCTCTATCACACACACTCTGGGATTCCCTATCTCTCACTTACACTCTGGGACTCTCTGGGATTCTATCACAAACACTGTGGGATTCCCTCTCTCACACACACTCTGGGATTCCCTATCTTTCACACACACTCTGGGATTCCCTATCTCTCTCACACACTCTGGTATTCCCTATCTCTCACACATACTCTGGGATTCCCTATCTCTCGCACACACTGGGATTCCCTATCTCTCACACACACTCTGGGATTCCCACTCTCACACACACTGTGGGATTCCCTCTCTCACACACACTCTGGGAAACCCAATCTCTCACACAAACTCTGGGATTCCCTCTTTCTCACACACTCTGGGATTCCCTATCTCTCACACACACTCTGGGATTCCGCATCTCTCACACGCACTCTAGAATTGTCTCTCACACACACACTCTGGGATTCCCTACCTCTCACACACACTCTGGCATTTCCTATCTCTCACACACTCTGGTATTCCTTATCACTCACACACACTCTGGGATTCCATATCTCACACACACTATGGAATTCCACATCTCACACACACACTCTGGGAATCCCTATCTCTCTCACACACACTCTGGGATTCCCTACCTCTCACACACACTCTGGAATTCACTATCGCTGACACACACACTGGGCATCCCACTCTCACACACACTCTGGGATTCCCTATCTCACAAACACTCTGGGATTCCCAATCTCTCACACACACTCTGGGATTCCCTCTCTCTAACACACACTCTGGAATTCCCGATCTCACACAAACTCTGGGATTCCCTATCTCTCACACACACTCTGGGATTCCCTATCTCTCACTTACACTCTGGGACTCTCTGGATTCTATCACAAACACTCTGGGATTCCCTCTCTCACACACACTCTGGGATTCCCTATCTCTCACAAACACTCTGGGACTCTCTGGGATTCTATCACACACATTCTGGGAATCCCTCTCTCTCACACACTCTGGGATTCTCTATCTCTCACACACACCTTGGGATTCCGTATCTCTCACACACACTCTGGTATTCCCTATCTCTCACTTACACTCTGGGACTCTCTGGGATTCTATCACAAACACTCTGGGATTCCCTCTCTCACACACACTCTGGGATTCCCTATCTCTCACACACACTCTGGTATTCCCTATCTCTCACACACACTCTGGGATTCCCTATCTCTCTCACACACTCTGGTATTCCCTATCTCTCACACACACTCTGGAATTCCCTATTTCTCACACACACCCTGGGATTCCGTTTCTCTCACACACACTCTGGGATTCCGTCTCTCTCACACACACTCTGGGATTCGCTATCTCTCTCACTCGTGCTGGGATTACCTATCACTCTCACACACTCTGTGATTTTCTAGGATTCTATCACACACACTCTGGGATTCCCTATCTCTCTCAAACACTCTGGGAATCCCTATCTCTCTCACACACTCTGGGATTCCCACCCTCACACACACTCTGGGATTCCCTATCTCTCACACACACTCTGGAAATCCCTAACTCAGACACACTCAGGGATTCCCTATCTCTCACACACACGCTGGGATTCCGTATCTCTCTCACACACTCTGGGATTCCCTATCTCTCACACACACTCTGGGTTTCCCTATCTCTCACACACACTCTGGGATACCCTCACTCTCACACACACTCTGGGATTCCGCATCTCTCACACGCACTCTAGAATTGTCTCTCACACACACACTCTGGGATTCCCTACCTCTCACACACACTCTGGCATTTCCTATCTCTCACACACTCTGGTATTCCCTATCACTCACACACACTCTGGGATTCCATATCTCACACACACTATGGAATTCCACATCTCACACACACACTCTGGGATTCCCTATCTCTCTCACACACACTCTGGGATTCCCTATCTCACACACACTCTGGGATTCCCTATCTCACACACACACTGGGATTCCCTATCTCTCACACAACCTCTGGGATTCCCACTCTCACACACACTCTGCGATTCCCTCTCTCACACACACTCTGGGATTCCCAATCTCTCACACACACTCTGGGATTCACTATCGCTGACACATTCTGGGAGTCCCTATCTCACACACACTCTGCGATTCCCTCTCTAACACACACTCTGGGATTCCCTATCTCTCACACACACTCTGGGATTCACTCTCTCTCACACACACACTGGGATTCCCTATCTCTCACACACACTCTGGGATTCCCTATCTCTCACACACACACTGGGATTCCCTATCTCTCACACACACTTTGGGATTCCCTATCTCTCAGACACACTCTGGGATTCCTCTCACTCACGCACACTCTGGGATTCCCTATCTCTCACACACACTCTGGGATTCCCTATCTCTCACACACACTCTGGGATTTACTAATCTCTCACACACACTCTGGGATTCCCTATCTCCCACACACACTCTGCGATTCCCTATCTCTCACACACACACTCTGGGATTCCCTATCTCTCACACACCCTCTGGGATTCCCACTCTCACACACACTCTGGGATTCGCTCTTTCACACACACGCTGGGATTCCCTATCTCTCTCACACACTCTGGGATTCCCTATCTCTCACAAACACTCTTGGATTCCCTATCTCTCACACACACTCTGGGATTCCCTCTCTCACACACACTCTGGGATTCCCAATCTCTCACACTCACTCTGGGATTCCCTCTCTCTCACATACTCTGGGATTCCCACTCTCACACACACTCTGCGATTCCCTCTCTCACACACACTCTGGGATTCCCAATCTCTCACACTCACTCTGGGATTCCCTCTCTCTCACATACTCTGGGATTCCCTATCTCTCACACACACTCTGGGATTCCCTATCTCTCACACACAATCTGGGATTCACTATCGCTGACACACATTCTGGGATTCCCTACCTCACACACACTCTGCGATTCCCTCTCTAACACACACTCTGGGATTCCCTATCTCTCACACAAACTCTGGGATTCCCTCTCTCTCACATACTCTGGTAATCCCTATCTCTCACACACACTCTGGGATTCCCTCTCTCTCACACACACACAGCGATTCCCTATCACTCACACACTCTGCAATTCCGTATCTCTCACACACTCTGGGATTCCCTATCTCTAACACACACTCTGGGATTCCCTATCTCTCACACACACACAGCGATTCCCTATCACTCACACACTCTGCAATTCCGTATCTCTCACACACTCTGGGATTCCCTATCTCTAACACACACTTTGGGATTCCCTATCTCTCACACACACTCTGGGATTCCTCTCACTCACGCACACTCTGGGATTCCCTCTCTCACACACACTCTGGGATTCCCTATCTCTCACACACACTCTGGGATTTACTAATCTCTCACACACACTCTGGGATTCCCTATCTCCCACACACATTCTGGGATTAACTATCACTCACACACACTCTGGGATTCTCTATCTCTCACACACACTCTGGGATTCCCAATCTCTCACACACACTCTGGGATTCCCTCTCTCACACACACTCTGTGATTGTCTGCGATTCCCTCACACACACTCTGGGATTCCCTCTCTCACACACACTCTGGGATTCCCTATCTCTCTCTCACACACTCTGGGATTCCCCATCTCTCTCACACACTCTGGGATTCCCACTCTCACACACACTCTGGGATTCACTATCTCTCACACACACTCTGGGACTATCTGGGATTGAGGAGAAAGTCAGGTCTGCAGATGCTGGAGATCAAAGTTGAAACTTTATTGCTGGAACAGCACAGCAGGTCAGGCAGCATCCAGGGTACAGGAGATTCGACGTTTCCTGAAGAAGGGCCTGTGCCCGAAACATCTCCTGTACCCTGGATGCTGCCTGACCTGCTGTGCTGTTCCAGCAATAAAGTTTCAACGACTATCTGGGATTCCCTATCTCTCACACACACTCTGGGATTCCCTATCTCTCTCACACACTCTGGAATTCTCTGGGATTCTCTCACACACACTCTGGGATTCCCAATCTCTCACACACACTCTGGAATTTCCTATCTCTCACACACTCTGGTATTCCCTATCACTCACACACACTCTGGGATTCCCTATCTCTCACACACACTCTGGGATTCCCTATCTCTCACACACACTCTGGGATTCTCTATCTCTCATACACTCTGTTATTCCCTATCTCTCACACACACTCTGGGACTCTCTGGGATTCTATCACACACACTCTGGGATTCCCTCTCTCACACACACTCTGGTTTTCCCTATCTCTCGCGCACACTCTGGTATTCCCTATCTCTCGCACACATTCTGGGATTCCCTATCTCTCTCACACACACTGTGGGATTCCATATCTCTCTCTCTTACTCTGGGATTCCTTATCTCTCACACACACTCTGGGATTCCCTCTCTCTCACACACACTATTGGATTCCCTATCCCTCGCACACTCTGGGATTCCCTATCTCTCACACACACTCTGGGATTCCCTATCTCTCACACACACTCTGGGATTCCCTATCTCTCACACACACTCTGGGATTCTCTATCTCTCATACACTCTGTTATTCTCTATCTCTCACACACACTCTGGGACTCTCTGGGATTCTATCACACACACTCTGGGATTCCCTCTCTCACACACACTCTGGTTTTCCCTATCTCTCGCACACACTCTGGTATTCCCTATCTCTCGCACACACTCTGGGATCCCATATCTCTCTCCCTTACTCTGGGATTCCTTATCTCTCACACACACTCTGGGATTCCCTCTCTCTCACACACACTATTGGATTCCCTATCTCTCGCACACTCTGAGATTACCTATCTCTCACACACTCTGGGATTCCCACTCTCACACACACTCAGGGATTCCCTCTCTCACACACACTCTGGGATACCCAATCTCTCACACACTCTCTGGGATTCCCTCTTTCTCACACACTCTGGGTTTCCCTATCTCTCACACACTCTGGGATTGTCTGCGATTCCCTCAAACACACTCTGGGATTCCCTCTCTCACACAAACTCTGGGATTCCCTATCTCTCTCACACACTCTGGGATTCCCTATCTCTCGCACACACTCTGGGATTCCCTATCTCTCGCACACACTCTGGGAATCCCTATCTCTCTCACACACACTCTGAGATTCCCTCTCTCTCACACACACTATGGGATTCCCTATCTCTCGCACACACTGGGATTCCCTATCTCCCACGCACACTCTGGGATTCCCTATCTCTCACACACACTCAGGGAATCCCACTCTCACACACACTCTGGGATTCCCTCTCTCACACAAACTCTGGGATACTCAATCTCTCACACACACTCTGGGATTCCCTATCTCTCACACACAATCTGGGATTCCCTATCTCTCACACACACTCTGGGATTCCCTATCTCACAAACACTCTGGGATCTCCAATCTCTCACACACACTCTGGGATTCCCTCTCTCTCACACACACACTGGAATTCCCGATCTCACACACACTCTGGGATTCCCTATCTCTCACACACACTCTGGGATTCCCTATCTCTCACTTACACCCTGGGACTCTCTGGATTCTATCACAAACACTCTGGGATTCCCTCTCTCACACACACTCTGGGATTCCCTATATCTCACAAACACTCAGGGACTCTCTGGGATTCTATCACACACATTCTGGGAATCCCTCTCTCTCACACACTCTGGGATTCCGTATCTCTCACACACACTCTGGGATTCCCTCTATCACACACACTCTGGGATTCCCTATCTCTCACTTACACTCTGGGACTCTCTGGGATTCTATCACAAACACTGTGGGATTCCCTCTCTCACACACACTCTGGGATTCCCTATCTTTCACACACACTCTGGGATTCCCTATCTCTCTCACACACTCTGGTATTCCCTATCTCTCACACATACTCTGGGATTCCCTATCTCTCGCACACACTGGGATTCCCTATCTCTCACACACACTCTGGGATTCCCACTCTCACACACACTGTGGGATTCCCTCTCTCACACACACTCTGGGAAACCCAATCTCTCACACAAACTCTGGGATTCCCTCTTTCTCACACACTCTGGGATTCCCTATCTCTCACACACACTCTGGGATTCCGCATCTCTCACACGCACTCTAGAATTGTCTCTCACACACACACTCTGGGATTCCCTACCTCTCACACACACTCTGGCATTTCCTATCTCTCACACACTCTGGTATTCCTTATCACTCACACACACTCTGGGATTCCATATCTCACACACACTATGGAATTCCACATCTCACACACACACTCTGGGAATCCCTATCTCTCTCACACACACTCTGGGATTCCCTACCTCTCACACACACTCTGGAATTCACTATCGCTGACACACACACTGGGCATCCCACTCTCACACACACTCTGGGATTCCCTATCTCACAAACACTCTGGGATTCCCAATCTCTCACACACACTCTGGGATTCCCTCTCTCTAACACACACTCTGGAATTCCCGATCTCACACAAACTCTGGGATTCCCTATCTCTCACACACACTCTGGGATTCCCTATCTCTCACTTACACTCTGGGACTCTCTGGATTCTATCACAAACACTCTGGGATTCCCTCTCTCACACACACTCTGGGATTCCCTATCTCTCACAAACACTCTGGGACTCTCTGGGATTCTATCACACACATTCTGGGAATCCCTCTCTCTCACACACTCTGGGATTCTCTATCTCTCACACACACCTTGGGATTCCGTATCTCTCACACACACTCTGGTATTCCCTATCTCTCACTTACACTCTGGGACTCTCTGGGATTCTATCACAAACACTCTGGGATTCCCTCTCTCACACACACTCTGGGATTCCCTATCTCTCACACACACTCTGGTATTCCCTATCTCTCACACACACTCTGGGATTCCCTATCTCTCTCACACACTCTGGTATTCCCTATCTCTCACACACACTCTGGAATTCCCTATTTCTCACACACACCCTGGGATTCCGTTTCTCTCACACACACTCTGGGATTCCGTCTCTCTCACACACACTCTGGGATTCGCTATCTCTCTCACTCGTGCTGGGATTACCTATCACTCTCACACACTCTGTGATTTTCTAGGATTCTATCACACACACTCTGGGATTCCCTATCTCTCTCAAACACTCTGGGAATCCCTATCTCTCTCACACACTCTGGGATTCCCACCCTCACACACACTCTGGGATTCCCTATCTCTCACACACACTCTGGAAATCCCTAACTCAGACACACTCAGGGATTCCCTATCTCTCACACACACGCTGGGATTCCGTATCTCTCTCACACACTCTGGGATTCCCTATCTCTCACACACACTCTGGGTTTCCCTATCTCTCACACACACTCTGGGATACCCTCACTCTCACACACACTCTGGGATTCCGCATCTCTCACACGCACTCTAGAATTGTCTCTCACACACACACTCTGGGATTCCCTACCTCTCACACACACTCTGGCATTTCCTATCTCTCACACACTCTGGTATTCCCTATCACTCACACACACTCTGGGATTCCATATCTCACACACACTATGGAATTCCACATCTCACACACACACTCTGGGATTCCCTATCTCTCTCACACACACTCTGGGATTCCCTATCTCACACACACTCTGGGATTCCCTATCTCACACACACACTGGGATTCCCTATCTCTCACACAACCTCTGGGATTCCCACTCTCACACACACTCTGCGATTCCCTCTCTCACACACACTCTGGGATTCCCAATCTCTCACACACACTCTGGGATTCACTATCGCTGACACATTCTGGGAGTCCCTATCTCACACACACTCTGCGATTCCCTCTCTAACACACACTCTGGGATTCCCTATCTCTCACACACACTCTGGGATTCACTCTCTCTCACACACACACTGGGATTCCCTATCTCTCACACACACTCTGGGATTCCCTATCTCTCACACACACACTGGGATTCCCTATCTCTCACACACACTTTGGGATTCCCTATCTCTCAGACACACTCTGGGATTCCTCTCACTCACGCACACTCTGGGATTCCCTATCTCTCACACACACTCTGGGATTCCCTATCTCTCACACACACTCTGGGATTTACTAATCTCTCACACACACTCTGGGATTCCCTATCTCCCACACACACTCTGCGATTCCCTATCTCTCACACACACACTCTGGGATTCCCTATCTCTCACACACCCTCTGGGATTCCCACTCTCACACACACTCTGGGATTCCCTCTTTCACACACACGCTGGGATTCCCTATCTCTCTCACACACTCTGGGATTCCCTATCTCTCACAAACACTCTTGGATTCCCTATCTCTCACACACACTCTGGGATTCCCTCTCTCACACACACTCTGGGATTCCCTATCTCTCACACACACTCTGGGATACCCTCACTCTCACACACACTCTGGGATTCCGCATCTCTCACACGCACTCTGGGATTCCCTATCTCTCACACACACTCTAGAATTCCCTCTCACACACACACTCTGGGATTCCCTAGCTCTCACACTCACTCTGGGATTCCCTATCTCTCACACACAACTGGAATTCCCTCTCACAAACACACTCTGGGAATCCCTCTCTCTCACACACACTCTGGGATTCCGCATCTCTCACACACACTCTGGTATTCCCTATCTCTCACACACACTCTGGGATTCCCTATCGCTGACACACACTGGTATTCCCTATCTCTCACACACACTCTGGTATTCTGTATCTCTCACACACATTCTGGGATTCCGTCTCTCTCACACACACTCTGGGATTCCCTATCTCTCTCACTCGTGCTGGGATTCCCTATCACTCTCACACACTCTGGGATTGTCTAGGATTCCCTATCTCTCTCACACACTCTGGAATTCCCTATCTCTCTCACACACTCTGGGATTCCCTATCTCTCACACACACTATGGGATTCCCACCCTCACGCACACTCTGGGATTCCCTAACTGTCACTCACACTCTGGAATTCCCTATCTCTCACACACACTCTGGGATTCCCTATCTCTCACACACACTCTGGGATTCCGTATCTCTCTCACACACTCTGGGATTCCCAATCTCTCACACAGACTCTGGGTTTCCCTATCACTCACACACACCCTGGGATACCCTCTCTCTCACACACACTCTGGGATTCAGCATCTCTCACACACACTCTGGGATTCCCTATCTCTCACACACACTCTAGAATTTCCTCTCACACACACACTCTGGGATTCCCTATCTCTCACACTCACTCTGTGATTCCCTATCTCTCACACACACTCTGGAATTCCCTCTCGCAAACACACTCTGGGATTCCCTCTCTCTCATACACACTCTGGGATTCCCTCTCTCTCATACACACTCTGGGATTCCCTATCTCTCTCACACACTCTGGGATTCCCTATCTCTCACACACACTCTGGAATTCCATGTCTCACACACACTATGGAATTCCACATCTCTCGCACACATTCTGGGATTCCCTATCTCTCTCACACACACTCTGGGATTCCCTCTCCCACACACACTCTGGGAATCCCTATCTCACACACACACTGGGATTCCCTCTCTCTCACACACACTCTGGGATTCCGTCTCTCACACACACTCTGGGATTCCCTATCTCTCACACACACTCTGGGATTCCCTCTCTCACACACAAGCTGGGATTCCCTGTGTCTCACACACACTCTGGGATTCCCTATCTCTCACACACACTCTGGGCTTCCGCATCTCTAACACACACTCTGGATTTCCCTATCTCTCACACACACTCTAGAATTCCCTCTCACTCTGGTATTCCCTATCTTTCGCACACACTCTGGGATTCCCTATCTCTCACACACACTCTGGGATTCCCAATGTCTCACACACACTCTGGGATTCCCTCTCTCTCACATACACACTCTGGGATTCCCTATCTCTCACACACACTCTGGGATTCCCTACCTCTCACACACACTCTGGGATTCACTATCGCTGACACACACTCTGGGATTCCCAATGTCTCACACACACTCTGGGATTCCCTCTCTCTCACATACACACTGTGGGATTCCATATCTCTCTCCTTACTCTGGGATTCCTTATCTCTCACACACACTCTGGAATTCCCTCTCTCTCACACACACTATTGGATTCCCTATCTCTCGCACACTCTGGGATTCCCTATCTCTCACACACACTCTGGGATTCCCTATCTCTCTCACACACACTGTGGGATTCCATATCTCTCTCTCTTACTCTGGGATTCCTTATCTCTCACACACACTCTGGGATTCCCTCTCTCTCACACACACTATTGGATTCCCTATCTCTCACACACACTCTGGGATTCCCACTCTCACACACACTCAGGGATTCCCTCTCTTACACACACTCTGGGATACCCAATCTCTCACACACTCTCTGGGATTCCCTCTTTCTCACACACTCTGGGATTCCCTATCTCTCACACACACTCTGGGATTGTCTGCGATTCCCTCACACACACTCTGGGATTCCCTCTCTCACACACACTCTGGGATTCCCTATCTCTCTCACACACTCTGGGATTCCCTATCTCTCTCACACACTCTGGGATTCCCTATCTCTCGCACACACTCTGAGATTCCCTATCTCTCTCACACACACTGTGGGATTCCATATCTCTCTCTCTTACTCTGGGATTCCTTATCTCTCACACACACTCTGGGATTCCCTCTCTCTCACACACACTATGCGATTCCGTATCTCTCGCACACTCTGGGATTCCCTATCTCTCACACACACTCTGGGATTCCCACTCTCACACACACTCTGGGATTCCCTCTCTCACACACACTCTGGGAAACCCAATCTCTCACACACACTCTGGGATTCCCTCTTTCTCACACACTCTGGGATTCCCTATCTCTCACACACACTCTGGGATTCCCAATGTCTCACACACACTCTCGGATTCCCTCTCTCTCACATACACACTCTGGGATTCCCTATCTCGCACACACACTCTGGGATTCCCTACCTCTCACACACACTCTGGGATTCACTATCGCTGACACACATTCTGGGATTCCCTATCTCACACACACTCTGCGATTCCCTCTCTAACCCACACTCTGGGATTCCCAATCTCTCACATACACTCTGGGATTCCCTCTCTCTCACATACTCTGGTAATCCCTATCTCTCTCCCACACTCTGGGATTCCCTCTCTCTCACACACACACACTGGGATTCCCGATCACTCACACACTCTGCAATTCCGTATCTCTCACACACTCTGGGATTCCCTATCTCTAACACACACTTTGGGATTCCCTATCTCTCACACACACTCTGGGATTCCTCTCACTCACGCACACTCTGGGATTCCCTATCTCTCACACACACTCTGGGATTTACTAATCTCTCACACACACTCTGGGATTCCCTATTTCCCACACACACTCTGGGATTAACTATCACTCACACACACTCTGGGATTCCTTCTCTCACACACACTCTGGGATTGTCTGCGATTCCCTCACACACACTCTGGGATTCCCTCTCTCACACACACTCTGGGATTCCCTATCTCTCTCTCACACACTCTGGGATTTCCACTCTCACTCACACTCTGGGATTCACTATCTCTCACACACACTGTGGGACTATCTGGGATTCCCTATCTCTCACACACACTCTGTGACTCCCTATCTCTCACACACTCTGGAAATCTCTGGGATTCTCTCACACACACTCTGGGATTCCCTTTCTCTCACACACACTCTGGAATTTCCAATCTCTCACACACTATGGTATTCCCTATCACTCACACACACTCTGGGATTCCCTATCGCTCACACACACTCTGGGATTCCCTATCTCTCACACACACTCTCGGATTCTCTATCTCTCATACACTCTGTTATTCCCTATCTCACACACACTCTGGGACTCTCTGGGATTCTATCACACACACTCTGGGATTCCCTCTCTCACACACACTCTGCTTTTCCCTATCTCTCGCACACACTCTGGTATTCCCTACCTCTCGCACACACTCTGGGATCCCCTATCTCTCTCACACACACTGTGGGATTCCATATCTCTCTCTCTTACTCTGGGATTCCTTATCTCTCACACACACTCTGGGATTCCCTCTCTCTCACACACACTATTGGATTCCCTATCTCTCGCACACTCTGGGATTCCCTATCTCTCACACACACTCTGGGATTCCCTATCTCTCTCACACACTCTGGGATTCCCACTCTCACACACACTCAGGGATTCCCTCTCTTACACACACTCTGGGATACCCAATCTCTCACACACTCTCTGGGATTCCCTCTTTCTCACACACTCTGGGATTCTCTATCTCTCACACACTCTGGGATTGTCTGCGATTCCCTCACACACACTCTGGGATTCCCTCTCTCACACACACTCTGGGATTCCCTATCTCTCTCACACACTCCGGGATTCCCTATCTCTCTCACACACTCTGGGATTCCCTATCTCTCGCACACACTCTGAGATTCCCTATCTCTCTCACACACACTGTGGGATTCCATATCTCTCTCTCTTACTCTGGGATTCCTTATCTCTCACACACACTCTGGGATTCCCTCTCTCTCACACACACTATGCGATTCCGTATCTCTCGCACACTCTGGGATTCCCTATCTCTCACACACACTCTGGGATTCCCTATCTCTCACACACACTCTGGGATTCCCACTCTCACACACACTCTGGGATTCCCTCTCTCACACACTCTGGGAAACCCAATCTCTCACACACACTCTGGGATTCCCTCTTTCTCACACACTCTGGGATTCCCTATCTCTCACACACACTCTGGGATTCCCTAACTCTCACACACACTCTGGGATTCACTATCGCTGACACACACTCTGGGAGTCCCTTCCTCTCACCCAAACTCTGGAATTCACTATCGCTGACACACACACTGAGCATCCCACTCTCACACACACTCTGGGATTCCCTATCTCACAAACACTCTGGGATTCCCAATCTCTCACACACACTCTGGGATTCCCTCTCTCTCACAAACACTCTGGAATTCCCGAACTCACACACACTCTGGGATTCCCTATCTCTCACACACACTCTGGGATTCCCTATCTCTCACTTACACTCTGGGACTCGCTGGAGTCTATCACAAACATTCTGGCATACCCTCTCTCATACACACTCTGGGATTCCCTATCTCTCACAAACACTCTGGGACTCTCTGGGATTCTGTCACACACATTCTGGGAATCCCTCTCTCTCACACACTCTGGGATTCTCTATCTCTCACACACACCCTGGGATTCCGTATCTCTCACACACACACTGGGATTCCCTCTCTCACACACACTCTGGTATTCCCTATCTCTCACTTAAACTCTGGACTCTCTGGGATTCTATCACAAACACTCTGGGAATCTCTATCTCTCACAAACACTCTGGTATTCCCTATCTCTCACACACACTCTGGGATTCCCTATCTCTCTCACACACTCTGGTATTCCCTATCTCTCACACACACCCTGGGATTCCGTTTCACTCACACACACTCTGGGATTCCGTCTCTCTCACACACACTCTGGGATTCGCCATCTCTCTCACTCGTGCTGGGATTCCCTATCACTCTCACACACACTGGGATTGTCTAGGATTCTATCACACACACTCTGGGATTCCCTATCTCTCTCACACACTCTGGGAATCCCTATCTCTCTCACACACTCTGGGATTCCCACCCTCACACACACTCTGGGATTCCCTATCTCTCACACACACTGTGGAATTCCCTAACTCAGACACACTCAGGGATTCCCTATCTCTCACACACTCTGGGATTCCCTATCTCTCACACACACTCTGGGATTCCCTACCTCTCACACACATTCTTGGATACCCTCACTCTCACACACACTCTGGGATTCCGCATGTCTCACACGCAGTCTAGAATTCCCTCTCACACGCACTCTGGGATTCCCTATCTCTCACACTCACTCTGGGATTCCCTATCTCTCACACACACTCTGGAATTCGCTCTCACAAACACACGCTGGGAATCCCTCTCTCTCACACACACTCTGGGATTCCGCATCTCTCACACACACTCTGGGATTCCCTATCTTGCTCACGCAATCTGGGATTCCTCATCTCTCACACACACTTTGGGATTCCCTGTCTCTCTCTCTCACTCTGGGATTCCCTATCTCTCACACACACTCTGGGGATTCCATATCTCACACACACTATGGAATTCCACGTCTCTCACACACACTCTGGGATTCCCTATCTCTCTCACACACACTCTGGGATTCCCTATCTCACACACACTCTGGGATTCCCTATCTCTCTCACACACTGGGATTCCCTATCTCACACACACACTGGGATTCCATATTTCACACACTCTCTGGGATTCCCTATCTCACACACACTCTGGGATTCCCTATCTCTCTCACACACTGTGATTCCCTATCTCACACACAATATGGAATTCCACGCCTCTCACACACAATCTGGGATTCCCTATCTCTCTCACACACACTCTGGGATTCCCTATCTCACACACACTCTGGGATTCCCTATCTCTCACACACACACTGGGATTCCATATCTCTCTCACACACTGGGATTCCCTATCTCACACACACACTGGGATTCCCTATCTCTCACACACACTCTGGGATTCCCTATCTCACACACACACTGGGATTCCCTATCTCTCACACACACACTGGGATTTACTATCTCTCACACACTCTGGTATTCCCTATCACTCACACACACTTGGAATTCCCTATCTCACACACACACTGGGATTCCCTATCTCTCACACACACTCTGGGATTCCCTATCTCACACACACACTGGGATTCCCTATCTCTCACACACACACTGGGATTCCATATCTCTCTAACACACTGGGATTCCCTATTTCACACACACACTGGGATTCCCTATCTCTCACACACACTCTGGGATTCCCTATCTCACACACACACTGGGATTCCCTATCTCTCACACACACACTGGGATTTCCTATCTCTCACACACTCTGGTATTCCCTATCACTCACACACACTGGGATTCCCTATCTCTCACACACACACTGGGATTTCCTATCTCTCACACACGCTGGTATTCCCTATCACTCACACACACTTGGAATTCCCTATCTCTCACACACACTCAGGGATTCCCTATCTCTCACATACACTCTGGGATTCCATCTCTCACACACACAATGGAATTCCCTATCTCTCGCACACACTCTGGGATTCCCTATCTCTCTCACACACACTTTGGGATTCCCACTCTCACACACACTCTGGGAAACCCAATCTATCACACATACTCTGGGATTCCCTCTTTCACACACTCTCTGGGATTCCCTATCTCTCACACACACTCTGGGATTCCCTAACTCTCACACACACTCTGGGATTCACTATCGCTGACACACACTCTGGGAGTCCCTACCTCTCACACAAACTCTGGAATTCACTATCGCTGACACACACACTGGGCATCCCACTCTCACACACACTCTGGGATTCCCTATCTCACAAACACTCTGGGATTCCCAATCTCTCACACACACTCTGGGATTCCCTCTCTCTCACAAACACTCTGGAATTCCCGATCTCACACACACTCTGGGATTCCCTATCTCTCACACACACTCTGGGATTCCCTATCTCTCACACACACTCTGGGATTCCCTATCCCTCACTTACACTCTGGGACTCTCTGGAGTCTATCACAAACACTCTGGTATTCCCTATCTCTCACACACACTCTGGGATTCCCTATCTCTCTCACACACTCTGGTATTCCCTATCTCTCACACACACTCTGGGATTCCCTATCTCTCACACACACCCTGGGATTCCGTATCTCTCACACACACTCTGGGATTCCGTCTCTCTCACACACACTCTGGAATTCCCTCTCACAAACACACTCTGGGAATCCCTCTCTCTCACACACACTATGGGATTCCGCATCTCTCACACACACTCTGGGATTCCCTATCTTGCTCACGCAATCTGGGATTCCTCATCTCTCACACACACTTTGAGATTCCCTGTCTCTCTCTCTCACTCTGGGATTCCCTATCTCTCACACACACTCTGGGATTCCATATCTCACACACACTATGGAATTCCACGTCTCTCACACACACTCTGGGATTCCCTATCTCTCTCACACACACTCTGGGATTCCATATCTCACACACACTCTGGGATTCCCTATCTCACACACACTGGGATACCCTATCTCTCACACAGACTCTGGCATTTCCTATCTCTCACACACTCTGGTATTCCCTATCACTCACACACACTCTGGGATTCCATATCTCACACACAATATGGAATTCCACGCCTCTCACACACACTCTGGGATTCCCTATCTCTCTCACACACACTCTGGGATTCCCTATCTCACACACACTCTGGGATTCCCTATCTCTCACACACACACTGGGATTCCATATCTCTCTCACACACTGGGATTCCCTATCTCACACACACACTGGGATTCCCTATCTCTCACACACACTCTGGGATTCCCTATCTCACACACACACTGGGATTCCGTATCTCTCACACACACACTGGGATTTCCTATCTCTCACACACTCTGGTATTCCCTATCACTCACACACACTTGGAATTCCATATCTCACACACACACTGGGATTCCCTATCTCTCACACACACTCTGGGATTCCCTATCTCACACACACACTGGGATTCCCTATCTCTCACACACACACTGGGATTCCATATCTCTCTCACACACTGGGATTCCCTATCTCACACACACACTGGGATTCCCTCTCTCTCACACACACTCTGGGATTCCCTATCTCACACACACACTGGGATTCCCTATCTCTCACACACACACTGGGATTTCCTATCTCTCACACACTCTGGTATTCCCTATCACTCACACACACTTGGAATTCCCTATCTCTCACACACACTCAGGGATTCCCTATCTCTCACACACACTCTGGGATTCTCTATCTCTCATACACTCTGGTATTCCCTACCTCTCACACACACTCTGGGACTCTCTGGGATTCTATCACACACACTCTGGGATTCCCTCTATCACACACACTCTGATATTCCCTATCTCTCGCACACACTCTGGTATTCCCTATCTCTCGCAAACACTCTGGGATTCCCTATCTCTCTCACACACTCTGGGATTCCTCATCTCTCACACACACTCTGGGTTTCCCTATCTCTCACACACACTCTGGGATTCCATCTCTCACACACACAATGGAATTCCCTATCTCTCGCACACACTCTGGGATTCCCTATCTCTCTCACACACACTTTGGGATTCCCACTCTCACACACACTCTGGGAAACCCAATCTCTCACACACACTCTGGGATTCCCTCTTTCTCACACTCTCTGGGAATCCCTATCTCTCACACACACTCTGGGATTCCCTAACTCTCACATACACTCTGGGATTCACTATCGCTGACACACACTCTGGGAGTCCCTACCTCTCACACAAACTCTGGAATTCACTATCGCTGACACACTCACTGGGCATCCCACTCTCACACACACTCTGGGATTCCCTATCTCACAAACACTCTGGGATTCCCAATCTCTCACACACACTCTGGGATTCCCTCTCTCTCACACACACTCTGGAATTCCCGATCTCACACACACTCTGGGATTCCCTATCTCTCACACACACTCTGGGATTCCCTATCTCTCACTTACACTCTGGGACTCTCTGGATTCTATCACAAACACTCTGGGATTCCCTCTCTCACACACACTCTGGGATTCCCTATCTCTCACAAACACTCTGGGACTCTCTGGGATTCTATCACACACATTCTGGGTATCCCTCTCTCTCACACACTCTGGGATTCTCTACCTCTCACACACACCTTGGGATTCCGTATCTCTCACACACACTCTGGGATTCCCTATCACTCACTTACACTCTGGGACTCTCTGGGATTCTATCACAAACACTCTGGGATTCCCTCTCTCACACACACTCTGGGATTCCCTATCTCTCACACACACTCTGGGATTCCCTCTCTCACACACACTCTGGTATTCCCTATCTCTCACTTACACTCTGGGACTCTCTGGGATTCTATCACAAACACTCTGGGATTCCCTCTCTCACACACACTCTGGGAATCTCTATCTCTCACAAACACTCTGGTATTCCCTATCTCTCACACACACTCTGGGATTCCCTATCTCTCTCACTCACTCTGGTATTCCCTATCATTCACACACACTCTGGGATTCCCTATCTTTCACACACACCCTGGGATTCCCTGTGTCTCACACACACTCTTGGATTCCGTCTCTCTCACACACACTCTGGGATTCGCTATCTCTCTCACTCGTGCTGGGATTCCCTATCACCCTCACACACTCTGGGATTGTCTAGGATTCTATCACACACACTCTGGGATTCCCTATCTCTCTCACTCACTCTGGGAATCCCTATCTCTCACACACACTCTGGGATTCCCACCCTCACACACACTCTGCGATTCCCTATCTCTCGCACACACTCTGGTATTCCCAATCTCTCGCAACACTCTGGGATTCCCTATCTCTCACACACACTCTGGGATTCCCACTCTCACACACACTCTGCGATTCCCTCTCTCACACACACTCTGGGATTCCCAATCTCTCACACTCACTCTGGGATTCCCTCACTCTCACATACTCTGGGATTCCCTATCTCTCACACACACTCTGGGATTCCCTATCTCTCACACACACTCTGGGATTCCCACTCTCACACACACTCTGCGATTCCCTCTCTCACACACACTCTGGGATTCCCAATCTCTCACACTCACTCTGGGATTCCCTCTCTCTCACATACTCTGGGATTCCCTATCTCTCACACACACTCTGTGATTCACTATCGCTGACACACATTCTGGGATTCCCTATCTCACACACACTCTGCGATTCCCTCTCTAACACACACTCTGGGATTCCCTCTCTCTCACATACTCTGCAAATCCGTATCTCTCACACACTCTGGGATTCCCTATCTCTAACACACACTTTGGGATTCCCTATCACACACACACACTCTGGGATTCCTCTCACTCACGCACACTCTGGGATTCCCTATCTCTCACACACAAACTGGGCTTTACTAATCTCTCACACACACTCTGGGATTCCCCATCTCCCACACACATTCTGGGATTACCTATCACTCACACACACTCTGGGATTCTCTATCTCTCACACACACTCTGGGATTCCCAATCTCTCACACACACTCTGGGATTCCCTCTCTCACACACACTCTGGGATTGTCTGCGATTCCATCACACACACTCTGGGATTCCCTATCTCTCACACACACTCTGGGATTCCCTATCTCTCTCTCACACACTCTGGGATTCCCCATCTCTCTCACACACTCTGGGATTTCCACTCTCACACACACTCTGGGATTCACTATCTCTCACACACACTCTGGGACTATCTGGGATTCCCTATCTCTCACACACACTCTGGGATTCCCTATCTCTCACACACTCTGGAATTCTCTGGGATTCTCTCACACACATTCTGGGATTCCCTATCTCCCACACACACTCTGGAATTTCCTATCTCTCACACACTCTGGTATTCCCTATCACTCACACACTCTGAGATTCCCTATCTCTCTCACACACACTGTGGGATTCCATATCTCTCTCTCTTACTCTGGGATTCCTTATCTCTCACACACACTCTGGGATTCCCTCTCTCTCACACACACTATTGGATTCCCTATCCCTCGCACACTCTGGGATTCCTATCTCTCACACACACTCTGGGATTCCGTATCTCTCACACACACTCTGGGATTCCCATTCTCACACACACTCTGGGATTCCCTCTCTCACACACACTCTGGGATACCCAATCTCTCACACACACTTTGGATTCCCTCTTTCTCACACACTCTGGGATTCCCTATCTCTCACACCCTCTGGGATTGTCTGCGATTCCCTCACACACACTCTGGGATTCCCTCTCTCACACACACTCTGGGATTCCTTATCTCTCACACACACTTTGGGATTCCCTATCTCTCACACACACTCTGGGATTCCCACTCTCACACACACTCTGGGATTCCCTCTCTCACACACTCTGGGATTCCTTATCTCTCACACACACTCTGGGATTCCCTATCTCTCACATACACTCTGGGATTCCCTATCTCTCACACACGCACTGGGCTTTACTAATCTCCCACACACATTCTGGGATTAGCTATCACTCACACACACTCTGGGATTCTCTATCTCTCACACACACTCTGGGATTCCCAATCTCTCACACACACTCTGGGATTCCCTATCTCTCTCACACACACTCTGGGATTGTCTGCGATTCCATCACACACACTCTGGGATTCCCTATCTCTCACACACACTCTGGGATTCCCTATCACTCTCTCACACAGTCTGGGATTCCCCATCTCTCTCACACACTCTGGGATTTCCACACTCACACACACTCTGGGATTCCCTATCTCTCACACACACTCTGGGATTCCCACTCTCACACACACTCTGGGATTCCCTCTCTCACACACACTCTGGGATACCCAATCTCTCACACACACTCTGGGATTCCCTCTTTCTCACACACTCTGGGATTCCTTATCTTTCACACACACTCTGTGATTCCCTAACTCTCACACACACTCTGGGATTCACTATCGCTGACACACACTCTGGAATTCCCTACTCTCACACACACTCTGGAATTCACTACCGCTGACACACACACTGGGCTTCCCACTCTCACACACACTCTGGGATTCCCTATCTCACAAACACTCTGGGATTCCCAATCTCTCACACACACTCTGGTATTCCCTATCACTCATACACACTCTGGGATTCCCTATCTCTCACACACACTGTGGGATTCCCTATCTCTCACACACACTCTGGGATTCTCTATCTCTCATACACTCTGTTATTCCCTATCTCTCACACACACTCTGGGACTCTCTGAGATTCTATCACACACACTCTGGGATTCCCTCTCTCACACACACTCTGGTTTTCCCTATCTCTCGCACACACTCTGGTAATCCCTATCTCTCGCACACACTCTGGGATTCCCTATCTCTCTCACACACACTGTGGGATTCCATATCTCTCTCTCTTACTCTGGGATTCCTTATCTCTCACACACACTCTGGGATTCCCTCTCTCTCACACACACTATTGGATTCCCTATCCCTCGCACACTCTGGAATTCCTATCTCTCACACACACTCTGGGATTCCCTATCTCTCACACACACTCTGGGATTCCCAATCTCACACACACTCTGGGATTCCCTCTCTCACACACACTCTGGGATACCCAATCTCTCACACACACTTTGGATTCCCTCTTTCTCACACACTCTGGGATTCCCTATCTCTCACACACTCTGGGATTGTCTGCGATTCCCTCACACACACTCTGGAATCCCTCTCTCTCACACACTCAGGGATTCTCTATCTCTCACACACACCCTGGGATTCCGTATCTCTCACACACATTCTGGGATTCCCTCTCTCACATACACTCTGGTATTCCCTATCTCTTACTTACACTCTGGGACTCTCTGGGATTCTATCACAAACACTCTGGGATTCCCTCTCTCACACACACTCTGGGATTCCCTATCTCTCACACACACACTGGGATTCCCTATCACTCACACACTCTGCAATTCCGTATCTCTCACACACTCTGGGATTCCCTATCTCTAACACACACTTTGGGATTCCCTATCTCTCACACACTCTCTGGGATTCCCTATCTCTCACACACACTCTGGGATTCCCTATCTCTCACACACACTCTGGGATTTACTAATCTCTCACACATACTCTGGGATTCCCTATCTTCCACATTCTGGGATTAACTATCACTAACACACACTCTGGGATTCTCTATCCTTCACACACACTCTGGGATTCCCAAACTCTCACACACACTCTGGGATTCCCTCTCTCACACACACTCTGGGATTGTCTGCGATTCCCTCACACACACTCTGGGATTCCCTCTCTCACACACACTCTGGGATTCCCTATCTCCCTCTCACACACTCAGGGATTCCCCATCTCTCTCACTCACTCTGGGATTCCCACTCTCACACACACTCTGGGATTCACTATCTCTCACACACACTCTGGGACTATCTGGGATTCCCTATCTCTCACACACACTCTGGGATTCCCTATCTCTCACACACTCTGGAATTCTCTGGGATTCTCTCACACACACTCTGGGATTCCCTATCTCTCACACACACTCTGGAATTTCCTATCTCTCACACACTCTGGAATTCTCTGGGATTCTCTCACACACACTCTGGGATTCCCTATCTCTCACACACACTCTGGAATTTCCTATCTCTCACACACTCTGGTATTCCCTATCACTCATACACACTCTGGGATTCCCTATCTCTCACACACACTGTGGGATTCCCTATCGCTCACACACACTCTGGGACTCTCTGAGATTCTATCACACACACTCTGGGATTCCCTCTCTCACACACACTCTGGGATACCCTATCTCCCTCTCACACACTCAGGGATTCCCCATCTCTCTCACACACTCTGGGATTCCCACTCTCACACACACTCTGGGATTCACTATCTCTCACACACACTCTGGGACTATCTGGGATTCCCTATCTCTCACACACACTCTGGGATTCCCTCTCTCTCACACACTCTGGAATTCTCTGGGATTCTCTCACACACACTCTGGGATTCCCTATCTCTCACACACACTCTGGAATTTCCTATCTCTCACACACTCTGGTATTCCCTATCACTCATACACACTCTGGGATTCCCTATCTCTCACACACACTGTGGGATTCCCTATCGCTCACACACACTCTGGGACTCTCTGAGATTCTATCACACACACTCTGGGATTCCCTCTCTCACACACACTCTGGTTTTCCCTATCTCTCGCACACACTCTGGTATTCCCTATCTCTCGCACATACTCTGGTATTCCCTATCTCTCTCACACACACTGTGGGATTCCATACCTCTCTCTTACTCTGGGATTCCTTATCTCTCACACACACTCTGGGATTCCCTCTCTCTCACACACACTATTGGATTCCCTATCCCTCGCACACTCTGAGATTCCTATCTCTCACACACACTCTGGGATTCCCTATCTCTCTCTCACATACTCTGGGATTCCCCATCTCTCTCACACACTCTGGGATTCCCTCTCTCACACACACTCTGGGATACCCAATCTCTCACACACACTTTGGATTCCCTCTTTCTCACACACTCTGGGATTCCCTATCTCTCACACACTCTGGGATTGTCTGCGATTCCCTCACACACACTCTGGGATTCCCTCTCTCACGCACACTCTGGGATTCCCTATCTCTCACACACACTCTGGGATTCCCTATCTCTCACACACACTCTGGGATTCCCAATCTCACACACACTCTGGGATTCCCTCTCTCACACACACTCTGGGATACCCAATCTCTCACACAAACTCTGGGATTCCCTCTTTCTCACACACTCTGGGATTCCTTATCTCTCACACACACTCTGGGATTCCCTAACTCTCACACACACTATGGGATTCACTATCGCTGACACACACTCTGGAATTCCCTACCTCTCACACACACTCTGGAATTCACTATCACTGACACACACACTGGGCTTCCCACTCTCACACACACTCTGGGATTCCCTATCTCACAAACACTCTGGGATTCCCAATCTCTCACACACACTCTGGGATTCCCTCTCTCTCACACACACTCTGGAATTCCCGATCTCACACACACTCTGGGATTCCCTATCTCTCACACACACTCTGGGATTCCCTATCTCTCACACACACTCTGGGACTCTCTGGAGTCTATCACAAACACTCTGGGATTCCCTCTCTCACACACACTCTGGGATTCCCTATCTCTCACAAACACTCTGGGACTCTCTGGCATTCTATCACACACATTCTAGGAATCCCTCTCTCTCACACACTTTGGGATTCTCTATCTCTCACACACACCCTGGGATTCCATATCTCTCACACACACTCTGGGATTCCCTCTCTCACACACACTCTGGTATTCCCTATCTCTCACTTATACTCTGGGACTCTCTGGGATTCTATCACAAACACTCTGCGATTCCCTCTCTCACACACACTCTGGGAATCTCTATCTCTCACAAACACTCTGGTATTCCCTATCTCTCACACACACTCTGGGATTCCCTATCTCTCTCACACACTCTGGTATTCCCTATCTCTCACACACATTCTGGGATTCACACTCTCACACACACTCTGCGATTCCCTCTCTCACACACACCCTGGGATTCCCAATCTCTCACACACACTCTGGGATTAGCTATCTCTCTCACTCGTGCTGGGATTCCCTATCACTCTCACACACTCTGGGATTGTCTAGGATTCTATCACACACACTCTGGGATTCCCTATCTCTCTCACTCACTCTGGGAATCCCTATCTCTCACACACACTCTGGGATTCCCACCCTCACACACACTCTGCGATTCCCTATCTCTCGCACACACTCTGGTATTCCCAAACTCTCGCAACACTCTGGGATTCCCTATCTCTCACACACACTCTGGGATTCACACTCTCACACACACTCTGCGATTCCCTCTCTCACACACACTCTGGGATTCCCAATCTCTCACACTCACTCTGGGATTCCCTCTCTCTCACTCACACTCTGGGATTCCCTATCTCTCACACACACACTCTGGGATTCACTATCGCTGACACACATTCTGGGATTCCCTATCTCACACACACTCTGCGATTCCCTCTCTAACACACACTCTGGGATTCCCAATCTCTCACATACACTCTGGGATTCCCTCTCTCACACACACTCTGGGATTCCCAATCTCTCACACTCACTCTGGGATTCTCTATCTCTAACACACACTCTGGGATTCCCTATCTCTCACACACACACTGGGATTCCCTATCACTCACACACTCTGCAAATCCGTATCTCTCACACACTCTGGGATTCCCTATCTCTAACACACACTTTGGGATTCCCTATCTCTCACACACACTCTGGGATTCCTCTCACTCACGCACACTCTGGGATTCCCTATCTCTCACACACACTCTGGGATTCCCTATCTCTCACACACAAACTGGGCTTTACTAATCTCTCACACACACTCTGGGATTCCCCATCTCCCACACACATTCTGGGATTAGCAATCACTCACACACACTCTGGGATTCTCTATCTCTCACACACACTCTGGGATTCCCAATCTCTCACACACACTCTGGGATTCACTCTCTGACACACACTCTGGGATTGTCTGCGATTCCATCACACACACTCTGGGATTCCCTCTCTCACACACACTCTGGGATTCCCTATCTCTCTCTCACACACTCTGGGATTCCCCGTCTCTCTCACACACTCTGGGATTCCCACTCTCACACACACTCTGGGATTCACTATCTCTCACAAACACTCTGGGACTATCTGGGATTCCCTATCTCTCACACACACTCTGGGATTCCCTATCTCTCACACACTCTGGTATTCCCTATCTCTCACACACACTCTGGGATTCCCACTCTCACACACACTCTGCGATTCCCTCTCTCACACACACTCTGGGATTCCCAATCTCTCACACTCAGTCTGGGATTCCCTCTCTCTCACATACTCTGGGATTCCCTATCTCTCACACACACTCTGGGATTCCCTATCTCTCACACACACTCTGGGATTCCCACTCTCACACACACTCTGCGATTCCCTCTCTCACACACACTCTGGGATTCCCAATCTCTCACACTCACTCTGGGATTCCCTCTCTCTCACATACTCTGGGATTCCCAATCTCTCACACTCACTCTGGGATTCCCTCTCTCACACACACTCTGGGATTCACTATCGCTGACACACATTCTGGGATTCCCTATCTCACACACACTCTGCGATTCCCTCTCTAACACACACTCTGGGATTCCCTCTCTCTCACATACTCTGCAAATCCGTATCTCTCACACACTCTGGGATTCCCTATCTCTAACACACACTTTGGGATTCCCTATCACACACACACACTCTGGGATTCCTCTCACTCACGCACACTCTGGGATTCCCTATCTCTCACACACACTCTGGGATTCCCTATCTCTCACACACACACTGGTCTTTACTAATCTCCCACACACATTCTGGGATTAGCTATCACTCACACACACTCTGGGATTCTCTATCTCTCACACACACTCTGGGATTCCCAATCTCTCACACACACTCTGGGATTCCCTATCTCTCTCACACACTCTGGGATTCCCACCCTCACACACACTCTGGGATTCCCTATCTCTCGCACACACTCTGGGATTCCCAAACTCTCGCAACACTCTGGGATTCCCTATCTCTCACACACACTCTGGGATTCACACTCTCACACACACTCTGCGATTCCCTCTCTCACACACACTCTGGGATTCCCAATCTCTCTCACACACTCTGGGATTGTCTAGGATTCTATCACACACACTCTGGGATTCCCTATCTCTCTCACTCACTCTGGGAATCCCTATCTCTCACACACACTCTGGGATTCCCACCCTCACACACACTCTGGGATTCCCTATCTCTCGCACACACTCTGGGATTCCCAAACTCTCGCAACACTCTGGGATTCCCTATCTCTCACACACACTCTGGGATTCACACTCTCACACACACTCTGCGATTCCCTCTCTCACACACACTCTGGGATTCCCAATCTCTCACACTCACTCTGGGATTCCCTCTCTCTCACTCACACTCTGGGATTCCCTATCTCTCACACACACACTCTGGGATTCACTATCGCTGACACACATTCTGGGATTCCCTATCTCACACACACTCTGCGATTCCCTCTCTAACACACACTCTGGGATTCCCAATCTCTCACATACACTCTGGGATTCCCTCTCTCACACACACTCTGGGATTCCCAATCTCTCACACTCACTCTGGGATTCTCTATCTCTAACACACACTCTGGGATTCCCTATCTCTCACACACACACTGGGATTCCCTATCACTCACACACTCTGCAAATCCGTATCTCTCACACACTCTGGGATTCCCTATCTCTAACACACACTTTGGGATTCCCTATCTCTCACACACACTCTGGGATTCCTCTCACTCACGCACACTCTGGGATTCCCTATCTCTCACACACACTCTGGGATTCCCTATCTCTCACACACAAACTGGGCTTTACTAATCTCTCACACACACTCTGGGATTCCCCATCTCCCACACACATTCTGGGATTAGCAATCACTCACACACACTCTGGGATTCTCTATCTCTCACACACACTCTGGGATTCCCAATCTCTCACACACACTCTGGGATTCAGTCTCTCACACACACTCTGGGATTGTCTGCGATTCCATCACACACACTCTGGGATTCCCTCTCTCACACACACTCTGGGATTCCCTATCTCTCTCTCACACACTCTGGGATTCCCCATCTCTCTCACACACTCTGGGATTCTCACTCTCACACATACTCTGGGATTCACTATCTCTCACAAACACTCTGGGACTATCTGGGATTCCCTATCTCTCACACACACTCTGCGATTCCCTCTCTCACACACACTCTGGGATTCCCAATCTCTCACACTCACTCTGGGATTCCCTCTCTCTCACATACTCTGGGATTCCCAATCTCTCACACTCACTCTGGGATTCCCTCTCTCACACACACTCTGGGATTCACTATCGCTGACACACATTCTGGGATTCCCTATCTCACACACACTCTGCGATTCCCTCTCTAACACACACTCTGGGATTCCCTCTCTCTCACATACTCTGCAAATCCGTATCTCTCACACACTCTGGGATTCCCTATCTCTAACACACACTTTGGGATTCCCTATCACACACACACACTCTGGGATTCCTCTCACTCACGCACACTCTGGGATTCCCTATCTCTCACACACACTCTGGGATTCCCTATCTCTCACACACACACTGGTCTTTACTAATCTCCCACACACATTCTGGGATTAGCTATCACTCACACACACTCTGGGATTCTCTATCTCTCACACACACTCTGGGATTCCCAATCTCTCACACACACTCTGGGATTCCCTATCTCTCTCACACACTCTGGGATTCCCACCCTCACACACACTCTGGGATTCCCTATCTCTCGCACACACTCTGGGATTCCCAAACTCTCGCAACACTCTGGGATTCCCTATCTCTCACACACACTCTGGGATTCACACTCTCACACACACTCTGCGATTCCCTCTCTCACACACACTCTGGGATTCCCAATCTCTCTCACACACTCTGGGATTGTCTAGGATTCTATCACACACACTCTGGGATTCCCTATCTCTCTCACTCACTCTGGGAATCCCTATCTCTCACACACACTCTGGGATTCCCACCCTCACACACACTCTGGGATTCCCTATCTCTCGCACACACTCTGGGATTCCCAAACTCTCGCAACACTCTGGGATTCCCTATCTCTCACACACACTCTGGGATTCACACTCTCACACACACTCTGCGATTCCCTCTCTCACACACACTCTGGGATTCCCAATCTCTCACACTCACTCTGGGATTCCCTCTCTCTCACTCACACTCTGGGATTCCCTATCTCTCACACACACACTCTGGGATTCACTATCGCTGACACACATTCTGGGATTCCCTATCTCACACACACTCTGCGATTCCCTCTCTAACACACACTCTGGGATTCCCAATCTCTCACATACACTCTGGGATTCCCTCTCTCACACACACTCTGGGATTCCCAATCTCTCACACTCACTCTGGGATTCTCTATCTCTAACACACACTCTGGGATTCCCTATCTCTCACACACACACTGGGATTCCCTATCACTCACACACTCTGCAAATCCGTATCTCTCACACACTCTGGGATTCCCTATCTCTAACACACACTTTGGGATTCCCTATCTCTCACACACACTCTGGGATTCCTCTCACTCACGCACACTCTGGGATTCCCTATCTCTCACACACACTCTGGGATTCCCTATCTCTCACACACAAACTGGGCTTTACTAATCTCTCACACACACTCTGGGATTCCCCATCTCCCACACACATTCTGGGATTAGCAATCACTCACACACACTCTGGGATTCTCTATCTCTCACACACACTCTGGGATTCCCAATCTCTCACACACACTCTGGGATTCAGTCTCTCACACACACTCTGGGATTGTCTGCGATTCCATCACACACACTCTGGGATTCCCTCTCTCACACACACTCTGGGATTCCCTATCTCTCTCTCACACACTCTGGGATTCCCCATCTCTCTCACACACTCTGGGATTCTCACTCTCACACATACTCTGGGATTCACTATCTCTCACAAACACTCTGGGACTATCTGGGATTCCCTATCTCTCACACACACTCTGGGATTCCCTATCTCTCACACACTCTGGTATTCCCTATCTCTCACACACACTCTGGGATTCCCACTCTCACACACACTCTGCGATTCCCTCTCTCACACACACTCTGGGATTCCCAATCTCTCACACTCAGTCTGGGATTCCCTCTCTCTCACATACTCTGGGATTCCCTATCTCTCACACACACTCTGGGATTCCCTATCTCTCACACACACTCTGGGATTCCCACTCTCACACACACTCTGCGATTCCCTCTCTCACACACACTCTGGGATTCCCAATCTCTCACACTCACTCTGGGATTCCCTCTCTCGCACATACTCTGGGATTCCCAATCTCTCACACTCACTCTGGGATTCCCTCTCTCACACACACTCTGGGATTCACTATCGCTGACACACATTCTGGGATTCCCTATCTCACACACACTCTGCGATTCCCTCTCTAACACACACTCTGGGATTCCCTCTCTCTCACATACTCTGCAAATCCGTATCTCTCACACACTCTGGGATTCCCTATCTCTAACACACACTTTGGGATTCCCTATCACACACACACACTCTGGGATTCCTCTCACTCACGCACACTCTGGGATTCCCTATCTCTCACACACACTCTGGGATTCCCTATCTCTCACACACACACTGGTCTTTACTAATCTCCCACACACATTCTGGGATTAGCTATCACTCACACACACTCTGGGATTCTCTATCTCTCACACACACTCTGGGATTCCCAATCTCTCACACACACTCTGGGATTCCCTATCTCTCTCACACACACTCTGGGATTGTCTGCGATTCCATCACACACACTCTGGGATTCCCCATCTCTCTCACACACTCTGGGATTCTCACTCTCACACATACTCTGGGATTCACTATCTCTCACAAACACTCTGGGACTATCTGGGATTCCCTATCTCTCACACACACTCTGGGATTCCCTATCTCTCACACACTCTGGTATTCCCTATCTCTCACACACACTCTGGGATTCCCACTCTCACACACACTCTGCGATTCCCTCTCTCACACACACTCTGGGATTCCCAATCTCTCACACTCAGTCTGGGATTCCCTCTCTCTCACATACTCTGGGATTCCCTATCTCTCACACACACTCTGGGATTCCCTATCTCTCACACACACTCTGGGATTCCCACTCTCACACACACTCTGCGATTCCCTCTCTCACACACACTCTGGGATTCCCAATCTCTCACACTCACTCTGGGATTCCCTCTCTCTCACATACTCTGGGATTCCCAATCTCTCACACTCACTCTGGGATTCCCTCTCTCACACACACTCTGGGATTCACTATCGCTGACACACATTCTGGGATTCCCTATCTCACACACACTCTGCGATTCCCTCTCTAACACACACTCTGGGATTCCCTCTCTCTCACATACTCTGCAAATCCGTATCTCTCACACACTCTGGGATTCCCTATCTCTAACACACACTTTGGGATTCCCTATCACACACACACACTCTGGGATTCCTCTCACTCACGCACACTCTGGGATTCCCTATCTCTCACACACACTCTGGGATTCCCTATCTCTCACACACACACTGGTCTTTACTAATCTCCCACACACATTCTGGGATTAGCTATCACTCACACACACTCTGGGATTCTCTATCTCTCACACACACTCTGGGATTCCCAATCTCTCACACACACTCTGGGATTCCCTATCTCTCTCACACACACTCTGGGATTGTCTGCGATTCCATCACACACACTCTGGGATTCCCTATCTCTCACACACACTCTGGGATTCCCTCTCTCTCTCTCACACACTCTGCGATTCCCCATCTCTCTCACACACTCTGGGATTTCCACTCTCACACACACTCTGGGATTCACTATCTCTCACACACACTCTGGGACTATCTGGGATTCCCTATCTCTCACACACACTCTGGGATTCCCTATCTCTCACACACTCTGGAATTCTCTGGGATTCTCTCACACACATTCTGGGATTCCCTATCTCCCACACACACTCTGGAATTTCCTATCTCTCACACACTCTGGTATTCCCTATCACTCACACACACTCTGGGATTCCCTATCTCTCTCACACACACTGTGGGATTCCATATCTCTCTCTCTTACTCTGGGATTCCTTATCTCTCACACACACTCTGGGATTCCCTCTCTCTCACACACACTATTGGATTCCCTATCCCTCGCACACTCTGGGATTCCTATCTCTCACACACACTCTGGGATTCCGTATCTCTCACACACACTCTGGGATTCCCATTCTCACACACACTCTGGGATTCCCTCTCTCACACACACTCTGGGATACCCAATCTCTCACACACACTTTGGATTCCCACTTTCTCACACACTCTGGGATTCCCTATCTCTCACACACTCTGGGATTGTCTGCGATTCCCTCACACACACTCTGGGATTCCCTCTCTCACACACACTCTGGGATTCCCTATCTCTCACACACACTCTGGGATTCCCTATCTCTCACACACACTCTGGGATTCCCACTCTCACACACACTCTGGGATTCCCTCTCTCACACACACTCTGGGATACCCAATCTCTCACACACACTCTGGGATTCCCTCTTTCTCACACACTCTGGGATTCCTTATCTCTCACACACACTCTGGGATTCCCTAACTCTCACACACACTCTGGGATTCCTTATCGCTGACACACACTCTGGGATTCCCTACCTCTCACACACACTCTGGAATTCACTATCGCTGACACACACACTGGGCTTTCCACTCTCACACACACTCTGGGATTCCCTATCTCACAAACACTCTGGGATTCCCAATCTCTCACACACACTCTGGGATTCCCTCTCTCTCACATACACTCTGGAATTCCCAATCTCACACACACTCTGGGATTCCCTATCTCTCACACACACTCTGGGATTCCCTATCTCTCACAAACACTCTGGGACTCTCTGGGATTCTATCACACACATTCTGGGAATCCCTCTCTCTCATACACTCTGGTATTCCCTATCTCTCACTTACACTCTGGGACTCTCTGGGATTCTATCACAAACACTCTGGCATTCCCTCTCTCACACACACTCTGGGATTCCCTATCTCTCACACACACTCTGGGATTCCCTATCTTTCACACACACTCTGGGATTTACTAATCTCTCACACAAACTCTGGGATTCCCTATCTCTCTCACACACTCTGGGATTAACTATCACTCACACACACTCTGGGATTCTCTATCTCTCACACACACTCTGGGATTCCCAAACTCTCACACACACTCTGGGATTCCCTCTCTCACACACACTCTGGGATTGTCTGCTATTCCCTCACACACACTCTGGGATTCCCTCTCTCACACACACTCTGGGATTCCCTATCTCCCTCTCACACACTCAGGGATTCCCCATCTCTCTCACACACTCTGGGATTCCCACTCTCACACACACTCTGGGATTCACTATCTCTCACACACACTCTGGGACTATCTGGGATTCCCTATCTCTCACACACACTCTGGGATTCCCTATCTCTCACACATACTCTGGGATTCCCTATCTCTCACACACACTCTGGAATTTCCTATCTCTCACACACTCTGGTATTCCCTATCACTCATACACACTCTGGGATTCCCTATCTCTCACACACACTGTGGGATTCCCTATCTCTCACACACACTCTGGGATTCTCTATCTCTCATACACTCTGTTATTCCCTATCTCTCACACACACTCTGGGACTCTCTGAGATTCTATCACACACACTCTGGGATTCCCTCTCTCACACACACTCTGGTTTTCCCTATCTCTCGCACACACTCTGGTATTCCCTATCTCTCGCACACACTCTGGGATTCCCTATCTCTCTCACACACACTGTGGGATTCCATATCTCTCTCTCTTACTCTGGGATTCCTTATCTCTAACACACACTCTGGGATTCCCTCTCTCTCACACACACTATTGGATTCCCTATCCCTCGCACACTCTAGAATTCCTATCTCTCACACACACTCTGGGATTCCCTATCTCTCACACACACTCTGGGATTCCCAATCTCACACACACTCTGGGATTCCCTCTCTCACACACACTCTGGGATACCCAATCTCTCACACACACTTTGGATTCCCTCTTTCTCACACACTCTGGGATTCCCTATCTCTCACACACTCTGGGATTGTCTGCGATTCCCTCACACACACTCTGGAATCCCTCTCTCTCACACACTCAGGGATTCTCTATCTCTCACACACACCCTGGGATTCCGTATCTCTCACACACATTCTGGGATTCCCTCTCTCACATACACTCTGGTATTCCCTATCTCTCACTTACACTCTGGGACTCTCTGGGATTCTATCACAAACACTCTGGGATTCCCTCTCTCACACACACTCTGGGATTCCCTATCTCTCACACACACACTGGGATTCCCTATCACTCACACACTCTGCAATTCCGTATCTCTCACACACTCTGGGATTCCCTATCTCTAACACACACTTTGGGATTCCCTATCTCTCACACACTCTCTGGGATTCCCTATCTCTCACACACACTCTGGGATTCCCTATCTTTCACACACACTCTGGGATTTACTAATCTCTCACACATACTCTGGGATTCCCTATCTTCCACATTCTGGGATTAACTATCACTAACACACACTCTGGGATTCTCTATCCTTCACACACACTCTGGGATTCCCAAACTCTCACACACACTCTGGGATTCCCTCTCTCACACACACTCTGGGATTGTCTGCGATTCCCTCACACACACTCTGGGATTCCCTCTCTCACACACACTCTGGGATTCCCTATCTCTCACACACACTCTGGGATTCCCTCTCTCTCTCTCACACACTCTGCGATTCCCCATCTCTCTCACACACTCTGGGATTTCCACTCTCACACACACTCTGGGATTCACTATCTCTCACACACAAAATCCGTGACTATCTGGGATTCCCTATCTCTCACACACACTCTGGGATTCCCTATCTCTCACACACTCTGGAATTCTCTGGGATTCTCTCACACACATTCTGGGAATCCCTATCTCCCACACACACTCTGGAATTTCCTATCTCTCACACACTCTGGTATTCCCTATCACTCACACACACTCTGGGATTCCCTATCTCTCTCACACACACTGTGGGATTCCATATCTCTCTCTCTTACTCTGGGATTCCTTATCTCTCACACACACTCTGGGATTCCCTCTCTCTCACACACACTATTGGATTCCCTATCCCTCGCACACTCTGGGATTTCTATCTCTCACACACACTCTGGGATTCCGTATCTCTCACACACACTCTGGGATTCCCATTCTCACACACACTCTGGGATTCCCTCTCTCACACACACTCTGGGATACCCAATCTCTCACACACACTTTGGATTCCCTCTTTCTCACACACTCTGGGATTCCCTATCTCTCACACACTCTGGGATTGTCTGCGATTCCCTCACACACACTCTGGGATTCCCTCTCTCACACACACTCTGGGATTCCCTATCTCTCACACACACTCTGGGATTCCCTATCTCTCACACACACTCTGGGATTCCCACTCTCACACACACTCTGGGATTCCCTCTCTCACACACACTCTGGGATACCCAATCTCTCACACACACTCTGGGATTCCCTCTTTCTCACACACTCTGGGATTCCTTATCTCTCACACACACTCTGGGATTCCCTAACTCTCACACACACTCTGGGATTCCTTATCG
Source organism: Chiloscyllium plagiosum (assembly GCF_037043375.1). Lineage (NCBI taxonomy): Eukaryota > Metazoa > Chordata > Chondrichthyes > Orectolobiformes > Hemiscylliidae > Chiloscyllium > Chiloscyllium plagiosum. The sequence continues at coordinate 6,522,075 of NW_028270192.1, read as the reverse complement.
CTGACACACACTCTGGGATTCCCTACCTCTCACACACACTCTGGAATTCACTATCGCTGACACACACACTGGGCTTTCCACTCTCACACACACTCTGGGATTCCCTATCTCACAAACACTCTGGGATTCCCAATCTCTCACACACACTCTGGGATTCCCTCTCTCTCACATACACTCTGGAATTCCCAATCTCACACACACTCTGGGATTCCCTATCTCTCACACACACTCTGGGATTCCCTATCTCTCACTTACACTCTGGGACTCTCTGGATTCTATCACAAACACTCTGGTATTCCCTCTCTCACACACACTCTGGGATTCCCTATCTCTCACAAACACTCTGGGACTCTCTGGGATTCTATCACACACATTCTGGGAATCCCTCTCTCTCACACACTCTGGGATTCTCTATCTCTCACACACACCCTGGGATTCCGTATCTCTCACACACACTCTGGGATTCCCTCTCTCACACACACTCTGGTATTCCCTATCTCTCACTTACACTCTGGGACTCTCTGGGATTCTATCACAAACACTCTGGCATTCCCTCTCTCACACACACTCTGGGATTCCCTATCTCTCACACACACACTGGGATTCCCTATCACTCACACACTCTGCAATTCCGTATCTCTCACACTCTCTGGGATTCCCTATCTCTAACACACACTTTGGGATTCCCTATCTCTCACACACACTCTGGGATTCCTCTCACTCACTCACACTCTGGGATTCCTATCTCTCACACACACTCTGGGATTCCCTATCTTTCACACACACTCTGGGATTTACTAATCTCTCACACATACTCTGGGATTCCCTATCTCCCACACACATTCTGGGATTAACTATCACTCACACACACTCTGGGATTCTCTATCTCTCACACACACTCTGGGATTCCCAAACTCTCACACACACTCTGGGATTCCCTCTCTCACACACACTCTGGGATTGTCTGCTATTCCCTCACACACACTCTGGGATTCCCTCTCTCACACACACTCTGGGATTCCCTATCTCCCTCTCACACACTCAGGGATTCCCCATCTCTCTCACACACTCTGGGATTCCCACTCTCACACACACTCTGGGATTCACTATCTCTCACACACACTCTGGGACTATCTGGGATTCCCTATCTCTCACACACACTCTGGGATTCCCTATCTCTCACACATACTCTGGGATTCCCTATCTCTCACACACACTCTGGAATTTCCTATCTCTCACACACTCTGGTATTCCCTATCACTCATACACACTCTGGGATTCCCTATCTCTCACACACACTGTGGGATTCCCTATCTCTCACACACACTCTGGGATTCTCTATCTCTCATACACTCTGTTATTCCCTATCTCTCACACACACTCTGGGACTCTCTGAGATTCTATCACACACACTCTGGGATTCCCTCTCTCACACACACTCTGGTTTTCCCTATCTCTCGCACACACTCTGGTATTCCCTATCTCTCGCACACACTCTGGGATTCCCTATCTCTCTCACACACACTGTGGGATTCCATATCTCTCTCTCTTACTCTGGGATTCCTTATCTCTAACACACACTCTGGGATTCCCTCTCTCTCACACACACTATTGGATTCCCTATCCCTCGCACACTCTAGAATTCCTATCTCTCACACACACTCTGGGATTCCCTATCTCTCACACACACTCTGGGATTCCCAATCTCACACACACTCTGGGATTCCCTCTCTCACACACACTCTGGGATACCCAATCTCTCACACACACTTTGGATTCCCTCTTTCTCACACACTCTGGGATTCCCTATCTCTCACACACTCTGGGATTGTCTGCGATTCCCTCACACACACTCTGGAATCCCTCTCTCTCACACACTCAGGGATTCTCTATCTCTCACACACACCCTGGGATTCCGTATCTCTCACACACATTCTGGGATTCCCTCTCTCACATACACTCTGGTATTCCCTATCTCTGACTTACACTCTGGGACTCTCTGGGAGTCTATCACAAACACTCTGGGATTCCCTCTCTCACACACACTCTGGGATTCCCTATCTCTCACACACACACTGGGATTCCCTATCACTCACACACTCTGCAATTCCGTATCTCTCACACACTCTGGGATTCCCTATCTCTAACACACACTTTGGGATTCCCTATCTCTCACACACTCTCTGGGATTCCCTATCTCTCACACACACTCTGGGATTCCCTATCTTTCACACACACTCTGGGATTTACTAATCTCTCACACATACTCTGGGATTCCCTATCTTCCACATTCTGGGATTAACTATCACTAACACACACTCTGGGATTCTCTATCCTTCACACACACTCTGGGATTCCCAAACTCTCACACACACTCTGGGATTCCCTCTCTCACACACACTCTGGGATTGTCTGCGATTCCCTCACACACACTCTGGGATTCCCTCTCTCACACACACTCTGGGATTCCCTATCTCCCTCTCACACACTCAGGGATTCCCCATCTCTCTCACACACTCTGGGATTCCCACTCTCACACACACTCTGGGATTCACTATCTCTCACACACACTCTGGGACTATCTGGGATTCCCTATCTCTCACACACACTCTGGGATTCCCTATCTCTCACACACTCTGGAATTCTCTGGGATTCTCTCACACACACTCTGGGATTCCCTATCTCTCACACACACTCTGGAATTTTCTATCTCTCACACACTCTGGTATTCCCTATCACTCATACACACTCTGGGATTCCCTATCTCTCACACACACTGTGGGATTCCCTATCTCTCACACACACTCTGGGACTCTCTGAGATTCTATCACACACACTCTGGGATTCCCTCTCTCACACACACTCTGGTATTCCCTATCTCTCACACACACTCTGGTATTCCCTATCTCTCGCACACACTCTGGGATTCCCTATCTCTCTCACACACACTGTGGGATTCCATACCTCTCTCTTACTCTGGGATTCCTTATCTCTCACACACACTCTGGGATTCCCTATCTCTCTCTCACACACTCTGGGATTCCCCATCTCTCTCACACACTCTGGGATTCCCTCTCTCACACACACTCTGGGATACCCAATCTCTCACACACACTTTGGATTCCCTCTTTCTCACACACTCTGGGATTCCCTATCTCTCACACACTCTGGGATTGTCTGCGATTCCCTCACACACACTCTGGGATTCCCTCTCTCACGCACACTCTGGGATTCCCTATCTCTCACACACACTCTGGGATTCCCTATCTCTCACACACACTCTGGGATTCCCAATCTCACACACACTCTGGGATTCCCTCTCTCACACACACTCTGTGATACCCAATCTCTCACGCAAACTCTGGGATTCCCTCTTTCTCACACACTCTGGGATTCCTTATCTCTCACACACACTCTGGGATTCCCTAACTCTCACACACACTATGGGATTCACTATCGCTGACACACACTCTGGGATTCCCTACCTCTCACACACACTCTGGAATTCACTATCACTGACACACACACTGGGCTTCCCACTCTCACGCACACTCTGGGATTCCCTATCTCACAAACACTCTGGGATTCCCAATCTCTCACACACACTCTGGGATTCCCTCTCTCTCACACACACTCTGGAATTCCCGATCTCACACACACTCTGGGATTCCCTATCTCTCACACACACTCTGGGATTCCCTATCTCTCACACACACTCTGGGACTCTCTGGAGTCTATCACAAACACTCTGGGATTCCCTCTCTCACACACACTCTGGGATTCCCTATCTCTCACAAACACTCTGGGACTCTCTGGCATTCTATCACACACATTCTAGGAATCCCTCTCTCTCACACACTTTGGGATTCTCTATCTCTCACACACACCCTGGGATTCCATATCTCTCACACACACTCTGGGATTCCCTCTCTCACACACACTCTGGTATTCCCTATCTCTCACTTACACTCTGGGACTCTCTGGGATTCTATCACAAACACTCTGCGATTCCCTCTCTCACACACACTCTGGGAATCTCTATCTCTCACAAACACTCTGGTATTCCCTATCTCTCACACACACTCTGGGATTCCCTATCTCTCTCACACACTCTGGTATTCCCTATCTCTCACACACACTCTGGGATTCACACTCTCACACACACTCTGCGATTCCCTCTCTCACACACACTCTGGGATTCCCAATCTCTCACACACACTCTGGGATTAGCTATCTCTCTCACTCGTGCTGGGATTCCCTATCACTCTCACGCACTCTGGGATTGTCTAGGATTCTATCACACACACTCTGGGATTCCCTATCTCTCTCACTCACTCTGGGAATCCCTATCTCTCACACACACTCTGGGATTCCCACCCTCACACACACTCTGGGATTCCCTATCTCTCGCACACACTCTGGTATTCCCAAACTCTCGCAACACTCTGGGATTCCCTATCTCTCACACACACTCTGGGATTCACACTCTCACACACACTCTGCGATTCACTCTCTCACACACACTCTGGGATTCCCAATCTCTCACACTCACTCTGGGATTCCCTCTCTCTCACTCACACTCTGGGATTCCCTATCTCTCACACACACACTCTGGGATTCACTATCGCTGACACACATTCTGGGATTCCCTATCACACACACACTCTGCGATTCCCTCTCTAACACACACTCTGGGATTCCCAATCTCTCACATACACTCTGGGATTCCCTCTCTCACACACACTCTGGCATTCCCAATCTCTCACACTCACTCTGGGATTCTCTATCTCTAACACACACTCTGGGATTCCCTATCTCTCACACACACACTGGGATTCCCTATCACTCACACACTCTGCAAATCCGTATCTCTCACACACTCTGGGATTCCCTATCTCTAACACACACTTTGGGATTCCCTATCTCTCACACACACTCTGGGATTCCTCTCACTCACGCACACTCTGGGATTCCCTATCTCTCACACACACTCTGGGATTCCCTATCTCTCACACACAAACTGGGCTTTACTAATCTCTCACACACACTCTGGGATTCCCCATCTCCCACACACATTCTGGGATTAGCAATCACTCACACACACTCTGGGATTCTCTATCTCTCACACACACTCTGGGATTCCCAATCTCTCACACACACTCTGGGATTCACTCTCTCACACACACTCTGGGATTGTCTGCGATTCCATCACACACACTCTGGGATTCCCTCTCTCACACACACTCTGGGATTCCCTATCTCTCTCTCACACACTCTGGGATTCCCCATCTCTCTCACACACTCTGGGATTCCCACTCTCACACACACTCTGGGATTCACTATCTCTCACAAACACTCTGGGACTATCTGGGATTCTTATCTCTCACACACACTCTGGGATTCCCTATCTCTCACACACTCTGGTATTCCCTATCTCTCACACACACTCTGGGATTCCCACTCTCACACACACTCTGCGATTCCCTCTCTCACACACACTCTGGGATTCCCAATCTCTCACACTCAGTCTGGGATTCCCTCTCTCTCACATACTCTGGGATTCCCTATCTCTCACACACACTCTGGGATTCCCTATCTCTCTCACACACTCTGGGATTCCCACTCTCACACACACTCTGCGATTCCCTCTCTCACACACACTCTGGGATTCCCAATCTCTCACACTCACTCTGGGATTCCCTCTCTCTCACATACTCTGGGATTCCCTATCTCTCACACACACTCTGGGATTCACTATCGCTGACACACATTCTGGGATTCCCTATCTCACACACACTCTGCGATTCCCTCTCTAACACACACTCTGGGATTCCCTCTCTCTCACATACTCTGCAAATCCGTATCTCTCACACACTCTGGGATTCCCTATCTCTAACACACACTTTGGGATTCCCTATCACACACACACACTCTGGGATTCCTCTCACTCACGCACACTCTGGGATTCCCTATCTCTCACACACACTCTGGGATTCCCTATCTCTCACACACACACTGGTCTTTACTAATCTCCCACACACATTCTGGGATTAGCTATCACTCACACACACTCTGGGATTCTCTATCTCTCACACACACTCTGGGATTCCCAATCTCTCACACACACTCTGGGATTCCCTATCTCTCTCACACACACTCTGGGATTGTCTGCGATTCCATCACACACACTCTGGGATTCCCTATCTCTCACACACACTCTGGGATTCCCTATCTCTCTCTCACACACTCTGCGATTCCCCATCTCTCTCACACACTCTGGGATTTCCACTCTCACACACACTCTGGGATTCACTATCTCTCACAAACACTCTGGGACTATCTGGGATTCCATATCTCTCACACACACTCTGGGATTCCCTATCTCTCACACACTCTGGAATTCTCTGGGATTCTCTCACACACATTCTGGGATTCCCTATCTCCCACACACACTCTGGAATTTCCTATCTCTCACACACTCTGGTATTCCCTATCACTCACACACACTCTGGGATTCCCTATCTCTCTCACACACACTGTGGGATTCCATATCTCTCTCTCTTACTCTGGGATTCCTTATCTCTCACACACACTCTGGGATTCCCTCTCTCTCACACACACTATTGGATTCCCTATCCCTCGCACACTCTGGGATTCCTATCTCTCACACACACTCTGGGATTCCGTATCTCTCACACACACTCTGGGATTCCCATTCTCACACACACTCTGGGATTCCCTCTCTCACACACACTCTGGGATACCCAATCTCTCACACACACTTTGGATTCCCTCTTTCTCACACACTCTGGGATTCCCTATCTCTCACACACTCTGGGATTGTCTGCGATTCCCTCACACACACTCTGGGATTCCCTCTCTCACACACACTCTGGGATTCCCTATCTCTCACACACACTCTGGGATTCCCTATCTCTCACACACACTCTGGGATTCCCACTCTCACACACACTCTGGGATTCCCTCTCTCACACACACTCTGGGATACCCAATCTCTCACACACACTCTGGGATTCCCTCTTTCTCACACACTCTGGGATTCCTTATCTCTCACACACACTCTGGGATTCCCTAACTCTCACACACACTCTGGGATTCCTTATCGCTGACACACACTCTGGGATTCCCTACCTCTCACACACACTCTGGAATTCACTATCGCTGACACACACACTGGGCTTTCCACTCTCACACACACTCTGGGATTCCCTATCTCACAAACACTCTGGGATTCCCAATCTCTCACACACACTCTGGGATTCCCTCTCTCTCACATACACTCTGGAATTCCCAATCTCACACACACTCTGGGATTCCCTATCTCTCACACACACTCTGGGATTCCCTATCTCTCACTTACACTCTGGGACTCTCTGGATTCTATCACAAACACTCTGGTATTCCCTCTCTCACACACACTCTGGGATTCCCTATCTCTCACAAACACTCTGGGACTCTCTGGGATTCTATCACACACATTCTGGGAATCCCTCTCTCTCACACACTCTGGGATTCTCTATCTCTCACACACACCCTGGGATTCCGTATCTCTCACACACACTCTGGGATTCCCTCTCTCACACACACTCTGGTATTCCCTATCTCTCACTTACACTCTGGGACTCTCTGGGATTCTATCACAAACACTCTGGCATTCCCTCTCTCACACACACTCTGGGATTCCCTATCTCTCACACACACACTGGGATTCCCTATCACTCACACACTCTGCAATTCCGTATCTCTCACACTCTCTGGGATTCCCTATCTCTAACACACACTTTGGGATTCCCTATCTCTCACACACACTCTGGGATTCCTCTCACTCACGCACACTCTGGGATTCCCTATCTCTCACACACACTCTGGGATTCCCTATCTTTCACACATACTCTGGGATTTACTAATCTCTCACACATACTCTGGGATTCCCTATCTCCCACACACATTCTGGGATTAACTATCACTCACACACACTCTGGGATTCTCTATCTCTCACACACACTCTGGGATTCCCAAACTCTCACACACACTCTGGGATTCCCTCTCTCACACACACTCTGGGATTGTCTGCTATTCCCTCACACACACTCTGGGATTCCCTCTCTCACACACACTCTGGGATTCCCTATCTCCCTCTCACACACTCAGGGATTCCCCATCTCTCTCACACACTCTGGGATTCCCACTCTCACACACACTCTGGGATTCACTATCTCTCACACACACTCTGGGACTATCTGGGATTCCCTATCTCTCACACACACTCTGGGATTCCCTATCTCTCACACACACTCTGGGATTCCCTATCTCTCACACACACTCTGGAATTTCCTATCTCTCACACACTCTGGTATTCCCTATCACTCATACACACTCTGGGATTCCCTATCTCTCACACACACTGTGGGATTCCCTATCTCTCACACACACTCTGGGATTCTCTATCTCTCATACACTCTGTTATTCCCTATGTCTCACACACACTCTGGGACTCTCTGAGATTCTATCACACACACTCTGGGATTCCCTCTCTCACACACACTCTGGTTTTCCCTATCTCTCGCACACACTCTGGTATTCCCTATCTCTCGCACGCACTCTGGGATTCCCTATCTCTCTCACACACACTGTGGGATTCCATATCTCTCTCTCTTACTCTGGGATTCCTTATCTCTAACACACACTCTGGGATTCCCTCTCTCTCACACACACTATTGGATTCCCTATCCCTCGCACACTCTAGAATTCCTATCTCTCACACACACTCTGGTATTCCCTATCTCTCACACACACTCTGGGATTCCCAATCTCACACACACTCTGGGATTCCCTCTCTCACACACACTCTGGGATACCCAATCTCTCACACACACTTTGGATTCCCACTTTCTCACACACTCTGGGATTCCCTATCTCTCACACACTCTGGGATTGTCTGCGATTCCCTCACACACACTATGGAATCCCTCTCTCTCACACACTCAGGGATTCTCTATCTCTCACACACACCCTGGGATTCCGTATCTCTCACACACATTCTGGGATTCCCTCTCTCACATACACTCTGGTATTCCCTATCTCTCACTTACACTCTGGGATCTCTGGGATTCTATCACAAACACTCTGGGATTCCCTCTCTCACACACACTCTGGGATTCCCTATCTCTCACACACACACTGGGATTCCCTATCACTCACACACTCTGCAATTCCGTATCTCTCACACACTCTGGGATTCCCTATCTCTAACACACACTCTGGGATTCCCTATCTCTCACACACTCTCTGGGATTCCCTATCTCTCACACACACTCTGGGATTCCCTATCTTTCACACACACTCTGGGATTTACTAATCTCTCACACATACTCTGGGATTCCCTATCTTCCACATTCTGGGATTAACTATCACTAACACACACTCTGGGATTCTCTATCCTTCACACACACTCTGGGATTCCCAAACTCTCACACACACTCTGGGATTCCCTCTCTCACACACACTCTGGGATTGTCTGCGATTCCCTCACACACACTCTGGGATTCCCTCTCTCACACACACTCTGGGATTCCCTATCTCCCTCTCACACACTCAGGGATTCCCCATCTCTCTCACACACTCTGGGATTCCCACTCTCACACACACTCTGGGATTCACTATCTCTCACACACACTCTGGGACTATCTGGGATTCCCTATCTCTCACACACACTCTGGGATTCCCTATCTCTCACACACACTGGAATTCTCTGGGATTCTCTCACACACACTCTGGGATTCCCTATCTCTCACACACACTCTGGAATTTCCTATCTCTCACACATTCTGGTATTCCCTATCACTCATACACACTCTGGGATTCCCTATCTCTCACACACACTGTGGGATTCCCTATCTCTCACACACACTCTGGGACTCTCTGAGATTCTATCACACACACTCTGGGATTCCCTCTCTCACACACACTCTGGTATTCCCTATCTCTCACACACACTCTGGTATTCCCTATCTCTCGCACACACTCTGGGATTCCCTATCTCTCTCACACACACTGTGGGATTCCATACCTCTCTCTTACTCTGGGATTCCTTATCTCTCACACACACTCTGGGATTCCCTATCTCTCTCTCACACACTCTGGGATTCCCCATCTCTCTCACACACTCTGGGATTCCCTCTCTCACACACACTCTGGGATACCCAATCTCTCACACACACTTTGGATTCCCTCTTTCTCACACACTCTGGGATTCCCTATCTCTCACACACTCTGGGATTGTCTGCGATTCCCTCACACACACTCTGGGATTCCCTCTCTCACGCACACTCTGGGATTCCCTATCTCTCACACACACTCTGGGATTCCCTATCTCTCACACACACTCTGGGATTCCCAATCTCACACACACTCTGGGATTCCCTCTCTCACACACACTCTGGGATACCCAATCTCTCACACAAACTCTGGGATTCCCTCTTTCTCACACACTCTGGGATTCCTTATCTCTCACACACACTCTGGGATTCCCTAACTCTCACACACACTATGGGATTCACTATCGCTGACACACACTCTGGAATTCCCTACCTCTCACACACACTCTGGAATTCACTATCACTGACACACACACTGGGCTTCCCACTCTCACACACACTCTGGGATTCCCTATCTCACAAACACTCTGGGATTCCCAATCTCTCACACACACTCTGGGATTCCCTCTCTCTCACACACACTCTGGAATTCCCGATCTCACACACACTCTGGGATTCCCTATCTCTCACACACACTCTGGGATTCCCTATCTCTCACACACACTCTGGGACTCTCTGGAGTCTATCACAAACACTCTGGGATTCCCTCTCTCACACACACTCTGGGATTCCCTATCTCTCACAAACACTCTGGGACTCTCTGGCATTCTATCACACACATTCTAGGAATCCCTCTCTCTCACACACTTTGGGATTCTCTATCTCTCACACACACCCTGGGATTCCATATCTCTCACACACACTCTGGGATTCCCTCTCTCACACACACTCTGGTATTCCCTATCTCTCACTTACACTCTGGGACTCTCTGGGCTTCTATCACAAACACTCTGCGATTCCCTCTCTCACACACACTCTGGGAATCTCTATCTCTCACAAACACTCTGGTATTCCCTATCTCTCACACACACTCTGGGATTCCCTATCTCTCTCACACACTCTGGTATTCCCTATCTCTCACACACACTCTGGGATTCACACTCTCACACACACTCTGCGATTCCATCTCTCACACACACTCTGGGATTCCCAATCTCTCACACACACTCTGGGATTAGCTATCTCTCTCACTCGTGCTGGGATTCCCTATCACTCTCACGCACTCTGGGATTGTCTAGGATTCTATCACACACACTCTGGGATTCCCTATCTCTCTCACTCACTCTGGGAATCCCTATCTCTCACACACACTCTGGGATTCCCACCCTCACACACACTCTGGGATTCCCTATCTCTCGCACACACTCTGGTATTCCCAAACTCTCGCAACACTCTGGGATTCCCTGTCTCTCACACACACTCTGAGATTCACACTCTCACACACACTCTGGGATTCCCAATCTCTCACACTCACTCTGGGATTCCCTCTCTCTCACTCACACTCTGGGATTCCCTATCTCTCACACACACACTCTGGGATTCACTATCGCTGACACACATTCTGGGATTCCCTATCTCACACACACTCTGCGATTCCCTCTCTAACACACACTCTGGGATTCCCAATCTCTCACATACACTCTGCGATTCCCTCTCTCACACACACTCTGGGATTCCCAATCTCTCACACTCACTCTGGGATTCCCTCTCTCTCACTCACACTCTGGGATTCCCTATCTCTCACACACACACTCTGGGATTCACTATCGCTGACACACATTCTGGGATTCCCTATCTCACACACACTCTGCGATTCCCTCTCTAACACACACTCTGGGATTCCCAATCTCTCACATACACTCTGGGATTCCCTCTCTCACACACACTCTGGGATTCCCAATCTCTCACACTCACTCTGGGATTCTCTATCTCTAACACACACTCTGGGATTCCCTATCTCTCACACACACACTGGGATTCCCTATCACTCACGCACTCTGCAAATCCGTAACTCTCACACACTCTGGGATTCCCTATCTCTAACACACACTTTGGGATTCCCTATCTCTCACACACACTCTGGGATTCCTCTCACTCACGCACACTCTGGGATTCCCTATCTCTCACACACACTCTGGGATTCCCTATCTCTCACACACACACTGGGCTTTACTAATCTCTCACACACACTCTGGGATTCCCCATCTCCCACACACATTCTGGGATTAGCAATCACTCACACACACTCTGGGATTCTCTATCTCTCACACACACTCTGGGATTCCCAATCTCTCACACACACTCTGGGATTCACTCTCTCACACACACTCTGGGATTCCCACCCTCACACACACTCTGGGATTCCCTATCTCTCGCACACACTCTGGTATTCCCACTCTCACACACACTCTGGGATTCACTATCTCTCACAAACACTCTGGGACTATCTGGGATTCCCTATCTCTCACACACACTCTGGGATTCCCTATCTCTCACACACTCCGGAATTCTCTGGGATTCTCTCACACACACTCTGGGATTCCCTCTCTCACACACACTCTGGGATTCCCTATCTCTCTCTCACACACTCTGGGATTCCCCATCTCTCTCACACACTCTGGGATTCCCACTCTCACACACACTCTGGGATTCACTATCTCTCACAAACACTCTGGGACTATCTGGGATTCCCTATCTCTCACACACACTCTGGGATTCCCTATCTCTCACACACTCTGGAATTCTCTGGGATTCTCTCACGCACACTCTGGGATTCCCTATCTCTCACACACACTCTGGAATTTCCTATCTCTCACACACTCTGGTATTCCCTATCACTCACACATACTCTGGGATTCCCTATCTCTCTCACACACACTGTGGGATTCCATATCTCTCTCTCTTACTCTGGGATTCCTTATCTCTCACACACACTCTGGGATTCCCTCTCTCTCACACACACTATTGGATTCCCTATCCCTCGCACACTCTGGGATTCCTATCTCTCACACACACTCTGGGATTCCCTATCTCTCACACACACTCTGGGATTCCCACTCTCACACACACTCTGGGATTCCTCTCTCACACACACTCTAGGATTCCCAATCTCTCACACACACTTTGGATTCCCTCTTTCTCACACACTCTGGGATTCCCTATCTCTCACACACTCTGGGATTGTCTGCGATTCCCTCACACACACTCTGGGATTCCCTCTCTCACGCACACTCTGGGATTTCCTATCTCTCACACACACTCTGGGATTCCCTATCGCTCACACACACTCTGGGATTCCCTCTCTCACACACACTCTGGGATATCCAATCTCTCACACACGCTCTGGGATTCCCTCTTTCTCACACATTCTGGGATTCCTTATCTCTCACACACACTCTGGGATTGTCTGCTATTCCCTCACACACACTCTGGGATTCCCTCTCTCACACACACTCTGGGATTCCCTATCTCCCTCTCACACACTCAGGGATTCCCCATCTCTCTCACACACTCTGGGATTCCCACTCTCACACACACTCTGGGATTCACTATCTCTCACACACACTCTGGGACTATCTGGGATTCCCTATCTCTCACACACACTCTGGGATTCCCTATCTCTCACACATACTCTGGGATTCCCTATCTCTCACACACACTCTGGAATTTCCTATCTCTCACACACTCTGGTATTCCCTATCACTCATACACACTCTGGGATTCCCTATCTCTCACACACACTGTGGGATTCCCTATCTCTCACACACACTCTGGGATTCTCTATCTCTCATACACTCTGTTATTCCCTATGTCTCACACACACTCTGGGACTCTCTGAGATTCTATCACACACACTCTGGGATTCCCTCTCTCACACACACTCTGGTTTTCCCTATCTCTCGCACACACTCTGGTATTCCCTATCTCTCGCACGCACTCTGGGATTCCCTATCTCTCTCACACACACTGTGGGATTCCATATCTCTCTCTCTTACTCTGGGATTCCTTATCTCTAACACACACTCTGGGATTCCCTCTCTCTCACACACACTATTGGATTCCCTATCCCTCGCACACTCTAGAATTCCTATCTCTCACACACACTCTGGTATTCCCTATCTCTCACACACACTCTGGGATTCCCAATCTCACACACACTCTGGGATTCCCTCTCTCACACACACTCTGGGATACCCAATCTCTCACACACACTTTGGATTCCCACTTTCTCACACACTCTGGGAATCCCTCTCTCTCACACACTCAGGGATTCTCTATCTCTCACACACACCCTGGGATTCCGTATCTCTCACACACATTCTGGGATTCCCTCTCTCACATACACTCTGGTATTCCCTATCTCTCACTTACACTCTGGGACTCTCTGGGATTCTATCACAAACACTCTGGGATTCCCTCTCTCACACACACTCTGGGATTCCCTATCTCTCACACACACACTGGGATTCCCTATCACTCACACACTCTGCAATTCCGTATCTCTCACACACTCTGGGATTCCCTATCTCTAACACACACTTTGGGATTCCCTATCTCTCACACACTCTCTGGGATTCCCTATCTCTCACACACACTCTGGGATTCCCTATCTTTCACACACACTCTGGGATTTACTAATCTCTCACACATACTCTGGGATTCCCTATCTTCCACATTCTGGGATTAACTATCACTAACACACACTCTGGGATTCTCTATCCTTCACACACACTCTGGGATTCCCAAACTCTCACACACACTCTGGGATTCCCTCTCTCACACACACTCTGGGATTGTCTGCGATTCCCTCACACACACTCTGGGATTCCCTCTCTCACACACACTCTGGGATTCCCTATCTCCCTCTCACACACTCAGGGATTCCCCATCTCTCTCACACACTCTGGGATTCCCACTCTCACACACACTCTGGGATTCACTATCTCTCACACACACTCTGGGACTATCTGGGATTCCCTATCTCTCACACACACTCTGGGATTCCCTATCTCTCACACACACTGGAATTCTCTGGGATTCTCTCACACACACTCTGGGATTCCCTATCTCTCACACACACTCTGGAATTTCCTATCTCTCACACACTCTGGTATTCCCTATCACTCATACACACTCTGGGATTCCCTATCTCTCACACACACTGTGGGATTCCCTATCTCTCACACACACTCTGGGACTCTCTGAGATTCTATCACACACACTCTGGGATTCCCTCTCTCACACACACTCTGGTATTCCCTATCTCTCACACACACTCTGGTATTCCCTATCTCTCGCACACACTCTGGGATTCCCTATCTCTCTCACACACACTGTGGGATTCCATACCTCTCTCTTACTCTGGGATTCCTTATCTCTCACACACACTCTGGGATTCCCTATCTCTCTCTCACACACTCTGGGATTCCCCATCTCTCTCACACACTCTGGGATTCCCTCTCTCACACACACTCTGGGATACCCAATCTCTCACACACACTTTGGATTCCCTCTTTCTCACACACTCTGGGATTCCCTATCTCTCACACACTCTGGGATTGTCTGCGATTCCCTCACACACACTCTGGGATTCCCTCTCTCACGCACACTCTGGGATTCCCTATCTCTCACACACACTCTGGGATTCCCTATCTCTCACACACACTCTGGGATTCCCAATCTCACACACACTCTGGGATTCCCTCTCTCACACACACTCTGGGATACCCAATCTCTCACACAAACTCTGGGATTCCCTCTTTCTCACACACTCTGGGATTCCTTATCTCTCACACACACTCTGGGATTCCCTAACTCTCACACACACTATGGGATTCACTATCGCTGACACACACTCTGGAATTCCCTACCTCTCACACACACTCTGGAATTCACTATCACTGACACACACACTGGGCTTCCCACTCTCACACACACTCTGGGATTCCCTATCTCACAAACACTCTGGGATTCCCAATCTCTCACACACACTCTGGGATTCCCTCTCTCTCACACACACTCTGGAATTCCCGATCTCACACACACTCTGGGATTCCCTATCTCTCACACACACTCTGGGATTCCCTATCTCTCACACACACTCTGGGACTCTCTGGAGTCTATCACAAACACTCTGGGATTCCCTCTCTCACACACACTCTGGGATTCCCTATCTCTCACAAACACTCTGGGACTCTCTGGCATTCTATCACACACATTCTAGGAATCCCTCTCTCTCACACACTTTGGGATTCTCTATCTATCACACACACCCTGGGATTCCATATCTCTCACACACACTCTGGGATTCCCTCTCTCACACACACTCTGGTATTCCCTATCTCTCACTTACACTCTGGGACTCTCTGGGCTTCTATCACAAACACTCTGCGATTCCCTCTCTCACACACACTCTGGGAATCTCTATCTCTCACAAACACTCTGGTATTCCCTATCTCTCACACACACTCTGGGATTCCCTATCTCTCTCACACACTCTGGTATTCCCTATCTCTCACACACACTCTGGGATTCACACTCTCACACACACTCTGCGATTCCATCTCTCACACACACTCTGGGATTCCCAATCTCTCACACACACTCTGGGATTAGCTATCTCTCTCACTCGTGCTGGGATTCCCTATCACTCTCACGCACTCTGGGATTGTCTAGGATTCTATCACACACACTCTGGGATTCCCTATCTCTCTCACTCACTCTGGGAATCCCTA
The DNA here is from genome assembly GCF_037043375.1 of Chiloscyllium plagiosum. NCBI lineage: Eukaryota > Metazoa > Chordata > Chondrichthyes > Orectolobiformes > Hemiscylliidae > Chiloscyllium > Chiloscyllium plagiosum. The sequence goes on along the minus strand of NW_028270192.1, from coordinate 6,505,163 downwards.
TCTCTCACACACACTCTGGGATTCCCACCCTCACACACACTCTGGGATTCCCTATCTCTCGCACACACTCTGGTATTCCCAAACTCTCGCAACACTCTGGGATTCCCTGTCTCTCACACACACTCTGAGATTCACACTCTCACACACACTCTGGGATTCCCAATCTCTCACACTCACTCTGGGATTCCCTCTCTCTCACTCACACTCTGGGATTCCCTATCTCTCACACACACACTCTGGGATTCACTATCGCTGACACACATTCTGGGATTCCCTATCTCACACACACTCTGCGATTCCCTCTCTAACACACACTCTGGGATTCCCAATCTCTCACATACACTCTGCGATTCCCTCTCTCACACACACTCTGGGATTCCCAATCTCTCACACTCACTCTGGGATTCCCTCTCTCTCACTCACACTCTGGGATTCCCTATCTCTCACACACACACTCTGGGATTCACTATCGCTGACACACATTCTGGGATTCCCTATCTCACACACACTCTGCGATTCCCTCTCTAACACACACTCTGGGATTCCCAATCTCTCACATACACTCTGGGATTCCCTCTCTCACACACACTCTGGGATTCCCAATCTCTCACACTCACTCTGGGATTCTCTATCTCTAACACACACTCTGGGATTCCCTATCTCTCACACACACACTGGGATTCCCTATCACTCACACACTCTGCAAATCCGTAACTCTCACACACTCTGGGATTCCCTATCTCTAACACACACTTTGGGATTCCCTATCTCTCACACACACTCTGGGATTCCTCTCACTCACGCACACTCTGGGATTCCCTATCTCTCACACACACTCTGGGATTCCCTATCTCTCACACACACACTGGGCTTTACTAATCTCTCACACACACTCTGGGATTCCCCATCTCCCACACACATTCTGGGATTAGCAATCACTCACACACACTCTGGGATTCTCTATCTCTCACACACACTCTGGGATTCCCAATCTCTCACACACACTCTGGGATTCACTCTCTCACACACACTCTGGGATTCCCACCCTCACACACACTCTGGGATTCCCTATCTCTCGCACACACTCTGGTATTCCCACTCTCACACACACTCTGGGATTCACTATCTCTCACAAACACTCTGGGACTATCTGGGATTCCCTATCTCTCACACACACTCTGGGATTCCCTATCTCTCACACACTCTGGAATTCTCTGGGATTCTCTCACACACACTCTGGGATTCCCTCTCTCACACACACTCTGGGATTCCCTATCTCTCTCTCACACACTCTGGGATTCCCCATCTCTCTCACACACTCTGGGATTCCCACTCTCACACACACTCTGGGATTCACTATCTCTCACAAACACTCTGGGACTATCTGGGATTCCCTATCTCTCACACACACTCTGGGATTCCCTATCTCTCACACACTCTGGAATTCTCTGGGATTCTCTCACGCACACTCTGGGATTCCCTATCTCTCACACACACTCTGGAATTTCCTATCTCTCACACACTCTGGTATTCCCTATCACTCACACATACTCTGGGATTCCCTATCTCTCTCACACACACTGTGGGATTCCATATCTCTCTCTCTTACTCTGGGATTCCTTATCTCTCACACACACTCTGGGATTCCCTCTCTCTCACACACACTATTGGATTCCCTATCCCTCGCACACTCTGGGATTCCTATCTCTCACACACACTCTGGGATTCCCTATCTCTCACACACACTCTGGGATTCCCACTCTCACACACACTCTGGGATTCCTCTCTCACACACACTCTAGGATTCCCAATCTCTCACACACACTTTGGATTCCCTCTTTCTCACACACTCTGGGATTCCCTATCTCTCACACACTCTGGGATTGTCTGCGATTCCCTCACACACACTCTGGGATTCCCTCTCTCACGCACACTCTGGGATTTCCTATCTCTCACACACACTCTGGGATTCCCTATCGCTCACACACACTCTGGGATTCCCTCTCTCACACACACTCTGGGATATCCAATCTCTCACACACGCTCTGGGATTCCCTCTTTCTCACACATTCTGGGATTCCTTATCTCTCACACACACTCTGGGATTCCCTATCTCTCTCACACACTTTGGGATTCCATAATCTCTCACACACACTCTGGGATTCCCTATCACTCTCACACACTCTGGGATTGTCTAGGATTCTATCACACACACTCTGGGATTCCCTATCTCTCTCACTCACTCTGGGAATCCCTATCTCTCACACACACTCTGGGATTCCCACCCTCACACACACTCTGGGATTCCCCATCTCTCACACAGTCTGGTATTCCCAATCTCTCGCAACACTCTGGGATTCCCTATCTCTCACGCACACTCTGGGATTCCCTATCCCTCACACACACTCTGGGATTCGCTATCTCTCACAAACACTCAGGGACTCTCTGGGATTCTATCACACACATTCTAGGAATCCCTCTCTCTCACACACTTTGGGATTCTCTATCTCTCACACACACCCTGGGATTCCGTATCTCTCACACACACTCTGGGATTCCCTCTCTCACACACACTCTGGTATTCCCTATCTCTCACTTACACTCTGGGACTCTCTGGGATTCTATCACAAACACTCTGCAATTCCCTCTCTCACACACACACTGGGAATCTCTATCTCTCACAAACACTCTGGTATTCCCTATCTCTCACACACACTCTGGGATTCCCTATCTCTCTCACACACTCTGGTATTCCCTATCTCTCACACACACTCTGGGATTCACACTCTCACACACACTCTGCGATTCCCTCTCTCACACACACTCTGGGATTCCCAATCTCTCACACACACTCTGGGATTGTCTAGGATTCTATCACACACACTCTGGGATTCCCTATCTCTCTCACTCACTCTGGGAATCCCTATCTCTCACACACACTCTGGGATTCCCACCCTCACACACACTCTGGGATTCCCTATCTCTCGCACACACTCTGGTATTCCCAAACTCTCGCAACACTCTGGGATTCCCTATCTCTCACACACACTCTGGGATTCACACTCTCACACACACTCTGCGATTCCCTCTCTCACACACACTCTGGGATTCCCAATCTCTCACACTCACTCTGGGATTCCCTCTCTCTCACTCACACTCTGGGATTCCCTATCTCTCACACACACACTCTGGGATTCACTATCGCTGACACACATTCTGGGATTCCCTATCTCACACACACTCTGCGATTCCCTCTCTAACACACATTCTGGGATTCCCAATCTCTCACATACACTCTGGGATTCCCTCTCTCACACACACTCTGGGATTCCCAATCTCTCACACTCACTCTGGGATTCTCTATCTCTAACACACACTCTGGGATTCCCTATCTCTCACACACACACTGGGATTCCCTATCACTCACACACTCTGCAAATCCGTATCTCTCACACACTCTGGGATTCCCTATCTCTAACACACACTTTGGGATTCCCTATCTCTCACACACACTCTGGGATTCCTCTCACTCACGCACACTCTGGGATTCCCTATCTCTCACACACACTCTGGGATTCCCTATCTCTCACACACACACTGGGCTTTACTAATCTCTCACACACACTCTGGATTTCCCCATCTCCCACACACATTCTGGGATTAGCAATCACTCACACACACTCTGGGATTCTCTATCTCTCACACACACTCTGGGATTCCCAATCTCTCACACACACTCTGGGATTCACTCTCTCACACACACTCTGGGATTGTCTGCGATTCCATCACACACACTCTGGGATTCCCTCTCTCACACACACTCTGGGATTCCCTATCTCTCTCTCACACACTCTGGGATTCCCCATCGCTCTCACACACTCTGGGATTCTCACTCTCACACACACTCTGGGATTCACTATCTCTCACAAACACTCTGGGACTATCTGGGATTCCCTATCTCTCACACACACTCTGGGATTCCCTATCTCTCACACACTCTGGAATTCTCTGGGATTCTCTCACACACACTCTGGGATTCCCTATCTCTCACACACACTCTGGAATTTCCTATCTCTCACACACTCTGGTATTCCCTATCACTCACACACACTCTGGGATTCCCTATCTCTCTCACACACACTGTGGGATTCCATATCTCTCTCTCTTACTCTGGGATTCCTTATCTCTCACACACACTCTGGGATTCCCTCTCTCTCACACACACTATTGGATTCCCTATCCCTCGCACACTCTGGGATTCCTATCTCTCACACACACTCTGGGATTCCCTATCTCTCACACACACTCTGGGATTCCCACTCTCACACACACTCTGGGATTCCCTCTCTCACACACACTCTAGGATTCCCAATCTCTCACACACACTTTGGATTCCCTCTTTCTCACACACTCTGGGATTCCCTATCTCTCACACACACTCTGGGATTCCCTATCGCTCACACACACTCTGGGATTCCCACTCTCACACACACTCTGGGATTCCGTCTCTCACACAAACTCTGGGAAACCCAATCTCTCACACACACTCTGGGATTCCCTCTTTCTCACACATTCTGGGATTCCTTATCTCTCACACACACTCTGGGATTCCCTATCTCTCTCACACACTTTGGGACTCCCTAATCTCTCACACACACTCTGGGATTCCCTATCTCTCTCACTCACTCTGGGAATCCCTATCTCTCACACACACTCTGGGATTCCCACCCTCACACACACTCTGAGATTCCCTATCTCTCGCACACACTCTGGTATTCCCAATCTCTCGCAACACTCTGGGATTCCCTATCTCTCACGCACACTCTGGGATTCACACTCTCACACACACTCTGCGATTCCCTCTCTCACACACACACTGCGATTCCCAATCTCTCACACTCACTCTGCAATTCCCTCTCTCACACACACTCTGGGATTCCCTATCTCTCACACACACTCTGGGATTCCCTATCTCTCACACACACTCTGGGATTCCCACTCTCACACACACTCTGAGATTCCCTCTCTCACACACACTCTGGGATTCCCAATCTCTCACACTCACTCTGGGATTCCCTCTCTCTCACATACTCTGGGATTCCCTATCTCTCACACTCACTCTGGGATTCCCAATCTCTCACACTCACTCTGGGATTCCCTCTCTCACACACACTCTGGGATTCCCTATCTCTCACACACACTCTGGGATTCACTATCGCTGAAACGCATTCTGGGGTTCCCTATCTCACACACACTCTGCTATTCCCTCTCTAACACACACTCTGGGATTCCCAATCTCTCACACACACACTGGGATTCCCTATCACTCACACACTCTGCAAATCCGTATCTCTCACACACTCTGGGATTCCCTATCTCTCACACACACTCTGGGATTTTCTCACTCGCGCACACTCTGGGATTCCCTATCACTCACGCACACTCTGGGATTCCCTATCTCTCACACACACACTGGGCTTTACTAATCTCTCACACACACTCTGGGATTCCCCAACTCCCACACACATTCTGGGATTAGCTATCACTCACACACACTCTGGGATTCTCTATCTCTCACACACACTCTGGGATTCCCAATCTCTCACACACACTCTGGGATTCACTCTCTCACACACACTCTGGGATTGTCTGCGATTCCCTCACACACACTCTGGGATTCCCTCTCTCACACACACTCTGGGATTCCCTATCTCTCTCTCACACACTCTGGGATTCCCCATCTCTCTCACACACTCTGGGATTCCCACTCTCACACAATCTGGGATTCCTTATCTCTCACACACACTCTGGGATTCCCTATCTCTCACACACACTCTGGGATTCCCTAATCTCTCACACACACTCTGGGATTCCCTATCTCTCTCACTCACTCTGGGAATCCCTATCTCTCACACACACTCTGGGATTCCCACCCTCACACACACTCTGGGATTCCCTATCTCTCGCACACACTCTGGTATTCCCTATCTCTCACACACACTCTGGGATTCCCTATCTCTCACGCACACTCTGGGATTCACACTCTCACACACACTCTGCGATTCCCTCTCTCACACACACTCTGCGATTCCCAATCTCTCACACTCACTCTGCGATTCCCTCTCTCACACACACTCTGGGATTCCCTATCTCTCACACACACTCTGAGATTCCCTATCTCTCACACACACTCTGGGATTCCCACTCTCACACACACTCTGCGATTCCCTCTCTCACACACACTCTGGGATTCCCAATCTCTCACACTCACTCTGGGATTCCCTCTCTCTCACATACTCTGGGATTCCCTATCTCTCACACACACTCTGGGATTCCCTATCTCTCTCACACACTCTGGGATTCACTATCGCTGAAACACATTCTGGGATTCCCTATCTCACACACACTCTGCAATTCCCTCTCTAACACACACTCTGCGATTCCCAATCTCTCACATACACTCTGGGATTCCCTCTCTCTCACATACTCTGGTAATCCCTATCTCTCACACACACTCTGGGATTCCCTATCTCTCACACACACACTGGGATTCCCTATCACTCACACACTCTGCAAATTCGTATCTCTCACACACTCTGGGATTCCGTATCTCTAACACACACTTTGGGATTCCCTATCTCTCACACACACTCTGGGATTCCTCTCACTCACGCACACTCTGGGATTCCCTATCTCTCACACACTTTGGGATTCCCTAATCTCTCACACACACTCTGGGATTCCCTATCTCTCTCACTCACTCTGGGAATCCCTATCTCTCACACACACTCTGGGATTCCCACCCTCACACACACTCTGGGATTCCCTATCTCTCACACTAACTCTGGGATTCCCAATCTCTCACACACACTCTGGGATTCCCTCTCTCACACACACTCTGGGATTGTCTCCGATTCCATCACACACACTCTGGGATTCCCTCTCTCACACACACTCTGGGATTCCCTATCTCTCTCTCACACACTCTGGGATTCCCCATCTCTCTCACACACTCTGGGATTCCCACTCTCACACACACTCTGGGATTCACTATCTCTCAAACACACTCTGGGACTATCTGGGATTCCCTATCTCTCACACACACTCTGGGATTCCCTATCTCTCACACACTCCGGAATTCTCTGGGATTCTCTCACACACACTCTGGGATTCCCTATCTCTCACACACACACTCTGGAATTCCCTATCTCTCACACACTCTGGTATTCCCTATCACTCACACACACTCTGGGATTCCCTATCTCTCACACACACTGCGGGATTCCCTATCTCTCACACAGACTCTGGGATTCTCTATCTCTCATACACTCTGTTATTCCCTATCTCTCACACACACTCTGGGACTCTCTGGGATTCTATCACACACACTCTGGGTTTACCTCTCTCACACACACTCTGGTTTTCCCTATCTCTCGCACACACTCTGGCATTCCCTATCTCTCGCACACACTCTGGGATTCCCTATCTCTCTCACACACACTGTGGGATTCCAAATCTCTCTCTCTTACTCTGGGATTCCTTATCTCTCACACACACTCTGGGATTCCCTCTCTCTCACACACACTATTGGATTCCCTATCTCTCGCACACTCTGGGATTCCCTATCTCTCACACACACTCTGGGATTCCCTATCTCTCACACACACTCTGGGATTCCCACACTCACACACACTCTGGGATTCCCTCTCTCACACACACTCTGGGATACCCTATCTCTCACATTCACACTCTGGATTCCCTCTTTCTCACACACTCTGGGATTCCCTATCTCTCACACACTCTGGGATTGTCTGCGATTCCCTCACACACACTCAGGGATTCCCTCTCTCACACACACTCTGGGATTCCTTATCTCTCACACACACTCTGGGATTCCCTATCTCTCACACACACTCTGGGATTCCCACTCTCACACACACTCTGGGATTCCCTCTCTCACACACAGTCTGGGATATCCAATCTCTCACACACTCTGGGATTCCCTCTTTCTCACACACTCAGGGATTCCTTATCTCTCACACACACTCTGGGATTCCCTAACTCTCACACACATTCTGGGATTCCCTATCTCTCACACACACTCTGGAATTCACTATCGCTGACACACACACTGGGCTTCCCACTCTCACACACACTCGGGGATTCCCTATCTCACAAACACTCTGGGATTCCCAATCTCTCACACACACTCTGGGATTCCCTCTCTCTCACACACACTCTGGAATTCCCGATCTCACACACACTCTGGGATTCCCTATCTCTCACACACACTCTGGGATTCCCTATCTCTCACTTACACTCTGGGACTCTCTGGATTCTATCACAAACACTCTGGGATTCCCTCTCTCACACACACTCTGGTATTCCCTATCTCTCGCACACACTCTGGTATTCGTATCTCTCGCACACACTCTGGGATTCCCTATCTCTCTCACACACACTGGGATTCCTCATCTCTCACACACACTGTGGGATTCCATATATCTCTCTCTTACTCTGGGATTCCTTATCTCTCACACACAGTCTAGGATTCCCTCTCTTTCACACACACACTCTGGGATTCCCTATCTCTCACACACACTCTGGGATTCCCTATCTCTCACACACACTCTGGGACTCTCTGGAGTCTATCACAAACACTCTGGGATTCCCTCTCTCACACAAACTCTGGGATTCCCTATCTCTCACAAACACTCTGGGACTCTCTGGGATTCTATCACACACATTCTAGGAATCCCTCTCTCTCACACACTTTGGGATTCTCTATCTCTCACACACACCCTGGGATTCCGTATCTCTCACACACACTCTGGGATTCCCTCTCTCACACACACTCTGGTATTCCCATTCTCTCACTTACACTCTGGGACTCTCTGGGATTCTATCACAAACACTCTGCGATTCCCTCTCTCACACACACTCTGGGAATCTCTATCTCTCACAAACACTCTGGTATTCCCTACCTCTCACACACACTCTGGGATTCCCTATCTCTCTCACACACTCTGGTATTCCCTATCATTCACACACACTCTGGGATTCCCTATCTCTCACACACACCCTGGGATTCCATATCTCTCACACACACTCTTGGATTCCGTCTCTCTCACACACACTCTGGGATTAGCTATCTCTCTCACTCGTGCTGGGATTCCCTATCACTCTCACACACTCTGGGATTGTCTAGGATTCTATCACACACACTCTGGGATTCCCTATCTCTCTCACTCACTCTGGGAATCCCTATCTCTCACACACACTCTGGGATTCCCACCCTCACACACACTCTGGGATTCCCTATCTCTCGCACACACTCTGGTATTCCCAATCTCTCGCAACACTCTGGGATTCCCTATCTCTCACACACACTCTGGGATTCACACTCTCACACACACTCTGCGATTCCCTCTCTCACACACACTCTGGGATTCCCTATCTCTCACACTCACTCTGGGATTCCCTCTCTCTCACATACTCTGGGATTCCCTATCTCTCACACACACTCTGGGATTCCCTATCTCTCACACACACACTCTGGGATTCACTATCGCTGACACACATTCTGGGATTCCCTATCTCACACACACTCTGCGATTCCCTCTCTAACACACACTCTGGGATTCCCAATCTCTCACATACACTCTGGGATTCCCTCTCTCTCACATACGCTGGTAATCCCTATCTCTAACACACACTCTGGGATTCCCTATCTCTCACACACACACTGGGATTCCCTATCACTCACACACTCTGCAAATCCGTATCTCTCACACACTCTGGGATTCCCTATCTTTAACACACACTTTGGGATTCCCTATCTCTCACACACACTCTGGGATTCCTCTCACTCACGCACACTCTGGGATTCCCTATCTCTCACACACACTCTGGGATTCCCTATCTCTCACACACACACTGGGCTTTACTAATCTCTCACACACACTCTGGGATTCCCCATCTCCCACACACATTCTGGGATTAGCAATCACTCACACACACTCTGGGATTCTCTATCTCTCACACACACTCTGGGATTCCCAATCTCTCACACACACTCTGGGATTCACTCTCTCACACACACTCTGGGATTGTCTGCGATTCCATCACACACACTCTGGGATTCCCTCTCTCACACACACTCTGGGATTCCCTATCTCTCTCTCACACACTCTGGGATTCCCACTCTCACACACACTCTGGGATTCACTATCTCTCACACACACTCTGTGACTATCTGGGATTCCCTATCTCTCACACACACTCTGGGATTCCCTATCTCTCACACACTCTGGAATTCTCTGGGATTCTCTCACACACACTCTGGGATTCCCTATCTCTCACACACTCTGGTATTCCCTATCACTCACACACACTCTGGGATTCCCTATCTCTCTCACACACACTGTGGGATTCCATATCTCTCTCTCTTACTCTGGGATTCCTTATCTCTCACACACACTCTGGGATTCCCTCTCTCTCACACACACTATTGGATTCCCTATCCCTCGCACACTCTGGGATTCCTATCTCTCACACACACTCTGGGATTCCGTATCTCTCACACACACTCTGGGATTCCCATTCTCACACACACTCTGGAATTCCCTCTCTCACACACACTCTGGGATACCCAATCTCTCACACACACTTTGGATTCCCTCTTTCTCACACACTCTGGGATTCCCTATCTCTCACACACTCTGGTATTCCCTATCACTCACACACACTCTGGGATTCCCTATCTCTCTCACACACACTGTGGGATTCCATATCTCTCTCTCTTACTCTGGGATTCCTTATCTCTCACACACACTCTGGGATTCCCTCTCTCTCACACACACTATTGGATTCCCTATCCCTCGCACACTCTGGGATTCCTATCTCTCACGCACACTCTGGGATTCCCTATCTCTCACACACACTCTGGGATACCCACTCTCACACACACTCTGGGTTTCCCTATCTCTCACACACTTTGGGATTCCCTATCTCTCACACACACTGCGGGATTCCCTATCTCTCACACACACTCTGGGATTCCTCTCACTCACGCACACTCTGGGATTCCCTATCTCTCACACACTTTGGGATTCCCTAATCTCTCACACACACTCTGGGATTCCCTATCTCTCTCACTCACTCTGGGAATCCCTATCTCTCACACACACTCTGGGATTCCCACACTCACACACACTCTGGGATTCCCTATCTCTCACACTAACTCTGGGATTCCCAATCTCTCACACACACTCTGGGATTCCCTCTCTCACACACACTCTGGGATTGTCTCCGATTCCATCACACACACTCTGGGATTCCCTCTCTCACACACACTCTGGGATTCCCTATCTCTCTCTCACACACTCTGGGATTCCCCATCTCTCTCACACACTCTGGGATTCCCACTCTCACACACACTCTGGGATTCACTATCTCTCAAACACACTCTGGGACTATCTGGGATTCCCTATCTCTCACACACACTCTGGGATTCCCTATCTCTCACACACTCTGGAATTCTCTGGGATTCTCTCACACACACTCTGGGATTCCCTATCTCTCACACACACACTCTGGAATTCCCTATCTCTCACACACTCTGGTATTCCCTATCACTCACACACACTCTGGGATTCCCTATCTCTCACACACACTGCGGGATTCCCTATCTCTCACACACACTCTGGGATTCTCTATCTCTCATACACTCTGTTATTCCCTATCTCTCACACACACTCTGGGACTCTCTGGGATTCTATCACACACACTCTGGGTTTACCTCTCTCACACACTCTCTGGTTTTCCCTATCTCTCCCACACACTCTGGCATTCCCTATCTCTCGCACACACTCTGGGATTCCCTATCTCTCTCACACACACTGTGGGATTCCAAATCTCTCTCTCTTACTCTGGGATTCCTTATCTCTCACACACACTCTGGGATTCCCTCTCTCTCACACACACTATTGGATTCCCTATCTCTCGCACACTCTGGGATTCCCTATCTCTCACACACACTCTGGGATTCCCTATCTCTCACACACACTCTGGGATTCCCACTCTCACACACACTCTGGGATTCCCTCTCTCACACACACTCTGGGATACCCTATCTCTCACATTCACACTCTGGATTCCCTCTTTCTCACACACTCTGGGATTCCCTATCTCTCACACACTCTGGGATTGTCTGCGATTCCCTCACACACACTCAGGGATTCCCTCTCTCACACACACTCTGGGATTCCTTATCTCTCACACACACTCTGGGATTCCCTATCTCTCACACACACTCTGGGATTCCCACTCTCACACACACTCTGGGATTCCCTCTCTCACACACAGTCTGGGATATCCAATCTCTCACACACACTCTGGGATTCCCTCTTTCTCACACACTCTGGGATTCCTTATCTCTCACACACACTCTGGGATTCCCTAACTCTCACACACACTCTGGGATTCACTATCGCTGACACACACTCTGGGATTCCCTATCTCTCACACACACTCTGGAATTCACTATCGCTGACACACACACTGGGCTTCCCACTCTCACACACACTCGGGGATTCCCTATCTCACAAACACTCTGGGATTCCCAATCTCTCACACACACTCTGGGATTCCCTCTCTCTCACACACACTCTGGAATTCCCGATCTCACACACACTTTGGGATTCCCTATCTCTCACACACACTCTGGGATTCCCTATCTCTCACTTACACTCTGGGACTCTCTGGATTCTATCACAAACACTCTGGGATTCCCTCTCTCACACACACTCTGGGATTCCCTATCTCTCACACACACTCTGGGACTCTCTGGGATTCTATTACACACACTCTGGGATTCCCTCTCTCACACACACTCTGGTATTCCCTATCTCTCGCACACACTCTGGTATTCGTATCTCTCGCACACACTCTGGGATTCCCTATCTCTCTCACACACACTGGGATTCCTCATCTCTCACACACACTGTGGGATTCCATATCTCTCTCTCTTACTCTGGGATTCCTTATCTCTCACACACAGTCTAGGATTCCCTCTCTTTCACACACACACTCTGGGATTCCCTATCTCTCACACACACTCTGGGATTCCCTATCTCTCACACACACTCTGGGACTCTCTGGAGTCTATCACAAACACTCTGGGATTCCCTCTCTCACACAAACTCTGGGATTCCCTATCTCTCACAAACACTCTGGGACTCTCTGGGATTCTATCACACACATTCTAGGAATCCCTCTCTCTCACACACTTTGGGATTCTCTATCTCTCACACACACCCTGGGATTCCGTATCTCTCACACACACTCTGGGATTCCCTCTCTCACACACACTCTGGTATTCCCATTCTCTCACTTACACTCTGGGACTCTCTGGGATTCTATCACAAACACTCTGCGATTCCCTCTCTCACACACACTCTGGGAATCTCTATCTCTCACAAACACTCTGGTATTCCCTATCTCTCACACACACTCTGGGATTCCCTATCTCTCTCACACACTCTGGTATTCCCTATCATTCACACACACTCTGGGATTCCCTATCTCTCACACACACCCTGGGATTCCATATCTCTCACACACACTCTTGGATTCCGTCTCTCTCACACACACTCTGGGATTAGCTATCTCTCTCACTCGTGCTGGGATTCCCTATCACTCTCACACACTCTGGGATTGTCTAGGATTCTATCACACACACTCTGGGATTCCCTATCTCTCTCACTCACTCTGGGAATCCCTATCTCTCACACACACTCTGGGATTCCCACCCTCACACACACTCTGGGATTCCCTATCTCTCGCACACACTCTGGTATTCCCAATCTCTCGCAACACTCTGGGATTCCCTATCTCTCACACACACTCTGGGATTCACACTCTCACACACACTCTGCGATTCCCTCTCTCACACACACTCTGGGATTCCCTATCTCTCACACTCACTCTGGGATTCCCTCTCTCTCACATACTCTGGGATTCCCTATCTCTCACACACACTCTGGGATTCCCTATCTCTCACACACACACTCTGGGATTCACTATCGCTGACACACATTCTGGGATTCCCTATCTCACACACACTCTGCGATTCCCTCTCTAACACACACTCTGGGATTCCCAATCTCTCACATACACTCTGGGATTCCCTCTCTCTCACATACGCTGGTAATCCCTATCTCTAACACACACTCTGGGATTCCCTATCTCTCACACACACACTGGGATTCCCTATCACTCACACACTCTGCAAATCCGTATCTCTCACACATTCTGGGATTCCCTATCTTTAACACACACTTTGGGATTCCCTATCTCTCACACACACTCTGGGATTCCTCTCACTCACGCACACTCTGGGATTCCCTATCTCTCACACACACTCTGGGATTCCCTATCTCTCACACACACACTGGGCTTTACTAATCTCTCACACACACTCTGGGATTCCCCATCTCCCACACACATTCTGGGATTAGCAATCACTCACACACACTCTGGGATTCTCTATCTCTCACACACACTCTGGGATTCCCAATCTCTCACACACACTCTGGGATTCACTCTCTCACACACACTCTGGGATTGTCTGCGATTCCATCACACACACTCTGGGATTCCCTCTCTCACACACACTCTGGGATTCCCTATCTCTCTCTCACACACTCTGGGATTCCCACTCTCACACACACTCTGGGATTCACTATCTCTCACACACACTCTGTGACTATCTGGGATTCCCTATCTCTCACACACACTCTGGGATTCCCTATCTCTCACACATTCTGGAATTCTCTGGGATTCTCTCACACACACTCTGGGATTCCCTATCTCTCACACACACTCTGGAATTTCCTATCTCTCACACACTCTGGTATTCCCTATCACTCACACACACTCTGGGATTCCCTATCTCTCTCACACACACTGTGGGATTCCATATCTCTCTCTCTTACTCTGGGATTCCTTATCTCTCACACACACTCTGGGATTCCCTCTCTCTCACACACACTATTGGATTCCCTATCCCTCGCACACTCTGGGATTCCTATCTCTCACGCACACTCTGGGATTCCCTATCTCTCACACACACTCTGGGATACCCACTCTCACACACACTCTGGGATTCCCTCTCTCACACACACTCTGGGATTCCCAATCTCTCACACACACTTTGGATTCCCTCTTTCTCACACACTCTGGGATTCCCTATCTCTCACACACTCTGGGATTGTCTGCGATTCCCTCACACACACTCTGGGATTCCCTCTCTCACGCACACTCTGGGATTCCCTATCTCTCACACACACTCTGGGATTCCCTATCGCTCACACACACTCTGGGATTCCCACTCTCACACACACTCTGGGATTCCCTCTCTCACACACACTCTGGGATACCCAATCTCTCACACACACTCTGGGATTCCCTCTTTCTCACACATTCTGGGATTCCTTATCTCTGACACACACTCTGGGATTCCCTATCTCTCTCACACACTTTGGGATTCCCTAATCTCTCACACACACTCTGGGATTCCCACCCTCACACACACTCTGGGATTCCCTATCTCTCGCACACACTCTGGTATTCCCTATCTCTCACACACACTCTGGGATTACCTATCTCTCACGCACACTCTGGGATTCACACTCTCACACACACTCTGCGATTCCCTCTCTCACACACACTCTGCGATTCCCAATCTCTCACACTCACTCTGCGATTCCCTCTCTCACACACACTCTGGGATTCCCTATCTCTCACACACACTCTGGGATTCCCTATCTCTCACACACACTCTGGGATTCCCTATCTCTCACACACACTCTGGGATTCTCTATCTCTCATACACTCTGTTATTCCCTATCTCTCACACACACTCTGGGACTCTCTGGGATTCTATCACACACACTCTGGGTTTACCTCTCTCACACACACTCTGGTTTTCCCTATCTCTCGCACACACTCT
Source organism: Chiloscyllium plagiosum (assembly GCF_037043375.1). Classification (NCBI taxonomy): domain Eukaryota; kingdom Metazoa; phylum Chordata; class Chondrichthyes; order Orectolobiformes; family Hemiscylliidae; genus Chiloscyllium; species Chiloscyllium plagiosum. The sequence continues at coordinate 6,489,151 of NW_028270192.1, read as the reverse complement.
GGCATTCCCTATCTCTCGCACACACTCTGGGATTCCCTATCTCTCTCACACACACTGTGGGATTCCAAATCTCTCTCTCTTACTCTGGGATTCCTTATCTCTCACACACACTCTGGGATTCCCTCTCTCTCACACACACTCTGGGATTCCCACTCTCACACACACTCTGGGATTCCCTCTCTCACACACACTCTGGGATTCCCAATCTCTCACATTCACACTCTGGATTCCCTCTTTCTCACACACTCTGGGATTCCCTATCTCTCACACACTCTGGGATTGTCTGCGATTCCCTCACACACACTCAGGGATTCCCTCTCTCACACACACTCTGTGATTCCTTATCTCTCACACACACTCTGGGATTCCCTATCTCTCACACACACTCTGGGATTCCCACTCTCACACACACTCTGGGATTCCCTCTCTCACACACAGTCTGGGATATCCAATCTCTCACACACACTCTGGGATTCCCTCTTTCTCACACACTCTGGGATTCCTTATCTCTCACACACACTCTGGGATTCCCTAACTCTCACACACACTCTGGGATTCACTATCGCTGACACACACTCTGGGATTCCCTATCTCTCACACACACTCTGGAATTCACTATCGCTGACACACACACTGGGCTTCCCACTCTCACACACACTCGGGGATTCCCTATCTCACAAACACTCTGGGATTCCAAATCTCTCACACACACTCTGGGATTCCCTCTCTCTCACACACACTCTGGAATTCCCGATCTCACACACACTCTGGGATTCCCTATCTCTCACACACACTCTGGGATTCCCTATCTCTCACTTACACTCTGGGACTCTCTGGATTCTATCACAAACACTCTGGGATTCCCTCTCTCACACACACTCTGGGATTCCCTATCTCTCACACACACTCTGGGACTCTCTGGGATTCTATTACACACACTCTGGGATTCCCTCTCTCACACACACTCTGGTATTCCCTATCTCTCGCACACACTCTGGTATTCGTATCTCTCGCACACACTCTGGGATTCCCTATCTCTCTCACACACACTGGGATTCCTCATCTCTCACACACACTGTGGGATTCCATATCTCTCTCTCTTACTCTGGGATTCCTTATCTCTCACACACAGTCTAGGATTCCCTCTCTTTCACACACACACTCTGGGATTCCCTATCTCTCACACACACTCTGGGATTCCCTATCTCTCACACACACTCTGGGACTCTCTGGAGTCTATCACAAACACTCTGGGATTCCCTATCTCTCACACACACTCTGGGATTCCCTATCTCTCACACACACTCTGGGACTCTCTGGATTCTATCACAAACACTCTGAGATTCCCTCTCTCACACAAACTCTGGGATTCCCTATCTCTCACAAACACTCTGGGACTCTCTGGGATTCTATCACACACATTCTAGGAATCCCTCTCTCTCACACACTTTGGGATTCTCTATCTCTCACACACACCCTGGGATTCCGTATCTCTCACACACACTCTGGGATTCCCTCTCTCACACACACTCTGGTATTCCCATTCTCTCACTTACACTCTGGGACTCTCTGGGATTCTATCACAAACACTCTGCGATTCCCTCTCTCACACACACTCTGGGAATCTCTATCTCTCACAAACACTCTGGTATTCCCTATCTCTCACACACACTCTGGGATTCCCTATCTCTCTCACACACTCTGGTATTCCCTATCATTCACACACACTCTGGGATTCCCTATCTCTCACACACACCCTGGGATTCCATATCTCTCACACACACTCTTGGATTCCGTCTCTCTCACACACACTCTGGGATTAGCTATCTCTCTCACTCGTGCTGGGATTCCCTATCACTCTCACACACTCTGGGATTGTCTAGGATTCTATCACACACACTCTGGGATTCCCTATCTCTCTCACTCACTCTGGGAATCCCTATCTCTCACACACACTCCGGGATTCCCACCCTCACACACACTCTGGGATTCCCTATCTCTCGCACACACTCTGGTATTCCCAATCTCTCGCAACACTCTGGGATTCCCTATCTCTCACACACACTCTGGGATTCACACTCTCACACACACTCTGCGATTCCCTCTCTCACACACACTCTGGGATTCCCTATCTCTCACACTCACTCTGGGATTCCCTCTCTCTCACATACTCTGGGATTCCCTATCTCTCACACACACACTCTGGGATTCACTATCGCTGACACACATTCTGGGATTCCCTATCTCACACACACTCTGCGATTCCCTCTCTAACACACACTCTGGGATTCCCAATCTCTCACATACACTCTGGGATTCCCTCTCTCTCACATACGCTGGTAATCCCTATCTCTAACACACACTCTGGGATTCCCTATCTCTCACACACACTCTAGAATTCCCTATCACTCACACACTCTGCAAATCCGTATCTCTCACACATTCTGGGATTCCCTATCTTTAACACACACTTTGGGATTCCCTATCTCTCACACACACTCTGGGATTCCTCTCACTCACGCACACTCTGGGATTCCCTATCTCTCACACACACTCTGGGATTCCCTATCTCTCACACACACACTGGGCTTTACTAATCTCTCACACACACTCTGGGATTCCCCATCTCCCACACACATTCTGGGATTAGCAATCACTCACACACACTCTGGGATTCTCTATCTCTCACACACACTCTGGGATTCCCAATCTCTCACACACACTCTGGGATTCACTCTCTCACACACACTCTGGGATTGTCTGCGATTCCATCACACACACTCTGGGATTCCCTCTCTCACACACACTCTGGGATTCCCTATCTCTCTCTCACACACTCTGGGATTCCCACTCTCACACACACTCTGGGATTCACTATCTCTCACACACACTCTGTGACTATCTGGGATTCCCTATCTCTCACACACACTCTGGGATTCCCTATCTCTCACACATTCTGGAATTCTCTGGGATTCTCTCACACACACTCTGGGATTCCCTATCTCTCACACACACTCTGGAATTTCCTATCTCTCACACACTCTGGTATTCCCTATCACTCACACACACTCTGGGATTCCCTATCTCTCTCACACACACTGTGGGATTCCATATCTCTCTCTCTTACTCTGGGATTCCTTATCTCTCACACACACTCTGGGATTCCCTCTCTCTCACACACACTATTGGATTCCCTATCCCTCGCACACTCTGGGATTCCTATCTCTCACGCACACTCTGGGATTCCCTATCTCTCACACACACTCTGGGATACCCACTCTCACACACACTCTGGGATTCCCTCTCTCACACACACTCTGGGATTCCCAATCGCTCACACACACTTTGGATTCCCTCTTTCTCACACACTCTGGGATTCCCTATCTCTCACACACTCTGGGATTGTCTGCGATTCCCTCACACACACTCTGGGATTCCCTCTCTCACGCACACTCTGGGATTCCCTATCTCTCACACACACTCTGGGATTCCCTATCGCTCACACACACTCTGGGATTCCCACTCTCACACACACTCTGGGATTCCCTCTCTCACACACACTCTGGGATACCCAATCTCTCACACACACTCTGGGATTCCCTCTTTCTCACACATTCTGGGATTCCTTATCTCTGACACACACTCTGGGATTCCCTATCTCTCTCACACACTTTGGGATTCCCTAATCTCTCACACACACTCTGGGATTCCCACCCTCACACACACTCTGGGATTCCCTATCTCTCGCACACACTCTGGTATTCCCTATGTCTCACACAAACTCTGGGATTCCCTATCTCTCACGCACACTCTGGGATTCACACTCTCACACACACTCTGCGATTCCCTCTCTCACACACACTCTGCGATTCCCAATCTCTCACACTCACTCTGCGATTCCCTCTCTCACACACACTCTGGGATTCCCTATCTCTCACACACACTCTGGGATTCCCTATCTCTCACACACACTCTGGGATTCCCTATCTCTCACACACACTCTGGGATTCCCACTCTCACACACACTCTGCGATTCCCTCTCTCACACACACTCTGGGATTCCCAATCTCTCACACTCACTCTGGGATTCCCTCTCTCTCACATACTCTGGGATTCCCTATCTCTCACACACACTCTGGGATTCCCTATCTCTCACACACACTCTGGGATTCACTATCGCTGAAACACATTCTGGGATTCCCTATCTCACACACACTCTGCAATTCCCTCTCTAACACACACTCTGCGATTCCCAATCTCTCACATACACTCTGGGATTCCCTCTCTCTCACATACTCTGGTAATCCCTATCTCTCACACACACTCTGGGATTCCCTATCTCTCACACACACACTGGGATTCCCTATCACTCACACACACTCTGGGATTCCTCTCACTCACGCACACTCTGGGATTCCCTATCTCTCACACACTTTGGGATTCCCTAATCTCTCACACACGCACACTCTGGGATTCCCTATCTCTCTCACTCACTCTGGGAATCCCTATCTCTCACACACACTCTGGGATTCCCACCCTCACACACACTCTGGGATTCCCTATCTCTCACACTAACTCTGGGATTCCCAATCTCTCACACACACTCTGGGATTCCCTCTCTCACACACACTCTGGGATTGTCTCCGATTCCATCACACACACTCTGGGATTCCCTCTCTCACACACACTCTGGGATTCCCTATCTCTCTCTCACACACTCTGGGATTCCCCATCTCTCTCACACACTCTGGGATTCCCACTCTCACACACACTCTGGGATTCACTATCTCTCAAACACACTCTGGGACTATCTGGGATTCCCTATCTCTCACACACACTCTGGGATTCCCTATCTCTCACACACTCTGGAATTCTCTGGGATTCTCTCACACACACTCTGGGATTCCCTATCTCTCACACACACACTCTGGAATTTCCTATCTCTCACACACTCTGGTATTCCCTATCACTCACACACACTCTGGGATTCCCTATCTCTCACACACACTGCGGGATTCCCTATCTCTCACACACACTCTGGGATTCTCTATCTCTCATACACTCTGTTATTCCCTATCTCTCACACACACTCTGGGACTCTCTGGGATTCTATCACACACACTCTGGGTTTACCTCTCTCACACACACTCTGGTTTTCCCTATCTCTCGCACACACTCTGGCATTCCCTATCTCTCGCACACACTCTGGGATTCCCTATCTCTCTCACACACACTGTGGGATTCCAAATCTCTCTCTCTTACTCTGGGATTCCTTATCTCTCACACACACTCTGGGATTCCCTCTCTCTCACACACACTATTGGATTCCCTATCTCTCGCACACTCTGGGATTCCCTATCTCTCACACACACTCTGGGATTCCCTATCTCTCACACACACTCTGGGATTCCCACTCTCACACACACTCTGGGATTCCCACTCTCACACACACTCTGGGATACCCTATCTCTCACATTCACACTCTGGATTCCCTCTTTCTCACACACTCTGGGATTCCCTATCTCTCACACACTCTGGGATTGTCTGCGATTCCCTCACACACACTCAGGGATTCCCTCTCTCACACACACTCTGGGATTCCTTATCTCTCACACACACTCTGGGATTCCCTATCTCTCACACATACTCTGGGATTCCCACTCTCACACACACTCTGGGATTCCCTCTCTCACACACAGTCTGGGATATCCAATCTCTCACACACACTCTGGGATTCCCTCTTTCTCACACACTCTGGGATTCCTTATCTCTCACACACACTCTGGGATTCCCTAACTCTCACACACACTCTGGGATTCACTATCGCTGACACACACTCTGGGATTCCCTATCTCTCACACACACTCTGGAATTCACTATCGCTGACACACACTGGGCTTCCCACTCTCACACACACTCGGGGATTCCCTATCTCACAAACACTCTGGGATTCCCAATCTCTCACACACACTCTGGGATTCCCTCTCTCTCACACACACTCTGGAATTCCCGATCTCACACACACTCTGGGATTCCCTATCTCTCACACACACTCTGGGATTCCCTATCTCTCACTTACACTCTGGGACTCTCTGGATTCTATCACAAACACTCTGGGATTCCCTCTCTCACACACACTCTGGGATTCCCTATCTCTCACACACACTCTGGGACTCTCTGGGATTCTATTACACACACTCTGGGATTCCATCTCTCACACACACTCTGGTATTCCCTATCTCTCGCACACACTCTGGTATTCGTATCTCTCGTACACACTCAGGGATTCCCTATCTCTCTCACACACACTGGGATTCCTCATCTCTCACACACACTGTGGGATTCCATATCTCTCTCTCTTACTCTGGGATTCCTTATCTCTCACACACAGTCTAGGATTCCCTCTCTTTCACACACACACTCTGGGATTCCCTATCTCTCACACACACTCTGGGATTCCCTATCTCTCACACACACTCTGGGACTCTCTGGATTCTATCACAAACACTCTGGGATTCCCTCTCTCACACAAACTCTGGGATTCCCTATCTCTCACAAACACTCTGGGACTCTCTGGGATTCTATCACACACATTCTAGGAATCCCTCTCTCTCACACACTTTGGGATTCTCTATCTCTCACACACACCCTGGGATTCCGTATCTCTCACACACACTCTGGTATTCCCATTCTCTCACTTACACTCTGGGACTCTCTGGGATTCTATCACAAACACTCTGCGATTCCCTCTCTCACACACACTCTGGGAATCTCTATCTCTCACAAACACTCTGGTATTCCCTATCTCTCACACACACTCTGGGATTCCCTATCTCTCTCACACACTCTGGTATTCCCTATCATTCACACACACTCTGGGATTCCCTATCTCTCACACACACCCTGGGATTCCATATCTCTCACACACACTCTTGGATTCCGTCTCTCTCACACACACTCTGGGATTAGCTATCTCTCTCACTCGTGCTGGGATTCCCTATCACTCTCACACACTCTGGGATTGTCTAGGATTCTATCACACACACTCTGGGATTCCCTATCTCTCTCACTCACTCTGGGAATCCCTATCTCTCACACACACTCTGGGATTCCCACCCTCACACACACTCTGGGATTCCCTATCTCTCGCACACACTCTGGTATTCCCAATCTCTCGCAACACTCTGGGATTCCCTATCTCTCACACACACTCTGGGATTCACTCTCTCACACACACTCTGGGATTGTCTGCGATTCCATCACACACACTCTGGGATTCCCTCTCTCACACACACTCTCGGATTCCCTATCTCTCTCTCACACACTCTGGGATTCCCACTCTCACACACACTCTGGGATTCACTATCTCTCAAACACACTCTGTGACTATCTGGGATTCCCTATCTCTCACACACACTCTGGGATTCCCTATCTCTCACACACTCTGGAATTCTCTGGGATTCTCTCACACACACTCTGGGATTCCCTATCTCTCACACACACTCTGGAATTTCCTATCTCTCACACACTCTGGTATTCCCTATCACTCACACACACTCTGGGATTCCCTATCTCTCTCACACACACTGTGGGATTCCATATCTCTCTCTCTTACTCTGGGATTCCTTATCTCTCACACACACTCTGGGATTCCCTCTCTCTCACACACACTATTGGATTCCCTATCCCTCGCACACTCTGGGATTCCTATCTCTCACGCACACTCTGGGATTCCCTATCTCTCACACACACTCTGGGATACCCACTCTCACACACACTCTGGGATTCCCTCTCTCACACACACTCTGGGATTCCCAATCTCTCACACACACTTTGGATTCCCTCTTTCTCACACACTCTGGGATTCCCTATCTCTCACACACTCTGGGATTGTCTGCGATTCCCTCACACACACTCTGGGATTCCCTCTCTCACGCACACTCTGGGATTCCCTATCTCTCACACACACTCTGGGATTCCCTATCGCTCACACACACTCTGGGATTCCCACTCTCACACACACTCTGGGATTCCCTCTCTCACACACACTCTGGGATACCCAATCTCTCACACACACTCTGGGATTCCCTCTTTCTCACACATTCTGGGATTCCTTATCTCTGACAAACACTCTGGGATTCCCTATCTCTCACACACACTTTGGGATTCCCTAATCTCTCACACACACTCTGGGATTCCCACCCTCACACACACTCTGGGATTCCCTATCTCTCGCACACACTCTGGTATTCCCTATCTCTCACACACACTCTGGGATTCCCTATCTCTCACGCACACTCTGGGATTCACACTCTCACACACACTCTGCGATTCCCTCTCTCACACACACTCTGCGATTCCCAATCTCTCACACTCACTCTGCGATTCCCTCTCTCACACACACTCTGGGATTCCCTATCTCTCACACACACTCTGGGATTCCCTATCTCTCACACACACTCTGGGATTCCCTATCTCTCACACACACTCTGGGATTCCCACTCTCACACACACTCTGCGATTCCCTCTCTCACACACACTCTGGGATTCCCAATCTCTCACACTCACTCTGGGATTCCCTCTCTCTCACATACTCTGGGATTCCCTATCTCTCACACACACTCGGGGATTCCCTATCTCTCACACACACTCTGGGATTCACTATCGCTGAAACACATTCTGGGATTCCCTATCTCACACACACTCTGCAATTCCCTCTCTAACACACACTCTGCGATTCCCAATCTCTCACATACACTCTGGGATTCCCTCTCTCTCACATACTCTGGTAATCCCTATCTCTCACACACACTCTGGGATTCCCTATCTCTCACACACACACTGGGATTCCCTATCACTCACACACTCTGCAAATTCGTATCTCTCACACACTCTGGGATTCCGTATCTCTAACACACACTTTGGGATTCCCTATCTCTCACACACACTCTGGGATTCCTCTCACTCACGCACACTCTGGGATTCCCTATCTCTCACACACTTTGGGATTCCCTAATCTCTCACACACACTCTGGGATTCCCTATCTCTCTCACTCACTCTGGGAATCCCTATCTCTCACACACACTCTGGGATTCCCACCCTCACACACACTCTGGGATTCCCTATCTCTCACACTAACTCTGGGATTCCCAATCTCTCACACACACTCTGGGATTCCCTCTCTCACACACACTCTGGGATTGTCTCCGATTCCATCACACACACTCTGGGATTCCCTCTCTCACACACACTCTGGGATTCCCTATCTCTCTCTCACACACTCTGGGATTCCCCATCTCTCTCACACACTCTGGGATTCCCACTCTCACACACACTCTGGGATTCACTATCTCTCAAACACACTCTGGGACTATCTGGGATTCCCTATCTCTCACACACACTCTGGGATTCCCTATCTCTCACACACTCTGGAATTCTCTGGGATTCTCTCACACACACTCTGGGATTCCCTATCTCTCACACACACACTCTGGAATTTCCTATCTCTCACACACTCTGGTATTCCCTATCACTCACACACACTCTGGGATTCCCTATCTCTCACACACACTGCGGGATTCCCTATCTCTCACACACACTCTGGGATTCTCTATCTCTCATACACTCTGTTATTCCCTATCTCTCACACACTCTCTGGGACTCTCTGGGATTCTATCACACACACTCTGGGTTTACCTCTCTCACACACACTCTGGTTTTCCCTATCTCTCGCACACACTCTGGCATTCCCTATCTCTCGCACACACTCTGGGATTCCCTATCTCTCTCACACACACTGTGGGATTCCAAATCTCTCTCTCTTACTCTGGGATTCCTTATCTCTCACACACACTCTGGGATTCCCTCTCTCTCACACACACTATTGGATTCCCTATCTCTCGCACACTCTGGGATTCCCTATCTCTCACACACACTCTGGGATTCCCTATCTCTCACACACACTCTGGGATTCCCACTCTCACACACACTCTGGGATTCCCTCTCTCACACACACTCTGGGATACCCTATCTCTCACATTCACACTCTGGATTCCCTCTTTCTCACACACTCTGGGATTCCCTATCTCTCACACACTCTGGGATTGTCTGCGATTCCCTCACACACACTCAGGGATTCCCTCTCTCACACACACTCTGGGATTCCTTATCTCTCACACACACTCTGGGATTCCCTATCTCTCACACACACTCTGGGATTCCCACTCTCACACACACTCTGGGATTCCCTCTCTCACACACAGTCTGGGATATCCAATCTCTCACACACACTCTGGGATTTCCTCTTTCTTACACACTCTGGGATTCCTTATCTCTCACACACACTCTGGGATTCCCTAACTCTCACACACACTCTGGGATTCACTATCGCTGACACACACTCTGGGATTCCCTATCTCTCACACACACTCTGGAATTCACTATCGCTGACACACACACTGGGCTTCCCACTCTCACACACACTCGGGGATTCCCTATCTCACAAACACTCTGGGATTCCCAATCTCTCACACACACTCTGGGATTCCCTCTCTCACACACACTCTGGAATTCCCGATCTCACACACACTCTGGGATTCCCTATCTCTCACACACACTCTGGGATTCCCTATCTCTCACTTACACTCTGGGACTCTCTGGATTCTATCACAAACACTCTGGGATTCCCTCTCTCACACACACTCTGGGATTCCCTATCTCTCACACACACTCTGGGACTCTCTGGGATTCTATTACACATACTCTGGGATTCCCTCTCTCACACACACTCTGGTATTCCCTATCTCTCGCACACACTCTGGTATTCGTATCTCTCGCACACACTCTGGGATTCCCTATCTCTCTCACACACACTGGGATTCCTCATCTCTCACACACACTGTGGGATTCCATATCTCTCTCTCTTACTCTGGGATTCCTTATCTCTCACACACAGTCTAGGATTCCCTCTCTTTCACACACACACTCTGGGATTCCCTATCTCTCACACACAATCTGGGATTCCCTATCTCTCACACACACTCTGGGACTCTCTGGATTCTATCACAAACACTCTGGGATTCCCTCTCTCACACAAACTCTGGGATTCCCTATCTCTCACAAACACTCTGGGACTCTCTGGGATTCTATCACACACATTCTAGGAATCCCTCTCTCTCACACACTTTGGGATTCTCTATCTCTCACACACACCCTGGGATTCCGTATCTCTCACACACACTCTGGTATTCCCATTCTCTCACTTACACTCTGGGACTCTCTGGGATTCTATCACAAACACTCTGCGATTCCCTCTCTCACACACACTCTGGGAATCTCTATCTCTCACAAACACTCTGGTATTCCCTATCTCTCACACACACTCTGGGATTCCCTATCTCTCTCACACACTCTGGTATTCCCTATCATTCACACACACTCTGGGATTCCCTATCTCTCACACACACCCTGGGATTCCATATCTCTCACACACACTCTTGGATTCCGTCTCTCTCACACACACTCTGGGATTAGCTATCTCTCTCACTCGTGCTGGGAATCCCTATCACTCTCACACACTCTGGGATTGTCTAGGATTCTATCACACACACTCTGGGATTCCCTATCTCTCTCACTCACTCTGGGAATCCCTATCTCTCACACACACTCTGGGATTCCCACCCTCACACACACTCTGGGATTCCCTATCTCTCGCACACACTCTGGTATTCCCAATCTTTCGCAACACTCTGGGATTCCCTATCTCTCACACACACTCTGGGATTCACACTCTCACACACACTCTGCGATTCCCTCTCTCACACACACTCTGGGATTCCCTATCTCTCACACTCACTCTGGGATTCCCTCTCTCTCACATACTCTGGGATTCCCTATCTCTCACACACACTCTGGGATTCCCTATCTCTCACACACACACTCTGGGATTCACTATCGCTGACACACATTCTGGGATTCCCTATCTCACACACACTCTGCGATTCCCTCTCTAACACACACTCTGGGATTCCCAATCTCTCACACACACTCTGGGATTCCCTATCTCTCGCACACACTCTGGTATTCCCAATCTTTCGCAACACTCTGGGATTCCCTATCTCTCACACACACTCTGGGATTCACACTCTCACACACACTCTGCGATTCCCTCTCTCACACACACTCTGGGATTCCCTATCTCTCACATACACTCTGGGATTCCCTCTCTCTCACATACGCTGGTAATCCCTATCTCTAACACACACTCTGGGATTCCCTATCTCTCACACACACACTGGGATTCCCTATCACTCACACACTCTGCAAATCCGTATCTCTCACACACTCTGGGATTCCCAATCTTTAACACACACTTTGGGATTCCCTATCTCTCACACACACTCTGGGATTCCTCTCACTCACGCACACTCTGGGATTCCCTATCTCTCACACACACTCTGGGATTCCCTATCTCTCACTGGGCTTTACTAATCTCTCACACACACTCTGGGATTCCCCATCTCCCACACACATTCTGGGATTAGCAATCACTCACACACACTCTGGGATTCTCTATCTCTCACACACACTCTGGGATTCCCAATCTCTCACACACACTCTGGGATTCACTCTCTCACACACACTCTGGGATTGTCTGCGATTCCATCACACACACTCTGGGATTCCCTCTCTCACACACACTCTGGGATTCCCTATCTCTCTCTCACACACTCTGGGATTCCCACTCTCACACACACTCTGGGATTCACTATCTCTCACACACACTCTGTGACTATCTGGGATTCCCTATCTCTCACACACACTCTGGGATTCCCTATCTCTCACACACTCTGGAATTCTCTGGGATTCTCTCACACACACTCTGGGATTCCCTATCTCTCACACACACTCTGGAATTTCCTATCTCTCACACACTCTGGTATTCCCTATCACTCACACACACTCTGGGATTCCCTATCTCTCTCACACACACTGTGGGATTCCATATCTCTCTCTCTTACTCTGGGATTCCTTATCTCTCACACACACTCTGGGATTCCCTATCTCTCACACACACTATTGGATTCCCTATCCCTCGCACACTCTGGGATTCCTATCTCTCACGCACACTCTGGGATTCCCTATCTTTCACACACACTCTGGGATACCCACTCTCACACACACTCTGGGATTCCCTCTCTCACACACACTCTGGGATTCCCTATCTCTCACACACACTTTGGATTCGCTCTTTCTCACACACTCTGGGATTCCCTATCTCTCACACACTCTGGGATTGTCTGCGATTCCCTCACACACACTCTGGGATTCCCTCTCTCACGCACACTCTGGGATTCCCTATCTCTCACACACACTCTGGGATTCCCTATCGCTCACACACACTCTGGGATTCCCACTCTCACACACACTCTGGGATTCCCTCTCTCACACACACTCTGGGATACCCAATCTCTCACACACACTCTGGGATTCCCTCTTTCTCACACATTCTGGGATTCCTTATCTCTGACACACACTCTGGGTTTCCCTATCTCTCTCACACACTTTGGGATTCCCTAATCTCTCACACACACTCTGGGATTCCCTATCTCTCTCACTCACTCTGGGAATCCCTATCTCTCAAACACACTCTGGGATTCCCACCCTCACACACACTCTGGGATTCCCTATCTCTCGCACACACTCTGGTATTCCCTATCTCTCACACACTCTGGGATTCCCTATCTCTCACGCACACTCTGGGATTCACACTCTCACACACACTCTGCGATTCCCTCTCTCACACACACTCTGGGATTCCCTATCTCTCACACTCACTCTGGGATTCCCTCTCTCTCACATACTCTGGGATTCCCTATCTCTCACACACACTCTGGGATTCCCTATCTCTCACACACACACTCTGGGATTCACTATCGCTGACACACATTCTGGGATTCCCTATCTCACACACACTCTGCGATTCCCTCTCTAACACACACTCTGGGATTCCCAATCTCTCACATACACTCTGGGATTCCCTCTCTCTCACATACGCTGGTAATCCCTATCTCTAACACACACTCTGGGATTCCCTATCTCTCACACACACACTGGGATTCCCTATCACTCACACACTCTGCAAATCCGTATCTCTCACACACTCTGGGATTCCCTATCTTTAACACACACTTTGAGATTCCCTATCTCTCACACACACTCTGGGATTCCTCTCACTCACGCACACTCTGGGATTCCCTATCTCTCACACACACTCTGGGATTCCCTATCTCTCACACACACACTGGGCTTTACTAATCTCTCACACACACTCTGGGATTCCCCATCTCCCACACACATTCTGGGATTAGCAATCACTCACACACACTCTGGGATTCTCTATCTCTCACACACACTCTGGGATTCCCAATCTCTCACACACACTCTGGGATTCACTCTCTCACACACACTCTGGGATTGTCTGCGATTCCATCACACACACTCTGGGATTCCCTCTCTCACACACACTCTGGGATTCCCTATCTCTCTCTCACACACTCTGGGATTCCCACTCTCACACACACTCTGGGATTCACTATCTCTCACACACACTCTGTGACTATCTGGGATTCCCTATCTCTCACACACACTCTGGGATTCCCTATCTCTCACACACTCTGGAATTCTCTGGGATTCTCTCACACACACTCTGGGATTCCCTATCTCTCACACACACTCTGGAATTTCCTATCTCTCACACACTCTGGTATTCCCTATCACTCACACACACTCTGGGATTCCCTATCTCTCTCACACACACTGTGGGATTCCATATCTCTCTCTCTTACTCTGGGATTCCTTATCTCTCACACACACTCTGGGATTCCCTATCTCTCACACACACTATTGGATTCCCTATCCCTCGCACACTCTGGGATTCCTATCTCTCACGCACACTCTGGGATTCCCTATCTCTCACACACACTCTGGGATACCCACTCTCACACACACTCTGGGATTCCCTCTCTCACACACACTCTGGGATTCCCTATCTCTCACACACACTTTGGATTCCCTCTTTCTCACACACTCTGGGATTCCCTATCTCTCACACACTCTGGGATTGTCTGCGATTCCCTCACACACACTCTGGGATTCCCTCTCTCACGCACACTCTGGGATTCCCTATCTCTCACACACACTCTGGGATTCCCTATCGCTCACACACACTCTGGGATTCCCACTCTCACACACACTCTGGGATTCCCTCTCTCACACACACTCTGGGATACCCAATCTCTCACACACACTCTGGGATTCCCTCTTTCTCACACATTCTGGGATTCCTTATCTCTCACACACACTCTGGGATTCCCTATCTCTCTCACACACTTGGGGATTCCCTAATCTCTCACACACACTCTGGGATTCCCTATCTCTCTCACTCACTCTGGGAATCCCTATCTCTCACACACACTCTGGGATTCCCACCCTCACACACACTCTGGGATTCCCTATCTCTCGCACACACTCTGGTATTCCCAATCTCTCGCAACACTCTGGGATTCCCTATCTCTCACACACACTCTGCGATTCCCAATCTCTCACACACACTCTGGGATTCCCTATCTCTCGCACACACTCTGGTATTCCCAATCTCTCGCAACACTCTGGGATTCCCTATCTCTAACACACACTCTGCGATTCCCTCTCTCACACACACTCTGCGATTCCCAATCTCTCACACTCACTCTGCGATTCCCTCTCTCTCACACACACTCTGGGATTCCCTATCTCTCACACACACTCTGGGATTCCCTATCTCTCACACACACTCTGGGATTCCCACTCTCACACACACTCTGCGATTCCCTCTCTCACACACACTCTGGGCTTCCCAATCTCTCACACTCACTCTGGGATTCCCTCTCTCTCACATACTCTGGGATTCCCTATCTCTCACACACACTCTGTGATTCCCTATCTCTCACACACACACTGGGCTTTACTAATCTCTCACACACACTCTGGGATTCCCCAACTCCCACACACATTCTGGGATTAGCTATCACTCACACACACTCTGGGATTCTCTATCTCTCACACTAACTCTGGGATTCCCAATCTCTCACACACACTCTGGGATTCCCTCTCTCACACACACTCTGGGATTGTCTGCGATTCCATCACACACACTCTGGGATTCCCTCTCTCACACACACTCTGGGATTCCCTATCTCTCTCTCACACACTCTGGGATTCCCCATCTCTCTCACACACTCTGGGATTCCCACTCTCACACACACTCTGGGATTCACTATCTCTCAAACACACTCTGGGACTATCTGGGATTCCCTATCTCTCACACACACTCTGGGATTCCCTATCACTCACACACTCTGGAATTCTCTGGGATTCTCTCACACACACTCTGGGATTCCCTATCTCTCTCTCACACACTCTGGGATTCCCCATCTCTCTCACACACTCTGGGATTGCCACTCTCACACACACTCTGGGATTCACTATCTCTCAAACACACTCTGGGACTATCTGGGATTCCCTATCTCTCACACACACTCTGGGATTCCCTATCACTCACACACTCTGGAATTCTCTGGGATTCTCTCACACACACTCTGGGATTCCCTATCTCTCACACACACACTCTGGAATTTCCAATCTCTCACACACTCTGGTATTCCCTATCACTCACACACACTCTGGGATTCCCTATCTCTCACACACACTGCGGGATTCCCTATCTCTCACACACACTCTGGGATTCTCTATCTCTCATACACTCTGTTATTCCCTATCTCTCACACACACTCTGGGACTCTCTGGATTCTATCACAAACACTCTGGGATTCCCTCTCTCACACACACTCTGGGATTCCCTATCTCTCACACACACTCTGGGACTCTCTGGGATTCTATTACACATACTCTGGGATTCCCTCTCTCACACACACTCTGGTATTCCCTATCTCTCGCACACACTCTGGTATTCGTATCTCTCGCACACACTCTGGGATTCCCTATCTCTCTCACACACACTGGGATTCCTCATCTCTCACACACACTGTGGGATTCCATATCTCTCTCTCTTACTCTGGGATTCCTTATCTCTCACACACAGTCTAGGATTCCCTCTCTTTCACACACACACTCTGGGATTCCCTATCTCTCACACACAATCTGGGATTCCCTATCTCTCACACACACTCTGGGACTCTCTGGATTCTATCACAAACACTCTGGGATTCCCTCTCTCACACAAACTCTGGGATTCCCTATCTCTCACAAACACTCTGGGACTCTCTGGGATTCTATCACACACATTCTAGGAATCCCTCTCTCTCACACACTTTGGGATTCTCTATCTCTCACACACACCCTGGGATTCCGTATCTCTCACACACACTCTGGTATTCCCATTCTCTCACTTACACTCTGGGACTCTCTGGGATTCTATCACAAACACTCTGCGATTCCCTCTCTCACACACACTCTGGGAATCTCTATCTCTCACAAACACTCTGGTATTCCCTATCTCTCACACACACTCTGGGATTCCCTATCTCTCTCACACACTCTGGTATTCCCTATCATTCACACACACTCTGGGATTCCCTATCTCTCACACACACCCTGGGATTCCATATCTCTCACACACACTCTTGGATTCCGTCTCTCTCACACACACTCTGGGATTAGCTATCTCTCTCACTCGTGCTGGGAATCCCTATCACTCTCACACACTCTGGGATTGTCTAGGATTCTATCACACACACTCTGGGATTCCCTATCTCTCTCACTCACTCTGGGAATCCCTATCTCTCACACACACTCTGGGATTCCCACCCTCACACACACTCTGGGATTCCCTATCTCTCGCACACACTCTGGTATTCCCAATCTTTCGCAACACTCTGGGATTCCCTATCTCTCACACACACTCTGGGATTCACACTCTCACACACACTCTGCGATTCCCTCTCTCACACACACTCTGGGATTCCCTATCTCTCACACTCACTCTGGGATTCCCTCTCTCTCACATACTCTGGGATTCCCTATCTCTCACACACACTCTGGGATTCCCTATCTCTCACACACACACTCTGGGATTCACTATCGCTGACACACATTCTGGGATTCCCTATCTCACACACACTCTGCGATTCCCTCTCTAACACACACTCTGGGATTCCCAATCTCTCACACACACTCTGGGATTCCCTATCTCTCGCACACACTCTGGTATTCCCAATCTTTCGCAACACTCTGGGATTCCCTATCTCTCACACACACTCTGGGATTCACACTCTCACACACACTCTGCGATTCCCTCTCTCACACACACTCTGGGATTCCCTATCTCTCACATACACTCTGGGATTCCCTCTCTCTCACATACGCTGGTAATCCCTATCTCTAACACACACTCTGGGATTCCCTATCTCTCACACACACACTGGGATTCCCTATCACTCACACACTCTGCAAATCCGTATCTCTCACACACTCTGGGATTCCCAATCTTTAACACACACTTTGGGATTCCCTATCTCTCACACACACTCTGGGATTCCTCTCACTCACGCACACTCTGGGATTCCCTATCTCTCACACACACTCTGGGATTCCCTATCTCTCACTGGGCTTTACTAATCTCTCACACACACTCTGGGATTCCCCATCTCCCACACACATTCTGGGATTAGCAATCACTCACACACACTCTGGGATTCTCTATCTCTCACACACACTCTGGGATTCCCAATCTCTCACACACACTCTGGGATTCACTCTCTCACACACACTCTGGGATTGTCTGCGATTCCATCACACACACTCTGGGATTCCCTCTCTCACACACACTCTGGGATTCCCTATCTCTCTCTCACACACTCTGGGATTCCCACTCTCACACACACTCTGGGATTCACTATCTCTCACACACACTCTGTGACTATCTGGGATTCCCTATCTCTCACACACACTCTGGGATTCCCTATCTCTCACACACTCTGGAATTCTCTGGGATTCTCTCACACACACTCTGGGATTCCCTATCTCTCACACACACTCTGGAATTTCCTATCTCTCACACACTCTGGTATTCCCTATCACTCACACACACTCTGGGATTCCCTATCTCTCTCACACACACTGTGGGATTCCATATCTCTCTCTCTTACTCTGGGATTCCTTATCTCTCACACACACTCTGGGATTCCCTATCTCTCACACACACTATTGGATTCCCTATCCCTCGCACACTCTGGGATTCCTATCTCTCACGCACACTCTGGGATTCCCTATCTTTCACACACACTCTGGGATACCCACTCTCACACACACTCTGGGATTCCCTCTCTCACACACACTCTGGGATTCCCAATCTCTCACACACACTTTGGATTCGCTCTTTCTCACACACTCTGGGATTCCCTATCTCTCACACACTCTGGGATTGTCTGCGATTCCCTCACACACACTCTGGGATTCCCTCTCTCACGCACACTCTGGGATTCCCTATCTCTCACACACACTCTGGGATTCCCTATCGCTCACACACACTCTGGGATTCCCACTCTCACACACACTCTGGGATTCCCTCTCTCACACACACTCTGGGATACCCAATCTCTCACACACACTCTGGGATTCCCTCTTTCTCACACATTCTGGGATTCCTTATCTCTGACACACACTCTGGGTTTCCCTATCTCTCTCACACACTTTGGGATTCCCTAATCTCTCACACACACTCTGGGATTCCCTATCTCTCTCACTCACTCTGGGAATCCCTATCTCTCAAACACACTCTGGGATTCCCACCCTCACACACACTCTGGGATTCCCTATCTCTCGCACACACTCTGGTATTCCCTATCTCTCACACACTCTGGGATTCCCTATCTCTCACGCACACTCTGGGATTCACACTCTCACACACACTCTGCGATTCCCTCTCTCACACACACTCTGGGATTCCCTATCTCTCACACTCACTCTGGGATTCCCTCTCTCTCACATACTCTGGGATTCCCTATCTCTCACACACACTCTGGGATTCCCTATCTCTCACACACACACTCTGGGATTCACTATCGCTGACACACATTCTGGGATTCCCTATCTCACACACACTCTGCGATTCCCTCTCTAACACACACTCTGGGATTCCCAATCTCTCACATACACTCTGGGATTCCCTCTCTCTCACATACGCTGGTAATCCCTATCTCTAACACACACTCTGGGATTCCCTATCTCTCACACACACACTGGGATTCCCTATCACTCACACACTCTGCAAATCCGTATCTCTCACACACTCTGGGATTCCCTATCTTTAACACACACTTTGAGATTCCCTATCTCTCACACACACTCTGGGATTCCTCTCACTCACGCACACTCTGGGATTCCCTATCTCTCACACACACTCTGGGATTCCCTATCTCTCACACACACACTGGGCTTTACTAATCTCTCACACACACTCTGGGATTCCCCATCTCCCACACACATTCTGGGATTAGCAATCACTCACACACACTCTGGGATTCTCTATCTCTCACACACACTCTGGGATTCCCAATCTCTCACACACACTCTGGGATTCACTCTCTCACACACACTCTGGGATTGTCTGCGATTCCATCACACACACTCTGGGATTCCCTCTCTCACACACACTCTGGGATTCCCTATCTCTCTCTCACACACTCTGGGATTCCCACTCTCACACACACTCTGGGATTCACTATCTCTCACACACACTCTGTGACTATCTGGGATTCCCTATCTCTCACACACACTCTGGGATTCCCTATCTCTCACACACTCTGGAATTCTCTGGGATTCTCTCACACACACTCTGGGATTCCCTATCTCTCACACACACTCTGGAATTTCCTATCTCTCACACACTCTGGTATTCCCTATCACTCACACACACTCTGGGATTCCCTATCTCTCTCACACACACTGTGGGATTCCATATCTCTCTCTCTTACTCTGGGATTCCTTATCTCTCACACACACTCTGGGATTCCCTATCTCTCACACACACTATTGGATTCCCTATCCCTCGCACACTCTGGGATTCCTATCTCTCACGCACACTCTGGGATTCCCTATCTCTCACACACACTCTGGGATACCCACTCTCACACACACTCTGGGATTCCCTCTCTCACACACACTCTGGGATTCCCTATCTCTCACACACACTTTGGATTCCCTCTTTCTCACACACTCTGGGATTCCCTATCTCTCACACACTCTGGGATTGTCTGCGATTCCCTCACACACACTCTGGGATTCCCTCTCTCACGCACACTCTGGGATTCCCTATCTCTCACACACACTCTGGGATTCCCTATCGCTCACACACACTCTGGGATTCCCACTCTCACACACACTCTGGGATTCCCTCTCTCACACACACTCTGGGATACCCAATCTCTCACACACACTCTGGGATTCCCTCTTTCTCACACATTCTGGGATTCCTTATCTCTCACACACACTCTGGGATTCCCTATCTCTCTCACACACTTGGGGATTCCCTAATCTCTCACACACACTCTGGGATTCCCTATCTCTCTCACTCACTCTGGGAATCCCTATCTCTCACACACACTCTGGGATTCCCACCCTCACACACACTCTGGGATTCCCTATCTCTCGCACACACTCTGGTATTCCCAATCTCTCGCAACACTCTGGGATTCCCTATCTCTCACACACACTCTGCGATTCCCAATCTCTCACACACACTCTGGGATTCCCTATCTCTCGCACACACTCTGGTATTCCCAATCTCTCGCAACACTCTGGGATTCCCTATCTCTAACACACACTCTGCGATTCCCTCTCTCACACACACTCTGCGATTCCCAATCTCTCACACTCACTCTGCGATTCCCTCTCTCTCACACACACTCTGGGATTCCCTATCTCTCACACACACTCTGGGATTCCCTATCTCTCACACACACTCTGGGATTCCCACTCTCACACACACTCTGCGATTCCCTCTCTCACACACACTCTGGGCTTCCCAATCTCTCACACTCACTCTGGGATTCCCTCTCTCTCACATACTCTGGGATTCCCTATCTCTCACACACACTCTGTGATTCCCTATCTCTCACACACACACTGGGCTTTACTAATCTCTCACACACACTCTGGGATTCCCCAACTCCCACACACATTCTGGGATTAGCTATCACTCACACACACTCTGGGATTCTCTATCTCTCACACTAACTCTGGGATTCCCAATCTCTCACACACACTCTGGGATTCCCTCTCTCACACACACTCTGGGATTGTCTGCGATTCCATCACACACACTCTGGGATTCCCTCTCTCACACACACTCTGGGATTCCCTATCTCTCTCTCACACACTCTGGGATTCCCCATCTCTCTCACACACTCTGGGATTCCCACTCTCACACACACTCTGGGATTCACTATCTCTCAAACACACTCTGGGACTATCTGGGATTCCCTATCTCTCACACACACTCTGGGATTCCCTATCACTCACACACTCTGGAATTCTCTGGGATTCTCTCACACACACTCTGGGATTCCCTATCTCTCACACACACACTCTGGAATTTCCAATCTCTCACACACTCTGGTATTCCCTATCACTCACACACACTCTGGGATTCCCTATCTCTCACACACACTGCGGGATTCCCTATCTCTCACACACACTCTGGGATTCTCTATCTCTCATACACTCTGTTATTCCCTATCTCTCACACACACTCTGGGACTCTCTGGGATTCTATCACACACACTCTGGGTTTACCTCTCTCACACACACTCTGGTTTTCCCTATCTCTCGCACACACTCTGGTATTCCCTATCTCTCGCACACACTCTGGGATTCCCTATCTCTCTCACACACACTGTGGGATTCCAAATCTCTCTCTCTTACTCTGGGATTCCTTATCTCTCACACACACTCTGGGATTCCCTCTCTCTCACACACACTATTGGATTCCCTATCTCTCGCACACTCTGGGATTCCCTATCTCTCACACACACTCTGGGATTCCCTATCTCTCACACACACTCTGGGATTCCCACTCTCACACACACTCTGGGATTCTCTCTCTCACACACACTCTGGGATACCCTATCTCTCACATTCACACTCTGGATTCCCTCTTTCTCACACACTCTGGGATTCCCTATCTCTCACACACTCTGGGATTGTCTGCGATTCCCTCACACACACTCTGGGATTCCCTCTCTCACACACACTCTGGGATTCCTTATCTCTCACACACACTCTGGGATTCCCTATCTCTCACACACACTCTGGGATTCCCACTCTCACACACACTCTGGGATTCACTCTCTCACACACACGCTGGGATACCAAATCTCTCACACACACTCTGGGATTCCCTCTTTCTCACACACTCTGGGATTCCTTATCTCTCACACACACTCTGGGATTCCCTATCTCTCACACACACTCTGGAATTCACTATCGCTGACACACACACTGGGCTTCCCACTCTCACACACACTCGGGGATTCCCTATCTCACAAACACTCTGGGATTCGCTATCTCTCACACACACTCTGGGATTCCCTCTCTCTCACACACACTCTGGAATTCCCGATCTCACACACACTCTGGGATTCCCTATCTCTCACACACACTCTGGGATTCCCTATCTCTCACTTACACTCTGGGACTCTCTGGGATTCTATCACAAACACTCTGGGATTTCCTCTCTCACACACACTCTGGGATTCCCTATCTCTCACACACACTCTGGGATTCCCTATCTCTCACACACACTCTGGGATTCCCTATCTCTCACACACACCTGGGATTCCGTCTCTCTCAGACACACTCTGGGATTCGCAATCTCTCTCACTCGTGCTGGGATTCCCTATCACTCTCACACACTCTGGGATTGTCTAGGATTCTCTCACACACACTCTGGGATTCCCAATCTCTCTCACACACTCTGGGAATCCCTATCTCTCACACACACTCTGGGATTCCCACCCTCACACACACTCTGGGATTCCCTATCTATCACACACACTCTGGAATTCCCTACCTCAGACACACTCAGGGATTACCTATCTCTCACACACACTCTGGGATACCCTCACTCTCACACACACTCTGGGATTCCGCATCTCTCACACGCACTCTAGAATTCCCTCTCACACACACACACTGGGATTCCCTATCTCTCACACTCACTCTGGGATTCCCTATCTCTCACACACACTCTGGAATTCCCTCTCACAAACACACTCTGGGAATCCCTCTCTCTCACACACACTCTGGGATTCCGCATCTCTCACACACACTCTGGGATTCCCTATCTCGCTCACACAATCTGGGATTCCTCATCTCTCACACACACTCTGGGATTCCCTGTCTCTCTCGCACACACTCTGGGATTCCCTATCTCTCACACACTCTGGGATTCCATATCTCACAAACACTATGGAATTGCACGTCTCTCACACACACTCTGGGATTCCCTATCTCTCTCACACACACTCTGGGATTCCCTATCTCACACACACTCTGGGATTCCCTATCTCACTCACACACTGGGATTCCCTATCTCTCACACACACTCTGGGATTTCCTATCTCTCACACACTCTGGTATTCCCTATCACTCACACACACTCTGGAATTCCTTATCTCTCACACACACTCTGGGATTCTCTATCTCTCACACACACTCTGGGGTTCACTATCTCTCACTTACTCTCTGGTATTCCCTATCTCTCACACACACTCTGGGACTCTCTGGGATTCTATTACACACACTCTGGGATTCCCTCTCTCACACACACTCTGGTATTCCCTATCTCTCGCACACACTCTGGTATTCGTATCTCTCGCACACACTCTGGGATTCCCTATCTCTCTCACACACACTGGGATTCCTCATCTCTCACACACACTGTGGGATTCCATATCTCTCTCTCTTACTCTGGGATTCCTTATCTCTCACACACAGTCTAGGATTCCCTCTCTTTCACACACACACTCTGGGATTCCCTATCTCTCACACACTCTGGGATTTCCCATCTCTCACACACACTCTGGGATTCCATATCCCTCACACACACTCTGGGATTGTCTGGTATTCTATCACGCACACTCTGGGATTCCCTATCTCTCACATACACACTATGGGATTCCCTATCTCTCACACACACTCTGGGATTCCCACTCTCACACACACTCTGGGATTCCCTCTCTCACACATACTCTGGGATTCCCAATCTCTCACACACACTCTGGGATTCCCTCTATCTCACACATTCCGGGATTCCCTATCTCTCACACACACTCTGGGATTTCCTATCTCTCACACACACTCTGGGATTCCCACTCTCACACACACTCTGGGATTCCCACTCTCACACACACTCTGGGATTCCCTATCTCACACACACTCTGGGATTCCCACTCTCACACACACTCTGGGATTCCCTCTCTCACACACACTCTGGGATACCCAATCTCTCACACACACTCTGGGATTCCCTATCACTGACACACTCCGGGATTCCCTATCTCTCACACACACTCTGGGATTCACTCTCGCTGACACACACTCTGGGATTTCCTATCTCTCACACACACACTGGGATTCCCACTCTCACACACACTCTGGGATTCCCTATCTCACACACACTCTGGGATTCCCAATCTCTCACACACACTTTGGGATTCGACCTCTCTCACACACACTCTGGAATTCCCTATCTCACACACACTCTAAGATTCGCTATCTCTGACACACACTCTGGGATTCCCTATCTCTCTCACACACTCTGGGATTCCCTATCTCTCACACACACACTGGGACTCTCTGGGATTCTATCACACACACTCTGGGATTCCCTCTCTCACACACACTCTGGTATTCCCTATCTCTCACACACACTCTGGGATTCCCTATCTCTCTCACACACTCTGGGATTCCCTATCTCTCACACACACTCTGGGACTCTCTGGGATTCTATCACACACACTCTGGGATTCCCTCTCTCTCACACACACTATGGGATTCCCTATCTCTCACACACACTCTGAGATTCCCTATCTCTCACACTCACTCTGGGATTCCCTATCTCTCTCACACGCTCTGGGATTCCCTATGTCTCACACACACTCTGGGATTCCCTATCTCTCACACACATTCTGGGATTCCCACCCTCACACACACTCAGGGATTCCCTATCTCTCACACACACTCTGGGATTCCGCATCTCTCACACACACTCTGGGATTTCCTATCTCTCTCACACACACTAGAATTCCCTCTCACACACACACTCTGGGATTCCCTATCTCTCACACTCACTCTGGGATTCCCTATCTCTCACACACATTCTGGAAATCCCTCTCACAAACACACTCTGGGATTCCCTCTCTCTCTCTCTCACACACTCTGGGATTCCGCATCTCTCACACACACTCTGGGATTCCCTATCTCTCACACACACTCTGGGATTCCTCATCTCTCACACACACTCTGGGATTCCCTACCTCTCAAACACACTATGGAATTCCACATCTCTCGCACACACTCTGGGATTCCCTATCTGTCTCACACACACTCTGGATTCCCTCTCTCATACACACTCTGGGATTCCCTATCTCACACACACACTGGGATTCCATATCTCTCACACACACTCTGGGATTCCCTCTCTCACACACACTTTGGGATTCCCTATCTCACACACACACTTTGGGATTCCCTATCTCTCACACACACTCTAGAATTCCCTCTCACACACACACACTGGGATTCCTTATCTCTCAAACTCACTCTGGGATTCCCTATCTCTCACACACATTCTGGAATTCCCTCTCACAAACACACGCTGGGATTCACTCTCTCTCTCACTCACTCTGGGATTCCGCATCTCTCACACACACTCTGGGATTCCCTATCTCTCACACACACTCTGGGATTCCTCATCTCTCACACACACTCTGGGATTCCCTACCTCTCAAACACACTATGGAATTCCACATCTCTCGCACACACTCTGGGAATCCCTATCTGGCTCACTCACACTCTTGGATTCCCTATCTCTCACACACACTCTGGGATTCCCTATCTCTCACACACACTCTGGGATTCCTCATCTCTCACACACACTCTGGGATTCCCTACCTCTCAAACACACTATGGAATTCCACATCTCTCGCACACACTCTGGGATTCCCTATCTGTCTCACACACACTCTGGATTCCCTCTCTCATACACACTCTGGGATTCCCTATCTCACACACACACTGGGATTCCATATCTCTCACACACACTCTGGGATTCCCTCTCTCACACACACTTTGGGATTCCCTATCTCACACACACACTTTGGGATTCCCTATCTCTCACACACACTCTAGAATTCCCTCTCACACACACACACTGGGATTCCTTATCTCTCAAACTCACTCTGGGATTCCCTATCTCTCACACACATTCTGGAATTCCCTCTCACAAACACACGCTGGGATTCCCTCTCTCTCTCACACACTCTGGGATTCCGCATCTCTCACACACACTCTGGGATTCCCTATCTCTCACACACACTCTGGGATTCCTCATCTCTCACACACACTCTGGGATTCCCTACCTCTCAAACACACTATGGAATTCCACATCTCTCGCACACACTCTGGGAATCCCTATCTGGCTCACTCACACTCTTGGATTCCCTATCTCTCACACACACTCTGGGATTCTCTATCTCTCATACACTCTGGTATTCCCTATCTCTCACACACACTCTGGGACTCTCTGGGATTCTATCACACACACTCTGGGATTCCCTCTCTCACACACACTCTGGTATTCCCTATCTCTCGCACACACTCTGGGATTCCCTATCTCTCTCACACACACTGGGATTCCTCATCTCTCACACACACTGTGGGATTCCATGTCTCTCTCTCTTACTCTGGGATTCCTTATCTCTCACACACACTCTGGGATTCCCTCTCTCTCACACACACTCTGGGATTCCCTATCTCTCACACTCACTCTGGGATTCCCTATCGCTCACACACACTCTGGGATTCCCTATCTCTCACACACTCTGGGATTCCCCATCTCTCACACACACTCTGTGATTCCATATCCCTCACACTCACTCTGGGATTGTCAGGTATTCTATCACACACACTATGGGATTCCCTATCTCTCACACACACTCTGGGATTCCCACTCTCACACACACTCTGGGATTCCCTCTCTCACACATACTGTGGGATTCCCAATCTCTCACACACACTCTGGGATTCCCTATCACTGACACACTCCGGGATTCCCTATCTCTCACACACACTCTGGGATTCACTCTCGCTGACACACACTCTGGGATTTCCTATCTCTCACACACACACTGGGATTCCCACTCTCTCACACACTCTGGGATTCCCTATCTCACACACACTCTGGGATTCCCAATCTCTCACACACACTTTGTGATTCGACCTCTCTCACACACACTCTGGAATTCCCAATCTCACACACACTCTGGGATTCGCTATCTCTCACACACACTCTGGGATTCCCTATCTCTCTCACACACTCTGGGATTCCCTATCTCTCACACACACTCTGGGACTCTCTGGGATTCTATCACACACACTCTGGGATTCCCTCTCTCACACACACTCTGGTATTCCCTATCTCTCACACACACTCTGGGATTCCCTATCTCTCTCACACACTCTGGGTTTCCCTATCTCTCACGCACACTCTGGGACTCTCTGGGATTCTATCACACGCACTCTGTCATTCCCGCCCTCACACACACTCTGGTATTCCCTATCTCTCACACACACTCTGTGATTCCCTATCTCTCACACACACTCTGGGATTGTCTAGGATTCTATCTCACACACTCTGGGAATACGCATCTCTCACACACACTCTGGGATTCCCTATCTCTCACACACACTCTGAGATTCGCTATCTCTCATACACACTCTGGGATTGTCTAGGATTCTATCACACACAGTCTGGGATTCCCTATCTCTCTCACACACTCTGGGATTCCCTATGTCTCACACACACTCTGGGATTCCCTATCTCTCACACACATTCTGGGATTCCCACCCTCACACACACTCAGGATTCCCTATCTCTCACACACACTCTGGGATTGCCGATCGCTCACACACACTCTAGGATTCCGCATCTCTCACACACACTCTGGGATTCCCTATCTCTCACACACACTCTAGAATTCCCTCTCACACACACACTCTGGGATTCCCTATCTCTCACACTCACTCTGGGATTCCCTATCTCTCACACACACTCTGGAATTCCCTCTCACAAACACACTCTGGGATTCCCTCTCTCTCTCACACACTCTGGGATTCCGCATCTCTCACACACACTCTGGGATTCCCTATTTCTCACACACACTCTGGGATTCCTCATCTCTCACACACACTCTGGGATTCCCTACCTCTCAAACACACTATGGAATTCCACATCTCTCGCACACAATCTGGGATTCCCTATCTGTCTCACACACACTCTGGATTGCCTCTCTCATACACACTCTGGGATTCCCTATCTCACACACACACTGGGATTCCCTATCTCTCACACACACTCTGGGATTCCCTCTCTCACACTCACTCTGGGATTCCCTATCTCTCACACACACTCTGGGATTCCCTATCTCTCACACACACTCTGGGATTCCCTGTGTCTCACACACACTCTGGGATTCCCGATCTCTCACACTCTCTGGTATTCCCTATCACTCACACACACTCTGGGATTCCCTATCTCTCAGACACACTCTGGGATTCCCTATCTCTCACACACTCTGGTATTCCCTATCACTCACACACACTCTGGGACTCTCTGGGATTCTATCACACACACTCTGGGATTCCCTCTCTCACACACTCTCTGGTATTCCCTATCTCTCGCACACACTCTGGGATTCCCTATCTCTCACACACTCTGGGATTCCCTATCTCTCTCACACACTCTGGGATTCCTCATCCCTCACACACACTCTGGGATTCCCTATCTCTCTCTCTCACTCGGGGATTCCCTATTTCTCTCACACACTCTGGGATTCCGCATCTCTCACACACACTCTGGGATTCCCTATCTCTCACACACACTCTGGGATTCCCTATCTGGCTCACACACACTCTGGGATTCCTCATCTCTAACACACACTCTGGGATTCCATATCTCTCTATCTCACTCTGGGATTCCCTATCACTCACACACACTCTGGGATTCCCTATCTCTCACACACACTCTGGGATACCCTCACTCTCACACACACTCTGGGATTCTGCATCTCTCACACGCACGCTAGAATTCCCTCTCACACACACACTCTGGGATTCCCTATCTCTCACACTCACTCTGGGATTCCCTATCGCTCACACACACTCTGGAATTCCCTCTCACAAACACATTCTGGGAATCCCTCTCTCTCATACACACTCTGGGGTTCCGCATCTCTCACACACACTCTGGGATTCCCTATCTCGCTCACACAATCTGGGATTCCTCATCTCTCACACACACTCTGGGATTCCCTGTCTCTCTCTCTCACTCTGGGATTCCTTATCTCTCACACACACACTGGGATTCCATATCTCACACACACTATGGAATTCCACGTCTCTCACACACACTCTGGGATTCCCTATCTCTCTCACACACACTCTGGGATTTCCTATCTCTCACACACTCTGGTATTCCCTATCACTCACACACACTCTGGAATTCCCTATCTCTCACACACACTCTGGGATTCCCTATCTCTCACACACACTCTGGGACTCTCTGGGATTCTATCACACACACTCTGGGATTCCCTCTCTCACACACACTCTGGTATTCCCTATCTCTCGCACACACTCTGGTATTCCCTATCTCTCGCACACACTCTGGGATTCCCTATCTCTCTCACACACACTGGGATTCCTCATCTCTCACACACACTGTGGGATTCCATGTCTCTCTCTCTTACTCTGGGATTCCTTATCTCTCACACACACTCTGGGATTCCCTCTCTCTCACACACACTCTGGGATTCCCTATCTCTCACACACTCTGGGATTCCCCATCTCTCACACACACTCTGTGATTCCATATCCCTCACACTCACTCTGGGATTGTCAAGTATTCTATCACACACACTAGGGGATTCCCTATCTCTCACACACACTCTGGGATTCCCACTCTCACACACACTCTGGGATTCCCTCTCTCACACACACTCTGGGATACCCAATCTCTCACACACACTCTGGGATTCCCTATCACTGACACACTCCGGGATTCCCTATCTCTCACACACACTCTGGGATTCACTCTCGCTGACACACACTCTGGGATTTCCTATCTCTCACACACAAACTGGGATTCCCACTCTCACACACACTCTGGGAGTCCCTATCTCACACACACTCTGGGATTCCCTATCTCTCTCACACACTCTGGGATTCCCTATCTCTCACACACACTCTGGGACTCTCTGGGATTCTATCACACACACTCTGGCATTCCCTCTCTCACACACACTCTGGTATTCCCTATCTCTCACACACACTCTGGGATTCCCTATCTCTCTCACACACTCTGGGATTCCCTATCTCTCACACACACTCTGGGACTCTCTGGGATTCTATCACACACACTCTGGGATTCCCTCTCTCTCACACACACTATGGGATTCCCTCTCTCTCACACACACTCTGAGATTCCCTATCTCTCACACTCACTCTGGGATTCCCTATCTCTCTCACACGCTCTGGGATTCCCTATGTCTCAGACACACTCTGGGATTCCCTATCTCTCACACACATTCTGGGATTCCCACCCTCACACACACTCAGGGATTCCCTATCTCTCACACACACTCTGGGTCTGCCGATCGCTCACACACACTCTGGGATTCCGCATCTCTCACACACACTCTGGGATTTCCTATCTCTCTCACACACACTAGAATTCCCTCTCACACACACACTCTGGGATTCCCTATCTCTCACACTCACTCTGGGATTCCCTATCTCTCACACACATTCTGGAAATCCCTCTCACAAACACACTCTGGGATTTCCTCTCTCTCTCACACACTCTGGGATTCCGCATCTCTCACACACACTCTGGGATTCCCTATCTCTCACACACACTCTGGGATTCCTCATCTCTCACACACACTCTGGGATTCCCTACCTCTCAAACACACTATGGAATTCCACATCTCTCGCACACACTCTGGGATTCCCTATCTGTCTCACACACACTCTGGATTCCCTCCCTCATACACACTCTGGGATTCCCTATCTCACACACACACTGGGATTCCATATCTCTCACACACACTCTGGGATTCCCTCTCTCACACACACTTTGGGATTCCCTATCTCACACACACACTTTGGGATTCCCTATCTCTCACATACACTCTAGAATTCCCTCTCACACACACACACTGGGATTCCTTATCTCTCACACTCACTCTGGGATTCCCTATCTCTCACACACATTCTGGAATTCCCTCTCACAAACACACGCTGGGATTCCCTCTGTCTCTCACACACTCTGGGATTCCGCATCTCTCACACACACTCTGGGAGTCCCTATCTCTCACACACACTCTGGGATTCCTCATCTCTCACACACACTCTGGGATTCCCTACCTCTCAAACACACTATGGAATTCCACATCTCTCGCACACACTCTGGGATTCCCTATCTGGCTCACACACACTCTGGGATTCTCTATCTCTCATACACTCTGGTATTCCCTATCTCTCACACACACTCTGGGACTCTCTGGGATTCTATCACACACACTCTGGGATTCCCTCTCTCACACACACTCTGGTATTCCCTATCTCTCGCACACACTCTGGGTATTCCCTATCTCTCGCACACACTCTGGGATTCCCTATCTCTCTCACACACACTGGGATTCCTCATCTCTCACACACACTGTGGCATTCCATGTCTCTCTCTCTTACTCTGGGATTCCTTATCTCTCACACACACTCTGGAATTCCCTCTCTCTCACACACACTCTGGGATTCCCTATGTATCACACTCACTCTGGGATTCCCTATCGCTCACACACACTCTGGAATTCCCTCTCACAAACACATTCTGGGAATCCCTCTCTCTCACACACACTCTGGGGTTCCGCATCTCTCACACACACTCTGGGATTCCCTATCTCGCTCACACAATCTGGGATTCCTCATCTCTCACACACACTCTGGGATTCCCTGTCTCTCTCTCTCACTCTGGGATTCCTTATCTCTCACACACACTCTGGGATTCCATATCTCACACACACTATGGAATTCCACGTCTCTCACACACACTCTGGAATTCCCTATTTCTCTCACACACACTCTGGGATTTCCTATCTTTCATACACTCTGGTATTCCCTATCACTCACACACACTCTGGAATTCCCTATCTCTCACACACACTCTGGGATTCCCTATCACTCACACACACTCTGGGATTCTCTATCTCTCATACACTCTGGTATTCCCTATGTCTCACACACACTCTGGGACTCTCTGGGATTCTATCACACACACTCTGGGATTCCCTCTCTCACACACACTCTGGTATTCCCTATCTCTCGCACACACTCTGGGATTCCCTATCTCTCTCACACACACTGGGATTCCTCATCTCTCACACAGATTGTGGGATTCCATGTCTCTCTCTCTTAGTCTGGGATTCCTTATCTCTCACACACACTCTGGGATTCCCTCTCTCTCACACACACTCTGGGATTCCCTATCTCTCACACACACTCTGTGATTCCATATCCCTCACACTCACTCTGGGATTGTCAGGTATTCTATCACACACACTATGGGATTCCTCATCTCTCACACACACTCTGGGATTCCCACTCACACACACTCTGGGATTCCCTCTCTCACACATACTCTGGGATTCCCAATCTCTCACACACACTCTGGGATTCCCTATCACTGACACACTCCGGGATTCCCTATCTCTCACACACACTCTGGGATTCACTCTCGCTGACACACACTCTGGGATTTCCTATCTCTCACACACACACTGGGATTCCCACTCTCACACACACTCTGGGATTCCCTATCTCACACACACTCTGGGATTCCCAATCTCTCACACACACTTTGTGATTCGACCTCTCTCACACACACTCTGGAATTCCCTATCTCACACACACTCTGGGATTCGCTATCTCTCACACACACTCTGGGATTCCCTATCTCTCACACACACTCTGGGACTCTCTGGGATTCTATCACACACACTCTGGGATTCCCTCTCTCACACACACTCTGGGATTCCCTCTCTCACACACTCTCTGGTATTCCCTATCTCTCGCACACACTCTGGGATTCCCTATCTCTCACACACTCTGGGATTCCCTATCTCTCTCACACACTCTGGGATTCCTCATCCCTCACACACACTCTGGGATTCCCTATCTCTCTCTCTCTCACTCGGGAATTCCCTATTTCTCTCACACATTCTGGGATTCCGCATCTCTCACACACACTCTGGGATTCCCTATCTGGCTCACACACACTCTGGGATTCCTCATCTCTCACACACACTCTGGGATTCCATATCTCTCTATCTCACTCTGGGATTCCCTATCACTCACACACACTCTGGGATTCCCTATCTCTCACACACACTCTGGGATACCCTCACTCTCACACACACTCTGGGATTCTGCATCTCTCACACGCACTCTAGAATTCCCTCTCACACACACACTCTGGGATTCCCTATCTCTCACACTCACTCTGGGATTCCCTATCGCTCACACACACTCTGGAATTCCCTCTCACAAACACATTCTGGGAATCCCTCTCTCTCACACACACTCTGGGGTTCCGCATCTCTCACACACACTCTGGGATTCCCTATCTCGCTCACACAATCTGGGATTCCTCATCTCTCACACACACTCTGGGATTCCCTGTCTCTCTCTCTCACTCTGGGATTCCTTATCTCTCACACACACACTGGGATTCCATATCTCACACACACTATGGAATTCCAAGTCTCTCACACACACTCTGGGATTCCCTATCTCTCTCTCACACACACTCTGGGATTTCCTATCTCTCACACACTCTGGTATTCCCTATCACTCACACACACTCTGGAATTCCCTATCTCTCACACACACTCTGGGATTCCCTATCTCTCACACACACTCTGGGACTCTCTGGGATTCTATCACACACACTCTGGGATTCCCTCTCTCACACACACTCTGGTATTCCCTATCTCTCGCACACACTCTGGTATTCCCTATCTCTCGCACACACTCTGGGATTCCCTATCTCTCTCACACACACTGGGATTCCTCATCTCTCACACACACTGTGGGATTCCATGTCTCTCTCTCTTAGTCTGGGATTCCTTATCTCTCACACACACTCTGGGATTCCCTCTCTCTCACACACACTCTGGGATTCCCTATCTCTCACACACTCTGGGATTCCCCATCTCTCACACACACTCTGTGATTCCATATCCCTCACACTCACTCTGGGATTGTCAAGTACTCTATCACACTCACTATGGGATTCCCTATCTCTCACACACACTCTGGGATTCCCTCTCTCACACACACTCTGGGATTCCCTCTCTCACACACACTCTGGGATTCCCAATCTCTCACACACACTCTGGGATTCCCTATCACTGACACACTCCGGGATTCCCTATCTCTCACACACACTCTGGGATTCACTCTCGCTGACACACACTCTGGGATTTCCTATCTCTCACACACAAACTGGGATTCCCACTCTCACACACACTCTGGGAGTCCCTATCTCACACACACTCTGGGATTCCCTATCTCTCTCACACACTCTGGGATTCCCTATCTCTCACACACACTCTGGGACTCTCTGGGATTCTATCACACACACTCTGGCATTCCCTCTC
This sequence comes from Chiloscyllium plagiosum, assembly GCF_037043375.1. Classification (NCBI taxonomy): domain Eukaryota; kingdom Metazoa; phylum Chordata; class Chondrichthyes; order Orectolobiformes; family Hemiscylliidae; genus Chiloscyllium; species Chiloscyllium plagiosum. The sequence continues at coordinate 6,453,097 of NW_028270192.1, read as the reverse complement.
TCACACACACTCTGGTATTCCCTATCTCTCACCCACACTCTGGGATTCCCTATCTCTCTCACACACTCTGGGATTCCCTATCTCTCACACACACTCTGGGACTCTCTGGGATTCTATCACACACACTCTGGGATTCCCTCTCTCTCACACACACTATGGGATTCCCTATCTCTCACACACACTCTGAGATTCCCTATCTCTCACACTCACTCTGGGATTCCCTATCTCTCTCACACGCTCTGGGATTCCCTATGTGTCAGACACACTCTGGGATTCCCTATCTCTCACACACATTCTGGGATTCCCACCCTCACACACACTCAGGGATTCCCTATCTCTCACACACACTCTGGGTCTGCCGATCGCTCACACACACTCTGGGATTCCGCATCTCTCACACACACTCTGGGATTTCCTATCTCTCTCACACACACTAGAATTCCCTCTCACACACACACTCTGGGATTCCCTATCTCTCACACTCACTCTGGGATTCCCTATCTCTCACACACATTCTGGAAATCCCTCTCACAAACACACTCTGGGATTCCCTCTCTCTCTCACACACTCTGGGATTCCGCATCTCTCACACACACTCTGGGATTCCCTATCTCTCACACACACTCTGGGATTCCTCATCTCTCACACACACTCTGGGATTCCCTACCTCTCAAACACACTATGGAATTCCACATCTCTCGCACACACTCTGGGATTCCCTATCTGGCTCACACACACTCTGGATTCCCTCTCTCATACACACTCTGGGATTCTCTATCTCACACACACACTGGGATTCCATATATCTCACACACACTCTGGGATTCCCTCTCTCACACACACTTTGGGATTCCCTATCTCACACACACACTTTGGGATTCCCTATCTCTCACACACACTCTAGAATTCCCTCTCACACACACACACTGGGATTCCTTATCTCTCACACTCACTCTGGGATTCCCTATCTCTCACACACATTCTGGAATTCCCTCTCACAAACACACGCTGGGATTCCCTCTGTCTCTCACACACTCTGGGATTCCGCATCTCACACACACTCTGGGATTCCCTATCTCTCACACACACTCTGGGATTCCTCATCTCTCACACACACTCTGGGATTCCCTACCTCTCAAACACACTATGGAATTCCACATCTCTCGCACACACTCTGGGATTCCCTATCTGGCTCACACACACTCTGGGATTCCCTATCTCTAACACACACTCTGGGATTCTCTATCTCTCATACACTCTGGTATTCCCTATCTCTCACACACACTCTGGGACTCTCTGGGATTCTATCACACACACTCTGGGATTCCCTCTCTCACACACACTCTGGTATTCCCTATCTCTCGCACACACTCTGGTATTCCCTATCTCTCGCACACACTCTGGGATTCCCTATCTCTCTCACACACACTGGGATTCCACATCTCTCACACACACTGTGGGATTCCATGTCTCTCTCTCTTACTCTGGGATTCCTTATCTCTCACACACACTCTGGGATTCCCTCTCTCTCACACACACTCTGGGAATCCCTATATCTCACACTCACTCTGGGATTCCCTATCGCTCACACACACTCTGGAATTCCCTCTCACAAACACATTCTGGAAATCCCTCTCTCTCACACACACTCTGGGGTTCCGCATCTCTCACACACACTCTGGGATTCCGCATCTCTCACACACACTCTGGGATTCCCTATCTCTCACACACACTCTGGGATTCCCTACCTCTCAAACACACTATGGAATTCCACATCTCTCGCACACACTCTGGGATTCCCTATCTGTCTCACACACACTCTGGATTCCCTCTCTCATACACACTCTGGGATTCCCTATCTCACACACACACTGGGATTCCATATCTCTCACACACACTCTGGGATTCCCTCTCTCACACACACTTTGGGATTCCCTATCTCACACACACACTTTGGGATTCCCTATCTCTCACACACACTCTAGAATTCCCTCTCACACACACACTGGGATTCCTTATCTCTCACACTCACTCTGGGATTCCCTATCTCTCACACACATTCTGGAATTCCCTCTCACAAACACACGCTGGGATTCCCTCTGTCTCTCACACACTCTGGGATTCCGCATCTCTCACACACACTCTGGGATTCCCTATCTCTCACACACACTCTGGGATTCCTCATCTCTCACACACACTCTGGGATTCCCTACCTCTCAAACACACTATGGAATTCCACATCTCTCGCACACACTCTGGGATTCCCTATCTGGCTCACACACACTCTGGGATTCCCTATCTCTAACACACACTCTGGGATTCTCTATCTCTCATACACTCTGGTATTCCCTATGTCTCACACACACTCTGGGACTCTCTGGGATTCTATCACACACACTCTGGGATTCCCTCTCTCACACACACTCTGGTATTCCCTATCTCTCGCACACACTCTGGTATTCCCTATCTCTCGCACACACTCTGGGATTCCCTATCTCTCTCACACACACTGGGATTCCTCATCTCTCACACACACTGTGGCATTCCATGTCTCTCTCTCCTACTCTGGGATTCCTTATCTCTCACACACACTCTGGGATTCCCTCTCTCTCACACACACTCTGGGATTCCCTATGTATCACACTCACTCTGGGATTCCCTATCGCTCACACACACTCTGGAATTCCCTCTCACAAACACATTCTGGGAATCCCTCTCTCTCACACACACTCTGGGGTTCCGCATCTCTCACACACACTCTGGGATTCCCTATCTCGCTCACACAATCTGGGATTCCTCATCTCTCACACACACTCTGGGATTCCCTGTCTCTCTCTCTCACTTTGGGATTCCTTATCTCTCACACACACTCTGGGATTCCATATCTCACACACACTATGGAATTCCACGTCTCTCACACACACTCTGGAATTCCCTATCTCTCTCACACACACTCTGGGATTTCCTATCTCTCACACACTCTGGTATTCCCTATCACTCACACACACTCTGGAATTCCCTATCTCTCACACACACTCTGGGATTCCCTATCTCTCACACACACTCTGGGATTCTCTATCTCTCATACACTCTGGTATTCCCTATGTCTCACACACACTCTGGGACTCTCTGGGATTCTATCACACACACTCTGGGATTCCCTCTCTCACACACACTCTGGTATTCCCTATCTCTCGCACACACTCTGGTATTCCCTATCTCTCGCACACACTCTGGGATTCCCTATCTCTCTCACACACACTGGGATTCCTCATCTCTCACACAGATTGTGGGATTCCATGTCTCTCTCTCTTAGTCTGGGATTCCTTATCTCTCACACACACTCTGGGATTCCCTCTCTCTCACACACACTCTGGGATTCCCTATCTCTCACACACACTCTGTGATTCCATATCCCTCACACACACTCTGGGATTGTCAGGTATTCTATCACACACACTATGGGATTCCACATCTCTCACACACACTCTGGGATTCCCACTCTCACACACACTCTGGGATTCCCTCTCTCACACATACTCTGGGATTCCCAATCTCTCACACACACTCTGGGATTCCCTATCACTGACACACTCCGGGATTCCCTATCTCTCACACACACTCTGGGATTCACTCTCGCTGACACACACTCTGGGATTTCCTATCTCTCACACACACACTGGGATTCCCACTCTCACACACACTCTGGGATTCCCTATCTCACACACACTCTGGGATTCCCAATCTCTCACACACACTTTGTGATTCGACCTCTCTCACACACACTCTGGAATTCCCAATCTCACACACACTCTGGGATTCGCTATCTCTCACACACACTCTGGGATTCCCTATCTCTCACACACACTCTGGGACTCTCTGGGATTCTATCACACACACTCTGGCATTCCCTCTCTCACACACACTCTGGTATTCCCTATCTCTCACACACACTGTGGGATTCCCTATCTCTCTCACACACTCTGGGTTTCCCTATCTCTCACGCACACTCTGGGACTCTCTGGGATTCTATCACACACACTCTGTCATTCCCTCCCTCACACACACTCTGGGATTCCCTATCTCTCACACACACTCTGTGATTCCCTATCTCTCACACACACTCTGGGATTGTCTAGGATTCTATCACACACACTCTGGGAATACGCATCTCTCACACACACTCTGGGATTCCCTATCTCTCACACACACTCTGGGATTGTCTAGGATTCTATCACACACAGTCTGGGATTCCCTATCTCTCTCACACACTCTGGGATTCCCTATGTCTCACACACACTCTGGGATTCCCTATCTCTCACACACATTCTGGGATTCCCACCCTCACACACACTCAGGATTCCCTATCTCTCACACACACTCTGGGATTGCCGATCGCTCACACACACTCTGGGATTCCGCATCTCTCACACACACTCTGGGATTCCCTATCTCTCACACACACTCTAGAATTCCCTCTCACACACACACTCTGGGATTCCCTATCTCTCACACTCACTCTGGGATTCCCTATCTCTCACACACACTCTGGAATTCCCTCTCACAAACACACTCTGGGATTCCCTCTCTCTCTCACACACTCTGTGATTCCGCATCTCTCACACACACTCTGGGATTCCCTATTTCTCACACACACTCTGGGATTCCTCATCTCTCACACACACTCTGGGATTCCCTAGCTCTCAAACACACACTCTGGGATTTCCTATCTCTCACACACTCTGGTATTCCCTATCACTCACACACACTCTGGAATTCCCTATCTCTCACACACACTCTGGGATTCCCTATCTCTCACACACACTCTGGGACTCTCTGGGATTCTATCACACACACTCTGGGATTCCCTCTCTCACACACACTCTGGTATTCCCTATCTCTCGCACACACTCTGGTATTCCCTATCTCTCGCACACACTCTGGGATTCCCTATCTCTCTCACACACACTGGGATTCCTCATCTCTCACACACACTGTGGGATTCCATGTCTCTCTCTCTTAGTCTGGGATTCCTTATCTCTCACACACACTCTGGGATTCCCTCTCTCTCACACACACTCTGGGATTCCCTATCTCTCACACACTCTGGGATTCCCCATCTCTCACACACACTCTGTGATTCCATATCCCTCACACTCACTCTGGGATTGTCAAGTATTCTATCACACACACTATGGGATTCCCTATCTCTCACAAACACTCTGGGATTCCCTCTCTCACACACACTCTGGGATTCCCAATCTCTCACACACACTCTGGGATTCCCTATCACTGACACACTCCGGGATTCCCTATCTCTCACACACACTCTGGGATTCACTCTCGCTGACACACACTCTGGGATTTCCTATCTCTCACACACAAACTGGGATTCCCACTCTCACACACACTCTGGGAGTCCCTATCTCACACACACTCTGGGTTTCCCTATCTTTCTCACACACTCTGGGATTCCCTATCTCTCACACACACTCTGGGACTCTCTGGGATTCTATCACACACACTCTGGCATTCCCTCTCTCACACACACTCTGGTATTCCCTATCTCTCACCCACACTCTGGGATTCCCTATCTCTCTCACACACTCTGGGATTCCCTATCTCTCACACACACTCTGGGACTCTCTGGGATTCTATCACACACACTCTGGGATTCCCTCTCTCTCACACACACTATGGGATTCCCTATCTCTCACACACACTCTGAGATTCCCTATCTCTCACACTCACTCTGGGATTCCCTATCTCTCTCACACGCTCTGGGATTCCCTATGTGTCAGACACACTCTGGGATTCCCTATCTCTCACACACATTCTGGGATTCCCACCCTCACACACACTCAGGGATTCCCTATCTCTCACACACACTCTGGGTCTGCCGATCGCTCACACACACTCTGGGATTCCGCATCTCTCACACACACTCTGGGATTTCCTATCTCTCTCACACACACTAGAATTCCCTCTCACACACACACTCTGGGATTCCCTATCTCTCACACTCACTCTGGGATTCCCTATCTCTCACAAACACATTCTGGAAATCCCTCTCACAAACACACTCTGGGATTCCCTCTCTCTCTCACACACTCTGGGATTCCGCATCTCTCACACACACTCTGGGATTCCCTATCTCTCACACACACTCTGGGATTCCTCATCTCTCACACACACTCTGGGATTCCCTACCTCTCAAACACACTATGGAATTCCACATCTCTCGCACACACTCTGGGATTCCCTATCTGTCTCACACACACTCTGGATTCCCTCTCTCATACACACTCTGGGATTCCCTATCTCACACACACACTGGGATTCCATATCTCTCACACACACTCTGGGATTCCCTCTCTCACACACACTTTGGGATTCCCTATCTCACACACACACTTTGGGATTCCCTATCTCTCACACACACTCTAGAATTCCCTCTCACACACACACACTGGGATTCCTTATCTCTCACACTCACTCTGGGATTCCCTATCTCTCACACACATTCTGGAATTCCCTCTCACAAACACACTCTGGGATTCCCTATCTCTCACACACACTCTGGGATTCCTCATCTCTCACACACACTCTGGGATTCCCTACCTCTCAAACACACTATGGAATTCCACATCTCTCGCACACACTCTGGGATTCCCTATCTGGCTCACACACACTCTGGGATTCCCTATCTCTAACACACACTCTGGGATTCTCTATCTCTCATACACTCTGGTATTCCCTATCTCTCACACACACTCTGGGACTCTCTGGGATTCTATCACACACACTCTGGGATTCCCTCTCTCACACACACTCTGGTATTCCCTATCTCTCGCACACACTCTGGTATTCCCTATCTCTCGCACACACTCTGGGATTCCCTATCTCTCTCACACACACTGGGGTTCCTCATCTCTCACACACACTGTGGGATTCCATGTCTCTCTCTCTTACTCTGGGATTCCTTATCTCTCACACACACTCTGGGATTCCCTCTCTCTCACACACACTCTGGGAATCCCTATATCTCACACTCACTCTGGGATTCCCTATCGCTCACACACACTCTGGAATTCCCTCTCACAAACACATTCTGGAAATCCCTCTCTCTCACACACACTCTGGGGTTCCGCATCTCTCACACACACTCTGGGATTCCGCATCTCTCACACACACTCTGGGATTCCCTATCTCTCACACACACTCTGGGATTCCCTGTCTCTCTCTCACACACACTCTGGGATTCCCTACCTCTCAAACACACTATGGAATTCCACATCTCTCGCACACACTCTGGGATTCCCTATCTGTCTCACACACACTCTGGATTCCCTCTCTCATACACACTCTGGGATTCCCTATCTCACACACACACTGGGATTCCATATCTCTCACACACACTCTGGGATTCCCTCTCTCACACACACTTTGGGATTCCCTATCTCACACACACACTTTGGGATTCCCTATCTCTCACACACACTCTAGAATTCCCTCTCACACACACACTGGGATTCCTTATCTCTCACACTCACTCTGGGATTCCCTATCTCTCACACACATTCTGGAATTCCCTCTCACAAACACACGCTGGGATTCCCTCTGTCTCTCACACACTCTGGGATTCCGCATCTCTCACACACACTCTGGGATTCCCTATCTCTCACACACACTCTGGGATTCCTCATCTCTCACACACACTCTGGGATTCCCTACCTCTCAAACACACTATGGAATTCCACATCTCTCGCACACACTCTGGGATTCCCTATCTGGCTCACACACACTCTGGGATTCCCTATCTCTAACACACACTCTGGGATTCTCTATCTCTCATACACTCTGGTATTCCCTATGTCTCACACACACTCTGGGACTCTCTGGGATTCTATCACACACACTCTGGGATTCCCTCTCTCACACACACTCTGGTATTCCCTATCTCTCGCACACACTCTGGTATTCCCTATCTCTCGCACACACTCTGGGATTCCCTATCTCTCTCACACACTGGGATTCCTCATCTCTCACACACACTGTGGCATTCCATGTCTCTCTCTCCTACTCTGGGATTCCTTATCTCTCACACACACTCTGGGATTCCCTCTCTCTCACACACACTCTGGGATTCCCTATGTATCACACTCACTCTGGGATTCCCTATCGCTCACACACACTCTGGAATTCCCTCTCACAAACACACTCTGGGAATCCCTCTCTCTCACACACACTCTGGGGTTCCGCATCTCTCACACACACTCTGGGATTCCCTATCTCGCTCACACAATCTGGGATTCCTCATCTCTCACACACACTCTGGGATTCCCTGTCTCTCTCTCTCACTCTGGGATTCCTTATCTCTCACACACACTCTGGGATTCCATATCTCACACACACTATGGAATTCCACGTCTCTCACACACACTCTGGAATTCCCTATCTCTCTCACACACACTCTGGGATTTCCTATCTCTCACACACTCTGGTATTCCCTATCACTCACACACACTCTGGAATTCCCTATCTCTCACACACACTCTGGGATTCCCTATCTCTCACACACACTCTGGGATTCTCTATCTCTCATACACTCTGGTATTCCCTATGTCTCACACACACTCTGGGACTCTCTGGGATTCTATCACACACACTCTGGGATTCCCTCTCTCACACACACTCTGGTATTCCCTATCTCTCGCACACACTCTGGTATTCCCTATCTCTCGCACACACTCTGGGATTCCCTATCTCTCTCACACACACTGGGATTCCTCATCTCTCACACAGATTGTGGGATTCCATGTCTCTCTCTCTTAGTCTGGGATTCCTTATCTCTCACACACACTCTGGGATTCCCTCTCTCTCACACACACTCTGGGATTCCCTATCTCTCACACACACTCTGTGATTCCATATCCCTCACACTCACTCTGGGATTGTCAGGTATTCTATCACACACACTATGGGATTCCTCATCTCTCACACACACTCTGGGATTCCCACTCTCACACACACTCTGGGATTCCCTCTCTCACACATACTCTGGGATTCCCAATCTCTCACACACACTCTGGGATTCCCTATCACTGACACACTCCGGGATTCCCTATCTCTCACACACACTCTGGGATTCACTCTCGCTGACACACACTCTGGGATTTCCTATCTCTCACACACACACTGGGATTCCCACTCTCACACACACTCTGGGATTCCCTATCTCACACACACTCTGGGATTCCCAATCTCTCACACACACTTTGTGATTCGACCTCTCTCACACACACTCTGGAATTCCCTATCTCACACACACTCTGGGATTCGCTATCTCTCACACACACTCTGGGATTCCCTATCTCTCACACACACTCTGGGACTCTCTGGGATTCTATCACACACACTCTGGGATTCCCTCTCTCACACACACTCTGGTATTCCCTATCTCTCACACACACTCTGGGATTCCCTATCTCTCTCACACACTCTGGGTTTCCCTATCTCTCACGCACACTCTGGGACTCTCTGGGATTCTATCACACACACTCTGTCATTCCCTCCCTCACACACACTCTGGGATTCCCTATCTCTCACACACACTCTGTGATTCCCTATCTCTCACACACACTCTGGGATTGTCTAGGATTCTATCACACACACTCTGGGAATACGCATCTCTCAGACACACTCTGGGATTCCCTATCTCTCACACACACTCTGGGATTGTCTAGGATTCTATCACACACAGTCTGGGATTCCCTATCTCTCTCACACACTCTGGGATTCCCTATGTCTCACACACACTCTGGGATTCCCTATCTCTCACACACATTCTGGGATTCCCACCCTCACACACACTCAGGATTCCCTATCTCTCACACACACTCTGGGATTGCCGATCGCTCACACACACTCTGGGATTCCGCATCTCTCACACACACTCTGGGATTCCCTATCTCTCACACACACTCTAGAATTCCCTCTCACACACACACTCTGGGATTCCCTATCTCTCACACTCACTCTGGGATTCCCTATCTCTCACACACACTCTGGAATTCCCTCTCACAAACACACTCTGGGATTCCCTCTCTCTCTCACACACTCTGTGATTCCGCATCTCTCACACACACTCTGGGATTCCCTATTTCTCACACACACTCTGGGATTCCTCATCTCTCACACACACTCTGGGATTCCCTAGCTCTCAAACACACTATGGAATTCCACATCTCTCGCACACAATCTGGGATTCCCTATCTGTCTCACACACACTCTGGATTGCCTCTCTCATACACACTCTGGGATTCCCTATCTCACACACACACTGGGATTCCCTATCTCTCACACACACTCTGGGATTCCCTCTCTCACACTCACTCTGGGATTCCCTATCTCTCACACACACTCTGGGATTCCCTATCTCTCACACTGGGATTCCCTATCTCTCACACACACTCTGGGATTCCCTATCTCTCACACACTCTGGTATTCCCTATCACTCACACACACTCTGGGACTCTCTGGGATTCTATCACACTCACTCTGAGATTCCCTCTCTCACACACTCTCTGGTATTCCCTATCTCTCGCACACACTCTGGGATTCCCTATCTCTCACACACTCTGGGATTCCCTATCTCTCTCACACACTCTGGGATTCCTCATCCCTTACACACACTCTGGGATTCCCTATCTCTCTCTCTCTCACTCGGGGATTCCCTATTTCTCTCACACACTCTGGGATTCCGCATCTCTCACACACACTCTGGGATTCCCTATCTGGCTCACACACACTCTGGGATTCCTCATCTCTCACACACACTCTGGGATTCCATATCTCTCTATCTCACTCTGGGATTCCCTATCACTCACACACACTCTGGGATTCCCTATCTCTCACACACACTCTGGGATACCCTCACTCTCACACACACTCTGGGATTCTGCATCTCTCACACGCACTCTAGAATTCCCTTCACACACACACTCTGGGATTCCCTATCTCTCAAACTCACTCTGGGATTCCCTATCGCTCACACACACTCTGGAATTCCCCCTCACAAACACATTCTGGGAATCCCTCTCTCTCACACACACTCTGGGGTTCCGCATCTCTCACACACACTCTGGGATTCCCTATCTCGCTCACACAATCTGGGATTCCTCATCTCTCACACACACTCTGGGATTCCCTGTCTCTCTCTCTCTCACTCTGGGATTCCTTATCTCTCACACACACTCTGGGATTCCATATCTCACACACACTATGGAATTCCACGTCTCTCACACACACTCTGGTATTCCCTATCACTCACACACACTCTGGGATTCCCTATCTCTCACACACACTCTGGGATTCTCTATCTCTCATACACTCTGGTATTCCCTATGTCTCACACACACTCTGGGTCTCTCTGGGATTCTATCACACACACTCTGGGATTCCCTCTCTCACACACACTCTGGTATTCCCTATCTCTCGCACACACTCTGGTATTCCCTATCTCTCGCACACACTCTGGGATTCCCTATCTCTCTCACACACACTGGGATTCTTCATCTCTCACACACACTGTGGGATTCCATGTCTCTCTCTCTTACTCTGGGATTCCTTATCTCTCACACACACTCTGGGATTCCCTCTCTCTCACACACACTCTGGGATTCCCTATCTCTCACACACTCTGGGATTCCCCATCTCTCACACACACTCTGTGATTCCATATCCCTCACACTCACTCTGGGATTGTCAGGTATTCTATCACACACACTATGGGATTCCCTATCTCTCACACACACTCTGGGATTCCCTATCACTGACACACTCCGGGATTCCCTATCTCTCACACACACTCTGGGATTCACTCTCGCTGACACACACTCTGGGATTTCCTATCTCTCACACACAAACTGGGATTCCCACTCTCACACACACTCTGGGAGTCCCTATCTCACACACACTCTGGGTTTCCCTATCTTTCTCACACACTCTGGGATTCCCTATCTCTCACACACACTCTGGGACTCTCTGGGATTCTATCACACACACTCTGGCATTCCCTCTCTCACACACACTCTGGTATTCCCTATCTCTCACCCACACTCTGGGATTCCCTATCTCTCTCACACACTCTGGGATTCCCTATCTCTCACACACACTCTGGGACTCTCTGGGATTCTATCACACACACTCTGGGATTCCCTCTCTCTCACACACACTATGGGATTCCCTATCTCTCACACACACTCTGAGATTCCCTATCTCTCACACTCACTCTGGGATTCCCTATCTCTCTCACACGCTCTGGGATTCCCTATGTGTCAGACACACTCTGGGATTCCCTATCTCTCACACACATTCTGGGATTCCCACCCTCACACACACTCAGGGATTCCCTATCTCTCACACACACTCTGGGTCTGCCGATCGCTCACACACACTCTGGGATTCCGCATCTCTCACACACACTCTGGGATTTCCTATCTCTCTCACACACACTAGAATTCCCTCTCACACACACACTCTGGGATTCCCTATCTCTCACACTCACTCTGGGATTCCCTATCTCTCACAAACACATTCTGGAAATCCCTCTCACAAACACACTCTGGGATTCCCTCTCTCTCTCACACACTCTGGGATTCCGCATCTCTCACACACACTCTGGGATTCCCTATCTCTCACACACACTCTGGGATTCCTCATCTCTCACACACACTCTGGGATTCCCTACCTCTCAAACACACTATGGAATTCCACATCTCTCGCACACACTCTGGGATTCCCTATCTGTCTCACACACACTCTGGATTCCCTCTCTCATACACACTCTGGGATTCCCTATCTCACACACACACTGGGATTCCATATCTCTCACACACACTCTGGGATTCCCTCTCTCACACACACTTTGGGATTCCCTATCTCACACACACACTTTGGGATTCCCTATCTCTCACACACACTCTAGAATTCCCTCTCACACACACACACTGGGATTCCTTATCTCTCACACTCACTCTGGGATTCCCTATCTCTCACACACATTCTGGAATTCCCTCTCACAAACACACTCTGGGATTCCCTATCTCTCACACACACTCTGGGATTCCTCATCTCTCACACACACTCTGGGATTCCCTACCTCTCAAACACACTATGGAATTCCACATCTCTCGCACACACTCTGGGATTCCCTATCTGGCTCACACACACTCTGGGATTCCCTATCTCTAACACACACTCTGGGATTCTCTATCTCTCATACACTCTGGTATTCCCTATCTCTCACACACACTCTGGGACTCTCTGGGATTCTATCACACACACTCTGGGATTCCCTCTCTCACACACACTCTGGTATTCCCTATCTCTCGCACACACTCTGGTATTCCCTATCTCTCGCACACACTCTGGGATTCCCTATCTCTCTCACACACACTGGGGTTCCTCATCTCTCACACACACTGTGGGATTCCATGTCTCTCTCTCTTACTCTGGGATTCCTTATCTCTCACACACACTCTGGGATTCCCTCTCTCTCACACACACTCTGGGAATCCCTATATCTCACACTCACTCTGGGATTCCCTATCGCTCACACACACTCTGGAATTCCCTCTCACAAACACATTCTGGAAATCCCTCTCTCTCACACACACTCTGGGGTTCCGCATCTCTCACACATACTCTGGGATTCCGCATCTCTCACACACACTCTGGGATTCCCTATCTCTCACACACACTCTGGGATTCCCTGTCTCTCTCTCACACACACTCTGGGATTCCCTACCTCTCAAACACACTATGGAATTCCACATCTCTCGCACACACTCTGGGATTCCCTATCTGTCTCACACACACTCTGGATTCCCTCTCTCATACACACTCTGGGATTCCCTATCTCACACACACACTGGGATTCCATATCTCTCACACACACTCTGGGATTCCCTCTCTCACACACACTTTGGGATTCCCTATCTCACACACACACTTTGGGATTCCCTATCTCTCACACACACTCTAGAATTCCCTCTCACACACACACTGGGATTCCTTATCTCTCACACTCACTCTGGGATTCCCTATCTCTCACACACATTCTGGAATTCCCTCTCACAAACACACGCTGGGATTCCCTCTGTCTCTCACACACTCTGGGATTCCGCATCTCTCACACACACTCTGGGATTCCCTATCTCTCACACACACTCTGGGATTCCTCATCTCTCACACACACTCTGGGATTCCCTACCTCTCAAACACACTATGGAATTCCACATCTCTCGCACACACTCTGGGATTCCCTATCTGGCTCACACACACTCTGGGATTCCCTATCTCTAACACACACTCTGGGATTCTCTATCTCTCATACACTCTGGTATTCCCTATGTCTCACACACACTCTGGGACTCTCTGGGATTCTATCACACACACTCTGGGATTCCCTCTCTCACACACACTCTGGTATTCCCTATCTCTCGCACACACTCTGGTATTCCCTATCTCTCGCACACACTCTGGGATTCCCTATCTCTCTCACACACTGGGATTCCTCATCTCTCACACACACTGTGGCATTCCATGTCTCTCTCTCCTACTCTGGGATTCCTTATCTCTCACACACACTCTGGGATTCCCTCTCTCTCACACACACTCTGGGATTCCCTATGTATCACACTCACTCTGGGATTCCCTATCGCTCACACACACTCTGGAATTCCCTCTCACAAACACACTCTGGGAATCCCTCTCTCTCACACACACTCTGGGGTTCCGCATCTCTCACACACACTCTGGGATTCCCTATCTCGCTCACACAATCTGGGATTCCTCATCTCTCACACACACTCTGGGATTCCCTGTCTCTCTCTCTCACTCTGGGATTCCTTATCTCTCACACACACTCTGGGATTCCATATCTCACACACACTATGGAATTCCACGTCTCTCACACACACTCTGGAATTCCCTATCTCTCTCACACACACTCTGGGATTTCCTATCTCTCACACACTCTGGTATTCCCTATCACTCACACACACTCTGGAATTCCCTATCTCTCACACACACTCTGGGATTCCCTATCTCTCACACACACTCTGGGATTCTCTATCTCTCATACACTCTGGTATTCCCTATGTCTCACACACACTCTGGGACTCTCTGGGATTCTATCACACACACTCTGGGATTCCCTCTCTCACACACACTCTGGTATTCCCTATCTCTCGCACACACTCTGGTATTCCCTATCTCTCGCACACACTCTGGGATTCCCTATCTCTCTCACACACACTGGGATTCCTCATCTCTCACACAGATTGTGGGATTCCATGTCTCTCTCTCTTAGTCTGGGATTCCTTATCTCTCACACACACTCTGGGATTCCCTCTCTCTCACACACACTCTGGGATTCCCTATCTCTCACACACACTCTGTGATTCCATATCCCTCACACTCACTCTGGGATTGTCAGGTATTCTATCACACACACTATGGGATTCCTCATCTCTCACACACACTCTGGGATTCCCACTCTCACACACACTCTGGGATTCCCTCTCTCACACATACTCTGGGATTCCCAATCTCTCACACACACTCTGGGATTCCCTATCACTGACACACTCCGGGATTCCCTATCTCTCACACACACTCTGGGATTCACTCTCGCTGACACACACTCTGGGATTTCCTATCTCTCACACACACACTGGGATTCCCACTCTCACACACACTCTGGGATTCCCTATCTCACACACACTCTGGGATTCCCAATCTCTCACACACACTTTGTGATTCGACCTCTCTCACACACACTCTGGAATTCCCTATCTCACACACACTCTGGGATTCGCTATCTCTCACACACACTCTGGGATTCCCTATCTCTCACACACACTCTGGGACTCTCTGGGATTCTATCACACACACTCTGGGATTCCCTCTCTCACACACACTCTGGTATTCCCTATCTCTCACACACACTCTGGGATTCCCTATCTCTCTCACACACTCTGGGTTTCCCTATCTCTCACGCACACTCTGGGACTCTCTGGGATTCTATCACACACACTCTGTCATTCCCTCCCTCACACACACTCTGGGATTCCCTATCTCTCACACACACTCTGTGATTCCCTATCTCTCACACACACTCTGGGATTGTCTAGGATTCTATCACACACACTCTGGGAATACGCATCTCTCAGACACACTCTGGGATTCCCTATCTCTCACACACACTCTGGGATTGTCTAGGATTCTATCACACACAGTCTGGGATTCCCTATCTCTCTCACACACTCTGGGATTCCCTATGTCTCACACACACTCTGGGATTCCCTATCTCTCACACACATTCTGGGATTCCCACCCTCACACACACTCAGGATTCCCTATCTCTCACACACACTCTGGGATTGCCGATCGCTCACACACACTCTGGGATTCCGCATCTCTCACACACACTCTGGGATTCCCTATCTCTCACACACACTCTAGAATTCCCTCTCACACACACACTCTGGGATTCCCTATCTCTCACACTCACTCTGGGATTCCCTATCTCTCACACACACTCTGGAATTCCCTCTCACAAACACACTCTGGGATTCCCTCTCTCTCTCACACACTCTGTGATTCCGCATCTCTCACACACACTCTGGGATTCCCTATTTCTCACACACACTCTGGGATTCCTCATCTCTCACACACACTCTGGGATTCCCTAGCTCTCAAACACACTATGGAATTCCACATCTCTCGCACACAATCTGGGATTCCCTATCTGTCTCACACACACTCTGGATTGCCTCTCTCATACACACTCTGGGATTCCCTATCTCACACACACACTGGGATTCCCTATCTCTCACACACACTCTGGGATTCCCTCTCTCACACTCACTCTGGGATTCCCTATCTCTCACACACACTCTGGGATTCCCTATCTCTCACACTGGGATTCCCTATCTCTCACACACACTCTGGGATTCCCTATCTCTCACACACTCTGGTATTCCCTATCACTCACACACACTCTGGGACTCTCTGGGATTCTATCACACTCACTCTGAGATTCCCTCTCTCACACACTCTCTGGTATTCCCTATCTCTCGCACACACTCTGGGATTCCCTATCTCTCACACACTCTGGGATTCCCTATCTCTCTCACACACTCTGGGATTCCTCATCCCTTACACACACTCTGGGATTCCCTATCTCTCTCTCTCTCACTCGGGGATTCCCTATTTCTCTCACACACTCTGGGATTCCGCATCTCTCACACACACTCTGGGATTCCCTATCTGGCTCACACACACTCTGGGATTCCTCATCTCTCACACACACTCTGGGATTCCATATCTCTCTATCTCACTCTGGGATTCCCTATCACTCACACACACTCTGGGATTCCCTATCTCTCACACACACTCTGGGATACCCTCACTCTCACACACACTCTGGGATTCTGCATCTCTCACACGCACTCTAGAATTCCCTTCACACACACACTCTGGGATTCCCTATCTCTCAAACTCACTCTGGGATTCCCTATCGCTCACACACACTCTGGAATTCCCCCTCACAAACACATTCTGGGAATCCCTCTCTCTCACACACACTCTGGGGTTCCGCATCTCTCACACACACTCTGGGATTCCCTATCTCGCTCACACAATCTGGGATTCCTCATCTCTCACACACACTCTGGGATTCCCTGTCTCTCTCTCTCTCACTCTGGGATTCCTTATCTCTCACACACACTCTGGGATTCCATATCTCACACACACTATGGAATTCCACGTCTCTCACACACACTCTGGTATTCCCTATCACTCACACACACTCTGGGATTCCCTATCTCTCACACACACTCTGGGATTCTCTATCTCTCATACACTCTGGTATTCCCTATGTCTCACACACACTCTGGGTCTCTCTGGGATTCTATCACACACACTCTGGGATTCCCTCTCTCACACACACTCTGGTATTCCCTATCTCTCGCACACACTCTGGTATTCCCTATCTCTCGCACACACTCTGGGATTCCCTATCTCTCTCACACACACTGGGATTCCTCATCTCTCACACACACTGTGGGATTCCATGTCTCTCTCTCTTACTCTGGGATTCCTTATCTCTCACACACACTCTGGGATTCCCTCTCTCTCACACACACTCTGGGATTCCCTATCTCTCACACACTCTGGGATTCCCCATCTCTCACACACACTCTGTGATTCCATATCCCTCACACTCACTCTGGGATTGTCAGGTATTCTATCACACACACTATGGGATTCCCTATCTCTCACACACACTCTGGGATTCCCACTCTCACACACACTCTGGGATTCCCTCTCTCACACACACTCTGGGATTCCCAATCTCTCACACACACTCTGGGATTCCCTATCACTGACACACTCCGGGATTCCCTATCTCTCACACACACTCTGGGATTCACTCTCGCTGACACACACTCTGTGATTTCCTATCTCTCACACACACACTGGGATTCCCACTCTCACACACACTCTGGGATTCCCTATCTCACACACACTCTGGGATTCCCAATCTCTCACACACACTTTGGGATTCGACCTCTCTCACACACACTCTGGAATTCCCTACCTCACACACACTCTGGGATTCGCTATCTCTCACACACACTCTGGGATTCCCTATATCTCTCACACACTCTGGGATTCCCTATCTCTCACACACACTCTGGGACTCTCTGGGATTCTATCACATACACTCTGGGATTCCCTCTCTCACACACACTCTGGTATTCCCTATCTCTCACACACACTCTGGGATTCCCTATCTCTCTCACTCACTCTGGGTTCCCTATCTCTCACACACACTCTGGGATTGTCTAGGATTCTATCACACACACTCTGGGAATCCGCATCTCTCACACACACTCTGGGATTCCCTATCTCTCACACACACTCTGAGATTCCCTATCTCTCACACACACTCTGGGATTGTCTAGGATTCTATCACACACAGTCTGGGATTCCCTATCTCTCTCACACACTCTTGGATTCCCTATGTCTCACACACACTCTGGGATTCCCTATCTCTCACACACATTCTGGGATTCCCACCCTCACACACACTCAGGATTCCCTATCTCTCACACACACTCTGGGATTGCCGATCGCTCACACACACTCTGGGATTCCGCATCTCTCACACACACTCTGGGATTCCCTATCTCTCACACACACTCTAGAATTCCCTCTCACACACACACTCTGGGATTCCCTATCTCTCACACTCACTCTGGGATTCCCTATCTCTCACACACACTATGGAATTCCCTCTCACAATCACACTCTGGGATTCCCTCTCTCTCTCACACACTCTGGGATTCCGCATCTCTCACACACACTCTGGGATTCCCTATTTCTCACACACACTCTGGGATTCCTCATCTCTCACACACACTCTGGGATTCCCTACCTCTCAAACACACTATGGAATTCCACATCTCTCGCACACACTCTGGGATTCCCTATCTGTCTCACACACACTCTGGATTCCCTCTCTCATACACACTCTGGGATTCCCTATCTCACACACACACTGGGATTCCCTATCTCTCACACACACTCTGGGATTCCCTCTCTCACACTCACTCTGGGATTCCCTATCTCTCACACACACTCTGGGATTCCCTATCTCTCACACACACTCTGGGATTCCCTGTGTCTCACACACACTCTGGGATTCCCGATCTCTCACACTCTCTGGTATTCCCTATCACTCACACATACTCTGGGATTCCCTATCTCTCAGACACACTCTGGGATTCCCTATCTCTCACACACACTCTGGGATTCCCTATCTCTCACACACACCCTGGGATTCCGTATCTCTCACACACATTCTGGGATTCCGTCTCTCTCACACACACTCTGGGATTCGCTTTCTCTCTCACTCGTGCTGGGATTCCCTATCACTCTCACACACTCTGGGATTGTCTAGGATTCCATCACACACACTCTGGGATTCCCTATCTCTCTCACACACACTCTGGGATTCCCACCCTCACACACACTCTGGGATTCCCTTTCTCTCACACACATTCTGGAATTACCTAACTCAGACACACTCTGGGATTCCCTCTCTCACACACTCTCTGGTATTCCCTATCTCTCGCACACACTCTGGGATTCCCTATCTCTCACACACTCTGGGATTCCCTATCTCTCTCACACACTCTGGGATTTCTCATCCCTCACACACACTCTGGGATTCCCTATCTCTCTCTCTCACTCGGGGATTCCCTATTTCTCTCACACACTCTGGGATTCCGCATCTCTCACACACACTCTGGGATTCTCTATCTCTCTCACACACTCTGGGATTCCTCATCTCTCACACACACTCTGGGATTCCATATCTCTCTATCTCACTCTGGGATTCCCTATCTCTCACACACACTCTGGGATTCCATCTCTCATACACACTATGGAATTCCGCATCTCTCACGCACACTGGGATTCCCTATCTCTCACACACACTCTGGGATTCCCTCTCTCACACACACTCTGGGATTCCCTATCTCTCACACACATTCTGGGATTCCCTCTCTCACACACACTCTGGGATTCCCTGTGTCTCACACACACTCTGGGATTGCCTATCTCTCACACACTCTGGGATTCCCTATCTCCCACACACACTCTGGGATTCCCTATCTCTCTCACACACTCTGGTATTCCCTATCTCTCACACACACTCTGGGACTCTCTGGGATTCTATCACACACACTCTGGGATTCCCTATCTCTCACACACACTCTGGTATTCCCTATCTCTCGCACACACTCTGGTATTCCCTATCTCTTGCACACACTCTGGGATTTCCTATCTATCTCACACACTCTGGGATTCCTCATCTCTCACAAACACTCTGGGATTCCCTATCTCTCACACACACTCTGGTATTCGCTATCTCTCAGACACACTCTGGTATTCCCTATCTCTTGCACACACTCTGGGATTCCCTATCTCTCACACACACTCTGGGATTCCCTCTCACTCACACACACTCTGGGATTCCCTCACTCTCACACACACTCTGGGATTCCCTCTCTCTCTGACTCTCTGGGATTCCCAATCTCTCACACACACTCTGGGATTCCATATCTCTCACACACACTCTGGGATTGTCTGGGATTCTATCACACACACTCTGGGATTCCCTATCTCTCCCACACACTCTGGGAATCCCTATCCCTCACACACACTTTGGGATTCCCTATCTCTCACACACACTCTGGGATTCCCTATCTCTCTCACGCACACTCTGGGATTTCCAATCTCTCACACACAATCTGGGATTCCCTCTCTCTCACACACTCTGGGATTCCCTATCTCTCACACACACTCTGGGATTCCCTATCTCTCACACACAGGGACGGGGTTGGGGGAAACGGGTTTGGGCGGGGACGGCGTTGCACGGGCTTGGGGGGACGGCGTTGGGGGGGGAGTGGCATTGCACAGGGTTGGGGAACGGGGTTGGGGGCGTTGCACGGGGCTTTGGGTGGCGATGGGGTTGGGGGATGGGTTTGGGCGGGAACAGCGTTGCACAGGGTTGGACGGTTACGGGGTTGGGGGGAACAGGGTTGGGGGGAATGGGGTTGCACAGGGTTGGGAGGATGGGTTTGGGCAGGGACAGCATTGCATGGTGTTGTGCGGGTACGGGGTTTTGGGATGAACGGGGGTTGTGGGGGAATAGTATTGCACAGGGTTGGGGGAACAGGTTTGGGCGGGGATGGCCTTGCACGGGGTTGGGGGAATGGGTTTGGGACGGCCTTGCACGGGGTTGGGGGGGTCAGAGTTGGGGGGACGGGGTTGGGGGGATGTGGTTGGGGGAATGGCGTTGCACGGGGTTGGGGGGAACGGCGATGCATGTGGTTGGGGGGGGAAACGGTGTTGCACGGGGTTGGGGGGAACGGCGTTGCACAGGGTTGGGTGGGAACGGCGTTGCACGGGGTTGGGGATGAACAGCGTTGCACGGGTTACGGCGTTGGGCGAGCGGCGTCAGGGGGACGGGGTTGGGGGGGACGGTGTCAGACGTGGTTGATGGGAGCAGCGTTGGACGCGGTTGGGGGTGGGTGGGGGGACAGGAGACCCCTGTACACACTGACACAATCCCCCCCACCCCTCTCGGAGCCCCCTGTAAACACTGACACATTCCTCTGGTGTATTAATCCATTCCTGAAAGTTTGTATAAACATCCCCACAACCACGCTAAATCAGCTTCTCTCAAGCTCCCACTCACAATGAAAGCAATAGCTCCCTCTACAAATGGGTGAAATGAACAATCCAAATGATACCCTTCCATTTCCTACACCAAAGCAGTGACTACTCTTCAAGCTGACAATCTGGGCCTCCAATGAATCTCTCTGTTCTAGGAATTCACTGAGTAAATATTAAAGAAATATCCATTATGAACCTGACAGACCACTTTTCAGGGATTCCCCCTGAGGGAGAATGTGTATATTGGGTATCTCCTGAATTGTCCCAACTGCTGGAAGTGTTTCTCCATCGAGATCCTCTGATTCAGAGTCCAGAAGCCGGGAGGTGTGGAAGGACAGGACTGTGAGAGCTACTGTATACCACATCTGATTGTGTCAGTCACAAAATAAATCTCTCGGTTTGAATCCTGTCATGGTCAGTGAGGATTAGTAATGGACGTCTGATTCCCTGTCTGGGAGAAAACCTTGCTATTTTGCAAGATCAGCATTTTAAATTGAATATTCCCATGTATCAGAACTGCCTCCAGAGTCAGCGATGAACAACGGACCCTAATTTACACCCAGACATCAATGAGACCCAGAAAGAGTCCTTGCTGTTTCAATAGCGCAATCACAGTGCCACAGCCAAGCAAATGATGGGATTGTTTCTCCCAAAAAAAAACTTTAGCAACACAGACAGAACAATACCATATAGCCCCAGGAGCCTGACTGCAGCTTAATAACATTCTTTGTTCAGATTAAAAGTTTGTAGGCAGCACGGTAGCACAGTGGCTAGAACTGCTGCCTCACAGCAGAGACCCGGGTTCATTTCCCGCATTAGGCGACTGACTGGGTGGAGTTTGCACATTTTCCCTGTGTCTGCGTGGGTTTCCTCCAGGTGCTCAGGTTTCTTCCCACAGTCACAAAGATGTGCAGGTTAGCTGAATTGGTCGTAGTGTTAGATGTAGGAGAATGGGTCTGGGTGGGTTGCGCTTCGACGGGTCGGTGTGGACTTGTTGGGCCGAAGGGCCTGTTTCCACACTGTAAGTAATCTAATCTAATCAAATGCAAAACATTAACTCTGCTTCTCTCTCTCTACATTAGCTGCTGGTCTGTTTCAAATTTCCAGCAGCCACAGCATTTGTGTTCATTTTAGTAACATCATCGTTAACTTTTCAGAACTCACCCAGTTTCTGCAACATCTTTTGATCCACTTAGTATTGCAAACATTGCAAATTATTCTCTGGAATGTAGTCAGTGATTCCGTTCTTGAGGTGGAAATGATCACAGATTCCCAGGTTTGAGTGAAGTCATTTCTCCTTATCTCAGTCACTCAGGCTGCTCTCCAGTCCTGAGTCTGTGACCCATTGTTCTAGATTCCTATCAGCAGAGACAACTGCCAACATCAATCCTGCCAATCTCTTTGGTCATAATATCCAATTCAATGAAAACACCTCTTATCACATGCAGTACAGGATATCTGAATCTCACGCACTTATTCAACAATCTCCAGAACCAGGAATAAGTTGGTGCCCCTCTGTTACAAACACTCTGATGGCAACGTGTGCTTCCTTCAGTGAGGAAAACAAATTTGCACCCAACTGGGTCTATCTGTCTGACTGAGGTTCCAATAAGTGCATTGATGGAAATCACATTGGAAAACCAAATCCCTTTCCAGGTGTTTAAATCACTTCATGCAGAATTTACAGACAAAGGAAATCTGCATTATCGGGAGCATAATCTTATTAGTGACAGTCTGTTGCACACAGTGACATGATTCTCTCACAAACACAAGCTATTGTTTTATGTTGAAATTGAAATATTATGCCAAAAAGATTATGTAAACAATCTGCTGCTTGTCACTTTAATAAATGAACTTGCTGATAAATGAACTTGCTCAAAGTGTTATAAAGTTGAAGGTGTGTACTCTATCTTTAAGAGGGAGAGAACACTCTTCTGAACTGAGAGCTTACAACTATCTGTGTACCGTATATGACTGGCCAGCAAGCCAAAGTGTACTGGGAAAGCAAACAAATGTAATATTTGGTTGTGAAATATAGACCTGAGTTGGTTGCTGTTTTGACAAAATTCAAATTTAACCTATCAGTTTAAAATATACCCCAAGATTCTAAAACCCAATCGAGTTTGAATTTATTGTTTTGCCAGCATCAAGCCAATGAAATGATCTGATGGGGGCGTATAAAATGTGGACATTTTAAAAATTGGTCAGAGAGTAACTGCTGTCTGGGAGAGTTAACATCTTGCTTGCCAAGAAATTAGGAAAGTCTCTCAATCAAAGGGTACCTTTTCATATCAAACAAACTCGGAGTAAAAGAAGACAACGACGACCCAGGGAGATCCTCAGCCAGAAGCAGAAAGACACAAAAGACACGAGTCACTATGTGGGTTAGAAATTAAATTGATGTAATTTTAATAAGTGTCTTATTGAAATAACGTATAGTTATAGAGCTGGAGGCAGATAATAAGCAGTGAAGAGAAAGGGAGAGCTTAGATTTATGAATAGTTGTTTAATATTCACATTTGGAGTTAAAAATAAATTGATGCTATTTTATTTAAATAGTGGAATTTGTGAGTTTTCTGTCACTCAGACTTTAACAGATTACGTGGGGAGGTGAACTTTTCTGGGTGTTTGGTTTAATTAACGGAGGGGGTCACCGTCATGTTGTAACAAAAGAAACACAACAAAGAACAGCACAGCACAGGAACGGGCCTTTCAGCCCAGAATGTTGTGCTGAATGTGACACCAAATTAAACCCATCCCTTCTGCCTATCTTTGTTCCATGTCCTTGCATATTCACATGCTTACCCAAAAACACCTTAAATACCTCTCTTATATCTGCCTCCTCCACCATCCCTGGCAGCATGTTCCAGATTCCTACCACTCTCTGTGGAAAACATATTACCCCTCACATCTCCTTTGAGCTCTCCCCCTCTCACCTTAAATGCACAGTCACCAGTAAAGATATTTCAACTCTGGGTAAAACATTTTTACCGTCAATCCTATGCATCTCATGACACTGCACTGACTGTCCCTAATTAGGTCATTCTTTTCTAATGCGCATAAATCCTATCCGTAAGAATTCTGTCCAAAGCTTCCCAACCACTGAGGTGAGACTCACCAGGCTATAATTTCCTGGATTGTCCCTATTCCCCTTCTTGAAGAGAGGAACACCATAAGCTAGTCACCAGTCCTCTGCAACTTTCCAGTGGCTAGCGAGGATTCAAAAATCATGGCCAAGACCCCAAAAATCTCCTGTCTTGCCTTTCTCAATAACCTGGGGTAGCTACCATCGGGCCCTCAAGATTAATCCACTTTAATGCTCTTCAAGAAATCTAACGCTTCTTTCTCGACCTCAATAATGCCCGAGCACATTAGCATGCTCCACACAAATCTCATTATCCTCTATATTCTTTTCCTGGGTGAATGCCGATGCAAAGTAATTATTTAGGATCTCGTCCACTTCCACTGACTTCAAGCACAAGTTCCTTCCTTTAGTCTTGACTGGCCCGACCTTCTTCCTAGTTATGTGGAAGCTGTGGAAAGGGTTCAGAGGAGATTTACTGGGATATTGCCTGGTATGAAAGGAAGGTCTTACAAGGAAAGGCTGAGGGAATGGAGGCTGTTTTAGTTGGAGAGAAGAAGGTCGAGAGGTGACTTAATTGCCTGCACCAGTAGTAGAATCGCCGACGCAAAGGGCATTTAAATGGGCATTGGACATACATATGGGTAATATTGGAAGGGTGTAAGTTAGATAGGCATCAGATTATTTTCACAGGTCGGTGCAACATTGAGGGGCCAAAAGGCCTGTACTGCGCTGTAACGATCCATGTTCATATCCTCTTGTGGGTAATTATCTCCAGAACGATTTGGGATTCACTTTAACCCTACTTGCAAAGGGCATGCCCCTCCTTGCTCTGCTCATTCCCTGTTCAGGTTCCTTCCAACTTTTGTTTTTTACATTCCTCACATGCCATGTCCAATTCTAGCTTCCCAAACCTTGTATAGGCTTGTTTTTTCCCCTTTTGACTAAATTCCCAGCCTCTCTTGTTATCCAAGGGGCCCTTACATTGCCAGCCTTATCCCTCCTCTTTACTGGAACATGCTGGTCATAAACCCCGATCAGCAAGCCTTTAACTAACTCCCACATGCCCAATGTGGCATTGTCTGATGACAGCTCCTCCCAATTAACACTCCCTAGCTCCTGCCTAATACTGAAATCATTTGCAATCCTACAATTTAGAAACATCACATTTATTCGAAACTTAAGTTGTGATCACTGTTTCCAAAATGGTCTCCCACTGAAAGGTCAGTCACCTGGCCAGGCTCATTCAGCAATATAAGGTCCACTATGGCCCCTCCCCCTCCTTTACATTACTATTTCAAGAAACCCTCTTGGATACACTTAAACTCTGCACCGTTTTAGCCTCTTGCTCTAAAGTAGTGCCAGCAAATGGTGGGGAAGATAAAGTCACTTTGAGAACTCTGTTGTTATTGTCTCCTTCCATAATCTGCCGAGATATTTGTACCTCGAGGTATCGTTGGCAGATTGGGGGTCCTATAGTATAATCCCATCAACTGCATTCTTCTTATCCACGTTGCCTCAGTGGGCGAGCCCCTCCAGTATGTCCTGAGTGCAGATGTAACATTCACCCGATTGGTAATGCAACTCCTCCACCTATTTTACCCTCCTCTCCATCTCAGCTGAAACAATGAAACCCTGGAATACTGAGCAGCTAGTCCTGTCCTTCTCCGAACCAAATCTCTGGAATGGCCACAATATCAGATCTCATCTTATCTACCTTAGCTATGTTGCGCCTTGTGTTGAAATTAACACAATCAGCCCATTCATACAATGCTGTTTATTTCTCTGTATTTCCTTTCTGATTGATTCATTTACATCTTCCGACCTTCCTTCCCCCCCACGTGCTGTCCTGCTGCTGTGATTCCCAGGACCTTGCCATTCTAGGTTAAACCCTTCCCTTGTAGCAGGAGTGAGTCTCCCTGTGAGGATATTGGTTCCCCTTTATTTCCCTTGCTCCACAAGAGGTTCCAATGATCCAAGAGCCTGAAACTCTCCCCCTGTACCAGCTGTTCAGCCATGCATTCATCTCTGCTATCTTTCAATTCCTTGTCTCACAAGCACATGGGACTGGTGGTAATGCATTGATTACTACCCTCAAGATCCTGCTTTTCAGTCGTTCCCTACTTTCTGTGCTTACTCCTCAGGATCTCATCCCTCTTTCTACGTTGGTAGCAATGTGTACTATGACCTCTGGCCTCCCATTCTCCCAATTCAGAATTTTAAGCAAATGCTCAGAGATGTCCTTGACCCAGGCACCAGGGATACAACACCCCATCCTGGAGTCTCGGACGCAGCCACAGTAACACCTGTCTATGCCCCCAACTAGTGCTTCTCCTCCCATTTTCGCTCCCTTGGATTTTGCCCGACCTTGTTCTACAGCAGTCAGTTATAGAGTCATAGAGTCCTATAGCACAGAGAGAGGCCCTAAGGGCCAGACTGATCCCTGGCAACCATAATGTCCATCCATGGCAACCCCATTTCCCTGCCCATTCCCCATATCCTTCTAATCCTTTCCTATCCATGTATTTGTCCAAATGCCTTTTAAATGTTGTTAATGTACCTGCCTCAGCCACTTCCACGGACAGCTCATTCCGTATGAGAATCAGCATCTGTGTAAAAAAGTTGCTGCTAACGTTCCCTTTTATTCTTTCCCCTCTAACCTTAAACTGATGCCCTCTAGTCCTCAATTCTTCAACTCTTGGAAAAAGACTGAATGCATTCACCCTATCCACGCCTCTCATGATCATATACATTTCTATAAGATCTCCCTTATGTCTCCAGCTTGTCCAACCTCTCCCGATAACTCAGGCCATTGAATTGTGGTGCTATAGACCTGGCTACCACTGTGCTACTCCCCTGAGAAGCTATCCCCAACAATACACCAGCTCTCTCTCCTTAAACATCCCGCATCCAACCCCATCTTTGTCTTCTGTATGATCCTCAGTGTCCTGCTCTTGCTCCAACCCAACCACGCGGACACCCACCTACCTGATGGAACCTGGATGCTTGGACAGGACAAGATCATGGGTGTTTTTAAACGCAATGAATGGAATTCTGAAATTATATTTGGACTGAATGTAATGTAGAGCAGCGTGAAATGGAGGTGGATGACTTACGTGACTTGCTGTAAGGATACTGACAGTAGAATCTGAGGCGATCGTGAGTATACGGAGGTAGAATGTGGGAAACGAGCTGGGACTGTATTGGAGTAGTCATGGTGAGAAGGAACAAATGCTGGATGGAGGGTTTCAGCAGCTGACGGCCTGACACTGAGGTGAACCATCGGAAACTGAGCAAGTGGCCACCATCTAATAGGACAGAGAAACTGACCCATCGGCCTGAAACTGACTGACCATGTGGCTGTCAATGAATCCAATACAAGTGAATGCAAACATTGCTCAGAGTCTGTTTCTGTAACATTCAACACAACCAGGAAATGGAAAGTGAATAATGAGCTGAAAACAAGGCCACTGCTCTGTTAGAGTCAAAATCATTCAATGTTCAGTCACTGAATATTCTCACCTGCAGAAAGGAATCTCCCAGAATCACAGCAGAAGGAGAAAACAAACTTGGCAGAGACAGAATGAAGCCACCGCCTGCATCACAACAGCTCAGAACAAAGAGACTGAATTCTCAACCAACTGACAAGCAAAACAGATACTTTCAGAGTAACAGATCGAGTTCAGAATTATCCAGGAAACAGACTTACCAGATACACTGGTCGGTGATGTGTGCCAGAAATCCATTAAATAGCTTTGTAATGTGCCGATTTTTCGTTGAGAAATGATTCTTTGTTTTCGCTAAGAACAGCAGATGTGTAGTTCACTGATCACTAGATTTACAGACAAAGGAAGCCTGATCAAGGACTCACAGGTCAATTACACTGTTAGTGACAGTCCATCACACACAACAACAGCCACAGAGAACAGAACAGATTCTAGTTTAACAGAGACACTCTCACAATGAACATCTGCTGCTTTAATAAAAATGTTACCTGTTTAAAGAAAAGGAACATATCACCAATACAGCGAGACTTTTAAACTGCCCAATGTAACTGCGGAGTTTTTAACCAATTCAGTGATCACTGTTTCTATATATTTTGAAGCTATTTTGAGCAGGGTATGTATCGTGGGTCTGTATGGGCCTGTTTCCACACTGGAGGGATACTATTCAATACAATTATCAACCTGTCCCACAGCAGGATGGGTAAGGCCCGAGTGGAGTCTCTACCGTGAGGGGTTGTGTCCCACAGAAGGATGGGTAAAGCCTGAGGGGAGTCTGTACCGAGAAGGATTGCGTCCCACAGCAGGATGGATAAGGCCTGAGGGGTATCTACCGGAAAATGGTCGTGTCCCACAGCAGGATGGGCAAGGCCTTGGACAAGTCTGGATCCGGGATGGCTAATGTCTGAGGGAAATCTGTACAGGGGAGGCATTGTGTCCCATGTTAGGGTGGGTGAGGCCGGACAGGAATCTGTACAGGAGAGAGTGTGTCCCACAGTAGGATGGGTAAGGCCCGAGGGGAGTCTGTCCTGAAGAGGGGTTGTGTCCCACAGCAAGATAGGTAAGGTCCGAGGGGAGACTACACCAGGGAGGGGTTGTGTCCCACAGCAAGTTGGTTAAGGCCAGTCAAGAGTCTATACCGGGGACGGGTTGTGTCCCACGGCAGGAAGGTTGAGGCCCAAGGGGAGTCTGCATCTCGGAGGGGATGTGTCCCACAGCTGGATGATTATGGCCAGAGAGTAATCTGTACCAGGGTGGGTATGCGCCCCAAAGTCGGATGGGTAAGGCTCAAGGGTAGACTGTACCAGGGAGGAGTTCGGTCCCACAGCAAGATGGGTAAGGCCTGAGGGAAAACTGTACCCAAGTGGGGTTGTGTCCAACAGCAGGGTGGGCAAGGCTCAAGATTAGACTTTACCAGGGAGGAGTTCAGTCCCACAGCAGGATGGGTAAAGCCTAAGGGGAGTATGTACCAGGGAGGTGTTGTGTCCCACAGCAGAATGGGTAAGGCCCGAAGGGAGTCTGTACCGGGGAGGGATTGTGTCCCACTTCAGGATGGTTAAGGCTTAAAGGGCAGTCTGCCCGGAGGGGTTGTGTCCCACAGCAGGATGGGTAATTAGATTAGATTATAGTAGATTACATTACAGTGTGGAAACAGGCCCTTCGGCCCAACAAATCCACACCAAACTGCCGAAGCGCAACCCACCCATTTACCCCTATACCTAACACTATCGGTAATTTAGCATGGCCAATTCACCTGACCTGCACATCTTTGGACTGTGGGAGGAAACCGGAGCACCCGGAGGAAACCCACGCAGAAACGGGGAGAACGTGCAAACTCCACACAGTCAGTCACCTGAGACGGGAATTGAACCCGGGTCTCTGGCGCTGTGAGACAGCAGTGCTAACCACTGTGCCACCGTGCCGCCCACAAATGTCCGAGGGGAGTCTGTACTGGGGAGGGTTTGTGTCCCACAGCAGAATGGGTAAGGCCTGAGGAGTGACCGAGAGCAAAGATTTACTTAGGGAGCTGAGGGGCAACATTTTCCACAGAGGACGGTTCATATACAGAATGGACTGCCAGTGGCACATGGGAGAAACATGAACAACTACAACATGGAAAAGACATTTGGGCAGGAACATGGAGGGGAGAAGGTTTGAGGGGCCATGGGCCAAACCCAGGGAAATGCAACTCATTCAGTGGTCAGCATTGATGACTTTGGCCAGAGAGTCATGCAGCACAGAAACAGAGCCTTGGGTTATTGGGGGAGTGGACTCTCGTGACAAGGCATGTTGTCGAGACTGAAGTAAGTTAGAGAGATATGGATGGTCGTCTGGACTGGAGCAGGTTCAAACGTATGAAGTGATTGGTGAGAGGGGAGGAAAGTACAGAGATAGGAACTGTTTTTGGCATTAGAATGATTGAAGACACTGATCCACAAGACAAGCCATAGATACAGTATGGGAGAGGAAACACAGAATGGAACATTCCCAGACAGCATTCCCACACTCTCTCAAGATTAGATTAGATTAGATTAGATTACTTACAGTGTGGAAACAGGCCCTTCGGCCCAACAAGTCCACACCGACCCGCCGAAGCGTAACCCACCCATACCCCTACATTTACCCCTTTACCTAAAACTACAGGCAATTTAGCATGGCCAATTCACCTGACTTGCACATCTTTGGAGTGTGGGAGGAAACCGGAGCACCTGGAGGAAACCCACGCAGACACGGGGAGAACGTGCAAACTCCACACAGTCAGTCGCCTGAGGCGGGAATTGAACCCGGGTCTCTGGCGCTGCGAGGCAGCAGTGCTAACCACTGTGCCACCGTGCCGCCCACTGTGCCACCGTGCCGCCCACTCTCGTGGAAGGCCTGCTTCCCCTCTTTTGTACTGATGCTCACTAAGACAGCCCAGGCTTGGATTGATAACTGTGACATTCCCGATGTTGTCTTAGTACAACAAAACTTGCAGTAAAGGTGGTGACCGAACCTGGGGTTTGTCTGTATTGTGCTCCCCCTCCAGCACTATAGCTATGTCATGTCCTTTTACCTGATGTTTGGAGCCCTCTTATTGATCTTACCTCACTGCAGGATTTATTGAAAGCTCCAGATCTCGCTGCCCTGTGTCTCTCTGGCTGACAAACCATCTTCAATGAGGGATGGATGAGAACCCAGTAGCTGGGAAGTCTATTAGTTAGGACCTTCCTGAGTACCTACAGACAGATAAATAGAATGGGAAATTAGACTGATGCAGTGAGGGCTACACATGTCAAATGGCACTGAGTCCGACAGAAATCTGGAACATCCCAGTCTCCATCGTCTATCTGGAGTGGAGAATTCTGTTTGCTCAGGATCTGGAGTAGCTCCAAGAGCGAGGGACACTGACAGAGGCAACAATTAGATCCACACTGTGAGGGATACCACATGGAGAGTTACTAAGTAATATCACCAGAGTGCAAGATCAAACAATTGAGCAGGAAGAAAGGGTTTTGATTCTTGTTGCAATGGGATGCGCAACCTGTGAGCAGGCGAAGTGATGGCCTAGTGGCATTATTGTGAGACAATTTATCCAGAAACTCAGCAAATATGCTCTGGACACAGGTTCAAATCCCACAATTGCAAATGATTGAATGTGAATTAAATGCTTCAAAAACGATGTAATTAAAAACCTGTGAGTGAGTATTAAACAATTGCTGATGTTAAGAAAAATCCACCGGGTGCATTCATGTCTTTAGTGAAGTAATCTAAGGTGGGTCTTTCCTCCAATTGTCCTCGACCCCAATAGCCCCGCCCACCTGCACATTGACCTTCTCAAGATGGCGGCTCTGAGGCCCGCGCTCCCTCTTCCCTCAAACAAATGGCGGCCGTCACCCTGGGCCGCTTTCCCGACAGAGACCACCATCTCCTTATCAGGGCCTGGAGGGTCTTTTTCGGGTTTTTTCACCTATCCGCGTCTTGTGAATTCTCTCCGCTCCTTTCTCCCAGTGAATATCCCACACGCCGCTCTCTGAAGCCGATCGTAGCCGCACCCGGAGAAAGCTGCTCCGTGGCTCGCCGTGTCCTGGTTAATGTGACACTGCGCATGCCCTTCATAGAAACCAAACTGCGCGTGCGTCGGACGTTATCATTATGTTTATAGAGAATATTCATACCTGCACAGACTCACGGGAGAAATATTAGACATTAACAATTGCTCTGTCGAGTTACAGTTATTGAGACAGTTCATATACAAATAGATTTTTCTGTCCAATTTAACCATACCGGCCAGGTATGTAAATTATCAATCGTTCTGGGAGTTTGAAAAGAAGTTTGTTACTCTAGTTGTGTAAATCGATTGGAAATATGTACATTGTCAGATTTACATCTTAACGATTTCTTTAAAACCTCACATTGTTTTATGAGAGGGGATAATGCTCCACGATGTCGTGACAATGATCAATCCTGCAAAACAGTTTAATTTCTGACCAATCCTGAAGCGTTCACTCCCGAGATGCATTGGTCCCGCTCCTCACTCACTCTGGTTGGAGGACCGGACGCTGCTCTGTCCTCCAGTTCCGCCGCTTCCTCCCAATTACAGTGTTGATTGAGGCGCGACTCAGCAGCTAAGCAACAGAAACGTTAAGGGAGAAGGGAAATTGGAGTCGATGCCTTGTGATGCGGTGAAAATATCCCCAATCTTGGATCGAGAGGCCTGGGTTCAATTCACAGATGGTGCATGTATGTGTAAAAACAACTTTGAATAGGTTCATGAGGGAAAACAAGGGAAGTCAGGAACCGAGTAAAAATAATAGCAAACGTATACAATGTGGTGGGGCTCTCAACACTCAGATGATTTTTAGTCTTTACCAAGTGTTTCAGGGACCCAATACGGTCTGTTCCACTCTTCCTTGTGCATAGCCATATACCACGATTGTGGGATAAAATGTTGCGGTGGGATATAAAGGTGCTTTTCTGGAACTCCCTCAGTTTTGGAGATGAAAATAGGTGAGAAGGAGTAGGGTTTTGTATGGAGCTACCTGTTCCCCTCCTGTTGCAGCATCTTATTATTGCCCTCACTCTACCTCGTACATGTTTGGTAGAGATCAGTGACATTTCATAAGCCCACAATACAAGATCCATCACTCTGTTTAAGACAGCAGAAATCTCTTTTAGCACTATAGTCATGACATGCATGGACCTGTTGCAGTGCTTCAAAGTCCATGAGGCAGCCATACTCTTTATGAAAGACAAACTGCGTTTGGAACCTCCTCTGTCCTTAAGACTTTATGCACTGCTTGCACTCTTCCATTTCCCCTTTGCACGTTCCCTTTCCAACCCACCCCACCTGCATCACTCCACAGTTGAAACTGTCAAGAGCAGAAGTCTGTGGAATAGCATCCCTAAACTTCTCTATCATCCTTTTAAGATGTATTTTAAAATCATTCTCTTTAATCAACGTTTTGATCATCCATGAAGCACCTTAGGAGATTTGCCATTGTGAAAGTTCCAAACAATGCAAGTAGTTGTTGTTATTGCCATACAGGAATGATGCAGTCAAAATTCTAACAAGAAAGTCACTGATAGGTGTAAGGTATAGGCCACCAAATAGGCATAGGTAATAAACAAATTCATAACTAATGCCTGTACAAATGGTACAGCTATTATCGTGGGTGATTTTAATCTACATGTAGATTGGTCAAACCAGGTCTGACCTGCTGCACTTTTCCAGCAACACATTTTCAGCTCTGATCTCCAGCATCTGCAGTCCTCACTTTTTCCTTGGATACTGCCTGACCTGCTGCGCTTTTCCAGCAACACATTTTCAGCTCAAACCAACTCAGTAAAGGTAGCCTTGAGGAGTTCATTAAGTGTATTCATGATAGTTTTCTTGAACAGTATGAAATGGAACTGACAAGGGAGCAAGCTATCCGAGACCTGGCCCTGTGCAATGAGGCAGGAATAATTAATGACTTCAGAATTAGCGATCACCGTATGGTTGAATTAGAATACATATGGAGAGTGTGAAGATAAAATCTAATAACTGGGTCCTGTGCTTGAACACTGGGAACTACAATAGAATGAGAGAGAATCTGGATAAAGTAGACTGGAAACAAAAATTTTATGGTGGGAAGTTGATGAGCAGTGAAAGATTTTCAAAGACATTTTACAAAAGTCTATTCCAGTGAAAAGGAAGGACTTATGAAAAGGCATACTCGGCAATGGGTATCTGAGGAAAGTGATCAAATTAAACCATAAGACCATTAGACATAGGAGTGGAAGTAAGGCCATTCGGCCCATTGAGTCCACTCCGCCATTTAATCATGGCTGATGGGCATTTCAACTTCACTTACCCACATTCTCCCCATAGCTCTTAATTCCTTGTGACATCAAGAATCTATCAATCTCTGCCTTGAAGACATTTAGCATCCCAGCCTCCACTGCACTCCATGGCAATGAATTCTACAGGCCCACCACTCTCTGGCTGAAGAAATGTTTCTGCATTTCTGTTCTGAATTGATCCCTTCTAATTCCATGGCTGTGCCCACCGGTCCTAGTCTCCTCGCCTAACGGAAACAATTTCCTAGAGTCCACCCTTTCCAAGCCATGTATTATCTTGTAAGTTTCTATTAGATCTCCTCTTAACCTTCTAAACGCCAATGAATACAATCCCAGGATCCTCAGCCATTCCTCGTATGTTAGACCTACTATTCCAGGGATCATCCATGTGAATCTCCGCTGGACACGCTCCAGTGCCAGCATGTCCTTCCTGAGGTGTGGGGACCAAAACTGGACACAGTATTCCAAATGGGCCTAATCAGAGCTTTTTAAAGTCTCAGTAGCACATCGCTGCTTTTATATTCCAACCCTCTTGAGATAAATGACAACATCACATTCACTTTCTTAATCATGGATTCAACCTGCATGTTTACCTTTAGAGAATCCTCAACTAGCACTCCCAGATCCCTTTGTGCTTTGGCTATATTAATTTTCTCACCGTTTAGAAAGTAGTCCATACTTGTATTCTTTTTTCCAAAGTGCAAGACCTCCCGTTTGCTCACATTGAATTCCATCAGCCATTTCCTGGACCACTCCTCCAAACTGTCTAGATCCTTCTGCAGACTCCCCACTTCCTCAGTACTACCTGCCTGTCCACCTAACTTCGTATCATCAGCAAACTTCATTAGAATGCCCCCAGTCCCTTCATCAAGATCATTAATATATAATGTGACTATGCAGGTAACCATGCCTGGGATCCAATCAACAACAAGTCCAGCAGTAACTTTAGTGCAATTGCTGAATGGGCAGACTGTTTAAGTCCAAGGAGTTATCCAAGCAGCTCAGTCCTCAGTCATACAGTCCCCTCAATTTCAGACTGTTCAGATTTCTACTATACTTGAAAATGAGGACTCCCAGGAATCTGTGGATAGCATGACTGACTCTCAGAAACATAGAGAAATTCTACCGAAACGGCCTTCATACAGGAAAATCCTGAATGAACTTTCTTCTGATCCCCCCGTGTGCCAAGAAATCGATGAGGAGAAATCAGAAGAAGAATCTGTCTCAACCATTACTACAATGACAATGCAATCACCCATCTATCAGACTAGCAGCGGACAATACATTGCTATTACACAGTGGGGAGCAATTCAGTTGGCCAACAATAGTACGGATGGAGTGCAAGGACTCCAGACACTAACAATGACCAATGTAGCTACAGCCAAGGTTGGAGCAGCCATTATACAGTGTGCACAGAGCCCTGATGGACAGCAAATCTTTGTGCCGGGCAGAATTTTGATAGAAATTGTCCCATTGTACAGACACAGCATGGGTTCATGAAGGGCAGGTCATGCTTGACCAATCTTTTGGAATTCTATGAAGACATTTCAAGCAAGGTGAACAACAGGGACCCAGTGGATATGGTGTAGATGGATTTTCAAAAGAACCATCAACAAAGTGCTGTGCAAGAGGCTGTTGCATAATATAAGGGTGCATGGTGTAAGGGGTAGAAGATTGGTTGACTAATAGGAAGCAAAGTGTGGGGATAAGTAAGTATTATTCTGGCTGGCAATCATTGACAAGTAGTGTGCCTCAGGGATCGGTGTTGGGACTGCAATTATTTAAAATTGATACAAATGATTTGGAGTTGGAACCAAATGTAGGGTGTCAAAGTTTGCATGTGACACTAAGATAATTAGCGGAACAAAGTGAGTGGAGGACTGTGAAACTTTGCAGTGGAACATAGATACATTGAGTGAGTGGGTATTGGTCTGTCAAATGAAATAGAATGTTTGTAAATATAAAGTTTATACTCTTTGGTTGTAGTAACATTTAAAAAAAATACTTGAATGTTATAAAGTTGCATCATTTGCTCTTCATAGGGATCTGAGCATCCTTCTGCATGAAGGTTGGCGGGTACAACAATCAATTCAGAAAACAAATGGAATTTTGTCCTTCATTCCTGAAGGGATTGTGTTTAAAAGCAGAGGTTATTTTCCAGCTGTATTTGGGTGCTGGTGAGGCCACACCTGGAGTACTCCATGTAGTTTTTATCTCCTTCGTTGAGAAAGGATGTACTGGCACGAGAGGGGGGTGCCGAGGATGTTGACTCTGGAGTTGAGGGGGTTGGCTTAAGAGAGACTGATTAGATTGGGATTATATTCATTGGAATTCAGAAGAATGGAAACATATAAAATAATGAATGGAATGGATAAAATAGAAGTAGAGAGATGTTTCCATTGGCAGGTGAAGCTAGGAAAAGAGGGGCATCACCACAAGACTAGATGCAGCAAATTTAAGACTGAATTGAGAAGGAACTTCTTGACCTCTATGGAATTCATTGCCCAGGGAAGTAGTTGATACTAGTTCAGTAAACTTTTTCAAGCTAGGTTAGATTTTTTTTTAAGTTATTAATTAATGGACATGGTGAGAACGTGGGTAAATGGTTCTGTGTCCACGAAATGATCAGCCATGATCTTATTGAATGGCAGAGCAGGCTCGAATGGCAGGACGGCCTTCTCCTGTTCCGAGTTCTTCTTCTGTTATACATCCCTCCCTCATTCGTGACTTGGAGGTGTTGGTGTTGGATTGGGATGGACAAAAGTAAAATTCACAGAACACCAGGCTATTGGTCAACAGGATTATTTGGAAGCACTAGGTTTGCTGCTTCTTCATCAGGGGGTTTTGAGATGCTGTTGTCATTTTTGTAACTCATGAACAGCAACAAAAGACACGAAGCAATCCGCATGCTCTAGCCAACAATGGGCTCCGGGTGATTGATGTCAGCGGCGGACCAATGGAAAGGCAGGGACAGAGCTGAAGGACCTGGCGGGGCAGTTGGTCCTCCGACCAATCAGGGTGATTTCGGGGCGGGACTAGACTATACCACGTGATCATCTTCGTGGTCGTTTCGGGATGTGTGGACGGAGAGCCGTTGGTAAAAATAGAGATAAACAGCAGGAAGCGTGAGGGAAATATTGTTGGTATGGGTTGAGAAGGTTTATAGACATTTGGTGCACATCGGAAAATACAAATTTGAAACTTAGTCTGGTTTTTGCAGTAAACGGGAAAATGCCTCATCCAGCGATTGACTCGAGCAAGCGCCGCCATCTTTATTCGGGGCAACGATTCACTGGACACGTGCAGCCGCCAGCTTTGTTGGGGGCAAAGTTCAGCGGGACGCATGTGCAGCCCTCTCTGGTAGAGAGTCAGAGGGCAGGATTTACACAAAGCATATTCACACCAAGAGAAATGGATTTTTTTTTCTGGATTTATTTTGTCATTGATTTAAATGATTTGGATGTGAATAGAGGCGGTACAATTAGTAAGTTTGCAGGTGACACCAAAATTGGAGGTATTGTGGACAGTGACAAAGGGTATCTCAAAGTACAATGGGATATTGATCGGATGGAACAATGGGCTGGGGAGTGGCAGATAGGGTTTAATTTAGATAAATGTGAGGTGCTGCATTTTAGACAAGCGGCACTGTGGCACAGTGGTTAGCACTGCTGCCTCACAGTGCCTGAGACCCAGGTTCAATTCCCACCTCAGGCGACTGACTGTGTGGAGTTTGCACATTCTCCCCGTGTCTGCGTGGGTTTCCTCCAGGTGCTCCAGTTTCCTCCCACAGTACAAAGATGTGCAGGCCAGGTGAATTGGCAACGCTAAATTGCCCATAGTGTTAGGTAAGGGGTAAATGTAGGGGTATGGGTGGGTTGCGCTTCGGCGGGTCGGTGTGGATTTGTTGGGCCGAGGGGCCTGTTTCCAAGCTGTAATCTAATCTAATCTAAATCAGAGCAGGACTCACACACTGAATTGTAAGGTCTTGGAGAGTCTTGCTGAACAAAGAGACCTTGGAATGCAGGTTAATAGTTCCTTGAAAGTAGAGTCGCAGGTAGATAGGA
The DNA here is from genome assembly GCF_037043375.1 of Chiloscyllium plagiosum. NCBI lineage: Eukaryota > Metazoa > Chordata > Chondrichthyes > Orectolobiformes > Hemiscylliidae > Chiloscyllium > Chiloscyllium plagiosum. The sequence goes on along the minus strand of NW_028270192.1, from coordinate 6,413,813 downwards.
CAGTGAAGGAGGCATTTGGTATGCTTCCCTTTATTGTTCAGAGCATTGGTTAAAAGAGTTGGATAGGTCATTGGTTAGCTCACTTTTGGAATATTGTGTGCAGTTCTGGTCTCTCTCCTATCAGAAGGAGGCACTGAAACTTGAAAGGTTTGAGAATTGATTTTCAAGGAGTTGGAGGATTTGAGTTGCAGGGAGAGGCATAATAGGCTGAGGTCATTTTCCCTGGAGTATCATAGGCTGAGGTGTGATGTTATAGAGGTTTATAAAATCGTGAGGGATATAGATAGCGTAAATAGACATGGGCTAGTGAATCCCAGAACTAGAGGATATAGGTTTAGAGTTGGGGGGGGGCGGGTGGGAAATTCAAAAGGAGTCTAAAGGGCAACTAAAATTGTAATATTTAAAAGCATCTGAGTAGGAAGGGTTCAGAGGGATGTTGGCCATGTGCTGGCAAATGGGAATGGATTAGGTTAGAATATCTGGTTGGCATAGATGGGTTGGACCGAAGATCTGTTTCTGTGCTAGACATCTCTGACTGTGGGATCATAAAAGTGAACATTGCTCTGATTCATCTCTGGGCTCATTAATGTCCACTTGTTTGTTATCTAGCTTCCTCAGTCTCTTGTGTGTATTTTTGCTCTGTGTAGTATTTTACTATTATAATCACAGACCTTTTTGTAAATGAATTGTGCACTGCTGCCCAGCTCCTGACCATATGCTCCATTATCAGGTTATTTTTTCCACAATATCTTTGATAGCCAAGAGTTCTTTTTTCCAGTAAGTGAGTGGATTTTCCTTCCATTTCTGACAGTCAAATTCTACACCATTTTCATTCCCTATAATTCATACTGCACTCTCTGAAACATGTGTATTTCTCCTTCCACAGATACCAGTGATCAAGGCCCCAAAGCTCTGTTGCCTGTTGAGAAGGTGATGTTTGACTTCCTTGTACTGCTGCAGTTGTATGGTGAAGGTGCTCACACAACGTGTTGGGTAGGAGACATTACAGATTATTCACTCAGCGATAGTGAAGAGTAGAAGATATCTGTACAAATCAACACGTTTTAATTTCACAAATATATTGAGAACTTTTAACTTAAGGCCACAGACGGAGAATATTATGTCCGGTGACCAAATTCTTTGTGAAATAAGCAATTATTCAGGAATGACTTAAAGGAAGAAAGCAGATCTTAGAGGGTGGGAATTCCAGATCGTGTTGCCTTGGAATCTATAGAAATAGTCACACAGCTGAACTCAAAAATAAACATATCATTGGGAGTCTAAACTAAAATGAGTTATTGACATGTGAAAGGGTGTCTGGTGCATGGAGATAGGAATGATTACAGCCAGGAATTAAGTCAATGGTGTGAAAGTAAATTGCTGTTGCTTTTAAATGGGAGCCTTTTGACGGCTCAGCAAGTTCTGGTACAAGTGAACAATTGTGCGGTAGAGTTTTCAATATAGTGGGCGGTATATTGAAGGGCTTCCTGAAGAAGGGCTTATGCCCGAAATGTCGATTCTCCTGTTGCCTGGATGCTGTCTGACCTGCTGCGCTGTTCCAGCAACACATTTTCAGCAAGGATGATATTAGGTCAGGTGACCAAAAGCATTGCCAAATAAGCAGGTTTTGAGGAATGTCTTAAAGGAGGAAAGCAGACCTGAGAGGTTTTGGCTGCGAATTTCAGACCTTGTTGCTTTGGCAACTGTAAAAGCAGCCACACAGGTGAATTAACAGATCATTGGGAGTCTCAAACAGAATGGGTTGTCAAGGTCTCAAAGGGTGTGTTTTGCAGCGAGCTCGGGATGATCACAACCAGGAATTGAATCCTGGGTGAGAATTTTAAATTGAGGGATGTGGGACTGATGCTGGCAGGTGAGACTAGATTGGGTTGGGATATCTGGTCGGCATGGACGGGTTGGATTGAAGGGTCTGTTTCCATGCTGTACATCTCTGTGGCTCTATGTTGTTGATTATGAATAGGAGCCTTGGTACGAGGGAGTACTTGGGTAGCAGAGATTTAGATTTTCTTGAGATTACAGGGAGGTTGAATGTGGTAAGCTGGCCAGGAGTGTGTTTGAATAATGAAGTCTGGAGAAAACACAAGGTGGATGAGAGTATATGAGCTGAGACAAGGGTAGACACAGCTAGAAATAGAGGTTTTGGAGTAGGACTGGGCTGTCACCCTCAACTCACCTCTGGGATTCAGCTGGTTGTCAGGTTGTGAATCAGGGCAGTAACACAATCGGAAGCTGAGTGGTCCTGGTGGAACCTAAAATGAATGTCGCTCAGCTGACTGTTGCTGAGCAGCTGCTGCTTGATAGCCCTGTTGATGACATCTTCCATCACATTACAGCTGATCGAGTGTGGACTGACAGAGGGAAATTGCCTGGGTTGGATTGCCCTGTGCTTTTGTGTTGAACATCCCTGGGCAATGTTCCACATTGTCGGTAGATGCCAGTGCTGGAGCGGTACGTGTCTTGGTTGGTGGCAAGTTCTGGAGCACAAGCCATCAGTATTATTGCCAGAATATTGGCCGTGCCCATAGCCTTTGCACTACTTAACCATTTCTTGATGTTATTCAAACTGAATCAAACTGGCTTAAAACTCACATCTGTGATGTTGGAAACTGTCTGTGTGGAGTTTGCACATTCTCCCCATGTCTGCGTGGGTTTCCTCCAGGTGCTCCGGTTTCCTCCCACAGTTCAAGAGTGTGCGGGTTAGGTGAATTGGCCATGCTAAATTGCCGTAGTGTTAGATGTAGGGGAATGGGTCTGGGTGTTGCTCTTTAGACGGTTTGCCTAAGTAATCTAATCTAAAAAAGTCCTCTTAAATATCATTCCTAACCCCCTCTGTACTCCTCAAAGATGTATCTTAAAGTTGTTCTCTTTAGTCAACGTTTCCAGCATTCATAAAGCACTTTAGGAGAATTGTCAGTGTGAAAGGCTCCATACAATGCAGGAAGTTGTTGTTAATGTCTGACATTAGGAGAAACAGGAATTAACCCTCTGTCTTATACCTGATGAACAGCAGCAAAAGCAGGAAGCACTGAGCATGCCCCAGCCCACAATGGGCCTCTGGTGATTGATCTCAGCGCAGGACCAATAAGACGATGGGGATGGGACTGGAGGACCAGGCAATGCCGGTTGGTCCTCCAACCAATCTGAGTGAATGAGGGGCGTGGCTATACTCAACCACGTGATAAGCTTCACTGGCAGCACAGTGTTGTTGCGACCAACGCATTGGAAATGTGTGAAGGTGCAGGGCACGGTTAAGGAAAGACCTATTGACCAGGAAGGGGAGGAAATTTTAATGGAATGGGCTGAGACATATTCCAGAACTTAGTGCACATCGGAAAACACAAATTTGAAAATCCCAGGCCCGTGTTTGTGGCAAACGGGAAAATGCTTCAAATGGTGAATGGCATGAGTGAGTGCCGCCATGTTCATTGGGGGCAGGATCCGCGGGACATGTGTGTGGCCGCCAACTTTGTGAGGGACAAGCTGCAGGGGGACGCATGCGCAGCGTTCCCTGGCAGGGAGTGATAAGGCAGGATTTACACAGAGTGTCAGAGTCAGGATGTTTTCAATGTCAAAGAGTGTGATGCTGGAAAAGCACAGCAGGTCAGGCAGCAGCCAATCGGTGGGAAGGAAGATGGACGTGTAGGACAGGTCAAGAGGGCGGTGCCGAGTTGGAATGTTGGATCTGGGATAAGGTGGGGAAGTGGAAATGAGGAAACTGGTGAAATCCGCATTGATCCCATGTGGTTGGAGGATCCGAACACAGAAGATGAGGCGTTCTTCCTCCAGGCATCAGATGCCAGGGATTTGGCGGTGAAGGCGGCCCAGGACCTGTATGTCCTTGGCGGAGTGGGAAGGGGAGTTAAAGTCTTGGGATACAGGGTGGTTGTGTTGTTCAGTGTTTTAATGTTACTTTCACAGACCTTTTGTAAGTTAATTTTCCTCTGCTGCCCAACCCCTGACAATGTGCTGCTCTCTAAAAGGACTGAATTTTCCACAATCACTTTGCCAGTGAATAATTCCTTTTTACAACAAAGGAGTGCATTTTCCTTCCATTTCTGACCATCAAATTCTGCAACATTTTCATTCCGTGTAATGCATTTTGCACTCCCTGACATATCAACTGTGTTTCTCCCTCCACAGATACCAGTGATCAATGCCAAAGCCCTGTTGCCTGTGGAGAAGGTGATATTTGACTTTCTTGTACAGCTGCAGTTTGTGTGGTGAAGGTGCTCCCACAATGTGGTTGGCTAAGAGATGTTATAGATTATTCACTCAGCGACAGTGAAAAGTTGACAATGTGTGTGCAAATCAACAACAGTTTGTATTTTTATCATTTTTATAATTTCACAGAAATACTATTGATAATTTCTGACATTAGGCAACAGATGGGAATATTAGGTCAGGTAATCAAAAGAATTGCCAAATAAGCAGGTTTTTGGGAATACCTTAAATGAGGAAAACAGATATGAAAGTGTTAGGATAGGAATTCTAGACCTTGTTGCCCTGGCAACGGTAGAAACAGCCAGTCCGGTGAAGCACTGAATAAATGCATCGTTGAGAGTCTGAAAGCAAATGAGTTGTCGAGATCTCACAGGTTGTGTGGTGCAGGGAGACAAGGATCTTCATCGCCAGGAATTACATCAAGAGTGAGAATTTTATGTACCTTGTAAATGGGAGCCTTTTGATGGATCAACAAGTTTTAGAACAAGTGAGCACTTGGGCAGTAGAGTTTTAGATATTCTTGAGATTACATGTAAGTTGAATGTGGGAGGCTGGCCAGGAGTGTTTGGATAATGAAGTCTGGAGATAACACCTGGATGGACAAGTATGTCAGTAAATTAGCTGAGACTAGGTTGGGGTTGGGTGATCTCACTAATGTAGAAATAGCAATTTTGGAGTCAGGCTCCTCCTCCTCATCATCATCATCATCATCACTCCCCCTCACCAATTCACAGATATTGTTCCTTGTTCTGTCTGTCTTTTCTGGTTATGTCCAGCTCACCCATTCTACTAATAACTAATATTTGATTTCAAGATTGTTGGAAAATCCTGCTCCATCTCCACTCTCCCTTTCCTTTCTGAATTCCTTGTATTTGGTGTCCGTCAAGGATCTAACCTTGGCCCCTCCTGTATCTCACCTACACACTGCCAGGAGGTGACATCGTCCAAAAGCACTGTGTTAGGTTTCACATGTACACTTACAATGCCCAGCTCTCCCTCCCCATCATCCCTCTCCATTGCTCCACTGTTATTCTGTTATCAAACTGCTTACCACACTCCCACTACTCGATTGGCTGCATTTTCCTCCAATGAAACATTGCAATGGTTAAACCCATTGCCTTCAGTTGCTGTTACAAATTCATTTCCCTTACTGCTAAGCCCCTTCCTCTCATTGGGAACTGAGGCAGAACTACACTCTTCACAATATTGCTCTCATATTCTGACCCCAAGGTGACCTTCTGATCAGACATCTACACAATCACAAACACCAGGAATTCCAATCTATAAAATGTTGCTTGTCTCCCCCTCGCCCCAGCTCCATTGCTACTAAAACCCCTTGCCCATCTCAGTGTTGCATTAAAGTTGACAAAACTAAAACAGAACCCTTGATTCCATGACTGACCCAGAGTCTAGTTCTAGGTTCCGTCATGATGGGACACATCCCCTCGGTATTTACCTTGTCAAACCCCTTAGGAAGCCTATATGTTTGAAAGAGTTCACTTCTCATTCTTCCCAAATCGAGTGAGTAGAGTCATGACTTCTTCAGCCTTTTCTTAAAAGAGAATCCCTTCAAACCAAGGATCATCCCAGTCAATCCTCTCTGAATCCCTCCGATGAAGTGATGTATTACCTTAAATAAAGGGACCAAAACCCCTCTCATTACTCCAGATGTGGTCTCACTCGCACTATATAAAGTTGTCCTCAGGTATATACTTCAAACTCTTATACTGCAAATCTCTTGAAATCAGGAACAATATTCCATTTCCCTTCCTGATGACCTGTTGTAACTTTGTGCTAGCTTGCTTTGTTTCCTGCACATTTACCTCGTGGTCCCTTTGTGTGCAGCTTTCTACAGTTTCCACCAATTAAATAGCACTCTGTTCTTTTATTATCTCCTCCAAAATGAACTACTTCACATTATCCCAAGTTATACTCCATTTGCCAACTTGTTGTCCACTTCTCCAATGAATCCCTCTGTGTAAACTGTTTATAATCCTTTTGGAACTCGACTGTTCTGCCTTTTTGGGGAGATTTCCCCCATCATTCTTCTAAACTTTTCCTGGGAACACTGGGCAGTGGGAAGCATGCAGAGTTGCTGTCTTTTACGGGATACTCTATGGAATGACTGGGAGGAGCTTGCTGCCCATTTGGTCAGAATGGAGACAATTTGCCCATCAAGCTTCATGAGCCTTTCACACCCCATGTCTTATTGATGAGGCACAGCAGCAGCATGGAAGGAAAGAAGAAGAAGCAAATCCTGCTCTCCACATCTCACTAACACTGTCCCATGTGTCAAAATTCTGTCCCATGTGTCAAAGATCTGCCCTCTTTAGTCACTTGAAGTCCCAAGGTGGAAACTCATAGAAACCCAGATAGATTTCCCCCTGAATTGACTGCTGGTCTCCACAAGGGGTAATGTGTACAGTCATCCTGGGACAAGAGGAGGGGATGGTGTGAGTTTCTAACCTGATCTGACAGTGGTGGACTTTATAAACTTATATTACAGGTGGATATTCAGATGGTAACCTCAGTATTTGTAACACCAAACTCTGACGAATTACTCAATTCATCGGGACCTGGATATTTGCATTTAGTTGTGAGTATTGTGTTCCTTCTTATTCCTATATAAAAGTTCTCCTTTGTATCAGACCATCCTGTCAATAGATCTCCCCCAAGTCTGCCATATATGTCTTGTCAACAGTTTATGATGATCTGATGAGTGTAAGGTTGATTATTATAATGTATAACTTCTGTAAACCCCTCTGTCACAGTGCAGCCATAATTTCCTCTGCTACAAGGAGAACAATCTGTTTCTCCAAACCTCTGATTCTGATTGCTCTCTATAAGGTACACATGAAGATTGTGTTGGAACAGTGTCCACTTGCCTGCATCAGTGCAGCCCCCAACAACATTAAAGAAAGTGAACATCCTCCAGGGCAAAGTACTGTGCCTGAGTGGTTTCCCATCCACCACCTTCAGCATTCCCTCTCTCCACCCCGAGGCACAGTGGCATCACTGGGTAAAAGGTAAAGTCAGCATTGTCCTACCAGACCCTAGGGCTGCTCTCTCATTAGGGAGAAATGACTGGTGGTGGGTTTAACCTGAAGGTTCCCCCAGCCCAGGCAAGGGGAGAGGTTGGAAAGGAGAGTCCATCTATTGTAGATGGATATTATTGATATGTATCATTAACACCCATGTCCCTGCAACTAAAATCCCCCATTCCTTGTACCATCCTAGTAAATCTCCTGTGCCCCCTCTCAGAGAACCTGACATCCGTCCCAATGTATGGGCGACCTCTGGCTTGCACAGATCCAGCTGCTCTGTGTTCCTGTGGATGATGTCATCATAGAGCAACAGTTGCACTAAACCTCACTGTCTATAAGGGTGGGAGACACAGAAATCGCGGTAGCATTTAAGATGTATTTAGTGTGCACTTGCGATGCCATGATTGATGGCACTTTTCCACAAGTACTGGAAAATAGATCAGGATAGTTCGGTGGTAGTTTTCTTTCTCACAGATGGATCACCAGAGTCTTTTTCTGTTCTGTAGACCGCTGAGATGTTTATTATAGGAATATGACAGGCTCCATTGGACATCAGGTCAGAAAAGGTGATACTAGAATAGATGACACTTGGTTGGTCGATGTTTTGGGGAGGAAAATGAGACGGAGAGTTTTAAGAGGAAATTCAGAAGCTCAGCTCAGGAATCAGAAAGGGCCATCATCAAGTGAGAAATAAAATTTGGGCGTCCTGAAGGCAGGAAATAAAGAAAGGCACATATAGCAAAGTTTTGACAGTGGGGAGGGGATAGAGATAGGGAGGATAATGAAGCTGAAGGACATGAAAGTTGGAAAGGATTGTGAGGATGGAGGATGTTACAGAGATAGATATTTGTAATAGAGGTTTTTGGGTTTTGAGGCTGGAGAGGAATTATTGAGATATGGAAGAGTTGTAAGGCTGGATGAGGTGGCATCGACAGGGATAGTTCCGAGCATAGAGGAATTTACAGAGATAGCGAGGGTTAGAGTCATAAAGTTATACAGCATTGACACAGACCCTGTGGTCCAACCAGTTCATGTTGACCATAATTTTGAACTGAACTAATCGCATCTGCCTCCACTTGGTCCAAATCCATCCTAGCATTCCCTATTGATATATGGGTCCAAATGTTTTTTCCTCTTTAGAATTCCATTCCCCCTCCTACCCTTTTACTCTACATTTACTCCTGACTATTTCACTAAACCTAATCATCCCTGAACACTATGGACAATTTAGCACGGCCAGTTCACCTACCCTGTATATCTGTGGTTTGTGGGAAGAAACGGGAGCACCTGGAGGAACACGCGCTAACATGGGGAGGAATATCCAAACTCCACATGGACAGCCATCCAATGCAGGAATTGAACCTGAATCCCTGGTGCTGTGAGGCAGCCATTGAGCCACTGTGCCACCCTGAAATTGTAATTGCATTCACAGCTACTACGTCCTCTGCAAGTTTATTCCACACGTGAACCACTCTCTATGCAAAAACAAAAAATAAAATCCCAAACTTCGTTTTAAAGCCTTCCTTCTCTCACTTTAAAATATGTACCCACTCTTGAATCGCGACCCCTCCTGGAAAGAGCACTTGCTGTTCACATTACTGATAGTCTTCAGGACTTTATAAATCTCTAATAAGGTCACCCCTCAGCCTCCTACGCTCCAGTGAAAGAAGACCCAGCCTATCCAGACTCTGCTTAAAATTCAAACCATCCATTCCCATCAACCTCCTGGTAAAACTCTTCTGAATCCGCTCCAATTTAATAATATCCTTCCCATGATAGCACAACCAGAACTGGGCACAGTATTCCAGAAGAGACCTCCCCAACATTCTGTACAACCTCAACATAACATCCCAACTCCTATACTCTGAGGTCTGAGCACTGAAGATAAATGTGCTAAACACCTTTTTAACCACCCTGTCTACATGTGACACATACTTCAAAAATCTGAACACCGAGGTCTCTTTGTTCTATATCACTTCTCATGGCCTAACATTTAATGAGTGTAAATCCTGCCTTTTTTTTATCAAGATGTAATATTTTGCATTTATTCCAATCCAAAACATCCTTCAAGTATAAAAGCAGTAGGAGAATACTGAAGAGGGAAATCAGGAGGGCAAAAAGGGGACAGGACACAGCTTTGGTGAATATGGTAAAGGATAATCCAAAGGATTTTTATAAATACATTAAGAACAAAAGGGTTACTAGAAAGAGAATAGGGCTCCTCAAAGATCAGCAAGGCGGCCTATGTGTGGAGTTGCAGGTGATGCGGTTGGGGGTGTTGGAGGGCGAGAGACTAAACAAGTATTTGGCATCAGTGTTTACTGTGGAGAAGGACATGGGAGTTATAGAATGTCAGGAAATAGATGGTGATATCTTGAAAAATGTCCATATTACACAGAAGGTGGTACTGGATGTCTTGAAACGCATAAAGGTGGATAAATCCCCGGGATCTATTAGGTGTACCCTAAAATTCTGTATGAAGCTAGGGAAGTGATTGCTGGGCCCCTTGCTGAGATTTTTGTATTATTGATAGTCACAGCTGAGGTGCCAGAAGACTGGGGGTTGGTTAATATGGTGCTACTGTTTAAGGAATGCGGTTTGGACGAGCCCGGGAACTGCAGGTGCGTGACCCTGACGTCGGTGCTAGACAAGTTGTTGGAGGGAACCCTGAGGGACAGGATTTACATGTTTTTGGAAAAGCAAGGACAGATCAAGATTGATGAAATTGATGTGCTGGAAATTTTGGAAAACACTAAGATTGATAAGTCCCCATGGCCAGACCAGATTTATCCTAGGCTGCTCCAGGAAGCGAGAAAAGAGGTTGCTATGCCGATGGCGAGGATATTTGCCTCTTCACTCTCTACAGGAGTCGTACCAGGAATAGAAGGAGGCGAATGGTGTTCCTCTTTTCAAGAAGGGAAATAGGGAAATCGGTGGCAATTACAGACCAGTCAGTCTTACATCTGTTGTCAGCAAAGTTGTGGAAATAATTCTGAGGGATAGGATTTATGACAATTTGTCAAAGCATAGTGTGATTATTGAGTTCTTTGAGGAGGTGTCAAGATAGGTCGATGACTGTAGAACCGTGGATCTGGTATAAATGGATTTCATCAAGGGTTCCCCATGGTAGGCTCATCCATAAAGTCAGGAAGTATGGGTTACAGGGAGATTTGGCTATCTGGATTCAGAATTGGCTGGCTGACAGAAGGCAGACAGTGGTTGTAGATGAAAGCCTGGAGGACAGTTTTGAGTGGGGTCCCACAGAGCTCTGTTCTTGGGCCTCTGTAGTTTTTATAAATGACTTGGATGAGGAGGTTTATGGCTGGGTTAGTAAATTTGCCGATGAGACAAAGATTGGAAGTGTTGTCAATAATATAGAGGGCTACTCCAGGCTGCAACGTGACATAGACAGGATGCAGAGCTGGGCTGAGAAATGACAGATGGAATTCAACCTGAATAAATGCGAACTTGAATGCTGAATATAGGATTAAAGACAGGATTCTTGGCAGTGTGGAGGAACAGAGGGATCTGGGTGTGCAAGTACATAAATCCCTCAAAGTTGCCAACCAAGTGGATAGGGTTGTCAACAAAGCAAGTGGTTGTTTGGCTTTCATTAACATGGGGATAGAGTTTAAGAGCCGTGAGGTTTTTCCACAGCTCTACAAGTCCCAGGTGAGACCACACCTGGAATTTTGTGTCCAGTCTTGGAAATGTACAGAGCCTTTGGAGAGGGTGCAAACAAGGTTTACTAGCATACTTCCTGGACTGGAGGGCTTCCTGTATGAAGAACGTTTGAATAAGCTCGGACATTTCTCTCTGGAGAGAAAGAGGAAGAGAGGAGACCTGATAGAGATGTACAAAATAATGACAGGAATAGATATAGTCAATAGCCAGAGACTTTTCCCCACGGCAGGATTGACTTGTATGAGAAGTCATACTATGATGATATTAGGAGGAAGGTATAAAGGACGCGTCTGAGGTAGGTTTTTTACACAGAGTTGTGAATGCATGGAATGCGTTACCAGCGGTTGTAGTGGAAGCAGAGTCATTGGGGACATTTATGCAACTGCAGGACATGCACATGGATAGCAGTGAGTTGAGGGGTGCGTAGGTTAAGTTACTATGTTTTACATTAGAATTAAATCTCGGTACAATATCGTGGACGTAAGGGCCTGATCTGTGCTGTACTTGTCTATGTTGTATGATTAGGGATAGTCGGCATGGCTTTGTGCGTGGAAAATCATGTGTAACGTACTTGATTGAGCTGTTTTTGAATAAGTAACTTGAGGATTGATGAGGGCAGAGCGGTAAATGTGATCTGTGTGGACTTCAGTAAGGCGTTCAACAAGGTTCCCCATGGGAAACTGATTAGCAAGGTTAGATCTCTCAGAATACAGGGAGAACTAGCCATTTGGATACAGAACTGGCTCAAAGTTAGAAGACAGAGGGTGGTGGTGGAAGATTGTTTTTTCGACTGGAGGCCTGTGATCAGTGGAGTGCCACATGGATCGGTGCTGTGACCTCTGCTTTTTGTCATTTCTATAAATGATTTGGATGTGAACATAGGAGGTATAGTTAGTAGGTTGGCAGATGAAACCAAAATTGAAGGTGTAGCGGACAATGGAGAATGTTACCTCAGATTACAATGGGATCTTGATCAGATGGGCAAATGGGCTGAGGAGTGGCAGCTGGAGTTTAATTTAGATAAATGTAAGGTGCTGCATTTTCGAAAAGCAAAGCTTAGCAGGACTGATACACATAATGGTCAGGTCCTGGGGAGTGTTGCTGAACAAAGAGACCTTGCAGTGCAGATTCATAATTCCTCGAAAGTAGAGGCGCTGGTAGATAGTGCACTTGAAGAAGTGTTTAGATGGTCACACCAAGCACTACTGATGCTGCCTGACCTGAACACAATGACCAGTATGGATAAGATGGGGCATTGCTGGAATTCAGAATCTATACTATGTGGACCTGGGGAAATGCAGCAGGTCAGGCAGTATCAGAGGAGCAGGAAAGTTGATGTTTTGGATCAGGACCCTTTGTCAGTCCTGATGAATAGTCCTGACCCAGAACGTCAGCTTTCCAGCCCCATCGTATTCATGCTGGTCATCAAGCACCTATTTATTCTCGTCCCACATTCTGGCACTCAGCGTGTAATCGATATTGTAGTGCTTGGTGTGATCATCTTAACACTTCTTCAAGGCTGCAATGTTTCCTGCATCTGTCACCATTTCCGGTGCTGCCAGACCTGCTGAGGATCTCCAGCACTTTTTGTTTTTATTGTGGATTTCCACCATTTTGCTGAGGCACTTAGAGTCAGAGAGTCATCCAGCACGGAAATAGACCCTTCAGTCCAACTCTCCATGTCGACCAGATAACCTAAACTGATCCAGCTCCATTTGGGAGAGTTGGCCTATATCACTCTGAACACTTTCTATTCATGTGCCCCTCCAGACGCCTTTTAAATTTAATTTGACCTGCGTTCATCATTCCTATAGCATCTCATTCCATACGCTCACCAACATCTGAGTGAACCGTTTGGCCCTCAGGTCCATTTGAAACCTTTTCCCTCTCACCTAAAATCCAATGCCCTGTAGTTTTGAACTCCCCGACACTGGGTGGAAACAAAGACCTTGGCTATTCATCCAGTCTGTGCGTCTCTGTACGGTAACCCCTCAGTCTCTGACGCTCTCGGGAAAAAACGCCAGCTTATTCAGCCTTTGCCTTTAACTCTACAGTCCTAACAATAGCCTTGCAGATATTTTCTGAAACCCTCCTCAAGTTTGTAAAACAGAGTCATAGAGATTTACAGAATGGAAACAGACCCTCTGTCCTAATCATCCATGCCAACCAGCTCATTTATACATGTACCAAGCAAGTTGTTCCAGGGTTCCCTTGAAGTCTTTCCCCTCTCACGTTAAACCTATGCCCTCTGCTTTTGGACTCCCCTATCCTGGGAATAAAGAAACTGACTAGTCACCCTGTTGTTGCTCCTCACAACTTTAGAAAGTTGTATAATGCCATCCCACAGCATCTCCTGCTCCAGGGAAAATAGCCTCACCCCCTCCCTATGTTTCAAATGTTCCAATACTGGCAACACCCTTGTAAATCTTTGCTGAACTTTTTCAGGTTTCCCAACATCTTTCCTGTAGCAGGGAGACCAGAATTGAAAGCAGTCTGGGAATTCCAAAAGTGGCTGAGCTAATAAACTGTACAACCGAACCATGATCTCCTAACTCCTATGCTCAATGCACTGCCCAATAACAGCTAGCATACCAAACACCACCTTCACCGACCTGTCTACCTTCAACCCCACTTTCAAGGAACTATCAACCCACACTGCACAGTGTATTTATTCATGCACACTTCCCAGGAACTTGTCATTATGAGGTTGAGTCTATTGTGGTAATATTTTTTCCGAAATCAGGGAGAATAGAAGTGAAGGTAGTATTCTAAAACTGGCCTCACCAATTCCCAGTACAGCCACAACTGTAACTAACTCCTCTACTCAGTGACCAAATCCCTACAGTGTGGAAGCAGGCCATTCGGCCCATGAGACTATGCCAACTATCTGAACTTGTGTATTTCCCCTATCCATGCCCCTCATGATTTTATAAACCTCTACAAGGTCACCCATCAGCCTCTGACGCTCCAGGGAACACAGCCTATTCAACTTCTCCAAGTAGCTCAAATCCTCCAGTCCTGGCAACATCCTTGAAATTCTTTTCTGACCCCTTTCAAGTTTCACAATATTGTTTTGATAGGAAGGAAACCGGAATTGTATGGATTATTCCAACAGTGGCCTAAGCAATGTCCCGTGCAGCCGCAATATGATCTCCTAACACTTGTACTCAGTGCTCTGACCAATAAGAGAAATCATACCAAACGCCACCTTCACTATTCTATCTACCTGTGACTTCACTTTCACTCCGAGGTGTCTTTGTTCAGCAATGCTCTCGAGGACCTTATCATTAAGTATATAAGTCCCAACTGCAGTACCTTACATTTTTCTAAATTAAACTCCATCTGCCACTCCTCAGCCCATTCGCCCATCTGATCAAGTTCCCATTGTACTCTGAGATAATCTTTTTCACTATCCACTACACCTCCAATGTTGGTGTGATCTGCAAACTTGCTAACCATATCTCCTATGTTCGCATCCCAGTCATTTATATAAATGATGAAAAGTTTGCAGCGATCATTGTGACACTCCACTGGTCACAGGCCTCAAGTCTGCAAAGCAGCCCTCCACCACTCTGTCTTCTACCTTTGAGTCAGTTCTGTATCCAAATAGCTGGTTTCCTCTGTATTCCATGAGATCTAACCTTGCTAACCAGTCTCCCATGAAGAGCCTTGCGGAACGCCTTACTGAAGTCCACGTAGATCATGTCCACCACTCTGCCTTCATCAATCCTTTGTTACTTCTTCAAAAGACATTCTTCCCTTTGGAAAACCTAACAGTTACAGCACCAGAATAATCGGCCCACCATGTCTGTGCGGATTATGATGCCATTCCAAACTAATTCCATCTGCCTGTATATGATCCATATCCCTGCCAACCCATACCTGCTTATGTGTCAGCCCAAATGCCTCAAAAACGTTGTGATTGTTTCTGCTTTTATCATCTCCCAGGAGAGTACATTCTAGTCAACTATCACCTTCTGCTTAAGAAACTTGCCTGACATATCTCCCTTTAAACTTGCACAGATATTGTTGGAAATGACCAGCAGGTCATGCAGCATCTGTGAAGAAAAATCAGTTAATGTTTCGGGACCAGTCACCCTTCCTCAGAAACGTTAACTCTAATTTCTCTTCACAGATGCTGCTGGACCTGCTGAGCTGTTTCAGAAATTTCTGTTTCTCTTTCTTGTTTACAGCATCTGTGGTTGTTTTGGTTTTCATTTCCTTTAAACTGCCCCCCTCTGCTCTTAAATGTGTGGCTCTAGAATTTGTCACTTCCACCTTAGAAAAAAGATTCACATTATTCACTATGTGCCCCTTGGGTTACCCCGCAGCTACTGACTTGCCAAAGACAAAAATCCATGTTTTTCCAACTTCTCCCAATCCAGACAACATCCTGGAAAACCTGTTTTCACCCTCTCCAAAGCCTTCAAATCTCCTTGAAGTCTTTCCCCTCTCATGTTAAACCTATGCTCTCTACTCTTAGTCTCCCCTACCTGGGGAAAAAAAGAAACTATGACTAGTCGCCCTATCGTTGCTCCTCATAATTTTATAAAGTTCTACAATGCCGCTTCAAGCGTCCAGTGCTCCAGAGAAAATAGCCTCAGCCTGTTCAGCCTCTCCTTATGGTTCAAATGTTCCAATACTGGCAACACCATTGTAAATCTTTTCTGAACTCTTTCAAGTCTCCAAACATCCATCCTATAGCAGGGAGACTGGAATTGAAAGCAGTATGGAAATTCCAAAAGTGGCCGAGCCAATAAATTGTACAACCGAAACGTGATCTCCCAACACCTATCCTCAATGCACTATCCAATAATAGCTAGCATACCAAACACCACCTTCACTGACCTGTCTACCTTCAACCACACATTCAAGGAACTACCAACCCACACTGCACGGTCTGTTTGTTCGTGCACACTTCCCAGGAACTTGTCATTGAGGTTGAGTCCTATTGTGGTATCATCTTTCTGAAATCAGGTAGACTAGAATTGAATGTAGTATTCTAAAACTGGCCTCACCAATGCCCTGTACAGCCACAACGTGACCTCCTAACTCCTATACTCAGTGATAGAATCCCTACAGTGTGAAAACAGGCCATTCGGCCCATGAGACCATACCAGTCAACGGAATAGCATCCCACCCTACCCATGTAACCTCTCATTTCCCACAGTGAATCCACCTTACCTGCAAGTCTTTGGATTGAGGGAGGAAACCAGAGCACCCAGAGGAAGCCCACGCAGACGCACACTGGGAGAACGTGCAAACACCACACAGACAGTGGAATTGAACGATGTCCATTTATTAATCAGTGCCCTAACCAATAATGGTCACCATCCCAAACGTCAACAAATGATCTCCCTGAAACTCTACTTTGCAGGAACTATGCAGTTGTTCTGAGCCCTTCAGAGGGATTGAAGGGGATGGAGAGAAAACAGCAACAGGGTTGAATTTTGATCTGTAAAAATTCTCTCCATCTTCCCCCTCTGTCTGTCTCCCCTGTCTGTTTGTTCCCTCCATCTCCCCCTCTCTATCTATCCCCCATCTGTCTGTCTGTGCCCCGGCGCCTGTCCCCGTCGCTTCCTCTATCCCCACTGTCTGTTCCACATCTCTCTCTTCCCCCTTCTTTGTCCCCACCTGTCTCTGTGCCACCCCTCTCTATCCCGCCAGCCTCTCTGTCTCCCCACCCTCTGCCACCCCATCCCTGCTTATCCTCGTCTCCCTATTCCCTAGGTCTGTACTCCCCCACCACTGGGAAAAGACCTTGTCTGTTTAACCTATCCATGCCCGGCCTGATTTTATAAATCTCTATAAGGTCACCCCTCAGCCTCCGACACTCCAGGTAAAACAGCCTAACCAACCCTGGCAACATGCTTGTAATTCTTTTCTGACCCCTTTCAAGTTTGAGAACATCCTTCTGATCGGAAGGAGACCAGAATTGCATGGAATATTCTAAAGGTTGCCTAATCAATGTCCTGTACAGCCACAATATGACCTCCCAACCCCTATACTAAACACTCTGACCAATAAAGGCCGCCTTCACTACCTGCGACTTTACTTCCAAGGAACTATGAACCTGCACTCCAAGTTCTCTTTGATCAGCAGCACTCCCCAGGAATTTACTATTAACTGTATACATTCTGCTAATGTTTGCTTTTCCAAAATGCATTTTTCTAAACTGAACTCCTCGGCCCATTTGCTCATGTGATCCAGATGCCTTGTACTCTGAAGTAATCTTTTTCACTGTCCACTCCAACTCCAATTTTGGGGTCATCTGCAAACTTACTAACAATACCTCTTATGTTCACATCCAAGTCAATGATATAAATGACAGAAAATAGTCGATCCAGCACCGATCCTTGTGACACTCCACTGGTCACAGGCCTCCAGCCTGAAAAGCACCCCTCAACCACCACCCTCTGTCTTCGACCTTTGAGCCAGTTCTGTATCCAAATGGCTAGTTCTCCCTGTATTCCATGAGATCTAACCTTGCTAATCAGTCTCCCATGGGGAACCTAGTCAAACGCCTGACTGAAGGCCATGCAGATCATGACCACTGCTCTGCCCTCATCAATCCTTTTTGTTACTTCTTCAAAAAAACTGACTCAAGTTCATGAGATGTGATGTCTCACACACAAAGCTGTTAATAATATCCAGGATTTAACTCAGTAACTCTGCGTTGCCCAGTTATAGATGTTAATATTCTGGATAAAGTTCATGTACACCAGCTTTGTGTTAGTGACTGTGTGTTGAATCTTGTTAATCTCGCCAACACAGGTGAGTTCCTTTTGAAAGGCAGTCCCTATATCCCTAACCCCCTCCCACCTGCTCTGTCTCCTCCATCCCCACTGTAGACAGTAAGTGGGAGGAGCTCATGGGGTTTCCATGCGAGTGAAATTGAGAACATCATCCCTTCTTTCCACAAGCCCACCAAGAAATGGTGGTAGTGTCCTTACCTCTGGACCAGGAGGATCAGGTTCAGAGTTGAGTAACAGCATCTTTGAAGAGGCTGATTGGAAAACGTGCCCAAGTTGCCAGGCCATACTGTCTCCCAGCTGTCTCTACCTGAGCCTCAACAGAACCTTCTGGTATTTCTCTCCTGTCAGACTCTCCCATTGGTCAGTTTGTCCAGGATCCCCTCCTGCTGCTGCACTGCTCCTGTCCCTCACTGACCTGTCCATTCCCCAGTGTCCTCCACATTCATTCATTGGTTACACTCCCATTTTCCCAATCCTCCAGCCCCGCCCCCTCCACCCTATTGGGCAGCAGCTGCTGTCAATCACCCAGGCTCCTGTGTGATCTGGTGCATGTGCTGTAGGAGGGGAGACTAATGCACGGGCGCAGTGCTGGCCAATTGTTGGCATATGTGCAGTATGGGTCAGTGCCAGGGAGGCTGTGGGTGTGTAGGATTAATCTGTCATTGGCAGTTCCTCCCTCTCAAAGCAGGACCCAGGGGAATGGCCCCTCCCCTGGTGTCCTGACAAATGGTCAAAGTATCAATGGGGAAGCATTTTGCAGAAAGTTATCAGAACTCTTGTGAAGATTCAGGAATGTTATGGAGAGGGACAGGGGTGGGCCTGTGATTAGAGTTCTAATCTGTTTCATTTTAGTGCAGATATGATTTGGCCAGTGTGTGCAGGATGGTTCTCATCAGAGGTCGGAGCGGGGAAATAAATAAGAGCTTCCAGATTGGGGAAAAAAAAAATGTGGGTCTGACCAGGAAGGAAAGCTTGGGAGGTGGGGAGAGGATTCATCAACACCCCGGAGGCTCCGAGTCAGACTCATTGATTAGATTAGATTTCCTACAATGTGGAAACAGGCCCTTCGGCCCAACCAGTCCACACCAACCCTCCGAAGAGCAACCCACCCAGACTCATTTCCCTCTGACTAAAGTACCTAACACTATGGGCAATTTAGCATGGCCAATTCACCTGACCTGCACGGTCAGTCTTTGGACTGTGGGAGGAAACCGGAGCACCCGGAGGAAACCCACGCAGACACGGTGAGAATGAGCCCGAGGCTAGAATCGAATCTGGGACCCTAGTGCTGTGAGGCAGCAATGTTAACTACTGTGCCATCGGCCGCCCCTTTTTTTGGTTCTTAGTCTGGAGACAGGCGTGAGGAAACTGAATTCAAAGAGAGGAGAGAGTGTTAGAACTGGGTGTGGAGGGAAGGAGTGAGGAGATTGGTTTGGATTTCAGTTCACAGAAGAAAGAAATTGTGAAACTGAGATTTAAAGCTTTGGGGGAAACAAAGAAACTACAATTTAATACTCTCACTGTCTTATGAATTTCTATCCTGTGTTAACAGTGATGACCTGTTTTCTCTGTTGTAGGGTTCTGAAAGGGCGGATTTGTGGATGAGAAATTCAAATTGAACTTCCTGTTCAGTTTTGATGGTTACTTGATCCGTGCCAATCTGAATATCATTGGCCTTTTCATATGGAAGGTAAGGTGTGTATTCTGTCCATGGGCGAATATTTCAAATGTCAGTATGCCTGGAAAAAGTACTGAGACGCGGCCAAGTCCATGTTAGCATGGTGACTGTGAAGAGAGATTTCATTTGCTTTTAAAAGTCTGAAAAAACATGGCACATTTCCCAGGAACAATTAAGCTACAGATTTATTTTGTATGAATCATGCAACCAGAAAGACACAAGGATACCTGCAGTATGGAAAATGCTATGAAAACAGGATTGTTGAAAAGGAGTTAATTCTCGATCATGGTTTGTAATCCATTGGCGTTGTCACGTCGGTTCCAGTGCCGTGGGGAAACACTGGAAATGTGATGGATGCAGTGTAGGTTTCAGTTATTAAACTGGAAAAAGGGCAGAAGAAATTTACAAGGATGATGCCAGGGCTCAGGGGTCTGAGTTATAGGGAGAGGTTGGACAAGCGAGGATTTCTTTTTGTTTAGAGCAGAGGAAACAGAGGGGGGATGTTCTCTGGAAGTCTATAAGACCATGAGAGGCTTGGGTAAGGTGAAAGTCTTTTTCCCAGGGAATCAAGGAGTAGAGGGCATCAGTTTAAGGTTAGAGGAGAATTTATGAAAGGGAACCTGAGGGGCACCTGTTTTACACAGAGGGTGGTATGTATATGGACTGAGCTGCCAGTGGAAGTGGTTGGGGTGGGTACATTAACAACATGTAAAAGACAAATACATGGATAGGAAAGGGTCAGAAGCAGATGGGCCAAGTGCAGGGAAATGGGATTCGCATGGATGGACATTCTGGTCAGCATGGGCCAGTTTGGGCCAAAGGACCTGTCTCTGCTGTAGGACTCTGACTCCAAGTATATTTAGTATTTCTCCCACTATCTCTGGTAGCACCCTGGGATGTAATCCATCAGGGCAAGAGACTTGTCTACCTTTAGCTCCATTAGCTCTAACTCTCTTGTGATAATGGTTGTTTCTTGGTCCTTACCTTCCTCAGTCTCCTTATCAATTACTGGCATGTTCTTCATATCCTCCACTGTGAAGACTGACTGCTGTGTACTCATATTCCTGAACCCTGCTGGTTAGGAATAACTGGGCACAGAACTCTGACAGGTCTTTATTGATGAGACATGGCAGTTACCTGGATAGTGCACATGCAAAACACCTCCAGGCAGCATCAGGTAACTCCCCGCCTGTCCGATGTGCCGCTCCCATTCTTATACCTTTGTGGTTTGTGATTTTGAATGGAGGCTGTCTCTCAGTATTATCTCCATGGCAACGGCAGTTAAAAAGTTGAGTTCAGCTCAACACTTTGTGGTTAAACCACATACTCCTCCCCCACACCCCTGTGGCTCAGTCAGGTATCTAGTTCAGTTTCAGTGGGGCTGTCTGTCAGGATTCTGATGTGGAGGAGCAGGTGTTGGAGCGGGGTAGGCAAAGGTAAAAACCACACATCACCAGGTTATAGTCCAACAGGTTTAGATTAGATTACTTGCAGTATGGAAACAGGCCCTTCGGCCCAACAAGTCCACACTGACCCGCCGAAGCGCAACCCACCCATACCCCTACATTTACCCCTTCTTACTTAACACTACAGGCAATTTAGCATGGCCAATTCACCTGACCTGCACATCTTTTGTGACTGTAAGAGGAAACCGGAAGTATAATTTATTTGGAAGTATAGGCTTTTGGAGTGTGCTGTGATTTGTAACTTGGTCAGGATTATCTCTATGGTAACGGTTAAGTGCTTCAACAATTACAGAGGCCATATGTTCCCCACATAATAGGTTCCCCTCTAGCAGTGTTAACTGCTATTCTGGCCCTGGGGATAGCTGCTCATCACTTTTCTCCCCCAATCCCATCTAGCTTTCTGTTGATCTTTAAAGTTTTTCTCATCTCCTAGTTTCTCCTTGGTCTTTGCCAATTTGTATGCTTTCAATTTCAATTTGATAGACTCCCTTATTTCCTTAGCCACCCATGGCAGATTACTCCTTTTCCTACAGTCCTTCCTTTTCACTGATATATACTTTTGCTGAGCAGTATGAAAAAATTCTTTGATAGTCCTCCACTGTCTGTCAACTCTCCCACCCTCAAAGTCTTTGCTTCCAGTCTACATTAGCCAACTCCTGCCTCATCCTATTGTAATCTCCTTTGTTTAAGCACAGGACCTTGGGATTGGATTTAATCTTCCCACTTTCCAACTGTATTCTAAATTCAACCATACTTAACACAAGTCTTTTATCAGATTACGAGGTGAGGCGATGTTACCTGGGTGTTTTGGTTTTCATAGTCAGAGACCTTGGCTTTGTAACAAAGTACAGGATAGATATTCTCAACAGAGTATTCTAAACAATGTGAATGTACTACACAGTCTAAAACCATAAATATCTGTCTCCCCTCAGTTTACATGATTTGGAGATGCCGGTGTTGGACTGGGGTGTATAAAGTTAAAAATCTCACAACACCAGGTTATAGTCCAACAGGTTTAAATGGAAGCACACTAGATTTCGGAGCGTTGTTCCTTAATCATGATCCAATTAAATCTGTTTGACTATAACCTGTTTAACTCACCTCAGTTTAAAATTGAAAAATCATTATCTCCCACATGCTTCCTCACTATCTAAGATTGGAACGCTAATCCACCTGACTATCCTGCTTTTTCCAAAAATCTCCTTTGGTGAAGGTGGTGGGTTTTGGATTCAGCTTCCCAGTTATTACCGTAAGAAGATAAGCACTGGGCCCAGGAGAGGCAATGCAGCCCTTCGAACCAGCTCCACCATTTAATATGATGATGATTGAGTTCACCTCAGTTTCAGCTGGATTTTCTTGCCTGCTCTCTCTCACCCTTCAATTCATTGCAAATTCAACATCTGTATCTCTTCAGTAAATTTGCTCATTGTCCTGGCATCCACCACATTTTGAATAGGGAATTCCACAGATTCACAGCACATTGAGATAGGTACATTCTTCTTCATGAGAATGGAATAGAATCAGTACAGTGCAGAAACAGGGTACTCGTCCATGGAGTCCACACCAACCCTAATGAGCATCCCATTCAGACTCACCCATTCCCTGTATGTCCCATGGTTAATGGCTTAACCTGCACAGGCATGGACACTGGGAATTTCGCATAACCAATCCACTTAATCTGCACATCTTTGGACTGTAGGATGAAACTGGAGCACCCAGAGGAAACCCGCACAGACACGGGGAGAATGTGTAAACTCCACACAGTCACCTAAGGCTGGAATCAAATCCAGGTCCCTGATGCTGTGAATCAGCAATGTTAACCATTGAGCCACCTCTGCTTAAAATCTGCTCCTCCTATTAACCACCCCACATCCCAGTTGGCTGAATCTATATTCCTTATATCAGAAAATCAGGTTGTGGAAGCAGATGTCTCAGTACAACTCAGTGACAGTCCATATATTCTGTGTGTCTGAATGGGGATCCTATACACAACACCCTCCAGTCCACACTTTTCAATCACTTTCCAGAGACAGGGCTCCAGTGGCTTCATGGGGACTACAACTCCCACAATACCTGAAGCAGGGCCCATATGTGTGTGGGGAAACCCGGCACTGTACATGTACAGAATGTGAGCGGGTTTTCGAGCATGTGCTTTGGGTAAGTATACTTTGCAGAAAGTATTTCACACTGTGATTAGCTGGAGGAGGAATGTATCTACTCATAGTATTGATCTGTTGGGGGAGGGGGTCAAAGTGTCACTACACCCATGTAGGACCACTCTCCATCCCCAATTCATTGAAATGGTGGGAATCAACTAATGGGGAACTAAGAAGGATGTGACCCATTCTCCCAGACTGAAGGTTCCTCTTCTGTCCAGGATCTGCCACCTCCCTGTCTGTTCCCTTTTGTTTCATTCTGCTGTTACATTATTGACTTGCAGCAACTGAAGGGAAAGGAAGTGAACCCAGAAAGGGTGCAGAGTCTAACCAGGGACGGGAAGTGGTGGCATGGATCTGTTTATCAGCAACTCCATGAGAATGCGGAGGATGTACATTAGGGGATAGTAGAGTTAGAATGGAGGGAGAGCGGAAGTGGGCTGGAGGGTTACAGCTTCGGGGGAAGAAAGGGGAAAAAGATATTCCAGAGAAACTAGAATTGTCTGCTCTGAATTTCTAATCTGTACATATTCCTTTATACAGGGTGCTAGATGGTGAAGATTTGCAACTGAAATCTCAGAATCATGTGCAGATCGTGATCAAGTTAACCAGCATTTGAAGAACCAAAGATGGAGAATAACTCGGCCAAAATCCTGCAACACTCTCCCTCCCAGCATTATCGGTCTATCTGCACCAAATAGACTGTGGATGGTACAAGACAGCAGTAGTTACCATCTTCTGAAGGGTAACTAGAGATGGGGAATAAATGCTGGCTGAGCCAGTGATGCCCATATCCTAGAAATGGTTTCTATCTCTAGTTGCTGAAACCCAGTTGGTGTTACTGCAGGATGATGAGGGACGCTGAGTGCATCCTCCAGGAGGCAGCACCATCACATTACCCCTGCCTTCACCCACACAATAACACAGCAACGTCACTGGAACAAAAGGCAGTGAAGCCCAAGGAGGACTTAGATATAGTTCTTCGAGGTAAAGTCATCAAAGGGGATTGGAGCACAGCAGGAACAGGAGCCTGAGCTGGATGGTCAGCTGTTTCCCATTGAATGGTGGAGCAGGATTGAAAGGCTGAATGGTCTCCTCCTGCTGCTATCTCCCAGGTATGTATATAGTCATGGAGCCCGGGTAGGAAGGAGTAGGCAGGGATTATCCAGGAGATTGCACTTCCACAACAGTTTTTAGTGAGGGTTGGTTTGATGGATTTTATTCAACTATTGTCTTTTACATTAAAAAAAAACAAATTTGCAAACCTTGTGTTAAAGATTATTCCACAATAAATAAAAGTAAAAGAATTGAAACTGTCTGAACATAACAGTTTTTAAAATTTCAAGTGCCCTTTAGAACAAAATCCTGTCTATTCCCGGACACCATCACTTTCCAGCTACTCGAACTCCAGGGAAATATTCCCTCCCTGTCTGAACCTTAGGTTTGATTTAACAGCTTTTCAGTTCTCATTCTGTGAGCTGTGAAGTGTTCTTTTTCCCCCATTTCTCCGACCCAAACATGTTATCACACACAGCTGAGCAACCTTCCCACCATCAACATCATCATTACACCATTTTGCTTTTGGTTAATCACCCACAGTAAACCACCCGTGTAACCAATTGAATATTTATAAACAAGGCCCATGACTGGCAAAGCAAACCATTACAAGTAACAGAGTGAGAAGGGACTAAATCAAAGTAGAGTTGTGGGGAGGGGGGCAGCAGTGGAGATAAAGCACTGTATCCCCTGCGGTGCCCACCTCTAAAGGCATCGAGAGCATTGACACACACCACATGCTCCTTCTCCAAGGACACCCTGCTGTGTAGCCTTTATCCTCAATCATAGAATAGAATCCCGACAGTGTGGAAGGAGAGCATTGGCTCATCAAACCCCACCGACCATCTGAAGAACATCACGCCCAGAGCAGTCCATCCCTGTAACACTGCATTTCCCATGGCTGATCCCCCTAGTCTGCACAATCCTGGATCCTGTGGTCAATTTAGCACGACTGGTCTGCCTAACCTGCACATCTTTGGGCGGTGGGAGGAAACCAGAGCACCTGGAGGGGACCACATTATCATGGGGAGAATGTGGGAACTCCACATTGACCAAGGCTGGTCTCCAACCTTGTACGTGGTGCTGTGAAACAGCAGTGCTACGATCACAATTTAAATCAAAACAGATGATCCTTGTTTATTGTCACATTGCTTTTTGTGGAGACTTACTGCCCAGAGAGACACCCTGAGGTTCAGAAAGTGGCAACGTAAGTTCAGTCACTTCCAGTCCAAATGTGGTTAACAACAACATCAATACTCCAGCAGTGTCATCATGTACAAGGTCCACTCCTGACTCTGATGAACAGTAACATCAGAATCAGAGTCCTGCAGTGATGTGTGAACTCTATCCCACACGGAGCAGGTGGATGACCACTTACTGGACACCCAGTTGTCTTGAAGACTCAACAAATCCCTTGTCACACAAAGAGGTGAATCCTTCATACCCAGTGTGAACCCGCTGGGGTCTCAGGGGACAGGATGAATCACTGAATCCCTTCCCACACACTGACCATCTGAATGGCCTCTCCCCCTGTGTGGGCTTGCTGGGGTCTCAGGGGGCAGGATGAATCACTGAGTCCCTTCTCATACACTGAGCATCTGAATGGCCTCTCCCCCTGTGTGGGCTCACCAGGCACTCAGCAGGTGATACATTTGAGTGAATCTCTCCCCACGCTGGGAGCAAGTGAATGGCCTTTCTCCAGAATGAGCTCGCTGGTGTTTCAGCAGATCACTGAGTGAATCCTTTCCCACACACTGAGCAGGTGAATGACCTCTCCCTGATGGGAATGCACTGATGCCTCCGCAGATGGGAGATTTGAATACTTTCTCACACATTGAGCAGGTGTAGGGTCTAAATCCACTATGCTATCTCTGGTGCCTCAGCAGATTGTAAGATCGAGTAACCCTTTCCCGTACATGAGGCAGGTGAGCGGCCTCTCCACAGTGTAAGTGTGTCGGTGTGGTGAAAGGGTTAAAATTATGTCCCAATACATGTGTGAATCTTATTATGAATATGTTACCGGAATGGAAGGTGTTGCTTAGTCTTGCCCTGTTGTTCGCATGAATGTTTAGATCTCGAAAGAGTATATAAGCTGGGAAAGTCTCCAGTTCGGTAGAGTCTGCTCCGGGTTACGTTTAACCGCCGAGCGTGGGTTGTTGGCAACCGCTCTACGAGAACTGACGGCTCCCAGTTCCGGTAACATGTAGAGTGAGTATAAACCAGACCCGTTGTAAGTACGAGACCTGGTTGAGGCAACACTGCGGGGAATAAAATACTCATATTCTAGCAAACTCGTCTCTCAGTTCTTTTCTCCTGGTCTGTGTCAGACTACTCTCCTGCGAACCCGATCCTTGAGAATTTATAAAACATTTTGGCATAGTCGGCAGGATCAATCGCAATTGGGGAGAGATTTTGATACAGAACAATGTTTGGGAAAAGGACTAAGAAACCAGAAGAACAAACTGTGGAGGTCCTAACCGTCCCGGGATGGCAGGGACCGTGGCATGACGTGGCAGTTTGTTTGAGGAATGGTGGGGGGCGACCAGAAAACTGGGAAGCCGAGGGCGTAGGAACCCCAGTGTCACTGCTGTCTACCCTTGAGAGGATCCCAGTCCTGCCGAAGAACCCCTTGCCTGGAGTACAGCGGAGGATGTGGGCAAATGGTGGGGGGCGACCGGAAAACTGGGAAGCCGAGGGCGTAGGAACCCCAGTGTCGCTGCTGTCCACCCTTGAGAAGATCTCAGTCCTGCCGAAGAACCCCTTGCCTGGGGTACAGCGGAGGATGTGGGCCTGTGCGGCGGCTTGTAGACAACAGTCAGACAAGCGCCAAAAAGCTGAAGCAGAATTAGCCCTCCTGAAACATGAGCAGGGACTCAGTTCGGGAGATGCCTCTATGTTGCGGCAGGAAATTATGAAGTTAAAGGCTGAATTGACAGCATTAACTGAACTAGCAGGACGAACTATTATGTATCTGTCTGCTAAGAAACGGAAAGAGAAAAGGAAGGTCCCTCGAACCCCGGACCCAGTACAAGTACGGGCGTTTGTAGCCCAGTTAAATAACGGGGATCGGTGGGATATCGATCATTGGGATGGAAACATTTGGGGAGATTCAGATGATCAGTATGAAGATGACCCACCCGTACTCCAGCCTAAACCAGTAGTTAGGAGAAAACAAGTCCAGAGACGCCTCCCGGTGCAGCGGGAAGTAATGTTAGATGGGGAAGGGAATCCCATACGGAATGAACAGGGGGAGGCAATTATGCATGAATTACCACGGGCTCAGCCTCCTGCGGAATTGGGATTTTGGTCCCGGCAGGGGAACGATACACCCCCTTTGAGAAACAATTGTTATCATGTTACTGGAGCTTGGTCATGAAGTGATCATGAGAACAGCTATTCCTATCCTCCCGTGGGTACTCAGTGACCCCACTACCCACAGGATAGGAACCGCCCAAGAGGGCAGCATTATCAAATGGAAATGGTACGTGTCAGAAAGAGTGCGGACTGGACAAAAGGGAGTGTCAGTCCTGCATGAGCAAGTGGCGGAGGCCCCTGAGGAAGGGGAAAAGCAGTTTGAGGTGATTGAGTATAAAGAATCACCCGTCGAGATGGGCAAACGGTATGATGAACTGACCCTGGATGAACAAACCACGGCTTGGTTTGTAGATGGGTCAGCCCAATGGAAGGCAGGACAACGTAGATGGAAAGCTGCCGCTTTTAATCCGAAACAAGGTATAACCCTAGAAGAACTAGGCGAGGGGAAAAGTAGTCAGTGGGCAGAATTAAAAGCAGTACATATGGTGGTCATGCAAGCGGGGGTCATGGGAGTTTATTTGTTTTCTGACTCCTGGTCAGTGGTTAATGGCATGACCCAATGGATGCCAACTTGGCAGGCCAATCAGTGGATGATTCAGAATAGGGAGGTATGGGGTAAACAATTATGGGAAGATATATGGGAGAAGGCTCGACATCTAGATATATATATTACCCATGTAGACGCTCATACATCCCAAAATGATGCGGAAGCTTTACATAACCGATATGTAGACGGCATTGTCCGAGCCATGAGTGTACAAAGGGACACCTCAGTGGACTTGGCTAGATGGGCACACCTTAAGGCCGGACACTGGGGAGTGCAAGGAACCTTGCAGTGGGCTCGAGATCGGGGAATAGATCTTATGGTAGATGATGTCAAGACTGCAGTAAATCAATGCGAGCACTGTCAGCATCAACGGCAGGGAGTGCCCCAACATATGATGGGACATATACACCGAGGAGAGGGACTGGGACAGAGCTGGCAAATGGACTTTGTGGGTCCATTACCTTCCTCACAAGGATGTAACCATATATGTACAGCTGTGGACACTATGTCTGGGGTTTTGGTAGCCCATCCCTGTCGACATAACAACCAACAGGCTACCTTACGGTGTTTAGATTTGATCGAACAATTTTATGGATTGCCCATACAGGTCCAGAGTGACAATGGCTCCCATTTCACAGGAGGGATGGTGAAGCAGTGGTGTCATGATAACCATGTGGAGTGGATTTATCACGTGCCCTACCATCCGCAAGCTGCGGGACTTATTGAACGAATGAACGGGCTTCTAAAATCCTCCCTGCGAAAGGCAGGAGGATGTAATAATTTAACAGGTTGGAAGAAACAATTGATTCAGGTAGTAAAGCAAATTAATAACCGCCCATTGGGAAACGGGGTGACGCCCTTGAATCGGATGATACGGGTGTGTGATACCCCAAAGGCACAGCCTATTAAAATGTGAAAATTTGCTAAGGAAGCTAATATTCCCGTAAGGGCCACACCGGCTTCGGCTGGACTGGACTTACGAGCGTTAACTACACAGACTTTGGTCCAACAAAAACCTACGGTGATTAAGACCGGATTAGGATTGATTTGTCCCCCTGGAACCTATGGACATATCCTCCCGCGATCGGGATTGTCACTAAAGGGGATTGATGTAATGGCAGGAGTAATTGACGCGGACTACCAAGGAGAATTGGGAGTAGTCCTGGTCAACATCACATCTGAACCTTATGTGATACAGAAGGGAGACAGAATAGCACAATTAGTTATTAAACCATGTAACCTTACAACGGTGGAAGAGACGGGAGCTCCCGTTAAGGTTACTGAGCGTGGGACGGGGGGATTTGGGTCTACTGACACTAAGGGTGCCAAGGTATGGGTACGCCAGACAACTGGTCCCCCCAAACCGGCAGAGATCCTAGCCCAAGGAAAAGACAGTCTGGTCACCATTATGTATCCTGGGGAATCAGTCTGGAGGAGTGTGCCAGCTCAGTCGTTGGTACCCTTATCGAAACAAAATGTAGGTTGGAAAATTAGTAGTGAGGAACGACAGCAAGATGATTTTAAGTGCGCGGCAAATCAATGGTGTACAATTTTAGATCTCACGAGTGATTGTCAAATGTATACTTGTGTACGATGTTATAAGGAGAGAAATGTAACTTTGATAACCCCTAACTGTACATTGATGTTGAATGCAACGGTGAATATGTGTCATTGGAATATAACCGCTCGTGAATGTGAAAGCTCAAACGGGACACGATGGAATATCACGACTGGAGATGAGGACATCTGGATCAGCAATGGAACAGTTATTCAAAACCGGACTCGAATGTTATGGCTGATCTTGGTGCGCCCTAACGTCTCTGACAGTTGGCTCCCATTATGTCAACTTGTCAGCAGATGGCCCAGGCAGTACTGCACACTGATGTTCACTGGCAGGTGCGGCTGCCGGCTATCCCAGAATGCCAACATAAGAGGAGGCGGCGTGCATGGTATGACACTCTACTGGGAGGTGCAGGAACTGTCATGGGTATCTCAAATGCTATTGACTCTGAGGTAACCTGTACTAAATTATCTAACACGGGACAGGCCACCTCACAAGGACTACATACTATTGGAAGGTGGATGCCATCCGTAATGATGACTCAAGGAGAAACAACTAAAATATTGATACAATCCCTACAATGGGAACTAGATGTCTGGGGTGCCACCCAGGAACTGTTTGAGAACATTACAGCTCAGTTAAATTGGACTGCCTGTCATATTCAAATGTTGCACGCACAAATACAGAAAGAACGATTTTTGCGTGTGGTAACATCCCCCAATGTACAAGCGTGGAGGGGAATATGGAATGTATCTGAGAAATTGTGGATGATAACCCATCCAGAAAGAACATGGTGTAACGCAACTATGTGTAGAGGATACTTTGTTACCATGAATGTGACCCACACTGTTACGGTCTGTCGATATTATGTATTACCAGTGATTACATCTTCTGGATATTATTTTCTGAAGACAAGGGGGCAGTGGTTTAGCCCAGATACCAATATTACCTATGATCTGTCCGCTTGTGAACAGACTGATCAGGGAAAAACTTGCCTACTGATGGACAGATATCGGGACCCTTGCTTGACTAAGGGAACGGCCCTGTGCGAATGGACTGTTGAAACTCCAAGGGACATGATGTGGCAGATTGGGCTACACACGCTCTGTGTGGCTACCAATAACCCACATCCTACGCTTCCCACAGTACCGTTCTCGGGATGCCTCTCAAATGTCTATCAGTGGCAATGGCAGAATCAGACCTATCTGTTAACCAATTATAGCAGTGCTCACCACTTTACCAAGGTGCAGTGGAAAGTGCTGATGAATCCTTGGAACATTTCCCTGGATCGGTTTAAGCAAGCATTGGACCGATCCGAGGAGCTTAAGCAGATATTACGAAAGCATCAAACCAATGTCACCAAGGTTACAGTGTCTACCTTTATACATGGACAGGAGGTAGTACACGCTGCCCATGTAGTGGAAGTAGAGTCAGCTCATCATTGGTGGGATATGTTGAGTGGTATGTCCTCCACTGCGGGGAAGTTCCTATTCCCACCCTTATCGATCCTGGTAGGAGTCCTGGTGATCTTAACATGCTGTAATATCCTGACTTGCTTGTATATTTGGCGTGTACGTAGATGCTTGTTGGAAAAAATATATATGGGCATGATGTAACACATGTATTGGGCCAATCAGTGGAATGTGGTGAAAGGGTTAAAATTATGTCCCAATACATGTGTGAATCTTATTATGAATATGTTACCGGAATGGAAGGTGTTGCTTAGTCTTGCCCTGTTGTTCGCATGAATGTTTAGATCTCGAAAGAGTATATAAGCTGGGAAAGTCCCCAGTTCGGTAGAGTCTGCTCCGGGTTACGTTTAACCGCCGAGCGTGGGTTGTTGGCAACCGCTCTACGAGAACTGACGGCTCCCAGTTCCGGTAACATGTAGAGTGAGTATAAACCAGACCCGTTGTAAGTACGAGACCTGGTTGAGGCGACACTGCGGGGAATAAAATACTCATATTCTAGCAAACTCGTCTCTCAGTTCTTTTCTCCTGGTCTGTGTCAGACTACTCTCCTGCGAACCCGATCCTTGAGAATTTATAAAATAGTCGGTGAGTGTCCACTGGGAGGAGTAGGTAATTTCCTTCCCACAATCCTCATGTTTGCATACCCTCGCCCTGGTCCCGTCATAATGGTGTCTTCCCAGATCACGTGACCAGTTAAATATTCGATCACATGCGAAACATGGGAATGATTTCTCTGGGCTGGGAATGCCGCTTTCCCCTTCCTTATTAACAATAAGGATCAGGACCTGCGGAATTGGATGACTCTGCAGTTGATGTGATGTTAAAGCTGAGTTTCCCATCTGGGAACTCTCTCTGTAAAACAATTTTTCTCTATCATTATTACACCTCCCAACACCAGCTCTCCCTTCAGTTCTCCTGAACTTCTAAATTTGGACTAATGCAATGACCTCAGTAATGTGACTTTCTCTCATTTGTTTCTGAAAGTAAATTAGGACCATTTTGAATAACTTTGCACACTTTACCAGAAGAACCCACACCTATTCTATCATTTAAACGTTTTAACCCATGAGAAAATTATTACCTGCTCCAATGACTGTTATAATGCTCTGACCACTTCTACATAGCCAGTGCAGGTCAATTCTAACAGTTATCAATAAATTGTACCTGAACAGGATGTTCCACAACAGGAAGTGCTCTGACACTCAATGCCCTTAAGTTGTGTTTTTTTCTTAAAGCCCCTCATGCATCTGGCAATCTGGCAATACAATTGAAGATATTTTATACAGTAACCTTACAGTATCAATTGCCATTTCCAGTTCATGAAGCAACCACATTATTCAGGGTCTGGAATCACATGTTGGCTGGTCAGGGTTAGAATTAATAGTTTCCCAGGCCCAATGACATGAAGAGTTGATTTCTGGTCTATTATCCTATTTCTGAAATAATAATGAATAATGTTTGCAGTTGAATTAAAAGTGCAAGACCAAAATGGGTTTTATTCTGATTGAGCATGTCCTCCTGTTTTGTCAGTTGCTATTGACAATCTCATTCCCCTCGCACCAGAACCTGTTCCACTCTCCACAGATGCTGCCAGATCTGCTGAATTTTTCCAGCAATGTCTGTTTTTGTTTCTGATTTCCCAGCATTTGCAGATGGTTAGTTTTTCATATTCATCTTGCCTGTTGCAGAGGAGTTTATTGATGAGTTTGGAGGGGACAAATCAGCCATGATCCATTGAATGGCAGAGCAGGGTTGAAGGGCTGAATGGCCTCCTCCTGTTCCAGTGAAAGTTGTCCATCTGCAGCTTTTGGCAACATTTCCCCTCACTGCTCACTTCACCTCCATGTCTAACACTCTGTTACTGATTGAACAAACTTCCTGTGTTTGAGCTAAACCTGCTAATGTTCAGTGGCTCCCTGTCTTGCCACCCGGGTTTAACTCTCATCATGGAATGCTGTCTCGTATTACTGCGGGAATGCCCACAAAGGACTCAACCTGGAGTCTGTATCCCCTGGGATCCACAAACCCAGTTTATTTCCTTCTTCCTCTTTCATTCTGGCTATTGAACTCTCAGTTTCAATCCATTCTCCTGTCATGCTCTTCAACATGTCCAAGTGGGTGGACTAGAGGCAGCTGGGATTTAATGAAGGGAAGTTGGGATTAGGCGGAAGCATGAGGAGAGGTGACAGCAAAGACCATTCTCATTGTAACGGCAGAGGTTCTCCCTGACCCAGTGAGTGGTGAGGCACCTGAGATTGTTGAGGAGGCCAATTCAATCAGGAATTTGGGAAAACACAGACACTTAGACAGAAATATAAAAGAAAGATACACATTTAGATAGCAACTTTGACCTGTGGCAATGAACCATGCTTCAGACCCAACCTCAAATTTCTGAACCCACAAAAACAAAGCTTCCTACTTATGCCAGGTTGTCCCTCAGCCTCCTCTTGAGAAAAACATTTTGAGCTGTTAAGCCTTTCCTCGTGATTATAACCGCTATGTTCCTGTAAGACTTGTGATGAATCCTTTATTATTTTTCTGTTCCTTGTGAGTGATGCCAGCAGCAGAGGCAGTTCCTGACCTATGCGGGTTTCGGTTGGTGTATTTGTATTTAAAAATTCATTCTCACCCTCATGTACAGTGTGAAATTGCTGTAAAACAGAAGGAAAGGATTGAGTGAGAACCAAAAGAAACACAAAGGCAGCATGTCTACCTGAGCTGAATAAACCTGCCGTTAGGAAAACGTGACGACAATCACAACTAGTTAGGATTCCAGAATCCCATAGGTGCAGAAAGAGGCTATTCGGTCCATCAAGCCTGCAATGACCTGCTTTCCCACCCTACCTCCATAACCCACATTTACCATGGCTAACCCAACCCGCTGAATCTGCACACTACAGGCCATGTTAGCACGGCCAATAGAGCAAACCTGCACATCTGTGGGAGGGTCACAGATTACATCCAAATGGGCGGAATTGTGGATGAAGGTTCACGAATACTTCAATCTGACATAAATGCTCTTTCTAAAAATAAAATCTGGGGGAATCTGCAACCAGAAAGAGTTCCAATTATCTCTGGAGGAAGAGAATTCAAAACTCATGCCATTGATCCAAGGGGACACAGTGAAAGTTACAGCGGTCTGGGAACCATCAGAAATGTAACAGGTTGTGAGTAATGTGGGGATGAGACAAGGACAAAAAGACAGTCTGTCACATGGGGGAAGGCAGGAGAGATTAAATTGCAGAAATGGTAGTCCCTCAAGGCCACGGGGAATGGAGTTAGAGCTGGGAAAGAAACCAGGAAACAAGGTGAGCAGCTGTCAAAGAAATACATTGAAAAAACAGACTATAACAACATAGACGGCAGAGTACACAGTCTGAAGTTATTGTTCTGAATGGTGAGTACAGATCGCTGTAAAGCCTGGGTAATTCTATTACAGCCAACACATACAGGATGGGCCAAGTGGCCTATATCTGTGCTGCAAATTTCTGATAAATTTATTCCGACATTTAGAGTTCAAATCTGATGATATTCATAAATTCTGAAATTTGACTGGAGTTTAATATTCTAGGGAAATGTCAAATAAATCACAATGATCCCATTCTGCAGACCTTAGTCCATTGCCCTGCATGTTCCAGCATTTCAGTTACATCCATGTCCTTTTATTCTAATGTGATGCTGGTTACTGCCTCTGCCACCTGTCTCCCACCATCTCCGAGTGAAATGAATTCTTCCCCCGATCTTTCTGAGAATTAGTTTCAATCTAAAACCTCCAATTACCGACCTCTCTGTTATAAATAGCTCCTTCCTATCCACTCGATCTGGATTCCTCAGCATTTTATCACTTCAATTATATCTCAGCTCATCTTCCTCAGAAAACATCCCCAGCCTATCCAACCTTTCCTCAGAGCAGAAATTTTCCAATTGTAGAAACATTCTGATCAAAAATCTTCTGTACCCTCTTTGATGTGATCACATCAATCCTGGAATGTGGAGATCAGAAATGTGTACTGTACTTTAGCCGTGGTCAAACTAGTGTTCCTGACATTTCCCATGTCACCTCCATGTTCTTGTGGTTGTCGCTGATACAAGAAGTGTCCTGGCTTTCCTATGGAACTGGATGTGCACTCCATGGGGCTGGAATTCCCTACCATGTGTTTATTTGTTAACTAACCCTAAATTAACTTCAGATTAAAACAACATTATCAGCTACCCACCAATCAACTTCTTCCATTGTACTCAAGCCACCTTACTTTTCAAAATCTCTTTAAAATTATTACTATCTAAACACAACAGACTTTAATTTGCTGATCAAGTATTCAGATGTCTCCACTGTTACAATCACTTGAAGATCATCTTGACCTTCAGCTACATTTGGTGAATTGAACACTTATTGTAAATATATGAATATCAAACGGACTTGAGTTTTATGATAATTAATCCAGTCTGACATTCTAGTTGGTTAATATCTTGAAGAGAACAGTTCTCTGAGCTCCAGCTGTGCTCTGACTTCATTCACAACTGGATTTGGTTGGACTGCAGATCTTAGATCTGTTCTGTTGTTTCCCGGATTGCTTCACTCTGTCTATCACTTGCTGTTTGGCACACAAGTAGTCCTCTTTGAGAACTTCATCAGGTTAACACCTCATTTTTGGGTATTCATGCTGCTTTTACTGACATGCCCTCCTGAATTCTCTCAGTTGAATGAGGATTGATTCTCTGGTTTGATGGTAAGAGGCAAGTTGGGGAATATGCTGGGTAGTGACTCTGTAAGTTTTGTTGGAGTACAATTCTACTGCTGTACTGTAAGCCGCATATACAAGAAGCTACATGCAGTATCATGATTCGGAGATGCCGGTGTTGGACTGGGGTGTACAAAGTTAAAAATCACACAACACCAGGTTATAGTCCAACAGGTTTAATTGGAAGCACACTAGCTTACACACACAGCAGGTGAACAGCTTCTCCCTAGTCTGACTGGTTTGGCCTCCTCCACACACACACACATAGCAGGTGAACAGCTTCTCCCTAGTCTGACTGGTTTGGCCAGTTTCCAGGTGGGATGGGTAAAGAATTCCCTTCTGGTATTCCCCACATTTCCAGAGTCTGTCCATAGTCTGGCTGCACTGGTGTTTTGCCATTTCAGATAAATGCTAGCAAACTGTTACACACACCGTTACACCACCCCCCTCCCCCCTCCCCCTACACATACACACACCCCACCACACCCAGAACCCAATATAAAGCAGTAAACATTATCTCCTGCTGTGGAGGGACAGCCTGTAGTGGTCTGAGTAGGAACACTGAGCAGATTTACCGAAATGACAATTTAATCGGTGACCAGAGCAAGTTAAGCAAGTCCAAATAAAATGCATTATTGCACAGAGAGAGAGGCCCATCAAATCCAAGCTGGCTCTCTGTAGCAGAATCCAACATTCTCATTCCCCATCCGTCCCCCAAACTCTGCAATTTTATTTCCCTCAGATCTGATATAATTGTTTTTATCAATCATTCATCTTCTCTGCTTGCACCACTGTAATAGACAGCATGTTCTGCATATTTCCAGCCAATACAGTCAGCAGAAACACTTACTCATCTCCCACTGTCTTAATTCTTGTGCCATCACCTATCAAATACAGATATTTTTGTCTGCTATATCTAGGTCTGTTATAATCTTATACAGCTTTATCAAAAATATATTTAACTTGTTTATTTCGCAGCAGAGAGCGGAGGGAGCTGGACGGAAGTTCAGACGGAGCGCAAAGCCGGTCGAGAAGGTAAGTGATTACTATTAGAGTGGGTGTGTTCTAAACCCCAGGTCCTACAAAGTAGGGCCTCCCTCCCTCCCTCCTCCTCTAACCTTAATTAAGAGTCCACAGACGTGCCACAAAAAGAGGGTCTAAGGAAGTTTAGGTCGAAGAGTGAGGCGTCAGCACAGGAATCTTTGACAAGGAGTTTGAGTGAAGTGATTACACCACAGTTGAAGAGGGAGAAGACATGACTGCCCAGCTGGTTCAGTGCACTACGTGCTTGATGTGGGAGGTCAATGACTCTGGTGTGTCTGGCTAGTATATGTGTGGAAAATGTGTGCACATTCAGCAATTGACCGAGCATATTGCAGCGCTGACGAAAGAACTCGAAGACCTTAAGCTCATCCGAGAGAACGAGATCTTTCTGGACAAGACCTTCAGCGATGTTATTACACCAATCATGCCAGAAGAGAGCAGACGATGAGGAAGGCGGAGAGGAGACAGGTGCAAGAGACCCTGGGAGAAGTACCTGTCAGGAACAAGTTGAAGCTTTTGGAAGCAGAGACTGATGACACTGCCAGTTCGCAAGGCGGCCAAGTTTGTCAATCAAAAGCTGCCGCAGAGGCAGAGCGGAAGAGTTGGACATCGCACAGAGCCGTGGTAATAGGGGACTCCATCGTGAGAGGAACTGACTGGGGTTTTTGTGGCAGCAGACGGGATTTAAGGATGGTGTGTTGCCTTTCTGGTGCTAGAGTGAAAGACATGGCGGACAGAGTGCAGGAAATCCTCAAGGATGAGGGTGAAGAGCCAGAGGTGGTGGTACATGTCGGCACAAATGATGTCGGGAAGAAGAGGAGGAACATACTACAGCGAGACTTCGGAGAACTAGGAAGAAGGCTGAAAAGCAGGACATCCAAGGTGCTTCCAGTTCCTCGTGCTACTGTGGCCAGAAACAGGGAGATAATGGACTTGAATGTGTAGTTGGGGAACTGGTGCAGGAAGCAAGGATTTAAGTTCTTGGATCACTGGGGTATATTTTGTGGTAAACATAAATTCTACTAGAGAGACGGCTTGCACCTTAATAGGTTAGGGACCAGCATTCTGGCAGGCAGGTTTTCTACTGCAACACCGCTACATTTAAACTAAGTAGTGGGGGGGAGGGGACAAGCTGGATGTTTAAAAAGGAAATTGAAGGGAAAGTTAGAACAAGAGAAGTCAAGAAAGACAACTGTATTAATGAGGCAGAAAACTCGGAAAGGCATCATTCTGTAAGGTTGAGTGAAATACGGGTTGATGGGAAGGGTGAGAGCAGTAACAAATTAAAAATACTATACATGAATGCACGAAGCATTAGACATAAGATGGATGAGCTTGAGGCTCTTTTGGAAATTGGCAGATACGATATTGTGGGGATAACTGAGACGTGGCTTCAAGTGGACAGGGCCTGGGAAATGAATATTCAAGGATACACGTACTATCGTAAGGACAGACTGACGGGCAGAGGGGGTGGGGTGGCCTTGTTGGTAAGGGGCGATATTCAGTCCCTTGCGCGGGGGGTCCTGGAGTCAGGAGATGTAGAGTCAGTGTGGATAGAGCTTCGAAATACTAAGGGTAAAAAGACCCTCTTGGGAGTCATCTACAGGCCCCCAAACAGTAGTCTGGATGTCGGATGTAAGTTAAATCAGGAGCTGAAATTGGCCTGTCGCAAAGATGTCACTACAGTTGTTATGGGGGATTTTAACATGCAGGTAGATTGGGAGAATCAGGATATTATTGGGCCTCAAGAAAGAGACTTTGTGGAGTGCCTCAGAGATGGATTCTTAGAGCAGCTGGTGCTGGAGCCGACCAGGGAGAAGGCAATTCTGGATCTGGTATTGTGTAACGAACCAGAATTGGTCAGAGACCTTGAAGTGAAGGAGCCATTGGGAAGTAGTGACCATAATACAATAAGCTTCAATCTGCAATTTGAGAGGGAGAGGGTACAGTCGGAAGTGACAGTACTTCTGTTGAATAAAGGGAATTATGGAGCTATGAGGGAGGAGCTGGCCAAAGTTCAATGGTGCAATACCTTAGCAGGGATGACCGTGGAGGAACAATGGCGGATATTTCTGTGTATAATGCAGAAGTTGCAGGATCAGTTCATTCCTAAAAGGAAGAAAGATCCCACGAGGAGGCATGGGTGGCCGTGGCTGACGAGGGAAGTAAAGAAACATATAAAGTTAAAAGAGAAAAAGTATAATATAGCTAAGATAAGTGGGAAAACTGAGGACTGGGAAGCTTTTAAAGAGCAACAGAGGATTACTAAGAAGGAAATACGCAGAGGAAAAATGAGGTACAAAGGTAAACTGGCCAAGAATATTAAGGAGGATAGTAAAAGCTTTTTTAGGTATGTGTAAGGCAAAAAAATGGTTAGGACAAAAATGGGGCCCTTAAAGACAGAAACAGGGGAATATATTACTAGGAACAAAGAAATGGCAGAGGAATTAAATGGGTACTTCAGATCTGTGTTCACTTGGGAAGACACAAGCAATCTCCCTGAGGTAACAGTGGCTGAAGTACCTGAACTTAACGGAATTTATATTTGCCAGGATTTGGTGTTGGAGAGACTGTTAGGTCTGAAGGTTGATAAGTCTGCAGGGCCTGATGGTCTGCATCCCAGGGTACTGAAGGAGGTGGCTCGGGAAATCGTGGATGCGTTGGTGATTACTTTCCAGAGTTCAATAGATTCGGGGTCGGTTCCTGAGGATTGGAGGGTGGCTAATGTTATACCACTTTTTAAGAAAGGTGGGCGAGAGAAAGCGGGAAATTATAGACCAGTTAGTCTGACCTCAGTGGTGGGAAAGATGCTGGAGTCTATTATAAAGGATGAAATTACTGCACATCTGGATATTAGTAACAGGATAGGACAGAGTCAGCATGGATTTATGAAGGGGAAATCATGCTTGACTAATCTTCTTGAATTTTTTGAGGATGTAACTATGAAGTTGGACGAGGGAAATCCAGTAGATGTAGTGTACCTGGACTTTCAGAACGCTTTTGCTAAAGTCCCACACAGGAGGTTAGTAAAATTAGGGTGCATGGTATTGGGGGCAAAGTACTAGATTGGATTGAAAATTGGTTGGCTAATAGGAAACAAAGGGTAGTGATAAACGGCTCCATTTCGGAATGGCAGGCAGTGATCAGTGGGGTACCGCAGGGATCTGTGCTGGGACCACAACTTTTTACAATATATGTTAATGATATAGAAGATGGTATCAGCAATAACATTAGCAAATTTGCTGATGATACAAAGCTGGGTGGCAGGGTGAAAAGTGATGAGGATGTTAGGAGATTACAGGGTGACCTGGACAAGTTAGGTGAGTGGGCAGATGCATGGCAGATGCAGTTTAATGTGGATAAATGTATGGTTATCCACTTTGGTAGCAAGAACAGGAAGGCAAACTACTACCTCAATGGAATCAATTTATGTAAAGGGGCAGTACAGAGAGATCTGGGTGTTCTTGTACACCAGTCAATGAAGGCAAGCATGCAGGTACAGCAGATAGTGAACAAGGCTAATACCATGCTGGCCTTCATAACAAGAAGAATAGAGTATAGAAGCAAAGAGGTGCTTCTGCAGCTGTACAGGGCCCTGGTGAGACCACATCTGGAGTACTGTGTGCAGTTCTGGTCTCCAAATTTGAGAAAAGACATTCTGGCTTTTGAGGGAGTGCAGCGTAGGTTCACGAGGTCAATTCCTGGAATGGCAGGATTACCTTACACTGAAAGACTGAAGCAACTGGGCTTGTATACCCTTGAGTTTCGAAGATTAAGAGGGGATCTGATTGAGACGTATAAGATTATGAAAGGATTGGACACTTTGGCAGTAGGAAACATATTTCCACTGATGGGTGAGTGCCGAACCAGAGGACACAGCTTAAAAATACGGGGTAGACCATTTAGGACAGAGCTGAGGAGAAACTTCTTCACCCAGAGAGTGGTGGCTGCGTGGAATGCTCTGCCCCAGAGGGCAGTGGAGGCCCACTCTCTGGATTCATTTAAGCAGGAGTTGGATAGAGCTCTCAAAGATAGTGGAATTAAGGGTTATGGAGATAAGTTGAAACTTTATTGCTGGAACAGCACAGCAGGTCAGGCAGCATCCAGGGAACAGGAGATTCGACGTTTCGGGCACAGGCCCTTCTTCAGGAATGAGCAGAGAGTGTTCAGCAGGAGAAGATAAAAGGTAGGGAGGAGGGACTTGGAGGAGGGGCGTTGGAAATGTGATAGGTGGAAAGAGGTCAAGGTGAGGGTGATAGGTCAGAGTAGGATGGAGGCGGAGAGGTCAAGAAGAAGACTGCAGGTCAGGAAGGCGGTGCCGGGCTGGAGGGATTCGGCTGAGACAAGGTGGGGGGAGGGGGGATGAAGACACTGGTGAAGTCCAAGTTCATCCCCTGTGGTTGGAGGGTTCCCAGTCGGAAGATAAGACGCTCCTCCTCCAACCGTCGCGTTGTTGTGGTTTGGCGGTGGATGAGTCCAATGACCTGCATATCCTCGGTGGAGTGGGAGGGGGAGTTGAAATGCTGTGCTACAGGGTGGTTGGGTTGGTTCGTCCGGGTGGCCCAGAGGTGCTCTCTGAATCGCTCAGCAAGTAGGCGGCCTGTCTCCCAATATAGAGGAGGCCACACCGGCTGCAGCGGATGCAGTAGATGATGTGGGTGGAGGTGCAGGTGAATCTGTGGCGGATATGGAAGTTTCCTTTGGGGCCTTGGAGAGAAGTGAGGGGGGAGGTGTGGGCGCAAGTGTTGCACCTCCTGCGGTTGCAAGGGAAGGTGCCGGGAGTGGAG
This sequence comes from Chiloscyllium plagiosum, assembly GCF_037043375.1. Taxonomy (NCBI): domain Eukaryota; kingdom Metazoa; phylum Chordata; class Chondrichthyes; order Orectolobiformes; family Hemiscylliidae; genus Chiloscyllium; species Chiloscyllium plagiosum. Next base: position 6,372,264 of record NW_028270192.1, on the reverse strand, counting down.
GTTGGGTCGGTGGGGGGTGTGGATCTGACAAGGGAGTCGCGGAGGGAGTGGTCTCTACGGAAAGCTGATAGGGGAGGGGAGGGAAATATATCCTTGGTGCTGGGGTCTGTTTGGAGGTGGCGGAAGTGACGGCGGATGATGCGCTGTACATGGAGATTGGTGGGGTGGTAGGTGAGGACCAGTGGGGTCCTGTCCTGGTGGCGGCTGGATGGGCGGGGTGGGGCTCAAGGGCGGAGGAGCGGGAAGTGGAGGAGATGTGGTGGAGGGCACTGTCGACCACGTCGGGGGGGGAAATTGCGGTCCTTGAAGAAGGAGGCCATCTGTGTTGTACGTATTTTGAACTGGTCCTCCTGGGAGCAGATGCGGCGGAGACGAAGGAATTGGGAGAATGGGATGGCGTTTTTACAGGGGGCAGGATGGGAGGAGGTGTAGTCCAGGTAGCTGTGGGAGTCGGTCGGTTTGTAGTAGATTTCCGTGTTGATTTGGTCGCCTGAGATAGAAACAGAAAGGTCCAGGAAGGGGAGGGAGGAGTCCGAGACGGTCCAGGTGAATTTGAGGTCGGGGTGGAAGGTGTTAGTGTAGTGGATGAACTGTTCAACCTCCTCGTGGGAGCACGAGGTAGCGCCGATACAGTCATCAATGTAGCGAAGGAAAAGATGGGGGGGTGGGGCCAGTGTAGTTGCGGAAGATGGATTGTTCCACATACCCTATGAAGAGGCAGGCATAGCTGGGGCCCATGCGGGTGCCCATGGCTACTCCTTTTGTTTGGAGAAAGTGGGAGGATTGGAAAGAAAAATTGTTCAGGGTGAGGACCAGTTCGGTCAGTCGAAGGAGGGTGTCGGTGGAAGGGTACTGGGTGGTACGGCGGGAAAGGAAGAAGCGGAGTGCTTTGAATCCTTCGTGATGGGGGATGGAGGTGTACTTCGACTGACCGAACTGGTCCTCACCCTGAACTTTGACTGACCGAACTGGTCCTCACCCTGAACTTCGACTGACCGAACTGGTCCTCACCCTGAACTTCGACTGACCGAACTGGTCCTCACCCTGAACAAAGCAGTCTGCTTCTTCCTTTCCCGCCGTACCACCCAGTACCCTTCCACCGACACCCTCCTTCGACTGACCGAACTGGTCCTCACCCTGAACAACTTTTCTTTCCAATCCTCCCACTTTCTCCAAACAAAAGGAGTAGCCATGGGCACCCGCATGGGCCCCAGCTATGCCTGCCTCTTCGTAGGGTATGTGGAACAATCCATCTTCCGCAACTACACTGGCCCCACCCCCCATCTTTTCCTTCGCTACATTGATGACTGTATCGGCGCTACCTCGTGCTCCCACGAGGAGGTTGAACAGTTCATCTAACACCTTCCACCCCGACCTCAAATTCACCTGGACAGTCTCGGACTCCTCCCTCCCCTTCCTAGACCTTTCTGTTTCTATCTCAGGCGACCGAATCAACACGGACATCTACTACAAACCAACCTACTCCCACAGCTACCTGGACTACATCTCCTCCCATCCTGCCCCCTGTAAAAACGCCATCCCATTCTCCCAATTCCTTCGTCTCCGCCGCATCTGCTCCCAGGAGGACCAGTTCAAAATACGTACAACACAGATGGCCTCCTTCTTCAAGGACCACAATTTCCCCCCCCGACGTAATCGACGATGCCCTCCACCGCATCTCCTCCACTTCCCGCTCCTCCGCCCTTGAGCCCCGCCCCGCCCCTCCAACCGCCACCAGGACAGAACCCCACTGGTCCTCACCTACCACCCCACCAATCTCCATGTACAGCGCATCATCCGCCGTCACTTCCGCCACCTCCAAACAGACCCCAGCACCAAGGATATATTTCCCTCCCCTCCCCTATCAGCTTTCCGTAGAGACCACTCCCTCCGCGACTCCCTTGTCAGATCCACCCCCCCCACCGACCCAACCTCCACTCCCGGCACCTTCCCTTGCAACCGCAGGAGGTGCAACACTTGCGCCCACACCTCCCCCCTCACTTCTCTCCAAGGCCCCAAAGGAAACTTCCATATCCGCCACAGATTCACCTGCATCTCCACCCACATTATCTACTGCATCCACTGCAGCCGGTGTGGCCTCCTCTATATTGGCGAGACAGGCCGCCTACTTGCGGAGCGATTCAGAGAGCACCTCTGGGCCACCCGGACGAACCAACCCAACCAACCTGTGGCACAGCATTTCAACTCCCCCTCCCACTCCACCAAGGATATGCAGGTCATTGGACTCATCCACCACCAAACCACAACAACGCGACGGTCGGAGGAGGAGCGTCTTATCTTCCGACTGGGAACCCTCCAACCACAGGGGATGAACTTGGACTTCACCAGTTTCTTCATCCCCCCTCCCCCCACCTTGTCTCAGCCGAATCCCTCCAGCCCGGCACCGCCTTCCTGACCTGCAGTCTTCTTCTTGACCTCTCCGCCTCCATCCTACTCCGACCTATCACCCTCACCTTGACCTCTTTCCACCTATCACATTTCCAACGCCCCTCCTCCAAGTCCCTCCTCCCTACCTTTTTTCTTCTCCTGCTGAACACTCTCTGCTCATTCCTGAAGAAGGGCCTGTGCCCGAAACGTCGAATCTCCTGTTCCCTGGATGCTGCCTGACCTGCTGTGCTGGTCCAGCAATAAAGTTTCAACTTTGATCTCCAGCATCTGCAGACCTCACTTTCTCCTTTATGGAGATAAGGCAGGAACAGGATACTGATTAGGAATGATCAGCCAATATTATATTGAATGGCGGTGCAGGCTCGAAGGGCTGAATGGCCTACTCCTGCACCTATTGTCAATTGTCTATTTCAAAGAAAATAGCAATTTCTTCAAATCAATCCAGTGACTGCATTTTCTTCATCAGTGAACCACTCCAGTAAGTCTGTACTCCACACTCTGAAGATCACTCATACCCATCCTTGTTGATGTCTATTTTGTTCCACAAATCCAGACGATGCAAGTTTTCTGCACAACAACAGTAGCTTTATTATTGGACAGCTGGCAAGAATTTCAAAGCATCTCTAAAGTAGCCGAGTGTCTACTTGTACAGACTCATCTTCACGAATCTCTGCCTTACACACAGAGACAGTATATTTAATAAGAATTAGACAAAGGCATATCAGTCACATGGGCGATTGCCATTACATAGTTTAAAGCTGGTAATTATGAGTTTACAAATCTTGATGAATGCCAATGTCCTGTGATAACGTGTGATGGATTACAGGGAGGTAAGACAATGGGAGCGGGAGACAGTTTAACAGGGTTGTGCCCAGGACTCTCAGTCTTGTCTGGAAAGAGCATATTCCTCTGTCTGGGGTTACAGGGGAATCCACATGTGTGGCTGCAAGAGGTTCTATTTCAAAGGTACATTCCGCCTCACCCCTACTGAGGTGTTCAGTCTGTATTGGAAGAGTACAGGCCTTGTACTCTTACAATACGGCAGTAAGACCTTTTGTAGGAGAATGTTTAACCCTTGAGTCACCAATGCATCCTGAAAGAGAAGCAAAGTATGAAACAGGCCCCTCTGTGGTATTTTAACTTCCTCATCCTGACCAGGAATCTGTTGACCACAATTGGATGCAATGATTGACTGTGACCTAACTAGAACTTTGTCAACGGTCAGCATCTTTTCCATGAGTATGTTATCATTCCCTCTATTAATGAAGCCCAGCATCCTATACGTTTACCCAAAACACTTTATGTTCTCTCTCCTTTAAGAATTTGTACACATTGTCCCGCATTCCTGCTGTCCTTCTGTGCCGTTCAAATATATATTCCCTTTCTACATTGCTTCTCTCAAAATGCATCAACGTACTGTGTGTTATAAAGAAGAGACATATTCCACTCAAAATATTATCTCTCGCTCCACACATTCTCCCCACTGCAAAACAGAACAGTACAGCACCTGAATAATCGGCCCACCATGTCTGTGTGGATCATGATGCCATTCCAAACTGATTCCATCTGCCTGTACATGATCCATATCCCTGCCAACCCATGCCCGCTTATGTGTCTGTCCAAATGCCTCTTAAACATTGTGATTGTTTCTGCTTTTACCATCTCTCAGGCAAGTACATTCTAGTCACTGACCACCTCCTGCATAAGAAACTTGTCTGACACAACTCCCTTTTAACTTGCACAGATGTTGTTGAAAATGCTCAGCAGGTCATGCAGCATCTGTGAAGGAAAATCAGTTAATGTTTCAGGTCCAGTCCCCCTTTCTCAGAAATGTTAACTAATTTCTCTTCACAGATGTTGCTAGAACTGCTGAGCTTTTTCAGAAACTTCTGTTTTTCTTTCTGGTTTACAACATCTGCTGTTTTTTCGGTTTTCATTTCCTTTAAACTTGCCCCCTCTCCCCTTAAATCTATGGCCTATGGAATTGGTAATTTTCACATGGAAAAAGATTCAGATTATTCACTCTGTCTGTGCCTCTCGGATCACTCAACAGCCACCTCTCCCAATCCAGGCAACATCCTGGTAAACCCATTTCCACCCTCTCCATAGCCTCCACATCCTCCTTATAATGTGGTGATCAAAACAGCACAAAATACCCAAAGGTGGCCTAATGACAATTTTATATTCAGTTCCCTGGCAGAAGAAGGCAGGCCTGCCATCCACCTCCTTCACCTCATTTAGGGAGCTGTGAACTTGCACCTCTGTATATCAATGCTGCTCAGGGCACTTCCTTTTAGTGTATACATTCCTCTTACAATGAGCCGCCCAAAACGCATCACGTCACACTTGTCTGAATTAAAACCTATCTGCAATTTCTCCGCATAACCTTCCAACTGATCTCGTCCTTGATGTTTCCTTTGACAACATTCTTCACGATTCACAACTTCTTCACTTTGTGCTATACATAGAACATAGAACAATAGAACATAGAACAATAGAACATAGAACAATAGAACATAGAACAATAGAACATAGAACAATAGAACATAAAACATAGAACAATAGAACATAGAACAATAGAACATAGAACAATAGAACATAGAACAATAGAACAATAGAACAATAGAACATAGAACAATAGAACATAGAACAATAGAACATAGAACAATACAGCACAGAACAGGCCCTTAGGCCTACGATGTTGTGCCGAACATTTGTCCTAGCTTAAGCACCCATCCATGTACCTATCCAATTGCCGCTTAAAGGTCACCAATGATTCCGACTCTACCACTCCCTCAGGAAGCGCATTCCATGCCCCCACCACTCTCTGGGTAAAGAACCCACCCCTGACATCTCCCCTATACCTTCCACCCTTCACCTTAAATTTATGTCCCCTTGTAACACTCTGTTGTACCCAGGGAAAAAGTTTCTGACTGTCTACTCTATCTATTCCTCTGATCATCTTATAAACCTCTATCAAGTCACCCCTCATCCTTCTCCGTTCCAATGAGAAAAGGCCTAGCACTCTCAACCTATCCTCGTATGACCTATTCTCATTCCAGGCAACATCCTGGTAAATCTTCTCTGCACCCTCTCCAAAGCTTCCACATCTTTCTTAAAGTGAGGCGACCAGAACTGCACACAGTACTCCAAATGTGGCCAAACCAAAGTCCTGTACAGTTGCAACATCACTTCATGACTCATGAATTCAATCCCTCTGCTAATGAACGCTAATACACCATAGGCCTTCTTACAAGCTCTCTCCAACTGAGTGGCAACTTTCAAAGATCTATGAACATAGACCCCAAGATCCCTCTGTTCCTCCACCTCACTAAGAACCCTACCGTTAACCCTGTATTCCGCATTCTTATTTGTCTTTCCAAAATGGACAACCTCACACTTGGCAGGGTTGAACTCCATCTGCCACTCCTCAGCTCTGCATCATATCCAAGTCCCTTTGCAGCCGACAAGAGCCCTCCTCACTATCCACAACTCCACCAATCTTCGTATCATTTGCAAATTTACTGACCCACCCTTCGACTCCCTCATCCAAGTCATTAATAAAAATTACGAACAGCAGAGGACCCAGAACTGATCCCTGCGGAACTCCTCTTGTAACTGGGCTCCAGGCTGAATATTTACCATCTACCACCACTCTCTGACTTCGACCGGTCAGCCAGTTTTCTATCCAATTGGCCAAATTTCCCTCTATCCCATGCCTCCTGACTTTCCGCATAAGCCTACCATGGGGAACCTTATCAAATGCCTTACTAAAATCCATGTATACTACATCCACTGCTCTACCCTCATCCACATGCTTGGTCACCTCCTCAAAGAATTCAATCAGACTTGTAAGGCAAGACCTACCCTTCACAAATCTGTGCTGGCTGTCCCTAATCAAGCAGTGCCTTTCCAGATACTCATAGATCCTATCCCTCAGTACCCTTTCCATTACTTTACCTACCACCGAAGTAAGACTAACTGGCCTGTAATTCCCGGGGTTATCCCTATTCCCTTTTTTGAACAGGGGCACAACATTCGCCACTCTCCAGTCCCCTGGTACCACCCCCATTGACAGTGAAGATGAAAAGATCATTGCCAACGGTACTGCAATTTCCTGTCTTGCTTCCCACATAATCCTAGGATATATCCCATCAGGCTCGGGGGACTTGTCTATCCTCAAGTTGTTCAAAATATCCAACACATCTTCCTTCCTAACATGTATCTCCTCTAGCTTACCAGTCCGTTTCACACTCTCCTCTTCAACAATACGGTTGCTCCCATTCGTAAATACTGAAGAAAAGTACTCATTCAAGACCTCTCCTATCTCTTCCGACTCAATACACAGTCTCCCACTACTGTCCTTGATTGGACCTACCCTCATTCTCGTCATTCTCACGTTTCTCACATACGCATAAAATGCCTTTGGGTTATCCTTGATCCTATCCGCCAGAGATTTTTCATGCCCTCTCTTGGCTCTCCTAATCCCTTTCTTCAGGTCCCTTCTGGCTATCCTGTATCCCTCCACTGATCTGTCTGAACCTTGTTTCCTCAACCTTATGTAAGCCTCCTTCTTCCTCTTTACAAGACATTCAACCTCCCTCATCAACCAAGGTTCCCTCACACGACCATTTCTTTCCTGCCTGACCGGTACATACATATCAAGGACACGTCGTATCTGTTCCTTGAAAAAGTTCCACATTTCCACGACATCCTTCCCCGACAGCCTATGCTCCCATCTTATGCTCCTCAGATCCTGTCTTACAGCATTGTAATTACCCTTCCCCTAATTGTAAAACCTACCCTGTTGCACGCACCTATCTCTCTCCATAACCAAGGTGAAAGTCACAGAATTGTGGTCACCATCACCAAAATGTTCACCTACTAACAAGGCAATCACTTGTCCCGGTTCATTACCGAGTACCAAATCCAAAATAGCCCCCCCTCTGGTCGGACAATCTACATACAGTGTTAGAAACGCTTCCTGAACACACTCTACAAACACCGCCCCATCCAATCTACTAGATCTAAAGAGCTTCCAATCAATATTTGGGAAGTTGAAATCGCCCATGACTACTACTCTGTGGCTTCTGCACCTTTCCAAAATCTGTTTCCCAATCTGTTTCTCCACATCTCTGCTGCTATTGGGGGGCCTATAGTAAACACCCAACAAGGTGACTGCACCTTTCCTATTTCTGACTTCAGCCCATACTACCTCTAAAGGCAGATCCCCCTCGAACTGCCTTTCTGCAGCTGTTATACCATTTCTAATTAGCAATGCCACTCCCCCTCCTTTTTTACCACCCTCCCTAATCCTACTGAAACATCTGTAACCAGGAACCTCCAACAGCCATTCCTGTTCCTCTTCTATCCACGTTTCCGTGATGGCCACAACATCGTAGTCCCAGGTACCGATCCACGCCTTAAGTTCACCGACCTTATTTCTGATACTCCTTGCGTTGAAGTATACGCACTTGAACCCATCTCTGTGTCCGCAAGTATTCCCTGTCAGTGCTACCTTCTTCACAGCCTCCCCACACACTTGGACATCCTGACAAACAGCAAGCCTACTTGCTCGACTACAAGTCCGGATCCCATCCCCCTGCCAAATTAGTTTAAACCCCACCGAAGATAGCTAGCAAACCTACCCCCCAGGATATTGGTGCCCTTCTAGTTCCGGTGCAACCCGTGCTATCTACAAACTTGCTAATTAAATTGTTTACATTTTCAGGCTAATCATTTATATGTATTACAAACAACAGATGTCCCAGCTCTGACCCTTGTGGAACAGAGGCACTGGTCACAGACCTCCAGCCGGCACAACTGTTGCTGGGAGAAATATCAAAGAGAAGCCTTGAATTCTGTGCTGAGCAGCACGACCAATGCTTATTCAGAGTTCCTTACTAATGCATGATGGAAGAGTTCCCTCTTGGAATTCTGTGGCTCCCCCAGCCAAATCCAGCATTTTGATGTGTTTCTTTCATACGTTCCACTAATATTTCCCCTCTGACCCGATCTCCTGGGTTCGGGATGTCAGCTCGGATGTTTATGAGCTCCCTTTCCCAGTCTCTGATTCTCTGTCCGTCTGCAACTTCCCTTCTCAGCTCATGCAGTTGCTTTGTCAGTTCTTTCACAAATTGTTTCACCCTATCCTTGCCATTGTACATCTCCTGCCCTCTCACTACCATACCCTCTGGCAGCTGCATAGTCCATCCGGTCACTAATTCAAAGGGGGATTGCTCAATTCCTTTTGCTGGGGTTGATGTCAGTTTCATTAGGATTGTGGGGAGTACACTAACCCATCCCTGCCTGTCTCTGTCAGGGCCTTAGTCAGACTATCTTTCAGTGTCTGCTTCATTCCTTCTACTGTCCCTGAGCTCTGGGGGTGGTATGTGAGATGGGATTTCTGCTCAGTACCAAACAGGCCACAGAGCTGCTTAACTTCGTTTCCTGGAACATGTGTCCCTTGGTCAGAATCTGCAGGGGGATGCTTCCGCCCACTGAGTAAACCTGTTTATTAAGACCCAGCAGGATTTCCTTCCCTGGGATTGGGATGGGGGTGTATGTAAAATCCATCTGTAATTGTTCCCGTGGGCCCCTGGGTCCCTGCTGCTGCCTCCATTTTATCCTGATTGTTTTCCCTGGCTCACACTGTGTACAGGCTACACCCCTTCAACAAAACCTTCTTGTTCCAGAACACCCCTGTAGTTGATCATCCGATATTGCATTTTATCCTGCTCAATATGGGCCAGCCCATGATATGTTTTTCATAATGTTTGTCTTATACAGTGGCACTGCTGGATCATCCTATGTCCTATTACTGCCCCACCTTTTTCCCATTCCTGTTTCTCCTGCTGTGGGACTGTTTCTGGAAATGTCTTTAAACTTTCCTTTCTCGCTTCTGTAGCTGCTGCCACTGCATCCTCCTCAAATGTCTGCACTGTTTCAGTCGGTATGCTCACCCATGCTCATCAACTACCCCGTTGATGTGGAGTTTCTACTTTCCTGTGAGCTCTAATCTTCATTATTGCTGCTTCACTGGGAAAGTTAGCTGCTTCCACTAACTCTCTGACCTGTTCTTCATGCTCTATGTGGCCCCCAGACAGGGTGATGTACCTTCACCGAGCCCAGTCATGAACTATACCAAAGGCATGCTGACTGTGTGCATTTTGCCTCCCTCACCCCTGGTTAATGTCCGCGCTTCTCCAGGGCTCGCGATGGTTCTCTATTTCTGGATAATTCCTCACAAAATTCCCACAATAATTAAACAATCCTAAAGTTTGCCTGACCCCTTTACGGTGTGTGGGTGGATAGTTTTATAATCATAGTTTTTGATCCCGCTGGGACTGTCCCCTCTCCCTTCCTGATTTGATCTCCCCAATATGATGTCCCAGTTCCGTCTCTCCCTACCTTCCCAGTTGCACTCTCTGTGCGTTAATTTTAAGCCTGGCCTGGCTAACCTGATCCAATACTCTGTATAATATCTGGATATGTTCTTTCTCACTACTTGAGGTGATGAGGTGTTGGTAAGATCAGTGTGACGAAATCCATCAAACACACATCGGTGGGATATACTGGAATATTGCGGGATCCCTGAGGTAATAGTATCCTGGTGGCCTGTTCTCCTCAGTCAGTAATCACCACTCTCTTCTGCCATTCAATATCCACAGGTATGGACCCAGACTATTTCCAGCTTCTGTCAATCTTTCACTGTCACAATTACTGCCTCCTCAGCCCCAGCTTTCAGAACTAAACACCTAACAATGTGGCCCTCCAGCAGTACTAAACTCCTGACAGTGCAGCCCTCCCTGACAGTGCAGCCCTCCCTCAGTACTAAACTCTTGACAGTGCGGCCCTCCCTCATTACTAAACTCCTTATAGTGCGGCCCACCCTCAGTACTAAACACCTGACGGCGCGGCCCTCGCTCAGTACTGAACTCCTGACAGTGCGGCCCTCCCTCAGAAATAAAATACTGACAGTGCGGCCCTCCCTCAGTACTAAACTCCTGACATTGCGGCCCTCCCTCAGTACTAAACACCTGACAGTGCGGCCTCCCTCAGTACTAAACTCCGGACAGTGCGGCCCTCCCTCAGAACTAAACTCCTGACAGTGCGGCCCTCCCTCAGAACTAAACGCCTGACAGTACGGCCATCCCTTAGAACTAAATACCTGACAGTGAGGCACACCATCAGATCGATATCCTGGCAGTGCGGCCCTCCCTCAGAACTAAACTCCTGACATTGTGGCCCTCCCTCAGAACTAAACGCCTGACAGTGCGCCCCTCCCTCAGTACTAAACTCCTGACAGTGCGGTCCTCCCTCAGTACAAAACTCCTGAAAGTGAGGCCGTCCCTCAGAACTAAATTACTGACAGTGCGGCCCTCCCTCATAACTAAACTCCTGACAGTGTGACCCTCCATCAGTACAAAACCCCTGACATTGCGGCCCTCCCTCAGTGCTAATCACCTGACAGTGCGGCCCTCCCTCAGTTCTAATCACTTGACAGTGCGGCACTCCCACAGAGCTAAACTCATGACAGATCGGCCATCGCTCAGAACTAAACTCCTGACAGTCCGGCCCGCCCTCAGAACTAAACTCCTGACATTGCGGAACTCCCTCAGTATAAACTCCTGACAGTGCGGCGCTACTTCAGAACTGAACTCCTGACATTGCAGCCCTCCCTCAGAACTAAACTCCAAACAGTGCGGTCCTCGCTCAGAACTAAACCCCTGACAGTGCGGCCCTCCCTCAGTACTAAATTCCTGACAGTGCGGCTCTCGCTCAGCACTAATCTCCTGACAGTGTGGCCCTCCCTCAATAGTAAACTCCTGACAGTGCGGCCCTCTCTCACCACTAAACACCTGACAGTGCTGCCCTCCCTCAATACTAAACACCTGACAGTGCGGCACTCCCTCAGTATAAACTCCTGACAGTGCGGCCCTACTTCAGAACTGAACTCCTGACATTGCAGCCCTCCCTCAGTACTAAACGCCTGACAGTGTGGCCGTCCCTCAGCACTAAACACCTGACAGTGCTGCCCTCCCACAATACTAAACACCTGACAGTGCGGCACTCCCTCAGTATAAACTCCTGACAGTGCGGCCCTCGCTCAGAACTAAACTCCTGACAGTGCGGCCCTCCCTCAGTACTAAACTCCTGATAGTGCGGCCCTCCCTCAGTACTAAACTCCTGACAGTGCGGCCCTCCCTCAGAACTAAACTCCTGACAGTGCGGCCCTCCCTCAGTACTAAACTCCTGAAAGTGCGGCATTCCCTCAGAACTAAATTCCTGACAGTACAGCCCTTCCTCAGAACTAAACTCCTGACCGTGCGGCCCTCCCTCAGAACTAAACTCCTGACGGTGCGGCCCTCCCTCAGTACTAAACTCCTGACAGTGCAGCCTCCCTGAGTACTATATTCCCGATAGTGCGGCCCTCCCTCAGTACTAACCTCTGACAGTGCGGACCTCCCTCAGAATTAAACTCCTGACAGTGTGGCCTTCCCTCACTTCTAAACTCCTGACAGTGTGGCCCTCCCTCATACCTAAAATCCTGAAATTGCGGCGCTCCCACATAACTCTGAACTAAACTCCTGACAGTGCGGCCCTTATTCAGATCTAAAATCCTGAAAGTGCGGCCCTCTCTCAGAACTAAACTCCGGACAGTGCAGCCCTCCCCTCAGAACTAAACTCCTGACAGTGCGGCCCTCCCTCAGTACTAAACTCCTGACAATGCGGTCCTCCCTCAGTACTAAACTCCTGACGGTGCGACCCTCCCTGTGAAATAAAGTCCTGACAGTGCGGCACTCCCTCAATACTAAACTTCAGACAGTGTGGCCCACCCTCAGTACTAAACCCCTGACAGTGTGGCCCTCCCTCAGAACTAAACTCCAGACAGTGAGGCCCTCCCTCAGAACTAAACACCAGACAGTGAGGCCGGCCCTCAGTACTAAACTCCTGACAGTGCAGCCCTCCCTCAGAACTAAACTCCTGACAGTGAGGCCCTCCCTCAATACTAAACTTCAGACAGTGTGGCCCTCCCTCAGTACTAAACACCTGACAGTGTGGCCCTCCCTCAGCACTAAACACCTGACAGTGCGGCCTCCCTCAGTACTAAACTCCTGACAGTGTGGCCCTCCCTCAGAACTAAACACCTGATGGTGCAGCCCTACCTCAGAACTGAACTCCTGACGGTGCGGCCCTCCCTCAGAACTAAATACCTGAGGGAGGGCCGCACCGTCAGGAGTTTAATTCTGAGGGAGGGCCGCACTGTCAGGAGTTTAGTACTGAGGGAGGGCCGTACTGTCAGGAGTTTAGTACTGAGGGAGGGCCGCACTGTCAGGAGTTTAGTACTGAGGGAGTGCTGCACTGTCAGGAGTTTAGTTCTGAGGGAGGGCCTCACTGTCAGGAGTTTAGTTCTGAGGGAGGGCTGCACTGTCAGGATTTTAGTTCTGAGGGCGCACCGCAGTGTCAGGAGTTTAGTACTGAGGGAGGGCTGCATGTTAGGATATTAGTTCTGAGGGCGGGCCGTTCTGTCAGAAGTTTAGTACTGAGGGAGGGCCGCATGTCAGGTGTTTGGTCCTGAGGGAGGGCCACTCTGTCAGGTGTTTAGTTCTGATGGAGGGCCGCCCCTGTCAGGAGTTTTATACTGAGGGAGTTCCGCGCTGTCAGGAGTTTAGTTCTGAGGGAGGGCTGCACTGTCAGGATTTTAGTTCTGAGGGCACACCGCAGTGTCAGGAGTTTAGTACTGAGGGAGGGCTGCATGTCAGGATATTAGTTCTGAGGGCGGGCCGCTCTGTCAGAAGTTTATTACTGAGGGAGGGCCGCACTGTCAGAAGTTTAGTACTGAGGGAGGGCCGCATGTCAGGTCTTTGGTCCTGAGGGAGGGCCACTCTGTCAGGTGTTTAGTACTGATGGAGGGCCGCACTGTCAAGAGTTTTGTACTGAGGGAGGGCCACACTGTCAGGAGTTTAGTACTGAGGGATGGCTTCACTGTCAGGAGTTTAGTTCTGAGGGAGGGCCACACTGTAAGGTGATTAGTACTGAGGGAGGGCTGCACTGTCAGGAGTTTGTACTGAGGGAGGGCCGCACTGTCAGGAGTTTAGTTCTGAGGGAGGGCCGCACTATCAGGTGTTTAGTATTGAGGGAGGGCCGCACTGTCAGGAGTTTAATACTGAGGGAGGGCCTCACTGTCAGGAGATTAGTTCAGAGGGAGGGCCGCACTGTCAGGTGATTAGTACTGAGGGAGGGCCACACTGTTTGGAGTTTAGTTCTGAGGGAGGGCTGCAATGTCAGGAGTTTAGTTCTGAGGGCGGGCCGCACTGTCAGGATATTAAGTCTGAGGGAAGGCCATACTATCAGGAGTTTAGTTCTGTGGGAGGGCCGCACTGTCAGGTGTTTAGTAATGAGGGAGGGCCGCACTGTCAGGAGTTTAGTTCTGAGGGAGGGCCGCAATTTCAGGAATTTAGTACTGAGGCAGGGCCACAGTGTCAGGATTTTAAGTCTGAGGGAAGGCCACACTATCAGGAGTTTAGTTCTGTGGGAGGGCCGCACTGTCAGGTGTTTAGTACTGAGGGAGGGCCGCACTGTCAGGGGTTTAGTTCTGAGGGAGGGCCGCACTGTCAGGAGTTTAATGCTGAGGGAGGCCGCACTGTCAGGTGATTAGAACTGAGGGAGGTCCGCACTATCAGGTGTTTAGTTCTGAGGGAGGGCCGCCCTGTCAGGCGTTAAGTACTGAGGGAGTTCCGCGCTGCCAGGAGTTTAGTTCTGAGGGAAGGTCACACGGTCAGGAGTTTTGTAATGAGGGAGGTCTGCACTGTCAGGATTTTAGTTCTCAAACTGGGCCGTACTGTCAGGAGTTTAGTACTGAGGGAGGGCCGCATGTCAGGTGTTTGGTCCTGAGGGAGGGCCACTCTGTCAGGTGTTTAGTACTGAGGGAGTGCCGCACTGTCAAGAGTTTAGTACTGCGAAGGGCCACACTGTCAGGAGTTTAGTACTGTGGGAGGGCCGCACTGTCAGGTGTTTAGTTCTGAGGGAGGGCCGCACTGTCAGGTGATTAGTACTGAGGGAGGGCCGCACTGTCAGGAGTTTAGTTCTGAGGGAGGGCCGCACTGTCAGGAGTTTAGTTCTGAGGGAGGGCAGCACTGTCAAGAGTTTAGTTCTGAGGGAGGGCCGCACTGTCAGTTGATTAGTACTGAGGGAGGGCCACACTGTCAGGAGTTTTGTACTGAGGGAGGGTCGCACTGTCAGGAGTTTAGTTCTGAGGGAGGGCAGCACTGTCAGGAGTTTAGTTCAGAGGGAGGGCCGCACTGTCAAGTGATTAATACTGAGGGTGTGCCGCACTGTCAGGTGTTTAGTTCTGAGGGAGGGCCGCACTGTCAGGACTTTAGTTCTGAGGGAGGGCCTCACTGAGAGGAGTTTAGTTCTGAGGGAGGGCCGCACTGTCAGGTGATTAGAACTGAGGGAGGTCCGCACTGTCAGGTGTTTAGTTCTGAGGGAGGGCCGCACTGTCAGGACTTTAGTTCTGAGGGAGGGCCTCACTGTCAGGAGTTTAGTTCTGAGGGAGGTCCGCACTGTCAGGAGTTTAGTTCTGAGGGAGGGCAGCACTGTCAGGAGTTTAGTTCTGAGGGAGGGCTGCACTGTCAGGACTTTAGTACTGAGGGTGTGCCGCACTGTCAGGTGTTTAGTTCTGAGGGAGGGCCGCACTGTCAGGACTTTAGTTCTGAGGGAGGGCCTCACTGTCAGGAGTTTAGTTCTGAGGGAGGGCCGCACTGTCAGGAGTTTAGTACTGAGGGAGGGCCGCACTGTCAGGAGTTTAGTTCTGAGGGAGGGCCGCACTATCAGGTGTTTAGTATTGAGGGAGGGCCGCACTGTCAGGAGTTTAGTACTGAGGGAGGGCCTCACTGTCAGGAGATTAGTTCAGAGGGAGGGCCGCACTGTCAGGTGATTAGTACTGAGGGAGGGCCGCACTTTTTGGAGTTTAGTTCTGAGGGAGGGCTGCAATGTCAGGAGTTTTGTTCTGAGGGCGGGCCGCACTGTCAGGATATTAAGTCTGAGGGAAGGCCATACTATCAGGAGTTTAGTTCTGTGGGAGGGCCGCACTGTCAGGTGTTTAGTTCTGAGGGAGGACCGCACTGTCAGGAGTTTAGTTCTGAGGGCGGGCCGCACTGTTAGGATTTTAGATCTGAGGGAGGGCCGCACTATCAAGACTTTAGTTCTGTGGGAGGGCCGCACTGTCAGGAGTTTAGTTCTGAGGGAGGCCCGCAATTTCAGGAAATTAGTACTGAGGGAGGGCCACAGTGTCAGGATTTTAGGTCTGAGGGAGGGCCATACTGTCAGGAGTTTAATGCTGAGGTAGGGCCTCACTGTCAGGAGTTTAGTTCTGAGGGAGGGCCGCACTGTCAGGTGATTAGAACTGAGGGAGGTCCGCACTGTCAGGAGTTAAGTACTGAGGGAGTTCCGCGCTGTCAGGAGTTTAGTTCTGAGGGAAGGTCACACGGTCAGGAGTTTTGTAATGAGGGAGGGCTACACTGTCAGGATTTTAGTTCTCAAAGTGGGCCGTACTGTCAGGAGTTTAGTACTGAGGGAGGGCCGCACTGTCAGGAGTTTTGTACTGAGGGAGTGCCGCAATGTCAGGAGTTTAGTTCTGAGGGAGGGCCGCACTGTCAGTTGATTAGTACTGAGGGAGGGCCACACTGTCAGGAGTTTTGTACTGATGGAGGGTCGCACTGTCAGGAGTTTAGTACTGAGGGAGGGCCGCATGTCAGGTGTTTGGTCCTGAGGGAGGGCCACTCCGTCAGGTGTTTAGTACTGAGGGAGTGCCGCACTGTCAGGAGTTTTGTACTGAGGGAGTGCCGCAATGTCAGGAGTTTAGTTCTGAGGGAGGGCCGCACTGTCAGTTGATTAGTACTGAGGGAGGGCCACACTGTCAGGAGTTTTGTACTGATGGAGGGTCGCACTGTCAGGAGTTTAGTTCTGAGGGAGGGCAGCACTGTCAGGAGTTTAGTTCAGAGGGAGGGCCGCACTGTCAAGTGATTAATACTGAGGGTGTGCCGCACTGTCAGGTGTTTAGTTCTGAGGGAGGGCCGCACTGTCAGGACTTTAGTTCTGAGGGAGGGCCTCACTGTCAGGAGTTTAGTTCTGAGGGAGGGCCGCACTGTCAGATGATTAGAACTGAGGGAGGTCCGCATTGTCAGGTGTTTAGTTCTGAGGGAGGGCCGCACTGTCAGGACTTTAGTTCTGAGGGAGGGCCTCACTGTCAGGAGTTTAGTTCTGAGGGAGGTCCGCACTGTCAGGAGTTTAGTTCTGAGGAAGGGCCGCACTGTCAGGACTTTAGTTCTGAGGGAGGGCCTCACTGTCAGGAGTTTAGTTCTGAGGGAGGGACGCACTGTCAGGACTTTAGTTCTGAGGGAGGGCCTCACTGTCAGGAGTTTAGTTCTGAGGGAGGGCCGCACTGTCAGGACTTTAGTTCTGAGGGAGGGCAGCACTGTCAGGAGATTAGTTCAGAGGGAGGGCCGCACTGTCAAGTGATTAGTACTGAGGGTGTGCCGCTCTTTCAGGTGTTTTGTTCTGAGGGAGGGCCGCACTGTCAGGACTTTAGTTCTGAGGGAGGTCCGCACTGTCAGGAGTTTAGTACTGAGGGAGGGCCACACTGTCAGGAGTTTAGTTCTGAGGGAGGGCCGCACTGTCAGGTGATTAGTGCTGAGGGAGGGCCGCAATGTCAGGGGTTTTGTACTGAGGGAGGGGCGCACTGTCAGGCGTTTAGTTCTGAGGGAGGGCCACAATATCAGGAGTTTAGTTCTGAGGGAGGGCCGCACTGCCAGGATAGTGATCTGATGGTGTGCCTCACTGTCAGGTATTTAGTTCTAAGGGATGGCCGTACTGTCAGGCCCTCCCTTAGAACAAAACTCCTGAAAGTGTCAACTCCCTCAGTACTAAACTCCTGACAGTGCGGCACTCCCTCAGTACAAAGCTCCTGACAGTGCGGTCCTCCCTCAGAACTAAACTCCTGACAGTGCGGCCCTCCCTCAGTACTAAACTCCTGATAGTGCGGCATTCCCTCAGAACTAAACTCCTGACGGTGCGGCCCTCCCTCAGTACTAAACTCCTGACAGTGCAGCCTCCCTCAGTACTAAGCTCCTGACAGTGCGGTCCTCCCTCAGAACTAAACTCCTGACAGTGCGGCCCTCCCTCAGAACTAAACTCCTGACAGCGCGGACATCCCTCAGTACTAAACTCCTGATAGTGCGGCATTCCCTCAGAACTAAACTCCTGACGGTGCGGCCCTCCCTCAGTACTAAGCTCCTGACAGTGCGGTCCTCCCTCAGTACTAAACTCCTGACAGTGCGGCCCTCCCTCAGAACTAAACTCCTGACAGTGTGGCCTTCCCTCTGTACTAAACTCCTGACAGGGCGGCCCTCCCTCAAAACAAAACTCCTGACAGTGCGGTCCTCCCTCAGTACTAAACTCCTGACAGTGTGGCCCTCCCTCAGTACTAAACTCCTGACAGTGTGGCCCTCCCTCAGAACTAAACTCCTGAAAGTGCGGCCCTCCCTCCGTATTAAACTCCTGACACAGTGTCCCTCCGTCAGTACTGAACTCCAGACGGGGCGGCCCTCCGTTAGAACTAAACTCCTGACAGTGCGGACTTCCCTCAGAACTAAACTCCTGACAGTGTGGCACTCGCTCAGTACTAAACTCCTGAAAGTGTGGCCCTCCAACAAAACTAAACTCCTGACAGTACGGCCCTCCCTCAGAACTAAACTCTTGACAGTGCTGCCCTCCCTCAGAACTAAACTCCTGACAGTGCGGCCTCCCTCAGTACTAAAAACCTGTCAGTGCGACCATCCCTCAGAACTAAACACCTGACAGTGCGGCCCTCCCTCAGAACTAAACTCCTGACAGTTCGGCACTCCCTCAGTACTAAACTCCTGACGGTGCGACCCTCCCTGTGAAATAAAGTCCTGACAGTGCGGCCCTCCCTCAATACTAAACTTCAGACAGTGTGGCCCTCCCTCAGTACTGAACTCCTGACAGGACGGCCCTCCCTCAGAACTAAACTCCTGACAGTGCGGACTTCCCTCAGAACTAAACTCCTGACAGTGCGGCCTTGCCTCAGTACTAAACTCCTGACAGTGTGGCATTCCCTCAGTACTAAACTCCTGACAGTTCGACCCTCCAACAAAACTAAACAACTGACATTGTGGCCCTCCCTCGGAACTAAACTCCTGACTCTGCGGTCCTCCCTCAGAACTAAACTCCTGACAGTGAGGCCTCCCTCAGTACTAAACTCCCGATAGTGCGGCCCTCCATCAGTACTAACCTCTGACAGTGCGGCCCTCCCTCAGAACTAAACTCCTGACGGTGTAGCCTTCCCTCACTTCTAAACTCCTGACAGTGTGGCCCTCCCTCATACCTAAAATCCTGAAATTGCGGCGCTCCCACAGTACTACAGTGCGGACTTCCCTCAGAACTAAACTCCTGACAGTGTGGCACTCGCTCAGTACTAAACTCCTGAAAGTGTGGCCCTCCAACAAAACTAAACTCCTGACAGTACGGCCCTCCCTCAGAACTAAACTCCTGACAGTGCGGCCTCCCTCAGTACTAAAAACCTGTCAGTGCGACCATCCCTCAGAACTAAACTCCAGACAGTGCGGCCCTCCCTCAATACTAAACTTCAGACAGTGTGGCCCTCCCTCAGTACTGAACTCCTGACAGGACGGCCCTCCCTCAGAACTAAACTCCTGACAGTGCGGACTTCCCTCAGAACTAAACTCCTGACAGTGCGGCCTTGCCTCAGTACTAAACTCCTGACAGTGTGGCATTCCCTCAGTACTAAACTCCTGACAGTTCGACCCTCCAACAAAACTAAACAACTGACATTGTGGCCGTCCCTCGGAACTAAACTCCTGACAGTGCGGACTTCCCTCAGAACTAAACTCCTGACAGTGTGGCACTCGCTCAGTACTAAACTCCTGAAAGTGTGGCCCTCCCTCAGAACTAAACTCCTGACAGTGCTGCCCTCCCTCAGTACTAAAAACCTGTCAGTGCGACCCTCCCTCAGAACTAAACTCCTGACAGTGCGGCCCTCCCTCAGAACTAAACTCCTGACAGTTCGGCACTCCCTCAGTACTAAACACCTGACGGTGCGACCCTCCCTGTGAAATAAAGTCCTGACAGTGCGGCCGTCCCTCAATACTAAACTTCAGACAGTGTGGCCCTCCCTCAGTACTGAACTCCTGACAGGATGGCCCTCCCTCAGAACTAAACTCCTGACAGTGCGGACTTCCCTCAGAACTAAACTCCTGACAGTGCGGCCTTGCCTCAGTACTAAACTCCTGACAGTGTGGCATTCCCTCAGTACTAAACTCCTGACAGTTCTACCCTCCAACAAAACTAAACAACTGACATTGTGGCCCTCCCTCGGAACTAAACTCCTGACTCTGCGGTCCTCCCTCAGAACTAAACTCCTGACAGTGAGGCCTCCCTCAGTACTAAACTCCCGATAGTGCGGCCATCCCTCAGTACTAACCTCTGACAGTGCGGCCCTCCCTCAGAATTAAACTCCTGACGGTGTAGCCTTATCTCACTTCTAAACTCCTGACAGTGTGGCCCTCCCTCATACCTAAAATCCTGAAATTGCGGCGCTCCCACAGTACTACACTCCTGACAGTGCGGCCTTCACTCTAAACTAAACTCCTGACAGTGCGGCCCTTATTCAGATCTAAAATCCTGAAAGTGCGGCTCTCCCTCAGAATTAAACTCCGGACAGTGCAGCCCTCCCCTCAGAACTAAACTCCTGACTGTGCGGCTCTCCCTCAGTACTAAACTCCTGACAGTGCGGTCCTCCCTCAGTACTAAACTCCTGACAGTGCGGCCCTCCCTCAGAACTAACCTCCTGGCAGTGAGGCCCTCCCTCAGAACTAAACACCTGAAAGTGCGGCCTCCCTCAGTACTAAACTCCAGACAGTGCGGCCCTCCCTCAGAACTAAACTCCTCATTGTGAGGCCCTCCCTCAGAACAAAACTCCTGAAAGTGCCACCTCCCTCAGTACTAAACTCCTGACAGTGCGGCCCTCCCTCAGAACTAACCTCCTGGCAGTGAGGCCCTCCCTCAGAACTAAACACCTGAAAGTGCGGCCTCCCTCAGTACTAAACTCCAGACAGTGCGGCATTCCCTCAGAACTAAACTCCTGACGGTGCGGCCCTCCCTCAGTACTAAACTCCTGACAGTGCAGCCTCCCTCAGTACTAAACTCCCGATAGTGCGGCCCTCCCTCAGTACTAACCTCTGACAGTGCGGCCCTCCCTCTGAACTAAACTCCTGACGGTGTGGCCTTCCCTCACTTCTAAACTCCTGACAGTGCGGCCCTCCCTCAGTACAAACCTCTGACAGTGCGGCCCTCCCTCAGAACTAAACTCCTGATGGTGTGGCCTTCCCTCACCTCTAAACTCCTGACAGTGTGGCCCTCCCTCATACCTAACATCCTGAAATTGCGCCGCTCCCACAGTACTACACTCCTGACAGTGCGGCCCTCACTCTGAACTAAACTCTTGACAGTGCGGCCCTCCCTCAGTACAAAACTCCTGACAGTGCGGTCCTCCCTCAGTACTAAACCCCTGACGGTGCGACCCTCCCTGTGAAATAAAGTCCTGACAGTGCGGCCCTCCCTCAATACTAAACTTCAGACAGTGTGGCCCACCCTCAGTACTAAACAACTGACAGTGGGGCCTTCCCTCAGTACTAAACTCCTGACAGCGCGGACATCCCTCAGTACTACACCCTTTTCAGGGCGACACTCCCTCAGTACTAAACTCCTGACAGGGCGGCCCTCCTTCAGTAATAAATTACTGACAGTGGGGCCCTCCCTCAATACTAAACTCCTGACAGTGCGGCACTCCCTCAGTACTAAACTCCTGACAGGTCAGCCCAACCTCAGTACTAAACTCCTGACAAGGCGGCCCTCCCTCTGTACTAAACTCCTGACTGGGCGGCCCTCCCTCAAAACAAAACTCCTGACAGTGCGGTCCTCCCTCAGTACTAAACTACTGACAGTGTGGCCCTCCCTCAGTACTAAACTCCTGACAGTGTGGCCCTCCCTCAGAACTAAACTCCTGAAAGTGCGGCCCTCCCTCCGTATTAAACTCCTGACACAGTGTCCCTCCGTCAGTACTGAACTCCAGACGGGGCGGCCCTCCGTTAGAACTAAACTCCTTACAGTGCGGACTTCCCTCAGAACTAAACTCCTGACAGTGTGGCACTCGCTCAGTACTAAACTCCTGAAAGTGTGGCCCTCCCACAAAACTAAACTCCTGACAGTACGGCCCTCCCTCAGAACTAAACTCCTGACAGTGTGGCACTCGATCAGTACTAAACTCCTGAAAGTGTGGCCATCCCTCAGAACTAAACTCCTGACAGTGCTGCCCTCCCTCAGTACTAAAAACCTGTCAGTGCGACCCTCCCTCAGAACTAAACTCCTGACAGTGCGGCCCTCCCTCAGAACTAAACTCCTGACAGTTCGGCACTCCCTCAGTACTAAACACCTGACGGTGCGACCCTCCCTGTGAAATAAAGTCCTGACAGTGCGGCCCTCCCTCAATACTAAACTTCAGACAGTGTGGCCCTCCCTCAGTACTGAACTCCTGACAGGATGGCCCTCCCTCAGAACTAAACTCCTGACAGTGCGGACTTCCCTCAGAACTAAACTCCTGACAGTGCGGCCTTGCCTCAGTACTAAACTCCTGACAGTGTGGCATTCCCTCAGTACTAAACTCCTGACAGTTCGACCCTCCAACAAAACTAAACAACTGACATTGTGGCCCTCCCTCGGAACTAAACTCCTGACTCTGCGGTCCTCCCTCAGAACTAAACTCCTGACAGTGAGGCCTCCCTCAGTACTAAACTCCCGATAGTGCGGCCCTCCCTCAGTACTAACCTCTGACAGTGCGGCCCTCCCTCAGAATTAAACTCCTGACGGTGTAGCCTTCCCTCACTTCTAAACTCCTGACAGTGTGGCCCTCCCTCATACCTAAAATCCTGAAATTGCGGCGCTCCCACAGTACTACACTCCTGACAGTGCGGCCTTCACTCTAAACTAAACTCCTGACAGTGCGGCCCTTATTCAGATCTAAAATCCTGAAAGTGCGGCTCTCCCTCAGAATTAAACTCCGGACAGTGCAGCCCTCCCCTCAGAACTAAACTCCTGACTGTGCGGCTCTCCCTCAGTACTAAACTCCTGACAGTGCGGTCCTCCCTCAGTACTAAACTCCTGACAGTGCGGCCCTCCCTCAGAACTAACCTCCTGGCAGTGAGGCCCTCCCTCAGAACTAAACACCTGAAAGTGCGGTCTCCCTCAGTACTAAACTCCAGACAGTGCGGCCCTCCCTCAGAACTAAACTCCTCATTGTGAGGCCCTCCTTCAGAACAAAACTCCTGAAAGTGCCACCTCCCTCAGTACTAAATTCGTGACAGTGCGGCACTCCGTCAGTACTAAGCTCCTGACAGTGCGGCCCTCCCTCAGTACTAAACTCCTGACAGTGCGGCCCTCCCTCAGAACTAAACTCCTGACAGTGCGGCCCTCCCTCAGTACTAAACTCCTGATCGTGCGGCATTCCCTCAGAACTAAACTCCTGACGGTGCGGCCCTCCCTCAGTACTAACCTCTGACAGTGCGGCCCTCCCTCTGAACTAAACTCCTGACGGTGTGGCCATCCCTCACTTCTAAACTCCTGACAGTGCGGGCCTCCCTCAGTACTAACCTCTGACAGTGTGGCCCTCCCTCAGAACTAAACTCCTGATGGTGTGGCCTTCCCTCACTTCTAAACTCCTGACAGTGTGGCCCTCCCTCATACCTAACATCCTGAAATTGCGGCGCTCCCACAGTACTACACTCCTGACAGTGCGGCCCTCACTCTGAACTAAACTCTTGACAGTGCGGCCCTCCCTCAGTACAAAACTCCTGACACAGTGTCCCTCCGTCAGTACTGAACTCCAGACGGGGCGGCCGTCCGTCAGAACTAAACTCCTGATAGTGCGGCATTCCCTCAGAACTAAACTCCTGACGGTGCGGCCCTCCCTCAATACTAAACTCCTAAAAATGCAGCCTTCCTCAGTACTAAACTCCCGATAGTGCGGCCCTCCCTCAGTACTAACCTCTGACAGTGCGGCGCTCCCTCTGAACTAAACTCCTGACGGTGTGGCCTTCCCTCACTTCTAAACTCCTGACAGTGCGGCCCTCCCTCAGTTCAAACCTCTGACAGTGCGGCCCTCCCTCAGAACTAAACTCCTGATGGTGTGGCCTTCCCTCACTTCTAAACTCCTGACAGTGTGGCCCTCCCTCATACCTAACATCCTGAAATTGCGGCGCTCCCACAGTACTACACTCCTGACAGTGCGGCCCTCACTCTGAACTAAACTCTTGACAGTGCGGCCCTCCCTCAGTACAAAACTCCTGACAGTGCGGTCCTCCCTCAGTACTAAACCCCTGACGGTGCGACCCTCCCTGTGAAATAAAGTCCTGACAGTGCGGCCCTCCCTCAATACTAAACTTCAGACAGTGTGGCCCACCCTCAGTACTAAAAAACTGACAGTGTGGCCTTCCCTCAGTACTAAACTCCTGACAGCGCGGACATCCCTCAGTACTACACCCTTTTCAGGGCGGCCCTCCCTCAGTACTAAACTCCTGACAGGGCGGCCCTCCCTCAGTAATAAATTCCTGACAGTGCGGCCCTCCCTCAATACTAAACTCCTGACAGTGCGGCGCTCCCTCAGTACTAAACTCCTGACAGGTCAGCCCAACCTCAGTACTAAACTCCTGACAAGGCGGCCCTCCCTCTGTACTAAACTCCTGACAGGGCGGCCATCCCTCAAAACAAAACTCCTGACAGTGCGGTCCTCCCTCAGTACTAAACTCCTGACAGTGTGGCCCTCCCTCAGAACTAAACTCCTGAAAGTGCGGCCCTCCCTCCGTATTAAACTCCTGACACAGTGTCCCTCCGTCAGTACTGAACTCCAGACGGGGCGGCCCTCCGTCAGAACTAAACTCCTGGCAGTGCGGACTTCCCTCAGAACTAAACTCCTGACAGTGTGGCACTCCAACAAAGGGAGGGAGGGCCTCACTGTCAGGAGCTTAGTTCTGAGGGAGGGCCGCACGGTCAGGAGTTTAGTACTGAGGGAGGCCGCACTGTCGGGTGTTTAGTTCTGAGGGAGGGCCTCACTGTCTGGAGTTTAGTTCTGAGGGAGGGCCACACTGTCTGAAGTTTAGTATTGAGGGAGGGCCGCACTGTCAGGACTTTATTTCACAGGGAGGGTCGCACCGTCAGGAGTTTAGTACTGAGGGAGGACCGCACTGTCAGGACTTTAGTTCTGAGGGAGGGTCGCACTGTCAGGTTTTTAGTACTGAGGGAGGGCAGCACTGTCAGGACTTTAGTTCTGAGGGAGGGCCGTACTGTAAGGAGTTTAGTTTTGTTGGAGGGCCGCACTGTCAGGTGTTTAGTACTGAGGGAGGGCCGCACTGTCAGGAGTTTCGTTCTGAGGGAGGGCCGCACTGTCAGGAGTTTAGTACTGAGGGAGGGCCGCACTGTCAGGAGTTTGGTACTGAGGGAGGGCCTCACTGTCAGGTGTTTGGTACTGAAGGAGGGCCTCACTTTCAGGAGTTTAGTTCTGAGGGAGGACCACAGAGTCAGGAGTTTAGTTCCGAGGGAGGGCCACAATGTCAGTTGTTTAGTTTTGTTGGAGGGCCGAACTGTCAGGAGTTTAGTACTGAGGGAATGCCACACTGTCAGGAGTTTAGTACTGAGGCAAGGCCGCACTGTCAGGAGTTTAGTTCTGAGGTAAGTCCGCACTGTCAGGAGTTTAGTTCTGAGGGTGGGCCGTCCTGTCAGGAGTTCAGTACTGAGGGAGGGCCACACTGTCTGAAGTTTAGTATTGAGGGAGGGCCGCACTGTCAGGACTTTATTTCACAGGGAGCGTCGCACTGTCTGGAGTTTAGTACTGAGGGAGGCCGCACTTTCAGGTGTTTAGTTCTGAGGGAGGGCCGCACTGCCAGGAGTTTAGTTCTGAGGGAAGGCCGCACTGTCAGGAGTTTAGTACTGAGGGAGGTCGCACTGTCAGGAGTTTAGTACTGAGGGAGAGCCGCACAGTCAGGAGTTTAGTTCTGAGGGGGGGCTGCACTGTCCGGAGTTTAATTCTGAGGGAGAGCCACACTTTCAGGATTTTAGATCTGAATAAGGGCCGCACTGTCAGGAGTTTAGTTCAGAGTGAGGGCCGCACTGTCAGGAGTGTAGTACTGTGGGAGCGCCGCAATTTCAGGATTTTAGGTATGAGGGAGGGCCACACTGTCAGGAGTTTAGAAGTGAGGGAAGGCCACACCGTCAGGAATTTAATTCTGAGGGAGGGCCGCACTGTCAGAGGTTAGTACTGAGGGAGGGCCGCACTATCTGGAGTTTAGTACTGAGGGAGGTCCGCACTGTCAGGAGTTTAGTTCTGAGGGATGGCCGCACTGTCAGGAGTTTAGTTCTGAGGGAATGCCGCACTTTCAGGAGTTTAGTACTGAGGGAGGGCCGCACTGTCAGGAGTTTAGTTCTGAGGGAGGGCCGCACTGTCATGCGTTTAGTACTGAGGGAGGGCCGCACTGTCAGGAGTTTAGTACGAAGGGAGGTGGCACTTTCAGGAGTTTTGTCCTGATGGAGGGCCTCAAAATAAAGAGTTTAGTTCTGAGGGAGGGACGTACAGTCAGGAGTTTAGAATTGAGGGAGTGCCACACTGTCAGGTGTTTAGTTCTGAGGGAGGGCCTCACTGTCAGGAGTTTAGTTCTGAGGGAGGGCCTCACTGTCTGGAGTTTAGTACTGAGGGAGGGCCACACTGTCAGGAGTTTAGTACTGAGGGAGGGCCACACTGTCTGAAGTTTAGTATTGAGGGAGGGCCGCACTGTCAGGACTTTATTTCACAGGGAGGTTCGCACCGTCAGGAGTTTAATACTGAGGGTGGGCCGCTCTGGCAGGAGTTTAGTTCTGAAGGAGGGCCACACTGTCAGGACTGTAGTTCTGAGGGAGGGTTGCACTGTAAGGAGTTTAGTTTTGTTGGAGGGCCAAACTGTCAGGAGTTTAATACTGAGCGAGTGCCACACCGTCTGGAGTTTAGTTCTGAGGGAGGGCCGCACTGTGACAGGTTTAGGAATGAAGGAGCGCCGCACTGTCAAGAGTATTGTTCTGAGGTAGGGCCGCACTGTCAGGTGTTTAGTACTGAGGGAGCACCGCACTGTCAGGAGTTTCGTTCTGAGGGAGGGCCGCACTGTCAGGAGTTTAGTTCTGAGGGAGGGCCGCCCTGTCAGGAGTTCAGTACTGACGGAGGGACCCAGTGTCAGGAGTTTAATACTGAGGGAGGGCCGCACTGTCAGGAGTTTAGTACGAAGGGAGCTGGCGCTTTCAGGAGTTTTGTCCTGATGGAGGGCCTCAAAATAAAGAGTTTAGTTCTGAGGGAGGGCCGTACAGTCAGGAGTTTAGTATTGAGGGAGGGCCTCACTGTCTGCAGTTTAGTACTGAGGGAGGGCCTCACTGTCAGGAGTTTAGTTCTGAGGGAGGGCCTCACTGTCTGCAGTTTAGTACTGAGGGAGGGCCGCACTGTCAGGAGTTTAGTACTGAGGGAGGGCCACACTGTCTGAAGTTTAGTATTGAGGGAGGGCCGCACTGTCAGGACTTTATTTCACAGGGAGGTTCGCACCGTCAGGAGTTTAATACTGAGGGTGGGCCGCTCTGGCAGGAGTTTAGTTCTGAAGGAGGGCCACACTGTCAGGACTGTAGTTCTGAGGGAGGGTTGCACTGTCAGGTGTTTAGTACTGAGGGAGGGCAGCACTGTCAGGAGTTAAGTTCTGAGGGAGGGCCGTACTGTAAGGAGATTAGTACTGAGCGAGTGCCACACTGTCAGGAGTTTAGTTTTGTTGGAGGGCCAAACTGTCAGGAGTTTAGTACTGAGCGAGTGCCACACCGTCTGGAGTTTAGTTCTGAGGGAGGGCCGCACTGTGACAGGTTTAGGAATGAGGGAGGGCCGCACTGTCAAGAGTATTGTTCTGAGGTAGGACCGCACTGTCAGGTGTTTAGTACTGAGGGAGACCGCACTGCCAGGAGTTTCGTTCTGAGGGAGGGCCGCACTGTCAGGTGTTTAGTACTGAGGGAGGGCCGCACTGTCAGGTGTTTGGTACTGTGGGAGGGCCTCACTGTCAGGAGTTTAGTTCTGAGGGAGGACCGCAGAGTCAGGAGTTTAGTTCCGAGGGAGGGCCACAATGTCAGTTGTTTAGTTTTGTTGGAGGGCCGAACTGTCAGGAGTTTAGTACTGAGGGAATGCCACACTGTCAGGAGTTTAGTACTGAGGCAAGACCGCACTGTCAGGAGTTTTGTTCTGAGGGAAGGCCGCACTGTCAGGAGTTTAGTTCTGAGGGAAGTCCGCACTGTCAGGAGTTTAGTTCTGAGGGAGGGCCGCCCTGTCAGGAGTTCCGTACTGAGGGAGGGCCACACTGTCTGAAGTTTAGTATTGAGGGAAGGCCGCACTGTCAGGACTTTATTTCATAGGGAGGGTCGCACCGTCAGGAGTTTAGTACTGAGGGAGGGCCGCACTCTCAGGAGTTTAGTTATGAGGGAGGGTCGCACTGTCAGGTTTTTAGTTCTGAGGGAGGGCCGCACTGTCAGGTCTTTAGTTCTGAGGGAGGGTCGCACTGTCAGGTTTTTAGTTCTGAGGGAGGGCAGCACTGTCAGGAGTTTAGTACTGAGCGAGTGCCACACCGTCTGGAGTTTAGTTCTGAGGGAGGGCCGCACTGTCAGTAGTTTAGTTCTGAGGGAGGGCCGCCCTGTCAGGAGTTCAGTACTGACGGAGGGACCCAGTGTCAGGGGTTTAATACTGAGGGAGGGCCGCACTTTCAGGAGTGTAGTTCTGAGGGAAGGCCGCCCTGTCAGGAGTTTAGAACAGAGGGAGGGCTGCCTTGTCAGGACCCTCCCTATGAAATAAAGTCCTGACTGTGCGGCCCTCCCTCAATACTAAACTTCAGACAGTGCGGCCCACCCTCAGTACTAAACTCCGGACAGTGCGGCCCTCCCTCAGTACTAAACTCCTGACAGTGTGGCCCTCCCTCAGAACTAAACTCCAGACAGTGAGACCCTCCCTCAGAACTAAACACTTGACAGTGCGGCCTCCCTCAGTACTAAACTCCTGACAGTGCGGCCCTCCCTCAGAACTAAACTCCTGACAGTGCAGCCCTCCCTCAGAACTAAACACCTGACAGTACGGCCCTCCCTCAGTACTAAACTCCTGACAGTGCGGCCCTCCCTCAGAATTAAACTCCTGATGGTGCGGCCATCCCTCAGTACTAAACTCCTGACAGTGCAGCCTCCCTCAGTACTAAACTCCCGATAGTGCGGCCCTCCCTCAGTACTAACCTCTGACAGTGCGGCCCTCTCTCAGGACTAAACTCCTGACGGTGTGGCCTTCCCTCACTTCTAAACTCCTGACAGTGTGGCCCTCGTTCAGAACTAAACTCCGGACAGTGCAGCCCCCCCTCAGAACTAAACTCCTGACAGTTCGGTCCTCCCTCAGTACTAAACTCGTGACAGTGCAGCCTCTCTCAGTACTAAACTCCCGATAGTGCGGCCCTCCCTAAGTACTAACCTCTGACAGTGCGGCCCTCCATTAGAACTAAACTCCTGATGGTGTGGCCTTCCGTCACTTCTAAACACCTGACAGTGTGGCCCTCCCTCAGTACTAAAATCCTGAAATTGCAGCGCTCATACAGTGCTACACTCCTTACAGTGCGGCCCTCACTCTGAACTAAACTCCTGACAGTGCGGCCCTTATTCAGATCTAAAATCCTGAAAGTGCGGCCCTCCCTCAGAACTAAACTCCGGACATTGCAGCCCCCCCTCAGAACTAAACTCCTGACAGTGCGGCCCTCCCTCAGTAATAAACTCCTGACAATGCGGTCCTCCCTCAGTACTAAACTCCTGAAGGTGCGACCCTCCCTGTGAAATACAGTCCTGACAGAGCGGCCCTCCCTCAATACTAAACTTCAGACAGTGTGGCCCTCCCTCAGTACTAAACTCCTGACAGTGCGGCCCTCCCTCAGAATTAAACTCCTGACGGTGCGGCCATCCCTCAGTACCAAACTCCTGACAGTGCAGCCTCCCTCAGTACTAAACTCCCGATAGTGTGGCCCTCCCTCAGTACCAACCTCTGACAGTGCGGCCCTCTCTCAGAACTAAACTCCTGACGGTGTGGTCTTCCCTCACTTCTAAACTCCTGACAGTGTGGCCCTCATTCAGAACTAAACTCCGGACAGTGCAGCCCCCCCCTCAGAACTAAACTCCTGACAGTTCGGCCCTCCCTCAGTACTAAACTCCTGACAGTGCAGCCTCTCTCAGTACTAAACTCCCAATAGTGCGGCCCTCCCTCAGTACTAACCTCTGACAGTGCGGCCCTCCCTCAGAACTAAACTCCTGATGGTGTGGCCTTCCGTCACTTCTAAACACCTGACAGTGTGGCCCTCCCTCATACCTAAAATCCTGAAATTGCATCGCTCCCACAGTGCTACACTCCTGACAGTGCGGTCCTCACTCTGAACTAAACTCCTGACAGTGCGGCCCTCCCTCAGTACTAAACACCTGACAGTGCGGTCCTCCCTCAGTACTAAACCCCGGACGGTGCGACCCTCCCTGTGAAATAAAGTCCTGACAGTGCGGCCCTCCATCAATACTAAACTTCAGACAGTGTGGCCCACCCTCAGTACTAAACAACTGACAGTGTGGCGTTTCCTCAGTACTAAACTCCTGACAGCGCAGACATCCCTCAGTACTACACCCTTATCAGGGCGGCCCTCCCTCAGTACTAAACTCCTGACAATGCGGTCCTCCCTCAGTACTAAACTCCTGACGGTGCGACCCTCCCTGTGAAATAAAGTCCTGACAGTGCGGCCCTCCCTCAATACTAAACTTCAGACAGTGTGGCCCTCCCTCAGATCTAAACTCCAGACAGTGAGGCCCTCCCTCAGAACTAAACACCTGACAGTGCGGCCTCCCTCAGTACTAAACTCCTGACCGTGCGGCCCTCCCTCAGAACTAAACTCCTGACAGTGAGGCCCTCCCTCAGAACTAAACATCTGACAGCGCGGGCTCCCTCAGTACTAAACTCATGACAGTACGGCCCTCCCTCAGAACTAAACTCCTCATTTTGAGGCCCTCCCTCAGAACAAAACTCCTGAAAGTGCCACCTCCCTCAGTACTAAACTCAAGACAGTGCGGCCCTCCCTCAGTACTAAACTCCTGACAGTGCGGCCCTCCCTCAGAACTAAATCCCTGACAGTGCGGCCCTCCCTCAGTACTAAACTCCTGAAAGTGCGGCATTCCCTCAGAACTAAATTCCTGACAGTACAGCCCTTCCTCAGAACTAAACTCCTGACCGTGCGGCCCTCCCTCAGAACTAAACTCCTGACGGTGCGGCCCTCCCTCAGTACTAACCTCTGACAGTGCGGACCTCCCTCAGAATTAAACTCCTGACGATGTGGCCTTCCCTCACTTCTAAACTCCTGACAGTGTGGCCCTCCCTCATACCTAAAATCCTGAAATTGCGGCGCTCCCACATTACTCTGACCTAAACTCTTGACAGTGCGGCCCTTATTCAGATCTAAAATCCTGAAAGTGCGGCCCTCTCTCAGAACTAAACTCCGGACAGTGCAGACCCCCCTCAGAACTAAACTCCTGACAGTGCGGCCCTCCCTCAGTACTAAACTCCTGACAATGACGTCCTCCCTCAGTACTAAACTCCTGACGGTGCGACCCTCCCTGTGAAATAAAGTCCTGACAGTGCGGCCCTCCCTCAATACTAAACTTCAGACAGTGTGGCCCACCCTCAGTACTAAACATCTGACAGTGTGGCCCTCCGTCAGAACTAAACTCCAGACAGTGAGGCTCTCCCTCAGAACTAAACACCAGACAGTGCGGCCGGCCCTCAGTACTAAACTCCTGACAGTGCAGCCCTCCCTCAGAACTAAACTCCTGACAGTGAGGCCCTCCCTCAATACTAAACTTCAGACAGTGTGGCCCTCCCTCAGTACTAAACTCCTGACAGTGCGGCCCTCCCTCAGAACTAAGCACCTGATGGTGCAGCCCTACCTCAGAACTGAACTCCTGACGGTGCGGCACTCCCTCAGAACTAAATACCTGAGGGAGGGCCGCACCGTCAGGAGTTTAATTCTGAGGGAGGGCCGCACTGTCAGGAGTTTAGTACTGAGGGAGGGCCCTACTGTCAGGAGTTTAGTACTGAGGGAGGGCCGCACTGTCAGGAGTTTAGTACTGAGGGAGTGCTGCACTGTCAGGAGTTTAGTTCTGATGGAGTGCCTCACTGTCAGGAGTTTAGTTCTGAGGGGGGCCACACTGTCAGGAGTTTAGTACTGAGGGAGGGCCACACTGTCTGAAGTTTAGTATTGAGGGAGGGCCGCACAGTCAGGACTTTATTTCATAGGGAGGGTCGCACCGTCAGGAGTTTAGTACTGAGGGAGGGTCGCACAGTCAGGAGTACAAATACGCAGTACAAAACCCGTGATAGTGCTGCACTCCCTCAGAACTAAACTCCTGAGGGTGCCACTCTCCCCGAGTACAGAACTGCTGACAGTGCAGCACTCCCTCAGAACTAAACACCGAACAGTGTGGCTCTCCCTCAGAACTAAACACCTCATGGTGCGGCCCTACCTCAGAACTGAACTCCTGACGGTGCGGCCCTCCATCAGATCGATATCCTGACAATGCGGCCCTCCCTCAGAACTAAATTCCTACATTGTGGCCCTCCCTCAGAACTAAAATCCTGACAGTGGGACGCTCTCACAGAACTACACACCTGACAGTGGGGCACTCCCTCAGTATAAACTCCTGACAGTGCGGCCCTCCCTCAGTACCAAAAACCTGACAGTGCGTCCCTCCCTCAGTACTAAACTCATGACAGTGCTGCCCTCCCTCAGAACGAAACTCCTGACAGTGCGGTGCTCCCTCAGTACTAAACACCTGACAGTGCCGCCCTACCTCAGAACAAAACTCCTGACAGTGTGGCGCTCCCTCATTCCTAAACCTGTCACAGTGCGGCCCTCCCTCAGAACTAAACTCCTGACATTGCGGCCCTCCCTCAGTACTAAAAACCTGACAGTGCGACCCTCCCTCAGAACTACAGTCCTGACAGTGCGGCCCTCCCTCAGTACTAAACTCCTGACAGTGTGGCCCTCCCTATGAAATAAAGTCCTGACAGTACGGCCCTCCCTCAATACTAAACTTCAGACAGTGTGGCCCTCCCTCAGTACTAAACTCCTGACAGAGTGGCCCTCCCTCAGAACTAAACTCCAGACAGTGAGGCCCTCCCTCAGAACTAAACACTTGACAGTGCGGCCTCCCTCAGTACTAAACTCCTGACAGTGCGGCCCTCCCTCAGAACTAAACTCCTGACAGTGAGGCCCTCCCTCAGAACTAAACTCCTGACAGTGCAGCACTCCCTCAGTACTAAACTCCTGACAGTGCGGCCCTCCCTCAGAACTAAACTCCTGACAGTGCGGCCCTCCCTCAGAATTAAACTCCTGACGGTGCGGCCCTCCCTCAGTACTAAACTCCTGACAGTGCAGCATCCCTCAGTACTAAACTCCCGATAGTGCGGCCCTCCCTCAGTACCAACCTCTGACAGTGCGGACCTCTCTCAGAACTAAACTCCTGACGGTGTGGTCTTCCCTCACTTCTAAACTCCTGGCTGTGCGGCCCTCGTTCAGAACTAAACTCCGGACAGTGCAGCCCCCCCCTCATAACTAAACTCCTGACAGTTCGGCCCTCCCTCAGTACTAAACTCCTGACAGTGCAGCCTCTCTCAGTACTAAACTCCCAATAGTGCGGCCCTCCCTCAGTACTAACATCTGACAGTGCGGCCCTCCCTCAGAACTAAACTCCTGATGGTGTGGCCTTCCGTCACTTCTAAACACCTGACAGTGTGGCCCTCCCTCATACCTAAAATCCTGAAATTGTAGCGCTCCCACAGTGCTACACTCCTGACAGTGCGGCCCTCACTCTGAACTAAACTCCTGACAGTGCGGCCCTCCCTCAGTACTAAACTCCTGACAGTGCGGTTCTCCCTCAGTACTAAAATCCTGAAATTGCAGCGCTCCCACAGTACTACACTCCTGACAGTGCGGCACTCCCTCAGTACTAAACCCATGATGGTGCGACCCTCCCTGTGAAATAATGTCCTGACAGTGCGGCCCTCCCTCAATACTAAACTTCAGACAGTGTGGCCCACCCTCAGTACTAAATTCCTGACAGTGCGGCTCTCGCTCAGCACTAATCTCCTGACAGTGTGGCCCTCCCTCAATAGTAAACTCCTGACAGTGCGGCCCTCTCTCACCACTAAACACCTGACAGTGCTGCCCTCCCTCAATACTAAACACCTGACAGTGCGGCACTCCCTCAGTATAAACTCCTGACAGTGCGGCCCTACTTCAGAACTGAACTCCTGACATTGCAGCCCTCCCTCAGTACTAAACGCCTGACAGTGTGGCCGTCCCTCAGCACTAAACACCTGACAGTGCTGCCCTCCCACAATACTAAACACCTGACAGTGTGGCCTTTCCTCAGTACTAAACTCCTGACAGGGCGGCCCTCTCTCAGAACTAAACTCCTGACAGTGCAGCCTCCCTCAGTACTATACTCCCGATAGTGCCACCTCCCTCAGTACTAACCTCTGACAGTGCGGACCTCCCTCAGAATTAAATTCCTGACGGTGTGGCCTTCCCTCACTTCTAAACTCCTGACAGTGTGGCCCTCCCTCATACCTAAAATCCTGAAATTGCGGCGCTCCCACATTACTCTGAACAAAACTCCTGACAGTGCGGCCCTTATTCAGATCTAAAATCCTGAAAGTGCGGCCCTCCCTCAGAACTAAACTCCGGACAGTGCAGCCCCCCCTCAGAACTAAACTCCAGACAGTGCGGCCCTCCCTCAGTACTAAACTCCTGACAATGCGGTCCTCCCTCAGTACGAAACTCCTGACGTTGCGACCCTCCCTGTGAAATAAAGTCCTGAAAGTGCGGCCCTCCCTCAATACTAAACTTCAGACAGTGTGGCCCTCCCTCAGAACTAAACTCCAGACAGTGAGGCCCTCCCTCAGAACTAAACACCTGACAGTGCGGCCTCCCTCAGTAATAAACTCCTGACCGTGCGGACTCTCTCAGAACTAAACTCCTGACAGTACGGCCCTCCGTCAGAACTAAACATCTCATTTTGAGGCCCTCCCTCTGAACAAAACTCCTGAAAGTGCCACCTCCCTCAGTACTAAATTCCTGACAGTGCGGCCCTCCCTCAGTACTAAACTCCTGACAGTGCGGCCCTCCCTCAGAACTAAACTCCTGACAGTGCGGCCCTCCCTCAGTACTAAACTCCTGAAAGTGCGACATTCCCTCAGAACTAAATTCCTGACAGTACAGCCCTTCCTCAGAACTAAACTCCTGACCGTGCGGCCCTCTCTCAGAACTAAACTCCTGACGGTGCGGCCCTCCCTCAGTACTAAACTCCTGACAGTGCAGCCTCCCTCAGTACTATACTCCCGATAGTGCGGCCCTCCCTCAGTACTAACCTCTGACAGTGCGGATCTCCCTCAGAATTAAACTCCTGACGGTGTGGCCTTCCCTCACTTCTAAACTCCTGACAGTGCGGCCCTCCCTCATACCTAAAATCCTGAACGTGCGGCCCTCCATCAGAACTAAACTCCGGACAGTGCAGCCCCCCCTCAGAACTAAACTCCTGACAGTGCGGCCCTCCCTCAGTACTAAACTCCTGACAATGCGGTCCTCCCTCAGTAAAAAACTCCTGACGGTGCGACCCTCCCTGTGAAATAAAGTCCTGACAGTGCGGCCCTCCCTCAATACTAAACTTCAGAAAGTGTGGCCCTCCCTCAGTACTAAACTCCTGACAGTGTGGCCCTCCCTCAGAACTAAACTCCTGAAAGTGCGGCCCTCCCTCCGTATTAAACTCCTGACATAGTGTCCCTCCGTCAGTACTGAACTCCAGACAAGGCGGCCCTCCGTCAGAACTAAACTCCTGACAGTGCGGACTTCCCTCAGAACTAAACTCCTGACAGTGTGGCAGTCGCTCAGTACTAAACTCCTGAAAGAGTGGCCCTCCAACAAAACTAAACTCCTGACAGTGCGGCCCTCCCTCAGAACTAAACTCCTGACAGTGAGGCCTCCCTCAGTACTAAAAACCTGTCAGTGCGACCCTCCCTCAGAACTAAACTCCTGACAGTGCGGCCCTCCCTCAGAACTAAACTCCTGACAGTTCGGCCCTCCCTCAGTACTAAACTCCTGACGGTGCGACCCTCCCTGTGAAATAAAGTCCTGACAGTGCGGCCCTCCCTCAATACTAAACTTCAGACAGTGTGGCCCTCCCTCAGTACTGAACTCCAGACAGGACGGCCCTCCCTCAGAACTAAACTCCTGACAGTACGGCCCTCCGTCAGAACTAAACTCCTGACAGTGAGGCCTCCCTCAGTACTAAAAACCTGTCAGTGCGACCCTCCCTCAGAACTAAACTCCTGACAGTGCGGCCCTCCCTCAGAACTAAACTCCTGACAGTTCGGCCCTCCCTCAGTACTAAACTCCTGACGGTGCGACCCTCCCTGTGAAATAAAGTCCTGACAGTGCGGCCCTCCCTCAATACTAACCTTCAGACAGTGTGGCCCTCCCTCAGTACTGAACTCCTGACAGGACGGCCCTCCCTCAGAACTAAACTCCTGACAGTGCGGACTTCCCTCAGAACTAAACTCCTGACAGTGCGGCCTTGCCTCAGTACTAAACTCCTGACAGTGTGGCATTCCCTCAGTACTAAACTCCTGACAGTTCGGCCCTCCAACAAAACTAAACAACTGACATTTTGGCCCTCCCTCGGAACTAAACTCCTGACTCTGCGGTCCTCCCTCAGAACTAAACTCCCGACAGTGAGGCCCTCCCTCAGTACCAAACACCTGACAGTGCGGCCCTCCCTCAGTACTAAACTCCTGACAGTGCGGCCCTCCTCAGAACGAAACTCCTGACAGTCTGGTGCTCCCTCAGTACTAAACACCTGACAGTGCGGCCCTACCTCAGAACAAAACTCCTTACAGTGCGGCCCTCCCTCAGAACTAAACTCCTGACGGTCTGGCACTCGCTCAGTACTAAACTCCTGACAGTGTGGCCCTCCAACAAAACTAAACTCCTTACAGTACGGCCCTCCCTCAGAACTAAACTCCTGACAGTGCTGCCCTCCCTCAGTACTAAAAACCTGACAGTGCGACCCTCCCTCAGAACTAAAGTCCTGACAGTGTGGCCCACCCTCAGTACTAAACTCCTGACGGTGCGACCCTCCCTGTGAAATAAAGTCCTGACAGTGCGGCCCTCCCTCAATACTAAACTTCAGACAGTGTGGCCCTCCCTCAGAACTAAACTCCATAGAGTGAGGCCCTCCCTCAGAACTAAACACCTGACAGTGCGGCCTCCCTCAGTACTAAACTCCTGACCGTGCGGCCCTCCCTCAGAACTAAACTCCTGACAGTGAGGCCCACCCTCAGAACTAAACACCTGACAGTGCGGCCTCCCTCAGATCTAAACTCCTCATTTTGAGGCCCTCCCTCAGAACAAAACTCCTGAAAGTGCCACCTCCCTCAGTACTAAACTCCTGACAGTGCGGCCCTCCCTCAGTACTAAACTCCTGACAGTGCGGCCCTCCCTCAGAACTAAACTCCAGACAGTGCGGCCCACCCTCAGTACTAAACTCCTGACAGTGCGGCCTTGCCTCAGTACTAAACTCCTGACAGTGTGGCATTCCCTCAGTACTAAACTCCTGACGGTGTGGCCTTCCCTCACTTCTAAACTCTTGACAGTGTGGCCCTCCCTCATACCTAAAATCCTGAAATTGCGGCGCTTCCACAGTACTACACTGTGCGGCCGGCCCTCAGTACTAAACTCCTGACAGTGCGGCCCTCCCTCAGAACTAAACTCCTGAAAGTGAGGCCCTCCCTCAGAACTAAACTCCTGACAGTGTGGCCCTCCGTCAGTACTAAACTCCTGACGGTGCGACCCTCCCTGTGAAATAAAGTCCTGACAGTGCGGCCCACCCTCAATACTAAACTCCAGACAGTGAGGCCCTCCCTCAGAACTAAACACCTGACAGTGCGGCCTCCCTCAGTACTAAACTCCTGACGGTGCGGCCCTCCCTCAGTACTAAACTCCTGAAAGTGCAGCATTCCCTCAGAACTAAATTCCTGACAGTACAGCCCTTCCTCAGAACTAAACTCCTGATCGTGCGGCCCTCCCTCAGAACTAAACTCCTGATGGTGCGGCTCTCCCTCAGTACTAAACTCCTGACAGTGCAGCCTCCCTCAGTACTATGCTCCCGATAGTGCGGCCCTCCCTCAGTACTAAACTCCTGACAGTGTGGCATTCTCTCAGTACTAAACGCCTGACGGTGCGGCCCACCCTCAGAACTAAACTCCTGACAGTGTGGCCCTCCCTCAGAACTAAACTCCTGACAGTGCGGCCTTGCCTCAGTACTAAACTCCTGACAGTGTGGCATTCCCTCACTTCTAAACTCTTGACAGTGTGCCCCTCCCTCATACCTAAAATCCTGAAATTCCGGCGCTCCCACAGTACTACACTCCTGACAGTGTGGCCCTCACTCTGAACTAAACTCCTGACAGTGCGGCCCTCCCTCAGAACTAAAAACCTGGCAGTGCGGCCCTTATTCAGATCTAAAATCCTGAAAGTGCGGCCCTCCCTCAGAACTAAACTCCGGACAGTGCAGCCCCCCTCAGAACTAAACGCGTGACAGTGCGGCCCTCCCTCAGTACAAAACTCCTGACAGTGCGGTCCTCCCTCAGTACTAAACTCCAGACGGTGCGACCCTCCCTGTGAAATAAAGTCCTGACAGAGCATCCCTCCCTCAATATTAAACTTCTAACAGTTTGGCCCACCCTCAGTACTAAACATCTGACAGTGTGGCCTTCCCTCAGTACTAAACTCCTGACAGCGCGGACATCCCTCAGTACTACACCCTTATCAGGGCGGCCCTCCCTCAGTAATAAACTCCTGACAGTGCAGCCTTACCTCAATACTAAACTCCTGACAGTGCGGCACTCCCTCAGTACTAAACTCCTGACAGGTCAGCCCTACCTCAGTACTAAACTCCTGACAAGGTGGCCCTCACTCTGTACTGAACTCCTGACAGGGCGGCCCTCCCTCAAAACAAAACTCCTGACAGTGTGGCCCTCCCTCAGAACTGAACTCCTGACAGGGTGGCCCTCCCTCAGAACTAAACTCCTGACAGTGCGGCCTCCCTCAGTACTAAACTCCTGACCGTGCGGCCCTCCCTCAGAACTAAACTCCTGACAGTGAGGCCCACCCTCAGAACTAAACACCTGACAGTGCGGCCTCCCTCAGATCTAAACTCCTCATTTTGAGGCCCTCCCTCAGAACAAAACTCCTGAAAGTGCCACCTCCCTCAGTACTAAACTCCTGACAGTGCGGCCCTCCCTCAGTACTAAACTCCTGACAGTGCGGCCCTCCCTCAGAACTAAACTCCAGACAGTGCGGCCCACCCTCAGTACTAAACTCCTGACAGTGCGGCCTTGCCTCAGTACTAAACTCCTGACAGTGTGGCATTCCCTCAGTACTAAACTCCTGACGGTGTGGCCTTCCCTCACTTCTAAACTCTTGACAGTGTGGCCCTCCCTCATACCTAAAATCCTGAAATTGCGGCGCTTCCACAGTACTACACTGTGCGGCCGGCCCTCAGTACTAAACTCCTGACAGTGCGGCCCTCCCTCAGAACTAAACTCCTGAAAGTGAGGCCCTCCCTCAGAACTAAACTCCTGACAGTGTGGCCCTCCGTCAGTACTAAACTCCTGACGGTGCGACCCTCCCTGTGAAATAAAGTCCTGACAGTGCGGCCCACCCTCAATACTAAACTCCAGACAGTGAGGCCCTCCCTCAGAACTAAACACCTGACAGTGCGGCCTCCCTCAGTACTAAACTCCTGACGGTGCGGCCCTCCCTCAGTACTAAACTCCTGAAAGTGCAGCATTCCCTCAGAACTAAATTCCTGACAGTACAGCCCTTCCTCAGAACTAAACTCCTGATCGTGCGGCCCTCCCTCAGAACTAAACTCCTGACGGTGCGGCTCTCCCTCAGTACTAAACTCCTGACAGTGCAGCCTCCCTCAGTACTATGCTCCCGATAGTGCGGCCCTCCCTCAGTACTAAACTCCTGACAGTGTGGCATTCTCTCAGTACTAAACGCCTGACGGTGCGGCCCACCCTCAGAACTAAACTCCTGACAGTGTGGCCCTCCCTCAGAACTAAACTCCTGACAGTGCGGCCTTGCCTCAGTACTAAACTCCTGACAGTGTGGCATTCCCTCACTTCTAAACTCTTGACAGTGTGCCCCTCCCTCATACCTAAAATCCTGAAATTCCGGCGCTCCCACAGTACTACACTCCTGACAGTGTGGCCCTCACTCTGAACTAAACTCCTGACAGAGCGGCCCTCCCTCAGAACTAAAAACCTGGCAGTGCGGCCCTTATTCAGATCTAAAATGCTGAAAGTGCGGCCCTCCCTCAGAACTAAACTCCGGACAGTGCAGCCCCCCCTCAGAACTAAACGCCTGACAGTGCGGCCCTCCCTCAGTACAAAACTCCTGACAGTGCGGTCCTCCCTCAGTACTAAACTCCTGATGGTGTGACCCTCCCTGTGAAATAAAGTCCTGACAGAGCATCCCTCCCTCAATATTAAACTTCTAACAGTTTGGCCCACCCTCAGTACTAAACATCTGACAGTGTGGCCTTCCCTCAGTACTAAACTCCTGACAGCGCGGACATCCCTCAGTACTACACCCTTATCAGGGCGGCCCTCCCTCAGTAATAAACTCCTGACAGTGCAGCCTTACCTCAATACTAAACTCCTGACAGTGCGGCACTCCCTCAGTACTAAACTCCTGACAGGTCAGCCCTACCTCACTACTAAACTCCTGACAAGGTGGCCCTCCCTCTGTACTGAACTCCTGACAGGGCGGCCATCCCTCAAAACAAAGCTCCTGACAGTGCGGCCCTCCCTCAGTACTAAACTCCTGACAGTGTGACCCTCCCTCAGAACTGAACTCCTGACAGGGTGGCCCTCCCTCAGAACTAAACTCCTGACAGTGCGGACTTCCCACAGAACTAAACTCTTGACAGTGCGGCCTTCCCTCAGAACTAAACTCCTGACAGTGCGGCCTTGCCTCAGTACTAAAAACCTGTCAGTGCGACCCTCCCTCAGAACTAAACTCCTGACAGTGCGGCCCTCCCTCAGAACTAACCTCCTGACAGTTCGGCCCTCACTCAGTACTAAACTCCTGACGGTGCGACCCTCCCTGTGAAATAAAGTCCTGACAGTGCGGCCCTCCCTCAATACTAAACTTCAGACAGTGTGGCCCTCCCTCAGTACTGAACTCCTGACAGGACGGCCCTCCCTCAGAACTAAACTCCTGACAGTGCGGACTTCCCTCAGAACTAAACTCCTGACAGTGCGGCCCTCCCTCAATACTAAACTTCAGACAGTGTGGCCCTCCCTCAGTACTGAACTCCTGACAGGACGGCCCTCCCTCAGAACTAAACTCCTGACAGTGCGGACTTCCCTCAGAACTAAACTCCTGACAGTGCGGCCTTGCCTCAGTACTAAACTCCTGACAGTGTGGCATTCCCTCAGTACTAAACTCCTGACAGTTCGGCCCTCCAACAAAACTAAACAACTGACATTGTGGCCCTCCCTCGGAACTAAACTCCTGACTCTGCGGTCCTCCCTCAGAACTAAACTCCTGACAGTGAGGCCTCCCTCAGTACCAAACACCTGACAGTGCGGCCCTCTCTCAGTACTAAACTCCTGACAGTGCGGACTTCCCTCAGAACTAAACTCCTGACAGTGCGGCCTTGCCTCAGTACTAAACTCCTGACAGTGTGGCATTCCCTCAGTACTAAACTCCTGACAGTTCGGCCCTCCAACAAAACTAAACAACTGACATTGTGGCCCTCCCTCGGAACTAAACTCCTGACTCTGCGGTCCTCCCTCAGAACTAAACTCCCGACAGTGAGGCCCTCCCTCAGTACTAAACTCCTGACAGTGCGGCCCTCCTCAGAACGAAACTCCTGACAGTCTGGTGCTCCCTCAGTACTAAACACCTGACAGTGCGGCCCTACCTCAGAACAAAACTCCTTACAGTGCGGCCCTCCCTCAGAACTAAACTCCTGACAGTGCGGCCCTCCTCAGAACGAAACTCCTGACAGTCTGGTGCTCCCTCAGTACTAAACACCTGACAGTGCGGCCCTACCTCAGAACAAAACTCCTTACAGTGCGGCGCTCCCTCATTCCTAAACCTGTCACAGTGCGGCCCTCCCTCAGAACTAAACTCCTGACAGTGCTGCCCTCCCTCAGTACTAAAAACCTGACAGTGCGACCCTCCCTCAGAACTAAAGTCCTGACAGTGTGGCCCTCTCTCAGAACTAAACTCCTGACAGTGTGGCCCACCCTCAGTACTAAACTCCTGACGGTGCGACCCTCCCTGTGAAATAAAGTCCTGACAGTGCGGCCCTCCCTCAATACTAAACTTCAGACAGTGTGGCCCTCCCTCAGAACTAAACTCCATAGAGTGAGGCCCTCCCTCAGAACTAAACACCTGACAGTGCGGCCTCCCTCAGTACTAAACTCCTGACCGTGCGGCCCTCCCTCAGAACTAAACTCCTGACAGTGAGGCCCACCCTCAGAACTAAACACCTGACAGTGCGGCCTCCCTCAGTACTAAACTCATGACAGTAGCGCTCCCTCAGATCTAAACTCCTCATTTTGAGGCCCTCCCTCAGAACAAAACTCCTGAAAGTGCCACCTCCCTCAGTACTAAACTCCTGACAGTGTGGCCCTCCCTCAGTACTAAACTCCTGACAGTGCGGCCCTCCCTCAGAACTAAACTCCAGACAGTGCGGCCCACCCTCAGTACTAAACTCCTGACAGTGCGGCCTTGCCTCAGTACTAAACTCCTGACAGTGTGGCATTCCCTCAGTACTAAACTCCTGACGGTGTGGCCTTCCCTCACTTCTAAACTCTTGACAGTGTGGCCCTCCCTCATACCTAAAATCCTGAAATTGCTGCGCTTCCACAGTACTACACTGTGCGGCCGGCCCTCAGTACTAAACTCCTGACAGTGCGGCCCTCCCTCAGAACTAAACTCCTGAAAGTGAGGCCCTCCCTCAGAACTAAACTCCTGACAGTGTGGCCCTCCGTCTGTACTAAAC
Source organism: Chiloscyllium plagiosum (assembly GCF_037043375.1). Lineage (NCBI taxonomy): Eukaryota > Metazoa > Chordata > Chondrichthyes > Orectolobiformes > Hemiscylliidae > Chiloscyllium > Chiloscyllium plagiosum. The sequence continues at coordinate 6,329,517 of NW_028270192.1, read as the reverse complement.
TCCTGACGGTGCGACCCTCCCTGTGAAATAAAGTCCTGACAGTGCGGCCCACCCTCAATACTAAACTCCAGACAGTGAGGCCCTCCCTCAGAACTAAACACCTGACAGTGCGGCCTCCCTCAGTACTAAACTCCTGACGGTGTGGCCCTCCCTCAGTACTAAACTCCTGAAAGTGCAGCATTCCCTCAGAACTAAATTCCTGACAGTACAGCCCTTCCTCAGAACTAAACTCCTGATCGTGCGGCCCTCCCTCAGAACTAAACTCCTGACGGTGCGGCTCTCCCTCAGTACTAAACTCCTGACAGTGCAGCCTCCCTCAGTACTATGCTCCCGATAGTGCGGCCCTCCCTCAGTACTAAACTCCTGACAGTGTGGCATTCTCTCAGTACTAAACGCCTGACGGTGCGGCCCTCCCTCAGAACTAAACTCCTGACAGTGTGGCCCTCCCTCAGAACTAAACTCCTGACAGTGCGGCCTTGCCTCAGTACTAAACACCTGACAGTGTGGCATTCCCTCAGTACTATACTCCTGACGATGTGGCCTTCCCTCACTTCTAAACTCTTGACAGTGTGCCCCTCCCTCATACCTAAAATCCTGAAATTCCGGCGCTCCCACAGTACTACACTCCTGACAGTGTGGCCCTCACTCTGAACTAAACTCCTGACAGTGCGGCCCTCCCTCAGAACTAAAAACCTGGCAGTGCGGCCCTTATTCAGATCTAAAATCCTGAAAGTGCGGCCCTCCCTCAGAACTAAACTCCGGACAGTGCAGCCCCCCCTCAGAACTAAACGCCTGACAGTGCGGCCCTCCCTCAGTACAAAACTCCTGACAGTGCGGTCCTCCCTCAGTACTAAACTCCTGATGGTGTGACCCTCCCTGTGAAATAAAGTCCTGACAGTGCATCCCTCCCTCAATATTAAACTTCTAACAGTTTGGCCCACCCTCAGTACTAAACATCTGACAGTGTGGCCTTCCCTCAGTACTAAACTCCTGACAGCGCGGACATCCCTCAGTACTACACCCTTATCAGGGCGGCCCTCCCTCAGTAATAAACTCCTGACAGTGCAGCCTTACCTCAATACTAAACTCCTGACAGTGCGGCACTCCCTCAGTACTAAACTCCTGACAGGTCAGCCCTACCTCAGAACTAAACTCCTGACAAGGTGGCCCTCCCTCTGTACTGAACTCCTGACAGGGCGGCCCTCCCTCAAAACAAAGCTCCTGACAGTGCGGCCCTCCCTCAGTACTAAACTCCTGACAGTGTGGCATTCCCTCAGAACTGAACTCCTGACAGGGTGGCCCTCCCTCAGAACTAAACTCCTGACAGTGCGGACTTCCCACAGAACTAAACTCTTGACAGTGCGGCCTTCCCTCAGAACTAAACTCCTGACAGTGCGGCCTTGCCTCAGTACTAAAGTCCTGACAGTGCGGCCTTCCCTCAGAACTAAACTCCTAACAGTGTGGCCGGCCCTCAGAACTGAAATCCTGACAGTGGGCCCTCCCTCAGTACTAAACTCCTGACAGGGGGGAACTCCCTCAGTATTTAACTCCTGACAGGGCGGCCCTTCCTCAGTACTAAACTCCTGACAGGGCTGCCCTCCCTCAGTATTAAACTCCTGACAATGCGGCCCTCCCTCAGTACTAAATGCCTGACAGTGCGGCCCTCCCACAGTATTAAATGCCTGAATGTGCGGCCCTCCCTGAGTACTAAACCCCTGACAGTGTGGCCTTCCCTCAGAACTATACTCCTGACAGGGCGGCCCTCCCTCAGAACTAAACTCCTGAAAGTGCGGACCTTGCTCAGAACTAAATTCCTGACAGTGCGGCCCTCCCACAGCACTGAATCCTGACAGTGCAACCCTCTTTCAGAACTAAACACTTGACAGTGCGGCCCTCCCTCAGAACTAAACTCCTGACAGTGTGACTCTCCCTCAGTACTAAACACTTGTCAGTGCGGCCCTTCTTCAGTACTAAACACCTGACAGTGTGGCTTTTCCTCAGTACTAAACTCCTGACAGTGCGGCCCTCCCTCAGGAACAAACACCTGACTTGCGGCGCTCCCTCTGAACTAAACTCCTGACAGTGCAGCCTGCCCTCAGAACTGAAATCCTGACAGTGGGGCCCTCCCTCAGTATTAAACTCCTGACAGCGCGACCTCCCTCAGTATTTAACTCCTGACAGGGCGGCCCTCCCTCAGTACTAAACTCCTGACAGGGCTGCCCTCACTCAGTATTAAACTTCTGACAGGGCGGCCCTCCCACAGTACTAAACGCCTGACAGTGCGGCCCTTCCTCAGTACTAACCTCTGCCAGTGCGGCTATCTCTCAGAACTAAACACCTGATGGTGCGGCACTCCCTCAGATCGATATCCTGGCAGTGCGGCCCTCCCTCAGAACTAAACTCCTACATTGTGGCCCTCCCTCAGAACTAAACTCCTGACAGTGCGGCCCTCCCTCAGAACTAAACTCCTACATTGTGGCCCTCCCTCAGAACTAAACTCCTGACAGTGCGGCCCTCCCTCAGAACTAAACTCCTACATTGTGGCCCTCCCTCAGAACTAAACTCCTGACAGTGCGGCCCTCCCTCAGTACTAAACTCCTGACAGTGCGGTTCTTGCTCAGTACTAAAATCCTGACAGTGCAGCCCACCCTCAGAAAAAAACTCCTGACAGTGCGGACCCTGCTCTGAACTAAATTCCTGACAGTGCTGCCCTCGCTCAGAACTAAACACCTGACATTGCGGCACTCCCTCAGTATAAACACCTGACAGTGCGGCCCTCCCTCAGAACTAAACTCCTGAAAGTGCGGACCTTGCTCAGAACTAAATTCCTGACAGTGCGGCCCTCCCACAGCACTGAATCCTGACAGTGCAACCCTCTTTCAGAACTAAACACTTGACAGTGCGGCCCTCCCTCAGAACTAAACTCCTGACAGTGTGACCCTCCCTCAGTACTAAACACTTGTCAGTGCGGCCCTTCTTCAGTACTAAACACCTGACAGTGTGGCTTTTCCTCAGTACTAAACTCCTGACAGTGCGGCCCTCCCTCAGGAACAAACACCTGACTTGCGGCGCTCCCTCTGAACTAAACTCCTGACAGTGCAGCCTGCCCTCAGAACTGAAATCCTGACAGTGGGGCCCTCCCTCAGTATTAAACTCCTGACAGCGCGACCTCCCTCAGTATTTAACTCCTGACAGGGCGGCCCTCCCTCAGTACTAAACTCCTGACAGGGCTGCCCTCACTCAGTATTAAACTTCTGACAGGGCGGCCCTCCTTCAGTACTAAACGCCTGACAGTGCGGCCCTTCCTCAGTACTAACCTCTGCCAGTGCGGCTATCTCTCAGAACTAAACACCTGATGGTGCGGCACTCCCTCAGATCGATATCCTGGCAGTGCGGCCCTCCCTCAGAACTAAACTCCTACATTGTGGCCCTCCCTCAGAACTAAACTCCTGACAGTGCGGCCCTCCCTCAGAACTAAACTCCTACATTGTGGCCCTCCCTCAGAACTAAACTCCTGACAGTGCGGCCCTCCCTCAGTACTAAACTCCTGACAGTGCGGTTCTTGCTCAGTACTAAAATCCTGACAGTGCAGCCCACCCTCAGAAAAAAACTCCTGACAGTGCGGACCCTGCTCTGAACTAAATTCCTGACAGTGCTGCCCTCGCTCAGAACTAAACACCTGACATTGCGGCACTCCCTCAGTATAAACACCTGACAGTGCGGCCCTCGCTCAGTACTAAACTCCTGAGAGTGCGGCCCTCCCGCAGAACTAAACACCTGACATTGTGGCACTCCCTCAGTATAAACACCTGACAGTGCGGCCCTCCCTCAGAACTAAACTCCTGAAAGTGCGGACCTTGCTCAGAACTAAATTCCTGACAGTGCGGCCCTCCCACAGCACTGAATCCTGACAGTGCAACCCTCTTTCAGAACTAAACACTTGACAGTGCGGCCCTCCCTCAGAACTAAACTCCTGACAGTGTGACCCTCCCTCAGTACTAAACACTTGTCAGTGCGGCCCTTCTTCAGTACTAAACACCTGACAGTGTGGCTTTTCCTCAGTACTAAACTCCTGACAGTGCGGCCCTCCCTCAGGAACAAACACCTGACTTGCGGCGCTCCCTCTGAACTAAACTCCTGACAGTGCAGCCTGCCCTCAGAACTGAAATCCTGACAGTGGGGCCCTCCCTCAGTATTAAACTCCTGACAGCGCGACCTCCCTCAGTATTTAACTCCTGACAGGGCGGCCCTCCCTCAGTACTAAACTCCTGACAGGGCTGCCCTCACTCAGTATTAAACTTCTGACAGGGCGGCCCTCCCACAGTACTAAACGCCTGACAGTGCGGCCCTTCCTCAGTACTAACCTCTGCCAGTGCGGCTATCTCTCAGAACTAAACACCTGATGGTGCGGCACTCCCTCAGATCGATATCCTGGCAGTGCGACCCTCCCTCAGAACTAAACTCCTACATTGTGGCCCTCCCTCAGAACTAAACTCCTGACAGTGCGGCCCTCCCTCAGAACTAAACTCCTACATTGTGGCCCTCCCTCAGAACTAAACTCCTGACAGTGCGGCCCTCCCTCAGTACTAAACTCCTGACAGTGCGGTTCTTGCTCAGTACTAAAATCCTGACAGTGCAGCCCACCCTCAGAAAAAAACTCCTGACAGTGCGGACCCTGCTCTGAACTAAATTCCTGACAGTGCTGCCCTCGCTCAGAACTAAACACCTGACATTGCGGCACTCCCTCAGTATAAACACCTGACAGTGCGGCCCTCGCTCAGTACTAAACTCCTGAGAGTGCGGCCCTCCCGCAGAACTAAACACCTGACATTGTGGCACTCCCTCAGTATAAACTCCTGACAATGCGGCCCTCCTTCAGTACCAAACACCTGACAGTGCGGCCTCCCTCAGTTCTAAACTCCTGACAGTGCGGCCCTCCCGCAGAACTAAACATTTGACAGTGTGGCCCTCCCTCAGTACTAAACTCCTCACAGTGCGGCCCTCCCTCAGAAAGAAACTCCTGACAGTGCGGTGCTCCCTCAGGGCTAAACCCCTGACAGTGCGCCCCTCTCACATTCCTAAACCTGTCACAGTGCGGCCACCCCTCAGAACTGAACGCCTGACAGAGTGGCACTCGCTCAGTACTAAACTCCTGACAGTGCGGCCCTCCCTCAGAACTAAACTCCTGACAGTGCGGCCCTTCCTCAGAACTAAACTCCTGATCGTGCGGCCCTCCCTCAGAACTAAACTCCTGACGATGCGGCCCTCCCTCAGTACTAAATTCCTGACAGTGTGGCATTCTCTCAGTACTAAACGCCTGACGGTGCGGCCCTCCCTCAGAACTAAACTCCTGACAGTGTGGCCCTCCCTCAGAACTAAACTCCTGACAGTGCGGCCTTGCCTCAGTACTAAACTCCTGACAGTGTGGCATTCCCTCAGTACTATACTCCTGACGATGTGGCCTTCCCTCACTTCTAAACTCTTGACAGTGTGCCCCTCCCTCATACCTAAAATCCTGAAATTCCGGTGCTCCCACAGTACTACACTCCTGACAGTGTGGCCCTCACTCTGAACTAAACTCCTGACAGTGCGGCCCTCCCTCAGAACTAAAAACCTGGCAGTGCGGCCCTTATTTAGATCTAAAATCCTGAAAGTGCGGCCCTCCCTCAGAACTAAACTCCGGACAGTGCAGCCTCCCCTCAGAACTAAACGCCTGACAGTGCGGCCCTCCCTCAGTACAAAACTCCTGACAGTGCGGTCCTCCCTCAGTACTAAACTCCTGACGGTGTGACCCTCCCTGTGAAATAAAGTCCTGACAGTGCATCCCTCCCTCAATATTAAACTTCTAACAGTTTGGCCCACCCTCAGTACTAAACATCTGACAGTGTGGCCTTCCCTCAGTACTAAACTCCTGACAGCGCGGACATCCCTCAGTACTACACCCTTATCAGGGCGGCCCTCCCTCAGTAATAAACTCCTGACAGTGCGGCCTTACCTCAATACTAAACTCCTGACAGTGCGGCACTCCCTCAGTACTAAACTCCTGACAGGTCAGCCCTACCTCAGTACTAAACTCCTGACAAGGTGGCCCTCCCTTTGTACTGAACTCCTGACAGGGCGGCCCTCCCTCAAAACAAAGCTCCTGACAGTGCGGCCCTCCCTCAGTACTAAACTCCTGACAGTGTGGCCCTCCCTCAGAACTGAACACCTGACAGGGTGGCCCTCCCTCAGAACTAAACTCCTGACAGTGCGGACTTCCCACAGAACTAAACTCTTGACAGTGCGGCCTTCCCTCAGAACTAAACTCCTGACGGTGCGGCCTTGCCTCAGTACTAAAGTCCTGACAGTGCGGCCTTCCCTCAGAACTAAACTCCTAACAGTGTGGCCGGCCCTCAGAACTGAAATCCTGACAGTGGGCCCTCCCTCAGTACTAAACTCCTGACAGCGGGGAACTCCCTCAGTATTTAACTCCTGACAGGGCGGCCCTCCCTCAGTACTAAACTCCTGACAGGGCTGCCCTCCCTCAGTATTAAACTCCTGACAGTGCGGCCCTCCCACAGTATTAAACGCCTGAATGTGCGGCCCTCCCTCAGTACTAAACCCCTGACAGTGTGGCCTTCCCTCAGAACTGTACTCCTGACAGGGCGGCCCTCCCTCAGAACTAAACTCCTGAAAGTGCGGACCTTGCTCAGAACTAAATTCCTGACAGTGCGGCCCTCCCACTGCACTGAATCCTGACAGTGCAACCCTCTTTCAGAACTAAACACTTGACAGTGCGGCCCTCCCTCAGAACTAAACTCCTGACAGTGTGACCCTCCCTCAGTACTAAACACTTGTCAGTGCGGCCCTTCTTCAGTACTAAACACCTGACAGTGTGGCTTTTCCTCAGTACTAAACTCCTGACAGTGCGGCCCTCCCTCAGGAACAAACACCTGACTTGCGGCCCTCCCTGTGAACTAAACTCCTGACAGAGCGGCCTGCGCTCAGAACTGAAATCCTGACAGTGGGGCCCTCCCTCAGTATTAAACTCCTGACAGCGCGACCTCCCTCAGTATTTAACTCCTGACAGGGCGGCCCTCCCTCAGTACTAAACTCCTGACAGGGCTGCCCTCACTCAGTATTAAACTTCTGACAGGGCGGTCCTCCCACAGTACTAAACGCCTGACAGTGCTGCCCTCCCTCAGTACTAACCTCTGCCAGTGCGGCTATCTCTCAGAACTAAACACCTGATGGTGCGGCACTCCCTCAGATCGATATCCTGGCAGTGCGGCCCTCCCTCAGAACTAAACACTTACATTGTGGCCCTCCCTCAGAACTAAACTCCTGACAGTGCGGCCCTCCCTCAGAACTAAACTCCTACATTGTGGCCCTCCCTCAGAACTAAACTCCTGACAGTGCGGCCCTCCCTCAGAACCAAACTCCTACATTGTGGCCCTCCCTCAGAACTAAACTCCTGACAGTGCGGCCCTCCCACAGTACTAAACTCCTGACAGTGCGGCCATCCCTCTGTACTAAACTCCTGACAGTGCGGTTCTTGCTCAGTACTAAAATCCTGACAGTGCAGCCCACCCTCAGAAAAAAACTCCTGACAGTGCGGACCCTGCTCTGAACTAAATTCCTGACAGTGCTGCCCTCGCTCAGAACTAAACACCTGACATTGCGGCACTCCCTCAGTATAAACTCCTGACAGTGCGGCCCTTGCTCAGTACTAAACTCCTGAGAGTGCGGCCCTCCCACAGAACTAAACACCTGACATTGTGGCACTCCCTCAGTATAAACTCCTGACAGTGCAGCCCTCCCTCAGTTCTAAACTCCTCACAGTGCGGCCCTCCCTCAGAAAGAAACTCCTGACAGTGCGGTGCACCCTCAGGGCTAAACCCCTGACAGTGCGTCCCTCCCACATTCCTAAACCTGTCACAGTGCGGCCTCCCCTCAGAACTGAACGCCTGACAGAGTGGCACTCGCTCAGTACTAAACTCCTGACAGTGCGGCCCTCCCTCAGAACTAAACGCCTGACAGTGCGGCCCTCCCTCAGTACTAAACTCCTGACAGTGCGGCCCTCTCTCAGAACTAAACTCCTGACCGTGCGGCCCTCCCTCTGAACTAAACTCCTGACGGTGCGACCCTCCCTGTGAAATAAAGTCCTGACAGTGCGGCCCTCCCTCAGAACTAAACTCCGGACATTGCAGCCCCCCCTCAGTACTAAACTCCTGACAGTGCGGCCCTCCCTCAGAACTAAACTCCTGACGGTGCGGCCCTCCCTCTGAACTAAACTCCTGACGGTGCGAACCTCCCTGTGAAATAAAGTCCTGACAGTGCGGCCCTCCCTCAATACTAAACTTCAGACAGTGTGGACCTCCCTCAGAACTAAACTCCAGACAGTGAGGCCTTCCCTCAGAACTAAACTCCTGACAATGCGGTCCTCCCTCAGTACTAAACTCCTGACGGTGCGATCCTCCCTGTGAAATAGAGTCCTGACAGTGCGGCCCTCCCTCAATACTAAACTTCAGACAGTGTGGCCCACCCTCAGTACTAAACATCTGACAGTGTGGCCCTCCCTCAGAACTAAACACCAGACAGTGCGGCTGGCCCTCAGTACTAAACTCCTGACAGTGCGGCCCTCCCTCAGTACTAAACTCCTGACAATGCGGTCCTCCCTCAGTACTAAACTCCTGACGGTGCGACCCTCCCTGTGAAATAGAGTCCTGACAGTGCGGCCCTCCCTCAATACTAAACTTCAGACAGTGTGGCCCACCCTCAGTACTAAACATCTGACAGTGTGGCCCTCCCTCAGAACTAAACACCAGACAGTGCGGCTGGCCCTCAGCACTAAACTCCTGACAGTGCGGCACTCCCTCAGAACTAAACTCCTGAAAGTGAGGCCCTCCCTCAGAACTAAACACCTGACAGTGCGGCCTCCCTCAGTACTAAACTCCTGACAGTGCGGCCCTCCCTCAGAAATAAACTCCTGAAAGTGCCACCTCCCTCAGTACTAAACTCCTGACAGTGCGGCCCTCCCTCAGTACTAAACTCCTGACAGTGCGGCCCTCCCTCAGAACTAAACTCCTGACAGTGCGGCCCTCCCTCAGGACTAAACTCCTGAAACTGCGGCATTCCCTCAGAACTAAATTCCTGACAGTGCGGCCCTCCCTCAGAACTAAACTCCTGACAGTGCGGCCCTCCCTCAGAACTAAACTCCTGACGGTGCGGCCCTCCCTCAGAACTAAACTCATGACCGTGCGGCCTTCCCTCAGTACTAAACTCCTGACAGTGCGGCCTTGCCTCAGTACTAAACTCCTGACAGTGTGGCATTCCCTCAGTATTAAATAATTGACAGTGCAGCCCTCCCTCAGTGCAAACACCTGACAGTGCGGCCCTCCCTCAGCATTAAACTACTGACAGTGTGGTCCTCCCTCAGTACTAATCACCTGACAATGTGGTCCTCCCCCAGTACTAAATAATTGACAGTGCAGTCCTCCCTCAGTGCAAACACCTGACAGTGCGGCTCTCCCTCAGCACTAAACTACTGACAGTGCGGCCCTCCCTCAGTACTAAACTCCTGAAAGTTCTGCATTCCCTCAGAACTAAATTCCTGACAGTACGGCCCTCCCTCAGAACTAAACTCCTGACGGTGCGACCCTCCCTCAGAACTAAACTCCTGACAGTGCAGCCTTGCCTCAGTACTAAACTACTGACAGTGCGGCCCTCCCTCAGAACTAAACTCCTGACAGTGCGGCCTTCCGTCAGAACTAAACTCCTGACAGTGCGGCCTTCCCTCAGAACTAAACTCCTGACAGTGCAGCCTTGCCTCAGTACTAAACTACTGACAGTGCGGCCCTCCCTCAGAACTAAACTCCTGACAGTGCGGCCCTCCCTCAGTACTAAACTCCTGAAAGTTCTGCATTCCCTCAGAACTAAATTCCTGACAGTACGGCCCTCCCTCAGAACTAAACTCCTGACGGTGCGGCCCTCCCTCAGAACTAAACTCCTGACAGTGCAGCCTTGCCTCAGTACTAAACTCCTGACAGTGTGGCATTCACTCAGTACTAAACTCCTGACAGTGCGGCCCTCCCTCAGAACTAAACTCCTGACAGTGCGGCCTTCCCTCAGAACTAAACTCCTGACAGTGCGGCCTTGCCTCAGTACTAAACTCCTGACAGTGTGGCATTCTCTCAGTACTAAATTCCTGACGGTGCGGCCCTCCCTCAGAACTAAACTCCTGACAGTGCGGCCCTCCCTCAGAACTAAACTCCTGACAGTGCGGCCTTGCCTCAGTACTAAAGTCCTGACAGTGTGGCATTCCCTCAGTACTATACTCCTGACGATGTGGCCTTCCCTCACTTCTAAACTCTTGACAGTGTGGCCCTCCCTCATACCTAAAATCCTGAAATTCCGGCGCTCCCACAGTACTACACTCCTGACAGTGTGGCCCTCACTCTGAACTAAACTCCTGACAGTGCGGCCCTCCCTCAGAACTAAACACCTGGCAGTGCGGCCTTATTCAGATCTAAAATCCTGAAAGTGCGGCCCTCCCTCAGAACTAAACGCCTGACAGTGCGGCCCTCCCCCAGTACAAAACTCCTGACAGTGCGGTACTCCCTCAGTACTAAACTCCTGACAGTTCGGCCCTCCAACAAAACTAAACAACTGACATTGTGGCCCTCCCTCGGAACTAAACTCCTGACTCTGCGGTCCTCCCTCAGAACTAAATTCCTGACAGTGAGGCCCTCCCTCATTACCAAACACCTGACAGTGCGGCCCTCCCTCAGTACTAAACTCCTGACAGTGCGGTGCTCCCTCAGTACTAAACACCTGACAGTGCGGCCCTCCCTCAGAACGAAACTCCTGACAGTGCGGTGCTCCCTCAGTACTAAACTCCTGAAATTGAGGCACTCCCTCAGAACTAAACACCTGACAGTGCGGCCTCCCTCAGTACTAAACTCCTGACAGTGCGGCCCTCCCTCAGAACTAAACTCCTGAAAGTGCCACCTCCCTCAGTACTAAACTCCTGACAGTGCGGCCCTCCCTCAGTACTAAACTCCTGACCGTGCGGCCTTCCCTCAGTATTAAACTCATGACAGTGCGGCCTTGCCTCAGTACTAAACGCCTGACAGTGTGGCATTCCCTCAGTACTAAATAATTGACAGTGCAGCCCTCCCTCAGTGCAAACACCTGACAGTGCGGCCTTCCCTCAGCACTAAACTACTGACAGTGCGGTCCTCCCTCAGTACTAATCACCTGACAATGTGGCCCTCCCTCAGTACTAAATAATTGACAGTGCAGCCCTCGCTCAGTGCAAACACCTGACAATGCGGCCCTCCCTCAGCACTAAACTACTGACAATGCGGCCCTCCCTCAGAACTAAACTCCTGACAGTGCGGCCCTCCCTCAGTACTAAACTCCTGAAAGTGCGGCATTCCCTCAGAACTAAATTCCTGACAGTACGGCCCTCCCTCAGAACTAAACTCCTGACAGTGCGGCCCTCCCTCAGAACTAAACTCCTGACGGTGCGGCCCTCCCTCAGAACTAAACTCCTGACAGTGAGGCCTTCCCTCAGAACTTAACTCCTGACAGTACAGCCTTGCCTCAGTACTAAACTCCTGACAGTGTGGCATTCCCTCAGAACTAAACTCCTGACGGTGCGGCCCTCCCTCAGAACTAAACTCCTGACAGTGTGGCCTTCCCTCAATACTAAACTCCTGACAGTGCAGCCTTGCCTCAGTACTAAACTCCTGACAGTGTGGCATTCCCTCAGTACTAAACTCCTGACGGTGCGGCCCTCCCACAGAACTAAACTCCTGACAGTGCGGCCCTCCCTCAGAACTAAACTCCTGACAGTCCGGACTTGCCTCAGTACTAAACTCCTGACAGTGTGGCATTCACTCAGTACTAAACTCCTGACGGTGTGGCCTTCCCTCACTTCTAAACTCTTGACAGTGTGGCCCTCCCTCATACCTAAAATCCTGAAATTGCGGCGCTCCCACAGTACTACACTCCTGACAGTGTGGCTCTCACTCTGAACTAAACTCCTGACAGTGCGGCACTCCCTCAGAAATAAATACCTGGCAGTGCGGCCCTTATTCAGATCTAAAATCCTGAAAATGCGGCCCTCCCTCAGAAATAAACTCCGGACAGTGCAGCCCCCCCTCAGAACTAAACGCCTGACAGTGCGGCCCTCCCTCAGTACAAAACTCCTGACAGTGTGGTCCTCTCTCAGTACTAAGCTCCTGATAGTTCGGCCCTCCAACAAAACTAAACAACTGACATTGTGGCACTCCCTCGGAACTAAACTCCTGACGGTGCGAACCTCCCTGTGAAATAAAGTCCTGACAGTGCGGCCCTCCCTCAGTACTAAACTCCTGACAATGCGGTCCTCCCTCAGTACTAAACTCCTGACGGTGCGATCCTCCCTGTGAAATAGAGTCCTGACAGTGCGGCCCTCCCTCAATACTAAACTTCAGACAGTGTGGCCCACCCTCAGTACTAAACATCTGAAAGTGTGGCCCTCCCTCAGAACTAAACACCAGACAGTGCGGCTGGCCCTCAGTACTAAACTCCTGACAGTGCGGCCCTCCCTCAGTACTAAACTCCTGACAATCCGGTCCTCCCTCAGTACTAAACTCCTGACGGTGCGACCCTCCCTGTGAAATAGAGTCCTGACAGTGCGGCCCTCCATCAATACTAAACTTCAGACAGTGTGGCCCACCCTCAGTACTAAACATCTGACAGTGTGGCCCTCCCTCAGAACTAAACACCAGACAGTGCGGCTGGCCCTCAGTACTAAACTCCTGACAGTGCGGCTCTCCCTCAGAACTAAACTCCTGAAAGTGAGGCCCTCCCTCAGAACTAAACACCTGACAGTGCGGCCTCCCTCAGTACTAAACTCCTGACAGTGCGGCCCTCCCTCAGAAATAAACTCCTGAAAGTGCCACCTCCCTCAGTACTAAACTCCTGACAGTGCGGCCCTCCCTCAGTACTAAACTCCTGACAGTGCGGCCCTCCCTCAGAACTAAACTCCTGACAGTGCGGCCCTCCCTCAGGACTAAACTCCTGAAACTGCGGCATTCCCTCAGAACTAAATTCCTGACAGTGCGGCCCTCCCTCAGAACTAAACTCCTGACAGTGCGGCCCTCCCTCAGAACTAAACTCCTGATGGTGCGGCCCTCCCTCAGAACTAAACTCATGACCGTGCGGCCTTCCCTCAGTACTAAACTCCTGACAGTGCGGCCTTGCCTCAGTACTAAACCCCTGACAGTGTGGCATTCCCTCAGTATTAAATAATTGACAGTGCAGCCCTCCCTCAGTGCAAACACCTGACAGTGCGGCCCTCCCTCAGCATTAAACTACTGACAGTGTGGTCCTCCCTCAGTACTAATCACCTGACAATGTGGTCCTCCCCCAGTACTAAATAATTGACAGTGCAGTCCTCCCTCAGTGCAAACACCTGACAGTGCGGCTCTCCCTCAGCACTAAACTACTGACAGTGCGGCCCTCCCTCAGTACTAAACTCCTGAAAGTTCTGCATTCCCTCAGAACTAAATTCCTGACAGTACGGCCCTCCCTCAGAACTAAACTCCTGACGGTGCGACCCTCCCTCAGAACTAAACTCCTGACAGTGCAGCCTTGCCTCAGTACTAAACTACTGACAGTGCGGCCCTCCCTCAGAACTAAACTCCTGACAGTGCGGCCTTCCGTCAGAACTAAACTCCTGACAGTGCGGCCTTCCCTCAGAACTAAACTCCTGACAGTGCAGCCTTGCCTCAGTACTAAACTACTGACAGTGCGGCCCTCCCTCAGAACTAAACTCCTGACAGTGCGGCCCTCCCTCAGTACTAAACTCCTGAAAGTTCTGCATTCCCTCAGAACTAAATTCCTGACAGTACGGCCCTCCCTCAGAACTAAACTCCTGACGGTGCGGCCCTCCCTCAGAACTAAACTCCTGACAGTGCAGCCTTGCCTCAGTACTAAACTCCTGACAGTGTGGCATTCACTCAGTACTAAACTCCTGACAGTGCGGCCCTCCCTCAGAACTAAACTCCTGACAGTGCGGCCTTCCCTCAGAACTAAACTCCTGACAGTGCGGCCTTGCCTCAGTACTAAACTCCTGACAGTGTGGCATTCTCTCAGTACTAAATTCCTGACGGTGCGGCCCTCCCTCAGAACTAAACTCCTGACAGTGCGGCCCTCCCTCAGAACTAAACTCCTGACAGTGCGGCCTTGCCTCAGTACTAAAGACCTGACAGTGTGGCATTCCCTCAGTACTATACTCCTGACGATGTGGCCTTCCCTCACTTCTAAACTCTTGACAGTGTGGCCCTCCCTCATACCTAAAATCCTGAAATTCCGGCGCTCCCACAGTACTACACTCCTGACAGTGTGGCCCTCACTCTGAACTAAACTCCTGACAGTGCGGCCCTCCCTCAGAACTAAACACCTGGCAGTGCGGCCTTATTCAGATCTAAAATCCTGAAAGTGCGGCCCTCCCTCAGAACTAAACGCCTGACAGTGCGGCCCTCCCCCAGTACAAAACTCCTGACAGTGCGGTACTCCCTCAGTACTAAACTCCTGACAGTTCGGCCCTCCAACAAAACTAAACAACTGACATTGTGGCCCTCCCTCGGAACTAAACTCCTGACTCTGCGGTCCTCCCTCAGAACTAAATTCCTGACAGTGAGGCCCTCCCTCATTACCAAACACCTGACAGTGCGGCCCTCCCTCAGTACTAAACTCCTGACAGTGCGGTGCTCCCTCAGTACTAAACACCTGACAGTGCGGCCCTCCCTCAGAACGAAACTCCTGACAGTGCGGTGCTCCCTCAGTACTAAACTCCTGAAATTGAGGCACTCCCTCAGAACTAAACACCTGACAGTGCGGCCTCCCTCAGTACTAAACTCCTGACAGTGCGGCCCTCCCTCAGAACTAAACTCCTGAAAGTGCCACCTCCCTCAGTACTAAACTCCTGACAGTGCGGCCCTCCCTCAGTACTAAACTCCTGACCGTGCGGCCTTCCCTCAGTATTAAACTCATGACAGTGCGGCCTTGCCTCAGTACTAAACGCCTGACAGTGTGGCATTCCCTCAGTACTAAATAATTGACAGTGCAGCCCTCCCTCAGTGCAAACACCTGACAGTGCGGCCTTCCCTCAGCACTAAACTACTGACAGTGCGGTCCTCCCTCAGTACTAATCACCTGACAATGTGGCCCTCCCTCAGTACTAAATAATTGACAGTGCAGCCCTCGCTCAGTGCAAACACCTGACAATGCGGCCCTCCCTCAGCACTAAACTACTGACAATGCGGCCCTCCCTCAGAACTAAACTCCTGACAGTGCGGCCCTCCCTCAGTACTAAACTCCTGAAAGTGCGGCATTCCCTCAGAACTAAATTCCTGACAGTACGGCCCTCCCTCAGAACTAAACTCCTGACAGTGCGGCCCTCCCTCAGAACTAAACTCCTGACGGTGCGGCCCTCCCTCAGAACTAAACTCCTGACAGTGAGGCCTTCCCTCAGAACTTAACTCCTGACAGTACAGCCTTGCCTCAGTACTAAACTCCTGACAGTGTGGCATTCCCTCAGAACTAAACTCCTGACGGTGCGGCCCTCCCTCAGAACTAAACTCCTGACAGTGTGGCCTTCCCTCAATACTAAACTCCTGACAGTGCAGCCTTGCCTCAGTACTAAACTCCTGACAGTGTGGCATTCCCTCAGTACTAAACTCCTGACGGTGCGGCCCTCCCACAGAACTAAACTCCTGACAGTGCGGCCCTCCCTCAGAACTAAACTCCTGACAGTCCGGACTTGCCTCAGTACTAAACTCCTGACAGTGTGGCATTCACTCAGTACTAAACTCCTGACGGTGTGGCCTTCCCTCACTTCTAAACTCTTGACAGTGTGGCCCTCCCTCATACCTAAAATCCTGAAATTGCGGCGCTCCCACAGTACTACACTCCTGACAGTGTGGCTCTCACTCTGAACTAAACTCCTGACAGTGCGGCACTCCCTCAGAAATAAATACCTGGCAGTGCGGCCCTTATTCAGATCTAAAATCCTGAAAATGCGGCCCTCCCTCAGAAATAAACTCCGGACAGTGCAGCCCCCCCTCAGAACTAAACGCCTGACAGTGCGGCCCTCCCTCAGTACAAAACTCCTGACAGTGTGGTCCTCTCTCAGTACTAAGCTCCTGATAGTTCGGCCCTCCAACAAAACTAAACAACTGACATTGTGGCACTCCCTCGGAACTAAACTCCTGACGGTGCGAACCTCCCTGTGAAATAAAGTCCTGACAGTGCGGCCCTCCCTCAATACTAAACTTCAGTCAGTGTGGCCCTCCCTCAGTACTAAACTCCAGACAGTGTGACCCTCCCTCAGTACTAAACTCCAGACAATGTGGCCCTCCCTCAGAACTAAACACCTGACAGTGCGGCCTCCCTCAGTTCTAAACTCCTGACAATGCGGCCCTCCCTCAGAACTAAACTCCTGAAAGTGAGGCCCTCCCTCAGAACTAAACACCTGACAGTGCGGCCTCCCTCAATACTAAACTCCTGACAGTATGGCCCTCCCTCAGAACTAAACTCCTCATTTTGAGGCCCTCCCTCAGAACAAAACTCCTGAAAGCGCCACCTCCCTCAGTACTAAACTCCTGACAGTGCGGCCCTCCCTCAGTACAAAACTCCTGACAGTGCGGCCCTCACTCTGAACTAAACTCCTGACAGTGCGGCCCTCCCGCAGTACTAAACTCCTGACAGTGCGGCATTCCCTCAGAACTAAATTCCTGACAGTACGGCCCTCCCTCAGAACTAAACTCCTGACGGTGCGGCCCTCCCTCAGTACTAAACTACTGACAGTGCAGCCTCCCTCAGTACTAAACTCCCGATAGTGTGGCCCTCCCTCAGTACTAACCTCTGACAGTGCGGCCCTCCCTCTGAACTAAACTCCTGACGGTGTGGCCTTCCCTCACTTCTAAACTCCTGACAGTGTGGCCCTCGCTCAGAACTAAACTTCTGCCCGTGCGGCCCTCCCTCAGAACTAAACTCGTGACGGTGCGGCCCTCCCTCAGTACTAAACTCCTGACAGTGCAGCCTCCCTCAGTACTATACTCCCGATAGTGCGGCCCTCCCTCAGTACTAACCTCTGACAGTGCGAACCTCCCTCAGAATTAAACTCCTGACGGTGTGGCCTTCCCTCACTTCTAAACTCCTGACAGTGTGGCCCTCCCTCATACCTAAAATCCTGAAATTGCGGCGCTCCCACATTACTACACTCCTGACAGTGCAGCCCTCACTCTGAATTAAACTCCTGACAGTGCGGCCCTTATTCAGATCTTAAATCCTGAAAGTGCGGCCTTCCCTCAGAACTAAACTCTGGACAGTAGACCCCCCCCCTCAGAACTAAACTCCTGACAGTGCGGCCCTCCCTCAGTACTAAACTCCTGACAATGCGGTCCTCCCGCAGTACTAAACTCCTGACGGTGCGACCCTCCCTGTGAAATAGAGTCCTGACAGTGCGGCCCTCCCTCAATACTAAACTTCAGACAGTGTGGCCCATCCTCAGTACTAAACATCTGACAGTGTGGTCCTCCCTCAGAACTAAACTCCAGACAGTGAGGCCCTCCCTCAGAACTAAACACCAGACAGTGCGGCCGGCCCTCAGTACTAAACTCCTGACAGTGCGGCCCTCCCTCAGAACTAAACTCCTGAAAGTGAGGCCCTCCCTCAGAACTAAACACCTGACAGTGCGGCCTCCCTCAGTACTAAACTCCTGACAGTGTGGCCCTCCCTCAGAACTAAACTCCTGAAAGTGCCGCCTCCCTCAGTACTAAACTCCTGACAGTGCGGCCCTCCCTCAGTACTAAACTCCTGACAGTGCGGCCCTCCCTCAGAACTAAACTCCTGACAGTGCGAACCTCCCTCAGAATTAAACTCCTGACGGTGTGGCCTTCCCTCACTTCTAAACTCCTGACAGTGTGGCCCTCCCTCATACCTAAAATCCTGAAATTGCGGCGCTCCCACATTAATACACTCCTGACAGTGCAGCCCTCACTCTGAACTAAACTCCTGACAGTGCGGCCCTTATTCAGATCTAAAATCCTGAAAGTGCAGCCCTCCCTCAGAACTAAACTCTGGACAGTACTGCCCCCCCTCAGAACTAAACTCCTGACAGTGCGGACCTCCCTCAGTACTAAACTCCTGACAATGCGGTCCTCCCTCAGTACTAAACTCCTGACGGTGCGACCCTCCCTGTGAAATAAAGTCCTGACAGTGCGGCCCTCCCTCAATACTAAACTTCAGACAGTGTGGCCCACCCTCAGTACTAAACATCTGACAATGTGGCCCTCCCTCAGAACTAAACTCCAGACAGTGAGGCCCTCCCTCAGAACTAAACACCAGATAGTGCGGCCGGCCCTCAGTACTAAACTCCTGACAGTGCGGCCCTCCCTCAGAACTAAACTCCTGAAAGTGAGGCCCTCCCTCAGAAATAAACACCTGACAGTGCGCCTCCCTCAGTACTAAACTCCTGACAGTGTGGCCCTCCCTCAGAACTAAACTCCTGAAAGTGCCACCTCCCTCGGTACTAACCTCCTGACAGTGCGGCCCTCCCTCAGTACAAAACTCCTGACAGTGCGGCCCTCCCTCAGAACTAAATTCCTGACTATACAGCCCTCCCTCAGAACTAAACTCCTGACAGTGCGGCCTCACTCAGTACTAAACTCCAGACAGTGCGGCCCTCCCTCAGAACTAAACTCCTCATTGTGAGGCCCTCCCTCAGAACAAAACTCCTGAAAGTGCCACCTCCCTCAGTACTAAACTCCTGACAATGCGGCACTCCCTCAGTACTAAGCTCCTGACAGTGCGGCCCTCCCTCAGTACTAAACTCCTGACAGTGCGGCCCTCACTCTGAACTAAACTCCTGACAGTGCGGCCCTCCCTCAGTACTAAACTCCTGACAGTGCGGCATTCCCTCAGAACAAAATTCCTGACAGTACGGCCCTCCCTCAGAACTATACTCCTAACGGTGCGGCCCTCCCTCAGTACTAAACTCCTGACAGTGCAGCCTCCGTCAGTACTAAACTCCCGATAGTGCGGCCCTCCCTCAGTACTAACCTCTGACAGTGCGGCCCTCCCTCTGAACTAAACTCCTGACGGTGTGGCCTTCCCTCACTTCTAAACTCCTGACAGTGTGGCCCTCGCTCAGAACTAAACTCTGGACTGTGCAGCCCCCCCCTCAGAACTAAACTCCTGACAGTGATGCCCTCCCCCAGTACTAAACTCCTGACAGTGCAGCCTCTCTCAGTACTAAACTCCCGATAGTGCGGCCCTACCTCAGTACTAACCTCTGACAGTGCGGCCCTCCCTCTGAACTAAACTCCTGATGGTGTGGCCTTCCCTCACTTCTAAACTCCTGACAATGTGGCCCTCCCTCATACCTAACATCCTGAAATTGCGGCGCTCCCACAGTACTAAACTCCTGACAGTGCGGCCCTCACTCTGAACTAAACTCCTGACAGTGCGGCCCTCCCTCAGCACTAAACTCCTGACAGTGCGGTCCTCCCTCAGTACTAAACCCCTGACGGTGCGACCCTCCCTGTGAAATAAAGTCCTGACAGTGCGGCCCTCCATCAATACTAAACTTCAGACAGTGTGGCCCACCCTCAGTACTAAACAACTGACAGTGTGGCCTTCCCTCAGTACTAACCTCCTGACAGGGCGGACATCCCTCAGTACTACACCCTTTTCAGGGCGGCCCTCCCTCAGTACTAAACTCCTGACAGGGCGGCCCTCCCTCAGTAATAAATTCCTGACAGTGCGGCCCTCCCTCAATACTAAACTCCTGACAATGCGGCACTCCCTCAGTACTAAACTCCTGACAGGTCAGCCCTACCTCAGTACTAAACTCCTGACAAGGCGGCCCTCACTCTGTACTAAACTCCTGACAGGGCGGCCCTCCCTCAAAACAAAACTCCTGACAGTGAGGCCCTCCCTCAGTACTAAACTCCTGACAGTGTGGACCTCCTTCAGTACTAAACTCCTGACAGTGTGGCCCTCCCTCAAAACAAAACTCCTGACAGTACATCCCTCCCTCAGAACTAAACTCCTGACCGTGCAGCCCTCCCTCAGAACTAAACTCCTGAAAGTGCGGCCCTCCCTCAGTACTAAACTGCTGACAGTGCAGCCTCCCTCAGTACTATACTCCCGATAGTGCGGCCCTCCCTCAGTACTAACCTCTGACAGTGCGAACCTCCCTCAGAATTAAACTCCTGACGGTGTGGCCTTCCCTCACTTCTAAACTCCTGACAGTGTGGCCCTCCCACATACCTAAAATCCTGAAATTGCGGCGCTCCCACATTACTACACTCCTGACAGTGCAGCCCCCACTCTGAATTAATCTCCTGACAGTGCGGCCCTTATTCAGATCTAAAATCCTGAAAGTGCGGCTCTCCCTCAGAACTAAACTCCGGACAGTACAGCCCCCCCTCAGAACTAAACTCCTGAGAGTGCGGCCCTCCCTCAGTACTAAACTCCTGACAATGCGGTCCTCCCTCAGTACTAAACTCCTGAAGGTGCGACCCTCGCTGTGAAATAAAGTCCTAACAGTGCGGCCCTCCCTCAATACTAAACTTCAGACAGTGTGGCCCACCCTCAGTACTAAACATCTGACAGTGTGGCCCTCCCTCAGAACTAAACTCCAGACAGTGAGGCCCTCCCTCAGAACTAAACACCAGACAGTGCGGCCGGCCCTCAGTACTAAACTCCTGACAGTGCGGCCCTCCCTCAGAACTAAACTCCTGAAAGTGAGGCCCTCACTCAGGACTAAACACCTGACAGTGCGGCCTCCCTCAGTACTAAACTCCTGACAGTGTGGCCCTCCCTCAGAACTAAACTCCTGAAAG
The DNA here is from genome assembly GCF_037043375.1 of Chiloscyllium plagiosum. Taxonomy (NCBI): domain Eukaryota; kingdom Metazoa; phylum Chordata; class Chondrichthyes; order Orectolobiformes; family Hemiscylliidae; genus Chiloscyllium; species Chiloscyllium plagiosum. The sequence continues at coordinate 6,308,632 of NW_028270192.1, read as the reverse complement.
TGCCACCTCCCTCAGTACTAAACTCCTGACAGTGCAGCCCTCCCTCAGTACAAAACTCCTGACAGTGCGGCCCTCCCTCAGAACTAAATTCCTGACTATACAGCCCTCCCTCAGAACTAAACTCCTGACAGTGCGGCCTCCCTCAGTACTAAACTCCAGACAGTGCGGCCCTCCCTCAGAACTAAACTCCTCATTGTGAGGCCCTCCCTCAGAAAAAAACTCCTGAAAGTGCCACCTCCCTCAGTATTAAACTCCTGACAATGCGGCACTCTCTCAGTACTAAGCTCCTGACAGTGCGGCCCTCCCTCAGTACTAAACTCCTGACAGTGCGGCCCTTACTCTGAACTAAACTCCTGACAGTGCGGCCCTCCCTCAGTACTAAACTCCTGACAGTGCGGCATTCCCTCAGAACTAAATTCCTGACAGTACGGCCCTCCCTCAGAACTAAACTCCTGACGGTGCGGCCCTCCCTCAGTACTAAACTCCTGACAGTGCGGCATTCCCTCAGAACTAAATTCCTGACAGTACGGCCCTCCCTCAGAACTAAACTCCTGACGGTGCGGCCCTCCCTCAGTACTAAACTCCCGATAGTGCGGCCCTCCCTCAGTACTAACCTCTGACAGTGCGGCCCTCCCTCTGAACTAAACTCCTGACGGTGTGGCCTTCCCTCACTTCTAAACTCCTGACAGTGTGGCCCTCGCTCAGAACTAAACTCTGGACTGTGCAGCCCCCCCTCAGTACTAAACTCCTGACAGTGCAGCCTCTCTCAGTACTAAACTCCCGATAGTGCGTCCCTCCCTCAGTACTAACCTCTGACAGTGCGGCCCTCCCTCAGAACTAAACTCCTGATGGTGTGGCCTTCCCTCACTTCTAAACTCCTGACAGTGTGGCCCTCCCTCATACCTAACATCCTGAAATTGCGGCGCTCCCACAGTACTACACTCCTGACAGTGCGGCCCTCACTCTGAACTAAACTCCTGACAGTGCGGCCCTCCCTCAGTACTAAACTCCTGACAGTGCGGTCCTCCCTCAGTACTAAACCCCTGACGGTGCGACCCTCCCTGTGAAATAAAGTCCTGACAGTGCGGCCCTCCCTCAATACTAAACTTCAGACAGTGTGGCCCACCCTCAGTACTAAACAACTGACAGTGTGGCCTTCCCTCAGTACTAAACTCCTGACAGCGTGGACATCCCTCAGTACTACACCCTTTTCAGGGCGGCCCTCCCTCAGTACTAAACTCCTGACAGGGCGGCCCTCCCTCAGTAATAAATTCCTGACAGTCTGGCCCTCCCTCAATACTAAACTCCTGACAATGCGGCACTCCCTCAGTACTAAACTCCTGACAGGTCAGCCCTACCTCAGTACTAAACTCCTGACAAGGCGGCCCTCCCTCTGTACTAAACTCCTGACAGGGCGGCCCTCCCTCAAAACAAAACTCCTGACAGTGAGGCCCTCCCTCAGTACTAAACTCCTGACAGTGTGGACCTCCTTCAGTACTAAACTCCTGACAGTGTGGCCCTCCCTCAAAACAAAACTCCTGACAGTACATCCCTCCCTCAGAACTAAACTCCTGACCGTGCAGCCCTCCCTCAGAACTAAACTCCTGACGGTGCGGCCCTCCCTCAGTACTAAACTGCTGACAGTGCAGCCTCCCTCAGTACTAAACTCCTGACAGTGTGGCCCTCCCTCAGTACTAACCTCTGACAGTGCGAACCTCCCTCAGAATTAAACTCCTGACGGTGTGGCCTTCCCTCACTTCTAAACTCCTGACAGTATGGCCCTCCCTCATACCTAAAATCCTGAAATTGCGGCGCTCCCACATTACTACACTCCTGACAGTGCAGACCCCACTCTGAACTAATCTCCTGACAGTGCGGCCCTTATTCAGATCTAAAATCCTGAAAGTGCGGCCCCCCCTCAGAACTAAACTCCGGACAGTACAGCCCCCCCTCTGAACTAAACTTCTGAGAGTGCGGCCCTCCCTCAGTACTAAACTCCTGACAATGCGGTCCTCCCTCAGTACTAAACTCCTGACGGTGCGACCCTCCCTGTGAAATAAAGTCCTGACAGTGCGGCCCTCCCTCAATACTAAACTTCAGACAGTGTGGCCCACCCTCAGTACTAAACATCTGACAGTATGGCCCTCCCTCAGAACTAAACTCCTGACAGTGCGGCCCTCCCTCAGAACTAAACTCCTGAAAGTGAGGCCCTCCCTCAGAACTAAACAGCTGACAGTGCGGCCTCCCTCAGTACTAAACTCCTGACAGTGTGGCCCTCCCTCAGAACTAAACTCCTGAAAGTGCCACCTCCCTCAGTACTAAACTCCTGACACTGCGGCCCTCCCTCAGTACTAAACTCCTGACAGTGCGGCATTCCCTCAGAACTAAATTCCTGACAGTACGGCCCTCCCTCAGAACTAAACTCCTGAGAGTGCGGCACTCCCTCAGTACTAAACTCCTGACAGGTCAGCCCTACCTCAGTACTAAACTCCTGACAAGTCGGCCCTCCCTCTGTACTGAACTCCTGACAGGGCGGCCCTCCCTCAAAACAAAGCTCCTGACAGTGCGGCCCTTCCTCAGTACTAAACTCCTGACAGTGTGGCCCTCCCTCAGAACTGAACTCCTGACAGGGTGGCCCTCCCTCAGAACTAAACTCCTGACAGTGCGGCCTTCCCTCAGAACTAAACTCCTGACAGTGCGGCCTTGCCTCAGTACTAAACTCCTGACAGTGTGGCATTCCCTCAGTACTAAACTCCTGACAGTTCGGCCCTCCAACAAAACTAAACAACTGACATTGTGGCCCTCCCTCGGAACTAAACTCCTGATTCTGCGGTCCTCCCTCAGTACTAAACACCTGACAGTGTGACTTTCCCTCAGTACTAAACTCCTGACAGTGCGGCCCTCCCTCAGGAACAAACACCTGACTTGTGGCCCTCCCTCAGAACTAAACTCCTGACTCTGCGGTCCTCCCTCAGTACTAAACACCTGACAGTGTGACTTTCCCTCAGTACTAAACTCCTGACAGTGCGGCCCTCCCTCAGGAACAAACACCTGACTTGCGGCCGTCCCTCAGAACTAAACTCCTGACAGTGTGGCCGGCCCTCAGAACTGAAATCCTGACAGTGGGCCCTCCCTCAGTACTAAACTCCTGACAGCGGGGAACTCCCTCAGTATTTAACTTCTGACAGGGTGGCCCTCCCTCAGTACTAAACTCCTGACAGGGCTGCCCTCCCTCAGTATTAAACTCCTGACAATGCGGCCCTCCCTCAGTACTAAATGCCTGACAGTGCGGCCCTCCCACAGTATTAAACGCCTGACAGTGTGGCCTTCCCTCAGAACTATACTCCTGACAGGGCGGCCCTCCCGCAGAACTAAACTCCTGAAAGTGCGGACCTTGCTCAGAACTAAAGTACTATACTCCCAATAGTGCAGCCCTCCCTCAGTACTAACCTCAGACAGTGCGGCCCTCCCTAAGAATTAAACTCCTGACGGTGTGGCCTTCCCTCACTTCTAAACTCCTGACAGTGTGGCCCTCTCTCATACCTAAAATCCTGAAATTGCGGCGCTCCCACATTACTACACTCCTGACAGTGCAGCCCTCACTCTGAACTAAACTCCTGACAGTGCGGCCCTTATTCAGATCTAAAATCCTGAAAGTGCGGCCCTCCCTCAGAACTAAACTCCGGACATTGCAGCCCCCCCTCAGTACTAAACTCCTGACAATGCGGTCCTCCCTCAGTACTAAACTCCTGACGGTGCGACCCTCCCTGTGAAATAAAGTCCTGACAGTGCGGCCCTCCCTCAATACTAAACTTCAGACAGTGTGGCCCACCCTCAGTACTAAACATCTGACAGTGTGGTCCTCCCTCAGAACTAAACTCCAGACAGTGAGGCCCTCCCTCAGAACTAAACACCAGACAGTCCAGCTGGCCCTCAGTACTAAACTCCTGACAGTGCGGCCCTCCCTCAGAACTAAACTCCTGAAAGTGAGGCCCTCCCTCAGAACTAAACACCTGACAGTGCAGCCTCCCTCAGTACTAAACTCCTGACAGTGAGGCCCTCCCTCAGAACTAAACTCCTGAAAGTGCCACCTCCCTCAGTACTAAACTTCTGACAGTGCAGCCCTCCCTCAGTACTAAACTCCTGACAGTGCGGCCCTCCCTCAGAACTAAACTCCTGACAGTGCGGCCCTCCCTCAGGAACAAACACCTGACTTGCGGCCCTCCCTCTGAACTAAACTCCTCACAGTGCGGCCTGACCTCAGAACTGAAATCCTGACAGTGGGGCTCTCCCTCAGTACTAAACTCTGGACAGCGCGACCTCCCTCAGTATTTAACTCCTGACAGGGCGGCCCTCCCTCAGTACTAAACTCCTGACAGGGCTGCCCTCCCTCAGTATTAAACTTCTGACAGGGCGGGCCTCCCACAGTACTAAACGCCTGACAGTGCGGCACTCCCTCAGTACTAACCTCTGCCAGTGCGGCTATCTCTCAGAACTAAACACCTGATGGTGCGGCACTCCCTCAGATCGATATCCTGGCAGTGCGGCCCTCCCTCAGAACTAAACTCCTACATTGTGGCCCTCCCTCAAAACTAAATTCCTGACAGTGCGGCCCTCCCTCAGAACTAAACTCCTGACAGTGCGGCCCTCCCTCAGAACTAAACTCCTACATTGTGGCCCTCCCTCAGAACTAAACTCCTGAAACTGCTGCCCTCCCTCAAAACTAAACTCCTGACAGTGCGGCCCTCCCTCAGAACTAAACTCCTACATTGTGGCCCTCCCTCAGAACTAAACTCCTGAAACTGCGGCCCTCCCTCAGAACTAAACTCCTGACAGTGCGGCCCTCCCTCAGAACTAAACTCCTGACAGTGCGGCCCTCCCTCAGTACTAAAATCCTGACAGTGCAGCCCACCCTCAGAAAAAAACTCCTGACAGTGCGGACCATGCTCTGAACTAAATTCCTGACAGTGCTGCCCTCGCTCAGAACTAAACACCTGACATTGCGGCACTCCCTCAGTATAAACTCCTGACAGTGCGGCCCTCGCTCAGTACTAAACTCCTGAGAGTGCGGCCCTCCCGCAGAACTAAACACCTGACATTGTGGCACTCCCTCAGTATAAACTACTGACAGTGCGGCCCTCCTTCAGTACCAAACACCTGACAGTGCGGCCCTCCTTCAGTACTAAACACTTGACAGTGTGGCCCTCCCTCAGTACAAAACTCCTGACAGTGCGGCCCTCCCTCAGAAAGAAACTCCTGACAGTGCGGTGCTCCCTCAGAACTAAACTCCTGACAGTGCGGCCCTCCCTCAGAACTAAACTCCTGACAGTGCGGCCCTCCCTCAGGAACAAACACCTGACTTGCGGCCCTCCCTCTGAACTAAACTCCTGACAGTGCGGCCTGACCTCAGAACTGAAATCCTGACAGTGGGGCCCTCCCTCAGTACTAAATTCCGGACAGCGCGACCTCCCTCAGTATTTAACTCCTGACAGGGCGGCCCTCCCTCAGTACTAAACTCCTGACAGGGCTGCCCCTCCCACATTCCTAAACCTGCCACAGTGCGGCCTCCCCTCAGAACTGAACGCCTGACAGAGTGGCACTCGCTCAGTACTAAACTCCTGACAGTGCGGTCCTCCCTCAGAACTAAACACCTGACAGTGCGGCCTCCCTCAGTACTAAACTCCTGACCGTGCGGCCCTCCCTCAAAACTAAACTCCTGACAGTGAGGCCCTCCCTCAGAACCAAACACCTGACAGTGCGGTCTCCCTCAGTACTAAACTCATGACAGTGCGGCTCTCCCGCAGAACTAAACACTTGACAGTGTGGCCCTCCCTCAGTACAAAACTCCTCACAGTGCGGCCCTCCCTCAGAAAGAAACTCCTGACAGTGCGGCCCTCCCTCAGAACTAAACTCCTGACAGTGCGGCCCTCCCTCAGGAACAAACACCTGACTTGCGGCCCTCCCTCTGAACTAAACTCCTGACAGTGCGGCCTGACCTCAGAACTGAAATCCTGACAGTGGGGCCCTCCCTCAGTACTAAACTCCGGACAGCGCGACCTCCCTCAGTATTTAACTCCTGACAGGGCGGCCCTCCCTCAGTACTAAACTCCTGACAGGGCTGCCCCTCCCACATTCCTAAACCTGCCACAGTGCGGCCTCCCCTCAGAACTGAACGCCTGACAGAGTGACACTCGCTCAGTACTAAACTCCTGACAGTGCGGCCCTCTCTCAGAACTAAACTCCTCACAGTGCGGCCCTCCCTCAGTACTAAACTCCTGAAAGTGCGGCATTCCCTCAGAACTAAATTCCTGACAGTACAGCCCTCCCTCAGAACTAAACTCCTGACCGTGCGGCCCTCCCTCAGAACTAAACTCCTGACAGTGTGGCCCTCCCTCAGTACTAAACTCCTTAGGTGCGACCCTCCCTATGAAATAAAGTCCTGACAGTGCGGCCCTCCCTCAATACTAAACTTCAGACAGTATGGCCCTCCCTCAGAACAAAACTCCTGACAGTGCTGCCCTCACTCAGAACTAAACACCTGACAGTGCGGTCTCCCTCAGTACTAAACTCCTGACAGTGCGGCCCTCCCGCAGAACTAAACTCCTCATTTTGAGGCCCTCCCTCAGAACAAAATTCCTGAAAGTGCCACCTCCCTCAGTACTAATCTCCTGACAGTGCGGCCCTTCCTCAGTACTAAACTCCTGACAGTGCGGCCCTCCCTCAGAACTAAACTCCTGACGGTGTGGCCCTCCCTCAGAACTAAACTCCTGACAGTGCGGCCTTCCCTCTGTACTAAACTCCTGACAGTGCTGCCCTCACTCAGAACTAAACACCTGACAGTGCGGTCTCCCTCAGTACTAAACTCCTGACAGTGCCGCCCTCCCGCAGAACTAAACTCCTCATTTTGAGGCCCTCCCTCAGAATAAAACTCCTGAAAGTGCCACCTCCCTCAGTACTAATCTCCTGACAGTGCGGCCCTTCCTCAGTACTAAACTCCTGACAGTGCGGCCATCCCTCAGAACTAAACTCCTGACGGTGTGGCCCTCCCTCAGAACTAAACTCCTGACAGTGCGGCCTTCCCTCTGTACTAAACTCCTGACAGTGTGGCACTCCCTCAGTACTAAACTCCTGACGGTGTGGCCTTCCCTCACTTCTAAACTCTTGACAGTGTGGCCCTCCCTCATACCTAAAATCCTGAAATTGCGGCGCTCCCACAGTACTACACTCCTGACAGTGCGGCCCTCACTCTGAACTAAACTCCTGACAGAGCGGCCCTCCCTCAGAACTAAACACCTGGCAGTGCGGCCCTTATTCAGATCTAAAATCCTGAAAGTGCGGCCCTCCCTTGGAACTAAACTACGGACAGTGCAGCCCCCCCTCAGAACTAAACGCCTGACAGTGTGGCCCTCAGTACAAATCTCCTGACAATGCGGTCCTCCCTCAGTACTAAACTCCTGACAGTTCGGCCCTCCAGCAAAACTAAACAACTGACATTGTGGCCCTCCCTCGGAACTAAACTCCTGACAGTGTGGCCCTCCCTCAGTACTAAACTCCTCACGGTGCGACCCTCCCTGTGAAATAAAGTCCTGACAGTGCGGCCCTCCCTCAATACTAAACTTCAGACAGTGTGGCCCTCCATCAGAACTAAACACCTGACAGTGCGGCCTCCCACAGTACTAAACTCCTGACCGTGCGGCCCTCCCTCAAAACTAAACTCCTGACAGTGCTGCCCTCGCTCAGAACTAAACACCTGACAGTGCGGTCTCCCTCAGTACTAAACTCCTGACAGTGCGGCCCTCCCGCAGAACTAAACTCCTCATTTTGAGGCCCTCCCTCAGAACAAAACTCCTGAAAGTGCCACCTCCCTCAGTGCTAAACTCCTGACAGTGCGGCCCTCCCTCAGTACTAAACTCCTGACAGTGCAGCCCTCCCTCAGAACAAAACTCCTGAAATTGCCACCTCCCTCAGTACTAAATTCCTGAAAGTGCGGCATTCCCTCAGAACTAAATTCCTGACAGCACAGCCCTCCCTCAGAACTAAACTCCTGACCGTGTGGCCCTCCCTCAGAACTAAACTCCTGACGGTGCGGCCCTGCCTCAGTACTAACATCCTGACAGTGCAGCCTCCCAAAGTACTATACTCCCGATAGTGCGGCCATCCCTCAGTACTAACCTCTGACAGTGCGGCCCTCCCTCAGAATTAAACTCCTGACGGTGTGGCCTTCCCTCACTTCTAAACTCCTGACAGTGTGGCCCTCCCTCATACCTAAAATCCTGACAGTGCGGCCCTCCCACAGAACTAAACTCCTGACAGTGCGGCCCTTATTCAGATCTAAAATCCTGAAAGTGCTGCCCTCCCTCAGAACTAAACTCTGGACATTGCAGCCCCCCCTCAGAACTAAACTCCTGACAGTGCGGCCCTCCCTCAGTACTAAACTCCTGACAATGCGGTCCTCCCTCAGTACTAAACTCCTGACGGTGCGACCCTCCCTGTGAAATAGAGTCCTGACAGTGCGGCCCTCCCTCAATACTAAACTTCAGACAGTGTGGCCCACCCTCAGTACTAAACATCTGACAGTGTGGTCCTCCCTCAGAACTAAACTCCAGACAGTGAGGCCCTCCCTCAGAACTAAACACCAGACAGTGCAGCTGGCCCTCAGTACTAAACTCCTGACAGTGCGGCCCTCCCTCAGAACAAAACACCTGAAAGTGAGGCCCTCCCTCAGAACTAACCACCTGACAGTGCGGCCTCCCTCAGTACTAAACTCCTGACAGTGAGGCCCTCCCTCAGAACAAAACTCCTGAAAGTGCCACCTCCCTCAGTACTAAACTCCTGACAGTGTGGCCCTCCCTCAGTACTAAACTCCTGACAGTGCGGCCCTCCCTCAGAACTAAACTCCTGACAGTGCGGCCCTCCCTCAGGACTAAACTCCTGAAAGTGCGGCATTCCCTCAGAACTAAATTCCTGACAGTACGGCCCTCCCTCAGAACTAAACTCCTGACAGTGCGGCCCTCCCTCAGAACTAAACTCCTGACGGTGCGGCCCTCCCTCAGAACTAAACTCCTGACCGTGCGGCCTTCCCTCAGTACTTAACTCCTGACAGTGTGGCAATCCCTCAGTACTAAATAATTGACAGTGCGGCCCTCCATCAGCACTAAACTACTGACAGTGCGGTCCTCCCTCAGTACTAATCACCTGACAATGTGGCCCTCCCCCAGTACTAAATAATTGACAGTGCAGCCCTCCCTCAGTGCAAACACCTGACAGTGCGGCCCTCCCTCAGCACTAAACTACTGACAGTGCGGCCCTCCCTCCGAACTAAACTCCTGACAGTGCGGCCCTCCCTCAGTACTAAACTCTTGAAAATGCGGCATTCCCTCAGAACTAAATTCCTGACAGTACGGCCCTCCCTCAGAACTAAACTCCTGACAGTGCGGAGAAAGTGAGGTCTGCAGACGCTGGAGATCAAAGCTGAAACTTTATTGCTGGAACAGCACAGCAGGTCAGGCAGCATCTAGGGAACAGAAGATTCGACGTTTCGTTCCTGAAGAAGGGCATGTGCCCGAAACGTCGAATCTTCTGTTCCCTAGATGCTGCCTGACCTGCTGTGCTGTTCCAGCAATAAAGTTTCAGCTCAGTCCTGACAGTGCGGCCCTCCCTCAGAACTAAACTCCTGACGGTGTGGCCCTCCCTCAGAACTAAACTCCTGACAGTGCGGCCTTCCCTCTGTACTAAACTCCTGACAGTGTGGCACTCCCTCAGTACTAAACTCCTGACGGTGTGGCCTTCCCTCACTTCTAAACTCTTGACAGTGTGGCCCTCCCTCATACCTAAAATCCTGAAATTGCGGCGCTCCCACAGTACTACACTCCTGACAGTGCGGCCCTCACTCTGAACTAAACTCATGACAGAGCGGCCCTCCCTCAGAACTAAACACCTGGCAGTGCGGCCCTTATTCAGATCTAAAATACTGAAAGTGCGGCCCTCCCTCAGAACTAAACTACGGACAGTGCAGCCCCCCCTCAGAACTAAACGCCTGACAGTGTGGCCCTCTCTCAGTACAAAACTCCTGACAGTGTGGCCCTCCCTCAGTACTAAACTCCTGACAGTTCGGCCCTCCAGCAAAACTAAACAACTGACATTGTGGCCCTCCCTCGGAACTAAATTCCTGACTCTGCGGTCCTCCCTCAGAACTAAACTGCTGACAGTGAGGCCCTCCCTCAGTACCAAACACCTGACAGTGCGGCCCTCCCTCAGTACTAAACTCCTGACAGTGCGGTGCTCCCTCAGTACTAAACACCTGACAGTGCGGTGCTCCCTCAGAACGAAACTCCTGAAAGTGCGGTGCTCCCTCAGTACTAAACACCTGAGAGTGCGGCCCTACCTCAAAACAAAACTCTTGACAGTGCGGCGCTCCCTCATTCCTAAACCTGTCACAGTGCGGCCCTCCCTCAGAACTAAACTCCAGACTGTGTGGCACTCGCTCAGTACGAAACTGCTGACAGTGTGGCCCTCCAACAAAACTAAACTCCTGACAGTACGGCCCTCCCTCAGAACTAAACACCTGACAGTGCTGCCCTCCCTCAGAACTAAAGTCCTGACAGTGTGGCCCTCCCTCAGAACTAAACGCCTGACAGTGCGGCCCTCCCTCAGTACTAAACTCCTGACGGTGCGAACCTCCCTCAGATCTAAAGTCCTGACAGTGCGGCCCTCCCTCAATACTAAACTTCAGACAGTGTGGCCCTCCCTCATTACTAAACTCCTGACAGTGTGGCCCTCCCTCAGTTCTAAACTCCAGACAGTGAGGCCCTCCCTCAGAACTAAACACCTGACAGTGCGGCCTCCCTCAGTACTAAACCCCTGACAGTGCGGCCTCCCTCAGTACTAAACTCCTGACAGTGAGGCCCTCCCTCAGAACTAAACACCTGACAGTGCGGCCTCCCTCAATACTAAACTCCTGACAGTACGGCCCTCGCTCAGAACTAAACTCCTCATTTTGAGGCCCTCCCTCAGAACAAAACTCCTGAAAGCGCCACCTCCCTCAGTACTAAACTCCTGACAGTGCGGCCCTCCCTCAGTACTAAACGCCTAACAGTGCGGCCCTCCCTCAGAAATAAACTCCTGACAGTGCAGCTCTCCCTCAGTACTAAACTCCTGAAAGTGCGGCAATCCCTCAGAACTAAACTCCTGACAGTGAGGCCCTCCCTCAGAACTAAACACCAGACAGTGCGGCCGGCCCTCAGTACTAAACTCCTGACAGTGCGGCCCTCCCTCAGAACTAAACTCCTGAAAGTGAGGCCCTCACTCAGGACTAAACACCTGACAGTGCGGCCTCCCTCAGTACTAAACTCCTGACAGTGTGGCCCTCCCTCAGAACTAAACTCCTGAAAGTGCCACCTCCCTCAGAACTAAACTCCTGACAGTGCAGCCCTCCCTCAGTACAAAACTCCTGACAGTGCGGCCCTCCCTCAGAACTAAATTCCTGACTATACAGCCCTCCCACAGAACTAAACTCCTGACAGTGCGGCCTCCCTCAGTACTAAACTCCAGACAGTGCGGCCCTCCCTCAGAACTAAACTCCTCATTGTGAGGCCCTCCCTCAGAAAAAAACTCCTGTAAGTGCCACCTCCCTCAGTATTAAACTCCTGACAATGCGGCACTCCCTCAGTACTAAGCTCCTGACAGTGCGGCCCTCCCTCAGTACTAAACTCCTGACAGTGCGGCCCTCACTCTGAACTAAACTCCTGACAGTGCGGCCCTCCCTCAGTACTAAACTCCTGACAGTGCGGCATTCCCTCAGAACTAAATTCCTGACAGTACGGCCCTCCCTCAGAACTAAACTCCTGACGGTGCGGCCCTCCCTCAGTACTAAACTCCTGACAGTGCGGCATTCCCTCAGAACTAAATTCCTGACAGTACGGCCCTCCCTCAGAACTAAACTCCTGACGGTGCGGCCCTCCCTCAGTACTAAACTCCCGATAGTGCGGCCCTCCCTCAGTACTAACCTCTGACAGTGCGGCCCTCCCTCTGAACTAAACTCCTGACGGTGTGGCCTTCCCTCACTTCTAAACTCCTGACAGTGTGGCCCTCGCTCAGAACTAAACTCTGGACTGTGCAGCCCCCCCTCAGTACTAAACTCCTGACAGTGCAGCCTCTCTCAGTACTAAACTCCCGATAGTGCGTCCCTCCCTCAGTACTAACCTCTGACAGTGCGGCCCTCCCTCAGAACTAAACTCCTGATGGTGTGGCCTTCCCTCACTTCTAAACTCCTGACAGTGTGGCCCTCCCTCATACCTAACATCCTGAAATTGCGGCGCTCCCACAGTACTACACTCCTGACAGTGCGGCCCTCACTCTGAACTAAATTCCTGACAGTGCGGCCCTCCCTCAGTACTAAACTCCTGACAGTGCGGTCCTCCCTCAGTACTAAACCCCTGACGGTGCGACCCTCCCTGTGAAATAAAGTCCTGACAGTGCGGCCCTCCCTCAATACTAAACTTCAGACAGTGTGGCCCACCCTCAGTACTAAACAACTGACAGTGTGGCCATCCCTCAGTACTAAACTCCTGACAGCGTGGACATCCCTCAGTACTACACCCTTTTCAGGGCGGCCCTCCCTCAGTACTAAACTCCTGACAGGGCGGCCCTCCCTCAGTAATAAATTCCTGACAGTGCGGCCCTCCCTCAATACTAAACTCCTGACAATGCGGCACTCCCTCAGTACTAAACTCCTGACAGGTCAGCCGTACCTCAGTACTAAACTCCTGACAAGGCGGACCGCCCTCTGTACTAAACTCCTGACAGGGCGGCCCTCCCTCAAAACAAAACTCCTGACAGTGAGGCCCTCCCTCAGTACTAAACTCCTGACAGTGTGGATCTCCTTCAGTACTAAACTCCTGACAGTGTGGCCCTCCCTCAAAACAAAACTCCTGACAGTACATCCCTCCCTCAGAACTAAACTCCTGACCGTGCAGCCCTCCCTCAGAACTAAACTCCTGACGGTGCGGCCCTCCCTCAGTACTAAACTGCTGACAGTGCAGCCTCCCTCAGTACTATACTCCCGATAGTGCGGCCCTCCCTCAGTACTAACCTCTGACAGTGCGAACCTCCCTCAGAATTAAACTCCTGACGGTGTGGCCTTCCCTCACTTCTAAACTCCTGACAGTGCGGCCCTCCCTCATACCTAAAATCCTGAAATTGCGGCGCTCCCACATTACTACACTCCTGACAGTGCAGCCCCCATTCTGAACTAATCTCCTGACAGTGCGGCCCTTATTCAGATCTAAAATCCTGAAAGTGCGGCCCCCCCTCAGAACTAAACTCCGGACAGTACAGCCCCCCCTCTGAACTAAACTTCTGAGAGTGCGGCCCTCCCTCAGTACTAAACTCCTGACAATGCGGTCCTCCCTCAGTACTAAACTCCTGACGGTGCGACCCTCCCTGTGAAATAAAGTCCTGACCGTGCGGCCCTCCCTCAATACTAAACTTCAGACAGTGTGGCCCACCCTCAGTACTAAACATCTGACAGTGCGGCCGGCCCTCAGTACTAAACTCCAGACAGTGCGGCCCTCCCTCAGAACTAAACACCTGACAGTGCGGCCTCCCTCAGTACTAAACTCCTGACAGTGTGGCCCTCCCTCAGAACTAAACTCCTGAAAGTGCCACCTCCCTCAGTACTAAACTCCTGACACTGCGGCCCTCCCTCAGTACTAAAGTCCTGACAGTGCGGCATTCCCTCAGAACTAAATTCCTGACAGTACGGCCCTCCCTCAGAACTAAACTCCTGACAGTGCGGCCCACCCTCAGAACTAAACTCCTGACGGTGCGGCCCTCCCTCAGAACTAAACTCCTGACAGTGCGGCCTTCCCTAAGTACTAAACTCCTGAAGTGCGGCCTTGCCTCAGTACTAAACTCCTGACGGTGTGGCCTTCCCTCACTTCTAAACTCTTGACAGTGTGGCCCTCCCTCATACCTAAAATCCTGAAATTGCGGCGCTCCCACAGTACTACACTCCTGACAGTGTGGCCCTCACTCTGAACTAAACTCCTGACAGTGCGGCCCTCCCTCAGAACTAAACACCTGACAGTGCGGCCTTCCCTCAGTACTAAACTCCTGACAGTGTGGCCTTGCCTCAGTACTAAACTCCTGACGGTGTGGCCTTCCCTCACTTCTAAACTCTTGACAGTGTGGCCCTCCCTCATACCTAAAATCCTGAAATTGCGGCGCTCCCACAGTACTACACTCCTGACAGTGCGGCCCTCACTCTGAACTAAACTTCTGACAGGGCGGCCCTCCCACAGTACTAAACGCCTGACAGTGCGGCCCTCCCTCAGTACTAACCTCTGCCAGTGCGGCTATCTCTCAGAACTAAACACCTGGCAGTGCGGCCCTTATTCAGATCTAAAATCCTGAAAGTGCGGCCCTCCCTCAGAACTAAACTCCGGACGGTGCAGCCCCCCCTCAGAACTAAACGCCTGACAGTACGGCCCTCCCTCAGTACAAAACTCCTGACAGTGCGGTCCTCCCTCAATACTAAACTCCTGACGGTGAGAACCTCCCTGTGAAATAAATTCCTGACAGTGCGGCCCTCCCTCAAGACTAAACTTCTAACAGTGTGGCCCACCCTCAATACTAAACATCTGACAGTGTGGCCTTCCCTAGTACTAAACTCCTGACAGCGCGGACATCCCTCAGTACTACACCCTTATCAGGGCGGCCCTCCCTCAGTAATAAACTCCTGACAGTGCGGCCCTCCCTCAATACTAAACTCCTGACAGTGCGGCACTCCCTCAGTACTAAACTCCTGACAGGTCAGCCCTACCTCAGTACTAAACTCCTGACAAGTCGGCCCTCCCTCTGTACTGAACTCCTGACAGGGCGGCCCTCCCTCAAAACAAAGCTCCTGACAGTGCGGCCCTCCCTCAGTACTAAACTCCTGACAGTGTGGCCCTCCCTCAGAACTGAACTCCTGACAGGGTGGCCCTCCCTCAGAACTAAACTCCTGACAGTGCGGCCTTCCCTCAGAACTAAACTCCTGACAGTACGGCCTTGCCTCAGTACTAAACTTATGACAGTGTGGCATTCCCTCAGTACTAAACTCCTGACAGTTCGGCCCTCCAACAAAACTAAACAACTGACATTGTGGCCCTCCCTCGGAACTAAACTCCTGATTCTGCGGTCCTCCCTCAGTACTAAACACCTGACAGTGTGACTTTCCCTCAGTACTAAACTCCTGACAGTGCGGCCCTCCCTCAGGAACAAACACCTGACTTGCGGCCCTCCCTCAGAACTAAACTCCTGACTCTGTGGTCCTCCCTCAGTACTAAACACCTGACAGTGTGACTTTCCCTCAGTACTAAACTCCTGACAGTGCGGCCCTCCCTCAGGAACAAACACCTGACTTGCGGCCGTCCCTCAGAACTAAACTCCTGACAGTGTGGCCGGCCCTCAGAACTGAAATCCTGACAGTGGGCCCTCCCTCAGTACTAAACTCCTGACAGCGGGGAACTCCCTCAGTATTTAACTTCTGACAGAGTGGCCCTCCCTCAGTACTAAACTCCTGACAGGGCTGCCCTCCCTCAGTATTAAACTCCTGACAATGCGGCCCTCCCTCAGTACTAAATGCCTGACAGTGCGGCCCTCCCACAGTATTAAACGCCTGAATGTGCGGCCCTCCCTCAGTACTAAACCCCTGACAGTGTGGCCTTCCCTCAGAACTATACTCCTGACAGGGCGGCCCTCCCGCAGAACTAAACTCCTGAAAGTGCGGACCTTGCTCAGAACTAAATTCCTGACAGTGCGGCCCTCCCACAGCACTGAATCCTGACAGTGCAACCCTCTTTCAGAACTAAACACTTGACAGTGCGGCACTCCCTCAGAACTAAACTCCTGATAGTGTGACCCTCCCTCAGTACTAAACACTTGTTAGTGCGGCCCTTCTTCAGTACTAAACACCTGACAGTGCGGCCATCCCTCAGTACTAACCTCAGACAGTGCGGCCCTCCCTAAGAATTAAACTCCTGACGGTGTGGCCTTCCCTCACTTCTAAACTCCTGACAGTGTGGCCCTCTCTCATACCTAAAATCCTGAAATTGCGGCGCTCCCACATTACTACACTCCTGACAGTGCAGCCCTCACTCTGAACTAAACTCCTGACAGTGCGGCCCTTATTCAGATCTAAAATCCTGAAAGTGCGGCCCTCCCTCAGAACTAAACTCCGGACATTGCAGCCCCCCCTCAGAACTAAACTCCTGACAGTGCGGCCCTCCCTCAGTACTAAACTCCTGACAATGCGGTCCTCCCTCAGTACTAAACTCCTGACGGTGCGATCCTCCCTGTGAAATAAAGTCCTGACAGTGCGGCCCTCCCTCAATACTAAACTTCAGACAGTGTGGCCCACCCTCAGTACTAAACATCTGACAGTGTGGTCCTCCCTCAGAACTAAACTCCAGACAGTGAGGCCCTCCCTCAGAACTAAACACCAGACAGTGCAGCTGGCCCTCAGTACTAAACTCCTGACAGTGCGGCCCTCCCTCAGAACTAAACTCCAGACAGTGAGGCCCTCCCTCAGAACTAAACACCAGACAGTGCAGCTGGCCCTCAGCACTAAACTCCTGACAGTGCGGCCCTCCCTCAGAACTAAACTCCTGAAAGTGAGGCCCTCCCTCAGAACTAAACACCTGACAGTGCAGCCTCCCTCAGTACTAAACTCCTGACAGTGAGGCCCTCCCTCAGAACTAAACTCCTGAAAGTGCCACCTCCCTCAGTACTAAACTCCTGACAGTGCGGCCCTCCCTCAGTACTAAACTCCTGACAGTGCGGCCCTCCCTCAGAACTAAACTCCTGACAGTGCGGCCCTCCCTCAGGAACAAACACCTGACTTGCGGCCCTCCCTCTGAACTAAACTCCTGACAGTGCGGCCTGACCTCAGAACTGAAATCCTGACAGTGGGGCCGTCCCTCAGTACTAAACTCTGGACAGCGCGACCTCCCTCAGTATTTAACTCCTGACAGGGCGGCCCTCCCTCAGTACTAAACTCTTGACAGGGCTGCCCTCCCTCAGTATTAAACTTCTGACAGAGCGGCCCTCCCACAGTACTAAACGCCTGACAGTGCGGCACTCCCTCAGTACTAACCTCTGCCAGTGCGGCTATCTCTCAGAACTAAACACCTGATGGTGCGGCACTCCCTCAGATCGATATCCTGGCAGTGCGGCCCTCCCTCAGAACTAAACTCCTGACAGTGCGGCCCTCCCTCAGAACTAAACTCCTGACAGTGCGGCCCTCCCTCAGTACTAAAATCCTGACAGTGCAGCCCACCCTCAGAAAAAAACTTCTGACAGTGCGGACCATGCTCTGAACTAAATTCCTGACAGTGCTGCCCTCGCTCAGAACTAAACACCTGACATTGCGGCACTCCCTCAGTATAAACTCCTGACAGTGCGGCCCTCGCTCAGTACTAAACTCCTGAGAGTGCGGCCCTCCCGCAGAACTAAACACCTGACATTGTGGCACTCCCTCAGTATAAACTCCTGACAGTGCGGCCCTCCTTCAGTACCAAACACCTGACAGTGCGGCTCTCCCGCAGAACTAAACACTTGACAGTGTGGCCCTCCCTCAGTACAAAACTCCTGACAGTGCGGCCCTCCCTCAGAAAGAAACTCCTGACAGTGCGGTGCTCCCTCAGAACTAAACTCCTGACAGTGCGGCCCTCCCTCAGAACTAAACTCCTGACAGTGCGGCCCTCCCTCAGGAACAAACACCTGACTTGCGGCCCTCCCTCTGAACTAAACTCCTGACAGTGCGGCCTGACCTCAGAACTGAAATCCTGACAGTGGGGCCCTCCCTCAGTACTAAATTCCGGACAGCGCGACCTCCCTCAGTATTTAACTCCTGACAGGGCGGCCCTCCCTCAGTACTAAACTCCTGACAGGGCTGCCCCTCCCACATTCCTAAACCTGCCACAGTGCGGCCTCCCCTCAGAACTGAACGCCTGACAGAGTGGCACTCGCTCAGTACTAAACTCCTGACAGTGCGGCCCTCCCTCAGAACTAAACACCTGACAGTGCGGCCTCCCTCAGTACTAAACTCCTGACCGTGCGGCCCTCCCTCAAAACTAAACTCCTGACAGTGAGGCCCTCCCTCAGAACCAAACACCTGACAGTGCGGCCTCCCTCAGTACTAAACTCATGACAGTGCGGCTCTCCCGCAGAACTAAACACTTGACAGTGTGGCCCTCCCTCAGTACAAAACTCCTCACAGTGCGGCCCTCCCTCAGAAAGAAACTCCTGACAGTGCGGCCCTCCCTCAGAACTAAACTCCTGACAGTGCGGCCCTCCCTCAGGAACAAACACCTGACTTGCGGCCCTCCCTCTGAACTAAACTCCTGACAGTGCGGCCTGACCTCAGAACTGAAATCCTGACAGTGGGGCCCTCCCTCAGTACTAAACTCCGGACAGCGCGACCTCCCTCAGTATTTAACTCCTGACAGGGCGGCCCTCCCTCAGTACTAAACTCCTGACAGGGCTGCCCCTCCCACATTCCTAAACCTGCCACAGTGCGGCCTCCCCTCAGAACTGAACGCCTGACAGAGTGGCACTCGCTCAGTACTAAACTCCTGACAGTGCGGCCCTCTCTCAGAACTAAACTCCTCACAGTGCGGCCCTCCCTCAGTACTAAACTCCTGAAAGTGCGGCATTCCCTCAGAACTAAATTCCTGACAGTACAGCCCTCCCTCAGAACTAAACTCCTGACCGTGCGGCCCTCCCTCAGAACTAAACTCCTGACAGTGTGGCCCTCCCTCAGTACTAAACTCCTTAGGTGCGACCCTCCCTATGAAATAAAGTCCTGACAGTGCGGCCCTCCCTCAATACTAAACTCCTGACAGTATGGCCCTCCCTCAGAACAAAACTCCTGACAGTGCTGCCCTCACTCAGAACTAAACACCTGACAGTGCGGTCTCCCTCAGTACTAAACTCCTGACAGTGCGGCCCTCCCGCAGAACTAAACTCCTCATTTTGAGGCCCTCCCTCAGAACAAAACTCCTGAAAGTGCCACCACCCTCAGTACTAATCTCCTGACAGTGCGGCCCTTCCTCAGTACAAAACTCCTGACAGTGCGGCCCTCCCTCAGAACTAAACTCCTGACGGTGTGGCCCTCCCTCAGAACTAAACTCCTGACAGTGCGGCCTTCCCTCTGTACTAAACTCCTGACAGTGCTGCCCTCACTCAGAACTAAACACCTGACAGTGCGGTCTCCCTCAGTACTAAACTCCTGACAGTGCGGCCCTCCCGCAGAACTAAACTCCTCATTTTGAGGCCCTCCCTCAGAACAAAACTCCTGAAAGTGCCACCTCCCTCAGTACTAATCTCCTGACAGTGCGGCCCTTCCTCAGTACTAAACTCCTGACAGTGCGGCCCTCCCTCAGAACTAAACTCCTGACGGTGTGGCCCTCCCTCAGAACTAAACTCCTGACAGTGCGGCCTTCCCTCTGTACTAAACTCCTGACAGTGTGGCACTCCCTCAGTACTAAACTCCTGACGGTGTGGCCTTCCCTCACTTCTAAACTCTTGACAGTGTGGCCCTCCCTCATACCTAAAATCCTGAAATTGCGGTGCTCCCACAGTACTACACTCCTGACAGTGCGGCCCTCACTCTGAACTAAACTCCTGACAGAGCGGCCCTCCCTCAGAACTAAACACCTGGCAGTGCGGCCCTTATTCAGATCTAAAATCCTGAAAGTGCGGCCCTCCCTTGGAACTAAACTACGGACAGTGCAGCCCCCCCTCAGAACTAAACGCCTGACAGTGTGGCCCTCTCTCAGTACAAAACTCCTGACAATGCGGTCCTCCCTCAGTACTAAACTCCTGACAGTTCGGCCCTCCAGCAAAACTAAACAACTGACATTGTGGCCCTCCCTCGGAACTAAACTCCTGACAGTGTGGCCCTCCCTCAGTACTAAACTCCTCACGGTGCGACCCTCCCTGTGAAATAACGTCCTGACAGTGCGGCCCTCCCTCAATACTAAACTTCAGACAGTGTGGCCCTCCATCAGAACTAAACACCTGACAGTGCGGCCTCCCACAGTACTAAACTCCTGACCGTGTGGCCCTCCCTCAAAACTAAACTCCTGACAGTGCGGCCCTCGCTCAGAACTAAACACCTGACAGTGCGGTCTCCCTCAGTACTAAACTCCTGACAGTGCGGCCCTCCCGCAGAACTAAACTCCTCATTTTGAGGCCCTCCCTCAGAACAAAACTCCTGAAAGTGCCACCTCCCTCAGTACTAAACTCCTGACAGTGCGGCCCTCCCTCAGTACTAAACTCCTGACAGTGCGGCCCCCCCTCAGTACTAAATTCCTGAAAGTGCGGCATTCCCTCAGAACTAAATTCCTGACAGCACAGCCCTCCCTCAGAACTAAACTCCTGACCGTGTGGCCCTCCCTCAGAACTAAACTCCTGACGGTGCGACCCTGCCTCAGTACTAACATCCTGACAGTGCAGCCTCCCAAAGTACTATACTCCCGATAGTGCAGCCATCCCTCAGTACTAACCTCTGACAGTGCGGCCCTCCCTCAGAATTAAACTCCTGACGGTGTGGCCTTCCCTCACTTCTAAACTCCTGACAGTGTGGCCCTCCCTCATACCTAAAATCCTGACATTGCGGCGCTCCGACATTTTCACACTCCTGACAGTGCAGCCCTCACTCTGAACTAAACTCCTGACAGTGCGGCCCTTATTCAGATCTAAAATCCTGAAAGTGCTGCCCTCCCTCAGAACTAAACTCTGGACATTGCAGCCCCCCTCAGAACTAAACTCCTGACAGTGCGGCCCTCCCTCAGTACTAAACTCCTGACAATGCGGTCCTCCCTCAGTACTAAACTCCTGACGGTGCGACCCTCCCTGTGAAATAGAGTCCTGACAGTGCAGCCCTCCCTCAATACTAAACTTCAGACAGTGTGGCCCACCCTCAGTACTAAACATCTGACAGTGTGGTCCTCCCTCAGAACTAAACTCCAGACAGTGAGGCCCTCCCTCAGAACTAAACACCAGACAGTGCAGCTGGCCCTCAGTACTAAACTCCTGACAGTGCGGCCCTCCCTCAGAACAAAACTCCTGAAAGTGAGGCCCTCCCTCAGAACTAAACACCTGACAGTGCGGCCTCCCTCAGTACTAAACTCCTGACAGTGAGGCCCTCCCTCAGAACTAAACTCCTGAAAGTGCCACCTCCCTCAGTACTAAACTCCTGACAGTGTGGCCCTCCCTCAGTACTAAACTCCTGACAGTGCGGCCCTCCCTCAGAACTAAACTCCTGACAGTGCGGCCCTCCCTCAGGACTAAACTCCTGAAAGTGCGGCATTACCTCAGAACTAAATTCCTGACAGTACGGCCCTCCCTCAGAACTAAACTCCTGACAGTGCGGCCCTCCCTCAGAACTAAACTCCTGACGGTGCGGCCCTCCCTCAGAACTAAACTCCTGACCGTGCGGCCTTCCCTCAGTACTTAACTCCTGACAGTGTGGCATTCCCTCAGTACTAAATAATTGACAGTGCGGCCCTCCATCAGCACTAAACTACTGACAGTGCGGTCCTCCCTCAGTACTAATCACCTGACAATGTGGCCCTCCCCCAGTACTAAATAATTGACAGTGCAGCCCTCCCTCAGTGCAAACTCCTGACAGTACGGCCCTCCCTCAGAACAAAACTCCTGAAAGTGAGGCCCTCCCTCAGAACTAAACACCTGACAGTGCGGCGTCCCTCAGTACTAAACACCTGATAGTGCGGCCTCCCTCAATACTAAACTCCTGACAGTACGGCCCTCGCTCAGAACTAAACTCCTAATTTTGAGGCCCTCCCTCAGAACAAAACTCCTGAAAGCGCCACCTCCCTCAGTACTAAACTCCTGACAGTGCGGCCCTCCCTCAGTACTAAACGCCTAACAGTGCGGCCCTCCCTCAGAAATAAACTCCTGACAGTGCGGCTCTCCCTCAGTACAAAACTCCTGAAAGTGCGGCAATCCCTCAGAACTAAACTCCTGACAGTGCAGCCTCCCTCAGTACTAAACTCCCAATAGTGCAGCCCTCCCTCAGTACTAACCTCTGACAGTGCAGCCCTCCCTCAGAACAAAACTCCTGAAAGTGCGGCAATCCCTCAGAACTAAACTCCTGATTGTGCGGCTCTCCCTCAGTACTAAACTCCTGACAGTGCGGTCCTCCCTCAGTACTAAACACCTGACAGTGCGGTCCTCTCTCAGTACTAAACTCCTGACAGTGCGGCCCTCCCTCAGAACTAAACTCCTGACAGTGCGGTCCTCCCTCAGTACTAAACTCCTGACAGTGCGGCCCACCCTCAGAACTAAACTCCTAGCAGTGAGGCCCTCCCTCAGAACTAAACACCTGAAGGTGCGGCCTCCCTCAGTACTAAACTCCAGACAGTGCGGCCCTCCCTCAGAACTAAACTCCTCATTGTGAGGCCCTCCCTCAAAACAAAACTCCTGAAAGTGCCACCTCCCTCAGTACTAAACTCCTGACAGTGAGGCACTCCCTCAGTAGTAAGCTCCTGACAGTGCGGCCCTCCCTCAGTACTAAACTCCTGGCAGTGCAGCCCTCCCTCAGTACTAAACGCCTAACAGTGCGGCCCTCCCTCAGAAATAAACTCCTGACAGTGCGGCTCTCCCTCAGTACTAAACTCCTGAAAGTGCGGCAATCCCTCAGAACTAAACTCCTGACAGTGCAGCCTCCCTCAGTACTAAACTCCCAATAGTGCAGCCCTCCCTCAGTACTAACCTCTGACAGTGCAGCCCTCCCTCAGAATTAAACTCCTGACGGTGTGGCCTTCCCTGACTTCTAAACTCCTGACAGTGTGGCCCTACCTCATACCTAAAATCCTGAAATTGCGGCGCTCCCACAGTATTACACTCCTGACAGTGCGGCCCTCACTCTGAACTAAACTCCTGACAGTGCGTCCCTTATTCACATCTAAAATCCTGAAAGTGCGGCTCTCCCTCAGAACTAAACTCCTGACAGTGCAGCCCCCCCTCAGAACTAAACTCCTGATTGTGCGGCTCTCCCTCAGTACTAAACTCCTGACAGTGCGGTCCTCCCTCAGTACTAAACTCCTGACAGTGCGGCCCTCCCTCAGAACTAAACTCCTGGCAGTGAGGCCCTCCCTCAGAACTAAACACCTGAAGGTGCGGCCTCCCTCAGTACTAAACTCCAGACAGTGCGGCCCTCCCTCAGAACTAAACTCCTCATTGTGAGGCCCTCCCTCAAAACAAAACTCCTGAAAGTGCCACCTCCCTCAGTACTAAACTCCTGACAGTGCGGCACTCCCTCAGTACTAAGCTCCTGACAGTGCGGCCCTCCCTCAGTACTAAACTCCTGGCAGTGCAGCCCTCCCTCAGAAATAAACTCCTGACAGTGCGGCATTCCCTCAGAACTAAATTCCTGACAGTGTGGCACTCGCTCAGAACTAAACTCTGGACTGTGCAGCCCCCCCTCAGAACTAAACTCCTGACAGTGCGGCCCTCCCTCAGTACTAAACTCCTGACAGTGCAGCCTCTCTCAGTACTAAACTCCCGATAGTGCGGCCCTCCCTCAGTACTAACCTCTGACAGTGCGGCCCTCCCTCAGAACTAAACTCCTGATGGTGTGGCCTTCCCTCACTTCTAAACTCCTGACAGTGTGGCCCTCCCTCATACCTAACATCCTGAAATTGCGGCGCTCCCACAGTACTACACTCCTGACAGTGCGGCCCTCACTCTGAACTAAACTCCTGACAGTGCGGCCTTCCCTCAGTACTAAACTCCTGACAGTGCGGTCCTCCCTCAGTACTAAACCCCTGACGGTGCGACCCTCCCTGTGAAATAAAGTCCTGACAGTGCGGCCCTCCCTCAATACTAAACTTCAGACAGTGTGGCCCACTCTCAGTACAAAAAAACTGACAGTGTGGCCTTCCCTCAGTACTAAACTCCTGACAGCGTGGACATCCCTCAGTACTACACCCTTTTCAGGGCGGCCCTCCCTCAGTACTAAACTCCTGACAGTGCAGCACTCCCTCAGTACTAAACTCCTGACAGTGCGGCACTCCCTCAGTACTAAACTCCTGACAAGGCGGCCCTCCCTCTGTACTAAACTCCTGACAGGGCGGCCCTCCCTCAAAACAAAACTCCTGACAGTGTGGCCCTCCCTCAGAACTAAACTCCTGAAAGTGCGGTTCTCCCTCCGTATTAAACTCCTGACACTGTGTCCCTCCGTCAGTACTGAACTCCAGACAGGGCGGCCCTCCATCAGAACTAAACTCCAGACAGTATGGCCCTCCCTCAGAACTAAACTCCTGACAGTGCTGCCCTCCCTCAGAACTAAACTCCTGACAGTGCGGCCCTCCCTCAGTACTAAAAACCTGTCAGTGCGACCCACCATCAGAACTAAAGTCCTGACAGTGCGGCCCTCCCTCAGAACTAAACTCCTGACAGTGCAGCCTCCCTCAGTACTAAACTCCTGACAGTGCGGCCCTCCCTCAGTACTAAACTCCTGACAGTGCGACCCTCCCTGTGAAATAAAGTCCTGACAGTGCGGCCCTCCCTGAATACTAAACTTCAGACAGTGTGGCCCTCCCTCAGAACTGAACTCCTGACAGGACGGCCCTCCCTCAGAACTAAACTCCTGACATTGCGGCCTTGCCTCAGTACTAAACTCCTGACAGTGTGGCATTCCCTCAGTACTAAATTCCTGACAGTTCGACCCTCCAACAAAACTAAACAACTGACATTGTGGCCCTCACTCAGAACTTATCTCCTGACTCTGCGGTCCTCCCTCAGAACTAAACTCCTGACATTGCGGCCCTCCCTCAGTACTAAACACCTGACAGTGCGGCCCTCCCTCAGTACTAAACTCCTGACAGTGTGGCACTCCCTCAGTACTAAACTGCTGACAGTGCAGCCTCCCTCAGTACTAAACTCCTGACAGTGTGGCCCTCCCTCAGTACTAACAAAACTAAACTCCTTAGAGTACGGCCCTCCCTCAGAGCTAAACTCCTGACAGTGCTGCCCTCCCTCAGTACTAAAAACCTGACAGAACTCCCTCAGAACTAAAGTCCTGACAGTGTGGCCCTCCCTCAGTACTAAACTCCTGACAGTACGGCCCTCTCTCAGAACTAAACACCTCATTTTCAGGCCCTCCCTCAGAACAAAACTCCTGAAAGTGCCACCTCCCTCAGTACTAAACTCCAGACAGTGCGGCATTCCCTCAGAACTAAACTCCTAACAGTGCGGCCCTCCCTCAGTAGTAAACTCCTGAAAGTGCGGCATTCCCTCAGAACTAAACTCCTGACGGTGCGGCCCTCCCTCAGTAATAAACTCCTGACAGTGCAGCCTCCCTCAGTACTATACTCCCGATAGTGCGGCCCTCCCTCAGTACAAACCTCTGACAGTGCGGACCTCCCTCAGAATTAAACTCCTGATGGTGTGGCATTCCCTCACTTCTAAACTCCTGACAGTGTGGCACTCCCTCATACCTAAAATCCTGAAATTGCGGCGCTCCCACATTACTACACTCCTGACAGTGCAGCCCTCACTCTGAACTAAACTCCTGACAGTGCAGCCCTTATTCAGATCTAAAATCCTGAAAGTGCGGCCCTCCCTCAGAACTAAACTCCGGACACTGCAGCCCCCCCTCAGAACTAAACTCCTGACAGTGCGGCCCTCCCTCAGTACTAAACTCCTGACAATGTGGTCCTCCCTCAGTACTAAACTCCTGACGGTGCGACCCTCCCTGTGAAATAAAGTCCTGACAGTGCGGCCCTCCTTCAATACTAAACTTCAGACAGTGTGGACCACCCTCAGTACTAAACATCTGACAGTGTGGCCCTCCCTCAGAACTAAACTCCTGACAGTGCGGCCCTCCCTCAGAACTAAACTCCTGAAAGTGAGGCCCTCCCTCAGAACTAAACACCTGACAGTGCAGCCTCCCTCAGTACTAAACTCCTGACAGTGCGGCACTCCCTCAGAACTAAACTCCAGAAAGTGCCACCTCCCTCAGTACTAAACTCCTGACAGTGCAGCTCTCCCTCAGTACTAAACGCCTGACAGTGCGGCCCTCCCTCAGAACTAAACTTCTGACAGTTCGGCCCTCCAGCAAAACTAAACAACTGACATTGTGGCCCTCCCTCGGAACTAAACTCCTGACTCTGCGGTCCTCCCTCAGAACTAAACTCCTGACAGTGAAGCCCTCCCTTAGTACCAAACACCTGACAGTGCGGCCCTCCCTCAGTACTAAACTCCTGACAGTGCGGTGCTCCCTCAGTACTAAACACCTGACAGTGCGGTGCTCCCTCAGAACTAAACTCCTGACAGTTCGGCCCTCCAGCAAAACTAAACAACTGACATTGTGGCCCTCCCTCAGAACTTATCTCCTGACTCTGCGGTCCTCCCTCAGAACTAAACTCCTGACAGTGAAGCCCTCCCTTAGTACCAAACACCTGACAGTGCGGCCCTCCCTCAGTACTAAACTCCTGACAGTGCGGTGCTCCCTCAGAACGAAACTCCTGAAAGTGCGGTGCTCCCTCAGTACTAAACACCTGACAGTGCGGCCCTACCTCAGAACAAAACTCCTGACAGTGCGGCGCTCCCTCATTCCTAAACCTGTCACAGTGCGGCCCTCCCTCAGAACTAAACTCCAGACTGTGTGGCACTCGCTCAGTACGAAACTGCTGACAGTGTGGCCCTCCAACAAAACTAAACTCCTGACAGTGTGGCCCTCCCTCAGAACTAAACACCTGACAGTGCTGCCCTCCCTCAGAACTAAAGTCCTGACAGTGTGGCCCTCCCTCAGAACTAAACGCCTGACAGTGCGGCCCTCCCTCAGTACTAAACTCCTGACGGTGCGAACCTCCCTCAGAACTAAAGTCCTGACAGTGCGGCCCTCCCTCAATACTAAACTTCAGACAGTGTGGCCCTCCCTCATTACAAAAATCCTGACAGTGTGGCCCTCCCTCATTTCTAAACTCCAGACAGTGAGGCCCTCCCTCAGAACTAAACACCTGACAGTGCGGCCTCCCTCAGTACTAAACCCCTGACAGTGCGGCCTCCCTCAGTACTAAACTCCTGACAGTGCGGCCCTCCCTCAGTACTAAACTCCTGACAGTGAGGCCCTCCCTCAGAACTAAACTCCTGACAGTGAGGCCCTCCCTCAGAACTAAACACCTGACAGTGCGGCCTCCCTCAATACTAAACTCCTGACAGTACGGCTCTCCCTCAGAACTAAACTCCTCATTTTGAGGCCCTCCCTCAGAACAAAACTCCTGAAAGCGCCACCTCCCTCAGTACTAAACTCCTGACAGTGCGGCACTCCCTCAGTACTAAACGCCTAACAGTGCGGCCCTCCCTCAGAAATAAACTCCTGACAGTGCGGCTCTCCCTCAGTACTAAACTCCTGAAAGTGCCACCTCCCTCAGTACTAAACTCCTGACAGTGCAGCCCTCCCTCAGTACTAAACTCCTGACAGTGCGGCCCTCCCTCAGAACTAAACTCCTGACAGTTCGGCCCTCCAGCAAAACTAAACAACTGACATTGTGGCCCTCCCTCGGAACTAAACTCCTGACTCTGCGGTCCTCCCTCAGAACTAAACTCCTGACAGTGAGGCCCTCCCTCAGTACCAAACACCTGACAGTGCGGCCCTCCCTCAGTACTAAACTCCTGACAGTGCGGCCCTCCCTCAGTACCAAACACCTGACAGTGCGGCCCTCCCTCGGAACTAAACTCCTGACTCTGCGGTCCTCCCTCAGAACTAAACTCCTGACAGTGCGGCCCTCCCTCAGTACCAAACACCTGACAGTGCGGCCCTCCCTCAGTACTAAACTCCTGACAGTGCGGCCCTCCCTCAGTACCAAACACCTGACAGTGCGGCCCTCCCTCGGAACTAAACTCCTGACTCTGCGGTCCTCCCTCAGAACTAAACTCCTGACAGTGCGGCCCTCCCTCAGTACCAAACACCTGACAGTGCGGCCCTCCCTCAGTACCAAACACCTGACAGTGCGGCCCTCCCTCAGTACTAAACACCTGACAGTGCGGCCCTAACTCAGAACAAAACTCCTGACAGTGCGGCCCTCCCTCAAAACTAAACTCCAGACTGTGTGGCACTCGCTCAGTACGAAACTCCTGACAGTGTGGCCCTCCAACAAAACTAAACTCCTGACAGTACGGCCCTCCCTCAGAACTAAACACCTGACAGTGCTGCCCTCCCTCAGAACTAAAGTCCTGACAGTGTGGCCCTCCCTCAGAACTAAACGCCTGACAGTGCGGCCCTCCCTCAGTACTAAACTCCTGACGGTGCGGCCCTCCCTCAGAACTAAACTCCTGAAAGTGAGGCCCTCCCTCAGAACAAAACTCCTGAAAGCGCCACCTCCCTCAGTACTAAACTCCTGACTGTGCGGCGCTCCCACATTACTACACTCCTGACAGTGCAGCCCTCACTCTGAACTAAACTCCTGACAGTGCAGCCCTTATTCAGATTTAAAATCCTGAAAGTGCGGCCCTCCCTCAGAACTAAACTCCGGACAGTGCAGCCCCCCCTCAGAACTAAACTCCTGACAGTGCGGCCCTCCCTCAGTACTAAACTCCTGACAATGCGGTCCTCCCTCAGTACTAAACTCCTGACGGTGCGAACCTCCCTGTGAAATAAAGTCCTGACAGTGCGGCCCTCCTTCAATACTAAACTTCAGACAGTGTGGCCCACCCTCAGTACTAAACATCTGACAGTGTGGCCCTCCCTCAGAACTAAATTCCAGACAGTGAGGCCCTCCCTCAGAACTAAACACCAGACTGTGCGGCCGGCCTTCAGTACTAAACTCCTGACAGTGCGGCCCTCCCTCAGAACAAACTCCTGAAAGTGAGGCCCTCCCTCAGAACTAAACACCTTACAGGGCAGCCTCCCTCAGTACTAAACATCTGACAGTGTGGTCCTCCCTCAGAACTAAACTCCAGACAGTGAGGCCCTCCCTCTGTACTAAACTCCTGACAGTGCTGCCCTCCCTCAGAACTAAACTCCTGAAAGTGAGGCCCTCCCTCAGAACTAAACACCTGACAGTGCAGCCTCCCTCAGTACTAAACATCTGACAGTGTGGTCCTCCCTCAGAACTAAACTCCAGACAGTGAGGCCCTCCCTCAGAACTAAACACCAGACAGTGCGGCCTCCCTCAGTACCAAACTCCTGACAGTGAGGCCCTCCCTCAGAACTAAACTCCTGAAAGTGCCACCTCCCTCAATACTAAACTTCAGACAGTGTGGCCCACCCTCAGTACTAAACATCTGACAGTGTGGTCCTCCCTCAGAACTAAACTCCAGACAGTGAGGCCCTCCCTCAGAACTAAACACCAGACAGTGCAGCTGGCCCTCAGTACTAAACTCCTGACAGTGCGGCCCTCCCTCAGAACAAAACTCCTGAAAGTGAGACCCTCCCTCAGAACTAAACACCTGACAGTGCGGACTCCCTCAGTACTAAACTCCTGACAGTGAGGCCCTCCCTCAGAACTAAACTCCTGAAAGTGCCACCTCCCTCAGTACTAAACTCCTGACAGTGTGGCCCTCCCTCAGTACTAAACTCCTGACAGTGCGGCCCTCCCTCAGAACTAAACTCCTGACAGTGCGGCCCTCCCTCAGGACTAAACTCCTGAAAGTGCGGCATTCCCTCAGAACTAAATTCCTGACAGTACGGCCCTCCCTCAGAACTAAACTCCTGACAGTGCGGCCCTCCCTCAGAACTAAACTCCTGACGGTGCGGCCCTCCCTCAGAACTAAACTCCTGACCGTGCGGCCTTCCCTCAGTACTAAACTCCTGACAGTGTGGCATTCCCTCAGTACTAAATAATTGACAGTGCGGCCCTCCATCAGCACTAAACTACTGACAGTGCGGTCCTCCCTCAGTACTAATCACCTGACAATGTGGCCCTCCCCCAGTACTAAATAATTGACAGTGCAGCCCTCCCTCAGTGCAAACACCTGACAGTGCGGCCCTCCCTCAGCACTAAACTACTGACAGTGCGGCCCTCCCTCCGAACTAAACTCCTGACAGTGCGGCCCTCCCTCAGTACTAAACTCTTGAAAGTGCGGCATTCCCTCAGAACTAAATTCCTGACAGTACGGCCCTCCCTCAGAACTAAACTCCTGACAGTGCGGAGAAAGTGAGGTCTGCAGACGCTGGAGATCAAAGCTGAAACTTTATTGCTGGAACAGCACAGCAGGTCAGGCAGCATCTAGGGAACAGAAGATTCGACGTTTCGTTCCTGAAGAAGGGCATGTGCCCGAAACGTCGAATCTTCTGTTCCCTAGATGCTGCCTGACCTGCTGTGCTGTTCCAGCAATAAAGTTTCAGCTCAGTCCTGACAGTGCGGCCCTCCCTCAGAACTAAACTCCTGACGGTGTGGCCCTCCCTCAGAACTAAACTCCTGACAGTGCGGCCTTCCCTCTGTACTAAACTCCTGACAGTGTGGCACTCCCTCAGTACTAAACTCCTGACGGTGTGGCCTTCCCTCACTTCTAAACTCTTGACAGTGTGGCCCTCCCTCATACCTAAAATCCTGAAATTGCGGCGCTCCCACAGTACTACACTCCTGACAGTGCGGCCCTCACTCTGAACTAAACTCCTGACAGAGCGGCCCTCCCTCAGAACTAAACACCTGGCAGTGCGGCCCTTATTCAGATCTAAAATCCTGAAAGTGCGGCCCTCCCTCGGAACTAAACTACGGACAGTGCAGCCCCCCTTCAGAACTAAACGCCTGACAGTGTGGCCCTCTCTCAGTACAAAACTCCTGACAATGCGGTCCTCCCTCAGTACTAAACTCCTGACAGTGTGGCCCTCCAACAAAACTAAACTCCTGACAGTACGGCCCTCCCTCAGAACTAAACACCTGACAGTGCTGCCCTCCCTCAGAACTAAAGTCCTGACAGTGTGGCCCTCCCTCAGAACTAAACGCCTGACAGTGTGGCCCTCCCTCAGTACTAAACTCCTGAAAGTGAGGCCCTCCCTCAGTACTAAACTCCTGACAGTGCGGTGCTCCCTCAGTACTAAACACCTGACAGTGCGGTGCTCCCTCAGAACGAAACTCCTGACAGTGCGGTGCTCCCTCAGTACTAAACACCTGACAGTGCGGCCCTACCTCAGAACAAAACTCCTGACAGTGCGGCCCTCCCTCAGAACTAAACACCAGACAGTGCGGCCGGCCCTCAGTACTAAACTCCTGACAGTGCGGCCATCCCTCAGAACTAAACTCCTGAAAGTGAGGCCCTCCCTCAGAACTAAACACCTGACAGTGCAGCCTCCCTCAGTACTAAACTCCTGACAGTGCTGCCCTCCCTCAGAACTAAACTCCTGAAAGTGAGGCCCTCCCTCAGAACTAAACACCTGACAGTGCAGCCTCCCTCAGTACTAAACATCTGACAGTGTGGTCCTCCCTCAGAACTAAACTCCAGACAGTGAGGCCCTCCCTCAGAACTAAACACCAGACAGTGCAGCTGGCCCTCAGTACTAAACTCCTGACAGAGCGGCCCTCCCTCAGAACTAAACTCCTGACAGTGAGGCCCTCCCTCAGAACTAAACTCCTGAAAGTGCCACCTCCCTCAGTACTAAACTCCTGACAGTGTGGCCCTCCCTCAGTACTAAACTCCTGACAGTGCGGCCCTCCCTCAGAACTAAACTCCTGACAGTGCGGCCCTCCCTCAGGACTAAACTCCTGAAAGTGCGGCATTCCCTCAGAACTAAATTCCTGACAGTACGGCCCTCCCTCAGAACTAAACTCCTGACCGTGCGGCCTTCCCTCAGTACTAAACTCCAGACAGTGTGGCATTCCCTCAGTACTAAATAATTGACAGTGCGGCACTCCATCAGCACTAAACTACTGACAGTGCGGTCCTCCCTCAGTACTAATCACCTGACAATGTGGCCCTCCCCCAGTACTAAATAATTGACAGTGCAGCCCTCCCTCAGTGCAAACACCTGACAGTGCGGCCCTCCCTCAGCACTAAACTACTGACAGTGCGGCCCTCCCTCCGAACTAAACTCCTGACAGTGCGGCCCTCCCTCAGTACTAAACTCTTGAAAGTGCAGCATTCCCTCAGAACTAAATTCCTCACCATACGGCCCTCCCTCAGAACTAAACTCCTGACAGTGCGGAGAAAGTGAGGTCTGCAGACGCTGGAGATCAAAGCTGAAACTTTATTGCTGGAACAGCACAGCAGGTCAGGCAGCATCTAGGGAACAGAAGATTTGACGTTTCGTTCCTGAAGAAGGGCATGTGCCCGAAACGTCGAATCTTCTGTTCCCTAGATGCTGCCTGACCTGCTGTGCTGTTCCAGCAATAAAGTTTCAGCTCAGTCCTGACAGTGCGGCCCTCCCTCAGAACTAAACTCCTGACAGTGTGGCACTCCCTCAGAACTAAACTCCTGACAGTGCGGCCTTCCCTCTGTACTAAACTCCTGACAGTGTGGCACTCCCTCAGTACTAAACTCCTGACGGTGTGGCCTTCCCTCACTTCTAAACTCTTGACAGTGTGGCCCTCCCTCATACCTAAAATCCTGAAATTGCGGCGCTCCCACAGTACTACACTCCTGACAGTGCGGCCCTCACTCTGAACAAAACTCCTGACAGTGCAGCCCTTATTCAGATCTAAAATCCTGGCAGTGCGGCCCTTATTCAGATCTAAAATCCTGAAAGTGCGGCCCTCCCTCGGAACTAAACTACGGACAGTGCAGCCCCCCCTCAGAACAAAACTCCTGACAGTGTGGTCCTCCCTCAGTACTAAACTCCTGACAGTTCGGCCCTCCAGCAAAACTAAACAACTGACATTGTGGCCCTCCCTCGGAACTAAACTCCTGACTCTGCGGTCCTCCCTCAGAACTAAACACCTGACAGTGCGGCCCTCCCTCAGTACTAAACTCCTGACAGTGCGGTGCTCCCTCAGTACTAAACACCTGACAGTGCGGTGCTCCTTCAGAACGAAACTCCTGAAAGTGCGTTGCTCCCTCAGTACTAAACACCTGACAGTGCGGCCCTACCTCAGAACAAAACTCCTGACAGTGCGGCGCTCCCTCATTCCTAAACCTGTCACAGTGCGGCCCTCCCTCAGAACTAAACTCCAGACTGTGTGGCACTCGCTCAGTACGAAAGTCCTGACAGTGTGGCCCTCCAACAAAACTAAACTCCTGACAGTGCTGCCCTCCCTCAGAACTAAAGTCCTGACAGTGTGGCCCTCCCTCAGAACTAAACGCCTGACAGTGTGGCCCTCCCTCAGTACTAAACTCCTGACAGTGTGGCCCTCCCTCAGTTCTAAACTCCAGACAGTGGGGCCCTCCCTCAGAAGTAAACACCTGACAGTGCGGCCTCCCTCAGTACTAAACCCCTGACAGTGCGGCCCTCCCTCAGAACTAAACTCCTGACAGTGAGGCCCTCCCTCAGAACTAAACACCTGACAGTGCGGCCTCCCTCAATACTAAACTCCTGACAGTACGGCCCTCCCTCAGAACTAAACTCCTCATTTTGAGGCCCTCCCTCAGAACAAAACTCCTGAAAGCGCCACCTCCCTCAGTACTAAACTCCTGACAGTGCGGCCCTCCCTCAGTACTAAACGCCTAACAGTGCGGCCCTCGCTCAGAAATAAACTCCTGACAGTGCGGCTCTCCCTCAGTACT
The DNA here is from genome assembly GCF_037043375.1 of Chiloscyllium plagiosum. Classification (NCBI taxonomy): domain Eukaryota; kingdom Metazoa; phylum Chordata; class Chondrichthyes; order Orectolobiformes; family Hemiscylliidae; genus Chiloscyllium; species Chiloscyllium plagiosum. The sequence continues at coordinate 6,274,960 of NW_028270192.1, read as the reverse complement.
AAACTCCTGAAAGTGCGGCATTCCCTCAGAACTAAACTCCTGACAGTGAAGCCTCCCTCAGTACTAAACTCCCAATAGTGCAGCCCTCCCTCAGTACTAACCTCTGACAGTGCAGCCTTCCCTCAGAATTTAACTCCTGACGGTGTGGCCTTCCCTCACTTCTAAACTCCTGACAGTGTGGCCCTCCCTCATACCTAAAATCCTGAAATTGCGGCGCTCCCACAGTACTGCACTCCTGACAGTGGGGCCCTCACTCTGAACTAAACTCCTGACAGTGCGGCCCTTATTCAGATCTAAAATCCTGAAAGTGCGGCTCTCCCTCAGAACTAAACTCCTGACAGTGCAGCCCCCCCTCAGAACTAAACTCCTGATTGTGCGGCTCTCCCTCAGAACTAAACTCCTGACAGTGCGGTCTTCCCTCAGTGCTAAACTCCTGACAGTGCGGCCCTCCCTCAGAACTAAACTCCTGGCAGTGAGGCCCTCCCTCAGAACTAAACACCTGAAGGTGCGGCCTCCCTCAGTACTAAACTCCAGACAGTGCGGCCCTCCCTCAGAACTAAACTCCTCATTGTGAGGCCCTCCCTCAAAACAAAACTCCTGAAAATGCCACCTCCCTCAGTACTAAACTCCTGACAGTGCGGCACTCCCTCAGTACTAAGCTCCTGACAGTGCGGCCCTCCCTCAGTACTAAACTCCTGGCAGTGCAGCCCTCCCTCAGAACTAAACTCCTGACAGTGTGGCCCTCCCTCAGTACTAAACTCCTGACAGTGCGGCATTCCCTCAGAACTAAATTCCTGACAGTGTGGCACTCGCTCAGAACTAAACTCTGGACTGTGCAGCCCTCCCTCAGTACTAAACTCCTGACAGTGCAGCCTCTCTCAGTACTAAACTCCCGATAGTGCGGCCTTCCCTCAGTACTAACCTCTGACAGTGCGGCCCTCCCTCAGAACTAAACTCCTGATGGTGTGGCCTTCCCTCACTTCTAAACTCCTGACAGTGTGGCCCTCCCTCATACCTAACATCCTGAAATTGCAGCGCTCCCACAGTCCTACACTCCTGACAGTGCGGCCCTCACTCTGAACTAAACTCCTGACAGTGCGGCCCTCCCTCAGTACTAAACTCCTGACAGTGCGGTCCTCCCTCAGTACTAAACCCCTGACGGTGCGACCCTCCCTGTGAAATAAAGTCCTGACAGTGCGGCCCTCCCTCAATACTAAACTTCAGACAGTGTGGCCCACCCTCAGTACTAAACAACTGACAGTGTGGCCTTCCCTCAGTACTAAACTCCTGACTGCGTGGACATCCCTCAGTACTACACCCTTTTCAGGGCGGCCCTCCCTCAGTACTAAACTCCTGACAGTGCAGCACTCCCTCAGTACTAAACTCCTGACAGTGCGGCACTCCCTCAGTACTAAACTCCTGACAGGTCAGCCCTACCTCAGTACTAAACTCCTGACAATGCGGCCCTCCCTCTGTACTAAACTCCTGACAGGGCGGCCCTCCCTCAAAACAAAACTCCTGACAGTGCGGCCGTCCCTCAGAACTAAACTCCTGACAGTGTGGCATTCCCTCAGTACTAAACTCCTGACAGTTCGGCCCTCCAACAAAACTAAACAACTGACATTGTGGCCCTCCCTCAGAACTTATCTCCTGACTCTGCGGTCCTCCCTCAGAACTAAACTCCTGACAGTGAGGCCCTCCCTCAGTACCAAACACCTGACAGTGCGGCCCTCCCTCAGTACCAAACTCCTGACAGTGCGGCCCGCCCTCAGAACGAAACTCCTGACAGTGTGGTGCTCCCTCAGTACTAAACACCTGACAGTGCGGCCCTACCTCAGAACAAAACACCTTACAGTGCGGCCCTCCCTCAGAACTAAACTCTGGACTGTGCCGCCCCCCCTCAGAACTAAACTCCTGACAGTGCGGCCCTCCCTCAGTACTAAACTCCTGAGAGTGCTGCCTCTCTCAGTACTAAACTCCCGATAGTGCGGCCCTCCCTCAGTACTAACCTCTGACAGTGCGGCCCTCCCTCAGAACTAAACTCCTGATGGTGTGGCCTTCCCTCACTTCTAAACTCCTGACAGTGTGGCCCTCCCTCATACCTAACATCCTGAAATTGCGGCGCTCCCACAGTACTACACTCCTGACAGTGCGGCCCTCACTCTGAACTAAACTCCTGACAGTGCGGCCCTCCCTCTGTACTAAACTCCTGACGGTGCGACCCTCCCTGTGAAATAAAGTCCTGACAGTGCGGCCCTCCCTCAATACTAAACTTCAGACAGTGTGGCCCACCCTCAGTACTAAACAACTGACAGTGTGGTCTTCCCTCAGTACTAAACTCCTGACAGCGTGGACATCCCTCAGTACTACACCCTTTTCAGGGCGGCCCTCCCTCAGTACTAAACTCCTGACAGTGCAGCACTCCCTCAGTACTAAACTACTGACAGTGCGGCACTCCCTCAGTACTAAACTCCTGACAGGTCAGCCCTACCTCAGTACTAAACTCCTGACAAGGCGGCCCTCCCTCTGTACTAAACTCCTGACAGGGCGGCCCTCCCTCAAAACAAAACTCCTGACAGTGTGGCCCTCCCTCAGAACTAAACTCCTGAAAGTGCGGTTCTCCCTCCGTATTAAACTCCTGACACTGTGTCCCTCTGTCAGTACTGAACTCCAGACAGGGCGGCCCTCCATCAGAACAAAACTCCTGACAGTGCGGACTTCCCTCAGAACTAAACTCCTGACAGTGTGGCACTCCAACAAAATTAAACTCCTGACAGTATGGCCCTCCCTCAGAACTAAACTCCTGACAGTGCTGCCCTCCCTCAGAACTAAACTCCTGACAGTGCGGCCCTCCCTCAGTACTAAAAACCTGTCAGTGCGACCCACCCTCAGAACTAAAGTCCTGACAGTGTGGCACTCCAACAAAATTAAACTCCTGACAGTATGGCCCTCCCTCAGAACTAAACTCCTGACAGTGCGGCCCTCCCTCAGTACTAAAAACCTGTCAGTGCGACCCACCCTCAGAACTAAAGTCCTGACAGTATGGCCCTCCCTCAGAACTAAACTCCTGACAGTGCTGCCCTCCCTCAGAACTAAACTCCTGACAGTGCGGCCCTCCCTCAGTACTAAAAACCTGTCAGTGCGACCCACCCTCAGAACTAAAGTCCTGACAGTATGGCCCTCCCTCAGAACTAAACTCCTGACAGTGCGGCCCTCCCTCAGAACTAAACTCCAGACAGTGCGGCCCTCCCTCAGAACTAAACTCCTGACAGTGCGGCCCTCCCTCAGTACTAAACTCCTGACAGTGCGACCCTCCCTGTGAAATAAAGTCCTGACAGTGCGGCCCTCCATCAATACTAAACTTCAGACAGTGTGGCCCTCCCTCAGAACTAAACTCCTGACAGTGCGGACTTTCCTCAGAACTAAACTCCTGACAGTGCGGCCTTCCCTCAGAACTAAACTCCTGACATTGCGGCCTTGCCTCAGTACTAAACTCCTGACAGTGTGGCATTCCCTCAGTACTAAACTCCTGACAGTTCGGCCCTCCAGCAAAACTAAACAACTGACATTGTGGCCCTCCCTCGGAACTAAACTCCTGACTCTGCGGTCCTCCCTCAGAACTAAACTCCTGACAGTGCGGCCCGCCCTCAGAACGAAACTCCTGACAGTGTGGTGCTCCCTCAGTACTAAACACCTGACAGTGCGGCCCTACCTCAGAACAAAACTCCTTACAGTGCGGCCCTCCCTCAGAACTAAAGTTCTGACGGTGTGGCACTCGCTCAGTACTAAACTCCTGACAGTGTGGACCTCCAACAAAACTAAACTCCTTACAGTACGGCCCTCCCTCAGAACTAAACTCCTGACAGTGCTGCCCTCCCTCAGTACTAAAAACCTGACAGAACTCCCTCAGAACTAAAGTCCTGACAGTGTGGCCCTCCCTCAGAACTAAATACCTGACAGTGCGGGCTCCCTCAGTACTAAACTCCTGACAGTACGGCCCTCTCTCAGAACTAAACACCTCATTTTCAGACCCTCCCTCAGAACAAAACTCCTGAAAGTGCCACCTCCCTCAGTACTAAACTCCTGACAGTGCGGCCCTCCCTCAGTACTAAACTCCTGACAGTGCGGCCCTCCCTCACAACTAAACTCCTGACAGTGCGGCCCTCCCTCAGTAGTAAACTCCTGAAAGTGCGGCATTCCCTCAGAACTAAACTCCTGACGGTGCGGCCCTCCCTCAGTAATAAACTCCTGACAGTGCAGCCTCCCTCAGTACTATACTCCCGATAGTGCGGCCCTCCCTCAGTACAAACCTCTGACAGTGCGGACCTCCCTAGAATTAAACTCCTGATGGTGTGGCATTCCCTCACTTCTAAACTCCTGACAGTGTGGCCCTCCCTCATACCTAAAATCCTGAAATTGCGGCGCTCCCACATTACTACACTCCTGACAGTGCAGCCCTCACTCTGAACTAAACTCCTGACAGTGCAGCCCTTATTCAGATCTAAAATCCTGAAAGTGCGGCCCTCCCTCAGAACTAAACTCCGGACAGTGCAGCCCCCCCTCAGAACTAAACTCCTGACAGTGCGGCCCTCCCTCAGTACTAAACTCCTGACAATGCGGTCCTCCCTCAGTACTAAACTCCTGACGGTGCGACCCTCCCTGTGAAATAAAGTCCTGACAGTGCGGCCCTCCTTCAATACTAAACTTCAGACAGTGTGGCCCACCCTCAGTACTAAACATCTGACAGTGTGGCCCTCCCTCAGAACTAAACTCCTGAAAGTGAGGCCCTCCCTCAGAACTAAACAACTGACAGTGCAGCCTCCCTCAGTACTAAACTCCTGACAGTGCGGCCTTCCCTCAGAACTAAACTCCTGAAAGTGAGGCCCTCCCTCAGAACTAAACACCTGACAGTGCAGCCTCCCTCAGTACTAAACTCCTGACAGTGCGGCCCTCCCTCAGAACTAAACTCCTGAAAGTGCCATCTCCCTCAGTACTAAACTCCTGACAGTGCAGCACTCCCTCAGTACTAAACGCCTGACAGTGCGGCCCTCCCTCAGAACTAAACTCCTGACAGTGTGGCCCTCCCTCAGAACTAAACTCCTGACAGTGCTGCCCTCCCTCAGTACTAAAAACCTGACAGAACTCCCTCAGAACTAACGTCCGGACAGTGTGGCCCTCCCTCAGAACTAAACACCTGACAGTGCGGGCTCCCTCAGTGCTAAACTCCTGACAGTGCGGCCCTCCCTCAGAACAAAACTCCTGAAAGTGAGGACCTCCCTCAGAACTAAACACCTGACAGTGCGGCCTCCCTCAGTACTAAACTCCGGACAGTGAGGCCCTTCCTCAGAACTAAACTCCTGAAAGTGCCACCTCCCTCAGTACTAAACTCCTGACAGTGTGGCCCTCCCTCAGTACTAAACTCCTGACAGTGCGGCCCTCCCTCAGAACTAAACTCCTGACAGTGCGGCCCTCCCTCATGACTAAACTCCTGAAAGTGCGGCATTCCCTCAGAACTAAATTCCTGACAGTACGGCCCTCCCTCAGAACTAAACTCCTGACAGTGCGGCCCTCCCTCAGAACTAAACTCCTGACGGTGCGGCCCTCCCTCAGAACTAAACTCCTGACTGTGCGGCCTTCCCTCAGTACTAAAATCCTGACAGTGTGGCATTCCCTCAGTACTAAATAATTGACAGTGCGGCCCTCCATCAGCACTAAACTACTGACAGTGCGGTCCTCCCTCAGTACTAATCACCTGACAATGTGGCCCTCCCCCAGTACTAAATAATTGACAGTGCAGCCCTCCCTCAGTGCAAACACCTGACAGTGCGGCCCTCCCTCAGCACTAAACTACTGACAGTGCGGCCCTCCCTCCGAACTAAACTCCTGACAGTGCGGCCCTCCCTCAGTACTAAACTCTTGAAAGTGCGGCATTCCCTCAGAACTAAATTCCTGACAGTACGGCCCTCCCTCAGAACTAAACTCCTGACAGTGCGGAGAAAGTGAGGTCTGCAGACGCTGGAGATCAAAGCTGAAACTTTATTGCTGGAACAGCACAGCAGGTCAGGCAGCATCTAGGGAACAGAAGATTCGACGTTTCGTTCCTGAAGAAGGGCATGTGCCCGAAACGTCGAATCTTCTGTTCCCTAGATGCTGCCTGACCTGCTGTGCTGTTCCAGCAATAAAGTTTCAGCTCAGTCCTGACAGTGCGGCCTTCCCTCTGTACTAAACTCCTGACAGTGTGGCACTCCCTCAGTACTAAACTCCTGACGGTGTGGCCTTCCCTCACTTCTAAACTCTTGACAGTGTGGCCCTCCCTCATACCTAAAATCCTGAAATTGCGGCGCTCCCACAGTACTACAGTGTGGCCCTCACTCTGAACTAAACTCCTGACAGAGCGGCCCTCACTCTGAACTAAACTCCTGACAGAGCGGCCCTCACTCTGAACTAAACTCCTGACAGAGCGGCCCTCCCTCAGAACTAAACACCTGGCAGTGCGGCCCTTATTCAGATCTAAAATGCTGAAAGTGCGGCCCTCCCTCGGAACTAAACTACGGACAGTGCAGCCCCCCCTCAGAACTAAATGCCTGACAGTGCGGCCCTCCCTCAGAACTAAACTCCTGAAAGTGCCACCTCCCTCAGTACTAAACTCCTGACAGTGCAGCCCTCCCTCAGTACTAAACGCCTGACAGTGCGGCCCTCCCTCAGAACTAAACTCCTGACAGTTCGGCCCTCCAGCAAAACTAAACAACTGACATTGTGGCCCTCCCTCGGAACTAAACTCCTGACTCTGCGGTCCTCCCTCAGAACTAAACTCCTGACAGTGAGGCCCTCCCTCAGTACCAACACCTGACAGTGCGGCCCTCCCTCAGTACTAAACTCCTGACAGTGCGGCCCTCCCTCAGAACTAAACTCCTGAAAGTGAGGCCCTCCCTCAGAACTAAACACCTGACAGTGCAGCCTCCCTCAGTACTAAACTCCTGACAGTGAGGCCCTCCCTCAGAACTAAACTCCTGAAAGTGCCACCTCCCTCAGTACTAAACTCCTGACAGTGTGGCCCTCCCTCAGTACTAAACTCCAGACAGTGAGGCCCTCCAGACAGTGCAGCTGGCCCTCAGTACTAAACTCCTGACAGTGCGGCCCTCCCTCAGAACAAAACTCCTGAAAGTGAGGCCCTCCCTCAGAACTAAACACCTGACAGTGCGGCCTCCCTCAGTACTAAACTCCTGACAGTGAGGCCCTCCCTCAGAACTAAACTCCTGAAAGTGCCACCTCCCTCAGTACTAAACTCCTGACAGTGTGGCCCTCTCTCAGTACTAAACTCCTGACAGTGCGGCCCTCCCTCAGAACTAAACTCCTGACAGTGCGGCCCTCCCTCATGACTAAACTCCTGAAAGTGCGGCATTCCCTCAGAACTAAATTCCTGACAGTGTGGCATTCCCTCAGTACTAAATAATTGACAGTGCGGCCCTCCATCAGCACTAAACTACTGACAGTGCGGTCCTCCCTCAGTACTAATCACCTGACAATGTGGCCCTCCCCCAGTACTAAATAATTGACAGTGCAGCCCTCCCTCAGTGCAAACACCTGACAGTGCGGCCCTCCCTCAGCACTAAACTACTGACAGTGCGGCCCTCCCTCCGAACTAAACTCCTGACAGTGCGGCCCTCCCTCAGTACTAAACTCTTGAAAGTGCGGCATTCCCTCAGAACTAAATTCCTGACAGTACGGCCCTCCCTCAGAACTAAACTCCTGACAGTGCGGAGAAAGTGAGGTCTGCAGACGCTGGAGATCAAAGCTGAAACTTTATTGCTGGAACAGCACAGCAGGTCAGGCAGCATCTAGGGAACAGAAGATTCGACGTTTCGTTCCTGAAGAAGGGCATGTGCCCGAAACGTCGAATCTTCTGTTCCCTAGATGCTGCCTGACCTGCTGTGCTGTTCCAGCAATAAAGTTTCAGCTCAGTCCTGACAGTGCGGCCCTCCCTCAGAACTAAACTCCTGACGGTGTGGCCCTCCCTCAGAACTAAACTCCTGACAGTGCGGCCTTCCCTCTGTACTAAACTCCTGACATTGTGGCACTCCCTCAGTACTAAACTCCTGACGGTGTGGCCTTCCCTCACTTCTAAACTCTTGACAGTGTGGCCCTCCCTCATACCTAAAATCCTGAAATTGCGGCGCTCCCACAGTACTACACTCCTGACAGTGCGGCCCTCACTCTGAACTAAACTCCTGACAGAGCGGCCCTCACTCAGAACTAAACACCTGGCAGTGCGGCCCTTATTCAGATCTAAAATCCTGAAAGTGCGGCCCTCCCTCGGAACTAAACTACGGACAGTGCAGCCCCCCCTCAGAACTAAACGCCTGACAGTGTGGCCCTCTCTCAGTACAAAACTCCTGACAATGCGGTCCTCCCTCAGTACTAAACTCCTGACAGTACGGCCCTCCAGCAAAACTAAACAACTGACATTGTGGCCCTCCCTCGGAACTAAACTCCTGACTCTGCGGTCCTCCCTCAGAACTAAACACCTGACAGTGCGGCCCTCCCTCAGTTCTAAACTCCTGACAGTGCGGTGCTCCCTCAGTACTAAACACCTGACAGTGCGGCCCTCCCTCAGTTCTAAACTCCTGACAGTGCGGTGCTCCCTCAGTACTAAACACCTGACAGTGCGGCCCTACCTCAGAACAAAACTCCTGACAGTGCGGCGCTCCCTCATTCCTAAACCTGTCACAGTGCGGCCCTCCCTCAGAACTAAACTCCAGACTGTGTGGCACTCGCTCAGTACGAAACTCCTGACAGTACGGCCCTCCCTCAGAACTAAACACCTGACAGTGCTGCCCTCCCTCAGAACTAAAGTCCTGACAGTGTGGCCCTCCCTCAGAACTAAACTCCTGACGGTGCGAACCTCCCTCAATACTAAACTTCAGAGAGTGTGGCCCTCCCTCAGTACTAAACTGCTGAGAGTGTGGCTCTCCCTCAGTTCTAAACTCCAGACAGTGAGGCCCTCCCTCAGAACTAAACACCTGACAGTGCGGCCTCCCTCAGTACTAAACCCCTGACAGTGCGGCCCTCCCTCAGAACTAAACTCCTCATTTTGAGGCCCTCCCTCAGAACTAAACACCTGACAGTGCGGCCTCCCTCAATACTAAACTCCTGACAGTACGGCCCTCCCTCAGAACTAAACTCCTCATTTTGAGGCCCTCCCTCAGAACAAAACTCCTGAAAGCGCCACCTCCCTCAGTACTAAACTCCTGACAGTGCGAAACTCCCTCAGTACTAAACGCCTAACAGTGCGGCCCTCGCTCAGAAATAAACTCCTGACAGTGCGGCTCTCCCTCAGTACTAAACTCCTGAAAGTGCGGCATTCCCTCAGAACTAAACTCCTGACAGTGCAGCCTCCCTCAGTACTTACCTCTGACAGTGCAGCCCTCCCTCAGAATTAAACTCCTGACGGTGTGGCCTTCCCTCACTTCTAAACTCCTGACAGTGTGGCCCTCCCTCATACCTAAAATCCTGAAATTGCGGCGCTCCCACAGTACTACACTCCTGAGAGTGCGGCCCTCACTCTGAACTAAACTCCTGACAGTGCGGCCCTTATTCAGATCTAAAATCCTGAAAGTGCGGCTCTCCCTCAGAACTAAATTCCTGACAGTGCAGCCCCCCCTCAGAACTAAACTCCTGATTGTGCGGCTCTCCCTCAGTACTAAACTCCTGACAGTGCGGTCTTCCCTCAGTACTAAACTCCTGACAGTGCGGCCCTCCCTCAGAACTAAACTCCTGGCAGTGAGGCCCTCCCTCAGAACTAAACACCTGAAGGTGCGGCCTCCCTCAGAACTAAACTCCTGACAGTGCGGCCCTCCCTCAGAACTAAACTCCTCATTGTGAGGCCCTCCCTCAAAACAAAACTCCTGAAAGTGCCACCTCCCTCAGTACTAAACTCCTGACAGTGCGGCACTCCCTCAGTACTAAGCTCCTGACAGTGCGGCCCTCCCTCAGTACTAAACTCCTGGCAGTGCAGCCCTCCCTCAGAACTAAACTCCTGACAGTGTGGCCCTCCCTCAGTACTAAACTCCTGACAGTGCGGCATTCCCTTAGAACTAAATTCCTGACAGTGTGGCACTCGCTCAGAACTAAACTCTGGACTGTGCAGCCCACCCTCAGAACTAAACTCCTGACAGTGCGGCCCTCCCTCAGTACTAAACTCCTGACAGTGCTGCCTCTCTCAGTACTAAACTCCCGATAGTGCGGCCCTCCCTCAGTACTAACCTCTGACAGTGCGGCCCTCCCTCAGAACTAAACTCCTGATGGTGTGGCCTTCCCTCACTTCTAAACTCCTGACAGTGTGGCCCTCCCTCATACCTAACATCCTGAAATTGCGGCGCTCCCACAGTACTACACTCCTGACAGTGCGGCCCTCACTCTGAACTAAACTCCTGACAGTGCGGCCCTCCCTCAGTACTAAACTCCTGACAGTGCGGTCCTCCCTCAGTACTAAACCCCTGACGGTGCGACCCTCCCTGTGAAATAAAGTCCTGACAGTGCAGCCCTCCCTCAATACTAAACTTCAGATAGTGTGGCCCACCCTCAGTACTAAACAACTGACAGTGTGGCCTTCCCTCAGTACTAAACTCCTGACAGCGTGGACATCCCTCAGTACTACACCCTTTTCAGGGCGGCCCTCCCTCAGTACTAAACTCCTGACAATGCGGCACTCCCTCAGTACTAAACTCCTGACAGTGCGGCATTCCCTCAGTACTAAACTCCTGACAGGTCAGCCCTACCTCAGTACTAAACTCCTGACAAGGCGGCCCTCCCTCTGTACTAAACTCCTGACAGGGTGGCCCTCCCTCAAAACAAAACTCCTGACAGTGTGGCCCTCCCTCAGAACTAAACTCCTGAAAGTGCGGTTCTCCCTCCGTATTAAACTCCTGACACTGTGTCCCTCCGTCAGTACTGAACTCCAGACAGGGCGGCCCTCCATCAGAACTAAACTCCTGACAGTGCGGACTTCCCTCAGAACTAAACTCCTGACAGTGTGGCACTCCAACAAAACTAAACTCCTGACAGTATGGCCCTCCCTCAGAACTAAACTCCTGACAGTGCTGCCCTCCCTCAGAACTAAACTCCTGACAGTGCGGCCCTCCCTCAGTACTAAAAACCTGTCAGTGCGACCCACCCTCAGAACTAAACTCCTGACAGTGCAGCCTCCCTCAGAACTAAACTCCTGACAGTGCGGCCCTCCCTCAGTACTAAACTCCTGACAGTGCGACCCTCCCTGTGAAATAAAGTCCTGACAGTGCGGCCCTCCCTCAATACTAAACTTCAGACAGTGTAGCCCTCCCTCAGTACTGAACTCCTGACAGGACGGCCCTCCCTCAGAACTAAACTCCTGACAGTGCGGACTTCCCTCAGAACTAAACTCCTGACAGTGTGGCATTCCCTCAGTACTAAATTCCTGACAGTTCGGCCCTCCAACAAAACTAAACAACTGACATTGTGGCCCTCCCTCAGAACTTATCTCCTGACTCTGCGGTCCTCCCTCAGAACTAAACTCCTGACAGTGAGGCCCTCCCTCAGAACTAAACTCCTGACAGTGCGGCCCTCCCTCAGTACCAAACACCTGACAGTGCGGCCCTCCCTCAGTACTAAACTCTTGACAGTGCGGCCCGCACTCAGAACGAAACTCCTGACAGTGTGGTGCTCCCTCAGTACTAAACACCTGACAGTGCGGCCCTACCTCAGAACAAAGCTCCTTACAGTGCGGCCCTCCCTCAGAACTAAAGTCCTGACGGTGTGGCCCTCCAACAAAACTAAACTCCTTAGAGTACGGCACTCCCTCAGAACTAAACTCCTGACAGTGCAGCCCTCCCTCAGTACTAAAAACCTGACAGAACTCCCTCAGAACTAAAGTCCTGACAGTGTGGCCCTCCCTCAGAACTAAATACCTGACAGTGCGGGCTCCCTCAGTACAAAACTCCTGACAGTACAGCCCTCTCTCAGAACTAAACACCTCATTTTCAGGCCCTCCCTCAGAACAAAACTCCTGAAAGTGCCACCTCCCTCAGTACTAAACTCCTGACAGTGCGGCCCTCCCTCAGTACTAAACTCCTGACAGTGCGGCCCTCCCTCAGAACTAAACTCCTGACAGTGCGGCCCTCCCTCAGTAGTAAACTCCTGAAAGTGCGGCATTCCCTCAGAACTAAACTCCTGACGGTGCGGCCCTCCCTCAGTAATAAACTCCTGACAGTGCAGCCTCCCTCAGTACTATACTCCCGATTGTGCGGCCCTCCCTCAGTACAAACCTCTGACAGTGCGGACCTCCCTCAGAATTAAACTCCTGACGGTGTGGCATTCCCTCACTTCTAAACTCCTGACAGTGTGGCCCTCCCTCATACCTAAAATCCTGAAATTGCGGCGCTCCCACATTACTACACTCCTGACAGTGCAGCCCTCACTCTGAACTAAACTCCTGACAGTGCAGCCCTTATTCAGATCTAAAATCCTGAAAGTGCGGCCCTCCCTCAGAACTAAACTCTGGACAGTGCAGCCCCCCCTCAGAACTAAACTCCTGACAGTGCGGCCCTCCCTCAGTACTAAACTCCTGACAATGCGGTCCTCCCTCAGTACTAAACTCCTGACGTTGCGACCCTCCCTGTGAAATAAAGTCCTGACAGTGCGGCCCTCCTTCAATACTAAACTTCAGACAGTGTGGCCCACCCTCAGTACTAAACATCTGACAGTGCGGCCCTCCCTCAGAACTAAACTCCAGACAGTGAGGCCCTCCCTCAGAACTAAACACCAGACAGTGCGGCCGGCCCTCAGTACTAAACTCCTGACAGTGCGGCCCTCCCTCAGAACTAAACTCCTGAAAGTGAGGCCCTCCCTCAGAACTAAACACCTGACAGTGCAGCCTCCCTCAGTACTAAACTCCTGACAGTGCGGCCCTCCCTCAGAACTAAACTCGTGAAAGTGAGGCCCTCCCTCAGAACTTAACACCTGACAGTGCAGCCTCCCTCAGTACTAAACTCCTGACAGTGCGGCCCTCCCTCAGAACTAAACTCCTGAAAGTGCCACCTCCCTCAGTACTAAACTCCTGACAGTGCAGCCCTCCCTCAGTACTAAACGCCTGACAGTGCGGCCCTCCCTCAGAACTAAACTCCTGACAGTGCGGCCCTCCCTCAGTACTAAACTCCTGAAAGTGCGGCATTCCCTCAGAACTAAACTCCTGACGGTGCGGCCCTCCCTCAGTACTAAACTCCTGACAGTGTGGCCCTCCCTCAGATCTAAACTCCTGTAAGTGCGGTTCTCCCTCCGTATTAAACTCCTGACACTGTGTCCCTCCGTCAGTACTGAACTCCAGACAGGGCGGCCCTCCATCAGAACTAAACTCCTGACAGTGCGGACTTCCCTCAGAACTAAACTCCTGACGGTGTGGCACTCCAACAAAACTAAACTCCTGACAGTACGGCCCTCCCTCAGAACTAAACTCCTGACAGTGCGGCCCTCCCTCAGTACTAAACTCCAGACGGTGCGACCCTCCCTGTGAAATAAAGTCCTGACAGTGCAGCCCTCCCTCAATACTAAACTTCAGACAGTGTGGCCCTCCCTCAGTACTGAACTCCTGACAGGACGGCCCTAGCTCAGAACTAAACTCCTGACAGTGTGGACTTCCCTCAGAACTAAACTCCTGACAGTGCGGCCTTCCCTCAGAACTAAACTCCTGACAGTGTGGCATTCCCTCAGAACTAAACTCCTGATATTGCGGCCTTGCCTCAGTACTAAACTCCTGACAGTGTGGCATTCCCTCAGTACTAAATTCCTGACAGTTCGACCCTCCAACAAAACTAAACAACTGACATTGTGGCCCTCCCTCAGAACTTATCTCCTGACTCTGCGGTCCTCCCTCAGAACTAAACTCCTGACAGTGTGGTGCTCCCTCAGTACTAAACGCCTGACAGTGCGGCCCTCCCTCAGTACCAAACACCTGACAGTGCGGCCCTCCCTCAGTACTAAACTCCTGACAGTGCGGCCCTCCCTCAGAACGAAACTCCTGACAGTGTGGTGCTCCCTCAGTACTAAACACCTGACAGTGCGGCCCTACCTCAGAACAAAACTCCTTACAGTGCGGCCCTCCCTCAGAACTAAACTCCTGACAGTGCGTCATTCCCTCAGTACTAAACTCCTGACAGGTCAGCCCTACCTCAGTACTAAACTCCTGACAAGGCGGCCCTCCCTCTGTACTAAACTCCTGACAGGGTGGCCCTCCCTCAAAACAAAACTCCTGACAGTGTGGCCCTCCCTCAGAACTAAACTCCTGAAAGTGCGGTTCTCCCTCCGTATTAAACTCCTGACACTGTGTCCCTCCGTCAGTACTGAACTCCAGACAGGGCGGCCCTCCATCAGAACTAAACTCCTGACAGTGCGGACTTCCCTCAGAACTAAACTCCTGACAGTGCGGCCCTCCCTCAGAACTAAACTCCTGACAGTGCGGCCCTCCCTCAGAACTAAACTCCTGACAGTGCGGCCCTCCCTCAGTACTAAAAACCTGTCAGTGCGACCCACCCTCAGAACTAAAGTCCTGACAGTGCGGCCCTCCCTCAGAACTAAACTCCTGACAGTGCGGCCCTCCCTCAGAACTAAAGTCCTGACAGTGCGGCCCTCCCTCAGAACTAAACTCCTGACAGTGCGGCCCTCCCTCAGTACTAAACTCCTGACAGTGCGACCCTCCCTGTGAAATAAAGTCCTGACAGTGCGGCCCGCCCTCAATACTAAACTTCAGACAGTGTAGCCCTCCCTCAGTACTGAACTCCTGACAGGACGGCCCTCCCTCAGAACTAAACTCCTGACAGTGCGGACTTCCCTCAGAACTAAACTCCTGACAGTGTGGCATTCCCTCAGTACTAAATTCCTGACAGTTCGGCCCTCCAACAAAACTAAACAACTGACATTGTGGCCCTCCCTCAGAACTTATCTCCTGACTCTGCGGTCCTCCCTCAGAACTAAACTCCTGACAGTGAGGCCCTCCCTCAGTACCAAACACCTGACAGTGCGGCCCTCCCTCAGTACTAAACTCTTGACAGTGCGGCCCGCACTCAGAACGAAACTCCTGACAGTGTGGTGCTCCCTCAGTACTAAACACCAGACAGTGCGGCCCTACCTCAGAACAAAACTCCTTACAGTGCGGCCCTCCCTCAGTACTAAAGTCCTGACTGTGTGGCCCTCCCTCAGAACTAAACTCCTGACAGTGCAGCCCTCCCTCAGTACTAAAAACCTGACAGAACTCCCTCAGAACTAAAGTCCTGACAGTGTGGCCCTCCCTCAGAACTAAATACCTGACAGTGCGGGCTCCCTCAGTACAAAACTCCTGACAGTACAGCCCTCTCTCAGAACTAAACACCTCATTTTCAGGCCCTCCCTCAGAACAAAACTCCTGAAAGTGCCACCTCCCTCAGTACTAAACTCCTGACAGTGCGGCCCTCCCTCAGTACTAAACTCCTGACAGTGCGGCCCTCCCTCAGAACTAAACTCCTGACAGTGCGGCCCTCCCTCAGTAGTAAACTCCTGAAAGTGCGGCATTCCCTCAGAACTAAACTCCTGACGGTGCGGCCCTCCCTCAGTAATAAACTCCTGACAGTGCAGCCTCCCTCAGTACTATACTCCCGATTGTGCGGCCCTCCCTCAGTACAAACCTCTGACAGTGCGGACCTCCCTCAGAATTAAACTCCTGACGGTGTGGCATTCCCTCACTTCTAAACTCCTGACAGTGTGGCCCTCCCTCATACCTAAAATCCTGAAATTGCGGCGCTCCCACATTACTACACTCCTGACAGTGCAGCCCTCACTCTGAACTAAACTCCTGACAGTGCAGCCCTTATTCAGATCTAAAATCCTGAAAGTGCGGCCCTCCCTCAGAACTAAACTCTGGACAGTGCAGCCCCCCCCTCAGAACTAAACTCCTGACAGTGCGGCCCTCCCTCAGTACTAAACTCCTGACAATGCGGTCCTCCCTCAGTACTAAACTCCTGACGTTGCGACCCTCCCTGTGAAATAAAGTCCTGACAGTGCGGCCCTCCTTCAATACTAAACTTCAGACAGTGTGGCCCACCCTCAGTACTAAACATCTGACAGTGCGGCCCTCCCTCAGAACTAAACTCCAGACAGTGAGGCCCTCCCTCAGAACTAAACACCAGACAGTGCGGCCGGCCCTCAGTACTAAACTCCTGACAGTGCGGCCCTCCCTCAGAACTAAACTCCTGAAAGTGAGGCCCTCCCTCAGAACTAAACACCTGACAGTGCAGCCTCCCTCAGTACTAAACTCCTGACAGTGCGGCCCTCCCTCAGAACTAAACTCGTGAAAGTGAGGCCCTCCCTCAGAACTTAACACCTGACAGTGCAGCCTCCCTCAGTACTAAACTCCTGACAGTGCGGCCCTCCCTCAGAACTAAACTCCTGAAAGTGCCACCTCCCTCAGTACTAAACTCCTGACAGTGCAGCCCTCCCTCAGTACTAAACGCCTGACAGTGCGGCCCTCCCTCAGAACTAAACTCCTGACAGTGCGGCCCTCCCTCAGTACTAAACTCCTGAAAGTGCGGCATTCCCTCAGAACTAAACTCCTGACGGTGCGGCCCTCCCTCAGTACTAAACTCCTGACAGGGTGGCCCTCCCTCAAAACAAAACTCCTGACAGTGCGGCCCTCCCTCAGTGCTAAACTCCTGACAGTGTGGCCCTCCCTCAGATCTAAACTCCTGTAAGTGCGGTTCTCCCTCCGTATTAAACTCCTGACACTGTGTCCCTCCGTCAGTACTGAACTCCAGACAGGGCGGCCCTCCATCAGAACTAAACTCCTGACAGTGCGGACTTCCCTCAGAACTAAACTCCTGACGGTGTGGCACTCCAACAAAACTAAACTCCTGACAGTACGGCCCTCCCTCAGAACTAAACTCCTGACAGTGCGGCCCTCCCTCAGTACTAAACTCCAGACGGTGCGACCCTCCCTGTGAAATAAAGTCCTGACAGTGCGGCCCTCCCTCAATACTAAACTTCAGACAGTGTGGCCCTCCCTCAGTACTGAACTCCTGACAGGACGGCCCTAGCTCAGAACTAAACTCCTGACAGTGCGGACTTCCCTCAGAACTAAACTCCTGACAGTGCGGCCTTCCCTCAGAACTAAACTCCTGATATTGCGGCCTTGCCTCAGTACTAAACTCCTGACAGTGTGGCATTCCCTCAGTACTAAATTCCTGACAGTTCGGCCCTCCAACAAAACTAAACAACTGACATTGTGGCCCTCCCTCAGAACTTATCTCCTGACTCTGCGGTCCTCCCTCAGAACTAAACTCCTGACAGTGCGGACTTCCCTCAGAACTAAACTCCTGACAGTGTGGTGCTCCCTCAGTACTAAACTCCTGACGTTGCGACCCTCCCTGTGAAATAAAGTCCTGACAGTGCGGCCCTCGCTCAGTACTAAACTCCTGACAGTGTGGCCCTCTAACAAAACTAAACTCCTTACAGTACGGCCCTCCCTCAGAACTAAACACCTGACAGTGCAGCCCTCCCTCAGAACTAAAGTCCTGACAGTGTGGCCCTCCCTCAGTACTAAACTCCTGACAGTACGGCCCTCTCTCAGAACTAAACACCTCATTTTCAGGCCCTCCCTCAGAACAAAACTCCTGAAAGTGCCACCTCCCTCAGTACTAAACTCCTGACAGTGCGGCCCTCCCTCAGAACTAAACTCCTGACAGTGCGGCCCTCCCTCAGTAGTAAACTCCTGAAAGTGCGGCATTCCCTCAGAACTAAACTCCGGACGGTGCGGCCCTCCCTCAGTACTAAACTCCTGACAGTGCAGCCTCCCTCAGTACTATACTCCCGATAGTGCGGCCCTCCCTCAGTACAAACCTCTGACAGTGCGGACCTCCCTCAGAATTAAACTCCCGACGGTGTGGCATTCCCTCACTTCTAAACTCCTGACAGTGTGGCCCTCCCTCATACCTAAAATCCTGAAATTGCGGCGCTCCCACATTACTACACTCCTGACAGTGCAGCCCTCACTCTGAACTAAACTCCTGACAGTGCAGGCCTTATTCAGATCTAAAATCCTGAAAGTGCGGCCCTCCCTCAGAACTAAACTCCTGACAGTGCGGCCCTCCCTCAGTACTAAACTCCTGACAATGCGGTCCTCCCTCAGTACTAAACTCCTGACGTTGCGACCCTCCCTGTGAAATAAAGTCCTGACAGTGCGGCCCTCCCTCAATACTAAACTTCAGACAGTGTGGCCCACCCTCAGTACTAAACATCTGACAGTGTGGCCCTCCCTCAGAACTAAACTCCAGACAGTGAGGCCCTCCCTCAGAACTAAACACCAGACAGTGCGGCCGGCCCTCAGTACTAAACTCCTGACAGTGCGGCCCTCCCTCAGAACTAAACTCCTGACAGTGAGGCCCTCCATCAGAACTAAACACCTGACAGTGCAGCCTCCCTCAGTACTAAACTCCTGACAGTGCGGCCCTCCCTCAGAACTAAACTCCTGAAAGTGCCACCTCCCTCAGTACTAAACTCCTGACAGTGCGGCCCACCCTCAGTACTAAACTCCTGACAGTGCGGCCCTCCCTCAGAACTAAACTCCTGACGGTGCGGCCCTCCCTCAGTACTAAACTCCTGAAAGTGCGGCATTCCCTCAGAACCAAATTCCTGACAGTACGGCCCTCCCTCAGAACTAAACTCCTGACAGTGCGGCCCTCCCTTAGAACTAAACACCTGACGGTGCGGCCCTCCCTCAGTACTAAACTCCTGACAGTGCGGCCTTGCCTCAGTACTAAACTCCTGACAGTGTGGCATTCCCTCAGTACTAAACTCCTGACGGTGTGGCCTTCCCTCACTTCTAAACTCTTGACAGTGTGACCCTCCCTCATATCTAAAATCCTGAAATTGTGGCGCTCCCACAGTACTACACTCCTGCCAGTGCGGCCCTCACTCTGAACTAAACACCTGGCAGTGCGGCCCTTATTCGGATCTAAAATCCTGAAAGTGCGGCCCTCCCTCAGAACTAAACTCCGGACAGTGCAGCCCCCCTCAGAACTAAACGCCTGACAGTGCGGCCCTCCCTCAGTACAAAACTCCTGACAGTGCGGTCCTCCCTCAGTACTAAACTCCTGAAAGTGCGGCATTCCCTCAGAACTAAACTCCTGACGGTGCGGCCCTCCCTCAGAACTAAACTCCTGACAGGGTGGCCCTCCCTCAAAACAAAACTCCTGACAGTGCGGCCCTCCCTCAGTGCTAAACTCCTGACAGTGTGGCCCTCCCTCAGATCTAAACTCCTGTAAGTGCGGTTCTCCCTCCGTATTAAACTCCTGACACTGTGTCCCTCCGTCAGTACTGAACTCCAGACAGGGCGGCCCTCCATCAGAACTAAACTCCTGACAGTGCGGACTTCCCTCAGAACTAAACTCCTGACGGTGCGGCCCTCCATCAGAACTAAACTCCTGACAGTGCGGCCCTCCCTCAGAACTAAACTCCAGACGGTGCGACCCTCCCTGTGAAATAAAGTCCTGACAGTACAGCCCTCCCTCAATACTAAACTTCAGACAGTGTGGCCCTCCCTCAGTACTGAACTCCTGACAGGACGGCCCTAGCTCAGAACTAAACTCCTGACAGTGCGGCCTTCCCTCAGAACTAAACTCCTGACAGTGCGGCCTTGCCTCAGTACTAAACTCCTGACAGTGTGGCATTCCCTCAGTACTAAATTCCTGACAGTTCGGCCCTCCAACAAAACTAAACAACTGACATTGTGGCCCTCCCTCAGAACTTATCTCCTGACTCTGCGGTCCTCCCTCAGAACTAAACTCCTGACAGTGAGGCCCTCCCTCAGTACCAAACACCTGACAGTGCGGCCCTCCCTCAGTACTAAACTCCTGACAGTGCGGCCCTCCCTCAGAACGAAACTCCTGACAGTGTGGTGCTCCCTCAGTACTAAACACCTGACAGTGCGGCCCTACCTCAGAACAAAACTCCTTACAGTGCGGCCCTCGCTCAGAACTAAACACCTGACAGTGCAGCCCTCCCTCAGTACTAAAAACCTGACAGAACTCCCTCAGAACTAAAGTCCTGACAGTGTGGCCCTCCCTCAGAACTAAACACCTGACAGTGCGGGCTCCCTCAGTACTAAACTCCTGACAGTACGGCCCTCTCTCAGAACTAAACACCTCATTTTCAGGCCCTCCCTCAGAACAAAACTCCTGAAAGTGCCACCTCCCTCAGTACTAAACTCCTGACAGTGCGGCCCTCCCTCAGTACTAAACTCCTGACAGTGCGGCCCTTCCTCAGAACTAAACTCCTGACAGTGCGGCCCTCCCTCAGTAGTAAACTCCTGAAAGTGCGGCATTCCCTCAGAACTAAACTCCGGACGGTGCGGCCCTCCCTCAGTACTAAACTCTTGAAAGTGCGGCATTCCCTCAGAACTAAATTCCTGACAGTACGGCCCTCCCTCAGAGCTAAACTCCTGACAGTGCGGCCCTCCCTCAGTACTAAACTCTTGAAAGTGCGGCATTCCCTCAGAACCAAATTCCTGACAGTACGGCCCTCCCTCAGAACTAAACTCCTGACAGTGCGGCCCTCCCTTAGAACTAAACACCTGACGGTGCGGCCCTCCCTCAGTACTAAACTCCTGACAGTGCGGCCTTGCCTCAGTACTAAACTCCTGACAGTGTGGCATTCCCTCAGTACTAAACTCCTGACGGTGTGGCCTTCCCTCACTTCTAAACTCTTGACAGTGTGACCCTCCCTCATATCTAAAATCCTGAAATTGCGGCGCTCCCACAGTACTACACTCCTGCCAGTGCGGCCCTCACTCTGAACTAAACTCCTGTCAGTGCAGCCCTCCCACAGAACTAAACACCTGGCAGTGCGGCCCTTATTCGGATCTAAAATCCTGAAAGTGCGGCCCTCCCTCAGAACTAAACTCCGGACAGTGCAGCCCCCCTCAGAACTAAACGCCTGACAGTGCGGCCCTCCCTCAGTACAAATCTCCTGACAGTGCGGTCCTCCCTCAGTACTAAACTCCTGACGGTGCGACCCTCCCTGTGAAATAAAGTCCTGACAATGCGGCCCTCCCTCAATACTAAACATCTAACAGTGTGGCCCACCCTCACTACTAAACATCTGACAGTGTGGCCTTCCCTCAGTACTAAACTCCTGACAGCGCGGACATCCCTCAGTACTACACCCTTATCAGGGCGGCCCTCCCTCACTAATAAATTCCTGACGGTGCGGCCCTCCCTCAATACTAAACTCCTGACAGTGCGGCACTCCCTCAGTACTAAACTCCTGACAGGTCATCACTACCTCAGTACTAAACTCCTGACAAGGCAGCCCTCTCTCTGTACTAAACTCCTGACAGTGCGGCCCTCCCTCAGAACTATACTCCTGAAAGTGAGGCCCTCCCTCAGTACTAAACTCCTGAAAGTGCGGCATTCCCTCAGAACTAAACTCCTGACAGTGCGGCCTTCCCTCAGTACTAAACTCCTGAATATGCGGCCTTGCCTCAGTACTAAACTCCTGACAGTGTGGCCTTCCCTCACTTCTAAACTCTTGACAGTGTGGCCCTCTCATACCTAAAATCCTGAAATTGCGGCGCTTCCACAGTACTACACTCCTGACAGTGCGGCCCTCACTCTGAACTAAACTCCTGACAGTGCGGCCCATGTCAGAACTAAACCCCTGTCATTGCGGCCCTCCCTCAGCCTGTGCCCGAAACGTCGAATCTCCTGTTCCCTGGATGCTTCCTGACCTGCTGTGCTGTTCCAGCAATAAAGTTTCAACTTTGATCTCCAGCATCTGCAGACCTCACTTTCTCCTCCCTCAGAACTAAACACCTGACAGTGCGGCCTCCCTCAGTACTAAACTCCTGACAGTGCGGCCTTCCCTCAGAACTAAACTCCTGAAAGTGCCACCTCCCTCAGTACTAAACTCCTGACAGTGCGGCCCTCACTCAGAACTAAACTCCTGACAGTGCGGCCCTCCCTCAGTACTAAACTCCTGTAAGTGCGGCATTCCCTCAGAATTAAACTCCTGACAGTGCGGCCTTCCCTCAGTACTAAACTCCTGACAGTGCGGCCTTGCCTCAATACTAAACTCCTGACAGTGTGGCATTCCCTCAGTACTAAACTCCTGACGGTGTGGCCTTCCCTCACTTCTAAACTCTTGACAGTGTGGCCCTCCCTCATACCTAAAATCCTGAAATTGTGGCGCTTCCACAGTACTACACTCCTGACAGTGCGGCCCTCACTCTGAACTAAACTCCTGACAGTGCGGCCCATGTCAGAACTAAACTCCTGTCAGTGCGGCCCTCCCTCAGCCTGTGCCCGAAACGTCGAATCTCCTGTTCCCTGGATGCTGCCTGACCTGCTGTGCTGTTCCAGCAATAAAGTTTCAACTTTGATCTCCAGCATCTGCAGACCTCACTTTCTCCTCCCTCAGAACTAAACACCTGACAGTGCGGCCTCCCTCAGTACTAAACTCCTGACAGTGCGGCCCTCCCTCAGAACTAAACTCCTGAAAGTGCCACCTCCCTCAGTACTAAACTCCTGAAAGTGCAGCCCTCCCTCAGTACTAAACTCCTGACAGTGCGGCCCTCACTCAGAACTAAACTCCTGACAGTGCGGCCCTCCCTCAGTACTAAACTCCTGAAAGAGCGGCCCTCCCTCAGAACTAAACTCCTGACAGTGCGGCCCTCTCTCAGAACTAAACTCCTGACAGTGCGGCCCTCACTCTGACGGTGTGGCCTTCCCTCACTTCTAAACTCTTGACAGCGTGGCCCTCCCTCATACCTAAAATACTGAAATTGCGGCGCTCCCACATTACTACACTCCTGCCAGTGCGGCCCTCACTCTGAACTAAACTCCTGTCAGTGCGGCCCTCCCTCAGAACTAAACACCTGGCAGTGCGGCCCTTATTCAGATCTAAAATCCTGAAAGTGCGGCCCACCCTCAGAACTAAACGCCTGACAGTGCGGCCCTCCCTCAGTACAAAACTCCTGACAGTGCGGTCCTCCCTCAGTACTAAATTCCTGACGATGCGACCCTCCCTCAATACTAAACATCTAACAGTGTGGCCCCACCCTCAGTACTAAACATCTGACAGTGTGGCCTTCCCTCAGTACTAAACTCCTGACAGCGCGGACATCCCTCAGTACTACACCCTTATCAGGGCGGCCCTCCCTCAGTAATAAATTCCTGACGGTGCGGCCCTCCCTCAATACTAAACTCCTGACAGTGCGGCACTCCCTCAGTACTAAACTCCTGAAAGGTCAGCACTACCTCAGTACTAAACTCCTGACAAGGCGGCCCTCCCTCTGTACTAAACACCTGACAGTGCGGCCCTCCCTCAGAACTAAACTCCTGAAAGTGAGGCCCTCCCTCAGTACTAAACTCCTGAAAGTGCGGCGTTCCCTCAGAACTAAACTCCTGACAGTGCGGCCCTCCCTCAGTACTAAACTCCCGAAAGTGCGGCCCACCCTCAAAACTAAACTCCTGACAGTGCGGCCCTCCCTCAGTACTAAACTCCTGACAGTGCGGCCTTGCCTCTGTACTAAACTCCTGACAGTGTGGCATTCCCTCAGTACTAAACTCCTGACGGTGTGGCCTTCCCTCACTTCTAAACTCTTGACAGTGTGGCCCTCCCTCATACCTAAAATCCAGAAATTGCGGCGCTTCCACAGTACTAAACTCCTGACAGTGCGGCCCTCACTCTGAACTAAACTCCTGACAGTGCGGCCCATGTCAGAACTAAACTCCTGTCATTGCGGCCCTCCCTCAGCCTGTGCCCGAAACGTCGAATCTCCTGTTCTCTGGATGCTGCCTGACCTGCTGTGCTGTTCCAGCAATAAAGTTTCAACTTTGATCTCCAGCATCTGCAGACCTCACTTTCTCCTCCCTCAGAACTAAACACCTGACAGTGCGGCCCTCCCTCAGTACTAAACTCCTGACAGTGCGGCCCTCCCTCAGAACTAAACTCCTGAAAGTGCCACCTCCCTCAGTACTAAACTCCTGAAAGTGCGGCCCTCTCTCAGTACTAAACTCCTGACAGTGTGGCCCTCACTCAGAACTAAACTCCTGACAGTGCGGCCCTCCCTCAGTACTAAACTCCTGAAAGTGCGGTATTCCCTCAGAACAAAACTCCTGACAGTGCGGCCCTCCCTCAGTACTAAACTCCTGACAGTGCGGCCTTGCCTCAGTACTAAACTCCTGACAGTGTGGCCTTCCCTCACTTCTAAACTCTTGACAGTGTGGCCCTCCCTCATACCTAAAATCCAGAAATTGCGGCGCTTCCACAGTACTACACTCCTGAGAGTGCGGCCCTCACTCTAAACTAAACTCCTCACAGTGCGGCCCATGTCAGAACTAAACTCCTGTCAGTGCGGCCCTCCCTCAGTACTAAACTCCCGAAAGTGCGGCCCTCCCTCAAAACTAAACTCCTGACAGTGCGGACCTCCCTCAGAACTAAACTCCTGACAGTGCGGGCCTCACTCTGACGGTGTGGCCTTCCCTCACTTCTAAACTCTTGACAGTGTGGCCCTCCCTCATACCTAAAATCCTGAAATTGCGGCGCTCCCACAGTACTACACTCCTGCCAGTGCGGCCCTCACTCTGAACTAAACTCCTGTCAGTGAGGCCCTCCCACAGAACTAAACACCTGGCAGTGCGGCCCTTATTCAGATCTAAAATCCTGAAAGTGCGGCCCTCCCTCAGAACTAAACGCCTGACAGTGCGGCCCTCCCTCAGTACAAAACTCCTGACAGTGCGGTCCTCCCTCAGTACTAAATTCCTGACAGTGCGGACATCCCTCAGTACTACACCCTTATCAGGGCGGCCCTCCCTCAGTAATAAATTCCTGACAGTGCGGGCTTCCCTCAATACTAAACTCCTGACAGTGCGGCACTCCCTCAGTACTAAACTCCTGACAGGTCAGGACTACCTCAGTACTAAACTCCTGACAAGGCGGCCCTCCCTCTGTACTAAACTCCTGACAGTGCGGTCCTTCCTCAGAACTAAACTCCTGAAAGTGAGGCCCTCCCTCAGAACTAAACACCTGACAGTGCGGCCCTCCCTCAGTACTAAACTCCTGACAGTGCGGCCCTCCCTTAGAACTAAACTCCTGAAAGTGCCACCTCCCTCAGTACTAAACTCCTGACAGTGCGGCCCTCCCTCAGTACTAAACTCCTGACAGTGCGGCCCTCCCTCAGTACTAAACTCCTGAAAGTGCGGCATTCCCTCAGAACTAAACTCCTGACAGTGCGGCCCTCCCTCAGTACTAAACTCCTGACAGTGCGGCCCTCACTCAAAACTAAACTCCTGACAGTGCGGCCTTCCCTCAGTACTAAACTCCTGAATATGCGGCCTTGCCTCTGTACTAAACTCCTGACAGTGTGGCATTCCCTCAGTACTAAACTCCTGACAGTGTGGCCTTCCCTCACTTCTAAACTCTTGACAGTGTGGCCCTCTCATACCTAAAATCCTGAAATTGCGGCGCTTCCACAGTACTACACTCCTGACAGTGCGGCCCTCACTCTGAACTAAACTCCTGACAGTGCGGCCCATGTCAGAACTAAACCCCTGTCCTTGCGGCCCTCCCTCAGCCTGTGCCCGAAACGTCGAATCTCCTGTTCCCTGGATGCTTCCTGACCTGCTGTGCTGTTCCAGCAATAAAGTTTCAACTTTGATCTCCAGCATCTGCAGACCTCACTTTCTCCTCCCTCAGAACTAAACACCTGACAGTGCGGCCTCCCTCAGTACTAAACTCCTGACAGTGCGGCCTTCCCTCAGTACTAAACTCCTGAAAGTGCCACCTCCCTCAGTACTAAACTCCTGACAGTGCGGCCCTCACTCAGAACTAAACTCCTGACAGTGCGGCCCTCACTCAGAACTAAACTCCTGACAGTGAGGCCCTCCCTCAGTACTAAACTCCTGTAAGTGCGGCATTCCCTCAGAATTAAACTCCTGACAGTGCGGCCTTCCCTCAGTACTAAACTCCTGACAGTGCGGCCTTGCCTCAATACTAAACTCCTGACAGTGTGGCATTCCCTCAGTACTAAACTCCTGACGGTGTGGACTTCCCTCACTTCTAAACTCTTGACAGTGTGGCCCTCCCTCATACCTAAAATCCTGAAATTGTGGCGCTTCCACAGTACTACACTCCTGACAGTGCGGCCCTCACTCTGAACTAAACTCCTGACAGTGCGGCCCATGTCAGAACTAAACTCCTGTCAGTGCGGCCCTCCCTCAGCCTGTGCCCGAAACGTCGAATCTCCTGTTCCCTGGATGCTGCCTGACCTGCTGTGCTGTTCCAGCAATAAAGTTTCAACTTTGATCTCCAGCATCTGCAGACCTCACTTTCTCCTCCCTCAGAACTAAACACCTGACAGTGCGGCCTCCCTCAGTACTAAACTCCTGACAGTGCGGCCCTCCCTCAGAACTAAACTCCTGAAAGTGCCACCTCCCTCAGTACTAAACTCCTGAAAGTGCAGCCCTCCCTCAGTACTAAACTCCTGACAGTGCGGCCCTCCCTCAGAACTAAACTCCTGAAAGTGCCACCTCCCTCAGTACTAAACTCCTGAAAGTGCAGCCCTCCCTCAGTACTAAACTCCTGACAGTGCGGCCCTCACTCAGAACTAAACTCCTGACAGTGCGGCCCTCCCTCAGTACTAAACTCCTGAAAGAGCGGCCCTCCCTCAGAACTAAACTCCTGACAGTGCGGCCCTCTCTCAGAACTAAACTCCTGACAGTGCGGCCCTCACTCTGACGGTGTGGCCTTCCCTCACTTCTAAACTCTTGACAGCGTGGCCCTCCCTCATACCTAAAATACTGAAATTGCGGCGCTCCCACATTACTACACTCCTGCCAGTGCGGCCCTCACTCTGAACTAAACTCCTGTCAGTGCGGCCCTCCCTCAGAACTAAACACCTGGCAGTGCGGCCCTTATTCAGATCTAAAATCCTGAAAGTGCGGCCCACCCTCAGAACTAAACTCCGGATAGTGCAGCCCCCCCTCAGAACTAAACGCCTGACAGTGCGGCCCTCCCTCAGTACAAAACTCCTGACAGTGCGGTCCTCCCTCAGTACTAAATTCCTGACGATGCGACCCTCCCTCAATACTAAACATCTAACAGTGTGGCCCCACCCTCAGTACTAAACATCTGACAGTGTGGCCTTCCCTCAGTACTAAACTCCTGACAGCGCGGACATCCCTCAGTACTACACCCTTATCAGGGCGGCCCTCCCTCAGTAATAAATTCCTGACGGTGCGGCCCTCCCTCAATACTAAACTCCTGACAGTGCGGCACTCCCTCAGTACTAAACTCCTGAAAGGTCAGCACTACCTCAGTACTAAACTCCTGACAAGGCGGCCCTCCCTCTGTACTAAACACCTGACAGTGCGGCCCTCCCTCAGAACTAAACTCCTGAAAGTGAGGCCCGCCCTCAGTACTAAACTCCTGAAAGTGCGGCGTTCCCTCAGAACTAAACTCCTGACAGTGCGGCCCTCCCTCAGTACTAAACTCCTGACAGTGCGGCCTTGCCTCTGTACTAAACTCCTGACAGTGTGGCATTCCCTCAGTACTAAACTCCTGACGGTGTGGCCTTCCCTCACTTCTAAACTCTTGACAGTGTGGCCCTCCCTCATACCTAAAATCCTGAAATTGCGGCGCTTCCACAGTACTACACTCCTGACAGTGCGGCCCTCACTCTGAACTAAACTCCTGACAGTGCGGCCCATGTCAGAACTAAACTCCTGTCATTGCGGCCCTCCCTCAGCCTGTGCCCGAAACGTCGAATCTCCTGTTCTCTGGATGCTGCCTGACCTGCTGTGCTGTTCCAGCAATAAAGTTTCAACTTTGATCTCCAGCATCTGCAGACCTCACTTTCTCCTCCCTCAGAACTAAACACCTGACAGTGCGGCCCTCCCTCAGTACTAAACTCCTGACAGTGCGGCCCTCCCTCAGAACTAAACTCCTGAAAGTGCCACCTCCCTCAGTACTAAACTCCTGAAAGTGCGGCCCTCTCTCAGTACTAAACTCCTGACAGTGCGGCCCTCACTCAAAACTAAACTCCTGACAGTGCGGCCCTCACTCAAAACTAAACTCCTGACAGTGCGGCCTTCCCTCAGTACTAAACTCCTGAATATGCGGCCTTGCCTCTGTACTAAACTCCTGACAGTGTGGCATTCCCTCAGTACTAAACTCCTGACAGTGTGGCCTTCCCTCACTTCTAAACTCTTGACAGTGTGGCCCTCTCATACCTAAAATCCTGAAATTGCGGCGCTTCCACAGTACTACACTCCTGACAGTGCGGCCCTCACTCTGAACTAAACTCCTGACAGTGCGGCCCATGTCAGAACTAAACCCCTGTCATTGCGGCCCTCCCTCAGCCTGTGCCCGAAACGTCGAATCTCCTGTTCCCTGGATGCTTCCTGACCTGCTGTGCTGTTCCAGCAATAAAGTTTCAACTTTGATCTCCAGCATCTGCAGACCTCACTTTCTCCTCCCTCAGAACTAAACACCTGACAGTGCGGCCTCCCTCAGTACTAAACTCCTGACAGTGCGGCCTTCCCTCAGAACTAAACTCCTGAAAGTGCCACCTCCCTCAGTACTAAACTCCTGACAGTGCGGCCCTCACTCAGAACTAAACTCCTGACTGTGCGGCCCTCCCTCAGTACTAAACTCCTGTAAGTGCGGCATTCCCTCAGAATTAAACCCCTGACAGTGCGGCCTTCCCTCAGTACTAAACTCCTGACAGTGCGGCCTTGCCTCAATACTAAACTCCTGACAGTGTGGCATTCCCTCAGTACTAAACTCCTGACGGTGTGGCCTTCCCTCACTTCTAAACTCTTGACAGTGTGGCCCTCCCTCATACCTAAAATCCTGAAATTGTGGCGCTTCCACAGTACTACACTCCTGACAGTGCGGCCCTCACTCTGAACTAAACTCCTGACAGTGCGGCCCATGTCAGAACTAAACTCCTGTCAGTGCGGCCCTCCCTCAGCCTGTGCCCGAAACGTCGAATCTCCTGTTCCCTGGATGCTGCCTGACCTGCTGTGCTGTTCCAGCAATAAAGTTTCAACTTTGATCTCCAGCATCTGCAGACCTCACTTTCTCCTCCCTCAGAACTAAACACCTGACAGTGCGGCCTCCCTCAGTACTAAACTCCTGACAGTGCGGCCCTCCCTCAGAACTAAACTCCTGAAAGTGCCACCTCCCTCAGTACTAAACTCCTGAAAGTGCACCCTCCCTCAGTACTAAACTCCTGACAGTGCGGCCCTCACTCAGAACTAAACTCCTGACAGTGCGGCCCTCCCTCAGTACTAAACTCCTGAAAGAGCGGCCCTCCCTCAGAACTAAACTCCTGACAGTGCGGCCCTCTCTCAGAACTAAACTCCTGACAGTGCGGCCCTCACTCTGACGGTGTGGCCTTCCCTCACTTCTAAACTCTTGACAGCGTGGCCCTCCCTCATACCTAAAATACTGAAATTGCGGCGCTCCCACATTACTACACTCCTGCCAGTGCGGCCCTCACTCTGAACTAAACTCCTGTCAGTGCGGCCCTCCCTCAGAACTAAACACCTGGCAGTGCGGCCCTTATTCAGATCTAAAATCCTGAAAGTGCGGCCCACCCTCAGAACTAAACTCCGGATAGTGCAGCCCCCCCTCAGAACTAAACGCCTGACAGTGCGGCCCTCCCTCAGTACAAAACTCCTGACAGTGCGGTCCTCCCTCAGTACTAAATTCCTGACGATGCGACCCTCCCTCAATACTAAACATCTAACAGTGTGGCCCCACCCTCAGTACTAAACATCTGACAGTGTGGCCTTCCCTCAGTACTAAACTCCTGACAGCGCGGACATCCCTCAGTACTACACCCTTATCAGGGCGGCCCTCCCTCAGTAATAAATTCCTGACGGTGCGGCCCTCCCTCAATACTAAACTCCTGACAGTGCGGCACTCCCTCAGTACTAAACTCCTGAAAGGTCAGCACTACCTCAGTACTAAACTCCTGACAAGGCGGCCCTCCCTCTGTACTAAACACCTGACAGTGCGGCCCTCACTCAGAACTAAACTCCTGAAAGTGAGGCCCTCCCTCAGTACTAAACTCCTGAAAGTGCGGCGTTCCCTCAGAACTAAACTCCTGACAGTGCGGCCCTCCCTCAGTACTAAACTCCTGACAGTGCGGCCTTGCCTCTGTACTAAACTCCTGACAGTGTGGCATTCCCTCAGTACTAAACTCCTGACGGTGTGGCCTTCCCTCACTTCTAAACTCTTGACAGTGTGGCCCTCCCTCATACCTAAAATCCAGAAATTGCGGCGCTTCCACAGTACTACACTCCTGACAGTGCGGCCCTCACTCTGAACTAAACTCCTGACAGTGCGGCCCATGTCAGAACTAAACTCCTGTCATTGCGGCCCTCCCTCAGCCTGTGCCCGAAACGTCGAATCTCCTGTTCTCTGGATGCTGCCTGACCTGCTGTGCTGTTCCAGCAATAAAGTTTCAACTTTGATCTCCAGCATCTGCAGACCTCACTTTCTCCTCCCTCAGAACTAAACACCTGACAGTGCGGCCCTCCCTCAGTACTAAACTCCTGACAGTGCGGCCCTCCCTCAGAACTAAACTCCTGAAAGTGCCACCTCCCTCAGTACTAAACTCCTGAAAGTGCGGCCCTCTCTCAGTACTAAACTCCTGACAGTGCGGCCCTCACTCAAAACTAAACTCCTGACAGTGCGGCCCTCCCTCAGTACTAAACTCCTGAAAGTGCGGTATTCCCTCAGAACAAAACTCCTGACAGTGCGGCCCTCCCTCAGTACTAAACTCCTGACAGTGCGGCCTTGCCTCAGTACTAAACTCCTGACAGTGTGGCCTTCCCTCACTTCTAAACTCTTGACAGTGTGGCCCTCCCTCATACCTAAAATCCAGAAATTGCGGCGCTTCCACAGTACTACACTCCTGACAGTGCGGCCCTCACTCTAAACTAAACTCCTCACAGTGCGGCCCATGTCAGAACTAAACTCCTGTCAGTGCGGCCCTCCCTCAGTACTAAACTCCCGAAAGTGCGGCCCTCCCTCAAAACTAAACTCCTGACAGTGCGGACCTCCCTCAGAACTAAACTCCTGACAGTGCGGGCCTCACTCTGACGGTGTGGCCTTCCCTCACTTCTAAACTCTTGACAGTGTGGCCCTCCCTCATACCTAAAATCCTGAAATTGCGGCGCTCCCACAGTACTACACTCCTGCCAGTGCGGCCCTCACTCTGAACTAAACTCCTGTCAGTGAGGCCCTCCCAC
Organism: Chiloscyllium plagiosum; assembly: GCF_037043375.1. Taxonomy (NCBI): domain Eukaryota; kingdom Metazoa; phylum Chordata; class Chondrichthyes; order Orectolobiformes; family Hemiscylliidae; genus Chiloscyllium; species Chiloscyllium plagiosum. The sequence continues at coordinate 6,243,647 of NW_028270192.1, read as the reverse complement.
AGAACTAAACACCTGGCAGTGCGGCCCTTATTCAGATCTAAAATCCTGAAAGTGCGGCCCTCCCTCAGAACTAAACGCCTGACAGTGCGGCCCTCCCTCAGTACAAAACTCCTGACAGTGCGGTCCTCCCTCAGTACTAAATTCCTGACAGTGCGGACATCCCTCAGTACTACACCCTTATCAGGGCGGCCCTCCCTCAGTAATAAATTCCTGACAGTGCGGGCTTCCCTCAATACTAAACTCCTGACAGTGCGGCACTCCCTCAGTACTAAACTCCTGACAGGTCAGGACTACCTCAGTACTAAACTCCTGACAAGGCGGCCCTCCCTCTGTACTAAACTCCTGACAGTGCGGTCCTTCCTCAGAACTAAACTCCTGAAAGTGAGGCCCTCCCTCAGAACTAAACACCTGACAGTGCGGCCCTCCCTCAGTACTAAACTCCTGACAGTGCGGCCCTCCCTTAGAACTAAACTCCTGAAAGTGCCACCTCCCTCAGTACTAAACTCCTGACAGTGCGGCCCTCCCTCAGTACTAAACTCCTGACAGTGCGGCCCTCACTCAGAACTAAACTCCTGACAGTGCGGCCCTCCCTCAGTACTAAACTCCTGAAAGTGCGGCATTCCCTCAGAACTAAACTCCTGACAGTGCGGCCCTCCCTCAGTACTAAACTCCTGACAGTGCGGCCCTCACTCAAAACTAAACTCCTGACAGTGCGGCCCTCCCTCAGTACTACACTCCTGAAAGTGCGGCATTCCCTCAGTACTAAACTCCTGACAGTGCGGCCTTGCCTCAGTACTAAACTCCTGACAGTGTGAAATTCCCTCAGTGCTAAACTCCTGACGGTGTGGCCTTCCCTCACTTCTAAACTCTTGACAGTGTGGCCCTCCCTCATACCTAAAATCCTGAAATTGCGGCGCTTCCACAGTACTACACTCCTGACAGTGCGGCCCTCACTCTGAACTAAACTCCTGACAGTGCGGCCCTCCCTCAGAACTAAACTCCTGACAGTGCGGCCCTCCCTCAGTACTAAACTCCTGAAAGTGCGGCCCACCCTCAGAACTAAACTCCTGACAGTGCGGCCCTCCCTCAGAACTAAACTCCTTACGGTGCGGCCCTCACTCTGACGGTGTGGCCTTCCCTCACTTCTAAACTCTTGACAGTGTGGCCCTCCCTCATACCTAAAATCCTGAAATTGCGGCGCTCCCACAGTACTACACTCCTGACAGTGCGGCCCTCACTCTGAACTAAACTCCTGACAGTGCGGCCCTCCCTCAGAACTAAACACCTGGCAGTGCGGCCCTTATTCAGATCTAAAATCCTGAATGTGCGACCCTCCCTCAGAACTAAACTCCGGACAGTGCAGCCCCCCCTCAGAACTAAACTCCTCAAAGTGAGGCCCTCCCTCAGTACAAAACTCCTGACAGTGCGGTCCTCCCTCAGTACTAAACTCCTGACGGTGCGACCCTCCCTGTGAAATAAAGTCCTGACAGTGCGGCCCTCCCTCAATACTAAACTTCTAACAGTGTGGCCCACCCTCAGTACTAAACATCTGACAGTGTGGCCTTCCCTCAGTACTAAACTCCTGACAGCGCGGACATCCCTCAGTACTACACCCTTATCAGGGCGGCTCTCCCTCAGTAAAAAAATTCCTGACAGTGCGGCCCGCCCGCAATACTAAACTCCTGACAGTGCGGCACTCCCTCAGTACTAAACTCCTGACAGGTCAGCCCTACCTCAGTACTAAACTCCTGACAGTGCGGCCCTCCCTCTGTACTGAACTCCTGACAGGGCGGCCCTCCCTCAAAACTAAGCTCCTGAAAGTGTGGCCCTCCCTCAGAACTGATCTCCTGACAGGTTGGCCCTCCCTCAGAACTAAACTCCTGACAGTGCGGACTTCCCTCAGAACTAAACTCCTGACAGTGCGGCCTTGCCTCAGTACTAAACTCCTGACAGTGTGGCATTCCCTCAGTACTAAACTCCTGACAGTTTGGCCCTCCAACAAAACTAAACAACTGACATTGTGGCCCTCCCTCGGAACTAAACTCCTGACTCTGCGGTCCTCCCTCAGTACTAAACTCCTGACAGTGCGGCCTTGCCTCAGTACTAAACTCCTGACAGTGTGAAATTCCCTCAGTGCTAAACTCCTGACGGTGTGGCCTTCCCTCACTTCTAAACTCTTGACAGTGTGGCCCTCCCTCATACTTAAAATCCAGAAATTGCGGCGCTTCCATAGTACTACACTCCTGACAGTGCGGCCCTCACTCTGAACTAAACTCCTGAAAGTGCGGCCCTCCCTCAGTACTAAACTCCTGACAGTGCGGCCCTCACTCAAAACTAAACTCCTGACAGTGCGGCCCTCCCTCAGTACTAAACTCCTGAAAGTGCGGTATTCCCTCAGTACTAAACTCCTGACAGTGCGGCCTTGCCTCAGTACTAAACTCCTGACAGTGTGAAATTCCCTCAGTGCTAAACTCCTGACGGTGTGGCCTTCCCTCACTTCTAAACTCTTGACAGTGTGGCCCTCCCTCATACCTAAAATCCAGAAATTGCGGCGCTTCCACAGTACTACACTCCTGACAGTGCGGCCCTCACTCTAAACTAAACTCCTGACAGTGCGGCCCTCCCTCAGAACTAAACTCCTGACAGTGCGGCCCTCCCTCAGTACTAAACACCTGAAAGTGCGGCCCACCCTCAGAACTAAACTCCTGACAGTGCGGCCCTCCCTCAGAACTAAACTCCTTACGGTGCGGCCCTCACTCTGACGGTGTGGCCTTCCCTCACTTCTAAACTCTTGACAGTGTGGCCCTCCCTCATACCTAAAATCCTGAAATTGCGGCGCTCCCACAGTACTACACTCCTGACAGTGCGGCCCTCACTCTGAACTAAACTCCTGACAGTGCGGCCCTCCCTCAGAACTAAACACCTGGCAGTGCGGCCCTTATTCAGATCTAAAATCCTGAATGTGCGACCCTCCCTCAGAACTAAACTCCGGACAGTGCAGCCCCCCCTCAGAACTAAACTCCTCAAAGTGAGGCCCTCCCTCAGTACAAAACTCCTGACAGTGCGGTCCTCCCTCAGTACTAAACTCCTGACGGTGCGACCCTCCCTGTGAAATAAAGTCCTGACAGCGCGGCCCTCCCTCAATACTAAACTTCTAACAGTGTGGCCCACCCTCAGTACTAAACATCTGACAGTGTGGCCTTCCCTCAGTACTAAACTCCTGACAGCGCGGACATCCCTCAGTACTACACCCTTATCAGGGCGGCCCTCCCTCAGTAATAAATTCCTGACAGTGCGGGCTTCCCTCAATACTAAACTCCTGACAGTGCGGCACTCCCTCAGTACTAAACTCCTGACAGGTCAGGACTACCTCAGTACTAAACTCCTGACAAGGCGGCCCTCCCTCTGTACTAAACTCCTGACAGTGCGGTCCTTCCTCAGAACTAAACTCCTGAAAGTGAGGCCCTCCCTCAGAACTAAACACCTGACAGTGCAGCCCTCCCTCAGTACTAAACTCCTGACAGTGCGGCCCTCCCTTAGAACTAAACTCCTGAAAGTGCCACCTCCCTCAGTACTAAACTCCTGACAGTGCGGCCCTCCCTCAGTACTAAACTCCTGACAGTGCGGCCCTCACTCAGAACTAAACTCCTGACAATGCGGCCCTCCCTCAGTACTAATCTCCTGAAAGTGCGGCATTCCCTCAGTACTAAACCCCTGACAGTGCGGCCTTGCCTCAGTACTAAACTCCTGACAGTGTGAAATTCCCTCAGTGCTAAACTCCTGACGGTGTGGCCTTCCCTCACTTCAAAACTCTTGACAGTGTGGCCCTCCCTCATACCTAAAATCCTGAAATTGCGGCGCTTCCACAGTACTACACTCCTGACAGTGCGGCCCTCACTCTGAACTAAACTCCTGACAGTGCGGCCCTCCCTCAGAACTAAACACCTGACAGTGCGGCCCTCCCTCAGTACTAAACTCCTGAAAGTGCGGCCCACCCTCAGAACTAAACTCCTGACAGTGCGGCCCTCCCTCAGAACTAAACTCCTTACGGTGCGGCCCTCACTCTGACGGTGTGGCCTTCCCTCACTTCTAAACTCTTGACAGTGTGGCCCTCCCTCATACCTAAAATCCTGAAATTGCGGCGCTCCCACATTACTACACTCCTGACAGTGCGGCCCTCACTCTGAACTAAACTCCTGACAGTGCGGCCCTCCCTCAGAACTAAACACCTGGCAGTGCGGCCCTTATTCAGATCTAAAATCCTGAATGTGCGACCCTCCCTCAGAACTAAACTCCGGACAGTGCAGCCCCCCCTCAGAACTAAACTCCTGAAAGTGAGGCCCTCCCTCAGTACAAAACTCCTGACAGTGCGGTCCTCCCTCAGTACTAAACTCCTGACGGTGCGACCCTCCCTGTGAAATAAAGTCCTGACAGTGCGGCCCTCCCTCAATACTAAACTTCTAACAGTGTGGCCCACCCTCAGTACTAAACATCTGACAGTGTGGCCTTCCCTCAGTACTAAACTCCTGACAGCGCGGACATCCCTCAGTACTACACCCTTATCAGGGCGGCTCTCCCTCAGTAATAAATTCCTGACAGTGCGGCCCGCCCGCAATACTAAACTCCTGACAGTGCGGCACTCCCTCTGTACTGAACTCCTGACAGGGCGGCCCTCCCTCAAAACTAAGCTCCTGACAGTGCGGCCCTCCCTCAGTACTAAACTCCTGAAAGTGTGGCCCTCCCTCAGAACTGATCTCCTGACAGGTTGGCCCTCCCTCAGAACTAAACTCCTGACAGTGCGGCCCTCCCTCAGAACTAAACTCCTGACAGTGCGGCCTTCCCTCAGAATTAAACTCCTGACAGTGCGGCCTTGCCTCAGTACTAAACTCCTGACAGTGTGGCATTCCCTCAGTACTAAACTCCTGACAGTTCGGCCCTCCAACAAAACTAAACAACTGACATTGTGGCCCTCCCTCGGAACTAAACTCCTGACTCTGCGGTCCTCCCTCAGTACTAAACACCTGACAGTTTGACTTTCCCTCATTACTAAACTCCTGACAGTGCGGCCCTCCCTCAGGAACAAACACCTGACTTGCGGCCTTCCCTCAGAACTAAACTCCTGACAGTGTGGCCGGCCCTCAGAACTGAAATCCTGACAGTGGGCCCTCCCTCATTACTAAACTCCTGACAGCGGGGAACTCCCTCAGTATTTAACTCCTGACAGGGCGGCCCTCCCTCAGTACTAAACTCCTGACAGGGCTGCCCTCCCTCAGTATTAAACTCCTGACAATGCGGCCCTCCCTCAGTACTAAATGCCTGACCGTGCGGCCCTCCCACAGTATTAAACGCCTGAATGTGCGGCCCTCCCTCAGTGCTAAACCCCTGACAGTGTGACCTTCCCTCAGAACTATACTCCTGACACGGCAGCCTTCCCTCAGAACTAAACTCCTGAAAGTGCGGACCTTGCTCAGAACTAAATTCCTGACAGTGCGACCCTCCCACAGCACTGAATCCTGACAGTGCAACCCTCCCTCAGAACTAAACACTTGACAATGCGGCCCTCCCTCAGAACTAAACTCCTGACAGTGTGACCCTCCCTCAGTACTAAACACTTGTCAGTGCGGCCCTTCTTCAGTACTAAACACCTGACAGTGTGGCCCTTCCTCAGTACTAAACTCCTGACAGTGCGACCCTCCCTGTGAAATAAAGTCCTGACAGTGCGGCCCTCCCTCAATACTAAACTTCAGACAGTGTGGCCCTCCCTCAGAACTAAACTCCAGACAGTGAGGCCCTCCCTCAGAACTAAACACCTGACAGTGCGGCCTCCCTTAGTACTAAACTCCTGACCGTGCGGCCCTCCCTCAGAACTAAACTCCAGACAGTGAGGCCCTCCCTCAGAACTAAACACCTGACAGTGCGGCCTCCCTTAGTACTAAACTCCTGACCGTGCAGCCCTCACTCTGAACTAAACTCCTGACAGTGCGGCACTTATTCAGATCTAAAATCCTGAAAGTGCGGCCCTCCCTCAGAACTAAACTCTGGACAGTGCAGCCCCCCCTCAGAACTAAACTCCTGACAGTGCGGCCCTCCCTCAGTACTAAACTCCTGACAATGCGGTCCTCCCTCAGTACTAAACTCCTGACGGTGCGACCCTCCCTGTGAAATAGAGTCCTGACAGTGCGGCCCTCCCTCAATACTAAACTTCAGACAGTGTGGCCCACCCTCAGTACTAAACATCTGACAGTGTGGCCCTCCCTCAGAACTAAACTCCAGACAGTGAGGCCCTCCCTCAGAACTAAACACCAGACAGTGCGGCTGGCCCTCAGTACTAAACTCCTGACAGTGCGGCCATCCCTCAGAACTAAACACCTGACAGTGCGGCCTCCCTCAGTACTAAACTCCTGACAGTGCAGCCCTCCCTCAGAACTAAACTCCTGAAAGTGCCACCTCCCTCAGTACTAAACTCCTGACAGTGCGGCCCTCCCTCAGTACTAAACTCCTGACAGTGCGGCCCTCCCTCAGAACTAAACTCCTGACAGTGCGGCCTTCCCTCAGTACTAAACTCCTGAAAGTGCGGCATTCCCTCAGAACTAAATTCCTGACAGTATGGCCCTCCCTCAGAACTAAACTCCTGACAGTGCGGCCCTCCTTCAGAACTAAACTCCTGATGGTGCGGCCCTCCCTCAGAACTAAACTCCTGACCGTGCGGCCCTCCCTCAGTGCAAACACCTGACAGTGCGGCCTTCCCTCAACACTAAACTACTGACAGTGCGGTCCTCCCACAGTACTAATCACCTGACAATGTGGCCCTCCCTCAGTACTAAATAATTGACAGTGCAGCCCTCCCTCAGTGCAAACAACTGACAGTGCGGCCCTCCCTCAGCACTAAACTACTGACAGTGCGGCTCTCCCTCAGAACTAAACTCCTGACTGTGCGGCCCTCACTTATTACTAAACTCCTGACAGTGTGACCCTCCCTCAGTGCTAAACTCCTGACAGTGTGGCCCTCCTTTATTACTAAACTCCTGACAGTGTGACCCTCCCTCAGTACTAAACTCCTGACAGTGCAGCCCTCCCTCAGAACTCAACTCCTGTCAGTGCAGTACTCCCTCAGTACTAAACTCCTGACAGCGCGGACCTCCCTCAGTACTTAACTTCTGACAGGGCGGCCCTCCCTCAGTACTAAACTCCTGACAGGGCTGCCCTCCCTCAGTATTAAACTCCTGACAGGATGGCCCTCCCACAGTATTAAACTCCTGACAGTGCAGCCCTCCCTCAGACCTAAATTCCTGACAGTGCAGCCCTTCCTCAGCACTGAATCCTGACAGTGCGGGCCTCCCTCAGAACTAAACACTTGACAGTGCGGCCCACCCTCAGTACTAAACTCCTGACAGGGCTGCCCTCCCTCAGTATTAAACTCCTGACAGGATGGCCCTCCCACAATATTAACTCCTGACAGTGCAGCCCTCCCTCAGTACTAAACCCCTGACAATGCGGCCCTGCCTCAGAACAAAACTCCTGACAGTGCGGCCCTCCCTCAGTACTAAACTCCTGACAGTGCGGCCCTCACTTATTACTAAACTCCTGACAGTGTGACCCTCCCTCAGTGCTAAACTCCTAACAGTGCGGCCTTCCCTCAGGACTAAACTCCTGAGAGTGCGGCCCTCCCTCAGAACTAAACTCCTGACAGTGCGGCCCTCCCTCAGAACTAAACTCCTGACAGTGCGGCCCTCACTTATTACTAAACTCCTGACAGTGTGACCCTCCCTCAGTACTAAACTCCTGACAGTGCGGCACTCCCTCAGTATTAAACTCCTGACAGCGCGGACCTCGCTCAGAACTAAACACTTGACAGTGCGGCCCTCCCTCAGTACTAAACTCCTGACAGGATGGCCCTCCCTCAGTATTAAACTCCTGACAGGATTGACCTCCCACAGTATTAAACTCCTGACAGTGCAGCCCTCCCTCAGACCTAAATTCCTGACAGTGCGTCCCTCCGTCAGCACTGAATCCTGACAGTGCGGCCCTCCCTCAGAACTAAACACTTGACAGTGCGGCCCTCCCTCAGTACTAAACTCCTGACAGGGCTGCCCACCCTCAGTATTAAACTCCTGACAGGATGGCCCTCCCTCAGAACTAAACTCCTGATAGTGCGGCCCTCCCTCAGAACTAAACTCCTGACCGGGCGGCCCTTCCTGAGTAATAAACTGCTGATAGTGCGGCCCTCCATCAGATATAAAATCCTGACAGTGCGGCCCTCCCTCAGAACTAAAATCCTGACATTGCACTCTCCCTCAGTACAAACCACCTGAAATTGCGGCCCTCCTTCAGTACTAAACTCCTGATTGTGCGGCCGTCCCTCAGAACTAAACCCCTGATCGTGCAGTGGACGGTCCCTCAGTACTAAACTCCTGACAGTGCAGCCATCCCTCAGAACTAAACTCCTGACAGTGCGGCCCTCCCTCAGTACTAAACTCCTGACAGTGCGGCCCAACCTCAGAACTAAACTCCTTACAGGGCGGCCCTCCCACCTTACTAAACTCCGGACAGTGCGGCCCTCCCTCAGTACTAAACTCCTGACTGTGCGGCCCTCCGTCAGTATTAATCTCCTGACAATGCGGCCCTCCTCAGTACTAAACTCCTGAAAGTGCGGACCTTGCTCTGAACTAAACTCCTGCCAGTGCGGCCCTCGCTCAGAACTAAACCCCTGACAGTGGGGCCCACCCTCAGATCTAAACTCCTGACAGTGCGGCCCTCCCTCAATACTGAACACCTGACAGTGCGGCCCTCCCTCAGTACTAAACTCCTGACAGTGCGGCACTCCCTCAGAACTAAACTCCTAACAGTGCGGCCCTCCCTCAGTACTAAACACCTGACAGTGCGGCCCTCGCTCAGTACTAAACTCCTGACAGTGCGCCCTCCCTCATTCCTAAACTCCTGACAGTGCGGCCCTCCCTCAGCACTAAACACCTGACAGTGCAGCCCTCCCTCAATACTGAACACCTGACATTGCGGCCCTCCCTCAGTATAAACTCCTGACAGTGCGGCCTTCCCTCGGTACTAATTTCCTGACAGTGCGGCCCTCCCTCATAACTAAACTCCTAACAGTGCGGCCCTCCCTCAGTACTAAACACCTGACAGTGCGGCCCTCCCTCAGTACTAAACTCCTGACAGTGCGCCCTCCCTCATTCCTAAACTCCTGACAGTGCGGCCCTCCCTCAGCACTAAACACCTGACAGTGCAGCCCTCCCTCAATACTGAACACCTGACAGTGCGGCCCTCGCTCAGTACTAAACTCCTGACAGTGCGCCCTCCCTCATTCCTAAACTCCTGACAGTGCGGCCTTCCCTCGGTACTAATTTCCTGACAGTGCGGCCCTCCCTCATAACTAAACTCCTGATAGTGCGGCCCTCCCTCAGAACTAAACTCCTGAGAGTGCGGCGCTGCTGCAGAACTAAACTCCTGACAGTGCGGCGCTCCCTCAGTACTAAACACCTGACAGTGCGGTCCAGCCTCAGTACTAAACTCCTGACAATGCGCCCTCCCTCATTCCTAAACCCGTGACAGTGCGGCCCTCGCTCAGAACTAAACACCTGACATTGCGGCCCTCCCTCAGTACTAAAGTCCTGACAGTGCGGCCCTCCCTCAGAAATAAACTCCTGACAGGGCGGCCGTTCCTCAGAACTAAACACCTGTCAGTGAGGCCCTCCCTCAGAACTAAACTCCTGACTGTTGGGTCCTCCCTCAGTACAAAACTCCTGACAGTGCGGCCCTCCCTCAGAATTAAACTCCTGATAGTGCGGCCCTCCCTCAGAACTAAACTCCTGACAGTGAGGCCCTCCCTCAGTAATAAACTGCTGATAGTGCGGCCCTCCATCAGATATAAAATCCTGACAGTGCGGCCCTCCCTCAGAACTAAAATCCTGAAATTGCACCCTCCCTCAGTACAAACCTCTGAAATTGCTGCCCTCCTTCAGTACTAAACTCCTGATTGTGCGGCCGTCCCTCAGAACTAAACCCCTGATCGTGCGGCCGTCCCTCAGTACTAAACTCCTAACAGTGCAGCCATCCGTCAGAACTAAACTCCTGACAGTGCGTCCCTCCCTCAGTACTAAACTCCTGACAGTGCGGCCCAACCTCAGAACTAAACTCCTTACAGGGCGGCCCTCCCTCAGTACTAAACTCCAGACAGTGCGGCCCTCCCTCAGTACTAAACTCCTAATTGTGCGGCCCTTCGTCAGTATTAAACTCCTGACAATGCGGCCCTCCTCAGTACTAAACTCCTGGCAGTGCGGACCTTGCTCTGAACTAAACTCCTGCCAGTGCGGCCCTCGCTCAGAACTAAACCCCTGACAGTGGGGCCCACCCTCAGATCTAAACTCCTGACAGTGCGGCCCTCCCTCAGTTCTAAACTCCTGACAGTGCGGCCCTCCCTCAGCACTAAAACCTGACAGTGCGGCCCTTCCTCAATAATGAACACCTGACAGTGCGGCCCTCTTTCAGCACTAAACACCTAACAGTGCGGCCCTCCCTCAATACTGTAGACCTGACAGTGCGGCACTCCCTCAGAACTGAACTCCTGACATTGCGGCCCTTCCGCAGAACTAAACTCCTGACAGTGCGGCCCTCCCTCAGCACTAAACACCTGACAGTGTGGCCCTCCCTCAGAACTGAACACCTGACAGTGCGGCCCATCCTCAATTCTGAACTCCTGACATTGCGGTACTCCCTCAGTACCATACACCTAACAGTGCGGCCCGCCCTCAGAACTAAACTCCTGACAGTGCGGCCCTCCCTCAGAACTAAACACCTGGCAGTGCGGCCCTCCCTCAGAACTAAACTCCTGACAGTGCGGCCCTCCCTCAGAACTAAACTCCTGACAGTGCGGCCCCCCCTCAGAACTAAACTCCTGACAGTGCGGCCCTCTCTCAGTACTAAACTCCTGTCAGTGCGGCCCTCCCTCAGTACTCAACTCCTGACCATGCGGCACTCCCTCATTACTGCTCCTCTGTCAATGCAGAACTCCCTCAGCACTGACTCTCTGATAGTTCAGCGCTCCCGCAGTACTGACCATCTGACAGTGCAACACTCCCTCATTCTGCCCCATTTACCCATAGAGAGGGCCTCAACCGGGACCTTGGGTTCATGTCACATTACCGGTGACCACCCTTCCACTACACACACACAGATACTCCTACACACACACTCTCACATACGCACGGACACAGGTACACATAGATGCGCACACAGACACCCACACACACCCTTACAGACACACACACTCCCACACTCACATACATGCAGCCCCTCACAGACTTAAGACACTCTGCACTACACTACACACACACACACGCACACACTTTCTCACACTCACAACCTCCAACTCAGACATACACACACACACACACACACACACACACACACACACACAGACAAAGACCCACATATACTCATATATTTTGTGGTGTGAATTTGTATTGCAGAGTGACATTGTAATTTGCTCAAAAACTGCATGCAGTCATGTAGAACTCTGAGCTCAAAAACTGCATGAATTTATGTATCACTCTGTTCTCTCACATTTTAGATTAGAATCAATCTAAACATCATGGCATAGACAGAGAACACAGGGGCTAACACCTTCACCATATCGTCTAGCTATCGCCATTGTTAACAGCTAACCCGTGAATGCATCTTGTAAAAATAGGGTTTTGTGATTTACATATGAAAGAAGTGAAACTATCACTGTATTCTAACAGATGAAAGGCTTAACAGACAATCAATTCTTCAATGTATAATTTCAGTTACATCACACTGCAAAATTTTGCTATAAATTCTGTGTTACGATTGAACCCTCCACCATCACCTGATGAAGGAGCATCGTTCCGAAAGCTAGCGTGCTTCCAATTAAACCTGTTAGACTTTCACCTGGTGTTGTGTGATTTTTAACTTTGTAAAAAAATGGATTTTGTGATTTACACACGAAAGAAGTGAAACTATCACTGTATTCTAACAAGTGTGCTTCCAATTAAACCTGTTGTACTTTCACCTGGTGTTGTGTGATTTTTAACTTTGTACACCCCAGTCCAATGCCGGCATCTCCAAATCATACTCACCCATTGACAGTGTCACACTGTCTCAATACTGACCCTTTGACAGTGCAGTGCTCCCTCAGCACTGACCCATTGACAGTGTCGTGTTCTCAGTACTGACCCTCCCTCAGTCCTAAACTCCTGACAGTGCAGCCCTCCCTTAGTACTAAACTCCTGAAAGTGCAGCCTAACCTCAGAACTAAATTCCTGACAGGGCGGCCCTCCCTCAGTACTAAACTCCGGACAGTGCGGCCCTCCCTCAGTACTAAACTCCTGACTGTGCGGCCCTCCCTCACTACTAAACTCCTGACAATGCGGCCCTCCCTCAGATCTAAACTCGTAAAAGTGTTGCCCACCCTCAGTACTAAACTGCTGACAGTGCGGCCCTCCCTCAGATCTGCACTTCTGACAGGGCAGCCTTCCCTCAGAACTAATGTCCTGACAGTGCGGCCCTCCCTCAGTACTGAACACCTGACATTTCGGCCCTCCCTCAGAACTAAAGTCCTGACTGTGCAGCCCTCCCTCAGTACCAAACTCCTAACAGTGCAGCCCTCCCTCAGAACTAAACTCCTGACAGTGCAGCCCTCCCTCAGAACTAAACTCCTGACAGTGCGGCCCTCCCTTATTACTAAACACCTGACAGTGTGACCCTCCCTCAGTACTAAACTCCTGAAAGTGCGGCCCTCCCTCAGAACTAAACTCCTGTCAGTGCGGCACTCCCTCAGTACTAAACTCCTGACAGGGCTGCCCTCCCTCAGTATTAAACTCCTGACAGGATGGCCCTCCCACAGTATTAAACGCCTGACAGTGCAGCCCACCCTCAGTACTAAACCCCTGACAGTGTGGCCTTCCCTCAGAACTAAACTCCTGACAGTTGGACCTTGCTCAGAACTAAATTTGTGGGCGGCACGGTGGCACAGTGGTTAGCACTGCTGCCTCACAGCGTCAGAGACCCGGGTTCAATTCTCGACTCAGGCGACTGATTGTGTGGAGTTTGCACATTCTCCCCGTGTCTGCGTGGGTTTCCTCTGGGTGCTCCGGTTTCCTCCCACAGTCACAAAGATGTGCGGGTTAGGTGAATTGGCCATGCTAAATTGCCCGTAGTGTTACGTTAATAAGGGGTAAATGTACGGGCATGGGTGGGTTGCGCTTCGGCGGGTCGGTGTGGACTTGTTGGGCCAAAGGGCCTGTTTCCACACTGTAAGTAATCTAATCTAATCTAATCTAATCTAAATTCAGTGCAGCCCTCCCTCAGCACTGAATCCTGACAGTGTGGCCCTCCCTCAGAATTAAACACTTGACAGTTTGGCCCTCCCTCAGAACAAAACTCCTGACAGTGCGGCCCTCCCTGAGTACGAAACACTTGACAGTGCGGCCCTCCCTCAGTACTACACTCCTTATAATGTGGCCCTCGCTCAATACTAAACTCCTGACAGTGAGGCTCTACCTCAGTACAAACCTCTGACAGTGTGGCCCTCCCTCAGAACTGACCACCTGACGGTGTGGCCCTCCCTCAGTACTAAACTCCTGACAATGTGGCCCTCCTTCAGAATTAAACTCCTGATAGTATAGCCCTCCCTCAGACCTAAAATCTTGACTGTGCGGCCCTCCCTCAGAACTAAACTCCTGACAGTGCGGCCCTCCCTCAGTACTAAACTCCTGACAGTGCGGCTCTCGCTCAGCACTAAACTCCTGACAGTGCGGCCCTCCCTCAGCACTAAACCCCTGACAGTGGGGCCCACCCTCAGAACTAAACTCCTGACAGTGCGGCCCTCCCTCAGCACTAAACACCTGACAGTGGGGCCCTTCCCTAATACTGATCACCTGACAGTGCGGCTCTCCCTCAGAACTGAACTCCTGACATTGCGGCCCTCCCTCAGAACTAAACTCCTGACAGTGCGGCTCTCGCTCAGTACTAAACTCCTGACAGTGCGGCCCTCCCTCCGCACTAAACCCCTGACAGTGGGGCCCACCCTCAGAACTAAACTCCTGACAGTTGGACCTTTCTCAGAACTAAATTTGTGGGCGGCACGGTGGCACAGTGGTTAGCACTGCTGTCTCACAGCGTCAGAGACCCGGGTTCAATTCTCGACTCAGGCGACTGATTGTGTGGAGTTTGCACATTCTCCCCGTGTCTGCGTGGGTTTCCTCTGGGTGCTCCGGTTTCCTCCCACAGTCACAAAGATGTGCGGGTTAGGTGAATTGGCCATGCTAAATTGCCCGTAGTGTTACGTTAATAAGGGGTAAATGTACGGGCATGGGTGGGTTGCGCTTCGGCGGGTCGGTGTGGACTTGTTGGGCCAAAGGGCCTGTTTCCACACTGTAAGTAATCTAATCTAATCTAATCTAATCTAAATTCAGTGCAGCCCTCCCTCAGCACTGAATCCTGACAGTGCGGCCCTCCCTCAGAATTAAACACTTGACAGTTTGGCCCTCCCTCAGAACAAAACTCCTGACAGTGCGGCCCTCCCTGAGTACGAAACACTTGACAGTGCGGCCCTCCCTCAGTACTACACTCCTTATAATGTGGCCCTCGCTCAATACTAAACTCCTGACAGTGAGGCTCTACCTCAGTACAAACCTCTGACAGTGTGGCCCTCCCTCAGAACTGACCACCTGACGGTGTGGCCCTCCCTCAGTACTAAACTCCTGACAATGTGGCCCTCCTTCAGAATTAAACTCCTGATAGTATAGCCCTCCCTCAGACCTAAAATCCTGACTGTGCGGCCCTCCCTCAGAACTAAACTCCTGACAGTGCGGCCCTCCCACAGTACTAAACTCCTGACAGTGCGGCTCTCGCTCAGTACTAAACTCCTGACAGTGCGGCCCTCCCTCAGCACTAAACCCCTGACAGTGGGGCCCACCCTCATAACTAAACTCCTGACAGTGCGGCCCTCCCTCAGTACTAAACTCCTGACAGTGCGGCTCTCGCTGAGTACTAAACTCCTGACAGTGCGGCCCTCCCTCAGCACTAAACACCTGACAGTGGGGCCCTTCCCTAATACTGATTACCTGACAGTGCGGCCCTCCCTCAGCACTAAACACCTGACAGTGGGGCCCTTCCCTAATACTGATCACCTGACAGTGCGGCTCTCCCTCAGAACTGAACTCCTGACATTGCGGCCCTCCCTCAGAACTAAACTCCTGACAGTGCGGCCCTCCCTCAGAACTAAACTCCTGACAGTGCGGCCCTCCCTCAGAACTAAAATCCTGACAGTGCGGCCCTCCCTCAGTACTAAACTCCTGAAAGTGCAGCCCTCCCTCAGAACTAAACTCCTGACAGTGCGGCGCTCCCACAGTACTAAACACCTGACAGTGCGGTCCACCCTCAGAACTAAACTCCTGACAGGGCGGCCGTCCCTCAGTTTCAATCTCCTGACAGTGCAGCCCTCCCTCACTACTAAAGTCCCGATCGTGCTGTCCTCTCTCAGTACTTAACTCCTGACAGTGCGACCCTCCCTCAGTACTAAACTTCTCACAGGGCGGCCCTTACTTAGTACTAAACTCCTGACCGCCCTCCCTCAAAACTAACAACCTGAGAGTGCAACCCTTCCTCAGATCTAAACTCCTGACAATGCGGCCCTCTCTCAGAACTAAACACCTGACATTGCGGCCCTCCCTCAGTACTAAAGTCCTGACAGTGCGGCCCTCCCTCAGAAATAAACTCCTGATTGGCCGTCCGTTCCTCAGAACTAAACACCTGTCAGTGCGGCCCTCCCTCAGAACTAAACTCCTGACAGTTTGGCCCTCCCTCAGTACAAAACTCCTGACAGTGCGGCCCTCCCTCAGTACAAAACTCCTGACAGTGCGGCTCTCGCTCAGTACTAAACTCCTGACAGTGCGGCCCTCCCTCAGCACTAAACACCTGACAGTGGGGCCCTCCCCCAATACTGAAAACCTGATAGTGCGCCTCTCCCTCAGAACTGAACTCCTGACATTGCGGCCCTCCCTCAGAACTAAACTCCTGAGAGTGCGGCGCTCCCGTAGAACTAAACACTTGACAGTGCAGCCCTCCCTCAGAACTAAACTCCTAACAGTGTAGCCCTCCCTCAGAACTAAACTCCTAACAGTGTAGCCCTCCCTCAGAACTAAACTCCTGACAGTGTGGCACTCCCACAGTAATGTGGGCGGCACGGTGGCAGTGGGCGGCACGGTGGCACAGTGGTTAGCACTGCTGCCTCGCAGCGCCAGAGACCCGGGTTCAATTCCCGACTCAGGCGACTGACTGTGTGGAGTTTGCACGTTCTCCCCGTGTCTGCGTGGGTTTCCTCCGGGTGCTCCGATTTCCTCCCACAGTCCAAAGATGTGCAGGTCAGGTGAATTGGCCATGCTAAATTGCCCATAGTGTTAGGTATAGGGGTAAATGTAGGGGTATGGGGGGTTGCGCTATGGCGGGTCGGTGTGGACTTGTTGGGCCTGTTTCCATACTGTAATGTAATCTAATCTAATCTTAGTACTAAACACCTGACAGTGCGGTCCACCCTCAGTACTAAACTCTTGAAAGTGCGCCTTCCCTCATTCCTAAACCCGTGACAGTGCTGCCCTCCCTCACTACTAAAGTCCCGAACGTGCCGCCCTCCCTCAGTACTTAACTCCTGACAGTGAGACCCTCCCTCAGTACTAAACTTCTCACAGGGCGGCCCTTAGTACTAAACTCCTGACAATGTGGCGCTCCCTCAGTACTAAACTCCTGACAGTGCCGCCCTCCCTCAGTACTAAAGTCTGTATGGGCCTGTTTCCATACTGTAATGTAATCTAATCTAATCTTAGTACTAAACACCTGAGAGTGCAACTCTCCCTCAGAACTAAACACCTGACATTGCGGCCCTCCCTCAGTACTAAAGTCCTGACAGTGCGGCCCTCCCTCAGAAATAAACTCCTGACAGTGCCGCCCTCCCTCAGAACTAAACTCCTGATAGTGCGGCCCTCCCTCAGAACTAATCTCCTGACCGGGCGGCCCTTCCTCAGTAATAAACTGCTGATAGTGTGGCCCTCAATCAGATATAAAATCCTGACAGTGCGGCCCTCCCACAGAACTAAAATCCTGACATTGCACCCTCCCTCAGTACAAACCTCCTGAAATTGCGGCCCTCCTTCAGTACTAAACTCCTGATCGTGCGGCCGTCCCTCAGAACTAAACCCCTGATCGTGCAGCCGTCCCTTAGTACTAAACTCCTGACAGTGCAGGCATCCCTCAGAACTAAACTCCTTACAGGGCAGCCCTCCCTCAGTACTAAACTCCGGACAGTGCGGCCCTCCCTCAGTACTAAACTCCTGACAATGCGCCCTCCCTCATTCCTAAACCCGTGACAGTGCGTCCCTCGCTCAGAACTAAACACCTGACATTGCGGCCCTCCCTCAGTACTAAAGTCCTGACAGTGCGGCCTCCCTCAGAAATAAACTCCTGACAGGGCGGCCGTTCCTCAGAGTTGAAACTTTATTGCTGGAACAGCACAGCAGGTCAGGTAGCATCCAGGGAACAGGAGATTCGACGTTTCGGGCACAGGCCCTTCTTCAGGAATGAGCAGAGAGTGTTCAGCAGGAGAAGATAAAAGGTACGGAGGAGGGACTTGGAGGAGGGGAGTTGGAAATGTGATAGGTGGAAAGAGGTCAAGGTGAGGGTGATAGGTCGGAGTAGGGTGGAGGCGGAGAGGTCAAGAAGAAGACTGCAGGTCAGGAAGGCGGTGCCGGGCTGGAAGGATCCGGCTGAGACAAGGTGGGGGGAGGGAGGATGAAGAAACTGGTGAAGTCCAAGTTCATCCCCTGCGGTTGGAGGGTTCCCAGTCGGAAGATAAGATGCTCCTCCTCCGACCGTCGGGTTGTTGTGGTTTGGCGGTGGATGAGTCCAATGACCTGCATATCCTCGGTGGAGTGGGAGGGGGAGTTGAAATGCTGTGCCACAGGTTGGTTGGGTTGGTTCGTCCGGGTGGCCCAGAGGTGCTCTCTGAATCGCTCCGCAAGTAGGCGGCCTGTCTCCCCAATATAGAGGAGGCCACACCGGCTGCAGCGGATGCAGTAGATGATGTGGGTGGAGGTGCAGGTGAATCTGTGGCGGATATGGAAGTTTCCTTTGAGGCCTTGGAGAGAAGTGAGGGGGGAGGTGTGGGCGCAAGTGTTGCACCTCCTGCGGTTGCAAGGGAAGGTGCCGGGAGTGGTGGTTGGGTCGGTGGGGGGTGTGGATCTGACAAGGGAATCGCGGAGGGAGTGGTCTCTACGGAAAGCTGATAGGGGAGGGTAGGGAAATATATCCTTGGTGCTGGGGTCTGTTTGGAGGTGGCGGAAGTGACGGCGGATGATGGCCGTTCCTCAGAACTAAACACCTGTCAGTGAGGCCCTCCCTCAGAACTAAACTCCTGACTGTTGGGCCCTCCCTCAGTACAAAACTCCTGACAGTGCGGCCCTCCCTCAGAACTAAACTCCTGACAGTGGTGTTGTGTGATTTTCACCTGGTGTTGTGTGATTTTCACCTGACAGTGCGGCCCTCCCTCAGAACTAAACTCCTGACAGTGCGGCCCTCCCTCAGAACTAAACTCCTGTCAGTGCGGCCCTCCCTCAGTACTCAACTCCTGACCATGCGGCACTCCCTCATTACTGCTCCTCTGTCAATGCAGAACTCCCTCAGCACTGACTCTCTGATAGTTCAGCGCTCCCGCAGTACTGACCATCTGACAGTGCAACACTCCCTCATTCTGCCCCATTTACCCATAGAGAGGGCCTCAACCGGGACCTTGGGTTCATGTCACATTACCGGTGACCACCCTTCCACTACACACACACAGATACTCCTACACACACACTCTCACATACGCACGGACACAGGTACACATAGATGCGCACACAGACACCCACACACACCCTTACAGACACACACACTCCCACACTCACATACATGCAGCCCCTCACAGACTTAAGACACTCTGCACTACACTACACACACACACACGCACACACTTTCTCACACTCACAACCTCCAACTCAGACATACACACACACACACACACACACACACACACACACACACACACACACAGACAAAGACCCACATATACTCATATATTTTGTGGTGTGAATTTGTATTGCAGAGTGACATTGTAATTTGCTCAAAAACTGCATGCAGTCATGTAGAACTCTGAGCTCAAAAACTGCATGAATTTATGTATCACTCTCTTCTCTCACATTTTAGATTAGAATCAATCTAAACATCATGGCATAGACAGAGAACACAGGGGCTAACACCTTCACCATATCGTCTAGCTATCGCCATTGTTAACAGCTAACCCGTGAATGCATCTTGTAAAAATAGGGTTTTGTGATTTACACATGAAAGAAGTGAAACTATCACTGTATTCTAACAGATGAAAGGCTTAACAGACAATCAATTCTTCAATGTATAATTTCAGTTACATCACACTGCAAATTTTTGCTATAAATTCTGTGTTACGATTGAACCCTCCACCATCACCTGATGAAGGAGCATCGTTCCGAAAGCTAGTGTGCTTCCAATTAAACCTGTTGTACTTTCACCTGGTGTTGTGTGATTTTTAACTTTGTAAAAAAATGGATTTTGTGATTTACACACGAAAGAAGTGAAAATATCACTGTATTCTAACAAGTGTGCTTCCAATTAAACCTGTTGTACTTTCACCTGGTGTTGTGTGATTTTTAACTTTGTTCACCCTAGTCCAATGCCGGCATCTCCAAATCATACTCACCCATTGACAGTGTCACACTGTCTCAATACTGACCCTTTGACAGTGCAGTGCTCCCTCAGCACTGACCCATTGACAGTGTCGTGTTCTCAGTACTGACCCTCCCTCAGTCCTAAACTCCTGACAGTGCGGCCCTCCCCCAATACTGAACACCTGACAGTGCGGCCCTCCCTCAGAACTAAATTCCTGACAGTACGGCCCTCCCTCAGTACTAAATTCCTGACAGTGCGGCCCTCCCTCAGAACTAAACTGCTGACAGTGCGGCGCTCCCTCAGTACTAAACTCCTGACAGTGCGCCCTCCCTCATTCCTAAACTCCTGACAGTGCAGCCCTCCCTTAGTACTAAACTCCTGAAAGTGCAGCCTAACCTCAGAACTAAATTCCTGACAGGGCGGCCCTCCCTCAGTACTAAACTCCGGACAGTGCGGCCCTCCCTCAGTACTAAACTCCTGACCGTGCGGCCCTCCCTCACTACTAAACTCCTGACAATGCGGCCCTCCCTCAGATCTAAACTCGTAAAAGTGTTACCCTCCCTCAGTACTAAACTGCTGACAGTGCGGCCCTCCCTCAGATCTGCACTTCTGACAGGGCAGCCTTCCCTCAGAACTAATGTCCTGACAGTGCGTCCCTCCCTCAGTACTGAACACCTTGCATTTCGGCCCTCCCTCAGAACTAAACTCCTGACTGTGCAGCCCTCCCTCAGTACCAAACTCCTAACAGTGCGGCCCTCCCTCAGAACTAAACTCCTGACAGTGCAGCCCTCCCTCAGAACTAAACTCCTGACAGTGCGGCCCTCCCTTATTACTAAACACCTGACAGTGTGACCCTCCCTCAGTACTAAACTCCTGAAAGTGCGGCCCTCCCTCAGAACTAAACTCCTGTCAGTGCGGCCTACCCTCAGTACTAAACTCCTGACAGGGCTGCCCTCTCTCAGTATTAAACTCCTGACAGGATGGCCCTCCCACAGTATTAGACGCCTGACAGTGCAGCCCTCCCTCAGTACTAAACCCCTGACAGTGTGGCCTTCCCTCAGAACTAAACTCCTGACAGTGCGGACCTTGCTCAGAACTAAATTCCTCACAGTGCAGCCCTCCCTCAGCACTGAATCCTGACAGTTTGGCCCTCCCTCAGAACAAAACTCCTGACAGTGCGGCCCTCCCTGAGTACGAAACACTTGACAGTGCGGCCCTCCCTTATTACTAAACTCCTGACAATGTGACCCTCCCTCAGTGCTAAATTCCTGACAGTGTGGACCTCCCTTATTACTAAACTCCTGACAGTGTGACCCTCCCTCAGTACTAAACTCCTGAAAGTGCGGCCCTCCCTCAGAACTAAACTCCTGTCAGTGCGGCACTCCCTCAGTACTAAACTCCTGACAGGGCTGCCCTCCCTCAGTATTAAACTCCTGACAGGATGGCCCTCCCACAGTATTAAACGCCTGACAGTGCAGCCCACCCTCAGTACTAAACCCCTGACAGTGTGGCCTTCCCTCAGAACTAAACTCCTGACAGTTGGACCTTGCTCAGAACTAAATTTGTGGGCGGCACGGTGGCACAGTGGTTAGCACTGCTGCCTCACAGCGTCAGAGACCCGGGTTCAATTCTCGACTCAGGCGACTGATTGTGTGGAGTTTGCACATTCTCCCCGTGTCTGCGTGGGTTTCCTCTGGGTGCTCCGGTTTCCTCCCACAGTCACAAAGATGTGCGGGTTAGGTGAATTGGCCATGCTAAATTGCCCGTAGTGTTACGTTAATAAGGGGTAAATGTACGGGCATGGGTGGGTTGCGCTTCGGCGGGTCGGTGTGGACTTGTTGGCCCAAAGGGCCTGTTTCCACACTGTAAGTAATCTAATCTAATCTAATCTAATCTAAATTCAGTGCAGCCCTCCCTCAGCACTGAATCCTGACAGTGTGGCCCTCCCTCAGAATTAAACACTTGACAGTTTGGCCCTCCCTCAGAACAAAACTCCTGACAGTGCGGCCCTCCCTGAGTACGAAACACTTGACAGTGCGGCCCTCCCTCAGTACTACACTCCTTATAATGTGGCCCTCGCTCAATACTAAACTCCTGACAGTGAGGCTCTACCTCAGTACAAACCTCTGACAGTGTGGCCCTCCCTCAGAACTGACCACCTGACGGTGTGGCCCTCCCTCAGTACTAAACTCCTGACAATGTGGCCCTCCTTCAGAATTAAACTCCTGATAGTATAGCCCTCCCTCAGACCTAAAATCTTGACTGTGCGGCCCTCCCTCAGAACTAAACTCCTGACAGTGCGGCCCTCCCTCAGTACTAAACTCCTGACAGTGCGGCTCTCGCTCAGTACTAAACTCCTGACAGTGCGGCCCTCCCTCAGCACTAAACACCTGACAGTGGGGCCCTTCCCTAATACTGATCACCTGACAGTGCGGCCCTCCCTCAGCACTAAACACCTGACAGTGGGGCCCTTCCCTAATACTGATCACCTGACAGTGCGGCTCTCCCTCAGAACTGAACTCCTGACATTGCGGCCCTCCCTCAGAACTAAACTCCTGACAGTGCGGCTCTCGCTCAGTACTAAACTCCTGACAGTGCAGCCCTCCCTCAGCACTAAACCCCTGACAGTGGGGCCCACCCTCAGAACTAAACTCCTGACAGTTGGACCTTTCTCAGAACTAAATTTGTGGGCGGCACGGTGGCACAGTGGTTAGCACTGCTGTCTCACAGCGTCAGAGACCCAGGTTCAATTCTCGACTCAGGCGACTGATTGTGTGGAGTTTGCGTGGGTTTCCTCTGGGTGCTCCGGTTTCCTCCCACAGTCACAAAGATGTGCGGGTTAGGTGAATTGGCCATGCTAAATTGCCCGTAGTGTTACGTTAATAAGGGGTAAATGTACGGGCATGGGTGGGTTGCGCTTCGGCGGGTCGGTGTGGACTTGTTGGGCCAAAGGGCCTGTTTCCACACTGTAAGTAATCTAATCTAATCTAATCTAATCTAAATTCAGTGCAGCCCTCCCTCAGCACTGAATCCTGACAGTGCGGCCCTCCCTCAGAATTAAACACTTGACAGTTTGGCCCTCCCTCAGAACAAAACTCCTGACAGTGCGGCCCTCCCTGAGTACGAAACACTTGACAGTGCGGCCCTCCCTCAGTACTACACTCCTTATAATGTGGCCCTCGCTCAATACTAAACTCCTGACAGTGAGGCTCTACCTCAGTACAAACCTCTGACAGTGTGGCCCTCCCTCAGAACTGACCACCTGACGGTGTGGCCCTCCCTCAGTACTAAACTCCTGACAATGTGGCCCTCCTTCAGAATTAAACTCCTGATAGTATAGCCCTCCCTCAGACCTAAAATCCTGACTGTGCGGCCCTCCCTCAGAACTAAACTCCTGACAGTGCGGCCCTCCCACAGTACTAAACTCCTGACAGTGCGGCTCTCGCTCAGTACTAAACTCCTGACAGTGCGGCCCTCCCTCAGCACTAAACCCCTGACAGTGGGGCCCACCCTCATAACTAAACTCCTGACAGTGCGGCCCTCCCTCAGTACTAAACTCCTGACAGTGCGGCTCTCACTGAGTACTAAACTCCTGACAGTGCGGCCCTCCCTCAGCACTAAACACCTGACAGTGGGGCCCTTCCCTAATACTGATTACCTGACAGTGCGGCCCTCCCTCAGCACTAAACACCTGACAGTGGGGCCCTTCCCTAATACTGATCACCTGACAGTGCGGCTCTCCCTCAGAACTGAACTCCTGACATTGCGGCCCTCCCTCAGAACTAAACTCCTGACAGTGCGGCCCTCTCTCAGAACTAAACTCCTGACAGTGCGGCCCTCCCTCAGAACTAAAATCCTGACAGTGCGGCCCTCCCTCAGTACTAAACTCCTGAAAGTGCAGCCCTCCCTCAGAACTAAACTCCTGACAGTGCGGCGCTCCCACAGTACTAAACACCTGACAGTGCGGTCCACCCTCAGAACTAAACTCCTGACAGGGCGGCCGTCCCTCAGTTTCAATCTCCTGACAGTGCAGCCCTCCCTCACTACTAAAGTCCCGATCGTGCTGTCCTCTCTCAGTACTTAACTCCTGACAGTGCGACCCTCCCTCAGTACTAAACTTCTCACAGGGCGGCCCTTACTTAGTACTAAACTCCTGACCGCCCTCCCTCAAAACTAACAACCTGAGAGTGCAACCCTTCCTCAGATCTAAACTCCTGACAATGCGGCCCTCTCTCAGAACTAAACACCTGACATTGCGGCCCTCCCTCAGTACTAAAGTCCTGACAGTGCGGCCCTCCCTCAGAAATAAACTCCTGATTGGCCGTCCGTTCCTCAGAACTAAACACCTGTCAGTGCGGCCCTCCCTCAGAACTAAACTCCTGACAGTTTGGCCCTCCCTCAGTACTAAACTCCTGACAGTGCGGCCCTCCCTCAGAAATAAACTCCTGATTGGCCGTCCGTTCCTCAGAACTAAACACCTGTCAGTGCGGCCCTCCCTCAGAACTAAACTCCTGACAGTTTGGCCCTCCCTCAGTACTAAACTCCTGACAGTTTGGCCCTCCCTCAGTACAAAACTCCTGACAGTGCGGCCCTCCCTCAGTACAAAACTCCTGACAGTGCGGCTCTCGCTCAGTACTAAACTCCTGACAGTGCGGCCCTCCCTCAGCACTAAACACCTGACAGTGGGGCCCTCCCCCAATACTGAAAACCTGATAGTGCGCCTCTCCCTCAGAACTGAACTCCTGACATTGCGGCCCTCCCTCAGAACTAAACTCCTGAGAGTGCGGCGCTCCCGTAGAACTAAACACTTGACAGTGCGGCCCTCCCTCAGAACTAAACTCCTAACAGTGTAGCCCTCCCTCAGAACTAAACTCCTAACAGTGTAGCCCTCCCTCAGAACTAAACTCCTGACAGTGTGGCACTCCCACAGTAATGTGGGCGGCACGGTGGCAGTGGGCGGCACGGTGGCACAGTGGTTAGCACTGCTGCCTCGCAGCGCCAGAGACCCGGGTTCAATTCCCGACTCAGGCGACTGACTGTGTGGAGTTTGCACGTTCTCCCCGTGTCTGCGTGGGTTTCCTCCGGGTGCTCCGATTTCCTCCCACAGTCCAAAGATGTGCAGGTCAGGTGAATTGGCCATGCTAAATTGCCCATAGTGTTAGGTATAGGGGTAAATGTAGGGGTATGGGGGGTTGCGCTATGGCGGGTCGGTGTGGACTTGTTGGGCCTGTTTCCATACTGTAATGTAATCTAATCTAATCTTAGTACTAAACACCTGACAGTGCGGTCCACCCTCAGTACTAAACTCTTGAAAGTGCGCCTTCCCTCATTCCTAAACCCGTGACAGTGCTGCCCTCCCTCACTACTAAAGTCCCGAACGTGCCGCCCTCCCTCAGTACTTAACTCCTGACAGTGAGACCCTCCCTCAGTACTAAACTTCTCACAGGGCGGCCCTTAGTACTAAACTCCTGACAATGTGGCGCTCCCTCAGTACTAAACTCCTGACAGTGCCGCCCTCCCTCAGTACTAAAGTCTGTATGGGCCTGTTTCCATACTGTAATGTAATCTAATCTAATCTTAGTACTAAACACCTGAGAGTGCAACTCTCCCTCAGAACTAAACTCCTGACAATGCGGCCCTCCCTCAGAACTAAACACCTGACATTGCGGCCCTCCCTCAGTACTAAAGTCCTGACAGTGCGGCCCTCCCTCAGAAATAAACTCCTGACAGTGCCGCCCTCCCTCAGAACTAAACTCCTGATAGTGCGGCCCTCCCTCAGAACTAATCTCCTGACCGGGCGGCCCTTCCTCAGTAATAAACTGCTGATAGTGTGGCCCTCAATCAGATATAAAATCCTGACAGTGCGGCCCTCCCACAGAACTAAAATCCTGACATTGCACCCTCCCTCAGTACAAACCTCCTGAAATTGCGGCCCTCCTTCAGTACTAAACTCCTGATCGTGCGGCCGTCCCTCAGAACTAAACCCCTGATCGTGCAGCCGTCCCTTAGTACTAAACTCCTGACAGTGCAGGCATCCCTCAGAACTAAACTCCTTACAGGGCAGCCCTCCCTCAATACTAAACTCCGGACAGTGCGGCCCTCCCTCAGTACTAAACACCTGACAGTGCGGTCCAGCCTCAGTACTAAACTCCTGACAATGCGCCCTCCCTCATTCCTAAACCCGTGACAGTGCGTCCCTCGCTCAGAACTAAACACCTGACATTGCGGCCCTCCCTCAGTACTAAAGTCCTGACAGTGCGGCCCTCCCTCAGAAATAAACTCCTGACAGGGCGGCCGTTCCTCAGAGTTGAAACTTTATTGCTGGAACAGCACAGCAGGTCAGGCAGCATCCAGGGAACAGGAGATTCGACGTTTCGGGCACAGGCCCTTCTTCAGGAATGAGCAGAGAGTGTTCAGCAGGAGAAGATAAAAGGTACGGAGGAGGGACTTGGAGGAGGGGAGTTGGAAATGTGATAGGTGGAAAGAGGTCAAGGTGAGGGTGATAGGTCGGAGTAGGGTGGAGGCGGAGAGGTCAAGAAGAAGACTGCAGGTCAGGAAGGCGGTGCCGGGCTGGAAGGATCCGGCTGAGACAAGGTGGGGGGAGGGAGGATGAAGAAACTGGTGAAGTCCAAGTTCATCCCCTGCGGTTGGAGGGTTCCCAGTCGGAAGATAAGATGCTCCTCCTCCGACCGTCGGGTTGTTGTGGTTTGGCGGTGGATGAGTCCAATGACCTGCATATCCTCGGTGGAGTGGGAGGGGGAGTTGAAATGCTGTGCCACAGGTTGGTTGGGTTGGTTCGTCCGGGTGGCCCAGAGGTGCTCTCTGAATCGCTCCGCAAGTAGGCGGCCTGTCTCCCCAATATAGAGGAGGCCACACCGGCTGCAGCGGATGCAGTAGATGATGTGGGTGGAGGTGCAGGTGAATCTGTGGCGGATATGGAAGTTTCCTTTGAGGCCTTGGAGAGAAGTGAGGGGGGAGGTGTGGGCGCAAGTGTTGCACCTCCTGCGGTTGCAAGGAAAGGTGCCGGGAGTGGTGGTTGGGTCGGTGGGGGGTGTGGATCTGACAAGGGAATCGCGGAGGGAGTGGTCTCTACGGAAAGCTGATAGGGGAGGGGAGGGAAATATATCCTTGGTGCTGGGGTCTGTTTGGAGGTGGCGGAAGTGACGGCGGATGATGGCCGTTCCTCAGAACTAAACACCTGTCAGTGAGGCCCTCCCTCAGAACTAAACTCCTGACTGTTGGGCCCTCCCTCAGTACAAAACTCCTGACAGTGCGGCCCTCCCTCAGAACTAAACTCCTGACAGTGGTGTTGTGTGATTTTCACCTGGTGTTGTGTGATTTTCACCTGACAGTGCGGCCCTCCCTCAGAACTAAACTCCTGACAGTGCGGCCCTCCCTCAGAACTAAACTCCTGTCAGTGCGGCCCTCCCTCAGTACTCAACTCCTGACCATGCGGCACTCCCTCATTACTGCTCCTCTGTCAATGCAGAACTCCCTCAGCACTGACTCTCTGATAGTTCAGCGCTCCCGCAGTACTGACCATCTGACAGTGCAACACTCCCTCATTCTGCCCCATTTACCCATAGAGAGGGCCTCAACCGGGACCTTGGGTTCATGTCACATTACCGGTGACCACCCTTCCACTACACACACACAGATACTCCTACACACACACTCTCACATACGCACGGACACAGGTACACATAGATGCGCACACAGACACCCACACACACCCTTACAGACACACACACTCCCACACTCACATACATGCAGCCCCTCACAGACGTAAGACACTCTGCACTACACTACACACACACACACGCACACACTTTCTCACACTCACAACCTCCAACTCAGACATACACACACACACACACACACACACACACACACACACACACACACACACACAGACAAAGACCCACATATACTCATATATTTTGTGGTGTGAATTTGTATTGCAGAGTGACATTGTAATTTGCTCAAAAACTGCATGCAGTCATGTAGAACTCTGAGCTCAAAAACTGCATGAATTTATGTATCACTCTGTTCTCTCACATTTTAGATTAGAATCAATCTAAACATCATGGCATAGACAGAGAACACAGGGGCTAACACCTTCACCATATCGTCTAGCTATCGCCATTGTTAACAGCTAACCCGTGAATGCATCTTGTAAAAATAGGGTTTTGTGATTTACACATGAAAGAAGTGAAACTATCACTGTATTCTAACAGATGAAAGGCTTAACAGACAATCAATTCTTCAATGTATAATTTCAGTTACATCACACTGCAAATTTTTGCTATAAATTCTGTGTTACGATTGAACCCTCCACCATCACCTGATGAAGGAGCATCGTTCCGAAAGCTAGTGTGCTTCCAATTAAACCTGTTGTACTTTCACCTGGTGTTGTGTGATTTTTAACTTTGTACACCCCAGTCCAATGCCGGCATCTCCAAATCATACTCACCCATTGACAGTGTCACACTGTCTCAATACTGACCCTTTGACAGTGCAGTGCTCCCTCAGCACTGACCCATTGACAGTGTCGTGTTCTCAGTACTGACCCTCCCTCAGTCCTAAACTCCTGACAGTGCGGCCCTCCCCCAATACTGAACACCTGACAGTGCGGCCCTCCCTCAGAACTAAATTCCTGACAGTACGGCCCTCCCTCAGTACTAAATTCCTGACAGTGCGGCCCTCCCTCAGAACTAAACTGCTGACAGTGCGGCGCTCCCTCAGTACTAAACTCCTGACAGTGCGCCCTCCCTCATTCCTAAACTCCTGACAGTGCAGCCCTCCCTTAGTACTAAACTCCTGAAAGTGCAGCCTAACCTCAGAACTAAATTCCTGACAGGGCGGCCCTCCCTCAGTACTAAACTCCGGACAGTGCGGCCCTCCCTCAGTACTAAACTCCTGACCGTGCGGCCCTCCCTCACTACTAAACTCCTGACAATGCGGCCCTCCCTCAGATCTAAACTCGTAAAAGTGTTGCCCTCCCTCAGTACTAAACTGCTGACAGTGCGGCCCTCCCTCAGATCTGCACTTCTGACAGGGCAGCCTTCCCTCAGAACTAATGTCCTGACAGTGCGTCCCTCCCTCAGTACTGAACACCTTGCATTTCGGCCCTCCCTCAGAACTAAACTCCTGACTGTGCAGCCCTCCCTCAGTACCAAACTCCTAACAGTGCGGCCCTCCCTCAGAACTAAACTCCTGACAGTGCAGCCCTCCCTCAGAACTAAACTCCTGACAGTGCGGCCCTCCCTTATTACTAAACACCTGACAGTGTGACCCTCCCTCAGTACTAAACTCCTGAAAGTGCGGCCCTCCCTCAGAACTAAACTCCTGTCAGTGCGGCCTACCCTCAGTACTAAACTCCTGACAGGGCTGCCCTCCCTCAGTATTAAACTCCTGACAGGATGGCCCTCCCACAGTATTAGACGCCTGACAGTGCAGCCCTCCCTCAGTACTAAACCCCTGACAGTGTGGCCTTCCCTCAGAACTAAACTCCTGACAGTGCGGACCTTGCTCAGAACTAAATTCCTCACAGTGCAGCCCTCCCTCAGCACTGAATCCTGACAGTTTGGCCCTCCCTCAGAACAAAACTCCTGACAGTGCGGCCCTCCCTGAGTACGAAACACTTGACAGTGCGGCCCTCCCTTATTACTAAACTCCTGACAATGTGACCCTCCCTCAGTGCTAAATTCCTGACAGTGTGGACCTCCCTTATTACTAAACTCCTGACAGTGTGACCCTCCCTCAGTACTAAACTCCTGAAAGTGCGGCCCTCCCTCAGAACTAAACTCCTGTCAGTGCGGCACTCCCTCAGTACTAAACTCCTGACAGGGCTGCCCTCCCTCAGTATTAAACTCCTGACAGGATGGCCCTCCCACAGTATTAAACGCCTGACAGTGCAGCCCACCCTCAGTACTAAACCCCTGACAGTGTGGCCTTCCCTCAGAACTAAACTCCTGACAGTTGGACCTTGCTCAGAACTAAATTTGTGGGCGGCACGGTGGCACAGTGGTTAGCACTGCTGCCTCACAGCGTCAGAGACCCGGGTTCAATTCTCGACTCAGGCGACTGATTGTGTGGAGTTTGCACATTCTCCCCGTGTCTGCGTGGGTTTCCTCTGGGTGCTCCGGTTTCCTCCCACAGTCACAAAGATGTGCGGGTTAGGTGAATTGGCCATGCTAAATTGCCCGTAGTGTTACGTTAATAAGGGGTAAATGTACGGGCATGGGTGGGTTGCGCTTCGGCGGGTCGGTGTGGACTTGTTGGGCCAAAGGGCCTGTTTCCACACTGTAAGTAATCTAATCTAATCTAATCTAATCTAAATTCATGCAGCCCTCCCTCAGCACTGAATCCTGACAGTGTGGCCCTCCCTCAGAATTAAACACTTGACAGTTTGGCCCTCCCTCAGAACAAAACTCCTGACAGTGCGGCCCTCCCTGAGTACGAAACACTTGACAGTGCGGCCCTCCCTCAGTACTACACTCCTTATAATGTGGCCCTCGCTCAATACTAAACTCCTGACAGTGAGGCTCTACCTCAGTACAAACCTCTGACAGTGTGGCCCTCCCTCAGAACTGACCACCTGACGGTGTGGCCCTCCCTCAGTACTAAACTCCTGACAATGTGGCCCTCCTTCAGAATTAAACTCCTGATAGTATAGCCCTCCCTCAGACCTAAAATCTTGACTGTGCGGCCCTCCCTCAGAACTAAACTCCTGACAGTGCGGCCCTCCCTCAGTACTAAACTCCTGACAGTGCGGCTCTCGCTCAGTACTAAACTCCTGACAGTGCGGCCCTCCCTCAGCACTAAACACCTGACAGTGGGGCCCTTCCCTAATACTGATCACCTGACAGTGCGGCCCTCCCTCAGCACTAAACACCTGACAGTGGGGCCCTTCCCTAATACTGATCACCTGACAGTGCGGCTCTCCCTCAGAACTGAACTCCTGACATTGCGGCCCTCCCTCAGAACTAAACTCCTGACAGTGCGGCTCTCGCTCAGTACTAAACTCCTGACAGTGCGGCCCTCCCTCAGCACTAAACCCCTGACAGTGGGGCCCACCCTCAGAACTAAACTCCTGACAGTTGGACCTTTCTCAGAACTAAATTTGTGGGCGGCACGGTGGCACAGTGGTTAGCACTGCTGTCTCACAGCGTCAGAGACCCAGGTTCAATTCTCGACTCAGGCGACTGATTGTGTGGAGTTTGCACATTCTCCCCGTGTCTGCGTGGGTTTCCTCTGGGTGCTCCGGTTTCCTCCCACAGTCACAAAGATGTGCGGGTTAGGTGAATTGGCCATGCTAAATTGCCCGTAGTGTTACGTTAATAAGGGATAAATGTACGGGCATGGGTGGGTTGCGCTTCGGCGGGTCGGTGTGGACTTGTTGGGCCAAAGGGCCTGTTTCCACACTGTAAGTAATCTAATCTAATCTAATCTAATCTAAATTCAGTGCAGCCCTCCCTCAGCACTGAATCCTGACAGTGCGGCCCTCCCTCAGAATTAAACACTTGACAGTTTGGCCCTCCCTCAGAACAAAACTCCTGACAGTGCGGCCCTCCCTGAGTACGAAACACTTGACAGTGCGGCCCTCCCTCAGTACTACACTCCTTATAATGTGGCCCTCGCTCAATACTAAACTCCTGACAGTGAGGCTCTACCTCAGTACAAACCTCTGACAGTGTGGCCCTCCCTCAGAACTGACCACCTGACGGTGTGGCCCTCCCTCAGTACTAAACTCCTGACAATGTGGCCCTCCTTCAGAATTAAACTCCTGATAGTATAGCCCTCCCTCAGACCTAAAATCCTGACTGTGCGGCCCTCCCTCAGAACTAAACTCCTGACAGTGCGGCCCTCCCACAGTACTAAACTCCTGACAGTGCGGCTCTCGCTCAGTACTAAACTCCTGACAGTGCGGCCCTCCCTCAGCACTAAACCCCTGACAGTGGGGCCCACCCTCATAACTAAACTCCTGACAGTGCGGCCCTCCCTCAGTACTAAACTCCTGACAGTGCGGCTCTCGCTGAGTACTAAACTCCTGACAGTGCGGCCCTCCCTCAGCACTAAACACCTGACAGTGGGGCCCTTCCCTAATACTGATTACCTGACAGTGCGGCCCTCCCTCAGCACTAAACACCTGACAGTGGGGCCCTTCCCTAATACTGATCACCTGACAGTGCGGCTCTCCCTCAGAACTGAACTCCTGACATTGCGGCCCTCCCTCAGAACTAAACTCCTGACAGTGCGGCCCTCTCTCAGAACTAAACTCCTGACAGTGCGGCCCTCCCTCAGAACTAAAATCCTGACAGTGCGGCCCTCCCTCAGTACTAAACTCCTGAAAGTGCAGCCCTCCCTCAGAACTAAACTCCTGACAGTGCGGCGCTCCCACAGTACTAAACACCTGACAGTGCGGTCCACCCTCAGAACTAAACTCCTGACAGGGCGGCCGTCCCTCAGTTTCAATCTCCTGACAGTGCAGCCCTCCCTCACTACTAAAGTCCCGATCGTGCTGTCCTCTCTCAGTACTTAACTCCTGACAGTGCGACCCTCCCTCAGTACTAAACTTCTCACAGGGCGGCCCTTACTTAGTACTAAACTCCTGACCGCCCTCCCTCAAAACTAACAACCTGAGAGTGCAACCCTTCCTCAGATCTAAACTCCTGACAATGCGGCCCTCTCTCAGAACTAAACACCTGACATTGCGGCCCTCCCTCAGTACTAAAGTCCTGACAGTGCGGCCCTCCCTCAGAAATAAACTCCTGATTGGCCGTCCGTTCCTCAGAACTAAACACCTGTCAGTGCGGCCCTCCCTCAGAACTAAACTCCTGACAGTTTGGCCCTCCCTCAGTACAAAACTCCTGACAGTGCGGCCCTCCCTCAGTACAAAACTCCTGACAGTGCGGCTCTCGCTCAGTACTAAACTCCTGACAGTGCGGCCCTCCCTCAGCACTAAACACCTGACAGTGGGGCCCTCCCCCAATACTGAAAACCTGATAGTGCGCCTCTCCCTCAGAACTGAACTCCTGACATTGCGGCCCTCCCTCAGAACTAAACTCCTGAGAGTGCGGCGCTCCCGTAGAACTAAACACTTGACAGTGCGGCCCTCCCTCAGAACTAAACTCCTAACAGTGTAGCCCTCCCTCAGAACTAAACTCCTAACAGTGTAGCCCTCCCTCAGAACTAAACTCCTGACAGTGTGGCACTCCCACAGTAATGTGGGCGGCACGGTGGCAGTGGGCGGCACGGTGGCACAGTGGTTAGCACTGCTGCCTCGCAGCGCCAGAGACCCGGGTTCAATTCCCGACTCAGGCGACTGACTGTGTGGAGTTTGCACGTTCTCCCCGTGTCTGCGTGGGTTTCCTCCGGGTGCTCCGATTTCCTCCCACAGTCCAAAGATGTGCAGGTCAGGTGAATTGGCCATGCTAAATTGCCCATAGTGTTAGGTATAGGGGTAAATGTAGGGGTATGGGGGGTTGCGCTATGGCGGGTCGGTGTGGACTTGTTGGGCCTGTTTCCATACTGTAATGTAATCTAATCTAATCTTAGTACTAAACACCTGACAGTGCGGTCCACCCTCAGTACTAAACTCTTGAAAGTGCGCCTTCCCTCATTCCTAAACCCGTGACAGTGCTGCCCTCCCTCACTACTAAAGTCCCGAACGTGCCGCCCTCCCTCAGTACTTAACTCCTGACAGTGAGACCCTCCCTCAGTACTAAACTTCTCACAGGGCGGCCCTTAGTACTAAACTCCTGACAATGTGGCGCTCCCTCAGTACTAAACTCCTGACAGTGCCGCCCTCCCTCAGTACTAAAGTCTGTATGGGCCTGTTTCCATACTGTAATGTAATCTAATCTAATCTTAGTACTAAACACCTGAGAGTGCAACTCTCCCTCAGAACTAAACTCCTGACAATGCGGCCCTCCCTCAGTACTAAAGTCCTGACAGTGCGGCCCTCCCTCAGAAGTAAACTCCTGACAGTGCGGCCCTCCCTCAGAAGTAAACTCCTGACAGTGCGGCCCTCCCTCAGAACTAAACTCCTGACAGTGCGGCCTCCCTCAGAACTAAACACCTGACAATGCAGGCCCTCCCTCAGTACTAAAGTCCTGACAGTGCGGCCCTCCCTCAGAAGTAAACTCCTGACAGTGCGGCCCTCCCTCAGAACTAAACTCCTGATAGTGCGGCCCTCCCTCAGAACTAATCTCCTGACCGGGCGGCCCTTCCTCAGTAATAAACTGCTGATAGTGTGGCCCTCAATCAGATATAAAATCCTGACAGTGCGGCCCTCCCACAGAACTAAAATCCTGACATTGCACCCTCCCTCAGTACAAACCTCCTGAAATTGCGGCCCTCCTTCAGTACTAAACTCCTGATCGTGCGGCCGTCCCTCAGAACTAAACCCCTGATCGTGCAGCCGTCCCTTAGTACTAAACTCCTGACAGTGCAGGCATCCCTCAGAACTAAACTCCTTACAGGGCAGCCCTCCCTCAATACTAAACTCCGGACAGTGCGGCCCTCCCTCAGTACTAAACACCTGACAGTGCGGTCCAGCCTCAGTACTAAACTCCTGACAATGCGCCCTCCCTCATTCCTAAACCCGTGACAGTGCGTCCCTCGCTCAGAACTAAACACCTGACATTGCGGCCCTCCCTCAGTACTAAAGTCCTGACAGTGCGGCCCTCCCTCAGAAATAAACTCCTGACAGGGCGGCCGTTCCTCAGAGTTGAAACTTTATTGCTGGAACAGCACAGCAGGTCAGGCAGCATCCAGGGAACAGGAGATTCGACGTTTCGGGCACAGGCCCTTCTTCAGGAATGAGCAGAGAGTGTTCAGCAGGAGAAGATAAAAGGTACGGAGGAGGGACTTGGAGGAGGGGAGTTGGAAATGTGATAGGTGGAAAGAGGTCAAGGTGAGGGTGATAGGTCGGAGTAGGGTGGAGGCGGAGAGGTCAAGAAGAAGACTGCAGGTCAGGAAGGCGGTGCCGGGCTGGAAGGATCCGGCTGAGACAAGGTGGGGGGAGGGGGGATGAAGAAACTGGTGAAGTCCAAGTTCATCCCCTGCGGTTGGAGGGTTCCCAGTCGGAAGATAAGATGCTCCTCCTCCGACCGTCGGGTTGTTGTGGTTTGGCGGTGGATGAGTCCAATGACCTGCATATCCTCGGTGGAGTGGGAGGGGGAGTTGAAATGCTGTGCCACAGGTTGGTTGGGTTGGTTCGTCCGGGTGGCCCAGAGGTGCTCTCTGAATCGCTCCGCAAGTAGGCGGCCTGTCTCCCCAATATAGAGGAGGCCACACCGGCTGCAGCGGATGCAGTAGATGATGTGGGTGGAGGTGCAGGTGAATCTGTGGCGGATATGGAAGTTTCCTTTGAGGTCTTGGAGAGAAGTGAGGGGGGAGGTGTGGGCGCAAGTGTTGCACCTCCTGCGGTTGCAAGGGAAGGTGCCGGGAGTGGTGGTTGGGTCGGTGGGGGGTGTGGATCTGACAAGGGAATCGCGGAGGGAGTGGTCTCTACGGAAAGCTGATAGGGGAGGGGAGGGAAATATATCCTTGGTGCTGGGGTCTGTTTGGAGGTGGCGGAAGTGACGGCGGATGATGGCCGTTCCTCAGAACTAAACACCTGTCAGTGAGGCCCTCCCTCAGAACTAAACTCCTGACTGTTGGGCCCTCCCTCAGTACAAAACTCCTGACAGTGCGGCCCTCCCTCAGAACTAAACTCCTGACAGTGCGGCCCTCCCTCAGAACTAAACTCCTGACAGTGCGGCCCTCTCTCAGTACTAAACTCCTGTCAGTGCGGCCCTCCCTCAGTACTCAACTCCTGACCATGCGGCACTCCCTCATTACTGCTCCTCTGTCAATGCAGAACTCCCTCAGCACTGACTCTCTGATAGTTCAGCGCTCCCGCAGTACTGACCATCTGACAGTGCAACACTCCCTCATTCTGCCCCATTTACCCATAGAGAGGGCCTCAACAGGGACCTTGGGTTCATGTCACATTACCGGTGACCACCCTTCCACTACACACACACAGATACTCCTACACACACACTCTCACATACGCACGGACACAGGTACACATAGATGCGCACACAGACACCCACACACACCCTTACAGACACACACACTCCCACACTCACATACATGCAGCCCCTCACAGACTTAAGACACTCTGCACTACACTACACACACACACACGCACACACTTTCTCACACTCACAACCTCCAACTCAGACATACACACACACACACACACACACACACACACACACACACACACACACACAGACAAAGACCCACATATACTCATATATTTTGTGGTGTGAATTTGTATTGCAGAGTGACATTGTAATTTGCTCAAAAACTGCATGCAGTCATGTAGAACTCTGAGCTCAAAAACTGCATGAATTTATGTATCACTCTGTTCTCTCACATTTTAGATTAGAATCAATCTAAACATCATGGCATAGACAGAGAACACAGGGGCTAACACCTTCACCATATCGTCTAGCTATCGCCATTGTTAACAGCTAACCCGTGAATGCATCTTGTAAAAATAGGGTTTTGTGATTTACATATGAAAGAAGTGAAACTATCACTGTATTCTAACAGATGAAAGGCTTAACAGACAATCAATTCTTCAATGTATAATTTCAGTTCCATCACACTGCAAATTTTTGCTATAAATTCTGTGTTAGGATTGAACCCTCCACCATCACCTGATGAAGGAGCATCGTTCCGAAAGCTAGTGTGCTTCCAATTAAACCTGTTGGACTTTCACCTGGTGTTGTGTGATTTTTAACTTTGTAAAAAAATGGATTTTGTGATTTACACACGAAAGAAGTGAAAATATCACTGTATTCTAACAAGTGTGCTTCCAATTAAACCTGTTGTACTTTCACCTGGTGTTGTGTGATTTTTAACTTTGTTCACCCTAGTCCAATGCCGGCATCTCCAAATCATACTCACCCATTGACAGTGTCACACTGTCTCAATACTGACCCTTTGACAGTGCAGTGCTCCCTCAGCACTGACCCATTGACAGTGTCGTGTTCTCAGTACTGACCCTCCCTCAGTCCTAAACTCCTGACAGTGCGGCCCTCCCCCAATACTGAACACCTGACAATGCGGCCCTCCCTCAGTACTAAATTCCTGACAGTGCGGCCCTCCCTCAGAACTAAATTCCTGACAGTGCGGCCCTCCCTCAGTACTAAATTCCTGACAGTGCGGCCCTCCCTCAGAACTAAATTCCTGACAGTGCGGCCCTCCCTCAGAACTAAACTGCTGACAGTGCGGCGCTCCCTCAGTACTAAACACCTGACAGTGCGGTCCACCCTCAGTACTAAACTCCTGACAGTGCGCCCTCCCTCATTCCTAAACTCCTGACAGTGCAGCCCTCCCTTAGTACTAAACTCCTGACAGTGCAGCCTAACCTCAGAACTAAATTCCTGACAGGGCGGCCCTCCCTCAGTACTAAACTCCGGACAGTGCGGCCCTCCCTCAGTACTAAACTCCTGACCGTGCGGCCCTCCCTCACTACTAAACTCCTGACAATGCGGCCCTCCCTCAGATCTAAACTCGTAAAAGTGTTGCCCTCCCTCAGTACTAAACTGCTGACAGTGCGGCCCTCCCTCAGATCTGCACTTCTGACAGGGCAGCCTTCCCTCAGAACTAATGTCCTGACAGTGCGTCCCTCCCTCAGTACTGAACACCTGACATTTCGGCCCTCCCTCAGAACTAAAGTCCTGACTGTGCAGCCCTCCCTCAGTACCAAACTCCTAACAGTGCGGCCCTCCCTCAGAACTAAACTCCTGACAGTGCAGCCCTCCCTCAGAACTAAACTCTTGACAGTGCGGCCCTCCCTTATTACTAAACACCTGACAGTGTGACCCTCCCTCAGTACTAAACTCCTGAAAGTGCGGCCCTCCCTCAGAACTAAACTCCTGTCAGTGCGGCACTCCCTCAGTACTAAACTCCTGACAGGGCTGCCCTCTCTCAGTATTAAACTCCTGACAGGATGGCCCTCCCACAGTATTAGACGCCTGACAGTGCAGCCCTCCCTCAGTACTAAACCCCTGACAGTGTGGCCTTCCCTCAGAACTAAACTCCTGACAGTGCGGACCTTGCTCAGAACTAAATTCCTCACAGTGCAGCCCTCCCTCAGCACTGAATCCTGACAGTTTGGCCCTCCATCAGAACAAAACTCCTGACAGTGCGGCCCTCCCTGAGTACGAAACACTTGACAGTGCGGCCCTCCCTTATTACTAAACTCCTGACAATGTGACCCTCCCTCAGTGCTAAATTCCTGACAGTGTGGACCTCCCTTATTACTAAACTCCTGACAGTGTGACCCTCCCTCAGTACTAAACTCCTGAAAGTGCGGCCCTCCCTCAGAAATAAACTCCTGTCAGTGCGGCACTCCCTCAGTACTAAACTCCTGACAGGGCTGCCCTCCCTCAGTATTAAACTCCTGACAGGATGGCCCTCCCACAGTATTAAACGCCTGACAGTGCAGCCCTCCCTCAGTACTAAACCCCTGACAGTGTGGCCTTCCCTCAGAACTAAACTCCTGACAGTTGGACCTTGCTCAGAACTAAATTTGTGGGCGGCACGGTGGCACAGTGGTTAGCACTGCTGCCTCACAGCGTCAGAGACCCAGGTTCAATTCTCGACTCAGGCGATTGTGTGGAGTTTGCACATTCTCCCCGTGTCTGCGTGGGTTTCCTCTGGGTGCTCCGGTTTCCTCCCACAGTCACAAAGATGTGCGGGTTAGGTGAATTGGCCATGCTAAATTGCCCGTAGTGTTACGTTAATAAGGGGTAAATGTACGGGCATGGGTGGGTTGCGCTTCGGCGGGTCGGTGTGGACTTGTTGGGCCAAAGGGCCTGTTTCCACACTGTAAGTAATCTAATCTAATCTAATCTAATCTAAATTCAGTGCAGCCCTCCCTCAGCACTGAATCCTGACAGTGTGGCCCTCCCTCAGAATTAAACACTTGACAGTTTGGCCCTCCCTCAGTACTAAACTCCTGACAATGTGGCCCTCCTTCAGAATTAAACTCCTGATAGTATAGCCCTCCCTCAGACCTAAAATCCTGACTGTGCGGCCCTCCCTCAGAACTAAACTCCTGACAGTGCGGCCCTCCCACAGTACTAAACTCCTGACAGTGCGGCTCTCGCTCAGTACTAAACTCCTGACAGTGCGGCCCTCCCTCAGCACTAAACCCCTGACAGTGGGGCCCACCCTCATAACTAAACTCCTGACAGTGCGGCCCTCCCTCAGTACTAAACTCCTGACAGTGCGGCTCTCGCTGAGTACTAAACTCCTGACAGTGCGGCCCTCCCTCAGCACTAAACACCTGACAGTGGGGCCCTTCCCTAATACTGATTACCTGACAGTGCGGCCCTCCCTCAGCACTAAACACCTGACAGTGGGGCCCTTCCCTAATACTGATCACCTGACAGTGCGGCTCTCCCTCAGAACTGAACTCCTGACATTGCGGCCCTCCCTCAGAACTAAACTCCTGACAGTGCGGCCCTCTCTCAGAACTAAACTCCTGACAGTGCGGCCCTCCCTCAGAACTAAAATCCTGACAGTGCGGCCCTCCCTCAGTACTAAACTCCTGAAAGTGCAGCCCTCCCTCAGAACTAAACTCCTGACAGTGCGGCGCTCCCACAGTACTAAACACCTGACAGTGCGGTCCACCCTCAGAACTAAACTCCTGACAGGGCGGCCGTCCCTCAGTTTCAATCTCCTGACAGTGCAGCCCTCCCTCACTACTAAAGTCCCGATCGTGCTGTCCTCTCTCAGTACTTAACTCCTGACAGTGCGACCCTCCCTCAGTACTAAACTTCTCACAGGGCGGCCCTTACTTAGTACTAAACTCCTGACCGCCCTCCCTCAAAACTAACAACCTGAGAGTGCAACCCTTCCTCAGATCTAAACTCCTGACAATGCGGCCCTCTCTCAGAACTAAACACCTGACATTGCGGCCCTCCCTCAGTACTAAAGTCCTGACAGTGCGGCCCTCCCTCAGAAATAAACTCCTGATTGGCCGTCCGTTCCTCAGAACTAAACACCTGTCAGTGCGGCCCTCCCTCAGAACTGAACTCCTGACAGTTTGGCCCTCCCTCAGTACAAAACTCCTGACAGTGCGGCCCTCCCTCAGTACAAAACTCCTGACAGTGCGGCTCTCGCTCAGTACTAAACTCCTGACAGTGCGGCCCTCCCTCAGCACTAAACACCTGACAGTGGGGCCCTCCCCCAATACTGAAAACCTGATAGTGCGCCTCTCCCTCAGAACTGAACTCCTGACATTGCGGCCCTCCCTCAGAACTAAACTCCTGAGAGTGCGGCGCTCCCGTAGAACTAAACACTTGACAGTGCGGCCCTCCCTCAGAACTAAACTCCTAACAGTGTAGCCCTCCCTCAGAACTAAACTCCTAACAGTGTAGCCCTCCCTCAGAACTAAACTCCTGACAGTGTGGCACTCCCACAGTAATGTGGGCGGCACGGTGGCAGTGGGCGGCACGGTGGCACAGTGGTTAGCACTGCTGCCTCGCAGCGCCAGAGACCCGGGTTCAATTCCCGACTCAGGCGACTGACTGTGTGGAGTTTGCACGTTCTCCCCGTGTCTGCGTGGGTTTCCTCCGGGTGCTCCGATTTCCTCCCACAGTCCAAAGATGTGCAGGTCAGGTGAATTGGCCATGCTAAATTGCCCATAGTGTTAGGTATAGGGGTAAATGTAGGGGTATGGGGGGTTGCGCTATGGCGGGTCGGTGTGGACTTGTTGGGCCTGTTTCCATACTGTAATGTAATCTAATCTAATCTTAGTACTAAACACCTGACAGTGCGGTCCACCCTCAGTACTAAACTCTTGAAAGTGCGCCTTCCCTCATTCCTAAACCCGTGACAGTGCTGCCCTCCCTCACTACTAAAGTCCCGAACGTGCCGTCCTCCCTCAGTACTTAACTCCTGACAGTGAGACCCTCC
The DNA here is from genome assembly GCF_037043375.1 of Chiloscyllium plagiosum. Lineage (NCBI taxonomy): Eukaryota > Metazoa > Chordata > Chondrichthyes > Orectolobiformes > Hemiscylliidae > Chiloscyllium > Chiloscyllium plagiosum. The sequence continues at coordinate 6,202,883 of NW_028270192.1, read as the reverse complement.
CTCAGTACTAAACTTCTCACAGGGCGGCCCTTAGTACTAAACTCCTGACAATGTGGCGCTCCCTCAGTACTAAACTCCTGACAGTGCCGCCCTCCCTCAGTACTAAAGTCTGTATGGGCCTGTTTCCATACTATAATGTAATCTAATCTAATCTTAGTACTAAACACCTGAGAGTGCAACTCTCCCTCAGAACTAAACTTCTGACAATGCGGCCCTCCCTCAGAACTAAACACCTGACATTGCGGCCCTCCCTCAGTACTAAAGTCCTGACAGTGCGGCCCTCCCTCAGAAGTAAACTCCTGACAGTGCGGCCCTCCCTCAGAACTAAACTCCTGATAGTGCGGCCCTCCCTCAGAACTAATCTCCTGACCGGGCGGCCCTTCCTCAGTAATAAACTGCTGATAGTGTGGCCCTCAATCAGATATAAAATCCTGACAGTGCGGCCCTCCCACAGAACTAAAATCCTGACATTGCACCCTCCCTCAGTACAAACCTCCTGAAATTGCGGCCCTCCTTCAGTACTAAACTCCTGATCGTGCGGCCGTCCCTCAGAACTAAACCCCTGATCGTGCAGCCGTCCCTTAGTACTAAACTCCTGACAGTGCAGGCATCCCTCAGAACTAAACTCCTTACAGGGCAGCCCTCCCTCAATACTAAACTCCGGACAGTGCGGCCCTCCCTCAGTACTAAACACCTGACAGTGCGGTCCAGCCTCAGTACTAAACTCCTGACAATGCGCCCTCCCTCATTCCTAAACCCGTGACAGTGCGTCCCTCGCTCAGAACTAAACACCTGACATTGCGGCCCTCCCTCAGTACTAAAGTCCTGACAGTGCGGCCCTCCCTCAGAAATAAACTCCTGACAGGGCGGCCGTTCCTCAGAGTTGAAACTTTATTGCTGGAACAGCACAGCAGGTCAGGCAGCATCCAGGGAACAGGAGATTCGACGTTTCGGGCACAGGCCCTTCTTCAGGAATGAGCAGAGAGTGTTCAGCAGGAGAAGATAAAAGGTACGGAGGAGGGACTTGGAGGAGGGGCGTTGGAAATGTGATAGGTGGAAAGAGGTCAAGGTGAGGGTGATAGGTCGGAGTAGGGTGGAGGCGGAGAGGTCAAGAAGAAGACTGCAGGTCAGGAAGGCGGTGCCGGGCTGGAAGGATCCGACTGAGACAAGGTGGGGGGAGGGGGGATGAAGAAACTGGTGAAGTCCAAGTTCATCCCCTGCGGTTGGAGGGTTCCCAGTCGGAAGATAAGATGCTCCTCCTCCGACCGTCGGGTTGTTGTGGTTTGGCGGTGGATGAGTCCAATGACCTGCATATCCTCGGTGGAGTGGGAGGGGGAGTTGAAATGCTGTGCCACAGGTTGGTTGGGTTGGTTCGTCCGGGTGGCCCAGAGGTGCTCTCTGAATCGCTCCGCAAGTAGGCGGCCTGTCTCCCCAATATAGAGGAGGCCACACCGGCTGCAGCGGATGCAGTAGATGATGTGGGTGGAGGTGCAGGTGAATCTGTGGCGGATATGGAAGTTTCCTTTGAGGTCTTGGAGAGAAGTGAGGGGGGAGGTGTGGGCGCAAGTGTTGCACCTCCTGCGGTTGCAAGGGAAGGTGCCGGGAGTGGTGGTTGGGTCGGTGGGGGGTGTGGATCTGACAAGGGAATCGCGGAGGGAGTGGTCTCTACGGAAAGCTGATAGGGGAGGGGAGGGAAATATATCCTTGGTGCTGGGGTCTGTTTGGAGGTGGCGGAAGTGACGGCGGATGATGGCCGTTCCTCAGAACTAAACACCTGTCAGTGAGGCCCTCCCTCAGAACTAAACTCCTGACTGTTGGGCCCTCCCTCAGTACAAAACTCCTGACAGTGCGGCCCTCCCTCAGAACTAAACTCCTGACAGTGCGGCCCTCCCTCAGAACTAAACTCCTGACAGTGCGGCCCTCTCTCAGTACTAAACTCCTGTCAGTGCGGCCCTCCCTCAGTACTCAACTCCTGACCATGCGGCACTCCCTCATTACTGCTCCTCTGTCAATGCAGAACTCCCTCAGCACTGACTCTCTGATAGTTCAGCGCTCCCGCAGTACTGACCATCTGACAGTGCAACACTCCCTCATTCTGCCCCATTTACCCATAGAGAGGGCCTCAACAGGGACCTTGGGTTCATGTCACATTACCGGTGACCACCCTTCCACTACACACACACAGATACTCCTACACACACACTCTCACATACGCACGGACACAGGTACACATAGATGCGCACACAGACACCCACACACACCCTTACAGACACACACACTCCCACACTCACATACATGCAGCCCCTCACAGACTTAAGACACTCTGCACTACACTACACACACACACACACGCACACACTTTCTCACACTCACAACCTCCAACTCAGACATACACACACACACACACACACACACACACACACACACACAGACAAAGACCCACATATACTCATATATTTTGTGGTGTGAATTTGTATTGCAGAGTGACATTGTAATTTGCTCAAAAACTGCATGCAGTCATGTAGAACTCTGAGCTCAAAAACTGCATGAATTTATGTATCACTCTGTTCTCTCACATTTTAGATTAGAATCAATCTAAACATCATGGCATAGACAGAGAACACAGGGGCTAACACCTTCACCATATCGTCTAGCTATCGCCATTGTTAACAGCTAACCCGTGAATGCATCTTGTAAAAATAGGGTTTTGTGATTTACATATGAAAGAAGTGAAACTATCACTGTATTCTAACAGATGAAAGGCTTAACAGACAATCAATTCTTCAATGTATAATTTCAGTTCCATCACACTGCAAATTTTTGCTATAAATTCTGTGTTAGGATTGAACCCTCCACCATCACCTGATGAAGGAGCATCGTTCCGAAAGCTAGTGTGCTTCCAATTAAACCTGTTGGACTTTCACCTGGTGTTGTGTGATTTTTAACTTTGTAAAAAAATGGATTTTGTGATTTACACACGAAAGAAGTGAAAATATCACTGTATTCTAACAAGTGTGCTTCCAATTAAACCTGTTGTACTTTCACCTGGTGTTGTGTGATTTTTAACTTTGTTCACCCTAGTCCAATGCCGGCATCTCCAAATCATACTCACCCATTGACAGTGTCACACTGTCTCAATACTGACCCTTTGACAGTGCAGTGCTCCCTCAGCACTGACCCATTGACAGTGTCGTGTTCTCAGTACTGACCCTCCCTCAGTCCTAAACTCCTGACAGTGCGGCCCTCCCCCAATACTGAACACCTGACAATGCGGCCCTCCCTCAGTACTAAATTCCTGACAGTGCGGCCCTCCCTCAGAACTAAATTCCTGACAGTGCGGCCCTCCCTCAGTACTAAATTCCTGACAGTGCGGCCCTCCCTCAGAACTAAATTCCTGACAGTGCGGCCCTCCCTCAGAACTAAACTGCTGACAGTGCGGCGCTCCCTCAGTACTAAACACCTGACAGTGCGGTCCACCCTCAGTACTAAACTCCTGACAGTGCGCCCTCCCTCATTCCTAAACTCCTGACAGTGCAGCCCTCCCTTAGTACTAAACTCCTGACAGTGCAGCCTAACCTCAGAACTAAATTCCTGACAGGGCGGCCCTCCCTCAGTACTAAACTCCGGACAGTGCGGCCCTCCCTCAGTACTAAACTCCTGACCGTGCGGCCCTCCCTCACTACTAAACTCCTGACAATGCGGCCCTCCCTCAGATCTAAACTCGTAAAAGTGTTGCCCTCCCTCAGTACTAAACTGCTGACAGTGCGGCCCTCCCTCAGATCTGCACTTCTGACAGGGCAGCCTTCCCTCAGAACTAATGTCCTGACAGTGCGTCCCTCCCTCAGTACTGAACACCTGACATTTCGGCCCTCCCTCAGAACTAAAGTCCTGACTGTGCAGCCCTCCCTCAGTACCAAACTCCTAACAGTGCGGCCCTCCCTCAGAACTAAACTCCTGACAGTGCAGCCCTCCCTCAGAACTAAACTCTTGACAGTGCGGCCCTCCCTTATTACTAAACACCTGACAGTGTGACCCTCCCTCAGTACTAAACTCCTGAAAGTGCGGCCCTCCCTCAGAACTAAACTCCTGTCAGTGCGGCACTCCCTCAGTACTAAACTCCTGACAGGGCTGCCCTCTCTCAGTATTAAACTCCTGACAGGATGGCCCTCCCACAGTATTAGACGCCTGACAGTGCAGCCCTCCCTCAGTACTAAACCCCTGACAGTGTGGCCTTCCCTCAGAACTAAACTCCTGACAGTGCGGACCTTGCTCAGAACTAAATTCCTCACAGTGCAGCCCTCCCTCAGCACTGAATCCTGACAGTTTGGCCCTCCATCAGAACAAAACTCCTGACAGTGCGGCCCTCCCTGAGTACGAAACACTTGACAGTGCGGCCCTCCCTTATTACTAAACTCCTGACAATGTGACCCTCCCTCAGTGCTAAATTCCTGACAGTGTGGACCTCCCTTATTACTAAACTCCTGACAGTGTGACCCTCCCTCAGTACTAAACTCCTGAAAGTGCGGCCCTCCCTCAGAACTAAACTCCTGTCAGTGCGGCACTCCCTCAGTACTAAACTCCTGACAGGGCTGCCCTCCCTCAGAAATAAACTCCTGTCAGTGCGGCACTCCCTCAGTACTAAACTCCTGACAGGGCTGCCCTCCCTCAGTATTAAACCCCTGACAGGATGGCCCTCCCACAGTATTAAACGCCTGACAGTGCAGCCCTCCCTCAGTACTAAACCCCTGACAGTGTGGCCTTCCCTCAGAACTAAACTCCTGACAGTTGGACCTTGCTCAGAACTAAATTTGTGGGCGGCACGGTGGCACAGTGGTTAGCACTGCTGCCTCACAGCGTCAGAGACCCAGGTTCAATTCTCGACTCAGGCGATTGTGTGGAGTTTGCACATTCTCCCCGTGTCTGCGTGGGTTTCCTCTGGGTGCTCCGGTTTCCTCCCACAGTCACAAAGATGTGCGGGTTAGGTGAATTGGCCATGCTAAATTGCCCGTAGTGTTACGTTAATAAGGGGTAAATGTACGGGCATGGGTGGGTTGCGCTTCGGCGGGTCGGTGTGGACTTGTTGGGCCAAAGGGCCTGTTTCCACACTGTAAGTAATCTAATCTAATCTAATCTAATCTAAATTCAGTGCAGCCCTCCCTCAGCACTGAATCCTGACAGTGTGGCCCTCCCTCAGAATTAAACACTTGACAGTTTGGCCCTCCCTCAGAACAAAACTCCTGACAGTGCGGCCCTCCCTGAGTACGAAACACTTGACAGTGCGGCCCTCCCTCAGTACTACACTCCTTATAATGTGGCCCTCGCTCAATACTAAACTCCTGACAGTGAGGCTCTACCTCAGTACAAACCTCTGACAGTGTGGCCCTCCCTCAGAACTGACCACCTGACGGTGTGGCCCTCCCTCAGTACTAAACTCCTGACAATGTGGCCCTCCTTCAGAATTAAACTCCTGATAGTATAGCCCTCCCTCAGACCTAAAATCCTGACTGTGCGGCCCTCCCTCAGAACTAAACTCCTGACAGTGCGGCCCTCCCACAGTACTAAACTCCTGACAGTGCGGCTCTCGCTCAGTACTAAACTCCTGACAGTGCGGCCCTCCCTCAGCACTAAACCCCTGACAGTGGGGCCCACCCTCATAACTAAACTCCTGACAGTGCGGCCCTCCCTCAGTACTAAACTCCTGACAGTGCGGCTCTCGCTGAGTACTAAACTCCTGACAGTGCGGCCCTCCCTCAGCACTAAACACCTGACAGTGGGGCCCTTCCCTAATACTGATTACCTGACAGTGCGGCCCTCCCTCAGCACTAAACACCTGACAGTGGGGCCCTTCCCTAATACTGATCACCTGACAGTGCGGCTCTCCCTCAGAACTGAACTCCTGACATTGCGGCCCTCCCTCAGAACTAAACTCCTGACAGTGCGGCCCTCTCTCAGAACTAAACTCCTGACAGTGCGGCCCTCCCTCAGAACTAAAATCCTGACAGTGCGGCCCTCCCTCAGTACTAAACTCCTGAAAGTGCAGCCCTCCCTCAGAACTAAACTCCTGACAGTGCGGCGCTCCCACAGTACTAAACACCTGACAGTGCGGTCCACCCTCAGAACTAAACTCCTGACAGGGCGGCCGTCCCTCAGTTTCAATCTCCTGACAGTGCAGCCCTCCCTCACTACTAAAGTCCCGATCGTGCTGTCCTCTCTCAGTACTTAACTCCTGACAGTGCGACCCTCCCTCAGTACTAAACTTCTCACAGGGCGGCCCTTACTTAGTACTAAACTCCTGACCGCCCTCCCTCAAAACTAACAACCTGAGAGTGCAACCCTTCCTCAGATCTAAACTCCTGACAATGCGGCCCTCTCTCAGAACTAAACACCTGACATTGCGGCCCTCCCTCAGTACTAAAGTCCTGACAGTGCGGCCCTCCCTCAGAAATAAACTCCTGATTGGCCGTCCGTTCCTCAGAACTAAACACCTGTCAGTGCGGCCCTCCCTCAGAACTAAACTCCTGACAGTTTGGCCCTCCCTCAGTACAAAACTCCTGACAGTGCGGCCCTCCCTCAGTACAAAACTCCTGACAGTGCGGCTCTCGCTCAGTACTAAACTCCTGACAGTGCGGCCCTCCCTCAGCACTAAACACCTGACAGTGGGGCCCTCCCCCAATACTGAAAACCTGATAGTGCGCCTCTCCCTCAGAACTGAACTCCTGACATTGCGGCCCTCCCTCAGAACTAAACTCCTGAGAGTGCGGCGCTCCCGTAGAACTAAACACTTGACAGTGCGGCCCTCCCTCAGAACTAAACTCCTAACAGTGTAGCCCTCCCTCAGAACTAAACTCCTAACAGTGTAGCCCTCCCTCAGAACTAAACTCCTGACAGTGTGGCACTCCCACAGTAATGTGGGCGGCACGGTGGCAGTGGGCGGCACGGTGGCACAGTGGTTAGCACTGCTGCCTCGCAGCGCCAGAGACCCGGGTTCAATTCCCGACTCAGGCGACTGACTGTGTGGAGTTTGCACGTTCTCCCCGTGTCTGCGTGGGTTTCCTCCGGGTGCTCCGATTTCCTCCCACAGTCCAAAGATGTGCAGGTCAGGTGAATTGGCCATGCTAAATTGCCCATAGTGTTAGGTATAGGGGTAAATGTAGGGGTATGGGGGGTTGCGCTATGGCGGGTCGGTGTGGACTTGTTGGGCCTGTTTCCATACTGTAATGTAATCTAATCTAATCTTAGTACTAAACACCTGACAGTGCGGTCCACCCTCAGTACTAAACTCTTGAAAGTGCGCCTTCCCTCATTCCTAAACCCGTGACAGTGCTGCCCTCCCTCACTACTAAAGTCCCGAACGTGCCGCCCTCCCTCAGTACTTAACTCCTGACAGTGAGACCCTCCCTCAGTACTAAACTTCTCACAGGGCGGCCCTTAGTACTAAACTCCTGACAATGTGGCGCTCCCTCAGTACTAAACTCCTGACAGTGCCGCCCTCCCTCAGTACTAAAGTCTGTATGGGCCTGTTTCCATACTGTAATGTAATCTAATCTAATCTTAGTACTAAACACCTGAGAGTGCAACTCTCCCTCAGAACTAAACTCCTGACAATGCGGCCCTCCCTCAGAACTAAACACCTGACATTGCGGCCCTCCCTCAGTACTAAAGTCCTGACAGTGCGGCCCTCCCTCAGAAATAAACTCCTGACAGTGCCGCCCTCCCTCAGAACTAAACTCCTGATAGTGCGGCCCTCCCTCAGAACTAATCTCCTGACCGGGCGGCCCTTCCTCAGTAATAAACTGCTGATAGTGTGGCCCTCAATCAGATATAAAATCCTGACAGTGCGGCCCTCCCACAGAACTAAAATCCTGACATTGCACCCTCCCTCAGTACAAACCTCCTGAAATTGCGGCCCTCCTTCAGTACTAAACTCCTGATCGTGCGGCCGTCCCTCAGAACTAAACCCCTGATCGTGCAGCCGTCCCTTAGTACTAAACTCCTGACAGTGCAGGCATCCCTCAGAACTAAACTCCTTACAGGGCAGCCCTCCCTCAGTACTAAACTCCGGACAGTGCGGCCCTCCCTCAGTACTAAACTCCTGACAATGCGCCCTCCCTCATTCCTAAACCCGTGACAGTGCGTCCCTCGCTCAGAACTAAACACCTGACATTGCGGCCCTCCCTCAGTACTAAAGTCCTGACAGTGCGGCCCTCCCTCAGAAATAAACTCCTGACAGGGCGGCCGTTCCTCAGAGTTGAAACTTTATTGCTGGAACAGCACAGCAGGTCAGGCAGCATCCAGGGAACAGGAGATTCGACGTTTCGGGCACAGGCCCTTCTTCAGGAATGAGCAGAGAGTGTTCAGCAGGAGAAGATAAAAGGTACGGAGGAGGGACTTGGAGGAGGGGAGTTGGAAATGTGATAGGTGGAAAGAGGTCAAGGTGAGGGTGATAGGTCGGAGTAGGGTGGAGGCGGAGAGGTCAAGAAGAAGACTGCAGGTCAGGAAGGCGGTGCCGGGCTGGAAGGATCCGGCTGAGACAAGGTGGGGGGAGGGAGGATGAAGAAACTGGTGAAGTCCAAGTTCATCCCCTGCGGTTGGAGGGTTCCCAGTCGGAAGATAAGATGCTCCTCCTCCGACCGTCGGGTTGTTGTGGTTTGGCGGTGGATGAGTCCAATGACCTGCATATCCTCGGTGGAGTGGGAGGGGGAGTTGAAATGCTGTGCCACAGGTTGGTTGGGTTGGTTCGTCCGGGTGGCCCAGAGGTGCTCTCTGAATCGCTCCGCAAGTAGGCGGCCTGTCTCCCCAATATAGAGGAGGCCACACCGGCTGCAGCGGATGCAGTAGATGATGTGGGTGGAGGTGCAGGTGAATCTGTGGCGGATATGGAAGTTTCCTTTGAGGCCTTGGAGAGAAGTGAGGGGGGAGGTGTGGGCGCAAGTGTTGCACCTCCTGCGGTTGCAAGGGAAGGTGCCGGGAGTGGTGGTTGGGTCGGTGGGGGGTGTGGATCTGACAAGGGAATCGCGGAGGGAGTGGTCTCTACGGAAAGCTGATAGGGGAGGGGAGGGAAATATATCCTTGGTGCTGGGGTCTGTTTGGAGGTGGCGGAAGTGACGGCGGATGATGGCCGTTCCTCAGAACTAAACATCTGTCAGTGAGGCCCTCCCTCAGAACTAAACTCCTGACTGTTGGGCCCTCCCTCAGTACAAAACTCCTGACAGTGCGGCCCTCCCTCAGAACTAAACTCCTGACAGTGGTGTTGTGTGATTTTCACCTGGTGTTGTGTGATTTTCACCTGACAGTGCGGCCCTCCCTCAGAACTAAACTCCTGACAGTGCGGCCCTCCCTCAGAACTAAACTCCTGTCAGTGCGGCCCTCCCTCAGTACTCAACTCCTGACCATGCGGCACTCCCTCATTACTGCTCCTCTGTCAATGCAGAACTCCCTCAGCACTGACTCTCTGATAGTTCAGCGCTCCCGCAGTACTGACCATCTGACAGTGCAACACTCCCTCATTCTGCCCCATTTACCCATAGAGAGGGCCTCAACCGGGACCTTGGGTTCATGTCACATTACCGGTGACCACCCTTCCACTACACACACACAGATACTCCTACACACACACTCTCACATACGCACGGACACAGGTACACATAGATGCGCACACAGACACCCACACACACCCTTACAGACACACACACTCCCACACTCACATACATGCAGCCCCTCACAGACTTAAGACACTCTGCACTACACTACACACACACACACGCACACACTTTCTCACACTCACAACCTCCAACTCAGACATACACACACACACACACACACACACACACACACACACACACACACAGACAAAGACCCACATATACTCATATATTTTGTGGTGTGAATTTGTATTGCAGAGTGACATTGTAATTTGCTCAAAAACTGCATGCAGTCATGTAGAACTCTGAGCTCAAAAACTGCATGAATTTATGTATCACTCTGTTCTCTCACATTTTAGATTAGAATCAATCTAAACATCATGGCATAGACAGAGAACACAGGGGCTAACACCTTCACCATATCGTCTAGCTATCGCCATTGTTAACAGCTAACCCGTGAATGCATCTTGTAAAAATAGGGTTTTGTGATTTACACATGAAAGAAGTGAAACTATCACTGTATTCTAACAGATGAAAGGCTTAACAGACAATCAATTCTTCAATGTATAATTTAAGTTACATCACACTGCAAATTTTTGCCATAAATTCTGTGTTACGATTGAACCCTCCACCATCACCTGATGAAGGAGCATCGTTCCGAAAGCTAGTGTGCTTCCAATTAAACCTGTTGTACTTTCACCTGGTGTTGTGTGATTTTTAACTTTGTACACCCCAGTCCAATGCCGGCATCTCCAAATCATACTCACCCATTGACAGTGTCACACTGTCTCAATACTGACCCTTTGACAGTGCAGTGCTCCCTCAGCACTGACCCATTGACAGTGTCGTGTTCTCAGTACTGACCCTCCCTCAGTCCTAAACTCCTGACAGTGCGGCCCTCCCCCAATACTGAACACCTGACAGTGCGGCCCTCCCTCAGAACTAAATTCCTGACAGTACGGCCCTCCCTCAGTACTAAATTCCTGACAGTGCGGCCCTCCCTCAGAACTAAACTGCTGACAGTGCGGCGCTCCCTCAGTACTAAACTCCTGACAGTGCGCCCTCCCTCATTCCTAAACTCCTGACAGTGCAGCCCTCCCTTAGTACTAAACTCCTGAAAGTGCAGCCTAACCTCAGAACTAAATTCCTGACAGGGCGGCCCTCCCTCAGTACTAAACTCCGGACAGTGCGGCCCTCCCTCAGTACTAAACTCCTGACCGTGCGGCCCTCCCTCACTACTAAACTCCTGACAATGCGGCCCTCCCTCAGATCTAAACTCGTAAAAGTGTTGCCCTCCCTCAGTACTAAACTGCTGACAGTGCGGCCCTCCCTCAGATCTGCACTTCTGACAGGGCAGCCTTCCCTCAGAACTAATGTCCTGACAGTGCGTCCCTCCCTCAGTACTGAACACCTTGCATTTCGGCCCTCCCTCAGAACTAAACTCCTGACTGTGCAGCCCTCCCTCAGTACCAAACTCCTAACAGTGCGGCCATCCCTCAGAACTAAACTCCTGACAGTGCAGCCCTCCCTCAGAACTAAACTCCTGACAGTGCGGCCCTCCCTTATTACTAAACACCTGACAGTGTGACCCTCCCTCAGTACTAAACTCCTGAAAGTGCGGCCCTCCCTCAGAACTAAACTCCTGTCAGTGCGGCCTACCCTCAGTACTAAACTCCTGACAGGGCTGCCCTCTCTCAGTATTAAACTCCTGACAGGATGGCCCTCCCACAGTATTAGACGCCTGACAGTGCAGCCCTCCCTCAGTACTAAACCCCTGACAGTGTGGCCTTCCCTCAGAACTAAACTCCTGACAGTGCGGACCTTGCTCAGAACTAAATTCCTCACAGTGCAGCCCTCCCTCAGCACTGAATCCTGACAGTTTGGCCCTCCCTCAGAACAAAACTCCTGACAGTGCGGCCCTCCCTGAGTACGAAACACTTGACAGTGCGGCCCTCCCTTATTACTAAACTCCTGACAATGTGACCCTCCCTCAGTGCTAAATTCCTGACAGTGTGGACCTCCCTTATTACTAAACTCCTGACAGTGTGACCCTCCCTCAGTACTAAACTCCTGAAAGTGCGGCCCTCCCTCAGAACTAAACTCCTGTCAGTGCGGCACTCCCTCAGTACTAAACTCCTGACAGGGCTGCCCTCCCTCAGTATTAAACTCCTGACAGGATGGCCCTCCCACAGTATTAAACGCCTGACAGTGCAGCCCACCCTCAGTACTAAACCCCTGACAGTGTGGCCTTCCCTCAGAACTAAACTCCTGACAGTTGGACCTTGCTCAGAACTAAATTTGTGGGCGGCACGGTGGCACAGTGGTTAGCACTGCTGCCTCACAGCGTCAGAGACCCGGGTTCAATTCTCGACTCAGGCGACTGATTGTGTGGAGTTTGCACATTCTCCCCGTGTCTGCGTGGGTTTCCTCTGGGTGCTCCGGTTTCCTCCCACAGTCACAAAGATGTGCGGGTTAGGTGAATTGGCCATGCTAAATTGCCCGTAGTGTTACGTTAATAAGGGGTAAATGTACGGGCATGGGTGGGTTGCGCTTCGGCGGGTCGGTGTGGACTTGTTGGGCCAAAGGGCCTGTTTCCACACTGTAAGTAATCTAATCTAATCTAATCTAATCTAAATTCAGTGCAGCCCTCCCTCAGCACTGAATCCTGACAGTGTGGCCCTCCCTCAGAATTAAACACTTGACAGTTTGGCCCTCCCTCAGAACAAAACTCCTGACAGTGCGGCCCTCCCTGAGTACGAAACACTTGACAGTGCGGCCCTCCCTCAGTACTACACTCCTTATAATGTGGCCCTCGCTCAATACTAAACTCCTGACAGTGAGGGTCTACCTCAGTACAAACCTCTGACAGTGTGGCCCTCCCTCAGAACTGACCACCTGACGGTGTGGCCCTCCCTCAGTACTAAACTCCTGACAATGTGGCCCTCCTTCAGAATTAAACTCCTGATAGTATAGCCCTCCCTCAGACCTAAAATCTTGACTGTGCGGCCCTCCCTCAGAACTAAACTCCTGACAGTGCGGCCCTCCCTCAGTACTAAACTCCTGACAGTGCGGCTCTCGCTCAGTACTAAACTCCTGACAGTGCGGCCCTCCCTCAGCACTAAACACCTGACAGTGGGGCCCTTCCCTAATACTGATCACCTGACAGTGCGGCCCTCCCTCAGCACTAAACACCTGACAGTGGGGCCCTTCCCTAATACTGATCACCTGACAGTGCGGCTCTCCCTCAGAACTGAACTCCTGACATTGCGGCCCTCCCTCAGAACTAAACTCCTGACAGTGCGGCTCTCGCTCAGTACTAAACTCCTGACAGTGCGGCCCTCCCTCAGCACTAAACCCCTGACAGTGGGGCCCACCCTCAGAACTAAACTCCTGACAGTTGGACCTTTCTCAGAACTAAATTTGTGGGCGGCACGGTGGCACAGTGGTTAGCACTGCTGTCTCACAGCGTCAGAGACCCAGGTTCAATTCTCGACTCAGGCGACTGATTGTGTGGAGTTTGCACATTCTCCCCGTGTCTGCGTGGGTTTCCTCTGGGTGCTCCGGTTTCCTCCCACAGTCACAAAGATGTGCGGGTTAGGTGAATTGGCCATGCTAAATTGCCCGTAGTGTTACGTTAATAAGGGGTAAATGTACGGGCATGGGTGGGTTGCGCTTCGGCGGGTCGGTGTGGACTTGTTGGGCCAAAGGGCCTGTTTCCACACTGTAAGTAATCTAATCTAATCTAATCTAATCTAAATTCAGTGCAGCCCTCCCTCAGCACTGAATCCTGACAGTGCGGCCCTCCCTCAGAATTAAACACTTGACAGTTTGGCCCTCCCTCAGAACAAAACTCCTGACAGTGCGGCCCTCCCTGAGTACGAAACACTTGACAGTGCGGCCCTCCCTCAGTACTACACTCCTTATAATGTGGCCCTCGCTCAATACTAAACTCCTGACAGTGAGGCTCTACCTCAGTACAAACCTCTGACAGTGTGGCCCTCCCTCAGAACTGACCACCTGACGGTGTGGCCCTCCCTCAGTACTAAACTCCTGACAATGTGGCCCTCCTTCAGAATTAAACTCCTGATAGTATAGCCCTCCCTCAGACCTAAAATCCTGACTGTGCGGCCCTCCCTCAGAACTAAACTCCTGACAGTGCGGCCCTCCCACAGTACTAAACTCCTGACAGTGCCGCTCTCGCTCAGTACTAAACTCCTGACAGTGCGGCCCTCCCTCAGCACTAAACCCCTGACAGTGGGGCCCACCCTCAGAACTAAACTCCTGACAGTGCGGCCCTCCCTCAGTACTAAACTCCTGACAGTGCGGCTCTCGCTGAGTACTAAACTCCTGACAGTGCGGCCCTCCCTCAGCACTAAACATCTGACAGTGGGGCCCTTCCCTAATACTGATTACCTGACAGTGCGGCCCTCCCTCAGCACTAAACACCTGACAGTGGGGCCCTTCCCTAATACTGATCACCTGACAGTGCGGCTCTCCCTCAGAACTGAACTCCTGACATTGCGGCCCTCCCTCAGAACTAAACTCCTGACAGTGCGGCCCTCCCTCAGAACTAAACTCCTGACAGTGCGGCCCTCCCTCAGAACTAAAATCCTGACAGTGCGGCCCTCCCTCAGTACTAAACTCCTGAAAGTGCAGCCCTCCCTCAGAACTAAACTCCTGACAGTGCGGCGCTCCCACAGTACTAAACACCTGACAGTGCGGTCCACCCTCAGAACTAAACTCCTGACAGGGCGGCCGTCCCTCAGTTTCAATCTCCTGACAGTGCAGCCCTCCCTCACTACTAAAGTCCCGATCGTGCTGTCCTCTCTCAGTACTTAACTCCTGACAGTGCGACCCTCCCTCAGTACTAAACTTCTCACAGGGCGGCCCTTACTTAGTACTAAACTCCTGACCGCCCTCCCTCAAAACTAACAACCTGAGAGTGCAACCCTTCCTCAGATCTAAACTCCTGACAATGCGGCCCTCTCTCAGAACTAAACACCTGACATTGCGGCCCTCCCTCAGTACTAAAGTCCTGACAGTGCGGCCCTCCCTCAGAAATAAACTCCTGATTGGCCGTCCGTTCCTCAGAACTAAACACCTGTCAGTGCGGCCCTCCCTCAGAACTGAACTCCTGACAGTTTGGCCCTCCCTCAGTACAAAACTCCTGACAGTGCGGCCCTCCCTCAGTACAAAACTCCTGACAGTGCGGCTCTCGCTCAGTACTAAACTCCTGACAGTGCGGCCCTCCCTCAGCACTAAACACCTGACAGTGGGGCCCTCCCCCAATACTGAAAACCTGATAGTGCGCCTCTCCCTCAGAACTGAACTCCTGACATTGCGGCCCTCCCTCAGAACTAAACTCCTGAGAGTGCGGCGCTCCCGTAGAACTAAACACTTGACAGTGCGGCCCTCCCTCAGAACTAAACTCCTAACAGTGTAGCCCTCCCTCAGAACTAAACTCCTAACAGTGTAGCCCTCCCTCAGAACTAAACTCCTGACAGTGTGGCACTCCCACAGTAATGTGGGCGGCACGGTGGCAGTGGGCGGCACGGTGGCACAGTGGTTAGCACTGCTGCCTCGCAGCGCCAGAGACCCGGGTTCAATTCCCGACTCAGGCGACTGACTGTGTGGAGTTTGCACGTTCTCCCCGTGTCTGCGTGGGTTTCCTCCGGGTGCTCCGATTTCCTCCCACAGTCCAAAGATGTGCAGGTCAGGTGAATTGGCCATGCTAAATTGCCCATAGTGTTAGGTATAGGGGTAAATGTAGGGGTATGGGGGGTTGCGCTATGGCGGGTCGGTGTGGACTTGTTGGGCCTGTTTCCATACTGTAATGTAATCTAATCTAATCTTAGTACTAAACACCTGACAGTGCGGTCCACCCTCAGTACTAAACTCTTGAAAGTGCGCCTTCCCTCATTCCTAAACCCGTGACAGTGCTGCCCTCCCTCACTACTAAAGTCCCGAACGTGCCGCCCTCCCTCAGTACTTAACTCCTGACAGTGAGACCCTCCCTCAGTACTAAACTTCTCACAGGGCGGCCCTTAGTACTAAACTCCTGACAATGTTGCGCTCCCTCAGTACTAAACTCCTGACAGTGCCGCCCTCCCTCAGTACTAAAGTCTGTATGGGCCTGTTTCCATACTGTAATGTAATCTAATCTAATCTTAGTACTAAACACCTGAGAGTGCAACTCTCCCTCAGAACTAAACTCCTGACAATGCGGCCCTCCCTCAGAACTAAACACCTGACATTGCGGCCCTCCCTCAGTACTAAAGTCCTGACAGTGCGGCCCTCCCTCAGAAGTAAACTCCTGACAGTGCGGCCCTCCCTCAGAACTAAACTCCTGATAGTGCGGCCCTCCCTCAGAACTAATCTCCTGACCGGGCGGCCCTTCCTCAGTAATAAACTGCTGATAGTGTGGCCCTCAATCAGATATAAAATCCTGACAGTGCGGCCCTCCCACAGAACTAAAATCCTGACATTGCACCCTCCCTCAGTACAAACCTCCTGAAATTGCGGCCCTCCTTCAGTACTAAACTCCTGATCGTGCGGCCGTCCCTCAGAACTAAACCCCTGATCGTGCAGCCGTCCCTTAGTACTAAACTCCTGACAGTGCAGGCATCCCTCAGAACTAAACTCCTTACAGGGCAGCCCTCCCTCAGTACTAAACTCCGGACAGTGCGGCCCTCCCTCAGTACTAAACACCTGACAGTGCGGTCCAGCCTCAGTACTAAACTCCTGACAATGCGCCCTCCCTCATTCCTAAACCCGTGACAGTGCGTCCCTCGCTCAGAACTAAACACCTGACATTGCGGCCCTCCCTCAGTACTAAAGTCCTGACAGTGCGGCCCTCCCTCAGAAATAAACTCCTGACAGGGCGGCCGTTCCTCAGAGTTGAAACTTTATTGCTGGAACAGCACAGCAGGTCAGGCAGCATCCAGGGAACAGGAGATTCGACGTTTCGGGCACAGGCCCTTCTTCAGGAATGAGCAGAGAGTGTTCAGCAGGAGAAGATAAAAGGTACGGAGGAGGGACTTGGAGGAGGGGAGTTGGAAATGTGATAGGTGGAAAGAGGTCAAGGTGAGGGTGATAGGTCGGAGTAGGGTGGAGGCGGAGAGGTCAAGAAGAAGACTGCAGGTCAGGAAGGCGGTGCCGGGCTGGAAGGATCCGGCTGAGACAAGGTGGGGGGAGGGGGGATGAAGAAACTGGTGAAGTCCAAGTTCATCCCCTGCGGTTGGAGGGTTCCCAGTCGGAAGATAAGATGCTCCTCCTCCGACCGTCGGGTTGTTGTGGTTTGGCGGTGGATGAGTCCAATGACCTGCATATCCTCGGTGGAGTGGGAGGGGGAGTTGAAATGCTGTGCCACAGGTTGGTTGGGTTGGTTTGTCCGGGTGGCCCAGAGGTGCTCTCTGAATCGCTCCGCAAGTAGGCGGCCTGTCTCCCCAATATAGAGGAGGCCACACCGGCTGCAGCGGATGCAGTAGATGATGTGGGTGGAGGTGCAGGTGAATCTGTGGCGGATATGGAAGTTTCCTTTGAGGTCTTGGAGAGAAGTGAGGGGGGAGGTGTGGGCGCAAGTGTTGCACCTCCTGCGGTTGCAAGTGAAGGTGCCGGGAGTGGTGGTTGGGTCGGTGGGGGGTGTGGATCTGACAAGGGAATCGCGGAGGGAGTGGTCTCTACGGAAAGCTGATAGGGGAGGGGAGGGAAATATATCCTTGGTGCTGGGGTCTGTTTGGAGGTGGCGGAAGTGACGGCGGATGATGGCCGTTCCTCAGAACTAAACACCTGTCAGTGAGGCCCTCCCTCAGAACTAAACTCCTGACTGTTGGGCCCTCCCTCAGTACAAAACTCCTGACAGTGCGGCCCTCCCTCAGAACTAAACTCCTGACAGTGGTGTTGTGTGATTTTCACCTGGTGTTGTGTGATTTTCACCTGACAGTGCGGCCCTCCCTCAGAACTAAACTCCTGACAGTGCGGCCCTCCCTCAGAACTAAACTCCTGACAGTGCGGCCCTCTCTCAGTACTAAACTCCTGTCAGTGCGGCCCTCCCTCAGTACTCAACTCCTGACCATGCGGCACTCCCTCATTACTGCTCCTCTGTCAATGCAGAACTCCCTCAGCACTGACTCTCTGATAGTTCAGCGCTCCCGCAGTACTGACCATCTGACAGTGCAACACTCCCTCATTCTGCCCCATTTACCCATAGAGAGGGCCTCAACCGGGACCTTGGGTTCATGTCACATTACCGGTGACCACCCTTCCACTACACACACACAGATACTCCTACACACACACTCTCACATACGCACGGACACAGGTACACATAGATGCGCACACAGACACCCACACACACCCTTACAGACACACACACTCCCACACTCACATACATGCAGCCCCTCACAGACTTAAGACACTCTGCACTACACTACACACACACACACGCACACACTTTCTCACACTCACAACCTCCAACTCAGACATACACACACACACACACACACACACACACACACACACACAGACAAAGACCCACATATACTCATATATTTTGTGGTGTGAATTTGTATTGCAGAGTGACATTGTAATTTGCTCAAAAACTGCATGCAGTCATGTAGAACTCTGAGCTCAAAAACTGCATGAATTTATGTATCACTCTGTTCTCTCACATTTTAGATTAGAATCAATCTAAACATCATGGCATAGACAGAGAACACAGGGGCTAACACCTTCACCATATCGTCTAGCTATCGCCATTGTTAACAGCTAACCCGTGAATGCATCTTGTAAAAATAGGGTTTTGTGATTTACATATGAAAGAAGTGAAACTATCACTGTATTCTAACAGATGAAAGGCTTAACAGACAATCAATTCTTCAATGTATAATTTCAGTTCCATCACACTGCAAATTTTTGCTATAAATTCTGTGTTAGGATTGAACCCTCCACCATCACCTGATGAAGGAGCATCGTTCCGAAAGCTAGTGTGCTTCCAATTAAACCTGTTGGACTTTCACCTGGTGTTGTGTGATTTTTAACTTTGTAAAAAAATGGATTTTGTGATTTACACACGAAAGAAGTGAAAATATCACTGTATTCTAACAAGTGTGCTTCCAATTAAACCTGTTGTACTTTCACCTGGTGTTGTGTGATTTTTAACTTTGTTCACCCTAGTCCAATGCCGGCATCTCCAAATCATACTCACCCATTGACAGTGTCACACTGTCTCAATACTGACCCTTTGACAGTGCAGTGCTCCCTCAGCACTGACCCATTGACAGTGTCGTGTTCTCAGTACTGACCCTCCCTCAGTCCTAAACTCCTGACAGTGCGGCCCTCCCCCAATACTGAACACCTGACAATGCGGCCCTCCCTCAGTACTAAATTCCTGACAGTGCGGCCCTCCCTCAGAACTAAATTCCTGACAGTGCGGCCCTCCCTCAGTACTAAATTCCTGACAGTGCGGCCCTCCCTCAGAACTAAATTCCTGACAGTGCGGCCCTCCCTCAGAACTAAACTGCTGACAGTGCGGCGCTCCCTCAGTACTAAACACCTGACAGTGCGGTCCACCCTCAGTACTAAACTCCTGACAGTGCGCCCTCCCTCATTCCTAAACTCCTGACAGTGCAGCCCTCCCTTAGTACTAAACTCCTGACAGTGCAGCCTAACCTCAGAACTAAATTCCTGACAGGGCGGCCCTCCCTCAGTACTAAACTCCGGACAGTGCGGCCCTCCCTCAGTACTAAACTCCTGACCGTGCGGCCCTCCCTCACTACTAAACTCCTGACAATGCGGCCCTCCCTCAGATCTAAACTCGTAAAAGTGTTGCCCTCCCTCAGTACTAAACTGCTGACAGTGCGGCCCTCCCTCAGATCTGCACTTCTGACAGGGCAGCCTTCCCTCAGAACTAATGTCCTGACAGTGCGTCCCTCCCTCAGTACTGAACACCTGACATTTCGGCCCTCCCTCAGAACTAAAGTCCTGACTGTGCAGCCCTCCCTCAGTACCAAACTCCTAACAGTGCGGCCCTCCCTCAGAACTAAACTCCTGACAGTGCAGCCCTCCCTCAGAACTAAACTCTTGACAGTGCGGCCCTCCCTTATTACTAAACACCTGACAGTGTGACCCTCCCTCAGTACTAAACTCCTGAAAGTGCGGCCCTCCCTCAGAACTAAACTCCTGTCAGTGCGGCACTCCCTCAGTACTAAACTCCTGACAGGGCTGCCCTCTCTCAGTATTAAACTCCTGACAGGATGGCCCTCCCACAGTATTAGACGCCTGACAGTGCAGCCCTCCCTCAGTACTAAACCCCTGACAGTGTGGCCTTCCCTCAGAACTAAACTCCTGACAGTGCGGACCTTGCTCAGAACTAAATTCCTCACAGTGCAGCCCTCCCTCAGCACTGAATCCTGACAGTTTGGCCCTCCATCAGAACAAAACTCCTGACAGTGCGGCCCTCCCTGAGTACGAAACACTTGACAGTGCGGCCCTCCCTTATTACTAAACTCCTGACAATGTGACCCTCCCTCAGTGCTAAATTCCTGACAGTGTGGACCTCCCTTATTACTAAACTCCTGACAGTGTGACCCTCCCTCAGTACTAAACTCCTGAAAGTGCGGCCCTCCCTCAGAACTAAACTCCTGTCAGTGCGGCACTCCCTCAGTACTAAACTCCTGACAGGGCTGCCCTCCCTCAGTATTAAACTCCTGACAGGATGGCCCTCCCACAGTATTAAACGCCTGACAGTGCAGCCCTCCCTCAGTACTAAACCCCTGACAGTGTGGCCTTCCCTCAGAACTAAACTCCTGACAGTTGGACCTTGCTCAGAACTAAATTTGTGGGCGGCACGGTGGCACAGTGGTTAGCACTGCTGCCTCACAGCGTCAGAGACCCAGGTTCAATTCTCGACTCAGGCGATTGTGTGGAGTTTGCACATTCTCCCCGTGTCTGCGTGGGTTTCCTCTGGGTGCTCCGGTTTCCTCCCACAGTCACAAAGATGTGCGGGTTAGGTGAATTGGCCATGCTAAATTGCCCGTAGTGTTACGTTAATAAGGGGTAAATGTACGGGCATGGGTGGGTTGCGCTTCGGCGGGTCGGTGTGGACTTGTTGGGCCAAAGGGCCTGTTTCCACACTGTAAGTAATCTAATCTAATCTAATCTAATCTAAATTCAGTGCAGCCCTCCCTCAGCACTGAATCCTGACAGTGTGGCCCTCCCTCAGAATTAAACACTTGACAGTTTGGCCCTCCCTCAGTACTAAACTCCTGACAATGTGGCCCTCCTTCAGAATTAAACTCCTGATAGTATAGCCCTCCCTCAGACCTAAAATCCTGACTGTGCGGCCCTCCCTCAGAACTAAACTCCTGACAGTGCGGCCCTCCCACAGTACTAAACTCCTGACAGTGCGGCTCTCGCTCAGTACTAAACTCCTGACAGTGCGGCCCTCCCTCAGCACTAAACCCCTGACAGTGGGGCCCACCCTCATAACTAAACTCCTGACAGTGCGGCCCTCCCTCAGTACTAAACTCCTGACAGTGCGGCTCTCGCTGAGTACTAAACTCCTGACAGTGCGGCCCTCCCTCAGCACTAAACACCTGACAGTGGGGCCCTTCCCTAATACTGATTACCTGACAGTGCGGCCCTCCCTCAGCACTAAACACCTGACAGTGGGGCCCTTCCCTAATACTGATCACCTGACAGTGCGGCTCTCCCTCAGAACTGAACTCCTGACATTGCGGCCCTCCCTCAGAACTAAACTCCTGACAGTGCGGCCCTCTCTCAGAACTAAACTCCTGACAGTGCGGCCCTCCCTCAGAACTAAAATCCTGACAGTGCGGCCCTCCCTCAGTACTAAACTCCTGAAAGTGCAGCCCTCCCTCAGAACTAAACTCCTGACAGTGCGGCGCTCCCACAGTACTAAACACCTGACAGTGCGGTCCACCCTCAGAACTAAACTCCTGACAGGGCGGCCGTCCCTCAGTTTCAATCTCCTGACAGTGCAGCCCTCCCTCACTACTAAAGTCCCGATCGTGCTGTCCTCTCTCAGTACTTAACTCCTGACAGTGCGACCCTCCCTCAGTACTAAACTTCTCACAGGGCGGCCCTTACTTAGTACTAAACTCCTGACCGCCCTCCCTCAAAACTAACAACCTGAGAGTGCAACCCTTCCTCAGATCTAAACTCCTGACAATGCGGCCCTCTCTCAGAACTAAACACCTGACATTGCGGCCCTCCCTCAGTACTAAAGTCCTGACAGTGCGGCCCTCCCTCAGAAATAAACTCCTGATTGGCCGTCCGTTCCTCAGAACTAAACACCTGTCAGTGCGGCCCTCCCTCAGAACTGAACTCCTGACAGTTTGGCCCTCCCTCAGTACAAAACTCCTGACAGTGCGGCCCTCCCTCAGTACAAAACTCCTGACAGTGCGGCTCTCGCTCAGTACTAAACTCCTGACAGTGCGGCCCTCCCTCAGCACTAAACACCTGACAGTGCGGACCTTGCTCAGAACTAAATTCCTCACAGTGCAGCCCTCCCTCAGCACTGAATCCTGACAGTTTGGCCCTCCATCAGAACAAAACTCCTGACAGTGCGGCCCTCCCTGAGTACGAAACACTTGACAGTGCGGCCCTCCCTTATTACTAAACTCCTGACAATGTGACCCTCCCTCAGTGCTAAATTCCTGACAGTGTGGACCTCCCTTATTACTAAACTCCTGACAGTGTGACCCTCCCTCAGTACTAAACTCCTGAAAGTGCGGCCCTCCCTCAGAAATAAACTCCTGTCAGTGCGGCACTCCCTCAGTACTAAACTCCTGACAGGGCTGCCCTCCCTCAGTATTAAACTCCTGACAGGATGGCCCTCCCACAGTATTAAACGCCTGACAGTGCAGCCCTCCCTCAGTACTAAACCCCTGACAGTGTGGCCTTCCCTCAGAACTAAACTCCTGACAGTTGGACCTTGCTCAGAACTAAATTTGTGGGCGGCACGGTGGCACAGTGGTTAGCACTGCTGCCTCACAGCGTCAGAGACCCAGGTTCAATTCTCGACTCAGGCGATTGTGTGGAGTTTGCACATTCTCCCCGTGTCTGCGTGGGTTTCCTCTGGGTGCTCCGGTTTCCTCCCACAGTCACAAAGATGTGCGGGTTAGGTGAATTGGCCATGCTAAATTGCCCGTAGTGTTACGTTAATAAGGGGTAAATGTACGGGCATGGGTGGGTTGCGCTTCGGCGGGTCGGTGTGGACTTGTTGGGCCAAAGGGCCTGTTTCCACACTGTAAGTAATCTAATCTAATCTAATCTAATCTAAATTCAGTGCAGCCCTCCCTCAGCACTGAATCACTGACAGTGTGGCCCTCCCTCAGAATTAAACACTTGACAGTTTGGCCCTCCCTCAGAACAAAACTCCTGACAGTGCGGCCCTCCCTGAGTACGAAACACTTGACAGTGCGGCCCTCCCTCAGTACTACACTCCTTATAATGTGGCCCTCGCTCAATACTAAACTCCTGACAGTGAGGCTCTACCTCAGTACAAACCTCTGACAGTGTGGCCCTCCCTCAGAACTGACCACCTGACGGTGTGGCTCTCCCTCAGTACTAAACTCCTGACAATGTGGCCCTCCTTCAGAATTAAACTCCTGATAGTATAGCCCTCCCTCAGACCTAAAATCCTGACTGTGCGGCCCTCCCTCAGAACTAAACTCCTGACAGTGCGGCCCTCCCTCAGTACTAAACTCCTGACAGTGCGGCTCTCGCTCAGTACTAAACTCCTGACAGTGCGGCCCTCCCTCAGCACTAAACCCCTGACAGTGGGGCCCACCCTCAGAACTAAACTCCTGACAGTGCGGCCCTCCCTCAGTACTAAACTCCTGACAGTGCGGCTCTCGCTGAGTACTAAACTCCTGACAGTGCGGCCCTCCCTCAGCACTAAACACCTGACAGTGGGGCCCTTCCCTAATACTGATCACCTGACAGTGCGGCCCTCCCTCAGCACTAAACACCTGACAGTGGGGCCCTTCCCTAATACTGATCACCTGACAGTGCGGCTCTCCCTCAGAACTGAACTCCTGACATTGCGGCCCTCCCTCAGAACTAAACTCCTGACAGTGCGGCCCTCCCTCAGAACTAAAATCCTGACAGTGCGGCCCTCCCTCAGTACTAAACTCCTGAAAGTGCAGCCCTCCCTCAGAACTAAACTCCTGACAGTGCGGCGCTCCCACAGTACTAAACACCTGACAGTGCGGTCCACCCTCAGAACTAAACTCCTGACAGGGCGGCCGTCCCTCAGTTTCAATCTCCTGACAGTGCGACCCTCCCTCAGTACTAAACTTCTCACAGGGCGGCCCTTACTTAGTACTAAACTCCTGACCGCCCTCCCTCAAAACTAACAACCTGAGAGTGCAACCCTTCCTCAGATCTAAACTCCTGACAATGCGGCCCTCTCTCAGAACTAAACACCTGACATTGCGGCCCTCCCTCAGTACTAAAGTCCTGACAGTGCGGCCCTCCCTCAGAAATAAACTCCTGATTTGCCGTCCGTTCCTCAGAACTAAACACCTGTCAGTGCGGCCCTCCCTCAGAACTGAACTCCTGACAGTTTGGCCCTCCCTCAGTACAAAACTCCTGACAGTGCGGCCCTCCCTCAGTACAAAACTCCTGACAGTGCGGCTCTCGCTCAGTACTAAACTCCTGACAGTGCGGCCCTCCCTCAGCACTAAACACCTGACAGTGGGGCCCTCCCCCAATACTGAAAACCTGATAGTGCGCCTCTCCCTCAGAACTGAACTCCTGACATTGCGGCCCTCCCTCAGAACTAAACTCCTGAGAGTGCGGCGCTCCCGTAGAACTAAACACTTGACAGTGCGGCCCTCCCTCAGAACTAAACTCCTAACAGTGTAGCCCTCCCTCAGAACTAAACTCCTAACAGTGTAGCCCTCCCTCAGAACTAAACTCCTGACAGTGTGGCACTCCCACAGTAATGTGGGCGGCACGGTGGCAGTGGGCGGCACGGTGGCACAGTGGTTAGCACTGCTGCCTCGCAGCGCCAGAGACCCGGGTTCAATTCCCGACTCAGGCGACTGACTGTGTGGAGTTTGCACTCCCCGTGTCTGCGTGGGTTTCCTCCGGGTGCTCCGATTTCCTCCCACAGTCCAAAGATGTGCAGGTCAGGTGAATTGGCCATGCTAAATTGCCCATAGTGTTAGGTATAGGGGTAAATGTAGGGGTATGGGGGGTTGCGCTATGGCGGGTCGGTGTGGACTTGTTGGGCCTGTTTCCATACTGTAATGTAATCTAATCTAATCTTAGTACTAAACACCTGACAGTGCGGTCCACCCTCAGTACTAAACTCTTGAAAGTGCGCCTTCCCTCATTCCTAAACCCGTGACAGTGCTGCCCTCCCTCACTACTAAAGTCCCGAACGTGCCGCCCTCCCTCAGTACTTAACTCCTGACAGTGAGACCCTCCCTCAGTACTAAACTTCTCACAGGGCGGCCCTTAGTACTAAACTCCTGACAATGTGGCGCTCCCTCAGTACTAAACTCCTGACAGTGCCGCCCTCCCTCAGTACTAAAGTCTGTATGGGCCTGTTTCCATACTGTAATGTAATCTAATCTAATCTTAGTACTAAACACCTGAGAGTGCAACTCTCCCTCAGAACTAAACTCCTGACAATGCGGCCCTCCCTCAGAACTAAACACCTGACATTGCGGCCCTCCCTCAGTACTAAAGTCCTGACAGTGCGGCCCTCCCTCAGAAATAAACTCCTGACAGTGCGGCCCTCCCTCAGAACTAAACTCCTGACATTGCGGCCCTCCCTCAGTACTAAAGTCCTGACAGTGCGGCCCTCCCTCAGAAATAAACTCCTGACAGTGCCGCCCTCCCTCAGAACTAAACTCCTGATAGTGCGGCCCTCCCTCAGAACTAATCTCCTGACCGGGCGGCCCTTCCTCAGTAATAAACTGCTGATAGTGTGGCCCTCAATCAGATATAAAATCCTGACAGTGCGGCCCTCCCACAGAACTAAAATCCTGACATTGCACCCTCCCTCAGTACAAACCTCCTGAAATTGCGGCCCTCCTTCAGTACTAAACTCCTGATCGTGCGGCCGTCCCTCAGAACTAAACCCCTGATCGTGCAGCCGTCCCTCAGTACTAAACTCCTGACAGTGCAGGCATCCCTCAGAACTAAACTCCTGACAGTGCGGCCCTCCCACAGTACTAAACTCCTGACAGTGCGGCCCATCCTCAGAACTAAACTCCTTACAGGGCAGCCCTCCCTCAGTACTAAACTCCGGACAGTGCGGCCCTCCCTCAGTACTAAACACCTGACAGTGCGATCCAGCCTCAGTACTAAACTCCTGACAATGCGCCCTCCCTCATTCCTAAACCCGTGACAGTGCGTCCCTCGCTCAGAACTAAACACCTGACATTGCGGCCCTCCCTCAGTACTAAAGTCCTGACAGTGCGGCCCTCCCTCAGAAATAAACTCCTGACAGTGCGGCCGTTCCTCAGAGTTGAAACTTTATTGCTGGAACAGCACAGCAGGTCAGGCAGCATCCAGGGAACAGGAGATTCGACGTTTCGGGCACAGGCCCTTCTTCAGGAATGAGCAGAGAGTGTTCAGCAGGAGAAGATAAAAGGTACGGAGGAGGGACTTGGAGGAGGGGAGTTGGAAATGTGATAGGTGGAAAGAGGTCAAGGTGAGGGTGATAGGTCGGAGTAGGGTGGAGGCGGAGAGGTCAAGAAGAAGACTGCAGGTCAGGAAGGCGGTGCCGGGCTGGAAGGATCCGGCTGAGACAAGGTGGGGGGAGGGGGGATGAAGAAACTGGTGAAGTCCAAGTTCATCCCCTGCGGTTGGAGGGTTCCCAGTCGGAAGATAAGATGCTCCTCCTCCGACCGTCGGGTTGTTGTGGTTTGGCGGTGGATGAGTCCAATGACCTGCATATCCTCGGTGGAGTGGGAGGGGGAGTTGAAATGCTGTGCCACAGGTTGGTTGGGTTGGTTCGTCCGGGTGGCCCAGAGGTGCTCTCTGAATCGCTCCGCAAGTAGGCGGCCTGTCTCCCCAATATAGAGGAGGCCACACTGGCTGCAGCGGATGCAGTAGATGATGTGGGTGGAGGTGCAGGTGAATCTGTGGCGGATATGGAAGTTTCCTTTGAGGCCTTGGAGAGAAGTGAGGGGGGAGGTGTGGGCGCAAGTGTTGCACCTCCTGCGGTTGCAAGGGAAGGTGCCGGGAGTGGTGGTTGGGTCGGTGGGGGGTGTGGATCTGACAAGGGAATCGCGGAGGGAGTGGTCTCTACGGAAAGCTGATAGGGGAGGGTAGGGAAATATATCCTTGGTGCTGGGGTCTGTTTGGAGGTGGCGGAAGTGACGGCGGATGATGGCCGTTCCTCAGAACTAAACACCTGTCAGTGAGGCCCTCCCTCAGAACTAAACTCCTGACTGTTGGGCCCTCCCTCAGTACAAAACTCCTGACAGTGCGGCCCTCCCTCAGAACTAAACTCCTGACAGTGGTGTTGTGTGATTTTCACCTGGTGTTGTGTGATTTTCACCTGACAGTGCGGCCCTCCCTCAGAACTAAACTCCTGACAGTGCGGCCCTCCCTCAGAACTAAACTCCTGACAGTGCGGCCCTCTCTCAGTACTAAACTCCTGTCAGTGCGGCCCTCCCTCAGTACTCAACTCCTGACCATGCGGCACTCCCTCATTACTGCTCCTCTGTCAATGCAGAACTCCCTCAGCACTGACTCTCTGATAGTTCAGCGCTACCGCAGTACTGACCATCTGACAGTGCAACACTCCCTCATTCTGCCCCATTTACCCATAGAGAGGGCCTCAACCGGGACCTTGGGTTCATGTCACATTACCGGTGACCACCCTTCCACTACACACACACAGATACTCCTACACACACACTCTCACATACGCACGGACACAGGTACACATAGATGCGCACACAGACACCCACACACACCCTTACAGACACACACACTCCCACACTCACATACATGCAGCCCCTCACAGACTTAAGACACTCTGCACTACACTACACACACACACACGCACACACTTTCTCACACTCACAACCTCCAACTCAGACATACACACACACACACACACACACACACACACACACACAGACAAAGACCCACATATACTCATATATTTTGTGGTGTGAATTTGTATTGCAGAGTGACATTGTAATTTGCTCAAAAACTGCATGCAGTCATGTAGAACTCTGAGCTCAAAAACTGCATGAATTTATGTATCACTCTGTTCTCTCACATTTTAGATTAGAATCAATCTAAACATCATGGCATAGACAGAGAACACAGGGGCTAACACCTTCACCATATCGTCTAGCTATCGCCATTGTTAACAGCTAACCCGTGAATGCATCTTGTAAAAATAGGGTTTTGTGATTTACATATGAAAGAAGTGAAACTATCACTGTATTCTAACAGATGAAAGGCTTAACAGACAATCAATTTTTCAATGTATAATTTCAGTTACATCACACTGCAAATTTTTGCTATAAATTCTGTGTTACGATTGAACCCTCCACCATCACCCGATGAAGGAGCATCGTTCCGAAAGCTAGTGTGCTTCCAATTAAACCTGTTGGACTTTCACCTGGTGTTGTGTGATTTTTAACTTTGTACACCCCAGTCCAATGCCGGCATCTCCAAATCATACTCACCCATTGACAGTGTCACACTGTCTCAATACTGACCCTTTGACAGTGCAGTGCTCCCTCAGCACTGACCCATTGACAGTGTCGTGTTCTCAGTACTGACCCTCCCTCATTCCTAAACCCGTGACAGTGCGGCCCTCGCTCAGAACTAAACACCTGACATTGCGGCCCTCCCTCAGTACTAAAGTCCTGACAGTGCGGCCCTCCCTCAGAAATAAACTCCTGACAGGGCGGTCGTTCCTCAGAACTAAACACCTGTCAGTGAGGCCCTCCCTCAGAACTAAACTCCTGACTGTTGGGCCCTCCCTCAGTACAAAACTCCTGACAGTGCGGCCTTCCCTCAGAACTAAACTCCTGATAGTGCGGCCCTCCCTCAGAACTAAACTCCTAACAGTGAGGCCCTCCCTCAGTAATAAACTGCTGATAGTGCAGCCCTCCATCAGATATAAAATCCTGACAGTGCGGCCCTCCCTCAGAACTAAAATCCTGAAATTGCACCCTCCCTCAGTACAAACCTCCTGAAATTGCTGCCCTCCTTCAGTACTAAACTCCTGATTGTGCGGCCGTCCCTCAGAACTAAACCCCTGATCGTGCGGCCGTCCCTCAGTACTAAACTCCTAACAGTGCAGCCATCCCTCAGAACTAAACTCCTGACAGTGCGTCCCTCCCTCAGTACTAAACTCCTGACAGTGGGGCCCTTCCCTAATACTGATTACCTGACAGTGCGGCCCTCCCTCAGCACTAAACACCTGACAGTGGGGCCCTTCCCTAATACTGATCACCTGACAGTGCGGCTCTCCCTCAGAACTGAACTCCTGACATTGCGGCCCTCCCTCAGAACTAAACTCCTGACAGTGCGGCCCTCCCTCAGAACTAAAATCCTGACAGTGCGGCCCTCCCTCAGTACTAAACTCCTGAAAGTGCAGCCCTCCCTCAGAACTAAACTCCTGACAGTGCGGCGCTCCCACAGTACTAAACACCTGACAGTGCGGTCCACCCTCAGAACTAAACTCCTGACAGGGCGGCCGTCCCTCAGTTTCAATCTCCTGACAGTGCGACCCTCCCTCAGTACTAAACTTCTCACAGGGCGGCCCTTACTTAGTACTAAACTCCTGACCGCCCTCCCTCAAAACTAACAACCTGAGAGTGCAACCCTTCCTCAGATCTAAACTCCTGACAATGCGGCCCTCTCTCAGAACTAAACACCTGACATTGCGACCCTCCCTCAGTACTAAAGTCCTGACAGTGCGGCCCTCCCTCAGAAATAAACTCCTGATTTGCCGTCCGTTCCTCAGAACTAAACACCTGTCAGTGCGGCCCTCCCTCAGAACTGAACTCCTGACAGTTTGGCCCTCCCTCAGTACAAAACTCCTGACAGTGCAGCCCTCCCTCAGTACAAAACTCCTGACAGTGCGGCTCTCGCTCAGTACTAAACTCCTGACAGTGCGGCCCTCCCTCAGCACTAAACACCTGACAGTGGGGCCCTCCCCCAATACTGAAAACCTGATAGTGCGCCTCTCCCTCAGAACTGAACTCCTGACATTGCGGCCCTCCCTCAGAACTAAACTCCTGAGAGTGCGGCGCTCCCGTAGAACTAAACACTTGACAGTGCGGCCCTCCCTCAGAACTAAACTCCTAACAGTGTGGCCCTCCCTCAGAACTAAACTCCTAACAGTGTAGCCCTCCCTCAGAACTAAACTCCTGACAGTGTGGCACTCCCACAGTAATGTGGGCGGCACGGTGGCAGTGGGCGGCACGGTGGCACAGTGGTTAGCACTGCTGCCTCGCAGCGCCAGAGACCCGGGTTCAATTCCCGACTCAGGCGACTGACTGTGTGGAGTTTGCACTCCCCGTGTCTGCGTGGGTTTCCTCCGGGTGCTCCGATTTCCTCCCACAGTCCAAAGATGTGCAGGTCAGGTGAATTGGCCATGCTAAATTGCCCATAGTGTTAGGTATAGGGGTAAATGTAGGGGTATGGGTGGGTTGCGCTATGGCGGGTCGGTGTGGACTTGTTGGGCCTGTTTCCATACTGTAATGTAATCTAATCTAATCTTAGTACTAAACACCTGACAGTGCGGTCCACCCTCAGTACTAAACTCTTGAAAGTGCGCCTTCCCTCATTCCTAAACCCGTGACAGTGCTGCCCTCCCTCACTACTAAAGTCCCGAACGTGCCGCCCTCCCTCAGTACTTAACTCCTGACAGTGAGACCCTCCCTCAGTACTAAACTTCTCACAGGGCGGCCCTTAGTACTAAACTCCTGACAATGTGGCGCTCCCTCAGTACTAAACTCCTGACAGTGCCGCCCTCCTTCAGTACTAAAGTCTGTATGGGCCTGTTTCCATACTGTAATGTAATCTAATCTAATCTTAGTACTAAACACCTGAGAGTGCAACTCTCCCTCAGAACTAAACTCCTGACAATGCGGCCCTCCCTCAGAACTAAACACCTGACATTGCGGCCCTCCCTCAGTACTAAAGTCCTGACAGTGCGGCCCTCCCTCAGAAATAAACTCCTGACAGTGCGGCCCTCCCTCAGAACTAAACTCCTGACATTGCGGCCCTCCCTCAGTACTAAAGTCCTGACAGTGCGGCCCTCCCTCAGAAATAAACTCCTGACAGTGCCGCCCTCCCTCAGAACTAAACTCCTGATAGTGCGGCCCTCCCTCAGAACTAATCTCCTGACCGGGCGGCCCTTCCTCAGTAATAAACTGCTGATAGTGTGGCCCTCAATCAGATATAAAATCCTGACAGTGCGGCCCTCCCACAGAACTAAAATCCTGACATTGCACCCTCCCTCAGTACAAACCTCCTGAAATTGCGGCCCTCCTTCAGTACTAAACTCCTGATCGTGCGGCCGTCCCTCAGAACTAAACCCCTGATCGTGCAGCCGTCCCTCAGTACTAAACTCCTGACAGTGCAGGCATCCCTCAGAACTAAACTCCTGACAGTGCGGCCCTCCCACAGTACTAAACTCCTGACAGTGCGGCCCATCCTCAGAACTAAACTCCTTACAGGGCAGCCCTCCCTCAGTACTAAACTCCGGACAGTGCGGCCCTCCCTCAGTACTAAACACCTGACAGTGCGATCCAGCCTCAGTACTAAACTCCTGACAATGCGCCCTCCCTCATTCCTAAACCCGTGACAGTGCGTCCCTCGCTCAGAACTAAACACCTGACATTGCGGCCCTCCCTCAGTACTAAAGTCCTGACAGTGCGGCCCTCCCTCAGAAATAAACTCCTGACAGTGCGGCCGTTCCTCAGAGTTGAAACTTTATTGCTGGAACAGCACAGCAGGTCAGGCAGCATCCAGGGAACAGGAGATTCGACGTTTCGGGCACAGGCCCTTCTTCAGGAATGAGCAGAGAGTGTTCAGCAGGAGAAGATAAAAGGTACGGAGGAGGGACTTGGAGGAGGGGAGTTGGAAATGTGATAGGTGGAAAGAGGTCAAGGTGAGGGTGATAGGTCGGAGTAGGGTGGAGGCGGAGAGGTCAAGAAGAAGACTGCAGGTCAGGAAGGCGGTGCCGGGCTGGAAGGATCCGGCTGAGACAAGGTGGGGGGAGGGGGGATGAAGAAACTGGTGAAGTCCAAGTTCATCCCCTGCGGTTGGAGGGTTCCCAGTCGGAAGATAAGATGCTCCTCCTCCGACCGTCGGGTTGTTGTGGTTTGGCGGTGGATGAGTCCAATGACCTGCATATCCTCGGTGGAGTGGGAGGGGGAGTTGAAATGCTGTGCCACAGGTTGGTTGGGTTGGTTCGTCCGGGTGGCCCAGAGGTGCTCTCTGAATCGCTCCGCAAGTAGGCGGCCTGTCTCCCCAATATAGAGGAGGCCACACTGGCTGCAGCGGATGCAGTAGATGATGTGGGTGGAGGTGCAGGAGAATCTGTGGCGGATATGGAAGTTTCCTTTGAGGCCTTGGAGAGAAGTGAGGGGGGAGGTGTGGGCGCAAGTGTTGCACCTCCTGCGGTTGCAAGGGAAGGTGCCGGGAGTGGTGGTTGGGTCGGTGGGGGGTGTGGATCTGACAAGGGAATCGCGGAGGGAGTGGTCTCTACGGAAAGCTGATAGGGGAGGGTAGGGAAATATATCCTTGGTGCTGGGGTCTGTTTGGAGGTGGCGGAAGTGACGGCGGATGATGGCCGTTCCTCAGAACTAAACACCTGTCAGTGAGGCCCTCCCTCAGAACTAAACTCCTGACTGTTGGGCCCTCCCTCAGTACAAAACTCCTGACAGTGCGGCCCTCCCTCAGAACTAAACTCCTGACAGTGGTGTTGTGTGATTTTCACCTGGTGTTGTGTGATTTTCACCTGACAGTGCGGCCCTCCCTCAGAACTAAACTCCTGACAGTGCGGCCCTCCCTCAGAACTAAACTCCTGACAGTGCGGCCCTCTCTCAGTACTAAACTCCTGTCAGTGCGGCCCTCCCTCAGTACTCAACTCCTGACCATGCGGCACTCCCTCATTACTGCTCCTCTGTCAATGCAGAACTCCCTCAGCACTGACTCTCTGATAGTTCAGCGCTACCGCAGTACTGACCATCTGACAGTGCAACACTCCCTCATTCTGCCCCATTTACCCATAGAGAGGGCCTCAACCGGGACCTTGGGTTCATGTCACATTACCGGTGACCACCCTTCCACTACACACACACAGATACTCCTACACACACACTCTCACATACGCACGGACACAGGTACACATAGATGCGCACACAGACACCCACACACACCCTTACAGACACACACACTCCCACACTCACATACATGCAGCCCCTCACAGACTTAAGACACTCTGCACTACACTACACACACACACACGCACACACTTTCTCACACTCACAACCTCCAACTCAGACATACACACACACACACACACACACACACACACACACACACACAGACAAAGACCCACATATACTCATATATTTTGTGGTGTGAATTTGTATTGCAGAGTGACATTGTAATTTGCTCAAAAACTGCATGCAGTCATGTAGAACTCTGAGCTCAAAAACTGCATGAATTTATGTATCACTCTGTTCTCTCACATTTTAGATTAGAATCAATCTAAACATCATGGCATAGACAGAGAACACAGGGGCTAACACCTTCACCATATCGTCTAGCTATCGCCATTGTTAACAGCTAACCCGTGAATGCATCTTGTAAAAATAGGGTTTTGTGATTTACATATGAAAGAAGTGAAACTATCACTGTATTCTAACAGATGAAAGGCTTAACAGACAATCAATTTTTCAATGTATAATTTCAGTTACATCACACTGCAAATTTTTGCTATAAATTCTGTGTTACGATTGAACCCTCCACCATCACCCGATGAAGGAGCATCGTTCCGAAAGCTAGTGTGCTTCCAATTAAACCTGTTGGACTTTCACCTGGTGTTGTGTGATTTTTAACTTTGTACACCCCAGTCCAATGCCGGCATCTCCAAATCATACTCACCCATTGACAGTGTCACACTGTCTCAATACTGACCCTTTGACAGTGCAGTGCTCCCTCAGCACTGACCCATTGACAGTGTCGTGTTCTCAGTACTGACCCTCCCTCATTCCTAAACCCGTGACAGTGCGGCCCTCGCTCAGAACTAAACACCTGACATTGCGGCCCTCCCTCAGTACTAAAGTCCTGACAGTGCGGCCCTCCCTCAGAAATAAACTCCTGACAGGGCGGTCGTTCCTCAGAACTAAACACCTGTCAGTGAGGCCCTCCCTCAGAACTAAACTCCTGACTGTTGGGCCCTCCCTCAGTACAAAACTCCTGACAGTGCGGCCTTCCCTCAGAACTAAACTCCTGATAGTGCGGCCCTCCCTCAGAACTAAACTCCTAACAGTGAGGCCCTCCCTCAGTAATAAACTGCTGATAGTGCAGCCCTCCATCAGATATAAAATCCTGACAGTGCGGCCCTCCCTCAGAACTAAAATCCTGAAATTGCACCCTCCCTCAGTACA
Source organism: Chiloscyllium plagiosum (assembly GCF_037043375.1). Taxonomy (NCBI): domain Eukaryota; kingdom Metazoa; phylum Chordata; class Chondrichthyes; order Orectolobiformes; family Hemiscylliidae; genus Chiloscyllium; species Chiloscyllium plagiosum. The sequence continues at coordinate 6,168,598 of NW_028270192.1, read as the reverse complement.
AACCTCCTGAAATTGCTGCCCTCCTTCAGTACTAAACTCCTGATTGTGCGGCCGTCCCTCAGAACTAAACCCCTGATCGTGCGGCCGTCCCTCAGTACTAAACTCCTAACAGTGCAGCCATCCCTCAGAACTAAACTCCTGACAGTGCGTCCCTCCCTCAGTACTAAACTCCTGACAGTGCGGCCCAACCTCAGAACTAAACTCCTTACAGGGCGGCCCTCCCTCAGTACTAAACTCCAGACAGTGTGGCCCTCCCTCAGTACTAAACTCCTGACTGTGCGGCCCTTCGTCAGTATTAAACTCCTGACAATGCGGCCCTCCTCAGTACTAAACTCCTGGCAGTGCGGACCTTGCTCTGAACTAAACTCCTGCCAGTGCGGCCCTCGCTCAGAACTAAACCCCTGACAGTGGGGCCCACCCTCAGATCTAAACTCCTGACAGTGCGGCCCTCCCTCAGTTCTAAACTCCTGACAGTGCGGCCCTCCCTCAGCACTAAAACCTGACAGTGCGGCCCTTCCTCAATAATGAACACCTGACAGTGCGGCCCTCTTTCAGCACTAAACACCTGACAGTGCGGCCCTCCCTCAATACTGTAGACCTGACAGTGCGGCACTCCCTCAGAACTGAACTCCTGACATTGCGGCCCTTCCGCAGAACTAAACTCCTGACAGTGCGGCCCTCCCTCAGCACTAAACACCTGACAGTGTGGCCCTCCCTCAGAACTGAACACCTGACAGTGCGGCCCTCCCTCAGTTCTGAACTCCTGACATTGCGGTACTCCCTCAGTACCATACACCTAACAGTGCGGCCCTCCCTCAGAACTAAACTCCTGACAGTGCGGCCCTCCATCAGAACTAAACACCTGGCAGTGCAGCCCTCCCTCAGAACTAAACTCCTGACAGTGCGGCCCTCCCTCAGAACTAAACTCCTGACAGTGCGGCCCTCCCTCAGAACTAAACTCCTGACAGTGCGGCCCTCTCTCAGTACTAAACTCCTGTCAGTGCGGCCCTCCCTCAGTACTCAACTCCTGACCATGCGGCACTCCCTCATTACTGCTCCTCTGTCAATGCAGAACTCCCTCAGCACTGACTCTCTGATAGTTCAGCGCTCCCGCAGTATTGACCATCTGACAGTGCAACACTCCCTCATTCTGCCCCATTTACCCATAGAGAGGGCCTCAACCGGGACCTTGGGTTCATGTCACATTACCGGTGACCACCCTTCCACTACACACACACAGATACTCCTACACACACACTCTCACATACGCACGGACACAGGTACACATAGATGCGCACACAGACACCCACACACACCCTTACAGACACACACACTCCCACACTCACATACATGCAGCCCCTCACAGACTTAAGACACTCTGCACTACACTACACACACACACACGCACACACTTTCTCACACTCACAACCTCCAACTCAGACATACACACACACACACACACACACACACACACAGACAAAGACCCACATATACTCATATATTTTGTGGTGTGAATTTGTATTGCAGAGTGACATTGTAATTTGCTCAAAAACTGCATGCAGTCATGTAGAACTCTGAGCTCAAAAACTGCATGAATTTATGTATCACTCTGTTCTCTCACATTTTAGATTTGAATCAATCTAAACATCATGGCATAGACAGAGAACACAGGGGCTAACACCTTCACCATATTGTCTAGCTATCGCCATTGTTAACAGCTAACCCGTGAATGCATCTTGTAAAAATAGGGTTTTGTGATTTACATATGAAAGAAGTGAAACTATCACTGTATTCTAACAGATGAAAGGCTTAACAGACAATCAATTCTTCAATGTATAATTTCAGTTACATCACACTGCAAATTTTTGCTATAAATTCTGTGTTACGATTGAACCCTCCACCATCACCTGATGAAGGAGCATCGTTCCGAAAGCTAGTGTGCTTCCAATTAAACCTGTTGGACTATAACCTGGTGTTGTGTGATTTTTAACTTTGTAAAAAAATGGATTTTGTGATTTACACACAAAAGAAGTGAAACTATCACTATTCTAACAAGTGTGCTTCCAATTAAACCTGTTGTACTTTCACTTGGTGTTGTGTGATTTTTAACTTTGTACACCCCAGTCCAATGCCGGCATCTCCAAATCATACTCACCCATTGACAGTGTCACACTGTCTCAATACTGACCCTTTGACAGTGCAGTGCTCCCTCAGCACTGACCCATTGACAGTGTCGTGTTCTCAGTACTGACCCTCCCTCAGTCCTAAACTCCTGACAGTGCGGCCCTCCCCCAATACTGAACACCTGACAGTGCGGCCCTCCCTCAGAACTAAACTGCTGACAGTGCAGCCCTCCCTCAGTACTAAACTCCTGACAGTGCGGTCCACCCTCAGTACTAAACTCCTGACAGTGCGCCCTCCCTCATTCCTAAACTCCTGACAGTGCAGACCTCCCTTAGTACTAAACTCCTGACAGTGCAGCCTAACCTCAGAACTAAATTCCTGACAGGGCGGCCCTCCCTCAGTACTAAACTCCGGACAGTGCGGCCCTCCCTCAGTACTAAACTCCTGACCGTGCGGCCCTCCCTCACTACTAAACTCCTGACAATGCGGCCCTCCCTCAGATCTAAACTCGTAAAAGTGTTGCCCTCCCTCAGTACTAAACTGCTGACAGTGCGGCCCTCCCTCAGATCTGCACTTCTGACAGGGCAGCCTTCCCTCAGAACTAATGTCCTGACAGTGCGTCCCTCCCTCAGTACTGAACACCTGACATTTCGGCCCTCCCTCAGAACTAAACTCCTGACTGTGCAGCCCTCCCTCAGTACCAAACTCCTAACAGTGCGGCCCTCCCTCAGAACTAAACTCCTGACAGTGCAGCCCTCCCTCAGAACTAAACTCCTGACAGTGCGGCCCTCCCTTATTACTAAACACCTGACAATGTGACCCTCCCTCAGTGCTAAATTCCTGACAGTGCGGACCTCCCTTATTACTAAACTCCTGACAGTGTGACCCTCCCTCAGTACTAAACTCCTGAAAGTGCGGCCCTCCCTCAGAACTAAACTTCTGTCAGTGCGGCACTCCCTCAGTACTAAACTCCTGACAGGGCTGCCCTCCCTCAGTATTAACTCCTGACAGGATGGCCCTCCCACAGTATTAAACGCCTGACAGTGCAGCCCTCCCTCAGTACTAAACCCCTGACAGTGTGGCCTTCCCTCAGAACTAAACTCCTGACAGTGCGGACCTTCCTCAGAACTAAATTCCTCACAGTGCAGCCCTCCCTCAGCACTGAATCCTGACAGTTTGGCCCTCCCTCAGAACAAAACTCCTGACAGTGCGGCCCTCCCTGAGTACGAAACACTTGACAGTGCGGCCCTCCCTTATTACTAAACTCCTGACAGTGCGCCCTCCCTCATTCCTAAACTCCTGACAGTGCAGCCCTCCCTCAGTACTAAACCCCTGGCAGTGTGGCCTTCCCTCAGAACTAAACTCCTGACAGTTGGACCTTGCTCAGAACTAAATTTGTGGGCGGCACGGTGGCACAGTGGTTAGCACTGCTGCCTCACAGCGTCAGAGACCCGGGTTCAATTCTCGACTCAGGCGACTGATTGTGTGGAGTTTGCACATTCTCCCCGTGTCTGCGTGGGTTTCCTCTGGGTGCTCCAGTTTCCTCCCACAGTCACAAAGATGTGCGGGTTAGGTGAATTGGCCATGCTAAATTGCCCGTAGTGTTACGTTAATAAGGGGTAAATGTACGGGCATGGGTGGGTTGCGCTTCGGCGGGTCGGTGTGGACTTGTTGGGCCAAAGGGCCTGTTTCCACACTGTAAGTAATCTAATCTAATCTAATCTAATCTAAATTCAGTGCAGCCCTCCCTCAGCACTGAATCCTGACAGTGCGGCCCTCCCTCAGAATTAAACACTTGACAGTTTGGCCCTCCCACAGAACAAAACTCCTGACAGTGCGGCCCTCCCTGAGTACGAAACACTTGACAGTGCGGCCCTCCCTCAGTACTAAACTCCTTATAATGTGGCCCTCGCTCAATACTAAACTCCTGACAGTGAGGCTCTACCTCAGTACAAACCTCTGACAGTGTGGCCCTCCCTCAGAACTGACCACCTGACGGTGTGGCCCTCCCTCAGTACTAAACTCCTGACAATGTGGCCCTCCTTCAGAATTAAACTCCTGATAGTATAGCCCTCCCTCAGACCTAAAATCCTGACTGTGCGGCCCTCCCTCAGAACTAAACTCCTGACAGTGCGGCCCTCCCTCAGTACTAAACTCCTGACAGTGCGGCGCTCGCTCAGTACTAAACTCCTGACAGTGCGGCCCTCCCTCAGCACTAAACCCCTGACAGTGGGGCCCACCCTCAGAACTAAACTCCTGACAGTGCGGCCCTCCCTCAGTACTAAACTCCTGACAGTGCGGCTCTCGCTGAGTACTAAACTCCTGACAGTGCGGCCCTCCCTCAGCACTAAACACCTGACAGTGGGGCCCTTCCCTAATACTGATCACCTGACAGTGCGGCCCTCCCTCAGCACTAAACACCTGACAGTGGGGCGCTTCCCTAATACTGATCACCTGACAGTGCGGCTCTCCCTCAGAACTGAACTCCTGACATTGCGGCCCTCCCTCAGAACTAAACTCCTGACAGTGCGGCCCTCCCTCAGAACTAAACACCTGACAGTGCGGCCCTCCCTCAGAACTAAAATCCTGACAGTGCGGCCCTCCCTCAGTACTAAACTCCTGAAAGTGCAGCCCTCCCTCAGAACTAAACTCCTGACAGAGCGGCGCTCCCACAGTACTAAACACCTGACAGTGCGGTCCACCCTCAGAACTAAACTCCTGACAGGGCGGCCGTCCCTCAGTTCCAATCTCCTGACAGTGCAGCCCTCCCTCACTACTAAAGTCACGATCGTGCTGTCCTCTCTCAGTACTTAACTCCTGACAGTGCGACCCTCCCTCAGTAATAAACTTCTCACAGGGCGGCCCTTACTTAGTACTAAACTCCTGACCGCCCTCCCTCAAAACTAACAACCTGAGAGTGCAACCCTTCCTCAGATCTAAACTCCTGACAATGCGGCCCTCTCTCAGAACTAAACACCTGACATTGCGGCCCTCCCTCAGTACTAAAGTCCTGACAGTGCGGCCCTCCCTCAGAAATAAACTCCTGATTGGCCGTTCGTTCCTCAGAACTAAAAACCTGTCAGTGCGGCCCTCCCTCAGAACTGAACTCCTGACAGTTTGGCCCTCCCTCAGTACAAAACTCCTGACAGTGCGGCCCTCCCTCAGTACAAAACTCCTGACAGTGCGGCTCTCGCTCAGTACTAAACTCCTGACAGTGCGGCCCTCCCTCAGCACTAAACACCTGACAGTGGGGCCCTCCCCCAATACTGAAAACCTGATAGTGCGCCTCTCCCTCAGAACTGAACTCCTGACATTGCGGCCCTCCCTCAGAACTAAACTCCTGACAGTGCGGCCCTCCCTCAGAACTAAACTCCTGAGAGTGCGGCGCTCCCGTAGAACTAAACACTTGACAGTGCGGCCCTCCCTCAGAACTAAACTCCTAACAGTGTAGCCCTCCCTCAGAACTAAACTCCTGACAGTGCGGCCCTCCCTCAGAACTAAACTCCTAACAGTGTAGCCCTCCCTCAGAACTAAACTCCTGACAGTGTGGCACTCCCACAGTAATGTGGGCGGCACGGTGGCAGTGGGCGGCACAGTGGCACAGTGGTTAGCACTGCTGCCTCGCAGCGCCAGAGACCCGGGTTCAATTCCCGACTCAGGCGACTGACTGTGTGGAGTTTGCACGTTCTCCCCGTGTCTGCGTGGGTTTCCTCCGGGTGCTCCGATTTCCTCCCACAGTCCAAAGATGTGCAGGTCAGGTGAATTGGCCATGCTAAATTGCCCATAGTATTAGGTATAGGGGTAAATGTATGGGTATGGGGGGTTGCGCTTTGGCGGGTCGGTGTGGACCTGTTGGGCCTGTTTCCATACTGTAATGTAATCTAATCTAATCTTAGTACTAAACACCTGACAGTGCGGTCCACCCTCAGTACTAAACTCTTGAAAGTGCGCCTTCCCTCATTCCTAAACCCGTGACAGTGCTGCCCTCCCTCACTACTAAAGTCCCGAACGTGCCGCCCTCCCTCAGTACTTAACTCCTGACAGTGAGACCCTCCCTCAGTACTAAACTTCTCACAGGGCGGCCCTTAGTACTAAACTCCTGACAATGTGGCGCTCCCTCAGTACTAAACTCCTGACAGTGCCGCCCTCCCTCAAAACTAAACACCTGAGAGTGCAACTCTCCCTCAGAACTAAACTCCTGACAATGCGGCCCTCCCTCAGAACTAAACACCTGACAATGCGGCCCTCCCTCAGTACTAAAGTCCTGACAGTGCGGCCCTCCCTCAGAAATAAACTCCTGACAGTGCCACCCTCCCTCAGAAATAAACTCCTGATAGTGCGGCCCTCCCTCAGAACTAATCTCCTGACCGGGCGGCCCTTCCTCAGTAATAAACTGCTGATAGTGCGGCCCTCAATCAGATATAAAATCCTGACAGTGCGGCCCTCCCACAGAACTAAAATCCTGACATTGCACCCTCCCTCAGTACAAACCTCCTGAAATTGCGGCCCTTCTTCAGTACTAAACTCCTGATCGTGCGGCCGTCCCTCAGAACTAAACCCCTGATCGTGCAGCCGTCCCTCAGTACTAAACTCCTGACAGTGCAGGCATCCCTCAGAACTAAACTCATGACAGTGCGGCCCTCCCTCAGTACTAAACTCCTGACAGTGCGGCCCAACCTCAGAACTAAACTCCTTACAGGGCAGCCCTCCCTCAGTACTAAACTCCGGACAGTGCGGCCCTCCCTCAGTACTAAACTCCTGACTGTGCGGCCCTCCCTCAGTATTAAACTCCTGACAATGCGGCCCTCCTCAGTACTAAACTCCTAACAATGTGACGCTCCCTCAGTACTAAACTCGTAACAGTGTGGCTCTCCTTCAGTACGAAACTCCTGACAGTGCGGCCCTCTCTCAGTATTAAACTCCTGATAGTGCGGCCCTCCCTCAGTACTAAACTCCTGACAGTGCGGCCCTCACTCAGAACTAAACTCCTGACTGTGCAGTCCTCCCTCAGTACCATACACCTGACAGAGCGGCCCTCCCTCAGAACTAAACTCCTGACAGTGCGGCCCTCCCTCAGAACTAAACTCCTGACAGTGCGGCCCTCCCTCAGTACTAAACTCCTGACAGTGCGGCCCTCCCTCAGAACTAAACTCCTAACAGTGTAGCCCTCCCTCAGAACTAAACTCCTGACAGTGTGGCACTCCCACAGTAATGTGGGCGGCACGGTGGCAGTGGGCGGCACTGTGGCACAGTGGTTAGCACTGCTGCCTCGCAGCGCCAGAGACCCGGGTTCAATTCCCGACTCAGGCGACTGACTGTGTGGAGTTTGCACGTTCTCCCCGTGTCTGCGTGGGTTTCCTCCGGGTGCTCCGATTTCCTCCCACAGTCCAAAGATGTGCAGGTCAGGTGAATTGGCCATGCTAAATTGCCCATAGTGTTAGGTATAGGGGTAAATGTAGGGGTATGGGTGGGTTGCGCTATGGCGGGTCGGTGTGGACTTGTTGGGCCTGTTTCCATACTGTAATGTAATCTAATCTAATCTTAGTACTAAACACCTGACAGTGCGGTCCACCCTCAGTACTAAACTCTTGAAAGTGCGCCTTCCCTCATTCCTAAACCCGTGACAGTGCGGCCCTCCCTCACTACTAAAGTCCCGAACGTGCCGCCCTCCCTCAGTACTTAACTCCTGACAGTGAGACCCTCCCTCAGTACTAAACTTCTCACAGGGCGTCCCTTAGTACTAAACTCCTGACAATGTGGCGCTCCCTCAGTACTAAACTCCTGACAGTGCCGCCCTCCCTCAAAACTAAACACCTGAGAGTGCAACTCTCCCTGAGAACTAAACTCCTGACAATGCGGCCCTCCCTCAGTACTAAAGTCCTGACAGTGCGGCCCTCCCTCAGAAATAAACTCCTGACAGTGCGGCCCTCCCTCAGAACTAATCTCCTGACCGGGCGGCCCTTCCTCAGTAATAAACTGCTGATAGTGCGGCCCTCAATCAGATATAAAATCCTGACAGTGCGGCCCTCCCACAGAACTAAAATCCTGACATTGCACCCTCCCTCAGTACAAACCTCCTGAAATTGCGGCCCACCTTCAGTACCAAACTCCTGATCGTGCGGCCGTCCCTCAGAACTAAACCCCTGATCGTGCGGCCCTCCCTCAGTATTAAACTCCTGACAATGCGGCCCTCCTCAGTACTAAACTCCTAACAATGTGACGCTCCCTCAGTACTAAACTCGTAACAGTGTGGCTCTCCTTCAGTACGAAACTCCTGACAGTGCGGCCCTCTCTCAGTATTAAACTCCTGATAGTGCGGCCCTCCCTCAGTACTAAACTCCTGACAGTGCGGCCCTCACTCAGAACTAAACTCCTGACTGTGCAGTCCTCCCTCAGTACCATACACCTGACAGAGCGGCCCTCCCTCAGAACTAAACTCCTGACAGTGCGGCCCTCCCTCAGAACTAAACTCCTGACAGTGCGGCCCTCCCTCAGTACTAAACTCCTGACAGTGCCACCCTCCCTCAGAAATAAACTCCTGATAGTGCGGCCCTCCCTCAGAACTAATCTCCTGACCGGGCGGCCCTTCCTCAGTAATAAACTGCTGATAGTGCGGCCCTCAATCAGATATAAAATCCTGACAGTGCGGCCCTCCCACAGAACTAAAATCCTGACATTGCACCCTCCCTCAGTACAAACCTCCTGAAATTGCGGCCCTTCTTCAGTACTAAACTCCTGATCGTGCGGCCGTCCCTCAGAACTAAACCCCTGATCGTGCAGCCGTCCCTCAGTACTAAACTCCTGACAGTGCAGGCATCCCTCAGAACTAAACTCCTGACAGTGCGGCCCTCCCTCAGTACTAAACTCCTGACAGTGCGGCCCAACCTCAGAACTAAACTCCTTACAGGGCAGCCCTCCCTCAGTACTAAACTCCGGACAGTGCGGCCCTCCCTCAGTACTAAACTCCTGACTGTGCGGCCCTCCCTCAGTATTAAACTCCTGACAATGCGGCCCTCCTCAGTACTAAACTCCTAACAATGTGACGCTCCCTCAGTACTAAACTCGTAACAGTGTGGCTCTCCTTCAGTACGAAACTCCTGACAGTGCGGCCCTCTCTCAGTATTAAACTCCTGATAGTGCGGCCCTCCCTCAGTACTAAACTCCTGACAGTGCGGCCCTCACTCAGAACTAAACTCCTGACTGTGCAGTCCTCCCTCAGTACCATACACCTGACAGAGCGGCCCTCCCTCAGAACTAAACTCCTGACAGTGCGGCCCTCCCTCAGAACTAAACTCCTGACAGTGCGGCCCTCCCTCAGTACTAAACTCCTGACAGTGCGGCCCTCCCTCAGAACTAAACTCCTAACAGTGTAGCCCTCCCTCAGAACTAAACTCCTGACAGTGTGGCACTCCCACAGTAATGTGGGCGGCACGGTGGCAGTGGGCGGCACTGTGGCACAGTGGTTAGCACTGCTGCCTCGCAGCGCCAGAGACCCGGGTTCAATTCCCGACTCAGGCGACTGACTGTGTGGAGTTTGCACGTTCTCCCCGTGTCTGCGTGGGTTTCCTCCGGGTGCTCCGATTTCCTCCCACAGTCCAAAGATGTGCAGGTCAGGTGAATTGGCCATGCTAAATTGCCCATAGTGTTAGGTATAGGGGTAAATGTAGGGGTATGGGTGGGTTGCGCTATGGCGGGTCGGTGTGGACTTGTTGGGCCTGTTTCCATACTGTAATGTAATCTAATCTAATCTTAGTACTAAACACCTGACAGTGCGGTCCACCCTCAGTACTAAACTCTTGAAAGTGCGCCTTCCCTCATTCCTAAACCCGTGACAGTGCGGCCCTCCCTCACTACTAAAGTCCCGAACGTGCCGCCCTCCCTCAGTACTTAACTCCTGACAGTGAGACCCTCCCTCAGTACTAAACTTCTCACAGGGCGTCCCTTAGTACTAAACTCCTGACAATGTGGCGCTCCCTCAGTACTAAACTCCTGACAGTGCCGCCCTCCCTCAAAACTAAACACCTGAGAGTGCAACTCTCCCTGAGAACTAAACTCCTGACAATGCGGCCCTCCCTCAGTACTAAAGTCCTGACAGTGCGGCCCTCCCTCAGAAATAAACTCCTGACAGTGCGGCCCTCCCTCAGAACTAATCTCCTGACCGGGCGGCCCTTCCTCAGTAATAAACTGCTGATAGTGCGGCCCTCAATCAGATATAAAATCCTGACAGTGCGGCCCTCCCACAGAACTAAAATCCTGACATTGCACCCTCCCTCAGTACAAACCTCCTGAAATTGCGGCCCACCTTCAGTACCAAACTCCTGATCGTGCGGCCGTCCCTCAGAACTAAACCCCTGATCGTGCAGCCGTCCCTCAGTACTAAACTCCTGACAGTGCAGGCATCCCTCAGAACTAAACTCCTGACAGTGCGGCCCTCCCTCAGTACTAAACTCCTGACAGTGCGGCCCAACCTCAGAACTAAACTCCTTACAGGGCAGCCCTCCCTCAGTACTAAACTCCGGACAGTGCGGCCCTCCCTCAGTACTAAACTCCTGACTGTGCGGCCCTCCCTCAGTATTAAACTCCTGACAATGCGGCCCTCCTCAGTACTAAACTCCTAACAATGTGACGCTCCCTCAGTACTAAACTCGTAACAGTGTGGCTCTCCTTCAGTACGAAACTCCTGACAGTGCGGCCCTCTCTCAGTATTAAACTCCTGACAGTGCGGCCCTCCCTCAGTACTAAACTCCTGACAGTGCGGCCTTCCCTCAGAACTAAACTCCTGACTGTGCAGTCCTCCCTCAGTACTAAACACCTGACAGTGCGGCCCTCCCTCAGTACCATACACCTGACAGTGCGGCCCTCCCTCAGAACTAAACTCCTGACATTGCGGCCCTCCCTCAGTACCATACACCTGACAGTGCGGCCCTCCCTCAGAACTAAACTCCTTACAGGGCGGCCCTCCCTCAGTACTAAACTCCTGACATTGCGGCCCTCCCTCAGTACCATACACCTGACAGTGCGGCCCTCCCTCAGAACTAAACTCCTTACAGGGCGGCCCTCCCTCAGTACTAAACTCCGGACAGTGCGGCGCTCCCTCAGTACTAAACTGCTGACAGTGCGGCCCTCCCTCAAAACTAAACACCTGAGGGTCCAACCCTTCCTCAGATCTAAACTCCTGACAGTGCGGCCCTTCTACAGTATTAAACTCCTGACAATGCGGCCCTCCTCAGTACTAAACTCCTAACAGTGTGGCACTCCCTCAGATCTAAACTCATGACAGTGCGGCGCTCCCTCAGTACTAAACTGCTGACAGTGCGTCCTCCCTCAAAAGTAAACACCTGAGGGTCCAACCCTTCCTCAAATCTAAACTCCTGACAGTGCGGCCCTCCCTCAGTATTAAACTCCTGACAATGCGGCCCTCCTCAGTACTAAACTCCTAACAGTGTGGCCCTATCTCAGTACTACACTCCTGACAGTGCAGCACTCCCTCAGAACTAAACACCTGACATTGCGGCCCTCCCTCAGTACTAAAGTCCTGACAGTGCGGCCCTCCCTCAGAAATAAACTCCTGACAGTGCGGCCCTCCCTCAGAACTAAACTCCTGATAGTGCGGCCCTCCCTCAGAACTAATCTCCTGACCGGGCGGCCCTTCCTCAGTAATAAACTGCTGATAGTGCGGCCCTCCATCAGATATAAAATCCTGACAGTGCGGCCCTCCCACAGAACTAAAATCCTGACATTGCACCCTCCCTCAGTACAAACCTCCTGAAATTGCGGCCCTCCTTCAGTACTAAACTCCTGATCGTGCGGCCGTCCCTCAGAACTAAACCCCTGATCGTGCAGCCGTCCCTCAGTACTAAACTCCTGACAGTGCAGGCATCCCTCAGAACTAAACTCCTGACAGTGCGGCCCTCCCTCAGTACTAAACTCCTGACAGTGCGGCCCAACCTCAGAACTAAACTCCTTACAGGGCAGCCCTCCCTCAGTACTAAACTCCGGACAGTGCGGCCCTCCCTCAGTACTAAACTCCTGACTGTGCGGCCCTCCCTCAGTATTAAACTCCTGACAATGCGGCCCTCCTCAGTACTAAACTCCAAACAATGTGACGCTCCCTCAGTACTAAACTCGTAACAGTGTGGCTCTCCTTCAGTACTAAACTCCTGACAGTGCGGCCCTCTCTCAGTATTAAACTCCTGACAGTGCGGCCCTCCCTCAGAACTAAACTCCTGACTGTGCAGTCCTCCCTCAGTACTAAACACCTGACAGTGCGGCCCTCCCTCAGTACTGAACTCCTGACATTGCGGCCCTCCCTCAGAACTAAACTCCTTACAGGGCGGCCCTCCCTCAGTACTAAACTCCGGACAGTGTGGCGCTCCCTCAGTACTAAACTGCTGACAGTGCGGCCCTCCCTCAAAACTAAACACCTGAGGGTCCAACCCTTCCTCAGATCTAAACTCCTGACAGTGCGGCACTTCCTCAGTATTAAACTCCTGACAATGCGGCCCTCCTCAGTACTAAACTCCTAACAGTGTGGCGCTCCCTCAGATCTAAACCCATGACAGTGCGGCGCTCCCTCATTACTAAACTGCTGACAGTGCGGCCCTCCCTCAAAAGTAAACACCTGAGGGTCCAACCCTTCCTCAAATCTAAACTCCTGACAGTGCGGCCCTCCTCAGTACTAAACTCCTAACAGTGTGGCCCTATCTCAGTACTACACTCCTGACAGTGCAGCCCTCCCTCAGAACTAAACTCCTGACAGTGCGGCCCTCACTCAGAACTAAACTCCTGACAGTGCGGCCCAACCTCAGAACTAAACTCCTGACAGGGCTGCCTTCCCTCAAAACTAATGTCCTGACAGTGCGGCCCTCCCTCAGTACTAAACTCCTGACAGGACGACCCTCCCTCAGTACTAACTCCTGACTGTGCAGCCCTCCCTCAGTACTAAATTCCTGACAGGGCGGCCCTCCCTCAGTACTAAACTCCTGACAGTGAGGCCCTCCCTCAGTACTAAACTCCTGACTGTGCGGACCTCCCTCAGTACTAAACTCCTGACAGTACGGCCCTCCCTCAGTACTAAACACCTGACAGTGCGGCCCTCCCTCAGTACTGAACTCCTGACATTGTGGCCCTCCCTCAGAACTAAACGCCTGACTGTGCAGCACTCCCTCAGCACTAAACAACTGACAGTGCGGCCCTCCCTCAATTCTGAACTCCTGACATTGCGTCCCTCCCTCAGTACCATACACCTGACAGTGCGGCCCTCCCTCAGAACTAAACTCCTGACAGTGCGGCCCTCCATCAGAACTAAACTCCTGACAGTGCGGCCCTCCATCAGAACTAAACATCTGACAGTGCGGCCCTCCCTTATTACTCAACTCCTGACAGTGTGACCTTCCCTCAGTACTAAACTCCTGACAGTGCGGCTCTCCCTCAGAACTAAACTCCTGTCAGTGCGGCCCTCCCTCAGTACTCAACTCCTGTCAATGCGGCACTCCCTCAGTACTGCCCCTCTGTCAATGCAGAACTCCCTCAGCACTGACTTTCTGACAGTGCAGCGCTCCCGCAGTACTGACCATTTGACAGTGCAACACTCCCTCATACTGCCCCATTTATCCATAGAGAGGGCCTCAACCGGGACCTTGGGTTCATGTCACATTACCGGTGACCACCCTTCCACTACACACACACAGATACTCCTACACACACACTCTCACATACGCACGGACACAGGTACACATAGATGCGCACACAGACACCCACACACACCCTTACAGACACACACACTCCCACACTCACATACATGCAGCCCCTCACAGACTTAAGACACTCTGCACTACACTACACACACACACACACACACACTTTCTCACACTCACAACCTCCAACTCAGACATATACACACACACACACACACATACACACACACACACACACACACACAGACAAAGACCCACATACACTCATATATTTTGTGGTGTGAATTTGTATTGCAGAGTGACATTGTAATTTGCTCAAAAACTGCATGCAGTCATGTAGAACTCTGAGCTCAAAAACTGCATGAATTTATGTATCACTCTGTTCTCTCACATTTTAGATTTGAATCAATCTAAACATCATGGCATAGACAGAGAACACAGGGGCTAACACCTTCACCATATCGTCTAGCTATCGCCATTGTTAACAGCTAACCCGAGAATGCAACATGTTATAAAAAGGGTTTTGTGATTTACACATGAAAGAAGTGAAACTATCACTGTATTCTAACAGATGAAAGGCTTAACAGACAATCAATTCTTCAATGTATAATTTCAGTTCCATCACACTGCAAATTTTTGCTATAAATTCTGTGTTACGATTGAACCCTCCACCATCACCTGATGAAGGAGCGTCGCTCCGAAAGCTAGTGTGCTTCCAATTAAACCTGTTGGACTATAACCTGGTGTTCTGTAATTTTTAACTTTGTAAAAAAATGGATTTTGTGATTTACACACGAAAGAAGTGTGTGATTATCTGACAGTATAACGTTATCTCAGTTCGGATCCTCTGACAGTGCAGCACTCCCTTAGTACTAACCCTCTGACAGTGCAGAACTCCCTCAGTACTGACCCTCTGACAGTGCAGCATTCCATCAGTACTGACCCTCTGGTAGTGCAGCACTCCCTAGTACTGACCATCTGATAGTGCAGCACTCCCTCAGTATTTGCTCTTTGACAGTGCAGCACTCCCTCAGTACTGACCCTGGGACAGTGCAGCACTCCCTCAGTACTGACCCACTGACAGTGCAGGTCTCTCTCAGTATTGACCCACTGACAGTGCAGCACTCCCTCAGTACTGACCCTCTGACAATGCAGCACTTCCTCAGTACTGACCCTCTGACAGTGTAGCGCTCACTCAGTACCGACCCTCTGGTAGTGCAGCACTCCCTAGTACTGACCATTTGATAGTGCAGCACTCCCTCAGTATTTGCCCTTTGACAGTGCAGCACTCCCTCAGTACTGACCCTGGGACAGTGCAGCACTCCCTCAGTACTGACCCTCTGACAGTGCAGGTCTCTCTCAGTATTGACCCACTGACAGTGCAGCACTCCCTCAGTACTGACCCTCTGACAATGCAGCACTTCCTCAGTACTGACCCTCTGACAGTCCAGCGCTCACTCAGTACTGACCCTCTGACAGTGCAGCACTCCCTCAGTACTGATCCTCTGACAGTGCTGCACTCCCTCAGTACTGACCCTCTGACAGTGCAGCACTCCCTCAGTCCTGACCACCTGACAGTGCAGCACTCCCTCACTACTGACTCTCTGACACTGCAGCACTCCCTCAGTACTGAACCACTAACAGTGCTGCACTCCCTCAGTACTAACCCACTGACTGTGCAGCACTCCCTCAGTCCTGACCCTCTGAGAGTGGAGAACTCCCTCAGTAATGACCCACTGACGGTGCAGCGTTCCATCAGTACTGACCCTCTGATAGTGCAGCACTCCCTCAGTACTGACCCTCTGACAGTGCAGCACTCCCTCAGAACTGACCATCTGACAGTGCATCACTCCCTCAGTACTGACCCATTGACCGTGCAGCACTCCCTCTCTACTGACCATCTGACAGTGCAGCACTACCTCAGGACTGACCCTCTGAGAGTGCAGGACTCCCTCAGTACTGACCCACTGACAATGCAGCCCTCCCTCAGTACTGACACTCTGACAGTGCAGCACTCCCTCAGTACTGACCCTTTGACGGTGCAGCGCTCAATCAGTACTGACCCTATGACAGCGCAGCACTCCCTCACTACTGACTCTCTGACAGTGCAGCACTACTTCAGTACTGACCCTCTGACAAAGCAGCACTCCCTCAGCACTGACCCTCTGACAGTGCAGCACTCCCTCATTACTGACCCACTGACAATGCAGCACTCCCTCAGTACTGACCCATTGACCGTGCAGCACTGCCTCTCTACTGACCATCTGACAGTGCAGCACTCCCTAAGGACTGACCCTCTGACAGTGCAGCACTCCCTCACTACTGACCGTCTCACAGTGCAGCACTCCCTCAGTACTGACCCTCTGACAGTGCAGCCCTCCTTCAGTACTGACCGTCTGTCAGTGCAGCACTCCCTCAGTACTGACCCTCTGACAGTGCAGCACTCCCTGAGTACTGACCCACTGACAGTGCAGTACTCCCTCAGTACTGACCCTCCGACAATGCAACACCCCCTCAGTACTGACCCTCAGATAGTGCAGCACTCCCTCAGTACTGACCCACTGACAGTGTGCATTCCCTCAGTTCTCACCCTCTGACAGTGTGGTGCTCCCTCTGTACTCAACCTCCAATAGTTCAGCACATCTTTTGTACTGACTCTTTGGCAGTGCAGCACTTCCTCAGTACTGTCTTTCCAAAGGTATTGCTCTCTTTCAGCACTGAGTGTATGGTCAACTGTGGGAGGATCAGTACTGAGGGTGTGCCGCATTTTGGAAAGTCAGTGACAGTGCGGCACTGCTCCATACTGACCCTCTGAGAGTGAGGCATTCTCTCAGTACTGACACTCCGATATTGAGGCACTCCCTCAGTACTGACCCTCTGATTGAGTGGCTTTCTCTAAGTATTGACTCGCCAACAGTATGCCACACTCTCAGAACTGCCCCTCTGACAGTATGCCACTCCCACACTACTAACCCTCCGAGAGTGCAGCACTTCCATAGTACTGACCCTCCAACAGTGCAGCACTCCCTCAGTATTGATCCTCCAACAATGCGGCACTCCCTCAGTACTGACCGTATGACAGTAAACCGCTCCCTCAGTACAAAATCTCTGACATTGGAGTGCTCCCTCAGCACTGACCCTCTGACAGTGCTGAATTTCCTCAGTCCTAATGCTCTCACGTTGCAACATTCCCCCAGAACTGACCGTCTGACATTGCAGTACTCCCTCGGAACTGACCATTTGACAGTGCAGTAATCTTCTAGTGAAGACCATCTGACAGTGTAGGTTTCCTTTAGTACTGACCCTCTGGCAATGCAGTACACTCTCAGTACTGACCCTCTCACAGTGTAGCTCTCCCTCAGTACTGACTCTCAGACAATGCGACACTCCCTCATTACCGAGCCTCAGACAGTGCAGCATTCACTCAGCACTGACACCCTGACAGTGTGGTGCTCCCTCAGTATTTACCCATTGACAGTGTGGTGCTGCATCAGGACTGACCCTCTGAGAGTTTAACACTCCCTCAGGACTGACCCTCTGATAGTGCAGCACTCCCTGAGTTCTGAATCACCGACAATAAGGCATTTCATCAGTACTCTCCCTCGGGCAAAGCAGCACACCCTCAGTCTGACCCTCTGACAGTGTAGCACTCCCTCAGTACTGCCGTCTGACAATGCAGCACTCCCTCAGCACTGACCATCTGACAGTGCAGCACTCCCTCAATACTGACCCACTGACAATGCAGCGCTCTCTCAGTACTGACCCACTGACAGTGAAGCACTACCTCAGCACTGACCTTCTGACAGTAAAGCACTCCCTCAGTACTGACCCTCTGACAGTGCAGCACTCCCTCAGTACTGACCCACTGACAGTGCAGCACTCCTTCAGCACTGACCCTCTGACAGTGCAACACTCCCTCAGTACTGTCCCTCTGACAGTGCAGAACTGCCTCACTAGTGACCCTCTGACAGTGCAGCACCCCCTCAGTACTGACCCACTGTCAGTGCAGCACTCCCTCAGTACTGACCCTCTGACAATGCAGCACTCCCTCAGTACTGACCCACTAACAGTGCAGCACTCCCTCAGTACTGACCCACTGACAATGTGCATTCCCTCAGTTCTCACCCTCTGAAAGTGCAGTGCTCCCTCAGTACACAACCTCCGAGAGTTCAGAACCTCTGTTGTACTGACCTTCTGGCAGTGCAATACTTCCTCAGTACTGTCTTTCCAAAGGTATTGCACTCTTTCAGCACTGAGTATATGGCGAACTGTGGGAGGATCAGTACTGAGGGTGTGCACATTTTGGAAAGTCAGTGACAGTGCGGCACTGCCCCATACTGACCCTCTGACAGTGCAGCACCCTCTCAGTACTGACTGGCCAACAGTGCAGCACGTCCCCCGTACTGATTATCTGACAGTATAGCGCTATCTCAGTTCTGATCCTCTGACAGTGTAGCACTCCCTCAGTACTGACCGTCTGACAGTGCAGAACTCCCTCAGTACTGACCCTCTGACAGTGCAGCACTCCCTCAGTGCGGACCCACTTACAGTGCAGCACTCCCTCAGTACTGACCCTCTGACAGTGCAGCATTCCATCAGTACTGACCATCTGACAGTGCAGCACTCCCTCAGTACTGACCCTTTGACAGTGCAGCACTCCCACAGTACTTACCCTCTGACAGTGCAGCACTCCCTTAGTACAGACCCATTGATGGTGCAGCACTTCATCAATACTGACCCTCTAACAGTGCAGCACTTCCTCAGTACTAACCCTTTGACGGTGCAGCACTCCCTCAGTACTGACCCATTAACCGTGCAGCACTCCCTCACTACTGACCATCTGACAGTGCAGCACTCCCTTAGTACTGACCCTCTGACAATGTAGCGCTCACTCAGCACTGACTCTCTGACAGTGCAGCACTCCCTCACTACTGGCCATCTGACAGTGCAAAACTCCCTTAGTACTGACCCTTTGAGAGTGCAGCACTCACTCAGTACTGACCCTCTGACAGTGCAGCACGTCCTCAGAACTGACCCTCTGACAGTGTAGCACTCCCTCAGTACTGACCTCTGACAGTGCAGAAATCCCTCAGTACTGACCCTCTGAGAGTGCCGCACACCCTCAGTACTGACCCTTTGACTGTGCAGCGCTCACTCAGTACTGATCCACTGACAGTACAACACTCCCTCACTACTGACCCTCTGAGAGTGCAGCACTCCTTCAGTACTGACCCTCTGATAGTGTAGCACTCCCTTAGTACCGACCCTCTTACAGTGCAGCATTCCCTCAGTACTGACATACTGACAGTGCAGCACTCCCACAGTACTGACCCTCTCACAGTGCAGCATTCCCTCAGTACTGACCCACTGACCGTGCAGCACACCCTCAGCACTGACCCTCTGACAGTGCAGCATTCCCTCAGTACTGACCCACTGACCGTGCAGCACTCCCTCAGTGCTGGCCCTTTTACGGTGCAGCGCTCACTCAGTACTGATCCTTTGACAGTGTAGTACTCCCTCAGTGCCGATCCTCTGACAGTGCAGCATTCCCTCAGTATTGACATACTGACAGTGCAGCACTCCCTCAGTACCGACCCTCTTACAGTGCAGCATTCCCTCAGTACTGACATACTGACAGTACAGCACTCCCTCAGTACTGACCCTCTGACAGTGCAGCATTCCCTCAGTACTGACCCACTGACCGTGCAGCACTCCCTCAGTGCTGGCCCTTTTACGGTGCAGCGCTCACTCAGTACTGATCCTTTGACAGTGTAGTACTCCCTCAGTGCCGATCCTCTGACAGTGCAGCATTCCCTCAGTATTGACATACTGACAGTGCAGCACTCCCTCAGTACCGACCCTCTTACAGTGCAGCATTCCCTCAGTACTGACATACTGACAGTACAGCACTCCCTCAGTACTGACCCACTGACCGTGCAGCACTCCCTCAGTGCTGGCCCTTTTACGGTGCAGCGCTCTCTCAGTACTGATCCTTTGACAGTGTAGCACTCCCTCAGTGCCGACCCTCTGACAGTGCAGCATTCCCTCAGTACTGACATACTGACAGTGCAGCACTCCCTCAGTACTGACCCTCTCACAGTGCAGCATTCCCTCAGTACTCACCCACTGACCGTGCAGCGCTCCCTCAGCGCTGGCCCTTTTACGGTGCAGCGCTCACTCAGTACTGATCCTCTGACAGTGCAGCACTCCCTCAGTACTGACCCTCTGACAGTGCAGCACTCCCTCAATACTGATGCTCTGACAGTGCAGCACTCCCTCAGTAATGACGCTCTGACAGTGCAGCACTCCCTCAGTACTGACGCTCTGACAGTGTAGCACTCCTTCAGCATTGACCCTCTGACATTGTTCTCCCTCAGTAATGATCCTTCAACAGTGCAGTGCTCGTTTTGTACTGACCCTCTCTCAGTGTAACACGCCCTCAGGACTGAACCTCTGACAATTACGTATTCCTTCACTACTGACCCACCGACAGCGTGGTACTCCCACATTACTGACGTTCTGACAGTGTGGCCTTCCCCTAGGACTGACATTCAGACAGTGCAGCACTCCCTCAGTACTGACCCTCTGACAGTGCAACATTAACTCAGTAATCACTCTCCACAGTGGTCCCTCAGTAATGACCCTGTCAGTGTAGCGCTCGCTTAGTACTGACCCTCTGACAATATAGCGCACCCTCAGTATTGATCTTCTGCGAGTGCAGCACTCCCTCCAAACTGAACTTCGGACAGTGTGGCGTTTCCTCAGTACTGACAGTGTGTCGCTCCCTCATGTTTGCTCTCGCAGAGTGAGCACTCCCTCAGTTCTGAACCTCCGATGGTGCGGTGTGCCTTTGGCACTGACCCTCTGGCAATGCAGCCCTCCCTCAGTACAGACCCTCTGACAGTGCAGCACTCCCTCGGTACTGACCCTCCAACATTGCAGCACACACTCAGTACTGACCCTCTGACAGTGCAGCACTCCATCAATGCTGACACTATGACAGTATGGCACTCCCGCAGTCCTGCACCCGACGGTAAAGCACTTGCTCAGTACTGACCCTTTAACAATGCAACACTCCCTCAATACTGAACCTCTGACAGTGCAGCACCCCCTCAACACTGACTCGTTGACAGTGTTGCACTCCTGCAGTACTGGCCCTCTGACAATGCAGAACTTCCTCACTACAGAATCTCTAACAGAGTGGCATTCCCTCAATACTATTCCTCTGTCAATGCAGTGCTTCCTTAGTACTGACCCTCTGACAATGAGGCACTCCCTCAGTACTGATTCCTTAACAGTGTAACACTCACTCAGTACTGACCCACTGGCAGTGCAGCACTTCCTCCACGAATCTCTGCTCTACACACAAAGGCAGTACTTTTTCTGGGAATAATACAAAAGGTCTCTCAGCCACATGGCTGATTATTGTTACATTGTTTAAGATGAGCAATTATAATTTTACAATTCCCGGTGAATGTCGATGTCCTGCGACAATGAGTGAATGGATTACAGCAACTGATCATCGTATTCTTCATGATCATGTGTCAATGGGAAGAGATTAAAACTGAAGGGTTTTGCCTGTTTTCAAGGGGGAATTCACATCCTTAAGCTAATACGGAGAGGAAGCAAGATAATGGGAGCAGGAGGTAGTTTAACAGGGTTGCGGCCAAGGCTATCAGTCTTGGCTGGGGAGGACAAATACCTTTACCTGAGGCTGCAGAGGAATCCACATGTATGGCGGCAATGGATTACTTCTCTAAGATTCAGTTATCCTACTGAGATGTTCTGTCTATTCAGTAATTAATAATGTAGTGAGTCTGTTTCACAGTGGAATGTTTAACTCTTGAGTGCCCAGTATGCCTTGAAAGAGAATTAAAACATGGAACTGATCCCTTTCTGGCTTTATAACGTCCTCACCACAGCCAGTGACAGCAAACTCCCCCTGTCAGATATAAACCAGCCCCTCACTCACTGACACCAATCACCCCCTGTCGATATAAACCAGACCCACAGTCCCTGACACCAATCTACCCCTGTCTGATATAAACCAGACCCACAGTCCCTGACATCAATCTACCCCTGTCTGATATAAACCAGACCCACAGTCCCTGACATCAATCTACCCCTGTCTGATATAAACCAGACCCACAGTCCTTGACACCAATCTACCCCTGTCTGATATAAACCAGACCCACAGTCACTGACACCAATCTACCCCTGTCTGATATAAACCAGACCCACAGTCCCTGACACCAATCTCCCCCTGTCTGATATAAACTAGCCTCACAGACCCTGACACCAATCTCCCCCTGTCTGATATAAACCAGACCCACAGTCACTGACACCAGTCTCCCCCTGTCTGATATAAACCGGACCCACAGTCCCTGACACCAATCTCCCCCTGTCTGATATAAACTAGCCTCACAGACCCTGACACCAATCTCCCCCTGTCTGATATAAACCAGACCCACAGTCCTTGACACCAATCTACCCCTGTCTGATATAAACCAGACCCACAGTCCCTGACACCAATCTCCCCCTGTCTGATATAAACCGGACCCACGGTCCCTGACACCAATCTCCCCCTGTCTGATATAAACTAGCCTCACAGTCACTGACACCAATCTCCCCCTGTCTGATATAAACATGCCACACAATCACTGACACAATCTCCTCCTGTCTGATATAAACCAGCCCCACAGTCACTGACACCAATATCCCCCTGTCCGATATAAACCAGCCCCACAGTCACTGACACCAATCTCCCCCTGTCTGATATAAACCAGCCCCACAGTCCCTGACACCAATCTCCTCAGTCTGATATAAACCAGCCCCACAGTCACTGACGCCAATCTCCTCCTATCTGACATAAACCAGCCCCTTATTCACTGACTGAATATGGACTGAACTGGTCCTCACCCTGAACAACTTTTCTTTCCAATCCTCCCACTTTCTCCAAACTGACTGAACTGGTCCTCACCCTGAACAACTTTTCTTTCCAATCCTCCCACTTTCTCCAAATTGACTGAACTGGTCCTCACCCTGAACAACTTTTCTTTCCAATCCTCCCACTTTCTCCAAACAAAAGGAGTAGCCATGGGCACCCGCATGGGCCCCAGCTATGCCTGCCTCTTCGTAGGATATGTGGAACAATCCATCTTCCGCAACTACACTGGCCCCACCCCCCATCTTTTCCTCCGCTACATTGATGACTATATCGGCGCTACCTCGTGCTCCCACGAGGAGGTTGAACAGTTCATCCACTACACTAACACCTTCCACCCCGACCTCAAATTCACCTGGACAGTCTCGGACTCCTCCCTCCCCTTCCTAGACCTTTCTGTTTCTATCTCAGACGACCGAATCAACACGGACATCTACTACAAACCGACCGACTCCCACAGCTACCTGGACTACACCTCCTCCCATCCTGCCCCCTGTAAAAACGCCATCCCATTCTCCCAATTCCTTCGTCTCCGCCGCATCTGCTCCCAGGAGGACCAGTTCAAAATACGTACAACACAGATGGCCTCCTTCTTCAAGGACCGCAATTTCCCCCCAGACGTGGTCGACGGTGCCCTACACCGCATCTCCTCCACTTCCCGCTCCTCCGCCCTTGAGCCACGCCCCTCCAACCGCCACCAGGACAGAACCCCACTGGTCCTCACCTACCACCCCACCAATCTCCATGTACAACGCATCATCCGCCGTCACTTCCGCCACCTCCAAACAGACCCCACCACCAAGGATATATTTCCCTCCCCTCCCCTATCAGCTTTCCGTAGAGACCACTCCCTCCGCGACTCCCTTGTCAGATCCATACCCCCCACCAACCCAACCTCCACTCCCGGCACCTTCCCTTGCAACCGCAGGAGGTGCAACACTTGCGCCCACACCTCCCCCCTCACTTCTCTCCAAGGCCCCAAAGGAAACTTCCATATCCGCCACAGATTCACCTGCACCTCCACCCACATTATCTACTGCATCCGCTGCAGCCGGTGTGGCCTCCTCTATATTGGGGAGACAGGCCTACTTGTGGAGCGATTCAGAGAGCACCTCTGGGCCACCCGGACGAACCAACCCAATCACCCTGTAGCACAGCATTTCAACTCCCCCTCCCACTCCACCGAGGATATGCAGGTCATTGGACTCATCCACCGCCAAACCACAACAAGGCGACGGTCGGAGGAGGAGCGTCTTATCTTCCGACTGGGAACCCTCCAACCACAGGGGATGAACTTGGACTTCACCAATTTCTTCATCCCCCCTCCCCCCACCTTGTCTCAGCCGAATCTCTCCAGCCCGGCACCGCCTTCCTGACCTGCAGTCTTCTTCTTGACCTCTCCGCCTCCACCCTACTCCGACCTATCACCCTCACCTTGACCTCTTTCCACCTATCACATTTCCAACGCCCCTCCTCCAAGTCCCTCCTCCCTGCCTTTTATCTTCTCCTGCTGAACACTCTCTGCTCATTCCTGAAGAAGGGCATGTGCCCGAAACGTCGAATCTTCTGTTCCCTAGATGCTGCCTGACCTGCTGTGCTGTTCCAGCAATAAAGTTTCAGCTTTGATCTCCAGCGTCTGCAGACCTCACTTTCTCCTTATTCACTGACACCAATCTCTGCCTGCCTGCTGTAAACTAGGAGGAGAAAGTGAGGTCTGCAGATGCTGGAGATCAGAGCTGAAAATGTGTTGCTGGAAAAGCGCAGCAGGTCAGGCAGCATCCAGGGAACAGGAGAATCGAGCTTATGCCCGAAACGTCGATTCTCCTGTTCCCTGCAGTCACTGACACCAATCTCTGCCTGTCTGATATAAAACAACCCACAGTCACTGACGCCAATCTCCCCTTGTCTGATATAAACCAGACCCACAGTCACTGACGCCAATCTCCTCCTGTCTGACATAAACCAGCCCCTTATTCACTGACACCAATCTCTGCCTCCTTGCTGTAAACCAGGCCTACAGTCACTGACACCAATCTCTGCCTGTCTGATATAATCCAGCCTCTTATTCACTGACACCAATCTCTGCCTCCTTGCTGTAAACCAGGCCTACAGTCACTGACACCAATCTCTGCCAATCCAGCCCCTTATTCACTGACACCAATCTTTGCCTCCTTGCTGTAAACCAGCCTACAGTCACTGACACCAATCTCTGCCTGTCTGATATAATCCAGACCCTTATTCACTGACACCAATCTCCTCCTGTCTGATATAAACCAGCCCCACCGACACAGACAATATTTTTCTCTATCTGATATAAACCAGCCCCACAGTCACTGACACCAATCTCCTCCCGTCTGATATAAACTTTGATTCCCATTCTTCCTGGTAGGAAATTAGGGCCATGTGTGGAATGTTCAAGTCAGTAAGAATTGTCAGCAAGGATTCATCAACACTTTCTTTTTGGAGATTTTAATGCCGGGGAACTTTTCAGATATCAAATTTCAGTTCTTTTCCCAGGGAGCAAGTTCCATTTGAAGCAGAAATTCAATATTAGTTGCACACTAATTGTCTGTGATATTTTTCTGAATTTGATAGAATGATCACAGAGAGCTGGTTTTAAAGGGTCACTATACCCTGAAGAAAGCTGTCAGCTACAATGACAAGAATCTTCAACTCTACTCTAGTGATAAGGAAGTAACTTCAGCAGAAACAAACCCGAACTGTAAGAATGTACCTGATTCAGTGCGGGATGTCACGAGCAACAGGAGTGATGGAATATTCCAACCTCTGCAGTTACATGTCGACTTGTTGATGTGTGAGCTGACTAAATCCATTTGCACAGGTTGAACAGGTCACTCCGGTGTGAGTCTGTTGATGTGTCAGAAGGCTGGATGAAGTTGTGAATCCTTTCTCTCACACAGGGCAGACGAATGACCTTGACACAAGGTGAACTCATTGATGGTTCAGAAGGTTAGATGTATTAGGGAACCCTTTCTCCCACATGGCAGATGTGAGAAACAAAAGCTCACTCACTTTAATAATTTCAGTCCGAGACAAATATCTGAATCCGCCATTTATTTATACACCTATAGATGGGTGCCCTGTCTCAATACCAGGTAAGGTAATGAGAAAATGCACACTAAATCCAACAAACTCTCGAAATTTATACAGTTTGAATCCCCATATTTTTCCTTATTCCATTGTCTGTTCCCTGCTTCGCTTACGTCACTCATTTCCTTAAGACTGATCCCACAACTTCTGTTTATCCTGTTTTGTCCGTGACAAACTCTTATCTCTGACTCCCATAAGGGTGTTTGACGTCAGTCTATTATAGATTATTGATTAGGCATATCTTTTCTTCTATCAGCATCTATTTCCATCCAGAGGCCACTTTGACCTCTCTAATTAGGGTTTGTTCCTGTGTCTCCGAGTAAGGGGGAAACAGATGCTTTCCTGTTTGCCCATATATCCACCATTGTTCTGTATTCATGTCTCATGCTCACATATCCTTTCTTTTTGCTGAATATGTATTTTCTCATTCCTATTCTGTATCAGAATTTATACTTGCAGAAATAACATTAATTCATTTATATCCCACAGCAGATGAATATTTTTTCCGCAGTTTGAACATGCTGATGGATCAGTAGCCGTGACAGTTGAGAAACTCCCTCTCTCAAATGGAGCAGGGGAATGAATAGCTTCTCCCCAGTATGAACCTGATGTACCAGTCACTCTGAGTGAATCCTTCCTCAAAGAGACAACAGGTGAATGGTCTCTCACTTGTGTGAAATAGCTGGGGTGTCAGCAGAATTGTTGACTGAGTGAATCCTTTCCCACACTGAGTGCAGGAGAATGGCTTCTCTCCAGTGTGACTGTTCGGATGAATTTCCAACAGGAATGAGTATTTGAATGCCTTTCCACAACCCCCATGTTTACATGGTTTCCCTGTGGTACTGGTGTTATTGCTTGTCTCCAGGTTTGGTGATCAGTTCAAGCCTTGCCCACACACAAACTTAGCCACAGGGTGGTGGGAAACAGGAACTCACTATCTGTAAGGGTTTCAGAAGGAAAAACTCTCCAAATGTTGAAGATGCTGTTATGAAGTTGAAGATGTATACTGTACCTTTAAGGGAGAGTGAAGGATGTTTTGCCAGTGACTTGACTATGACTTGAAAATATGTAACATTTGGTTGTAAACTAGATACCTCAGTAGTGTGACCATCATTTGAATTCAACCAATCAATTTAAATTATGCCCCAGTAAACTAAAACCCAATGGAATTTGAACTTTGCCGTTTTGACAACTTAGAACCAGTGAGATGACCAATATTTGGGGTATCAAAGGTCAGCATTTTGAGAGTTAGCTAGAGAGAGGGAGAGAGAGAGAGAGAGTGAGAGAGGGAGAGAGAGAGAGGGAGAGAGAGAGACTGCCATCCAAAACACTCTCGATCAAAGGTACTTTTTTTCCCCTTGCAGCAGAAATCTAAAGCCGACCCAGGGAGATCTACAAACAGGAAGATCGACACCGGAGATGGCAGCTGCTGTCTGGCTTTGAAACTTAATATGTTGCACATTTTAATTGGGATTTATTGGATCAGTATATTGTTATAGAGTTGGACATAGAAAACAGATCTTTAAGAGAAAAGTGGTTCAGAGTTGTAAATAGTTATTGTTTACGTAGAACATAGAAAAGTACAGTACAGAACAGGCCCTTTAGCCCACGATGCTGTGCCAAGGATTAATTCTAATGTAAAATAAAATAACTTAACCTACACACCCCTCACTTCACTGCTATCCATGTGCATGTCCAGTAGTTGCTTAATTGTCCCCAATGACTCTGCTTCCACCATCACCGCTGGCAACAGCATTCCATGCGTTCACAACTACCTCTGACGACCCCGTTTAACCTTTCTCCTAATAACTTAAAACTATGACTCCTCGTGCCAGTCAATCCTGCCCTATGGAAAAGTCTCTGGCTATTGACTCTATTACTCTCATTACCTTGTATACCTCGATCAGGTCTCCTCTCTTCCTCCTTCTCTCCAGAGAGAAAAGTCTGAGCTTATTCAATCTCTTTTCATAAGGCAAGCCCTCCAGTCCAGGCAGCCCTGATAAACATTCTTTGTACCCTCTTCAAAGCCTCTGTATCTTTCCTATAGTAGGGCAACCAGAACCAGACACAATATTCCAAGTGTGGTCTCACCAGGGGCTTGTAGAGCTGCAGCAAAACCTCTCGGCTCTTAAACTTGATCCCCCTGTTAATGAAAGGCAAAACACCATATGCTTTCTTAACAACCCTACCCACTTGGGTGGCATATTTGCAGGAACTATGTACTTGAACACAAAGTTCTGTTCCTCCACACTGCCAAGAATATGATCTTTAATCCTGTATTCAGCGTTCTAGTTCAACCTTTCAAATTGCATCATTTCACATTTATCCAGGTTTAATTCCATCTGCCATTTTTCAACCCAGCTCTGCATCCTGTCTATGTTGTGCTGCAGCCTGCAATAGCCCTCGATACTATCAACAGCACCTCCAATCTTTGTGCCATCTGCAAATTTACTACCCCTCAATCTGCTCATCCAAGTCATTTATAAAAACTACAAAGAGCAGAGACCCAAGAACAAAACCCTGTGGGACACCACTCAAGACTGACCTCCAGGCAGAACTTGCCATCTACAACCACTCTTTGCCTTCTGTCAGCTAGCCAATTCCGAATCCAAATAGCCAAATCTCCCCAAACCCATGCCTCCTGTTTAATGTTCACTTTTAGGGTTAAAGAATAAAATTGATATTTTAAAAAAAAGTGGAATTTGAGAGTCCTCTGTCCCTTTAACAGTTTACGAGGCAAGGTGAGTTTTTCTGCGTTTGGTTTAAATTGAAGAAGGGCTCAAGGACCTTTTAATATTCTATAGATCTCTGTAACTCTATGCTGTCCAGGTCCTGTCTACTGCGAATGGTGCAAAGCTCTTTCTAGGCAGTGCATCTGGCTGTAACACTTCTGCTTCCACGTTCAAAGACCGATAGCATTCAGTTCCTGATTAATTGTGTTGTATCAGATTTTGACTGTTTTTGGTTTGGTTTGAGTTTCCTTTCTCTAGCTCTCTCCTGATCATCAATGCACTCACACTGAGGAAAGGCCATTCATCTGCTCCAAGTGTGGGAAGGGATTCACTCAGTCTTCTCAATAGCAGGCAGACCATAGAGTTCACCCAGATAAAATAACTTTTTAAATCACAAGACTGTGGAAAATGCCATAGAAATTCTGGGCAACTGATGTGCCATTGACGTATTCGAATAGAGGAGAGACCATTCAGGAGTTCTCACTGCGGCATTAAGTTACTCACTACACACCAGCGAGATCACACTGTGTAGAGGCTGAGAACCTGCTCTGTCTGTGGCAAGGCGTTCATTCAGTCATCCAGCTGCAGATATATCGGCAAACTCAGACTGTTCCCCTGAGCCGAATGAGAAGGCATTCTATACCATATCCTATGTGCAAAAACACTGGTGTGTTCACACAAGGGTGAGACCATTTTGTTACGCAGTGTTTAGGGAGGTATTTACTCACCCTTCTGCCCTACTGGGAGGCCAGTGAGTTCACACTGAGACTAGGCCTTTTAAATGTCCAGACTGTGGGAAGTGCTTTAAAGGTTCCAGGAAACTGATGTTCCACCAACATGTTCACAATGATGAGAAACCTTTCTGGGGCTCTCACTGCAGGACCAGGTTCAGTCAATCGTCTGACATCAAACATCAGTGAGTTCACACCAGGGAGAGGCCATTCACCTGCTTTGTGTGTAAGGAGGGTTTGGTCGCTCATTCAACCTGCTGAGACACCGACGTGTTCATAATGAACTACAGCAATGAGATTGTGCTGTTAACCACATCCAGGCCCAAGCCATGTTCACTGAGTCTGTTTTTGCTCAAGTTAATTAACCTGTGTGAGACAGGTTTACTATTTTGGATAAAAGTCAAATAAATTAATTATGCATTAGATATATTGAGCCATTTTAGCATCTCTGATGCAAGTTAGTTCATTTTTGAAGGGATCACCCCCACTGTGGCATTTCACCATTGGCCCGACTGAAGGTTCAAGGCTCATGGATTAAGAACTCCAGAAATGGACTGGAGGACAGTCAAGTTTCAGTATCTTAAGGAATAGCTGGTGAGAAACAAGAGAAAACCTGACTGAAGTCTGGGCTTTCCTTGTCAGTGTAAGTCTGGGGTGAATGATGCCTGACTGCCTGATCTGTCTAACATTCAACCAATTTGGTACAAGATGGGCTCAGTTTCCATGAGAATAGGGATAAATATTCCTCACAACTGAAAGCAATATATTAGAGAAGTGGGAAGGTCTCTAAAAAGAAGATAATGAATTATTGTTATAGGACTGAATAAAACCAAAATGTTGCTAAAAGAAAAACAAAATTGAACATTTCTGCCCTATTCTCGTCAGGATTAGAAGACAAGTAGGCAAACTGAAACAGGGAGAACCAATTGATGAGTGATAAGGATTGACATGGAGATGGAGCAAAAGCTATCAGGATTTGGGTAATCCAAGATGGAGGATGGGAAAGGTTTTGGCTGTAAGAACTGCTCGCTTTTGGAGTATTTTAGGTGTTGGAAGTCAGTTCCTCGAATTCCACAAGCAGTAATTACTGTTTTTAAGCTGTTGCATTGTTTTGGAAGTTTGGGAGAAAAGATCAAAACAATGACACTTTAAAAAGGAGGAAATGAACAAAGGTAGTGACCACATGGTCAGGGAGAGAGAGAGAGAGGGAGAGAGAGAGAGAGACAGAGACAGAGAGATAGAAACTTACACTGCTAACTGACACAGCAGTGAATCTGCACAGTAACTGCCTTTGCTGTTTGAGTTCAAGTGTTTCTGGATATTGGAGTGCGTTGAAGAAAAATTGACAAATAGCGAAATGCACAGCTGACATTTGAGGAACCTATGTTGGAGAGCACACAGCACAGGAGCAGATAAGTGCATGGGTTTTAAGTGTAATATTGCTGTCATTTTTAATAGTGAGTGTTTTTTTTGAGATCTGTCCTTTGATTAAAATTTAAAAATATGAAACATAGATACTAAGTTAGTCTGGATTACTGTTTTTTTTTAGTGCATAAGACTATGCTATTTTCTGTAGGTTGTTACGGTACAAAGATGGCCTTAAGTAGAGTGATGTGCTCTTCCTGTCAGCTGTTAGAGATTAGGGAGAGTTTCCATAATACTGATGATTATGTCAGCAGTAAGTGTGTTTGGTTTTGAATCCTATCAGATTGCATCGATCAGTTGGAGTGGCAGTTTGAGGCAATGAGGAATTTACAGGAACTAGGGGCATTTGACAGATGGTAGTTTTAAGAAAGGGAGAAAAACCAGGAAAAAGTAGGAGAGGGAGGCAGGTAGTGCAGGTGTCTCCTGTGGTTAGCCCCATCTCAAACAAGTATGTTGTTTTGGAAAATGTAGAGGGTAATTGTCTTTCAGGAGAACGCAGCATGAACAGCCAAGTTTCTGGGACCGAGGCAGGCTGTCATGTAACGAGGGGTATGTCAGGTACCAAGTGATCAATTGTGAGAGGGGACTCTCTCGTCAGAGGCACAGACAGATGTTTCTGCGGCCGACAGCGAGAAATCAGAATGGTGTGTTGTCTCCCTGTTTCCTGGATCAAGGCAGAATATTCTCAAAGGGCAGTGGGACCAGCAGCAGGTCACTGTGCACACTGGAACCAATGTCACAGGAAGGAAAAAGGATGAGATGTTGAAGAGAGGAGGTAGAAAGTTAGGCAGGAATTTTAAAAGGAGGTCCTCGAGGATATTAATATCTGGATTACTCCCGGTGCTGTGAGTTAGTGAGGCTAGGAATAGGAGGATCAAGCAGATAAACGTCTAGGAAAAAGTGAAGACTGCAGATGTTGGAGATCAGAGTCGAGAACGTGGTGCTGGAAAAGCACAACAGGTCAGGCAGCATTTGAGCAGCAGAATCGACATTTTAGGAAAAAGCCCTTCATCAGGAATGAGGCTGTCAGCCAAGGGGATGGAGAGATAAATGGGAGGGGGGTGGGCCTGGGGAAAGGTAGATGAGAGTGCATTAGATGGATGGATTTGGGAGTAAAGGTGAAAGGTCGGGGGGAGGGTGGAGTGGATAGGTGGGAAGGAAGATTGATAGATAGGACAGGTCATGAGGGTGGTGCCGATTTGGAAGGTTGGGGCTGGGATTGGGGGGGGATGGTGAGGGGGAGGAGAAATGAGGAAACTGGTGAAATCCACATTGATAGTGTGTGGTTGCAATGTCCCAAGGCAGAATGTGAGGCATTCTTTCTCCAGGTGTCGAGTGGTTAGGGTTTAGTTTCTATCTTCTCATTGTCATCTTGTAAGAATACAGCACCAACACTCATATCACTCACATCAGTAGCCATCTTGAGTTGCTTTGTGTAATTAGGTGTAGCTAACACTGAGACAATGTTTAACACAGCTTTCAGGTTGGCAAATGCTTTCTGACATTCTACTGTCCACTGAAATTTCCTGCACTTCTTCAATTAGTCAATCAGTGGAGCAACCACACTACTATAATTTGGTACAAACTTCTGGTAAACCTTTTCAGTCCCAGGAATCATAGTCCTGCTGTCATTGTCAATGGCATGGTCGGGCTATCTTCCAATGCCTGACAACATGTCCTAGGGACAAGACTCGGACTTTAGCGAATTCACACTTAGCCAGGTTTATCACCAGCCTGCATCCCAAAGTCAATTGAATACTTCCAATAAATGTTGCAAATGTTCCTTCCGTGTGTGACTAAAAGATCACAAGGTTGTCGATGTATGCCATACAATTGGATAACCCAGAAATTACTTTATTAGCTAGCCTTTCAAGTGTGGCTGGCGCATTTTTCCAAATTGCATGACTTAAATGAATTGGATACGAGCATAAAAAGTACAGTTAGTAAGTTTGCAGATGACACCAAAATTTGAGGTGTCGTGGACAGCGAAGAGGGTTACCTCAGATTACAACAGGATCTGGACCAGATGGGCCATTGGGCTGAGAAGTGGCAGATGGAGTTTAATTCAGATAAACGTGAGGTGCTGCATTTTGGGAAAGCAAATCTTAGCAGGACTTGTACACTAAATGGTAAGGTCCTAGGGAGTGTTACTGAACAAAGAGACCTTGGACTGCAGGCTCATAGCTCCTTGAAAATGGAGTCGCAGGTAGGTAGGATAGTGAAGGTGGTGTTTGGTATGTTTTCCTTTATTGGTCAGAGTGTTGAGTACAGAGTTGGGAGGTCACGTTGCGGCTGTACAGGACAATGGTTAGGCCACTGTTGGAATATTGTGTGCAATTCT
This sequence comes from Chiloscyllium plagiosum, assembly GCF_037043375.1. Classification (NCBI taxonomy): domain Eukaryota; kingdom Metazoa; phylum Chordata; class Chondrichthyes; order Orectolobiformes; family Hemiscylliidae; genus Chiloscyllium; species Chiloscyllium plagiosum. Next base: position 6,135,494 of record NW_028270192.1, on the reverse strand, counting down.
GGTCTCCTTCCTATCGGAAAGATGTTGTGAACGTTGAAAATGTTCAGAAAAGATTTACAAGGACGTTACCAGGGTTGGAGGATTTGAGCTATGGGGAGAGGCTGAACAGGCTGGGGCTGTTTTCCCTGGAACATCGAAGGCTGAGGGGTGACCTTATAGATGTTTAGAAAATCATAAGGAGCATTGATAGGATAAATAGACAAAGTCTTTTCCCTGGTGTCAGGGAGTCCAGAACTAGAGAGCATAGGTATAGGGTGAGAGAGGAAAGATATTAAAGAGACCTAAGGGGCAACGTTTTCACACAGATTGTGGTACGTGTATGGAATGAGCTGTCAGAGGAAGTGGTGGAAGCTGGTACAATTGCAACATTTAAAAGGCATCTGGATTGGTATACGAATTGGAAGGGTTTAGAGGGATATGGGCCAGGCGCTGGCAGCTGGGGACTAGTTTGGGTTGGGATATCTGGTCGGCATGGACGGATTGGACCGAAGGGTCAGTTTCCATGCTGTACATCTCTATGACTCTATGACTTTAAGTCCATTCATTGTTACAAAAGCCGAAATTGTCTTCATTCCTTCGGATAAAGGTACCTCCCAGTATCCTTTGAGCAAGTCCAAATTACAAATATAAGTTGCTTATTCTACTTTTTCAATACAGTTTTCTCAATGTCAAATTGGATATGAATCAGACTCTGCAACTGCATTAACGTTGCAATAGGCTGCACACAATCATCTGGTTGTGGCACCATTACTATGACTGAGCTCCAATTGCTGCATCTCACTTTGATGCTGTTGTTTTGGAACATGCGTTCAAGTTGTCTTTGAACCTATACCAAGTTTCTTTGGTGTAAATCTATAAGGATATTGCTTAATTGGAACAGCATTTCCTATATCTATATCATGCATAATTAAATTAGTACTTCCCAGCTTATTCCCACATATCTCACCATGCAATAGTAATAACTCGTTCAGGTCACTTTGATTTCCGGAGGAAGGTACCTCAATAATTTATACCAAATTTCGAGAACGTCCTCATTGTCCATTTAATTTGAGGAAAGTCCAATTCAGAATCCTGTGAACTCACTTCGTCACGCGTGTTTTATCCAGTAACACATTATCCTTTTACTTTCCTTCTCGATTGTTATGGACCAGACCAAACCCCTTAAAACATTTCAAGAAGGTAGCCCAGACCCTAACTTTGCTGGTTGTTTTGAGAAGTGTACAGTGGATATTCAAGGAGAGAATCAGCTGGTTAAGCCACCTCATTGTAAACAAAACAGGATTTATTTAGAAGATTACTGAATGAAACACAAAGAACAGAAACAGAATACCGAATAACTTATCCTATCCTAAAACCTAACAGTGTATCTGTTCCAAGATACTTGCAACATCCCCAAAAGCACCCCTTGGCACAAAAGTCATATCAAACACAAGTTATCACAGGATAGACACCTGAGAGAGATTACCAGCCTGGACCGGCTTCTTTGGGTCCAGCAGTCTTTCTTCACACAACTGTTAAAAAAGCCAAACGAGAGGTAATCTGAGCTGGGAGAACTGGCGGCTCCCTTTCAATATACAAGTCTTTGTGTTTTAAACTTGAAAGCATTCTGCCCGAGGCAGTATCTGTTAGCTATTGTCAAAATTAGCCCTAAAGCCCTTCCAAACTCAGACTTTTCCGAACCTGTGTTTTTATGACCTCCAGAAGAAAAAAGACCGAATGACAACCTAACCTTGTTAAAGTAACAGCTTTGTCACAGTATCAAATTATCATTTGAGCATATTCACATGACACTCTGAGATTGCTTTCTATCTGCAGTCCTTATTAAATGATTCACCTCACTCAATTTTCTTTCACTTTGATAAGTTCCACTAAATCTTGCTTTTAAAGGTTCAACCGGAAGTAACACTAACACTTTATCCTAGTTCAAAGAATTGCAAATTTTCGATCTCTTGTCTGCTTCCTGCTTCATCACGTGCTGTGCTACTTTTAAATGCCATCTAGCCAACTCCCGCTCAACTTAATCATTCCCTAAAATTTGATACACAGTTCAAATATGTGAGAGCTGAACTTTGACTCACTAATTTCTCCTTATTTAATTTCAGTGGTCCTCTCAGCTCATGCCCCAACGCTCATTCAAATGGACTGAATGAGGCAGATTCATTTAGTACATCCCTATTGGCAAGATGTGCAAATGGAATTCCTTTATCCAGTTGGTTGGATTATCTTGAATATAAGCCCTCAATATGGTCTTCTCTAAATTTGCTATTGGTCTTTGAAGTTTGATGCCACCTTTCTAAGGTAAAGTTTGATGTAAAATTTGATCCTTGATCTGGTTGTGTCTCTGTGGGTAGTCTTTATTGAGTTAAACACTGGGGTAACTCTTCTGCAATCCTTCTAGCAGTGGTATTGCACAAATGGAATAGCCTCTGCAAATCAAATGGACTCATCTATTATTGTTAACAAACACTGATTTCCACTTTTTGTTTTATGTAGGGGACCTACTGAATCAGTAAAGACCCTGTAAGACCATAGGAGCGGAAGTAAGGCCATTCGGCCCATCGAGTCCACTCCGCCATTCAATCATGGCTGATGGGCATTTCAACTCCACTTACATTCTCCACTTACCCGCATTCTCCCCGTAGCCCATAATTCCTCGTGACATCAAGAATTTATCAATCTCTGCCTTGAAGACATTTAGCGTCCCGGCCTCCACTGCACTCTGTGGCAATGAATTCCACAGGTCCACCACTCTCTGGCTGAAGAAATGTCTCCGTATTTCTGTTCTGAATTTGCCCTCTCTAATTCTAAGGCTGTGTCCATGGGTCCTCGTCTCCTCGCCTAACGGAAAAAATTTCCTAGCGTCCACCCTTTCCAAGCCATGTATTATCTTGTAAGTTTCTATTAGATCTCCCCTTAATCTTCTAAACTCCAATGAATACAATCCCAGGATCCTCAGCCGTTCCTCATATGTTAGACCTACCATTCTAGGGATCATCCGTGTGAATCTCTGCTGGACACGCACAAATGCCTGTATGTCCTTCCTGAGGTGTGGGGACCAAAACTGGACACAGTACTCCAAATGGGGCCTAACCAGAGCTTTCAGTCGCACAACGGTGCTTTTATATACCAACCCTCTTGTGATAATTGACAACATTGCATTCGCTTTCTTAATCACGCATGTTTACCTTTAGAGAATCCTCAACTAGCCTTCCCAGATCCCTTTGTACTTTGGCTTTACGAATTTTCTCACCATTTAGAAAGTAGTCCATGCTTGTATTCTTTCTTCCAAAGTGCAAGACCTCGCATTTGCTCACATTGAATTCCATCAGCCATTTCCTGGACCACTCCTCCAAACTGTCTCGATCCTTCTGCAGCCTCCCACTTCCTCAGTACTAACTGCCTGTCCACCTAACTTCGTATCATCGGCAAACTTCACTAGAATGCCCCCAGTCCCTTCATCCAGATCATTAATATATAACGTGAACAGCTGCAGCCCCAACACTGAACCCTGCAGGACACCGCTTGTCACCGGCTGCCATTCCGAAAAAGAACCTTTTATCCCAACTCTCTGCCTTCTGTCAGACAACCAATCCTCAATCCATACCAGCAGCTCACCCCGAACACCATGGGCCCTCACCTTGCTCAGCAGCCTCCCATGTGGTACCTTATCAAAGGCCATTTGGAAGTCTAGGTACACCACATCCACTGGGTTTCCCTGGTCTAACCTACTTGTCATCTCTTCAAAGAATTGTAAAAGGTTCCTCAAATGCAGGGATGGGTATTAAGATGCTGGTTTTATTCCTGCCTGAGGTTTTCCAGGTGCATGACATGTATGACATCAACTTTAAACTCCATCTTAATGCAGTCTAGGCCAGTAAAAATGTTCTTGTATTTTGGTGAGTTTTATCACTCCCATAATGATCCACAGGTAGCTCAGGTGCTACATGCCACACCTCCTTTCTATAAGCCCCTGGTAATGAATTTCTTCCACTTTCCCATCTGCCTGAATAAGTGATCATCTCCATTTCCTCATCAAGGCATCATTTTTAGGTTAGTAACATTTGGGAATGCTTTCAGATTCTACTTCTGTAGAATGCTTTTCAATATATTGCTTCAGTATTTCATCTTTCTGTTGTAGTTCAGTTAATTTCTCTGAACCGAAAATATCCATTTGTTCATCATCTGTTCTTGTTTAGTCTCAGTCATTCAATCAAATATGGTCCCTGATAATTCTGCTTGAACTTGCTTATCTGTACTTTGTTTTCTTCTCCTGTGCCAACTGGTGGCTTTGTGACTTTGTTATCAGTCTGTTAATGTTCTCCAATTTTTGCATGATTCACATAACAATGATGTTCATTATATTTTATTTAGAGCATGAGATAATCCATCCACAAGAATGTTGTATTATGGTGTTCTATTAGAGTGACAACTAACTTTTCACTGCCCAATTCTAACAGCAGACCTTGTCTCAACAATAGTCTTCACTTATGACCGAAAAGTTAATGTTTCGGGCAGGACACTCCATGAAAAACTTATGCCCCAAATGTTGACTCTTCTCCTTGGATATACTGCTTGACCCGCTGTGCTTTTTCAGTGCCACGCTTTTTGACTCTGAGCTGCAGTCCTTTCTTACTCCTTTTCCCATGGTTGTCTGGTCTGGAATAATCTGAGAGGTACGGATGCCCTTGCAACGAGTTTTGTGGTCCTGGAACATGCAGAGGGAGGAGTGAAAAGGCTGTTGTATGGAGACTTGCAGGGGTTGTTGGGTTGAATTGAGATGTGGATGAGGGTATCCCAGTTAGAATGCTGAGATTTGGAGGTGACATGACAAAGTCTTGAATTCTGTGTCCTCTCAAATGGAGAGTCCCTAAATCATCCAACAAGTGTGTCTTGGCCATGTCAACAGAATGGAAGCATGTGACATGTGAATTTACTTCCTGCATGGTGAGATTCCTACAGCCAGGTAGCTAGTGATGGACCAAAGGGTCTGCTTCAGGAATGCTGAAGAATGGTATGACAGCCCTGAACATCGACTATACATGGAGAGAGTCGCTATTGGCTGAGAGAAATGAATGGGAGATTTCCATTGGTTTGATGTGAGCTGTTAGGGTGACCTTAGACGCTAAAACTAAAGACAATAACTCATAATGACACTCTGTAATTGTTAGTGCAAAATTGGTGATAGAAGCTGTCTCTTATGAATCAGTCTTTTCATCAAGCAGCAAAGTTACATTGCATGGAGACACGCAATCTGCAATACATCAGAGCACCTTCCAGCAACTGGAGCATGCTGGTGGCCTCTGACAAAGAAAGTAGTTTCAAGGAAATATGATGTGCTTCACATGGCTACAGACACAGAAATATACATGCACACATACACACGCGCACTCACAGATACCATACACACAGACATACACCCACACAGAGACACAAACAGACACAGATATGCACACACCCCCACACGAGACACACACACTCACACACACATACAACCACACAGAGACAGACACATACATACACAGACACACGCACACAGACACATGCGCACACAGGCACACACCACCACACAGACACACACACACACAGAATTGCAGACACACACACAATCACAGAACAAAATGACATCTTGTGTTAAGAATGAGCAAAGCTGCACTTCAATCATTACATCTTGACACTTGGGAGGCGATGTGTCATTGAAATTTGAGAGGTTATGTCTCCACATTATTTTTCAGCTGGGATGATGAGTGATATTTTGAGTTAAATGGGGAAGCACTAATACTGTCCATGGTTTTCTCAGGGCAATATCCTCTTAAAAATAGAAGATAGGAGCAGGAGGAGGCCATGCAGCCCTTTGAGCCTGCTCTGTCATTATCATGATCATGGCTCATCGTCCAACTCAACAACCTCATCCTGTTTACTCCCCTTTGAACCCATTTGCCTTAAATGCTATATTGAGCCGCATCTTCAAAACATTCAATGTCTTGGCATCAACTAATTCCTGTGATAATGAATTCCACAGGTGAAGAAATTCTTTGGGTGAAGAAATGTCTCCCTCATCTCTGTCCTAAATGATCCACCCCAAATCTTCAGTCTGTGTCCCCTGATTCTAGACACACCCACCATCAGGAGCAGCTTCCCTGTATCTACCCTGTCTCGTCCTGTTAGAATGAGATCCCCTCCCATTCGTCTAAACTCCAGCGAATACAATCCTAAGCTGGACAATCTATCCTCGTATGTTATTTCCAAGCAAAAACACCCTTCCACAGAAAATGAGACCAAAACTGCACACAGTGTTTGAGGTGTGGCCTCACCAAGGCCCTGTATAACTGTACAACACATCCCTGCTCCTGTACTTGAAGCATCTCAATGAAGGCCAATGTAGCATTTGCCTTTTTTACTGCCTGCTGCACTCACATGCGTACCTTCAGCGACTGGTGCACAAGGACATGTAGGCTCTGCAGCACACTCTCCTCTCCCAATTTACAGCCAGTCAGGTAGTAATCCACCACCTTACATTTGTCTCCAAAGTGAATAACCTGACATTTATCCAAAATAACTGCATCTGCCATTGATTTACCCGCTTACCCAATCTGTCCAGACCATGCCATAGGGTCTCTGCATCCTCGTCACAGTTCACTCTCCTACCCAACTTGGTATCATCTGCAAACCTTGAGATATTACATTTTATTCCTCCATCCAAATCATTAAAATAATTGTTAATAGTTGGGGTCCCTGTGGCACCCCACGAGCTACTGGCTCCAATTTGAAACAGACCCCTTAAGCCCTACTCGGTCTACCGATCTGTTTTCTATCTATCTCAGTACACCTACCACAATCCCATGCGCTTTAATACTGTACAGTGATGTCTTAAGTGGGACATTGTCAAACACTTTCTTAAAGCCCAAATATATCATATTGACCAGTGCCCCTTTGTCGACTCTGATAGTTACATCTTCACAGAATTCCAATAGATTCGACAAGCATGATTTCTCCTCCATAAGTCCATGCTGACTCTGTTTGATCTTGCCACGGCTTTCTCAATGGTCTGCCATAAAGTACTCTTTCTGAGTAGTGGAGTGGCAATAGCTGCCCTCCAATCTGCAAGGGCTGTACCAAACTCTAATGAATCCTGACAACCAAAGCATCCACTATTTCTAGAACTATTTCCTTAAGTACTGTGGAATGTAGATTTATCAGGCCCTGAGGATTTATCGGGTTCAATCCCCCCAATTTCCCAGCAGCATTTCTCTATTAATGTTGACCTCCCTCAGTTCTTCCCTCTCATTAAATCTTGCATTCTCCAGGATTTCTAGTGCTTGATTTGTATCATCGAGTCAGAGAGTCCTACAGCACAGAGAGAGGTCGTTTAGCCCAAACTGGTCCATACTGACCAAAATGTCCACCCATGCTAACCCATTTCCCTGCATTTGGTCCACATTCTTCGAACCCTTTCCTATCCGTGTATTTGTCAAAATGCCGTTAAATGTTGTTAACGTACCCACCTCAACCACTTCTGCTGGCAGCTCATTGCAAAGCGTGCCAGCCTCTGTGTAATCAAATTGTCCCTCAGGTTCCCTTTTGTACTTTTCCCCTCTAACCTTAAACTAATGCCATCTAATCCTCGATTCCCCAACCCTGGCAAAAAAGACTGAGTGTATGCCTCTCATAATTTTGTACAGTTCTATAAGATCCCCTCTCAGTCTCCTAGACTGCCAAGAAAAGAAGTCATGATTCAAAGAAGCCGGTGTTGGACTGGGGTGTACAAAGTTAAAAATCACACAACACCAGGTTATAGTCCAATAGGTTTAATTGGAAGCACACTAGCTTTCAGAGCGACACTCCTTCATCATCTGACAATCACCTGGTGAAGGAGCGTCACTCCGAAAGCTAGTGTGCTTCCAATTAAACCTGTTGGACTATAACCTGGTGTTGTGTGATTTTTAACAAAGAAAAGAAGTTCTAGCTTGTTCAGCCTCTCCTTATAACTGAGACCAATGAGTGTGAGCAACATCCGTATAAATTTCTTCTGCACTCTTTCCAGTTTAATAACTTCCTTCCTCGAGCAAGGTGACCAAGCAGAACATATGCTCCAACCGCAGCCTCACCAACCTCCTGTACAACTGTCGTTTTTGTGAAGACAGAACTAAAGTATGTATACAATTGCTCAGCTGTTTCGTTGTCCTTTGTTATACATTTCCCCAATTTCCATCTGTAGGGACCTACATTTGTCTTCATCAATCTCTTTCTCTTCACGTACTGTAGAACCTTTTAGTGTCAGTCTTCATGTTCCCTGCAAGCTTACTTCCTCTTGTACTGTATTTTCCCCATCTTAATCAATCCCCTAGTCCTTCTTTGCTGAATTCGAAACTGCTCTGAAACATCAGACCTATTATTTTCTTGGCCAATTTCTATGCTACTTCCTTCAATTGGATACTATCTAATTTCCTTTATAAGCCATGGATTGGTCCTGTTACCCATTTTGCTTTTGTACCAGACAGGAATAAATAGTTGTTGCAGTTCCCCCATGATTTCCTTGAATATTTGCCAATGCATATCTACTGTCACACCTTTAAGCAACTTCCACTAATCTATCAACGCCAACTCATGTCTTATATATCTTCATAGTTTTCTTTATTAAAATTCAACACCCTAGTCTCCAAATCAGCTGGCTCACTCTCCATCCTGATAAAAAATTTGTATCATGTCATGGTCACTCATCCCCAAGGAGTCACACGCAGCTAGATTGGCAATGATTCCTATCTCATTACACAGTACCCAGTCTAAGATGGTTTGCTCTCTAGTTGGTTCATCCACATGTTTGTTAAGAAAACCATCCCATATGTACGCCAGGAATTCCCCCTCGTAGACATTGTGCTAATTTGATTTGTCCAATCTAGATGCAGGTTAAAATCACCCATGATCACCGATGTCTCCATATCACATGCTTGGCTAATTTCCTGTTTAATACTATTCCAACATGACCACTGCAGTCTGGGGGTACCTGTATGACACCCACTAATGTTTTTTGTCCCTTGGTATTTCACAGCTCCACCCACACAGATTCCACATTGTCAAAGCTAATATCCTAAAAAGAGATACACAAAAATACGTGACCAGGAATTGAGATATTTTTGCTCAAATATTGATCTTGGCACGCTTATGCAATTAGCCTTGTCGACTTTCAATGAGTTGCTTCGTAAAATCTGATACCGCCAGCATAAGGTGATGAGCTAGAACTTTTGTGGAATTGCTTTCTCAGTAAATGAACATAGATACATTTTGTTGAGATTTTCACAGTAGATGCAATGACAGTGTTTCTCCAGCAGTTGGAAGTGAGGGCTGATAGTAGATCCTTCACCCAACACCTTCACTCATAAAAAGTTAAGGCACACAAAAGATTGACTGAGGCTACTTAGTTTAACATCATTTATTGAAAAAAATGGTGGAGTCTTTAAAAAAGGATGTTACAGCAGAAAACTGAGTATGGCTTTACAAAATGGAAATCTTGCCTGATAAAAGTATCGGGATTCTTGGAGAAAATGGAGGAAACCGTGATTGTAACATGTTTTGATTTTCTGAAGATGTTTGATAGCACCCATGCATAAGATTACTGAATAAGATAGGAGCCTTGGCTTTGGAGGTACTGTATTAACATGGAGAGAGGATTTTTGAAATCCCAATCAGAAAAGTTTGATTAAGTGTTTTATTTTACAGAATGTCAATCTGTGGAGTACCACATAAATCTGTTCTGGGGACAAAAAAAATTACAAAGCATTTTGATGACTTAGATGAGGAAAGTGAATATATTGTAGGCAAGTTTGCGAATGACTCAAAAATTGGAGCGGAGACAAGTGGTGAATATGACACAAAAAGAAGTTTGCGGAGAGATACAGATAGGACAAGAGAGTGAACAAGGAGCTTTGCATAATAATGTAATGTGGATTAAATAAATGAGAACAGACATAAACAGTGAAGTTATGCATTTTAAAGGCAAGCTAGAGATTGAATTCAGAAATCTACAGGGAGTCAGCATCTCCGAACCACAAAAAGTTAGCTTTTAATTTCAACTGTCAATAAAGATGGCAAATGTCATGCTGGGGTTTGTTTAAAAACTAATGGAATATTGAGATTAGGAACAGTCAGATAGAGCAGCTAATGTGTGGCTGAGGAGCTGCTGCAGGGGTTAGAATTCCCATTTTTCAATCATTGGGATCTCTTCAGGGATAGAAATGACCTGTATAAGAGGGACCTGAATTGGAAGGGGACTGATATTCTTGTGGGGAAATTTGCTAGCAGTATGCTGAAGGTTTTAAACTAGTAAGGGGGATGGTGGGAACCAACAAGATAGTGAGTAAAGAGAAATGTTTGAGGTGAGATGCGGTGAGCAATTCTAGGGGTCAAGGCAGACGACAGTTTGGCAAGAGCGGGGTAAGACTGCGAAACTGCATTTACTTTGATGCAAGAGGCCTGACATGTGAGACAGATGAACATGGGGCATAGATGGGAATGTGGGACAAGGATATCATTACTATTACAGAAATGTGGCTCAGGGATGAACAGGACTGGCAGTTTAATGTTCCACGATATAGATGCTATAAAATATATAGACAGAGGAGCAAGAGAGGAGATGGAGTGGTGTTTTTGGTTATAGAGAACATTACAGCTGGATGTAGAGAGGATATTTCTTGGAGACTGCCCAGTGAAGTTATATGGATGAAACTTAAAAATAAGAAAGAGGTGATGACCTTGCTAGGATTGTAAAATGGGCCTCCTAATAGTCAGTGGGAAATTTACAAGCGATTATGTAAGTAAAAAGGATAATGTTAGGGAATTTTAACTTTCCAAACAGAGTTTGAGGTAGTGTTAAGATCTTGGAATGTGGAGAAATTGGTTAAGTGTGTACAAGAAAACATTGTTATTCAATATGTGGATGCACCTACTCGACAGTGCCAAATACTTGACCTTCTGTTGGGAACCAAGGCAGGGCAAGTGACTGAGGTGTCCATAGGGGTAGGCTTCAGGGAAAGTGATCATAATTCTATTGGTTTAATAATAATGATGAGAAAGGATAGAATTGATTTAAAAATGAAAGTTTCAAATTAGAGTGTGGCCAGTTTCGATGGTATTAGACGTTGAGAAGTTGGTTGGGGGAGGTTATTCACAGGTAAAGGGATGGCTGACAAGTGGGAGGCCTTTAAGAATGAGACAATGAGAGTTCAGTGATGGTATGTTTCTGTTTGTGTGAAGGGCAAGGCATGGGAAAAGATCAATGATGAGGGAAATTGTAACTCCTGTCCAGAAAAAGAAGGGGGCATTCATCAGATATAGACAGCTGGGATTGAGTGATCCTGAGAAGGGTATAAGGGCAATCAGAGTATACTTAAACAGGAAATCATGAGGGGAAAAAGGGGGACATCAAATTGCTTTGCCAAATAGAATTAAGGAGAACCCGAAAAGATTCTAAAATTATTTTAAGATTAAAAGAATAACTAAGGAGAGAATACAGCCCTTAAAGATCAGCATAGCTTTCCATGCATGGAACCACAGATGGCAGAGACACTAAGCAAATATTTTGCATCAATATTTACAGTAAACAGGAGCATGGAAGCTAAGAAACTTGGGAAATAAATAATGTGGTCTTAAAATGAGTTCATTTTACAGAAAAGGAGGTGTCGGAGGTCTTAAAGTAGAAAAATGGAAATAAATCCTGGAGACCTGATTAGGTATTTCCCAGAACTTTGTGGGAAGCTAGGGAAGAGATTCCTGGACCCCTTGCTGAGATATTTGTATCATTGATAATCTTAGATGAGATGCCAGAGGACTGGAGAGCGACAAATGTGGCAGCATTATTGAAGAAAGTTGTATGGAAAAGCAAGGGAACCATAAACTGGTGAGCCTTTCACGCCAGAGATGCTGCCAGACCTTCTGAGCATTTCCAGCAGTTTCTGCTTTTGTTTCTGATACACAGCATCCACAGTTCTTTCAGTTTTTATTTAGTAGTTAGAGAGCATTACGTTTTGAATTGGAGGCCTGTTAGAACATAACAACATCCGAACATAAGAAATACAACCAGGAGTAGGCCATCTGACTCCATGATTCTGGATCAGTGGTGCTGGAAGAGCACAGCAGTTCAGGCAGCATCTGACGAGCAGCAAAATCGACATTTCGGGCAAAAGCCCTTCATCAGGAATAAAAGCAGAGAGCCTGAAGCGTGGAGAGATAAGCTAGAGGAGAGTGGGGGGTGGGGAGAAAGTAGCATAGAGTACAATAGGTGAGTGGGGGAGGAGATGAAGGTGATAGGTCAGGGAGGAGAGAGTGGAGTGGATAGGTGGAAAAGAAGATAGGCAGGTCGGACAAGTCCGGGCAAGTCAAAGGGACAGCGCGGAGCTGGAAGTTTGAAAGTAGGATGAGGTGGGGGAAGGGGAAATGAGGAAGCTGTTGAAGTCCACATTGATGCCCTGGGATTGAAGTTTTCCGAGGCGGAAGATGAGGCGTTCTTCCTCAAGGCGTCTGGTGGTGAGGGAGCGGCGGTGAAGGAGGCCCAGGACCTCCATGTCCTCGGCAGAGTGGGAGGGGGAGTTGAAATGTTGGGCCACGGGGCGGTTTGGTTGATTGGTGCAGGTGTCCCGGAGATGTTCCCTAAAGCGCTCTGCTGGGAGGCGCCCAGTCTCCCCAATGTAGAGGAGACCGCATCGGGAGCAACAATAAATGATATTAGTGGATGTGCAGGTAAAACTTTGATTGGATGTGGAAGGCTCCTTTAGGGACTTGGATAGAGGTGAGGGAGGAGGTATGGGCACAGGTTTTACAGTTCCTGCGGTGGCAAAGGAAGGTGCCAGAATGGGAGGGTGGGTAATAGGGGGGCGTGGACCTGACCAGGTAATCACGGAGGGAACGGTCTTTGCGGAAGGTGGAAAGGGGTGGGGAGGGAAATATATCCCTGGTGGTGGGGTCTTTTTGGAGGTGGCAGAAATGTTGGCGGATGATTTGATTTATGCGGAGGTTTGTAGGGTGGAAGGTGAGCACCAGGGGCGTTCTGGTTGGAGGGGTGGGTCTGAGTGCGGAGGTGCGGGATGTGGACGAGATGCGTTGGAGGGCATCTTTAACCACGTGGGAAGGGAAAATGCGGTCTCTAAAGAAGGAGGCCATCTGGTGTGTTCTATGGTGGAACTGGTCCTCCTGGGAGCAGATATGGCGGAGGCGGAGGAATTGGGAATACGGTATGGCATTTTTGCAAGAGATAGGGTGGGAAGAGGTGTAATCCAGGTAGCTGTGGGAGTCGGTGGGTTTGTAAAAAATGTCAGTGTCAAGTCGGTCGTCACTAATGGAGATAGAGAGGCCCAGGAAGGGGAGGGAGGTGTCAGAGATGGTCCAGTTAATTTAAGGTCAGGGTGGAATGTGCTGCCGAAGTTGATGAATTGCTCAACCTCCTCGCGGGAGCACGAGGTGGCGCCAATGCCGTCATCAATGTAGCGGAGGAAGAGGTGGGGAGTGGTGCCGGTGTAATTACAGAAGATCAACTGTTCTATGTAGCCAACAAAGAGACAGGCATAGCTGGGGCCCATACGTGTGCCCATGGCTACCCCTTTGGTCTGGAGGAAGTGGGAGGATTCAAAGGAGAAATTGTTAAGGGTGAGGACCAGTTCGGCCAAAATGAGAGAAAAAGAGAGACAGAAATATTAGCTGTGCCAATGTATCTCTTAATTATAGTTTTTTTTTTACTAAACATGACAATTGATACCTCTGTCATTCAACAATCATACAACTTATGTATTAAAAAGTCCTAACATCAATTAGTATTGGAATCCATTGAGTTATTTGCATTTTTTCCACAATCGTGTGCTGTGCTTGTGGGGAAATATAAATTGGGGTTTTGTTGTTCTGTAAATTATTCTGACAATTCTATTTCTGTGTTTATTTACATAAATGCTTAATTGGTTTCAAGGAAGTGATGGTGACAGCAAAGCCAGATGAAAGAAGTGATTTGTTGGTAAGATTCAAATCGAAACAAGTTTATTTTAAGAATGTTGACCATTTTCAGAAGTGAATACAAATTTATGAAGACAAATTGCAACAGATTTTATTTATTTCTGGATGATAAACACAATTTAAAACTTCTATTTAGGTTAAAAATTTAGTGCTGAAAATTCTGCAATTAAACTTCAATGTTGAACTGGATCTACTCTGAATGTCCCACTGAGTTATATTGTAGTCCGTTTAGACGGTGCAACATCACTCAAAGTGCATTTTAGAATATTCACGTGAAATACTTGAAAAGACATCAGGAACTGCCGCAACAATTACATTTAATTGATATAGTTGTTATGAGGTTTTGTTACATGTATTACTTTCTGGCAAGGGTCAGCAATGAGTCCCTATCCCCAATTGCCCATTGAATAGCTTGCTAAAGCCACTTCAGAATATAGTCAATTACTTCCCAGTGGGTGTGGAATCTCATGTCGGTAAGACCATGTAAAGGTGACAGATGCCTTGTCATTCGTGAACCAGCTGTTTCTGTAATTTTTCCATTGACTCGGGTTACAGGGTCACAATTTTGCTTTCTTTCCGATTCCAGGCTTTCTTTAAATTCAAATTTCACCCTGGACAAACGATGGTATTCCAAACCCTGTCCATTCAGCATCAAACTGGAGTTTGGGAATACTGGTGTCATGGTATCACCGCTGTGATCCTAATATTGGGAATGCACAGAAAGCGGTAACAAACAGAAATGCAATAAATCTGACACTTAGTCACATATCCCAAGAAGGTGGTCATCAGCTACCTTTTTGAAGGCCTGCCATCTTGTTTGGCTAATTATGGTTGATCTTTCTTAAGAAGCTTTATTACAACCAAATGGCTTCTCAAGTCGAGACTGTAGTGCTGGAAAAGTACCGCAGGTCAGGCAGCGTCCGAGGAGCAGGAGAATCGACGTTTCGGGCATGAGGCCTTCATTAGGATACCTGATGAAGGAGTTATGCCTGGAACGTTGATTTTCCTGTTCCTTGGATGCTGCCTGACCTGCTGTGCTTTTCCAGCACTTCATTGTCAACTCTGATCTCCAGCACCTGCAGTCCTCACTTTCTCCTGATGGGTTTCTTAGTCAGGTTCGGCACAGGAAAGGACCATCACCTTATTGTTGAACGGGTAGGGCAGGCCAGGTAGGAAGGTCAGACGTCCTCCTCCGAAGGACAATACTGAACCATGTAACATGCTTCAAACCTTTGGTAGGTCTGCCATTATCGTTCATTATTCCAGCATTTTCATTTCATACTCTTTTATTAATTGAAGCTACCATGGTAGGGACTGATTCTGGAACTTTACTACAAACCTTTTAATTGCTTCTTACATACTCATAATGCCTCCTCAACCACTTTATCAAACTGTCATGTTAGCTTCAACGATTTTTTTATTGACTCATGGAACATGGTTGTTGCTTTTAGTTGTCCATAGTTGTCCTTCAGCAGATGGCAGTAAGCTGCCTTTCTGAAATAACATGTTCCAATTTGGCCTGAGGAAGGGAATTCCAGATTTTGACCCAATTACAGTAAAGGATCGGTGAATATTTCCATGTCAGGATGCCGAGTGTTTTAGAGAGGAGCTTACAGTGGTGCTGTTCCCTTGTATCTGCTGCTCCTGTCCTTCGAGATGCAAGTGGCAGTGGGAAGGTACTGTCTAAGGAAGTGGCTAAGTTACTGCAGTGTAGTATTTTAGATAGTGCATATGGCAGGTACTAAGAATCAGGTTTGGAGGCAATCGACGCTTGTGGATGTGCTACTGATCAAGTGGGATGCTTTGTCCTGGACAATGCCAAGCTTCTTGAGTGCAGTTGAAGCTGTTCCTATCCAGTCAAGGGGCGAGCTATGCTATTAGCCTCCTGACCTATGTAACTTAGACAGTCAATTGGCTTTGCGAGTCAAGAGGGTGAGTTACTCGCTGTCATATTCCTAGCCTCTGGCTGCTCGTACAACCATTGTATTTATATGGAGTGTCCAGCTCAATTTCTAATGAACAATAAAACCCAGGGTGTCAATGGTGCGGGATTCAGTGATGGTAACACTATTGAATGTCAAGGGGTTTTGGTTAGATTGTCTCTTATTGTCAATGGTCATTGTCTCGCAGCTTTGTGATGTGAATACTATGTGCCACTTGTCAGCTCAAGTCTGGAAATTGTCCAAATTTTGTTGTGTTTGAATGTGGACTGAGGAGTCACAAAAAAGTGCTAGATTAATGCAGATTTCACTTCTGACCTTCTGATGGAGGGAAGGTCATTGCTGAAGCAGCTGAACATGATTGGGCCAAGGACACTTTCTTTCGGAACTCCAACAGAGATTTGCTTTGGCTGAGATGACTGCCCTCTAACGAGCAAAGCCATCTTCGAATGTGTGAGTTATGACTGCAGGCAGCAGGGAGGTTGTCACCTGCTACCCATTGAATCCAGTTTTGCTACGACTCCATAATATCACACTCTGTCGAATGTGACCTTAATGTCAAGGGCTGTCACTCTCCCATCATTTCTCGAATTCAGTTCTTTGTCTATGTTTAAATCAAGTCTGTAATTCAGACATGAGCTGAGTAGGCCTTGCGTACCCACATTTACACAGGTTATTGCTGAGCTAGTGCTGCTTGATAGCACCTTCCTACATCTAACTCATGATTGAGCATGGACTGATGGGGCAGTAATTCGCCAGGGTGGTATGACCTATTTTCTGTGCACAGGACGTGCCTGGCCTATTTTCCACATTGTCCATGCCAGTGTTTTAGCTGTACCGGGACTGCTTGGCTAGCACAAGTCATCAGTATTATTGCCAGAATTTTGTCAGGCTCCATAGCATTTGCAGTAACCCCTGCCCCCTCCCCCCCACCCCCTCCCCTCCCCCCGCCCAACAATGTCTTGATTTCACATGGAGAGAGGCGAATTCCCTGCTGACAGGATCTGTGATATTGGTGATCTATGGAAGATGCCGAGGTGGATCAGACAATTGGCACTTCTGGCTGAAGATTGCTGTGAATGCTTCAGCCTTAACTTTTGCACTGATGTGTTGTGCTCTCCAAAGCAGAGCAAGGGAATATCTGTGGAGCTTATTCCTTCAATGAGTTGTTTAATTATCAACTTTAATTCACGACTTGATGTGGCAGCACTGTGGTCTCAGACCCCTGTTTCCTGAATGAATGGTCTAGCCACAATATCTCCAGACTATAACTCCAATCCCCACCCCATGATGTGGATATTCTCAACAGAAGATCGCTTATCCTTTGTATTGTGTAGATTCCAACAATGCATCGTATATTCGCTTAAATTGTTAGTCTCAAAAATACTTTACTTCACAGACTTTAGGATATAATGTTCTGGTTTCAATTCTTCTCTCCGACAGGCAAGGCCATCGATGTCACACTGGCTTTCCTCCTCACTAATTGCAAAACCAAACGTTTTTCACCTCATCTTTGAACTTACTGATGAAAATTGCTACATTCTTGACTAGATCGTTCATATATGCTGCAAACAGCAAAGGATCCAGCAACCAGTCATATAATAAGCCACTGGACACAAGATGTCTTCACAATGATACCTTCGAGCATTACCTTCTGCCAACAAATAAACATTCGATGCATTTGCCAAACTGCACCAGATCCCATGAACCCTTACCATATTAAAGATGCAAGATCTGGTCAAAATCTGGATTGAATTCAAGAAGCATTACATCCACTTTTTACACCCGATGTTACATCTCATTTCCTCTCCGGAAAACAGAATCAACCACTTCCGATATGATATCACTTCCACCAAAGCCATGCTGAATTTTATTGCTTAAATCTTACAATTCCAACTTTTAATGAATGCTGTCTCTTAGATTTACTTATTAACTTTCCCCAAGTTTTCTACTTTTAAACATAGGGTTATGAGTGAAACTACACATTGTCATTTAGCTCCTTTCACCCGATGATAACTCTTATCTCTCTGACAGATAATTTACTCTATCTGAAATAATCTTGTGTCTCTTCTGTTTCATTCTGGAAAATGGGAATGGAATTGAATACAATGTTGAGACCAACAACAATCTGTCCGTTTGTTCTTGACACTGTCAGTGTGTGTTCACCCTCAGAGGTAGGAAGACTGTTTGTGCTGATAATATGGACAGTAGCACCTGGTGTATCATACTCAGCTGGCGCGCAACTTCCTGTTTCTATGTGCCAGCAGCAAGCCACACATCTCATTTCTGATCAGAAAATAAACCCAGGGGATGCAATCTTGCAGAAACATCTGCCAATGTGTATCAGGACCTTTCGATCTCTGTTTCACGGTCTGATTCCAGGACATCATTGGACGAGTCTCTCGACCATCTAACAAGCTCATTCGATTCACTAACGTCTGGGACATATCGACATGCACCTTATCATGTCTTTGATCTTGTACTACTTGTTACTCTCTTTTCAGATTTAATGTTCCCAGTTTTTGATTCTGTCTTCTGTATCCATCACCTTCCCAGCCGAAAACATTCTGTTTGATCTGTTTCCTAAATTTTGATCAACTAAACAAATAATACAGTTTTGTTCAGACAGGTATGTTGGTGTGTCAGATTAACAGAATCAATATATGGAGAGATCACCTTGGCTGTATCTAACTCTGACCGACATTGAATTCAAATAAAGCACAGCACTGTATGGTTTCAAACTTTGCAAATCCTCTCTCTTTGAAAGAGCTTGTTCTAACGGTTAATTATTTCCTTGATTATTCAGAAACTATGACTAAAAATCCCTATTTTTAACAAAGTTTCAAATATTATTAAAAGTTGCAGCCCTGGCATTTCCTACAGTGTGCTTTGTGGTGTTTAAATGTTCTGGTCAAAATGTGCTTCAAGCAGAAGATTTAAACATTGGTTTCTCCGAGTTCCCAGCCATTGCCCTTGCAGTTCCATAATAACTGCAAGCTATTGATAAGCCCCAGAGAGAACAGAATATCCAGGCCCTGTACACATCCAAACGCCATGATGTAGGTCTCGAAGCCCTCCGTTTCTTCCTGTCACGCCAACCCAAGCAGTACATGCTCAACCTCATCTACATTTCCTTTCAATCCTCCCACTTCCTCCAAACCAAAGGGGTAGCCTTGGACACCTGTATGGACCCCAGCTATGCCTGCCTCTTCGTCAGATATGTGGAACAGTCAATCTTCCACAGCTACACCGGTATCATTGCCCACCTTTACCACCGCTACATTGATGACTGTATCAACGCCACCTCATGCTACCACAAGGAGGTTGAACAGTTCATCAACTTTAATAAGACCTTCCACCCTGACCTAAACTTCACAGAGACCATCTCGGACACCTCCCTCCCTTTCCTAGACCTCTCCACCTCTATCTCCAGTGACCAACTAAGCATTTACTACAAGCCCACTGACTCCCACAGCTACCTGGACTACACTCCTCCCACCCGATCTCCTGTAAACATGCCATCTCTTATTGTCAATTCCTCTGCCTCCACCACACCTGCTCCCAGGAGGACCAGTTTCACCATAAAACATCCCAGATAACCTTTTTCAAAGACTGCAATTTCCCCTCCCACATGATCGACGATGCCCTTGAATTCCATTCCTACAATTGCAACAGGGAGCCCTCTTGGTCCTCGTCTTCCACTGCACCAACCTTGCATACATCATATCATCCTCCGCTGCTTCCACCACCTGTAAACAGACCCCATCACTGGGGGTATATTTCCCTCCCTACCCCTATCTGCATTCCGGAGATACCATTCCCTCCGCAACTCCCTCATCAGGTCCATGCCCCTCCACCAGCCCACTCCCCACCCCTGTCACCTTCCCTTGCCACCACAGGAAGTGCAAAACCTGCGCCCACACCTCCCCCCTCACCTCCGACAAGGCCCCAAATGATTCTTCCACATCCCAGAGAAATTTATCTATACTTCCACAAATGTCATCCACTGTGTCTGTTCCACCTGATGTGGTCTCCTCTACATCAGGGAGACAGGACACTAACTTGCTGATCATTTCAGAGAACATCTCTGGGAAACCCGTGCCAACCAACCTCAAGGCCCCGTGGCTGAACACTTTAACTCCCTCTCCCACTCCCCCAAGAACAGCCGATCATATTCCTGTTCAATTCCAATGAATAAATACAAAATAACTGAGCCTGAATTTGGGATGATATTAACAGGATTTATTTTTATCTCAGCATGAACAGATTATTTTGACATAACAGGTGGAGAGATTTGCTTCCTGAAAAAGCAGCTCAAGTGATATAAGCTGGCACCAAACCGAGTTTGGTCAATACTGAGGCAAAAATACAGCATACAGTCTTGAGTGAAATAAATAAAGAAACTATCTTAACACCGGAACAAGATAGAGTGTATTAAATATGAACAAAGACACAATTATTTTAGGATGTAATAGAAAAGTAATTTATATTATATTGAAATGCAAACAGAGATGTGAATTTGTGTCTCTACATTCTTTCTAGCTAAATTAATCATTTCAGAAATGCCTTTGTTAAATTTCATGTATCACTCGTTGGTGCATTCCACGAACCTTGCGAGGTCCTTGTTAAATTCTGAACCATCGCCTTCCAGATTCACAGGGGTTACGAGTTTCATGTTACAGCAAATTGTGAAGTTGTGCACTGTATGCCAATGTCTTAGTTAAAAATTTAAAGCAATCACAGCTCCAAACATTTACAAAATATCACTATGGATCTTGCTTGAATCCAAAACAAAAATTGTCCCTTTGATCAATGATTTCTAAAATTTACTCACATATCTGTTGTGAAAGACGTTTTCAAATAACTTGAAGTGCAAATGGTTCACATCAGTCGGAATACAGCAACATTTCATGTGTTACCCCACACAAAAAGAAATCAAGCAATATTCACGAGTTGCTCTCAGCAAGTCTATGATGGACTGTTTTATCAAACAAAATCATTTTCAATGTTGTAAGGTCTCGTCTATCTTCTATGCAATGGTCTGAATTTTGTGTCTGACTGCAGATGAAACTGGCTGATCTGGGTAAAAGTACAGTTTGTGCCTTTCACATTGTTAATGTATATTGCTGACTTTAGTTGAATAAAGAGATGTTGTCCCAGGCATCGTCTGGCACCATTAATTAGACCATTAATTTCCACATCGCTAGCCAGACTATCAGGTGGAATGTATTGATCTCATTGAAACGAATGCTTGGAATATTTCCGGAATGAATCATGTGAATTAGAGTCTCTGAACGAGACAAAGTAGGAAAGATGAATTTAGAGTAGTAGCAAGTTTTCACGACAGAGAGAGGATCACTTCGCCCATCGCACCTGTATCATGTGAAGATAGAGCCTTCCAGCCAACACCCCATTTATAGCATGTTGTCCATAACCCTGCAGGTGATAGCACTGTAAACATTCGGGAACATTGTGTAGGGTCTAATCCATTATCAACATCGATATGATCTCCAATACTGTAAATCCTGGCTTATGAGGATAAAGTAGGGGCAGAACTGTATCAATATTCAAACAGTTGGTACAGCCCTGAGGAGCTAATAGGCCCATTTCTAAACGTTGTTTCTCAGGACATTTTGACTATTCTTGACTTGATATCATTGTAAACTGACATGAAAAAAATGCAGATATGTTCCCCAGAAATGCTGACAGCAACATATTTTTATTCAGCCAAGATCAGCAACATGAATTAAGAAAGTTTAAAAAAAACTTTATTTTAACTGATTATTGACAACACGGATTTCACAAAGTGCAAAGTACAGAGGGGAATGGTGGAGGGTTGGGTGTGGGCGATGTTCATTGTTCCCTGATGTCTGGTTGCGTTTGTGAGCAACAGGTGAACCTGCGAACCAGGGTGGTACTGCAGGTATTTCAGCAGATACTGTGTACACGGAATTCTCCCATAAATCAGCAATGACACGAACATTTATTTTTTATGGTTTTTGAAGCCAAAGAAAATTGAAAAATATGGTGGGAGAAGTTCCTTTCATTTCTTTGTACTGGTATCAAGGGACACTGTCTGTGGACCTGGGGTGGCAGGAGGATCTTTCACAGCAGAATGTGAGGGAACAAAGTTACCGTTGGAAATCCAGATAGACTGGAACTTTTTTCACTGGAGGGTGAGAGTTCGGGGGTGACCTCATATAAGTTTATAAAGCCATGAGTGGAAAGGTGAATGGCTCTAATTGATATGATTCATACTGGAAATGTACGAAGCTTTCGTTTCAAAAATATCACATATCCCGAATAAACTCCACCTGACCCTACGGCTAGCGATGTGGAAATTAATGATCTAATTAATGGTGCCAGACGATGCCTGGGACAACATCACTTTATTCAACTAAAGTCAGCAATATACCTTCACAATGTGAAAGGCACAAACTGTACTTTTACCCAGATCAGCCAGTTTCATCTGCAGTCAGACACAACTTAAAATTCAGACCATTGCACAGAAGATAGACGAGCGCTCACAACATTGGAAATGATTTTGTTTGATAAAAGAATCCATCGTAGACTTCCTCAGAGCAATTCGTGTCAACAAACTTGTTTTTTTTTGTGTGTGGGGGTAGTGCACGAAACGTTACTTTAATCCGATTGATGTGAACCATTGCACTTAAGAAGTTATTTGAAAACGTCTATCACAGTAGATACGTGAGTAAAAATCATTGATCAAAGGGCACAATCTTTTTTTGGACTCGAGGAAAATCCATAGTGATATTTTATAAATGTTTGGAGCTGGGATTGTTTTCATTGGTGTATTTTCCCTATGGTGAGGGATTTCAACAATAGGGAACATGCTTTTACAATGAGAGGAGAAAATTTTTTAAAAAGGTATCAGAGACAACTTTTTACACAGAGAATGGTTTGTGTGTGTGATGATTGGGCGGTGGATACTTCCAACCTTTAGAAGACATTTGGATAAGTAAGTGAATATCAAATGTTTGGAAGGATATGGGCCAGGTACACACAGGTGGGATTAGTGTAATTTGGGATTAGGACTGGCATGGACTAGTTGGACCGAAGGGTTTGATTCCATGCTGTATGACTCTATGACTATTGATAATTTTTTCTCAATACTAAACAGTGCTGTAGTGATCCTTGAATGAGCTGTTGATGTTTAGGTTGTGTCTGAGACTCTGCGAATATTACCTTCAATGAGAGGAGGGACTAGTTCTCCAAGTTACACAACTGAAAATAAACTTTTCTCCAGCATTGCTGCTGAGTCGATTTGTTTCTGCGGAGGCGGTGGTTATGATTTGCAGTTGGCTTTGCACCAACTGGTCAACAGTGAGACAAAATATCTTTGATCCACTGCAGAAACTCCACCTGCTTCCAGTAAATGAAACTGGGAACGCAAGGACCTTTTCTGTAGTCAGCTTAATTGCTGCCAACTATTGGATCTGGCCGATTAAAGGGAAAATGAATCAACTAAAGTAAAATCCTATGAAACAAACTATATTTTCCCATTTATTCACAATGGACACATTTCACTTGGCATTTCTCCCTTTAAAAGGAAAGTCACTGAATACAGCATTCACTGTATGACTATCAGAAAACAGGACATTGAATGCAGTGACGTTCTGGTTAGTTCAGCCTGTTTACTGAGTATCTTTAAAGCTCCTGAATATGAAGTTAATGGATCCAAAATCCCACATTGCTGTAACATTTGTTATCATCTCAAAGTAAATTAACAAAATTGAATTGGTTCAAACTCACAACACTTGTTACACCATTCTCTGATTCATGCATCTCATTAAAACTGAGTGGGCCCTTTATACATGGTTAACACTGGTGTACTGTAACAGCGAATTTTTGCTGATTTTTATGAGTTAACTGCCCTTTCAGTGCTATCAGTGAGCAGAGAAATGTACTGTTTACATTTGTGGTAATTATTACTATAATACACTCTAATTTAACCAAATAATCCTGATGTACCCAGACTGTTACAGGCTATGGTTTAGACGTTGAGGATTTAAAAAAAAACCTTATGGACTGTCATGTTCTAGTTCATTAGATGCTCTTTCAAAAGTTTACCTAGGTGTTATGTATCACTGCGGACTCACATTTTGTTTCTCAGGCACACAGCTTTCCTTTACTGTGCATTTTAGTGTCGGAGCAATTTGAAAAAAAAGATGCAAGGAGAGAGACATTCTGCAATGTAAGGAGGTGCTTCTAATCTCCGGGTCCAAACTGTTTAGTGACATACACTCACATTCTGAACATAATCACTTTAGACATGCTCTATATTAGGTTGCCGAAACTGAATTTAGAAACGCAGATTAGAAATGGTATGTTATTTGGTAATGTGAGAGAGACTTTGAATGACAGCAAAAATAAAGTCATTCACTTTGTTGGCTAATAATATTATTGAAGTTCTTTTTAGCTTTATCTGCTTGTGGTGGAATGTAGGATTAAAGAGAGTTAACCTCTAATTGAATATTCTAAATATAATCACTTTGGACACGCTCTGTATTCAGTTGCCTAAATTGAATTTTGAAATGTTTCATATGAATTACATGTTATTTTGTAGTGCGACAGAGACGTGCAGTATCCAGGGAAGAAAAGCTCAACTGTTTTATTAGCTAGTAATATGTTTGAACTTTAATTTTAGTTTTATCTGCTTGTGAATGAATGTAGAAATAAAGGAAGCTAACTTCCTTTGTTTTATTTTAAACAAAATACATGCAACTATCATGTGAAACAGACCTGAAGCTACTCAAATTTACTTCCAAAGAAGCTGTTCAGCAAAACAAATATCCCAAGATGTGTATGTGTCCATGTTTAAGCAGAACCTCATGTAAATACATGATCCCATGTGTTCGGGCTGTCCAAGCTGATACCAGGATCCAGTCTGAGCCTCCAGCAGGAAACCAACATGCGGAAGCTGTAAGCCTGCCCCTTCCGATGGCCATATAAATCCTGGGCACTGGACCGTAATTCAACACTCCTGGGTCGGATCTGTTTAGAAAGATCTTAGCAGAACCGCTTCCCACAAGTTATCAGAATGATTGTGTCGACACTTTTTCTCAGTTTGTTACTGACTTTCTTATCATGTGAGTGTTTGTTTTTCAAGTCTCTCTTTGTGACTGTCTCAATGTTAGTCTACCGCAGGAATGTAAAAGACTCAGCCATCATTTCACCAACATTAATGCTCATGGTTTATTTGTTTTCTTTTTTAAAGGTGTCCAGTCGGAGGTTGTTTTGACCCAGCCAGAGGCAGAGACTGGCCGTCCCTCAGGCAGCTTGAAACTGACCTGTAAAACCAGCGGGTTCGATCTTAGCAGCTACATCTTGCACTGGGTCCGACAGGTTCCCGGACAGGGTCTGGAGTGGCTGCTGTACTACTATAGTTCATCCAGCAGTAACTATGCACAAGCGATTATGGGTCGATTTACTGCGTCCAAAGACACATCAAACAACATTTTCGTGTTGGACATGGAGAACCTGAAGATCGAAGACACCGCCATCTATTACTGTGCAAGATACGTAAGTAGAAGCTGGAGTGATTGATTACTGGGGCCAAGGGACCATGGTGACAGTGACATAGAACATAGAAGAATACAGCGCAGTACAGGCCCTTCGGCCCTCGATGTTGCGCCGATCCAAGCCCACCTAACCTACACTAGTCCACTATCCTCCATATGCCTATCCAATGCCCGTTTAAATGCCCATAATGAGGGAGAGTCCACCACTGCTACTGGCAGGGCATTCCATGAACTCACGACTCGCTGAGTAAAGAACCTACCCCTAACATCTGTCCTATACCTACCCCCCCTTAATTTAAAGCTATGCCCCCTTGTAATAGCTGACTCCATACGTGGAAAAAGATTCTCACTGTCGACCCTATCTAAACCCCTAATCATCTTGTACACCTCTATCAAGTCACCCCTAAACCTTCTTTTCTCCAAGGAAAACAACCCCAAGTGCCTCAGCCTTTCCTCATATGATCTTTCTACCATACCAGGCAACATCCTGGTAAACCTCCTCTGCACCCGTTCCAGTGCCTCCACATCCTTTCTATAGTATGGCGACCAAAACTGCACACAATACTCCAGATGCGGCCGCACCAGAGTCTTATACAACTGCAACATGACCTCAGTACTCCGGAACTCAATTCCTCTACCAATAAAAGCCAGTACGCCATATGCCTTCTTCACCGCACTATTTACCTGGGTGGCAACTTTCAAAGATCTGTGTACATGGACACCAAGATCCCTCTGCTCATCCACACTACCAAGTATCCGTCCATTAGCCCAGTAACCCATCTTTTTATTACTCTTACCAAAGTGAATCACCTCACACTTAGCTACATTGAACTCCATTTGCCACCTTTCTGCCCAGTTCTGCAGCTTATCTATATCCCGCTGTAACCTGCCACATCCTTCCTCACTGTCTACAACTCCTCCGACTTTCGTATCATCCGCAAACTTGCTCACCCAACCTTCTAACCCTCCTCCAGGTCATTTATAAAAATGACAAACAGCAATGGTCCCAAAACAGATCCTTGCGGAACACTGCTAGTGACGGCACTCCAAGATGAACCTTTGCCATCAACTACTACCCTCTGTCTTCTTCCAGCCAGCCAACTCCTAATCCAAACCTCCAACTCACCCTCAATGCCATACCTCCGTATTTTTTGCAGTAGTCTACCATGGGGAACCTTATCAACCACCTTACTAAAATCCATATACACCACATCTACCGCTTTCCCCTCGTCCACCTCCTTAGTCACCTTCTCAAAGAATTCAATAAGGTGACTTCAGGTAAGAACTTTGAACTTTCTTAGTGACTTTTTAAAAACTTTCTATTCATGTGAATAATTCCTGAATTAAATTAAACTCAGATTCTGTGCTGAGTTTGGTTTGGTTTGGATTGATTTTTGTTCAGACTGATTATAGACTTCAGTTAAGGCTCAGAAAATAGTTACAATGGTGATGATGGAGTCAGTTGCTCGGTGTATCTCTTTTTTTGATCAGATGGGCATTCTTTGTGGCTGGGTTACTTGAAACACCTAATGTCTCTTAATCAGTCAGCTATAAATAATGTTTAATGTCAGTGTCACCCTGACTGTGAGTTTTATTATCAACAACAAACGCTAAGAATTCAAAGATGTTCGAGATATTACCAAACATGATTAAAATATGCTAAAATATCATTATTCATTTTTTGAATATATGTTCTTACCCTGGTTATATTTTCTCATTTATTTTGTTAATTTTGTTGATGACAAGCAGGTTAGAAACTGTCATAAAATTTTCTTGTGGTGCTGTATTTCATTCTGTTGATTAGATACTGAATTTGTTTTACTTGATACTGTTGAATGGAGTTGATTGGATTTTGGCTTTGTTTTAGTTGATTCAGTTTGAACTGTGTTGATTGGATTCTGACTTTGATTTTACTTGGTTTTGTTGAATTCTGTTGATTGGCTTTTGAAATTGTTTTATTTGATTCTGTTGAATTGAATTGGTTGGATTCTGATTATCTTTCATTTAAATATGTTGTCTTGAGTTGATTGGATTCTGATTTTATTTTCCTTGATTCTGTTGAATTGAGTTGATTGAATTCTTATTCAGTTTGTGAACCTGATCTGCGTTTTCATGCTTTCTGTAACTGGTGTTTTCTTTCTGGTGAGGAGATTGACTCTCTGGATTACTTTTCATTACCAATATTTGTGAAGTTCTTTTGTTTTTCACGAATCATTTCTGCATTTGTTAAAATTATATGACACATTTTTCTCTGCTTGATTGAAAACATTATATCCATTTGTAACAGTCTGAAAAACAACTTAAGGCAGAAACCCGGAAGTGTGAGAAATGAAAAAAAAACGAGTGTTTAATGTATTGA
This sequence comes from Chiloscyllium plagiosum, assembly GCF_037043375.1. Taxonomy (NCBI): domain Eukaryota; kingdom Metazoa; phylum Chordata; class Chondrichthyes; order Orectolobiformes; family Hemiscylliidae; genus Chiloscyllium; species Chiloscyllium plagiosum. The sequence goes on along the minus strand of NW_028270192.1, from coordinate 6,107,664 downwards.
CGTTTTTTAAAAAAACTCAGTTCTAATTGTAAACCAACTGAATTTTGTTTTGAGTAGCCTCATTGAAAATAACATTTGGGACTAAAATCTGAAACTGCAGAATTGATTAGATTACATAATTGAAACTAACTTAAAATTATAATGTGGTAATATTTGTTCATTCAGTAATTTTGTTTTGACCATGAAGTGATTAATCAATATATGCCTTCAACCGCTCTACTGTGCGCTGCACAAGATTGTCACAATCAAGAAGGGTGTACAGGTTGGAAATAAATTGAACTGTTGCCAGAAACGTTACAGCTTTAAGTGTTAAGTCCCTTCACAAACAAGGCTGCTGTTATGACTTGTTATTTCTATTCAATTTAATCATTAGTTTGCTGGATTCTGAGCAGGTTTGTTAGACTTCAATTTGTTTTTTTGTATGAGTTTACATCATGTTCTTGGTTCTGTTGAAAATGTTTGCAGAGCTAGTTCTGCTGCAAACACACCGTGTTGTGATCTGGTGATCGTTGATCTGTTGAGGAGGGACTGTGCTTGGGTTACATTAAATGGTTTCTACATTGTTTTTGCAATGTTAACACGGTTGGTGACAGTGAACCGCTCCAGGTTCCTCATTCAATGCGATCAGCATGCGAGGTGACATTTCATAAAGCCTATTATTAAGTGAAAGACAAATCGCAAAGGTTTTAGAAATGAAGGGAAAACAGACACCTTCGGGCGCCATTTTTACTTAAAAGTAATAATTAAGGATTAATCTAATCCATTCTTTACAATCCACATTCAGAACTCAACTATCTAGTTCAATCACAAGGTCTGTCTTTAACAGTTTACAAGTCATAGAGAAATATAAATAGAACTTGAAAAGTCTAATGTTCTTGCTCTTGAGCAAAAATGCCATGACAGTGTTATAATTGATCAAGAAACACCTTTCAATTCCGCTGTACACTACATACATATTTTTCTGGCTGGAAAAGATCATTGGCAAAGACCATTTGGAAATTCTGCTCAATTCTATGAAGAACAGATCAGTTTCACTGCTTTGATCAGTTTCACACGTAACTTGCTTTGATTTATTGGTATGTCCCTGATTAAACTGGATTTGCAGGATAAAAATAAAACATTAACTGAATTATTTAATCTGCACAGTGCTTTAGGTGTTCCCAATCTGTGCATTTTAAATAAATAGTTACATTTTACAACAAAATATCAACTGAGGAGTCATTCTTTCGAAACAACTGCTATCGTGAATTATGTGACCAAGGCCAAATTTCGAATTAATTAAAATAATCCACTCATGAACTCGCAGGGCAGCATGGTGGCTCAGTGATTGGCACTGCTGCCTCACAGCGCCAGGGCCCCAAATTCGATTCCACCCTCGGGTGACTGCCTGTGTGGAGTTTGCACATTCTCCCTGTGTCTGCGTGGGTTTCCTTCGGACGCTCTGGTTTCCTACCACAGTCCAAAAGATGTGCAGGTCAGGTGATTGGCTGTGCTAAATTGCACATAGTGTTCAGGGATGTGTAGGTTAGGGTGCATTAGTCAGGGGTAAATATAAATTAGGGGGAATGGGTCTGGCTGGGCTACTTACTGTCCAGAGGGTCAGTGTGGAATTGTTGGGCCAAATGGCCTGTTTCCATACTTTAGGAACTCTACTCTTAAAATCATGGGAGTAATTGCTGCAAACACAGAGAATTCATTTTACATCGATGTGTTCAGATGTATGTAGAGTTCACAACTTTGCAGAAGACATGAACTAGAGGATAACAGAGTTCATTGTTTATTCAGACACTGAAAATAGAGTAATATTTATTTTAATTAATATACTTGACCGATTTATTGCAATGTAGCGATCGGAAGGAATCTGCTCACATTAGTTAAGTGTGACTATCATTTAGATTAGATTTCCAGCAGTATGTATCGGGCTATTTGGCCCAACAAGTCCACACCGACCCTCTGAAGAGTAACCCACCCAGACCCATTCCCCTACCCTATATTTACCGCTGACTAATGCACCTAACACTATGGACGATATAGCATGACCAGTTCACCTGACATGCACATCTTTGGATTGTGGGAGGAAACCCACACAGACACAGGGGAGATTGTGAAAACTCCACATAGGCAGTCACCCGAGGCTGGAACCGAGCCTGGGTACCTGGATCTGTGAGGCAGCAGTGCTCACATTTACTTAGATATCAGTTAAAGCGGGCAACTCCAGACAGAAGCATGTTTTCGATTCATACCTTTTTAAACATTTTCGTTCATTAAAAGCAGTTAACAAGAAAATGACCTTGCCCTAATTCCTTCAACAGAAATGCTTTCCACACTGGAATGCAGTATCGACTTTATGCAGTGCATGCAAAATCTCCGCAGTTCAAGGAACGTTTTAAGAATATGTAAAAATAATTTAGAGAATAATCCATTTCCTCCGGATCCGTGCTTTAATTGGCGATATTTCCCACCTCAATAATTTTGTTAAATGCAATGACTTATTAAGTTTATTAACTCAGTGGTTATTTGTGTTCATTGTGAACGCATTCTCGTTCACTTAATCCACTGGTTAGTTCCTCTGATGAATGTTCAATTACAGTGAATATATTTGATGTGAGGAGTTGAGCAATGTATCCTCTAGGATTAAGTCTGTTGTTCAGTTTGTTTCAGTGCTATGTCTGACTAACTTGTCAGCGGTCCTGACCATTTGTAAATTGTCCAGTTCGTATACCTGAATCTCAGACAGTTCAATTTCATCTCGTGCTTCAAAACCACTTTTATCTGCCAGAAATACAATATTCGATTAGGTGCCTCAGAATTGAGAGCCCTGACTAAGTTGTTCCAATCAGAACGAACGTTTCAGGAACAAAAGGCAGAGAGCAAGAGTTTTGAAATTGGTTGTTGGCAACAAGAGATATTTGATTGAGCGAGGCAGAGGGAAATATGCTGCATATTTTCTTTGTGCCTCAGTTATGCAGGACATTTTTCGTGGCACAATGTAGAATCAGAATTTTTTTGCATCTTATTATTTGAAAACCTATTATCAGCTTTTAATGTTACTGGCAATGGTCATATTTCACTTCAAAACATTTTAATCTTTTCCAAACTAAGTAGACCGTCTGGTGCAGCAACATTCACAGGGGAAAGAGGAAGGGAGATCTAGGTTGGATCCAGTGACAGTGAATTGATGGCAATGCAATTCCTAGATTTATTCCTCTGTAGTTCCCATAGAGTTTGAACAATTGGAGCTGCTGTCAAAGTATTCTTGGATAAATGTTGAAATGTTGAAATAGTGCGGCACGGTGGCACAGTGGTTAGCACTGCTGCCTCACAGCGCCAGAGACCCGGGTTCAATTCCCGACTCAGGCGACTGACTGTGTGGAGTTTGCACATTCTCCCCGTGTCTGCGTGGGTTTCCTCCGGGTGCTCCGGTTTCCTCCCACAGTCACAAAGATGTGCGGGTTAGGTGAATTGGCCATGCTAAATTGCCCGTAGTGTTACGTTAAAAGGGGTAAATGTAGGGGTATGGGTGGGTTGTGCTTCGGAAGGTCGGTGTGGACTTGTTGGGCCGAAGGGCCTGTTTCCACACTGTAAGTAATCTAATGTTACTTTCATTGTACAAACATTCTGGTACAACCCCTGGTTGTTGGAAGGTGTTAATAACTAACATGGTTTATGTACTGTCAAAACAGGTGGGCTGTGTTCTCCGTGATAGTGTCGAGCTCATTGTGTTCAGGTCTGTTGTGATGTTGTAGTAGAGTCCCTGATTCTGTGCCAGGTGGCCTGTGTTCACTTACAACCTGTTAGAGAGGTATGTAATACTATCTCTTATCAAGTTACTTCAGTGCAAGAAAGCAGATTGAAATGTTTGGGTGTTTGTTGGAATTCCACTCACAGAGGCCAGTGAAATCTATTCAATTGCTGTCCTGACTTGTGTCTCTTAGATATTAAACAGAATTTTGGTGGTTAGCAGCTTTTTCCAGATCAATATTTGTTCACAAGCTTTTGGGCATCGCTAGATGGGGTTAATGGAGTAAGTGCTCAAAGAAATCCCAGCTTTTGACTTGCTGTTATGACAATATTATTTATAACTAATCCAGAATGAATCATTTTCAAAGCATATTTGATGAGATTATGCTTAGGCTGTTTTACTTTATATTAAACCAGTGCTGTAGCTGAATTTGATTGTTCAGTACGGTGGGAGTTCCACTGAATCCAACACTTGCTGCAGATGGTGATAGCTTTTCAGTTGGTCTTCAATTGCTATCTCAGACCATCCAGTACCTCTGCTAAGAATTCTTTTTCCAACAGGAGTCAAGCCAACGTAATCACTGTTTATCTCAACAGGTGTGAGCTCTTGTGCCAAAAGCATGAAAACAATTTGGTGAAGGGGTAGGGGGTCTCTGATTGCAGAAGGTTAACCTTGCCTTCTCTCCACAGGAGCTGCTAGACCTGCTGAGTTTCTTCAGAAATTTCTGTCTTTTATTTTCATTTTCTAGCATTTAAAGTTTGTTGTTTCATTGAAAAAAGTTATGTTCGATTAAACAAGTTATTCAGAGAAAAGATGCATTTGAACAAATTGAGAATGTACAGAGATATTAAATTTAAGAGAATCATTGAATTTGACCGCCCTGATCTCGAGCTGTAGTTTCACAAGAAACTATTATGAAGCAACAACACACTCCAGAGTGCAGTGGCTGCTGTAATTGGGTGGAAGTTATTTTGATCACTCAAATAGAGAATGTCAATGATCCCGTTCCAAATAATCAACAGAAGGTTTTTTATAAAGCATGTGCAAAACAATTAATTTGTTGAAATATTTTAATAAAAAGTGTTCACCTCCAGTGCTAGCTTAATGAATGACACAATGATAGGAAAATAGGAGCAAGAGAATGGCACTCAGCCCCTCGAGCTGTTCCACCACTTACTTAGATAATGGAGCATCTGTGAGCTAAATCCACAGGTCTCCCTTTGGCTAAAGCTCTTCAACACCTTTGATTAACAAGCAAAAACTATCCCAGATTTACTGATTCGACTGCCCGTAACAAAGGGAGACACCATTTCTGAAAGACATTCCTGTGAGTACTGTGACACAACGAGGCTGGAATTAATTGCTCATGAAAGTAAACTTTAAATCTCTGACAATTTCCAATTGAAACATCCCAATCATCATATTTCTTTAATTTAACACTATACTTCCCTGGAATAAAGAAATATAATGTGTGATTGCCTTGCTAAAATGAGGGAAGCTTCATTCCTATTACATGATTAAGAAATAGCTCTGTTCATTCAGTGAAAACACAGTCAAATCAGACAAAAGGAAACCACGTCATCTTGTGTAGACAAGTGCCTCAAATAATTTTCAATTCTTCCAGTGGTTGTTTGAATCTCTAGACAGGTGTGGAAGTGTCCGACTTTTTATATCGCCTTGAGAAACCAGTTGTCATCAGTCTATTTGAATTGCTGAAGTTTGTGTGGTATTAGCACATTCACAGCGCTGTTAGGAAGTGAGTCCCATGGCTGTGATCGAGGAAGAGGAAACGGGCAGGGAAATAGTTGAGAGTCAAGTTGAAGTCTAATTTGGAGGAGAGCTTTCAGGTGAAGTATTTACATGCATGTGCGCCCTTATCCTCAAGGATCACAGCTTTGGAACATGCTGCCGAACAGACACGTCAGCATGCAAACTGGAAGCTGAAGAAGGCCCCGCGGCCCCTCTAGAAGGCTATTCCATTCATGGGATCATCATTAATTTTGCTGCTCATCAATCTTCCTAACACACCGATAACATTGAACCTGATAGTTTACTGTTCAGCAAAAGAATGGTGAACCTTTGAAATTCTCCGCCACAGAAATTGATTGAGGACAAAATCTTAAATGATTTCAAGAAGGAGATAGATTGCTTCAATCCTTTAAAAAAATGCTCCGGTTATGTGGGAGAAAGGCAAACAGGGTACAATAGTGGTTGAAAGCCATGAAAACATTGAATGGGGCATGGTTTGTAAGTTTTCACGTAACGCCAACATTGGTGGTATAATTGGCAGTGAAAGTCATCTAAATGTGCAATGAGATCTTGATCAGTTGGGCCAATGGGCTGAGGAGTGGCAGATGGAGTTTAATTTAAATGAATACGACATATTGCTTTTTGAGAAGACAGATCAGGTCACAACTTACAGAGTTAATGTTAGGGCACTGGGTAGTATTGTTGGTGGGCGGCACGGTGGCACAGTGGTTAGCACTGCTGCCTCACAGCGCCAGAGACCCGGGTTCAATTCCCCCCTCAGGCGACTGACTGTGTGGAGTTTGCACATTCTCCCCGTGTCTGTGTGGGTTTCCTCCGGGTGCTCCGGTTTCCTCCCACAGTCCAAAGATGTGCAGGTGAGGTGAATTGGCCATGCTAAATTGTCCGTAGTATTAGGTAAGGGGTAAATGTAGGGGTATGGGTGGGTTGCGCTTCGGCGGGTTGATGTGGACTTGTTGGGCCGAAGGGCCTGTTTCCACACTGTAAAGTAATCTAATCTAAACAGGGCCCTGAGGGTCCAGACTCATAGAGTCTTACAGAGTTAATGGTAAGGCACTGGGTAGCGATGTTGAACACTGAGGACCCTGAGGGTCCAGACTCATAGAGTCTTACAGAGTTAATGGTAAGGCACTGGGTAGTGATGTTGAGCACAGGGCCCTGAGGGTCCAGACTCATAGATTCTTGAAAGCATTGTCTCAAGTAGCTAGTGTGTTGAAGGTGTTTGGCAAATGTACCTTCATTGGTCAGAGCACGGAGTGCGGGAGTTAGGGCTTCATGTTGTAACTGTCCAAAACATTGGAATGAATTTCCAGAGGAAGTGGTAAATGCAGAGATAGGTCCAACATTTAGAAGACAGTTGAACAGCTACAGGAACTGGATAGGTCTGGATGGATATGGGCCAAATGCAGGCAAGTGGAATTAGTTTAATTTGGGAACTCTGGTCAGCATGGATGAGCTGGACCAAGGGAACTGTTTCTGTGCTGTACGACTTTATGACTCACTGACTTTATGGTGGAGTACGCTCAAAGTTGGAAGGTCGTGAGCAAGTGAGGGGCTAGATTGGGCATGTGGGAGAGTTTGGGCTGGGAGGCTGTGAGGTGTTGGCTGGCTGCTGGGTAAGCTTGCATGGACTCTGTCTGGCAAGGTGGCATCAAGGAAATTTTAATGGTCACAGGATAATTTGGTCAAATTGTGCTTGGTAGGTGAGGGGTAGTTTGAGCTGAAATGCAGGAGGTCTGTCTTTGCCAGGCTGGTTTATGGAGAGGTGAGCAGAATGCCAGGCTGGTTAGTGCAGAGGTGAGCAGCATGCCAGGCTGGTTAGTGTAGAGGTGGGCAGTGTGCCAGGCTGGTTAGTGTAGAGGTGGGCAGTGTGCCAGGCTGGTTAGTGTAGAGGTGGGCAGAGTGCCAGGCTGGTTAGTGTAGAAGTGGGCAGTGTGCCAGGCTGGTTAGTGTAGAAGTGGGCAGAGTGCCAGGCTGGTTAGTGTAGAGGTGGGCAGAGTGCCAGGATGTTTCGGGGGTGGAAGGTCACTATAATGAAGTGACAGCTGGACGTGTTGTCAAAATGTAAAGCTCAGAGTCTGGCAAAATGGTAGGTGGTAAAGCACAGATGCGAAAGGAGCTAGGATGCAATGTGCACAGGTTGATTTGGGTAAGATGAGAGGTCAGTGATCAAGGGTTGAGATCATGTCTTGGGTAGTGGGCTTTTGTCAGAGGTTGTGAAAATGATGGTGTCAGGTCCAGTCAGGGCCATATTCACCATGGACCAGGTAGAGGGTGGCAGGAGTGTAAATGAGTGAAAGGAATTGAGATCATGTTGGACACGCTTGGCTCTGTTAACAAATGATAACATTGATTCCCATAATCCAAAACTGGTGTTTGCATCGTCCCAGTTTGAATTCCATAGTTTTGTCTCAGTTTTCTGGAGCACATGGGATCAATTCTGGTATTCGAATACCTGATATCATTTTGTTTCACATACAGAACACAAGTAGACATTTTCTAATAAACATATTCAGAAATGTTATCTCTGGGGCAGTAAGGATTTGAACTCATTTCTTTTCTCTCAGAGACAGAAATTCTATCACTGCAACAGAAGAGTTGCTCATATAACGCTTATCTCTCCACGACAATTGGAAATGTTTCCTACAACACCAAGGTCAAATCTAATTATAAGCAATCCATTAAAATTAGAACAATAAATTAAAATAATAAAAATTGCAGTCTGGTATAAGAACAGATACAGAGAGATGATCGCAAATGCACATGTAATGACACCTATACGGGGTCTCACCTAAAGACACATATTTATGTGCACACTCAAATGTGCATATAGATAAGATATCACACACACATACTCACACAGAGCCACACATGCAAGTGGTACTTGAACACTCACCTAAGCTCATACAAAAACTTACATACACCGAAAGAAAATCATTTGCACAAATGAACAGGGGTACTCACACATAACCATGAGAAACATCGACACACGGTAACACACAAATGGGCATGAATACATATACATTCATACAGCACAATGCGTACAGACATACACACATGAACACACAGATACAAAATCTGAAAAATGTCCTCCCACATGTCAACTCACACAGGCACGTAAGTGCACAGAGATAAATATTAATATCATTATTTTCCCATTTTCAGAATCACAAACATATGATGACAGAGGCAGCTTAATTAGTTATTTTTAAACCACATTGATCAGCATGTATACAATGTCATACGTACACACAAATTCAGAGTCTCACATGCAGACACACAAGTGCAGAGGTCAACAAATGGAGAGGACGTTTAGTAAATAAGGATAATGGGCACAAGGATCAGCAAGTATCCACAAACAATAGCACAAACAAGCTGATCAGGAGATGGTTTGGGAAAGATTGCCACACAAGCAGACATCATCATATAAATATAAACATCCATCAAAACATAACATTGCATGCTAACATTTATTAAGCATAAACATGAAATAATCTAGTGTAGGTAGGATCTGAAACAGACACATAAGCACACATTTTAGATAGCACTAATGAAAAGTGAACACTCACAAAGACATTACAAGATAAGCATAGGCAGCAACGAAGTGGCATATTAGCATGATGATGCTTATACAATGTGAAAAGACCAAAATTTAGGTGCACAAACACATGAGCACACCAGCAGTAAAGGAACAGGAATATGTTTATTCATGCACAGACTCCAACATGGGCAAGAATGAAGTAAGAGACTCTTATAACCACATACACAAACATTAAAGGAAAACCAAATACACCAAGCAGTAGATCAAATAAATTAAGGGACACACGTACAAAAACATATTCGTAAATATACAGATCCTTCAAACAAAAATATGAAGCAATGTCCTGACTGTGATGTCACTTATATGCATGATTTGCTAAGCAATTGGTCACCAATACAAAAGATGAGAATCACATTTGAACTTTTATTCAGTGCTGGCCACAATTTTCAACTAAACCGCTGTCACAGCCTATATTTAAAATATAATGATATAATTAAAATAATCATTCGTAATAAGCATTCCTCAAATAATAATATCCTTAAATAATAGATTCAAAGAAAAATAATTTAAAACGTTCTGACATGGACAAGGAAGAAAGAACATGTGCAGTTAGTATTTGTAATTTCTTGCTGAGTCAATAATGCACTAATAGATACAGATAAGAGTCACATTGAGAAATACCTGACTGCTTTATGAAGATGTAATGGTCTCCAATTACATGACTTGGATGCAGATAGATCGATCTGGATCAATAAACAATCTAAATGCGTTCTCTCGGCTTTATATTCATAGATTCAATAGATCGCACTTGGATTCAAGACTATGAGGATGATAACAGCAACATCTGGACAACTGCTTCCACGTTCATCACCTTGTCCTTCCTGAGTATTTTCTATAGCGCTGCCGTCACTCTGGTGAAGGTGAGAATAATCACATCTTTCTCACACCAAGCAGCCCAATATGTTTTGTGAAATCTCTAAGTGTGCCATTGAATAAACATTAAATCTGAAAGTCCCTGATCATAAACATCTGCGTCATTGCTTTCTCTCTCTTTTTCAGGTTAAGTAAATGAGTTGTGGACCCCTTTGATTTTCCTGATCTGCTTATCAAGGTCTCTGAATTCCCAATCTCCAATCTGTCCTGTTGCTGACTCTAACAGTGAGATTACTTCAGTTTATTAGCGTGTAACTCAGACAATTATTGATGGATTTTCGTTTTTACTTTGATATGTTTGAGATGGTTGTGGTTGGAAGAATTTGTAGCTTCCCAGTTGTATGAAGCCCATTTGTTTTGTTTTTATTTGTTCCTTACTCAGAATGGTTGCCTACCCTTTCTGATGAGCCTTTGTATTCCCTTTCTTGTGACTGTTACTGATGTACAGAAAATTCCCACCTCAATGTGGCATCCAGCCATTATATTCACTTCTGTTAGCTTTTACATCAACTTTTTGGATAAAAATGCTTTCTGAAATGTTTAATAAATCTCGAATGAATATGCACTAACCTTGAGTTTGCTTAATTCTTTCTTCAAGGCCAGTCAGTAAATAATACATTTTCCCACATCCTACTCCTTTCCCAGCCAAATACTTTCACTTGTTCTGTTTGATTGTATTTTATCCAGTCATTTAGTTTAATGCTGCGCTACCATGCAGCCCACTAATGTAAATACATCTTTCACACGATATGCCTGATGGAACACTCCAGAGGCAGAATGATTAGAGAACATTTCCGCTTATGCACCAAGGGTCACGGCCTCGGGTCACCTCATGATAATTTTATAGGCTCCACCAGAAGCCGAAAAAAGGCAGACAACGGAGTTTGAAAGTTTACTCTACACTGTCTAAACTAAAAGTACTCTCAATGTCGGGACAGCCTGGGTTAGTAATGCAGAAATCGCCACCTAAAGCGCCCAACGAAACATTAATCAGCCAAAAATGTCAACGTTCAGTCAGGTATTCAGACACAACACGTGCACAATCCAAGGGCGGATTCTCAGAACTGGAGTTTTTCTCACACATCAATCTCATGGAGCACAAATCCCGGGATCTATTTGACACACCACACCTGTCAAATCCCAGGGAATGAGACTAAGATCTATCTGATACAGAGATATTACTGAACAGTAATTCTCAAAAATAATAAATCAGAAGTCGATGTTGATCAGGCAAGGCAGAGCTCATGAGTACCTGAAATATTCAGCCATTGAGATCTATATGACGCAAGATGGAATTGAGAACCAATCATAGCAACTGTTCACAGAGTCTGGAAATTATCAGCAGAGGAGAACATTCTCAATTTCTCAGAGTTGGTGAGGTGTATCATCCCGGGAATAGTGTTGTGAATCAGTCACGCACCTAATCTCATAATTTTGCATTTTTTCAAAAACGTGGCACCTGAAACTGGATGCAACATTCCAGGTGAGACAAGAGACTGTTTTATTTCAGTTTAATATAATTGCTCTGTGTTTGTTCTCTACAGGGTAGGGTGATGAAGTAGGGTTTATTTGCTCTTCTGTCCATGTATCATGGTACATTCCCTGATTTGTGCACATACACGCGGGGGATCCTCTGCTCCTGCACCCCTTTGGGTTTACCCCCTTACTATTGTATGTTCCCCTGAGTTCATCACAAAACAAAGAAGCACGTCACATCTCCCTGAGACTGAGATCTATCTGACACACCGATATTAATGAATAACAATCCTCAACAATTATAAATCACAGGTTGATTTCGATCAGGGAAGGCAGAGATTAGAAGTTCTGGAAACCCTGCTGCTTTCCATGTCCTTTCCCACAAGCCGTCTGTCAAGCTTTGAAGCTCTTAGCTGTTCTTCCAATATCCTAACATTTTACCTTAAATTGCTATTAATATTTTTCTGTAATTTTGCAATATAGACCAAAGCACAGGTTGAAAAAACAAGGACTCCAAACACTGAACTCTGAGAACGTACACGATAAGGCAACCTACATTCTGAAACGGCCTCCCATCCTCCCAGTCCCAGTGCTCAGCCCCTGCCTCTGCTGCTGCTGCAGTGACCTTCCTCCCAGAGAGAACATTCTGCCTTGCATTGATAAGTGAGGAAGGCTCACTGGACCTGATTTCCAAGTATGGGGATGGCAAACACGAGGGGACACAACTTAAAGGTGAGGAGAGATAAGTATAAGACAGATGTCAGAGGTAGTTTCTTTACTCATTGAGTAGTAAGGGTAGCTTTGCCAGCAACGGTAGTAGATTCGCCAAGTTTAAGTACATTTAAGTCGTCATTGGACAGGCAAATGGATGTACATGGAATAGTGTAGGTGGGATGAGCTTCAGATTAGTATGACAGGGCAGTGCAACATCGAGGGCAGAAGGGTCTGTACTGCGTTGTAATGTTCTATGTTCTATGATTCACTCTGATTTCTGTCCGGGGGTACTGCCAGCTGTTGGGTATTTCCAGCAGCACGGCACCTCGTGGGGCAGCACGCTGGTTCCGTGGTTAGCGCCGCTGCCTCACAGTGCTAGGGACTCGGGTTCCATTCCAGCCGCGGGTGACTGTCTGTGTGGAGTTAGCACTTTCTCCCCATGTCTGTGTGTGTTTCCTCCCACACTCCAAAGATGTGCAAGCTGGGGGAATTGCAAATGTTGTGTTCAGGGATTGGGAGGTTAGAAGCATTAGACAGGGTTAAATGTAGAGTAAGAGGGAAGGGAAATGGGTCTGGATGCGTTACTTTTCGTAGGGTGGGTATGGACTTATTGGGCCAAATGGCCTGTTTGCACACACTGTAGAATTTCAAAGAATTTGCATTTCCTTGGTTTGTATTTTGTGAAACTTCTCTGCTCTTCACTTGCAATCCAGTGAAAGTGTCAGTTGGTGAGATCTTCAAACAGTTACTGGGGTGGGATCAGGATGTTCTTCTTCCTAAATTATGTGGTAATGGTCAAGGTCGAGGCATGTATCTAAAGAGGGAACCAATGATCATGATCAGCAACTGGTAGGAAACAAACATAAACCCCAGTTATGCTGTAGACTTCAGCGGGAGCATACTGGCAAACGTTTACAGCTGAGGATACATTTGGGTAACTGATAAGGTCAAATGAACAGAAACTAACATGCTCAATTGGTCATTCCATTGTAGAGACACCGTCTCCCCCCACGCTTTATGGCCTGGTCTCCTCCTGTCAGGAGTACAACACCGGTTCTGTGATCTTTGGTCGTTTGGCGATGGACTATTCCCCTGACGTCAGCAAGGTAACCTGGAAGAAAGGTGGGGAGCTAATCACGACTGGATTGAAGACTTATCCATCAGTGAGAAACAAGAAGGGAACCTACACCCAGAGCAGCTAGTTAACCCTGCCTGGGTCAGCGGTACATTGCCCCAGCAAAATCTCCTGTGAGGTTCAACACAGCGAGACACACAAGAGCAAAGAAATGCCGTGTCCAGGTATGTGTTGTGGGAACTGAGATAAACAGAGCATCTATGATTAACATGAATAAGGTATTATTTATAACAGTTTTCACAGAATCACCTTATACAGCACAGGAAAAAGGCCCTTTGGTCCATCCAGTCCACACATATCAATAACAGCCACCTAACTATTCCAATCTCATGTGCCAGCACTTGATCCATTGCTTTGTGTGACTTGCCTTTGCAAGGATGCATCTAAATTATTCATACTTATTATGAGGTATGAGGGGCTCAGTCTCTACATGACTTATAGGCACTGAGCTCCAGACTCACACCACCCTCTTTTTGATTTTGTTTTCCCCCGAGATCCGCTCTAAACCTCCTGGCCTTACCTTCACCCTGTGCTCCTGAGGCATTGATCTCTCCATCAAAGGGAAAGGATTTGTACAGTTTATCCTGTCTGTGCCTTAAATAATTCCAGACATCATGATAATCTTCTCCCTAATTCTCTTCTGCTCCAAGGAAGACCCCCATCTATCTAATCTAGTTTCATAACTAAAACACTCCAACCCAGGCAAAATCCTGGCAAATCTCATCAATGCTGCCTTCAGTGTAATCACATTCATAGAGTCATAGAGATGTACAGCATGGAAGCAGGCCCCTTTGGTCCTACCCATCCATGCTGACCAGATATCCCAATCCAATCTAGTCCCACCAAGAGCACCTGGCCCATATTCCTCCAAACTCTTCCTATTCAAATATCCATCCAAATGCCTCTTAAATGTTGCAATTGTACCAGCCTCCACCACTTCCTCTGGCAACTCATTCCATTCACGTACCACCCTGTGAAAAAGTTGCCCAGTAGGTCTCTTTTATATCTTTCCCCTCTCACCCTATCCCTATGCTGTCTGGTTCTGGACTCTCCGACCCCAGGGAAAAGAATTTGTCTATTTACCCTATCCATGCCCCTCATAAGTCACCCATAGTATCTTTATTTTCAGCTACTAACCATCACCAGTAAATTGAATAATTTATGTTCAAAGCCCCTCCCATCATCAAAGGTACTGCAGAAGTAGGAAGAGCTAGAAGGAGATTGGAGTCAATTTTTCTTGTGGTGAAACATTACTGCTATTCTAACACAAGGGATTTCTGAGGGATGGTCCAGTGAAGCTATGTGGATGGAACTCATAAATAAGAAAAGCATGATTACTTTGATGCAATTGTAATAGTCCCCCCAGTAGTCAGAGTGAAATTGAGTAACAAATATGTTGAGAGATCTTATTTATACGTAAGAATAGTAGGATTGCAATAGTCGCAAATTTTAACCTTCCAAACAAAGTGGGACAGCCATAGTCTTAAGAGCTTGGATGGTGAGGAATTTGGTAAGTGCTAAAGTCAATTTTCTTCATTAATATGCAGATGTAATTATCACAGAAGCAGCAAACCTGACCTACTCTTGTGATATAAGGCAGGGCAAGTGACTGAATGGTTAGTAGGGGAGCTTTTTGGGGCCGGGGTCATAATTCGATTAGTTGTAAAATATCTACGGAAAGGATTGGCATTACATATGTTAAAGTTCTTAATTGGACTATGGCAACTTTTGATAGTATGAGACAAAAACTTTCAAGGGTTGATTGGAGTAGACTGTTTGCAGCTCAAGGAACGGCCGGCAAGAGTGAGGCTTTCAGAAGTGAGATAATGCCAGTTCGGAGGCGTGATGTTCCTGTTAGTGTGAAGATAAGGCTGGTAAGAGGAGGGAACACTGGAGGAATAAAGATATTGAGGCTCTGGTTCAGATTAAGAATGAATCATATATCAGATATAGATAAATGAGTTCAAGTGAATCTCGAAGAGTACAAGAGGTGCAGGGATATTCTAAAGAGGGAAATGAGGAGGGCAAGAAAGGAAAATGAGGTAGTCTTGGGAGATAATGTTAAAGATAATCCAAAGAGATTCAACTGGTACATTAAGAGCAAAGGGGTAGATCATAGAGTCATTGAGATGTTCAACTTGGAAACAGATCTTTCAGTCTCACTTGCCCATGCTGACCAGATATCCTAAACTAATCTTATCCCATTTGCCAGTACTTGGCCCATATCCCTCTAAACCCTTCCTATTCGTATACACACTAAGATGCCTTTTAAATGTTGAAATTGCACCAGCCTCCACCGCTTCCTCTGGCAGTTCATTCCATACACACCATCCTCTGCAAAAGTTACTCCTTAGGTACTTTCAACTTTTTCCCCTCTCACTCTAAACCTATACTCACGAGTATAGGTTTAGATGAGACTCCACCCACCCCAGGGAAAAGACCTTGTCTATTCACTGTATCCATGCTCTGATGATTTTATAAATCTTTATAAAGTCACGCCTCAGCCTCCAACGCTCCAGAGAAATCAGCCCCAGCCTATTCAGCCTCTCCCTATATAACTCTACATGGCTGTGAATATGTATAAGCCTAGAGGGATACATAAATCATGTTACATTTTATATAAATGCTGTTTTTTTTATTATCACTTAGTTTAAAATGGAGGATTGGTGCCTTTTCAATTTCATACCAGTAGCACAAAAAGACCTGGGGAAATAAACTGCAACAAAAAAAAATGGACAAAAAGTGATTGCAGTACGGATAATCTCACCATATCATTCGTGTAAAAAATAATTCCCTGTTTTGACCTTGCAGTTAATAGAGTCTATTAATTAGTCCAGTATTTGTAATAATTTTCATCTATCTGTCATTCTACATTTAGTTCTTATAGTTAACGTGTGGATTACTGCACCTCTCTAAAAATTAAAACAAAATAAAGTAAAACTGCAAATTAAATATTGTATCTAATTACGACAAAAACATTAGCAATTCAATGACACCAAATTGGAAAGGAATGTTGAAATGTAGCCAATTTTGAGGACTACAAGAAGTTGCAAGAGATCATTAATTAATTTACGGTATGTTCAAATAATTAGCAAATGAAGATCCACACAGATAAACGTAAGGTGTTACATCTTGGTCGGAATAATGTGCAGGTCATTTATTCAAAGATGCACGTCTAAGTGAGGGAGACAAACAAAGGGATTTCAGACAATTACATCAGTCACTAACAATTTCACCACAAGTTCCAAAGGCCATAAAAATGCAAACAAAGCTCTAAGCTTTATCTCTAAAGGGATAGATTTGAAAGTAGGGTCCCTATAAAAATTTGGTTGACTATAATTAAGAGTATTGCTAGCAGTTCGAGTTGACATATTATAGAATGCATGAGAGAGAGTGAAGAGAAGATTTATAAAAATGCTACACAAGTTTCTGGCTGTGCATATCAAAGAAGAATTGTTGTGCTGTTCAATTCTCTCTTGAAAACAAGGGATGACTGTTCTAAAATTATGAAATGTTTTGAAAAGAGAAGGTACAGAGAAAACATTTCACTATGGGAAAGAACATAACTAGAGGCTGTCAATACAAAACGATACCTCAAAAAATCCAAAAGGGAATTCAGAAGAAACCTCTTCACTGGAAGAATGATGAGAACTGGGTGGGGGGGGGGGGGGGGGGGGCAGGAGCGGGGAGGCGGAATATGTGACCAGACGGAATAGTTGAAATCAATAGTGTCGATGTATTTCAAGGAAACCAAGCGAGCACATGGAAGGGATGGGAATAGAGAATTACAATGGGCCATTTAGATGAGGAAAGATGTGAAACACCTTGAGTGGAACATAAGCGCTGGCATGGACTGATTGTGCCAAATGGTCTGTTTTTCCTCTATAATCCTGTGTAGAAAACCACCATTGTATGAAACAAAAAGTGTATTAAGAACATCAAGAAGAATTATAAAGTTTCTCACAAAAAGTCTCAAGTATCCAGCACTGAATGTAAATGATTTTATCACATGGCCACACTTCACTATTTGCTTGATAGCACTGAAACAGCAGTAATCATAGTACTCTTACTAGGAGTAGGAGTAACCCAGTGTCCATGCTCCAATTGGGGGATCCTAATGACTTATTAATGGTCTCAGTAGGACCTGCTAACCTGGTCCTGGGAATGTTGTGAACTGTCTAGCCCTCACGGCTTCTTTCACTCACTTACTCTGATTTCCAGTTACCGTAATGATCGCCACCATGAACAGGAGACTGTTCCAGTATGCAGATGGGATACCCTGTTATGAGCCATAAGGTACTTCATTAGGAGGGACATCCTGCAGGCGTGTCTCTAGGAAGCAGGAGGTGGTCTCCCACACAATGGAGGACCCACCTACTGCTAACAAACTGCCAGCATTGGCTGGAACAGACTCTACATTGACCACCTGAGTGGCAATCCTTTCCCTAATTTGGGATCAATAAAATACTACGGAGGTGGAAATATGAGAGCCACTGAAACTCCTTCCTTCCCTTATCATCTTCCACCCTATTATCCACCTAATGACCTTGCAACCTTCCCGAGAGGGCTGATAGAACTCAGTCCCATTCCAATATTCAAGAACATGAAGAGCTGGCAAACTGGTCAACATTGATAAAGCTTAACACAAACAGTCTTGACCTGACTGTCAAATTCTAAAATGTAACTTGAAATGAGTTCACAAAAACTAGCAGAAGTACAGGAACAGCCACTTCCATCCATCAGAAACAAATTTCTATGATTGGGAACGGGTGGTCTGCTATTTGGAATGGAACAGTGCATTTGAAAAGTTAATGAGCAGCAGCAATATTTTGTGTCAGACATGTGCACAGTTTGAAGCTGTTTGCTGATTCAGTTTTGCTAAAGCTTTGGCAGATACATTCCAATTAGAATCAATTAAATCTGCCAAAGTGGACATTAATACTCACATTTATGAGATGCTTTAACATAGAACATAGAAAAGTACAGCACAGAACAGGCCCTCTGGCCCACAACGGTGTGCCGAGGTTTAACCCTAATGTAAAATATAATAACAACCTACACACTCCTCAACTCACTGCTAAACATGTGCATGTCCAGCATTCGCTTAAATGTCCCTAATAACTCTGTTTCCACCACCACCTCTGGCAATGCATTCCATGCATTCACAACTCTCTGTGTAAAGAACCTACCTCTAACGTCTCCGCTATACCTTTCTCCTAATATCTTAAAATTATGACCTCCTCATACCAGTCAATCCTGCCCTGTGGAAAATTCTCTAGCTATTGACTTTATTTATTCCTCTCATTATTTTGTATACCTCAATCAGGCCCTCCTCTCTTCCCCCTTCTCTTTAGAGAGAAAAGTCTGAGCTTATTCAAGCTTTCTTCATAAGGCAAGCCCTCCAGTCCAGGCAGCATCCTGGTAAACCTTCTTTGCACCCTCTCCAAAGCCTCTATATCTAGCAGGGCGACCAGAACTGGACACAATATTCCAGGTGTGGTTTCACCAGGGACTTGTAGAGCTGTAGAAAAACCTCACTATTCTCAAACTCGATTCCCCCATAAATGAAAGCCTAAACACCATATGCTTTCTTAACAACCCTATCCACTTGGGTGGCAACTTTGAGGTATCCATGTACTTGCACACCCAGATCCCTTTGTTCCTCCACACTGCCAAAAATCCTGTTTTAACCCTATATTCAGCATTCGAGTTCGACCTTCCAAACTGGAAAAGGATGCACCGAATGCCAAACAGGAGAAGGTTTTTTTTAGATTAGATTACTTTACAGTGTGGAAACAGGCCCTTCGGCCCAACAAGTCCACACCGACCCGTCGAAGCTCAACCCACCCATACCCCTACATTTACACCTTACCTAACACTACGGGCAATTTAGCATGGCCAATTCACCTGATCTGCACATCTTTGGACTGTGGGAGGAAACCGGAGCACCCGGAGGAAACTCACGCAGACACAGGGAGAATGTGCAAACTCCACACAGTCAGTTG
Organism: Chiloscyllium plagiosum; assembly: GCF_037043375.1. NCBI lineage: Eukaryota > Metazoa > Chordata > Chondrichthyes > Orectolobiformes > Hemiscylliidae > Chiloscyllium > Chiloscyllium plagiosum. The sequence continues at coordinate 6,088,351 of NW_028270192.1, read as the reverse complement.
CCTGAGGCGGGAATTGAACCCGGGTCTCTGGCGCTGCGAGGCAGCAGTGCTAACCACTGTGCCACCGTGCACCGTGCACAGAGAAGAGTTAGGACCAATGACCAGGAACATGAAACCGGCTTTTAAGCAAGCTTTCAAAGAGAGAATGAGTACCAGAGGGCATCTAAGGACGTTTATCAGTAAAGTACATCTAATTCAGGGGCTTGACCATACTCATGGACAAAAAGATATAAAGCAATCAGAGAACCAAAGAACAGAGTGTGTATAAAAGGGGTACAAGAGACAGCGTGGATCAAGGCCTTGAAGATCTTACAGACAGACATAAGTTTAAATTCAATACATTAGATGATAATGAGCTAGTTAAGATCTCAGTCCTTTCTCCATAAGCTGAAAATGTGTTGCTGGAAAAGTGCAGCAGGTCAGGCAGCATCCAAGGAGTAGGAGAATCGACGTTTCGGGCATGAGCCCTTCTTTATTTCCTGAAGAAGGGCTCATGCTGACCTGCTGCGCTCTTCCAGCAACACATTTTCAGCTCTGATCTCCAGCATCTGCAGTCCTCACTTTCTCCTTTCACTATAAGCACAAGTTTAAGTTTACCAGTCTTGTCCAGGCCAGCATTAAATGGGATTTTTATTTGCGCTGTGCACATCTCCTGATTTCACAAGATATCTTAGTTTTGTAAATTCAATAGAATGCATTTTCCACCGTTCACCAATTCATTAAATAGAAATTGACAGAAATAAACAACTTTCCAAAGCTGTCTTTCAACAGCCAGACTGATACAATATTCAAAGAGGATCTGCATGAACAAAGTGGGCTTGTCAGGGGGTTAAATCATTTCAAATTCGAAAACTAGATTCCATTTTAATCATATCAGCTGGATGTTGGATACTCCATTAACAAAAGGTTCCCAAATTCAAACGGTTGTTTGCAAATACAGAAATTTGGTATTGCTGTTAAATAGGACATGCTCTTTTTTTTGTCTTGCATTCATCAGGATAGCTGCAAGGCTTTTGATATAAAGGGAAACAACATTTTACACTGAACAAGGAACGAATTCTGATGCTTTGGAAAGTGCACAATGATTGATCGAGATGTCCCCAATGGAAATGGACTGGTCAGATGGTAATGGACAGTTAACAGCTAAACTTTGTTAAATTTTCAATTGGCAGATTGCCTGAGTGGTCAAGGTATTGCCTTGCCAAACGAATCAGAGAATGGCCATCACCAATTTAGTCGAATCACAACAAGCATTGGCAGTTAACGGCCAATCATCACCTGGTCCATTCTCCATGCCTTTACCAATCAGCATGCATTACTCAGACAGATTAAATGCTTTCTCGCTATCCATTGGTATTCTTGAGAGTGTCCTGCTAAGTACAATATTAAAGACTTAAATAAAAAAACTTATTTTCATCAATACTCAAATTTCCATGTTGTACCAGCTGGCAGAAGTGAAACTTAACTATAATGTATCAGGCCTACAATGAACTGGTAAAGTTCGGCACTGGTCTCAGAGGAAAACCAGCAACAATGTCCTTGTGGGGACATTACTTTCCCTTTGATACTATACAACAACAATTTCAAAGCCATTGAGGAACAGAAATAAATAGAAACAAACCACATGCACATACACACAGCACACTATTATTTAAAGTAATAGAGAGAAATTCTGCACTAACAGAAAACCTAATTGTTATTCTGAATAGTGAATGTGGCACCAAAAGCACCCTTGTGATAATGACAGTTTGAAAATCTAGCCCTCTTTGGTTTGCAGCAGTTGAAGAGTTGGTCAATCTAATATGAGCCCCACTCAGTTCCGACATCAGTATGTGACCATAGATTCAGATTGTTTTTAAAGGCAGATATCAATATGAAATTACACAGTGGCAGCAGCACGGCTATCCTATGGACAGCACTACAGAGATCTCACACACATTGGCCCTTTAATAAAGAAATGGGGCAAACCTCAGAGATAGGGAAATGTAAATGAAGGAACCACTAACAAGATTTCATCCAATTCGATAGTAACTGATACCTGATCACCAAATTCAGCTGCCACTTGAAAGGATGCAAGAAGCCCCAAAAGGAGATGCTCCAAATTTCACTAGATTCTGTATCACATTATCGCAAGAGAGCTTTGTAGTTGCCTCCTAGCAGACATTATTTTTTTCCACATACCACGTAGGTTTGACAGAGAAGCATTGGCTCTGATCACAGATCAGAACCGAATAGTGCAGAACCACATCATAACTCATCTCGAGAAGCTGTGTCAATGGGTGCTTGGGTTTGCAGTGCCTCTGTGTTCTGAGCTTCGGCCCCAATCTCTCGCTGTTCCCTAGTTTTTCTGATAAGTTGCGGTTCCAGTCAGTGTGTATTTCATCATTGTCCCAGATTATAGAGGTTTCAGTGTCAGTGAGTTCACCAGTATAGTGGGTTGGGTAAATCAGCAGTGGCTCCTGGTGCTCATAGAAGAGCATATAATTATCCCTGTTAAATGACCGAATAACAATTAACAACAGTATATTTGACCTGCTATATTTTCCATTACTGACTGCAATGAATCTACCTCATGGGATACAGAAACTCACCAATGTGAGTAAAAATCTCTTAAACTTTGGGGAAAACTCAGGCTATTGTCTTAACAGAATAAACTCCATACAATAATGCAACAAAAATAAGCAGATTGAAGTCAAATGATGCACAGGTTTGATGAAGAGCAAAACCCCCTCTACCCTAGCAGGAAGGCAAGTAGAAAAGTTGCGCATTTATATAACATCTTAATGCAATCTCAGAGTATCCTAAACATCTCTTTCCAGATCTCTGAAACAAGTGCAGAACCCCTGCGGCCACTGTCAACTACATACTATCAAACCCAGGGAATCATAGACGGAAATATCAGCTTAAAATGTGTGTAACAATTTAAAATGTGTGTTTAATACCTCCGCTCGAGTAACTAGCAAAATTGTTTCGTGGTATGAACAATAAAGGAGAATAGTTCACTTGGCCCTTCGAGCCTGATCCACCATTCAATAAGATCCTGACTGACTCGATTTTAACAAGCATATAAAACATTCAACTAACAATATCCCACTTTAGCTTCTCTTATTCTATCATTTTAGTATATTCCACTACATAACTATTTTAAGCTGGAGAATAATTATCCTGCTGTTAATCACTGATCCACACAGTACTGCTCTCCTCATGCACCATTCTTTTCCTCAGCCTATTCTTTAGACAAGATAAAATAGTTTGGAACAGACTCCACTGTTTGCTGGTACTTGACACAATGAGTACTATTGAAATATTTGCTTTAATCCTTTAAAACTGGTTCAATTGATTTTATATTTGCATTCAATGGTATTTTAGTTTGATCCAGATGTTAGTACAAAGTAAAATATTACAGCACTGAGCTTTGGAAGTTGGAAAGGAATGTTTTCTTACAGCAGAGAATGAAAAATGAACAAACAAGTTGAGTAATAATACATGCAGGTTCTGACAAAGTCAATTTTCAATCAGAGATGTTCTATACAACAACTGAAGATAATTTTGATCATTTAGTCACATGTCAGAAATGTGATATCTCATTTGTGTACCATGGGAAAAGCAGGAAGGAGATGATGACTAGATCATCAGCTCATCGGGATTGAGCGATAAATATTGGCCGGGACACCAGGTATAATCTCCTCACTTTAATCCAAAATAATAAGGGTCCCTTTAGAGGGCAGAGTGGCTTTCGTTTAATGTTGAAATGATCCTGAAGAAGGGCCTGTGCCCAAAACGTCGAATCTCCTGTTCCCTGGATGCTGCCTGACCTGCTGTGCTGTTCCAGCAATAAAGTTTCAACTTTGATCTCCAGCATCTGCAGACCTCACTTTCTCCTGGCTTTCGTTTAATGCCTCATATACATCTGATGTGCAGGATTATCTCAGCACTGCGCTGCTGTGGCAGTATCAAATAGACTATTCTAAACTCGATGGTAAATCTTGAACCCTCTGACTCAAAGTTCAGCACACTGCTCAGTGACACCTGAGCAATACACAATACTGGCAGCTAATTTTATTCAAAAAGGTGAAGACAATTTCAGCTTTCTGACACCAAAATGCACTGCACCAGTTTACAGTCATGTCAAGTGGTATGAAGAATGTGCCAGCTACATTTCAAATACTAACCAATGAAGTAATTTCTTTGTTCCCCAGTTGCGTGGTACACATTGATGACCTGTTTTTTAGTCAGACATGGAAGGAAAATTTGCAGAATTTCTCAAAATTATTCAACTTTGGGAGGCAGGCTTGGTGGTAAACCTGGCTGACAGCAAACTCAAGAAAACACAAATCACTCTCCTGGACCATGTCATTGAACATGGAAAGATGGCCCATCGACCAAAAGAGATGAACGACTACAAAACATTCTTGATTATCCAAATGAGACGGGTGGGGATAACTAATTGTTCGGATAACTGATTGTTCAGATAACTCATTGCTCGGATAACCGATCTAATTGCAAACAAAGGACCTTGAGATCTTGTTCGGATAATCTGAAATTTGGATAATTGACATTCGGATAACAGGGGTTGTTCTGCATTTGGTAGTACTATGAGTGGGTTTTATCAGAAAGTTGTACGGAACCTTAGCAGTGTGGCTGCTTGACTCACTGAATTACTGTAGAAATGCAGGAAGTTTCAATGGATGGAAAACTATCAGAAGGCATTTGTCAGCCTGAAGGTTGTGTTAACTACTGCCCCAATATTAGCGACAACTAATACCCAAAGCTATTCAAGGTAGTTATCGTTGCAAGTGATAAAAGTGTCCATGCTGTGCCCTTACAAGAAAACAACGAGAAGATAAAAAGACTTATCAATTGTTTCTCAGGAAGCTAAATATTCATCAACAGGAATATTTGGCAGTTGAGAAAGAGATCTTGAGTTTGGTATTGGCATTACAACATTTGCCAGTAATGTTCATAAATATTGATCATAATCCATTAAAGGTTTTTGGAGAAATTTAAGAACAAACATTGTAGACTGGTTTTCAGGGCATGTCTTTATGAGAAAGTCTGTACATTATTTTACAGGACAATCTGACTCTCCAGCAATTTCTCTCATGTTGTTAGATTCCACATTATAAATACAATGTAGCCACATGACAAATCAAACTTACTTTTTCGTCACTGCTTTCTTTTCTGTAGAATTGAGACTATCATTTTTTTGAATGCTCGGTCTGTTAAAGTGCAATTGATCAATAACCACAAACTGAAAAGCAAACGAAAATGGTGTCTGGGTCCATAATTTATTGCCAGACATTAAAAAAAACAGAAGTCTCTCAATGCTGCATTTCAAGCCTTGATCAGCTAATTTATTGAAACAAGGTCATGCTCCAATCAGCCATGATCGTGATGAATGGCAGAGCAGGCTCGAAGGATTGCCTGGCCTCCTCCTGCTCGTATTTTCTACGTTTCTAAATCGGCTTAAATACCCAAGAAAACTGAAGATTCAGAATTATAAGTCTTCATCAGATGATTTAGGTAAACAGGTTACACATTAGATTCTGTAGTCAGCATATAAAGTTAGTCCATATGATCTCCCAGTATTGTTGCTTGAGGCTGAGATTACAGTTCATTAGAAGCTTTCCCACCACTAAGATAAATCTGGTTGCTGGATTTATCCAGACAATTTTGAACAAAATTATTTTAAATGTTGTGATTCTCCTGTCTCTGATTCCATGTCTGTATTTGAACAGGATAAGGTTGTTGTGGATATTACCACTGCAGCTTCAATGTTACTTTTCTCTGTATCCTCAATGTCTCCAATTCAATTGTTTTCAGTTACCAACACTCAATGACAATCAGCCTTTCTAAATGAAGAAGAAATAGCTGGAGATGCTCAAGTGTCACAGGACTCAAAAACATTAACTCTGCTTTCCCGACACAGATGCTGCCAGATCTGCTGAGATTCTCCAGCAGTTTCATTTTTGTTTCAGATTTCCAGCATCTGCAATTTTGTTTTATTTTAGCCTTTCTAAAATTCTGTCAAACTTCATCTCATCCAAGTCCCGATTACATTTGTTTTTCGCCATGAACTGGACATCAACTTCCTCTTCATAATACCTCAGCCAGGCCCCTGCTCCTATGAAGTTTAAGCAGGGGATTTATGATCATTGGCCCCACTCATTCGTTTGCTACCCTTTCACTGTTTGTGACTAATAATTACTGTTGTATCCCCTGTTAAAGTTAGCTGCCAGTCTTCCTTACTCTTTATTTCCCCTCTGAACAGTCTATATTTAGCACAGTTCTCACTCGGGGTAACAATAATCCATATCCTTTGCAACATCATGCAGGGAATTAGAGTATTGTTTTTGCCACCATTTCCTGCTTGTGGAAATATTAAGCTGTACTGTACAGCTGTAGCTGAACATTGCCCAGATTTGTGCTTAAATGTCCTTGCTCAAATGCCCTCTTGCCCCATTGAACTCAGCTCTCCTCCAACTCAGAATTATTCTGGATTGTTCCTTGTTCATTTTATACACAAGCTAAAATCTTTTGATACAATGATCAATGCTTCCTTAAATGATCCCAGTCTAATATTTAATGCATTTTATACATATTGTGTGTATGCACGCAAATTATGAAGTTGGCAGTACAGATTGAAGATATCATTAGGATTCTGAACATTATAAATAGGACCGTGGCATGCAAAATAAGAAAATTATGACAAATGGTTATAAACAGTCCTGCTTTTCCCTCATGTCTAGTATTTATACAGCACGCTTCAGGAAGGGATTTGAGATGGTGCACAAAAGGTACACAAAATTGGTACCAGAGTTGAGTAACTGGACAACTATTTGGATAATTTGAAGAAGCTCGGGCTGCTCTTTTTGGAGAACTGAAGACAAATAAGACATTTTCCACGTGTTCAAAATCATGAGGGATTTGCATAGAGTAAAGTAAAGGGTAGGAGAATGCATTTGGGTTGGTTACTCTGTGGAGGGTTGGTGTGGATTTATTGGGCCAAGTGGCCTGTTTCCATACTGTACGGATTCTATTTAAAAAAGGCTTGAGAAGAAAAGGACACTGATTTAAGATGATCAGCAAAATAAAACAACAAGGATTACTTTATTTAAAAAACAGCATAGTTCGGAAACTGGGATGTTCTGCCTAATAGTGTAGTGGTGGAAGCAGCTTCAACTGAGGCCTTCAAAGGAATCTACAATTTTCATAAGAAGAGATTAGATTAGATTAGATTAGATTACTTACAGTGTGGAAACAGGCCCTTCAGCCCAACAAGTCCACACCGCCCCGCCGAAGCACAACCCACCCATACCCCTACATTTACCCCTTACCTAACACTACGGGCAATTTAGTATGGCCAATTCACCTGACCTGCACATCTTTGGATTGTGGGAGGAAACCGGAACACCCGGAGGAAACCCACGCAGACACGGGGAGAACGTGCAAACTCCACACAGTCAGTCGCCTGAGGCGGGAATTGAACCCGGGTCTCTGGCGCTGTGAGGCAACAGTGCTAACCACTGTGCCACCGTGCCGCCCACGAGGTTTCGCAGTATCACATAGTAAAAGGATTTGGGAGTGAACATAGACAAGTTCCTTTTTGAGAGCTGATCAAATCATTGCCTCCGAGTTGTTACCATTGATTGTTGTACAACATTGCACAAACTACTAGCTCACCAGTTATTTCCTAATGGTTTGTCATATTCTGATATAATGACTAACTTAGTCATGCCTGCAATTAAACTTACTTTGCAATTACTTCACTTGATCTTGGAGAACCTGCATTCCCATTTCCCTCACTGTTTGCACTGACAATGTTTCCAGAACTGCAATTCATCAAAGAACACATATTAAGTCATTTCACATCAAGAGACTTATCCAGAATTAAGTCCAAAGCAATTTAACAAAAAAAAAATTGCAGACTTGAGATTCAGTATTCCAAGCCTGGTGGACTAGTTTTCTTAATTTAGTCATTGACTTTGCAATTTTAATAAATCGCATTATTTGCCATAGAGATAAGAAAAGAACAGAGATATCCATGTAAAGTCAGAATCAGGTGTAACAGACCTTTAGCCGATCGTTGTTCTCTTCAGAAATAGTGATTATAGGCAGGAAAGGTCTTTCAGTGTAAGTCTAATGAGTAGTTGTAGTTCATTCCGTAGAGTGTAAGTGCCAGGTAGCCCAACATCTTAGCTCAGTGATGGTGAAGGGAGTGGCAATTAGGTACTTTAGTTCTTTTGCCAGCCAATCAAACTGCTCTCTCTTTGATCATATTGAGCTTCTTGACTATTGTTGCAATTAAACCAATCACCAGGTGAGCAGTGAAGATTCCAATGCTCCTGATTTTAGCTTTGTAATGGTGAAGTTAATGAGGGGAAAATGACAAAGCAGTATACCTTGAATCCCAGTCTTGTAATCTTGATAATGTTACTAGTTATTGATGCCATCACCACCCATCCCCCTGGAGAGTATTGACAATGCTGTCCTATGATCTGGAAAATGTTGCTGGGACTTTATTTGTTTTCAAGATGCATCATGAACCATCATGGTCATGTTGGTAGTGTTTCTTTTAACTTCCACAGGGTGTCTACAGTACACCACACTGAGGGAATGCTGGGGTTGGGGTGTGGAAGAGACAGTACGGAGTGAAAAGAAGAAAAAACGATTTCTTCAGTATGTCACCCTTGTTTAAAGCCATTTCTGGGCCATGTAAGACCTTCATACTGAAAGACAAGCAAAATTCAACCGACCATTGAAAAACTTTGGATGTTTTATGTTGATTCAAGATTGGTCTCTCAAAATAAGCCAAACATTTCTGAACCAGTCAAGCAGTTGTTTTCTGTGATTGTTCTCATCTGTGTTGGTGTTCACCACGCTGCCATGGGATGCCTTCATGAGGCAATCCTGACATAATCTTACAACAACTGCCAGCACTTCCCTTTCATATTATTGGATCCCTAACATAGCAGATTTAATCTGACATTATACCAAACTTACTTGCCAATTTGTTTACTTTAGTTTCTGACAAACTTAGATTTCCACCTAATTCACAGTGTGAGGTGTCAACATTTTCACAGCTGCAACTGGTCATAAAGTACCAGTTAAATCATTTTAAATATGTGCATGGTCACAAAGTTAATATTTGGCACTTCTTATCAACATTGAGAGTTTTGGCTGTGAGGGCAGGAGCTGGTGGGTGGGAGTAAGGAGGTCAAATAAAGACTTGTCTGCACTGGGACAGAGGGAAAACATCCCAAAGTGAAAGAATTTAAGTTTAACTTCCTTATCTCGGAAAAAGAAACTCAAGCTCTCTATACCCTATTGCTAATTTAACCCTTAGAAGCACAATTAGTAACTCAATATTTGATTCAGAATCTGAACATTGTAATTACTCATTATTCAAATTTACTGAAGGTCCACGTCATATTAGTCAGTATTGGCTGTTTTGTTGAAAAGAGGATTTTATTCCTTTTCCTTTCCCGCTCCTTCATCCTTTCGGAGTTTACTGAAAGATCTGACCAGAAGTAATTACAGGTCTCTGACCCAGAGCAGTGTAATAACCTCAGTATTTATGCATTGATGACATCAGTGAAACGGTGTGGATGTGATGCTCCCTGTATTGAATTCACCATGAAAGCACTTTATAAGCTTGATTCAAACAAATAACTATTATTAGGGAAAGTGCCTGAATCCGTGGATACACCTGGCCTCTGGCCAAGTTAAATTATAAAAAGTGTAAAGCATTCAATGGCGACACTGTATAGGAGATAGACCAAGGCGAGGAGACCAGGAGCTGGTCCCAATCCGTAGCCATATTTCTTCAAATATGTAGCCATATTTCATCAAATGTCACCAAACCGTGGAGACCAATGATTTTGGAGGGAGTGTAGAATAGGGGAGGGTTGGGGGAGTGAGGATGAGCAGGAAAGAGAAACAAAGCGAAGCGATGAGGTGGGGTGAAGGAGAGGAACCCATTTCTGCAATATTTTCACTATGGCTCCAATGTCCAAAAATAGAACCTCAGTATTGATCAGCAAGCAATTTCCTATCTCAGCATTTAGGATGATGGTACTACTGTTTAAGACAACTCTGTCTCAAATATTAAATTACTCGGGAGGCAGTCTAGCAACCTCTTTAATGTAGCTGCTGTTGTCTGAACTGGCATCAGCGCATTGCACAAAATATTTTGAAGGATTCAATGGTTCTCCAACATTCCCTTTTCACATTGTTGTATTCCAAATGAAGCATAATTAAATCACATCAAAATCAGATCAAATCAAACTTGCTTCCTCGGGATTGCCCTCATGTCTGGCAAACTTTGATTCCCATCCTCCTGACAATCTGATCTGTCAAAATGTCCCCAGCCACAAGTCATCATGAAGCACACGTTAAACAAAGGACTTACACCTATAAACGACTCGCAAACATTTGAAAATAAACCCTGAAGATCAAAAGGCTGTATTGAGCTGATACAGCATTTTTTTAATAAAGAGGAATCACTGTTATCACCATGAGTAATGCAAATATTGGGAGGGACTGTGGTCTAGAATGGTGGTGTTTGCTATAGCACTGGGAGATGTTGTCAAGAGGAAGTTCCTCCAGAAATCTTACAGAAATCTCTGATCTCCAGAAATTCCTTTTCACATTACATTCTGTTTAAAAAAGGCCTCTTTCAAAAGCTATGACTGCAATATATGTTGGCTTTTTTTTTCAACTTTCACAGAGGTTTGCAGGACACCATGGTCTGTTCTTTTTGAAGAGATGGGGTGAGGGGAGGTAGCTGATGTAATAGTATTGGGAAGCAGAGAGTTAGGTAGTCAATATGTTTTCAATATATTTAGCCTCATTGCACAGTCCAGTGCTTGGAAGTGAACAACTGAAGGCCTGAACATTGAAGGGCTAGAAATGATTATTGAAACTCTTTGTGTTTAATGCATGCTCAATTATTCACTGGCTTTTAACTGGGAGGTGGTAGGATTGAGAAAGTGGCAGGGAGGGAGTCTGGCACCTTCCCATTGCTAAGCCATATAGACCCGTTCTCTTTGACATCTTAACGCTCCATGAGCTCTTAAGCCTTCCTCCCTCATTTCCCTGATTGTGCCCAGCTTTGCAGGCTCAGTGATGATCAGTATGAATAGTAGGACTCAGAAATGTGCTGATCTGTCCTCCCTGTTACTGGAGTAGCAGCTCTTGAAATTAAGCTGCACCGTCAACTGATGAGTAACCCTCTTCATTTTAGATTAGAGTTGTGCTGGAAAAGCACAGCAAGTCAGGCAGTATCTGAGGAGCAGGAAAATCGACGTTTCGGATACAAGCCTTTATCAATGAAGAATCTTTTCATTGGTCACTGCTGGCAACATACCATCCTTGGCATACGCCAAAGCCTCCAGGTTTCAGTCCCAGCATTAGGTCTGCAGCATTCACTGCAAGCTTCCACCTAAAATGTCTTTTTACAAGACTAATGATACAGCAAAGATTACATGCCAGTCAATAATTTCTTTAATGTAAAAGAACAAACTGTGGAAGTTGACAATCTGAAAGAAATACAGACGTTGTGGAGAAACTCAACATATTTTGCAGCATCTATGGAGAGAAAGCAGAGTTCACCTTGAGTCAAGTGACCCTTCTTCAGAGAGATCTGAAGTTGTGAACATGAGTCATTCAACTAAAAACATTAACTCTGCTTTCACTCCACAGATGAACCAGATCTGCTAGCTGTTAGTAGACAATCACACATTGTATTCAGCTTATTCTTCAATGACCTTCTTAGTTTCTGGAGAACCAGAAATACCAGCTCCCTCGCACTTTCAGCAGTTGATGTTTTCAGAGCTGCAAATGGTCATCAAGTGCCATTAAATCAATTTAAGCAAACATTTACGTTCAGAATAATAACATTTTTATAAACTTGAATAGGAGTGTCAGGATTTCAAGCCACTGACAGTCAGGCTGGAGCATGGAAATGAAGGATATGACAAACCTAATTCTTTAATACTTTACATGTATTGCATAGTCTAGAAAAGTCTCAAATAAAGAGCAAAGGGCAATTATAGAATGGCAACTAACTGTCCAATTTCTCCAGTGAAGAGCTTTGGATACTGGTTCTAATACAGAATTGACTTTTCCTCATCAATGGGTATTGGCTCAGCAATTGCAAACATTAATGGTGGCACAGAAAGATTTGCCACTCTGCTATCGTTCCGATTTCACCATCCGCTCTTTAGATTGGGCCATTTCATTCTTGGCCTAGTGACCAGCAATATCTTCTTGGTCAGGCCACATCAACAGCATGCTGTCCTTGGTGGTGCCATCCACCACAGCAGCGCTGGCTCCAGCTCTCAGTCCAAGCAGCAGGACTCCACCACAATTCACAACATTATTACTGCAAAAGTTTTGTTTAAAAAAACACCACAATCTGACTTCTCGGAAAAATACACACTTGGGAGGCAGAGCGCAGCAGTTTCCACAATGTGCTAACTGTGGCCTGGAACAGCGTATTTGACATTATTCTTGCATGTATGCAGAAGGAAATACCTACATAACTTCACAAGAATTGCTGGTTCTCCAGCAATAGCCTTTATTCCAAATACCATATTATTCAGGAGTTAAATTGCACTTTGGATCAAACTGACACTTAAATTTCTTCAGTTGTTCCTGACAACTTTAGGTTTCATTTCCATTGCAGTTTGGATTGTTACACTTACTATGCCTGCAATTGATGATAAAAGATAAATGAAGTTATTTAAATGAGCATTTGGCTCCATCCCACAATTGTGTGCCAGCTGTTTGAAAGACTGAAGATTCGGGATTCAGAACTGCAGCCTGCATTCAGCCGTTTGAGTGAAAGTGGCCACACTCCAGATGGGTGACTGCAATAAATGTTCATGATTCAGTTACATCACACAGTAAATTTTTGCTATAAATTCTGTGTGAGGATTGAGCCCTCCACTGTAACCTGATGAAGGAGCGACGCTGCAAAAGCTAGCATGCTTCCAATTAAACCTGTTGGACCTGGTGTTGTGTGATGTTTAGCAATAGATGGTGAATTTGTTCTTCAAAACCTTTGTTGCTGGTGATAACGATTAGCGACAGAAAGGGGATATCAAGTTCTTGAATGTATTTATATTCAGAGTTTAGAAACTTCAATAACAAATTGCAAGCAAACTTACAATGAAGTGTCTTCGATGTTCTCTCCTGATACAATATTTTTGAAAGTAAATTCTGAATCCCTAATTTTAATGCAGATAACAGAGAGACAGTAATGCAAATGCTCTTGCCTGCAGTAGTGTTCCCTGCGCTGCTGTGTGATGTTTCCTGAAAAGTCCAGAGAAAGAGATTTACTTTCTATTTTGTGTACTCTGAATGAAGCAAAACATTAATCACATATTGTTTTCAAACTTACTTTTCTCATGATAGATTTTGGAGTGTACAGTTTTTCATCTACCTTGTACTTTGGGCTGTCAGGTGATCTGCAAATCATCAGAAAAGTGCTATGCAGTCATTTTAAGCGTGCATCTACATCCACAATAAAATCATCATAATAAACCTGAAGAACTGAGTAAATATTTCAATAGATTGACAGCTAGTTTTATAAAACTGGTTCAAGATTTATTAGCTCAAAACCCTCATTGCCTGTTGGCAAGACAAGCTAATGAGGCTGGAGTGTGGAAGCAAAGAAAGGGCGATATGATGCAACAAATTCATTTCTTCAAAACTTTATACTTGTTGCAGCGTGTCAAAATATCTCAACTGAAGAGCTCCAGCCCCAAATGGAGACTATGCAACTAATTTTCTCATATCTCCAATGAAGACCTTTGGTACTGTCTCCACATGCAGGGCTGCATTTTCCATGTCAACTGGCATTTGCCAAGATTCTCATGAGTCAGGCCACGCGGAGGGGAGTTCAGGAGGAAAGCCCAACTCCCTTCTGCCCTATTATATTATCCTGTCCGTGGGGGGCAAATGAAGTCATCAATTGAGAGCCACTCATGTATGTCTGTGTAGTGAATAGGAGAGCTCCTCAACTCCCGCAGTGGGCCGTGGCCTGCAAATCTCTTGAGTACAGGCTCAGCAATATCCACCACTACTGGCAGCAAAGGACAGGTCACTGCTCTGTCTTCATTTTGTTGTTGCTGTTAGCTCTTGGGATCATGCCATTTCAATAATGGTTTGTGACCAGGCAGCAACTTCTGTACTACCTACTGTCAGCACCATGCCACCCTTGGCACTGCCAACCATCACGTTTGACTCCAGCTCTCAGTTCAACCAGCAGGGCTTCACCAGAATTCATAAAATGATGACTGCAAAAGTCTCCTGTAAGAAAGAACACTATCTTCCAACTTCTGGATGTAATACATCTTTTGGGGTTAAGCTGAGTGTGGTAACTAGGGCCTTCTACATGGTTCTTGGATGTAGAAAGAAATATCTACATAACTTCACAGGAACTGATTCTTCTCCAGCATTTGCCTTGGAAAATATAATATCAAATGAAGTACGAATTACACTAAAGATCAAACATATTTTCCAGTTATTGCAAACAATCCTGGAGAATTATATTTTACATATCTCTTGCAGTTTGGATTGTCAACCTTGCCACCTGCAACTGGTCAGGCAAGATAAATTAAATCCTGAAGTTAGCATTTGCCTCCAGCTACTATTGAGTGCGAGTTGCTTGAATGGCTGAAGACTCTGGAATCAGTCCTGCAGCTTGAGTTCAGCTGCTTTTGTTTAACCTTTTACAATCCAGACGGATACCGTAATCAATACTGATTTTATTCTTCAACCCTTTTCATAGGTTTGATGAACATTATAACCAGTGATAAGGGCGAGTGTGTGATGGGATACGTATTTCTTAAATATATTCATTTTAAAAGACTAAAATGATCAGGGATAAGCAACTCAAATTTGCAAGCAATTTTGAATTCAAGCTTCCTTGATGTCCTCTCCTAAAACTGTTTGTTTTGAAAAAGACTCTCCGACCCGAAGAATAATGTCGATAATGGAGAGGCAGTATGTAATTGCTATGGTCGGAAATGGTATTCTCTGCATTGCTGTGTGGTGTTTTCATGAGGAGTCTGTACGTTATCTTACTGTAACTGTCAGTCCACCAGCAATTTACTTTCATTTTCTTGTACTCTGAATGAAGCAAAATCATGGTCACATATTGCATCAAACATACTTTTTCATGACCGCTTTAGATTTGGAAGGCATGGTTTTCCATCTCCACCGCAGTTTAGGCTGTCACGTTTACCAGGCTTGCATTTGAACAGACAAGTTTAGTCACTGTTTTCAGCATTTGCCTCCATCTACAAGTGTGTGCTAGCTGCTGGAATGGCTGAAAAATCTGGATTCAGTATTGCAGCTCTTATTCAGCTGCTTTTTTAAAACTGTTCACACTGCAGAAGGATGACTGCATGATTTGGTGATTTTTTTGTCAAATTTACATAACTAGTTTGCAAGAAAGCAGAGCACAGATAGGGGAAGAGGCAGAGAATGTCGGGGAGAAGGAATTTTTCCTTGCAGTATAGAACAGAGAGTTCAATGGGAGGTAAAGTGTTCAGGACGGGGCTGATGAAGGGGAAACGTTTCACTGAAGGTATTTGGATATTTTAAAGCAATGGCTTTTCCAGCAACTCTGTTTTTCTTTCTGTTTTACAACATTCACAGTTCTTTCGGGTTTTATTTGGATGGATTCTGTTGTTCTGGTTAAATAAGAGCTTCAATCTGTAGGAACAAAGCAAGCATGAGAGATGCAAATTTAGTGCGATTGCTGTGGTCTGGTCTGCAAAGGTGTTTGTTGCACTGCTGTCACATGCTTTCAAGAGGAAGCCCCTGAACAATCTAAACAACAGCTCTCCAGCAATATCCTTTCACATCTTTGATTTCTGAATCAAGGATAATTTATACACAAACTGGAGTAAACTTATTTTCTGCAACTGTCCCTGGAGAAATTAGATTTCCTGGTTCTTCACAGTATACACAGCTGAAATTAGTCATGAAAGAAGACATTTTAAGCTAGGTCTTGTATGCACAATTGGCTGATGGCTGGTATAAAATTGCTGGATGCTCAGGGATTCAGTATTGTATTCTTTGATCAACTGTATTATTAAGTAGATCAACTTCCAGAGGTAGTGGGACAATGGAAAACAGTAGGTTTTTTTTCTTTAAAACTTTCATAGGGGCTTTGAAAGACACCACAGACAGAATGAGGGGAGCAGAAGATATAAGAACCCTAATCGTTCATTATATTTATTCTTTCTTCAGAGTTCAGCTATCTAAATGTTCAAATACAAATTGAGATCTGAATATTGAATGGGCAAGCAATTTTCCACTGACCACTTTTGAAGGTTTTGTATTGATGCAACTATTTTTTGAGCAAATAAAATCTCTAATCTCTCAGAAAAATGCAAACATTATAGACATATTAAAGCAACTTTGTTAATGTGACTGCCGTAGGTTGGTGCTTGTTGCATTGCTGTGGCATTACTCAGACAGAAGCCCCTCCATAGAACTTATGGGAACTGGCACTAATTTTCTTTCACATTGTTGTGTTTTAGATGAATCTTAATTAAGTCACACATTGGACTAAAACTTTCTTTGTGATCACTGTATTCATTACTGGAATCTCTTCTGCCTTGGAAGTGTCACAGTTTCCATATCGGCAATTGGTGTTACAGCACAAATTAAGTGATTTTAAACAAACACTTGAAAAATTCAACCATTGAAAAAGCTCTGAAGATGGAGGATTTCAGCATTATAAACTTGTTTGTTGGATCTTTACATTGAAACTCCAATTTATCAGTTTAATCAACCTGCCACATCCCATACAAACAGGGATGAGTTCGATATTCAACATGAATATGTCTCATTAACTGTAACTTTAAATCCACATTCCTGCCTACCCTGAAAACCTTTCGCCATCTCTCTCTCAACAATAAACTGTTTATGTTTGCCTTTAAAATATTCCATAATAGCGTGCCAGAGTTTTTGAGAGAAAACAAAT
The DNA here is from genome assembly GCF_037043375.1 of Chiloscyllium plagiosum. Classification (NCBI taxonomy): domain Eukaryota; kingdom Metazoa; phylum Chordata; class Chondrichthyes; order Orectolobiformes; family Hemiscylliidae; genus Chiloscyllium; species Chiloscyllium plagiosum. The sequence goes on along the minus strand of NW_028270192.1, from coordinate 6,071,346 downwards.
CATCTGGATGTGTTTTAAATGGGCAATCACTGACATTTAGACAGCAATCCTTCATTCCCGTCCCTTCTGTCAGAGGAAACATCTTGTTTCAATTAATTTGCCTCTTCCTCTCCTAACCACAAACTGACAAAAAGCCTAGACTATCCGAATTCCCTTTGTATGACAAGTCATTCTGTAAGTATTATTCTGGTAAGCATTCTCCGAATTGCCTCCAACGTATTTACTTCCTTCCATAAACAGCGTGACCGATAAGAATTAGAGCATTCAAGATACAAGCTCAATAGTGCTCTCTACTGTTGTGTTTAAATTCCCCACGATAAAAGGAAAACATTTATTCACTGTCCTAATTACGTACTGCTAGCACTTTGTGATTCAGGTAATGTTACACTCTGATCCCACTGCATGTCAGAGCTATGGAATCTCCCTCTATCAAAACAAAATGCTTTTCTTCCAGTCAAAATGGACAACTTCACTTTTATCCACGTAAAGCTCTATTTGTCAGGCCTTTGACTACTCACTTAACCTGTATTTCTCTATAGCGCCCCAATGTCCTCTGAAGTTATTTTTTAACCTTTCTTTGTCATGTCAGCTTTATATTAATTCCTTCGTGAGTCATGGACTGTGAGTCAATACTTGGAAAATTTGAGCAGATACAGATTTGTTTTAAATAGCTGCTCAAGTTATATGATCCTAACCATTCTGAACTCCAGTTAATTCTCAGTTCCAAGCAAACAATGAAGTAAACGTGAACATTCATGTAAAAAAGGCTGAGCCCCTGAATCTAATTAGAGAGTACCTAAACAACAATAGGATTCTCGTCAGCCCCCCCCCCCTCTCTCTCTCTCTCCCTCTCTCTCTCACACACACACACACACACACACACACACCATTGATAAGTGAAAATCATGAAATGTAAGATGTCTGTAAGGCAAATGGATACTATAAACTTCCACTGTACTATGTCAACCTTTTAGCAAAACAACAATGGTTGTCTCAGACCTGTGGCTTGTGCCTCTTGCTCGATGTGGGAGCTTAGGAACGTGGCTAACGCTCCAGACTCTTACACTTGCAAGAAGTGTGACCAGCTGCAGCTCTTGTTTGACCGCATGACAACTCTGGAGCTGCGGATGGACTCACTGTGGAGCATCTGTAATGCTGAGGATGCCGTGGATAGCACGTTTAGTGAGCTGGTCACAACACAGTTTAGAATTGCTGAGGGAGACAGTGAATGGGTGACCAAAAGACAGAAAAAGAGTAGGAAGGCAGTGCAGGTGACCCCTGCGGTCATCTCCCTCCAAAATAGGTATACCATTTTGCATACTGTTGGGGGAGATTACTTACCGGGGAGGGCAGGAGTTGCATGGTTCATGGCATCGTGGAAGGCACTGCTGTTCAGAAGGGCGGTAAAACGACTCGTAGGACCATGTCACAGGGAATTGTCTTGTGAAGAGCATAAATAGGTGGTTCTGTAGCCGGAATGGGACTTCTGGATGGTATGTTGCCTCACAGATGCTCAGGTCAGGTATGCCACCGATCAGCTGTAGAGCATTCTAAAAGGGGAGGATGAACAGCCAGTTTTCTTGGTGCTTATGGACACCAACGATAGAAGTAGAAAATGAGATGAGGAACTCAAAGAAGAATTCAGGGAGCTAGGAGGGAAGTTTAAGAGGAGAACCTCAAAGGTAATGATCTTGGGATTACTATCAGTGCCATGTGCTAGCCAGCGTAGAAATAAAAAAAAGACTGGTTGAACACATGGCTTGAGAAATGGTGTAGAGGGAGGGGCTCAATTTGTTGGACATTGGGACAGGTTCTGGGGCAGGTGGGACTATTACAAAATGGACGGTCTACATCTGAACCAGACTGGAACCAATGTCCTTAGTGGATGTTTTCCTACTGCATTTGGGAATATTTAAACTAATGTGGCAGGAGACTGGGAACCAGAAGAGAAAACAAGTAGGCAGTGATGTGGAGACTGGAGACTGTAAGAATTATGAAGATATCATTCATAAAGGGAAGGGTAGGCAGAGAGTAGATGAGCACAAAAAAACTGGTAGCCTAAAATGCATCTATTTTAATTCAAGGAGTATAGTGTGTAAGACAGATGAACTTAGGGCTTGGATTGGTGCCTGAAAGTATCATGTCATTGCAATCATAGAGGCTTGGTTGAAGGAAGGGCATGAAGATTGGCAATTAAACATCCCTGGATATAGACGCTTCAGACAGGACAGGGAGGGAAGTAAAAAGGGAGGGGTGGAGTTGCATTGCTGGTCAAGGACGATATCACGGCTGTGCTAAAGGAGCACACTATGGAGGTCTTGGTTAGTGAGGCATTATGGGTGGAGCTGAGAAATAAGAAGGGTGCAGTTACACTGTTGAGGCTGTATTACAGGCCTCCCAACAGTGAGCGTGAGGTAGAAGAACAAATAGGTAAACAAATTATGGAAATATGTCGAGGCATAGGGTAGTGGTGATGGGAGATTTTAATTTTCCCAACATTGACTGGGATATGCTTAGCGTCTGAGGTCTGGGTGGGGTGGAATTTGTAAGAAATGTCTAGGAGAGTTTTCTACTGCAGTATGTCAATAGTCTGACGATGGAAGAGGCCATATTGGACCTGGTACTGGGGAACAAGCCAGGACAGGTGGTAGAAGTTGCGGTGGGGGATTTCTTTGGGAACAGTGACCACAATTCTGTAAGTTTTAGAATACTCATGGATAAAGAAGAGAGTGGTCCTAAGGGAAGAGTACTAAACTGAGCCAAGACCAATTATATCAAAATTCGGCAGAAGCTCGGAAATGTGGAATGGATACAGCTATTTGAAGGGAAGTCCACATTTGAGACGTGGGAGACTTTGAAAGGTAGGTTAAATATAGTGCAGGATAGGCATGTCCCGTTGAAGGCAAAGGATAGGAAGGGCAACATTCATGAACCGTGGATGACAGGAGAAATGCTACGACTAGCCAAGAGGAAAAGGGAAGCATACATAAGGTCTAGGAAGCTAAGAACAGAACGGGCCGTGGAAGAATATCGGAAAAGTAGGACAAGTCTTAAACGAGGAATCAAGCGAGCTTAAACGGGTTATGAAATATCTTTAGTGAGCAGAATTAAGGAGAATCACTAAGCATTTTATTATTATACAAGAAGGAAGAGAGTAACTAGAGAATGGATTGGTCCACTAAAGAATAACAAAGAAAGGCTGTGTGTCAAACCTGAGAGAATGGGTGAGATTCCGAATGATTACTTTGCATCAGTGTTCATTGAGGACAGGAACATGATGACTGTTGAGATTAGAGATAGAAGTTTGATTAGTCTTGATCACGCTGACATAAGTAGCGAAGATGTGTTGGGTAGGCTAGTGGTTATTAAGGTGGACAGATCCCAGGACCGGATGGGATCCTATCCCAAGTTGCTGAGGGAGGCGAGAGGGGAAATAGCTGAGGCCCTGACAGATATCTTTGTGGAATCCTTAAATACAGGTGAGGTGCCAGAGGATTGGAGGGTAGCTTATGTTGTCCCCCTGTACAAGAAGGGTAGTAGGAATATTCTGGGTAACCAAAGACGAGTGTGCATGACGTCAGTGGTGGGAAAGTTGCTGGAGAAGGTACTAAGGGATAGGATCTACTTATATTTAGAAAAAAATGGGTTTACTGTTATAGGCAAAATGGTTTTGTGCAGGGGAGATCATGCCTTACCAACTTAATTGAGTTCTTTGAGGAAGTGAGCAATTTGCTAGATGAAAGAAGGGCTGTACATGTCATATAAATGGACTTTAGTAAGGCGTTTGATAAGATTCCCCATGGTAGACTAATGGAGAAACTGAAGTCATATGGTGTGCAGGTTATTCTAGCTAGGTGGATAAAGAACTGGTTGAGAAACAGGACACAGCGAGGAGTATTTGAAGGGAGTTTCTCGAAATGGTGAAAGGTGACCAGTGGTGATCCACAGGGGTCAGTGTTAGGGACACTGTTGTTTGTGATATAAATAAATGATCTGGAAGAGGACACTGTTGGTATGATCAGCAAGATTGCAGATGACACGAAGATTGTTGGAGTAGCAGAAAGCATAAGGGACTGTCAGAGAATGCAGGAGGATATAGAGGGACTGGAGATTTGGCGGAAAGTGGCAGATGGTTTTCAATCCAGACAAATGTGAGGTAATGCATGTAGGCAAGACTAATTCTAGAGCGAATTATACAATGAACGGAAGAGCCTTGAGAAACGTTGTTGGGCAGAGAGATCTGGGAATGTAGGTTCATGGTAATCTGAAGGTTGCTGCACAGGTGTATAGAGTAGTCAAGAAGGCATATGGTTTGCTTGCCTTCATTGGATGGCGTATTGAGTATATGAGCTGGCAAGTCATGTTAACATTGTACAAGACATTGGTTCAGCCGCACTTAGAATTCTGTATACAGTTCTGGTCGCCACATTATCAAAAGGATATGGACGCCTTTTGGAGGGTGCAAAGAAGGTTTACGAGGATGGAAGGTGCTAGCTATGAAGAAAGGTTGAGTAGGTTAGGTTTATTTTCATTAATAAAAAGGAGATTGAGGAGGGACCTGATTGAGGTTTACAAAATCATGAAGAGTTTAGACAGGGTGGATAGAGACAAGCTTTTTCCCATTGTGAAGGATTTAATAACGAGAGGTCACGCTTTTAAGGTGAGAGGTGGAAAGATTAAGGGGGATACACACGGCAAGTACTTCACACAGAGGGTGGTGGCTGTTTGAAACACGTTGCCAGCAGAGGTGGTAGAGGCAGGCACGGTAGATTCATTTAAGATGCGTGTGGACAGATGCAGTAGATGGAGAGCAGAGGGGTACAGATGCTTAGGAATTGACCGACAGGTTTAGACAGTACATTTGCATCGTCTCAGACTTGGAGGCCAAAGGGCCTGTTCCTGGGCTGTAAATTTCCTTTGTTCTTTTTTGTTAACTTATACATTCCTTTTCATATTGTATTTATTAGAAGGTGAGAGGTTGGGAAGTGCTTTTGCCAAAGAGGACCGGAATGTCCTTGGTCACACATCACAAACAGAATTCATGCAGGGCATCCATTAACCAGGACAGGAAATGAAATGTCAGCCTTCATTACAAAATGAATCATGTGTAGGAGTTGTGGAGTGTTGTTGAGGCAGTATTTGGGCTATTGTGGACAGACTTTCTGACCTTCATAAATCAATGGTCTCCTTGTCACAGAGGCAGTGCAAAGCTGTTTTATCAGAATGATCTCTGGGATGATGGAAAAATGAAGAGATTGTGAAGGAAATGGGTGTTTAATTTGTAGCACAGTGAATAAGAGTTGACTGCATTGAAACTTGAAGATTATGGACAAACACACATTATGTTCAGAGATCGATATTGATGGCATAAGGAATACATTTTCCCAAGATACATGCTTCTTGGCAATTTATGTACCTCTGTGAAGCTCCTATTTGGTTGGGAGAGAGCTTCAAGCTCTAAATGAACTCTCATTGCCTCAATGTGCAGTTGGTGTGTGACCCTGCACTGAAAGTCACATTGTTCACTAATCTGTCAGCAGCTGCAATGCCTAACTCCTGAAAATGTTAGCCGTTCCCAACAGCTTCTGACCTCCATAGTGAATATCGGTCTGCCTTCTCAGAGATACCCTCCCTCCTCACCGTCAACAAACCATATTAGTGTATCCATTGTGTACCATTAGCAATGGAGCCAGGAGGAATGGCATGGAGCAGTCTATTTCATTGGTTTGTCATGTTTGGTTGTAGACAACATACTCCTTTATCTGTACATGGGGCTTGAGTGGCTGAATGGCCACCTCCTGATGTCATGGAGATGCTTAAGAACCTGACTGGGCAATCAACCTGTGGTTCCTGTTTAGCAGCTCAATATGTTTGATTGGGCTCCTTATCTTCCTGTGTAATACTCAGGAGAGAATGAATGGACTATCCCTATTCTTATTCAATAGCACTGATGGGTGGAATGACCTCCTCATATTCCTGTGAAGTGAGCTTGAGGTGCTGAGCGAGCACCTCCCTTTACCAAGGTAACGCATAGTGTCCAGCAGGACTGTTACATGCATATTACCGACACTTCAACAGCACCAGCCTGAATGCAGTCCGGGTCTTCCTGCACATGGACACAGGCTGCTTCAGGAGCTGAGGGGGACACATTGTTCTGAACATTACATGATTTTCAGTCACCACCTCCGCTTCTGAGATTCTGATTGGGGGAAGACACCGAGGTGCAAATGAGGATGCTTGTGCTGTGGATCTCCTGCAGCGATGTCCCGAGACTGAGGTGGTACATGTCGAAGAACTACAAACATCTTCTTTGTGTTGAATCACTCCAACCGATGGGGAGGTTACCTTTGATTTCCATAAAGTTCCATTTTCTTCAGGTTCCTTGATACCATCGTCAGTTACACACTGCCTTGTTGTCAGGGCCTGTCACTGTTACCTGGTTTTTAAATATTTTGTTTGTGTCAATAGGTCACGGTATATGTGTGCGGGTCTTATCTATCCCAGAGAGTTTGGGCAGATAGATCATTGAGATAGTGGGAAAGCAGGGATGGATAGATGTTTGACACGGCAGGCACTCAGGAGTTGGGGCATAGAGCAGATCAGCCACAATCTTATTGAAGGGAAAGGCAGGCAGTAGGGGCTGAATGACCTATCCTGCTTCTCATGTTCTTGAATTCACTTATTGGAAAGTTCATCGATGTTATTTTCCTGGCTGTCTTGTGAAGGAATGTTGTAGTCAAAGAGACCAGAAGATTTTGTGAGCAATATCTGGGTACAGTATGGGGTCATTATTCACTGTGAATCTGGGTCAACAACATGACAAATGGAGACAGGGGAACTTCTGTAAAGAGAGAGACGGGGACTGTTTCACAGTAACAACAACTCTTTTTTTCCCAAGAACGTTTTCCAATCTACATGAAATCATGTTTGATTGTATTCAGGGGCTGAATGGTCACCTTGGCTTCTGTGCACCAGGTAATATGAGCAAGTGGTCTCCAACTGCTCCTGTGTAGCAGATTGAGGAGCTGAATGGATGGGGTGAAGTAGGACTGAGAAACAGGAGTGGGTCCCTGCCCCACCAGGCACTAAGGTTGTGGCTGATCAGATTGTGGTCACAGCCCCTCGGTCCTATCTGCAGTTCATTATCCTTGAGTCACCTTCCCGTCAAATATTTAACTAACACACCTTTGAATAAATGCAAACACAGAGGTACCACAAACCTGTGAATAGGAGAAATTCCCACTCAAATGGCCTTTTGAGAAATTTTCCTTATCCCTGTTCCTACCAAGGTTAGAGAGTCATTGTTTCTTTTTCTAGTCCCACTCCTCCAGACGTCACGACAAATTATCAGTGTGATATGGTAAATGATATCCGTCTCAGACTGGGTCAGGTTCAGTGTTAGGAACAAGTCAGACAGGTTTCTTGAATTTGTAAAAATTCTAAAACCAAAGCAAAGTTACTCGAAATACGATGGATACATAAATGATATAGAGTTTGAACATTGACAATATGTACATCAACATTTATATTTCCATAAATCTGAGACGCAAAAATATACACACAAAGACACACGCACACACACACACACGTCTAAAGGCAAACTGAAAAAAATGAAACTCTGCAGAATATTAATTCAAAAGAGCTTTGTCCAAATAACATTTAATTTCATGACAAAAGCAACATTGAAATGTTTGAATTGTTATTCTACCTCTGAAGTTATCCTGCCTCACAGAAGCTGCTAGCACTGGGGTTTCTTCCTGGAACAGTTGAATTTGGTTGAATTCCCTTTGCAGGAGGCAGTGGAGAGATTGCAGTGAATCCTCAACAGGAACCCTCAAAGAGTGCTAAAGATTGCTTTTAAGCTCTCATATGTTGCTGTAGAGAAGTACAAGTAGAGATGGAGAAATGGCCGTTGCTTCTACGACAGATTGCATTTGCTCTCTCTCTGATGTGAAACATGCAATAATGTGACCCGAACACCAACCTGGACTAGGTAAGGTCTGGTTGAACATTCTCCTGATTGAATGCCTCCATCCCTGTTACCTGCTCCATTTAGGAATAATTTATAATTTGAAGGTATATTTATTTGTGTCTGCATAATTTTTGTAAAATAAATCCATGTCTTCATAGTACCTGTGTTAAAATAATTGTGTTGTTTCTAAACTAGAATCTTCAGTGTTATTCTCTCATCCCTCAGCTATGCCCCAATACACTCTCCTCGTGGACTTATTTGGTTCAATACGATCAACTCTGATTCTCAGGCCTGAAGTACTCTGACTTTGTAGAGGCCATGAGGGGCATGGGTGCGGGATCAGCCAAGGTTATTTTCCAAGGCTGGAGGAGTCCAAACCAGTGGGCAAAGATTTAAAGTGAGAGGGGAAAATTAAAAAGATACCTGATTGGTATCTTTTTCACACAGAGGGTAATGCGTATATGGGACTAGCTGGCAGTGAAAGTGGTGGAGACTGATACAATTACAACATTTAAGAGGCAATGGATGGGTATATGAATAAGAAAGGTTTAGAGAGTTATGGGTCTCATGTTGGCAAATGATTTTACATCAGATTGGAATATCTGGTCAGTGCAAATGAGCTGGACTGAAGGGTCTGTTTCCGTGCTGTATGACACTATGATTCTATCAGGCCTTCATTCTAGCAGGGAGTAAAGTGAAGCATCTGTGAAAAGCTTCTACAATAATTGTTTATTTTTTTCTTTCAATTTCAGGGTTCCTTACTACTTACAATACATTCGATGTAGTCTCAGTATCATCATGTACAGATACAGTAAAACATCCGGTGATTATACCCAATAGCCTTTGTATGAAACGGCAACATTAAATACACTTCTCTAATCACTTGCTGAATCTGCTGACTGGGTTTATATGGCTCATGTACCGAGACACACACATCCCTCTGTACCAATGTGTTCTGCGATGTTCTCTCCATTTAAGTAGGTTACTGTTATTTTATCTGTTCTGAGCACTGACTTCCCTTAGCCCTTGTTATACTGTTTTCTGCCAAAGTTTGCTCAATAACTTGCCCTGTCAGTATCCCATTGCAGAGTCTCCATATGCTGTGAAATGACTATCTTGGTAAATGAAGTAATTGAGCTCCAATCTAATCAGTCACATCATCCAAGTCATTGGTATAGATTGTAAATTGTTGATAATGTCACACTGATCACTGAGGAATTCCACCAAGTTACAACTTTGCAACCTGAATATAAACATTTATCCTGAATGTTTATTCCCTGATAGTTTACCAGGTTTCCCCTGTTGCTGGGCAGCAAGCTAGAAAGGAAGGATGGCCTCATCCTACACTGTGTAATGTACTTAGCGGGCTGAAGGACTTCAATCTATTTCTGTGTAAATCCTTAGAGGGCAGAATGGTCTCCGTCTGTCTCATTATAACGATGTTGACTAGCTAAATGGGATCTTTCTTTACCTCTGTATCATTATTGAGTGGTTGAGTGAACAACATATTGGTTAGGGGCAGCAGCTGGCCATTCAGCCCCTCGCGCCTGCTGCACCATTCAGAATGTGCGTTGCTGATGTGATTGTAACTAAACATCCCCTTCCTGTCAGTTCCTAATAAATATGGATTCTCTTGTTCATCAAAGATCTATGGAATAGAACCTTGCTACTTCGGCATGAGAACACCACAGATCATACAACCCTAAGGAGAAAGGAACATCCCTGTCTCAGTCAGAAATGGGAATGTCCTTATCTTCAAAATGTGTTCCCCTCAAACAAATCACCACTCTTTTGACATATAAGGAGTCGTCGATTACGAACATATATCGACTATTCAGCCCCTCAAGCCTGTCCACATTCTCATTAACGCTCCTAAATCAAATGCTTACCAAATTCAGCCTCCACTGACGTCGTAGAAAGACAATTCCAGTCACCATAGGATCATATGAGCAATGAACCCTGGAGCAGAATTAGGCCATTCAGCCCATCTTGTCTACCATGACATTTGATCGTGGCTACAATATGTCTCAACCCCATTTTCCTGCCTTCTCCAACTGACCATTGATAACTTATTAATAAAAACGTATATATCTCTGTGTTAAAGACAGTGTGTGCCTATATGTGGGGTTATGTTTGTGTTTGTGTGTAAACGTCCATATCTGTGTGCGTATCTCTGTGTGCATATGTTATGTGTGTTAGTGTCAGTATCTCAGTTTATGTGTACCTCTGTTTGCATCTCTGTGCAAAGTTGCTTTTGAAGTAAACAGATTGAAATTGGAATCAAAGTCTCCCTCCTCCTCTGTCCCTGTCTGTCCCTGTTGTTCGCAGAGTTCATAGAATTCCTACAGTGTGGAAACAGGCCCTTTCGACCCAACACATCCACACTAACCCTTCGAAGTGTAACCCACCCAGACCCATTAAAATACTATCCTACGTTTACTCATGACTAATGCCCCTAACCTACACATCCCTGCGCACTATGGACAATTTAGCATGGCCAGTTCACATAACATCCACACCTTTGGACTGTGGGTGGAAACAGGAGAATCCAGTAGAAACCCTCGCAGACATGGGGAGAATGTGAAACTCCACACAGACAATCGCCCGAGGGTGGAATCGAGCCCAGGTGCCTGGAGCCGTGAGGCAGCAAGTGCTCGCCTCTGATATTGGTGATTAGATTCATACAATACTACCCTCTGCTGGCCTCCCCACACCACTGCATCAATGGCAGAGTTTTTACTCTCTCAGAAGATAACAAATCCTTGACTGTGAATCTCTCAAATTGCACGGTCGTTTGATTTTTCCAATAATATCTTTGGAAGCATAGAGCTGTTTTGTCCGATACTAAGCGATGTTGTTCCTGCGTCCGTAGCAACACTACTGGGCCTTTTTCAGGACTTCTCAATACTTTCTCAAATAAGTTTGAAGCATTGCAAGTCACAGAATGAGAAATCAATTCATGTCATCTCCTGACAAAATGGTTCACTCGGAGGTGAGCATTTCCACTCTGACAGGCCCAAGTATATTTTCAACCCTCCATCTACCAGCATTGTGTGTGTGAGCCTGTGCGTTTGTGCGTGTGTGTATTCATCGTGCTGTCAGTTTGGATCGTGCTATGAGCTCTCTCACTCTCTCTCCCTCCCAGTCTGAATCCTCGAGGGCTGTCACTCTCTGCCACTGTCGCTGCAGCAGGGTGGGGAGGCCAGCTGAGGTAGAGATTGTTTCATTTTCAGCACTATAGAGACGGCCAGACCTGCACATACATATCGATACTCATAGAGTCAAATGCAGACACACCGGTACGGGTGGTGGTGAAGACATGGATATCGGGCACTCCACCACCCGGCTTGTCCCTTTCCGAGCTATTCCAGGCTGTTTCTCTTGGAATGGGAGAAATGGAGGGAGGGAGTGAAGGTGGGAGGGTCCCTGCTTTTCGTGCTGGTGTGGGTGGGGGGGGGGGGGGGGGAGATGGTGATGTGTCCAGAGGGAGTCAGTCCATAGCGTTGTATCCAAACAGTGTTATTAAAGAAAGAGATATAGTGGAGGGGAAAGAGAGAGAGAAGGAAGGTCCTGCTTGCAACAGTGAGAGTTGTGGAGCATGAGCCTTATTTGGGTGTCGGTGCTATAACAGATATACAGTGAGTTTGAGGGAGCAGAGAGATTAAGGTGAGCCTTATCCTGATGGAGCGGGGAAGGTTATTGATGCTTGTCCTGTATTGCTGGACATTTCCTCAGACCGCAGATACTGCACTGAGCTGGGTGGTGAGCTCAGACCATGTTCGGTGGGTCTGGTGGTGTGGCCCCCTCTGGGAAGAGAATAGTCCCCCTCTCTACTAACCCATCCAACAGGACCTCCGTGCCCCTGTCGACAAACCGTGGTGTAATTGCCCCTTAGCTGCCATGCTCGGGGTAAACTGTGCAGGGCAGCTCCTAACAGAGAAAGCTCAACTGTGTGCCCATTGGCCTTTTAAAGATGGTGCCAGTGTCAGGGATCATGGAATATCCAGGGGCATCTGGGAGTTGGTCAGTACCTCCAGCCATGATGGTTGGGAGAATCGGGCTGGTATGGATGAGAGGGACACCATGGGGTGGTGTGGGTAGTTAATGAGGTGAATTCCATAAGATAGCACCAGGAAACTAGCAGCCTTCTACAGACAATCCCTCTGTCTCACCCAATGAAAATGTCACTGAAACAAATTATTGTTAGATTCAACCCAATGAGTTGAAGACTCTGCTGACCCCAGTCCCAGTTACAACACTGCAGCTGCTTGACCAATGCTTTCCATCACAGGGAAGGAGCTAAATGTCACCTTATCCTTTGGAGGTAAGGCAGTGGGGAGCGGGTGGTTGAGGTATCAGTGGGGGAGCACTTTATGGCAAGTTATTATTATTCCATTAATTTCAAAATAGAGATGGAAAAGCATGAACCATGTCTAAAACTTAAAGTTCTAAATTGTTGAAAAGTCGATTGGGACAGATATTCGCAGAGAAGGGGAGAAGTGGGAAGCCTTCAAAAATGAGATGTCAGGAGAACAGAGACATTATGTCCCTGGATAAAAGGGAAGCATGCGTCAGGTGTATACAGCAGGAATTGAGGGTTATTTTTCCTTAATTCATTCACGGGATGAGGGCGTCCCTGTCTAGACAAGCATCTATTATCCATCCCTAATTGCCCAGAAGGCAGTCAACAGTCAACCACATTGTTCTGGGTCTGGAGTCACTTGTAGGGCAGACCAGGTAAGGATGGCTGTTTGTTTCCTTAAAGGGTGTCAGTGAGCCTGATGGATTTTTCCGACAATCGGAATGGTCATTATTAGCCTCTTAATTCTTGATTTAATGTGAATCACTGGAAGAGTCTGAAGGCAACAAGAGTATAGTTAAGAGGGAAATTGGGAGCATAAAAAGGGGACATGTGATAGCTATGGCAGATAGAGTTAAAGAGAATCCAAAGGAATTCTACAAATACGTCAAGGACAAAAGAGTAACTGTGGAAAGAATAGGACATCCTTAAAGATCAGCAAGGCTGCTCATGTGCAGAACCACAGGAAATGGAGGAGGTACTGGATGAATATTTTGTATCAGTATTTACTGTGCAGGAGGATATGGAAACAGGAGAACTTGGGAAATAAGTAGTGACATCTAGGAAAGTGTCTGTATTACAGAGGAGCTGCTGGACGTCTTAAAACATGCAAAGGAAGGAAAATGTCCTGGATTTTATTGGATGCACACTCGAACTCTGTGGGAAGCTAGGGAAGTGATTGCTGGGCCCCTTGCTATCATCAATAGCCACAGATGAAGTGCCAGAAAACTGGAGGTTGGCTAACGTGGTGCCACTACTTAAAGGATTTATTAAGGGTAATAAGGAAAAGCCAGTGAACCTGACGTTAGTGGTAGGTAAGTTGTTGGAAGGGATTATGAGGCATATGATTTTCAAGCATTTTGAAAGGTAATGACTGATTAAGGATAGTCAACATGACATTGTGCAAGCAATATTGTGTCTCACTGACTTGACTGAGATTTCTTTGAAGAAGTGACTAAGAAGATTAATTGAGATAGAGTGGTGTACATTGTCAATATGGACTTCAGTAAGGCGTTGAATAACATTGTACACGGTCACCTGTTTAACAAGGTTGGTTCATATGAATGCCATTTGGTTACAAAACTGGCTCAAAGGTCGGAGACAGAGGGTAATGGTACAGGGTTGCAATATCCTGGCAAAGGTTGCAATGCTCCCCCTGCTGTGCAGACAGTCCAGTTTATGTAGTAATCCACTAGCACGGCCTGCACAACTCTCCATCTTAGCCGTTACCTTACCCCAGTTCAGAATTTGAGGCAATGGACGATTCTAGCCGATCTGGCAATGTCTCCATTCAGTGTTTGCTTTCTTAGCATTGGACCCACCATTGTCTCTCATATCCCGTTATTCCGATCCCCCCATCTCCTTATCCATATTTTCAGCAAGTTATCAATTAATAAATTATTTGTTTTTTTTCTGTATCATTCCCTGGCCTTTGGTTTTGAATTCCTCGTGCATCGAGTGCTGGCATTGTGAATCTCAGAAACAGTGAAATGTTGTGTGTCAGGGTGTTGCTCACTTCCCGATGTGTCCCATGTGGTTCTCCATGGACAGGTGTTCCAGCAGCTTTGACTCTCATGTTTGAAACTTGGTATGCGCCTGCCCACAGAACGCCTTTGTTTGTCTCTCTCAGTTGATCGTGCGGTCAGTAACACGAGGAAAATCCTGGAGTATAATTGTAAAGGAACAGGCACCTAACTTGTAGCTGAGGGGCTTCTGTCTGACTCCTTTTATTGAAAAGGTAGTGGAGGGGCTGGGGATGGTTTGCTGGAGGTTGTGCTTTGAGCTGCCTCAGACATTCAGGGAGACCTGAGGATTTGCTGACCCAACTCTGGATGGAGCATGGAGACTGTAGTTACAGCATCCAGGTCTGTAACATGAACAACAAATCGAGCAGAGGCTGCAGAGAGGGGAAGCTCTGAAACCACAGAGTAAGTGTGTGTGGGGAAAGGGATGTGCTGTATCTGTCCATGTTTTTGCCTGGACAAGCACATACTCTCACTCTCCCCATTACATACACTGATTCCATCACTGTCACACTGACCCCCTCACACTCACTCCGTCACTATCACCCTCACCCCCTCGCACTCAGTCCATCACCGTCTCCCTGACCCCCTCACGCTCAGTACATCACCGTCACACTCACCCCTCACACGCACTCCGTCATTGTCACCCTGACCCCCTCACATTCCCACCATCACCGTCTCCCTGACCCCCTCACATTCCCACCATCACGGTCACCCTGACCCCCTCACACTCACTCCATCACGTCTCCCTGACCCCCTCACACTCAGTCCATCACCGTCACCCTCACCCCCTCACACTCACTCCATCACCGTCACCCTGACCTCCTCACACTCACTCCATCACGTCATCCTGACCCCCTCACACTCACTCCATCACATCTCCCTGACCCCCTCACACTCACTCCATCACCGTCACCCTCACCCCCTCACACTCACTCCGTCACCTTCACACTGCCCCCCTCACATTCACTCCATCACCATCTCCCTGACCCCCTCACACTTACTCTATCACTGTCACCCTGAACACCTCACCCTCA
This sequence comes from Chiloscyllium plagiosum, assembly GCF_037043375.1. NCBI lineage: Eukaryota > Metazoa > Chordata > Chondrichthyes > Orectolobiformes > Hemiscylliidae > Chiloscyllium > Chiloscyllium plagiosum. The sequence goes on along the minus strand of NW_028270192.1, from coordinate 6,056,235 downwards.
CTCCATCACCATCACCCTGACCCCCTCACACTCCCTCCATCACCTTCACCCTGACCCCCTCACACTCCCTCCATCACCGTCACCCTGACCCCCTCACACACACTCCATCACCGTCACCCTGACCCCCTCACACTCACTCCATCACCGTCACCCTGACCCCCTCACACACACTCCATCACCATCACCCTGACCCCCTCACACTTCCTCCATCACCGTCACCCTGACCCCCTCACACACACTCCATCACCGTCACCCTGACCCCCTCACACTCACTCCATCACCGTCACCCTGACCCCCTCACACTTATAGAACATAGAACATAGAAGAATACAGCGCAGTACAGGCCCTTTGGCCCTCGATGTTGCGCCGATCCAAGCCCACCTAACCTACACTAGCCCACTATCCTCCATATGCCTGTCCAATGCCCGCTTAAATGCCCATAATGAGGGAGAGTCCACCACTGCTACTGGCAGGGCATTCCATGAACTCATGACTCGCTGAGTAAAGAACCTACCCCTAACATCTGTCATATACCTACCCCCACTTAATTTAAAGCTATGCCTCCTTGTAATAGCTGACTCCATACGTGGAAAAAAATTCTCACTGTATTCTATCTAAAACCCTAATCATCTTATACACCTCTATCAAGTCACCCCTAAACCTTCTTTTCTCCAATGAAAACAACCCCAAGTGCCTCAGCCTTTCCTCATACGATCTTTCTACCATACCAGGCAACATCCTGGTAAACCTCCTCTGCACCCATTCCAGTGCCTCCACATCCTTCCTATAGTATGGCGACCAAAACTGCACACAATACTCCAGATGCGGCCTCACCAGAGTCTTATACAACTGCAACATGACCTCAGTACTCCGGAACTCAATTCCTCTACCAATAAAAGCCAGTACGCCATATGCCTTCTTTACCGCACTATTTACCTGGGTGGCAACTTTCAAAGATCTGTGTACATGGACACCAAGATCCCTCTGCTCATCCACACTACCAAGTATCCGACCGTTAGCCCAGTACCCCATCTTTTTAATACTCTTACCAAAGTGAATCACCTCACACTTAGCTACATTGAACTCCATAATTTCTTTTTTCCTTTGGGCAGAAAGGTGGCAAATGGAGTTCATTTGCCACCTCCATCACCGTCACCCTGACCCCCTCATACACACTCCATCACCGTCATCCTGACCCCCTCACACACACTCCATCACCGTCACCCTGCCCCCCTCACACTTACTCTATCACTGTCACCCTGACCCCCTCACACTCCCTCCATCACCATCACCCTGACCCCCTCACACACACTCCATCACCATCACCCTGACCCCCTCACACTCCCTCCATCACCGTCACCCTGACCCCCTCACACTCACTCCATCACCGTCACCCTCACCCCCTCACACTCACTCCATCACCGTCACCCTGACCCCCTCACACACACTCCATCACCATCATCCTCACCCTCTCACACTCACTCCGTCACCTTCACACTGCCCCCCTCACATTCACTCCATTACCGTCACCATGACCCCCTCACACTCACTCCATCACCGTCACCCTGCCCCCCTCACACTTACTCTATCACTGTCACCCTGACCCCCTCACACTCCCTCCATCACCATCACCCTGACCCCCTCACACACACTCCATCACCGTCATCCTGACCCCCTCACACACACTCCATCACCGTCACCCTGCCCCCCTCACACTTACTCTATCACTGTCACCCTGACCCCCTCACACTCCCTCCATCACCATCACCCTGACCCCCTCACACACACTCCATCACCATCACCCTGACCCCCTCACACTCCCTCCATCACCGTCATCCTGACCCCCTCACACTCACTCCATCACCGTCACCCTCACCCCCTCACACTCACTCCATCACCGTCACCCTGACCCCCTCACACACACTCCATCACCATCATCCTCACCCTCTCACACTCACTCCGTCACCTTCACACTGCCCCCCTCACATTCACTCCATTACCGTCACCATGACCCCCTCACACTCACTCCATCACCGTCACCCTCACCCCCTCACACTCACTCTATCACCGTCACCCTGACCCCCTCACACTCACTCCATCACCGTCACCCTCACCCCTGAAATATATCATCCCTTCGATACTTCTGTTTGAACATTACTGTGAATGTTTCAACCTTAGCATTTCTATTGTTGTGCTGGGCTCTTCCATCATTGAGGAAGTTAGTATTTGTGGATCCTCCCCCTCCAGTGAGTTGTTTGATTGACCACGGCTCTTCACCCTGACTGCATTTGACAGGATTGCAGAGATTAGCTCTGATTTGTTGGTCAGATCAGTCTGTCATTTGAATCTTTCGCTATCTGGTGAGTAAGTGGCCCAATTTGGTTAGCTCATCTCATTTTGAGGTATAGCTGGTGCTGCTCGTGGGGGGCCCTCCTGCATTCTCCATTGAACAAGGGTTATCTCCTGGCATGATGGTCAGGGCAAAGTGGAGCATATAGCAACAGTGACAGTGAACATTGTGCTGGAATACAATTCTACTGCTGTTGGTAATGTTGGGGTGTATCTGCACAGGATACTCTTTGGAGGTTTGGTGTGGACTTATTGGGCCGAAGTACATGTTTCCACATTGTAAGGACTTTATGATTTTTATGATTCACGTACCACAGCCCAGTACTGAGTTACTAAAGTTTTCCTGTTTAACATGGTGATACAGAGGATATTCATAATGTAAAGTGTGACTTTGTCTCCAGAAATACTGTGTGCGGTAGTCACTGTTCACAATAGAGTCATCGATCAATGTGTCTGCAGCTTGTAGGTTGTCGATGATGAGGTCCAGTGTGTTTCTATCTCTCAGTCATTCCCTCCTCACCCGGTGCAGTCCCAGTCACACAGCTATGTCTTTTTGGACCTGACCATCTCTATCAGCAATGCTGCTTCTAAGTAGTGGTTTTGAAATCGCCCACCCAGTATATATTCTGCAGCTTTGACACTCTCTCAGCGTTTCCACCAAATGTTGTTCAATGTGGAGGGATATATCTGATGCGTCCCTGGATATAACTGATAAGGACCAGAAGAAGTATCCACCTTCATACATTCTAATAGGTGCAACAGCACTTCTACTGTGATATGGACTGTTCTCCAGATATGACCACTAACGTCCCCAAGATTTTATGTCTTTCTTCATGGCAAACACAGAGAAGACATATCCATTGAAGACCTCGCCCATCGCCTGCAGTTCGATGCATACATGTCCACTTTGGTCCTTATCTCCGTCGTTATTGTTTTTCTTCAATATACTTTTAAAAATACCTCTTTGGATTCACCCTAGTCTTCTCAGCCAAAGCTGTTTCGTGCTCCCTTTTGGCCCTACTGATTTCCTTCTTCAGTAAACTCCTGTATCCCCTGTGTACCTCCAGGGCCTGCCTTGTTCCCAGCTGCCGTTAACTGAGCCGTTCCTCCGCCTTTTTTTTTTGCTCAAAACCTCAATATCTCTTGTCATCAAGGCTTCCCTTTTCCTGCCCTTTCACCCTCGCAGGTACATCTAGACATTGAACTAGAGTTGAATTTTTAAAGTACTCCCATTTGCCGGATGTCTCTTCACCTGCAAACAAACTGGTCCAACCAACCCTTGCAGGCTCCTGTTTAATTCCATTAAAATTCACCTTACTCCAATTTAGAACTTGAATCTGTGGACCAGTTTTGTCCTTCTTCATAACTATTTTAAAATTAAGAGAACTGTTGTCACTGGTCCCAAAGTGCACCCCCCACTGTCTCCTGTCCTGCCCTATTTCACAAGAGTAGGTCAAGTTTTGCCCTTTCTGCCTACTGCTCTCTCCACACTGCTTGATGATACTTTCCTGATGCTTTTTTTTTTAGATTACTTACAGTGTGGAAACAGACCTTTCAGCCCAACAAGTTCACACCGATCCACCGAAGCACAACCAACCCAGACCCATTCCCCTACACCTAACACTCCATGGCCAATTCATCGAACATGCACATTTTTTGGATTGTGGGAGGAAAGCCACGCAGACACGGGGAGAATGTGCAAACGGAGGTACGTTTGAGGCTGGAATTGGACCCGGGTCTTTGCCACTGTGAGGCAGCAGTGCCAACCACTGTGCCGCCCACTTAACCAATTCCTTCACATTAAAGCCCTTATCCCTCTGGCACTCCCAGTCTATGTTCGGAAAATTAAGATCGCCTATTATGACAATCCGATTGCACCTGCAAGCCTCCCCACTTTCCCAACATTTTTATTCCTTTTAGGGGCCTATAGTACAACCCAAATAATATCGCCATCCCGTCTTATTTCTTAGCTCCACCCACAAAGCCTGACTGGATGATCCTTCAGTTATTTTATCTCTGATTATTGCCGTGATACTCGCCTTAATCAAAAATGCAACTCCCCCTCCTTTCCTTCCACCATTGTTGTCCTGCCTAAAGCACCTGTACCCTTGCATGTCAAGCTGCCAGTCCAGTCCCTCCGTTAGCCATGTTTCTGTAATGGCTATAATATCCCAGTCCCACGTACCTATCCACGCCCTGAGTTTATTGGCCTCACCTGTCAACCCTTTTGTAGTGAAATAAATACAATTTAATCCAACAGGCATTCCTTGCTCCCTGTCATGTTCCAGCCTGACCGGCCTCTTTTCAGCCTCGCACTTGCCTCCCTGCTCTTGAGGATACCAACCTGTGTCAATCTCGTTTGAACCCTGCATTGGAGCACGGGCAAACTTGCCTGCCAGGATATTGGTCCCACTCCAGTTCATATGCAACCCAGCCATCTTGAACAGGTGGGTTCTCCCTCAGTAAAGATCCTAACAATCCAAAAATCTGAATTCCTGCCTCACAATTTTTTTAGCTACACATTCATCTGCTATATACTGCTGTTCTTACCCTCACTAGCACGTGGCACTGGAAATCATGCAGAGATTGTCACCAACAAGTCCTGGCGTTTAACGTTTTTCCTCGATCTCTATAATCACACCACAGGACCTCATCCCTATTTATACCTATGTCATTTCTGCCAACGTGCTGTTCCGCCTCCCCCTTGAAATATTTCTGCACACGTCTGTGACACCCTGGATCCTGACACATGGGATGTTACACACTCTCCTGCGTTCCCATTTTTGGCCACGGAATCTCCTGTCTGCCCTCAACCCCTAACTATCGAGTCTCCAACCACTAAAGCCCTCTTTATCTTTACCATTTCCCGCTGTGCCCCAGAGCCAGTTGTAGTGCCACCAACCTGACTACTGCTGCTTTTCCCGAACAGTCATATCCCCAACACAATCCAAATTGGTATACCTGTTTTCGAGGGAAATGGACACAGGCGAACCTACACTCTTTGCCTTTCCTGATGGCCATCCGCAACTCTCTGCCTGCCACCTTAGGTGTGACCACCTCATGAAAGCTCTTATCTCTGATGCACTCAGCATTTTAGATGACCTTGAGTGCATCCAGTTCCAATTCCAGCTCCATAACAGGGTTTTCCAGGAGCTACAGCTGGGTGCACTTCCAACACGCATGTAGTCATCAGGGATAATGGAAGGTGACGGCCCTACCATCTTAACTGCTGTCAGACTAAAGAGGAAAGTTAATAGACGTTAACTGAGTTTACCTGTTGCTCGCTGAAGCCTCTCAAGCCTATGTCTTACTGCTAACTCTGCAATTTTACCATCACGCCTCTATATACTCCTCCGCATATAGTTATGATTCCAGCCGGATGGCGACACTACAGTGAAGCAGTATGTGGGCATCAAGCCTCCTACACCTGACATTCCCAGACGGTCTCCCGTCCAAGTACTAAACAGGCCTGAGTCTGCTTACCTTTCATGAACAGACATTTTCAGACTAGTATGGCAGTAGGCCTGAAGCACGCCATGCTACCAATCCATGACGACCTGTGCTTCAGTGCAGGTCACTGCCTGGCCTTGGAGGGTATCTTGCTGAGGGTTTCCTTCTGGTAGTGGTGACTGTGCCGATGAGAGTTTTCACCCAAACAGCGCATCCACGTTGTCGTAGTTCTCTGTCTATTAGAACTGCACGTGTGAATTACTTGCATCCATCGATTGCATTCCAAACTGGATCTCACTCCAGAGGGAGAGATGATGATGTTCCAGTGAGTACAGGGCTATTGGAAAAAGACTACCATCACACATTGAAGCAACAGTGTGCCCATCCATTCACTGAATCTGCTTTTACTTTCAATTTGGTTGTGTTTAAACTTATAATCCTCCATTCAACTTCCCTGCTTTTTCCCGGTAACCCTGGTTTAAAAAAAGTCTCTCGCAACCTTGAAGATATTTAATTATCCAATCTCAACAGCCTTCACAATTTTCTACGGCATTGTGACTGAACGGTTAGCACTCTGGCCTCACAATGCCAGAGATCCTAGTTTGATTCCAGTGTAGGGCGAATGTCTCTGTGGAGTTTGCACATTCTGCCTGTGTCTGTGTGGGTATCCGGTTTCCCCCAACAATCCAAACATGTGCAGGTTCGGTGAATTGGCCATGCTAAATTGCTCCACAGTGTTCATGGATGTGTAGGTTAAGGGTAAATGTTGCATAGCAGGTTTGGATAGGGTATTCTTTGAAGAGTCCGTGTGAACTTGGAGTGCTGATGGGCCAGTTCCCATGCTGGAGGGATTCTATGAATTGTTTCCCTTCCACTGATGGGAAATTTGGTGGTCTCAATCCCTTGTCTTATTTCTAGCACACTGTGTGAAAGTTTAACGTACATTAGATGTTGTCTTGTTCCTTTCACACCTCATCTGCAGTCAGAGGAAAAGATAACCCTGCATGGTGCGCGGAATGGTGGCACAGTGGTTAGCACTGCTGCCTCACAGCGCCTGAGACCCGGGTTCAATTCCCGCCTCAGGTGACTGACTGTGTGGAGTTTGCACGTACTCCCCGTATCTGCGTGGGTTTCCTCCGGGTGCTCCGGTTTCCTCCCACAGTCCAAAAGATGTGCAGGTCCGGTGAATTGGCCATGCTAAATTGCCCATAGTGTTAGGTAAGGGGTGAATGTAGGGGTATGGGTGGGTTGCGCTTCGGCGGGTCGGTGTGGACTTGTTGGGCCGAAGGGCCTGTTTCACACTGTAATGTAATCTGCAATCTGTAATCTAAAGAAAGTTTCAGAGCCTGTCATTTCCTCCCTCATCTCCCACACCAGCCTAAGATATCAGCTCATCCAGATTAGGGATTTGCCCACACTCTACCCCACATGAACTTCCAATTCTTTCTCAGCCTCCCGATCAAACTGCTCAAGGAGCACATGGATCACATTCTCCCTGAATCCAGTAACTGCTTCTCGAGACTGAAGACTGATATGAAATACATGACTAACATATTCTGTGGCTCCATTCATAGGTTGCCTCCTCAGTCTCTAATACTACCCATTCTTGCCCTTGTCATCCTCTTCCTCTTAATAAACCGAGAGAATATCTTGTGAGTCTTGTTAAACTTGCCTGCTGATGTTTTACCACACCACTTTTTGCTTTTCTTACTTTCTTAAGGTGAGCCCTACACTTTCTATGCTCCTTTAGTATCTTCATTGACCTGCTCACTTTATATCTGCGTTAAGTTTTTCTTTCCTTCTTTGGAATAATTGTAGACATGCAAAGTTCTCTGGGCTTGTTTTTCTCATATTCATCTTTGGTGGGTTGACTCTGTCATCAATTTCATTTTGAGAATGTGACATTCCCCACCCCCCGACTCCAAGCCCCAGCCCCAAGTTGTTCTGCTACAGTTTTAACTTTGGCCAGATGCTGTCCTATTTGAATAAACTTTGCCTGGCCAATCCAAAAAACTTTAATTTTTTAACCTTTTCCTCAACAAACTTAAAATATATCATGTTATGGTCACTGGTCCTAAAATGGTCTCACAATCCTGCCTGGAACACCTGACTGACTTCACTCCTCAGAATGAGGACGCAGATTTCCACCGGCCCTTGTTGCATCTTCTACATGTCAATATAAGGAGCTCTCTGGAAAAAAAATCAAGCCACCTGTCTCCCTCTTTAAAAGTTATCACTGCCCCAGTGAATGTTGGGAATTGAAATGCCTGAATGCAGTGATCCTATTATTGTTCTTACACACCTCAGTGAATTGGTTATATATCTCCTCCTGTACTTTCATTTTTCTGGGGGTTTATAAACTATCCCCAACAATGTGTGCCGTCATTGTTTTGAGCCTAACCTCGACCCAAAAAGCCTCATTTGAAGACATTTCCAACATATCATCCATCCTTTCATCAATACCTGACTCCTTCATAAATAATGCAACACCACTTCCTCTTTGACACCCTGTCCTGTCCTGCCAATAGTTCCAGTAAAACAGAATATTGAGTTGTTGGGCCTGACCTCCCTCAAACACGTCTCTGTGATGGCAAAGATGTCACTCCTCCACATGTCAACTCATTCCCTAATCACATCAGTCTGTCTGATAATACTCCCAGCATTAACGTTAGCTGGAATATAACACCTAAAATACTTTGTACATCGGAGTTCTTCAATCATTTACTGTTTATTATCAGACTGCCCAAACCATGAACCAAAATTATAACACCAGGAGTGAATGAATATTTATTGAATTGTAATTCGTTTTTTAAAAAAATGTGTATTCATCAAGTGCACCTTTCCAGAACAGAGCAGTCAGCTCCATATACAATGAGTCCTGATGGTTAATTTCCCCCGTCAGTGTGCAGAAGGGACAGCCCTCAGTAATGGAGACAGTGAGGACTGCAGTTGATGGAGATCAGATTCGAAAAGTGTGGCGCTGGTAAAGCACAGCAGTTCAAGCAGCATCTGTGGAGTCGATATTTCGGGCATAAGCCCTTCTTGAGGAAGGCATTGGTGCATTCCATTTTTTTCATTCCATGATTCACAGGAACCAGATGTGTTCAGGAAGGCAGCACCATTAATAAAACTGAAGTGGAAAGCAGTCAATCAGTTGTTTGGACAGTGTGTAGACAATTTGAGGGTAAAGACTGATTAATGGACAAACATAAGTATAAATAAATCCCCTGGGCCTGTGACGGAAGCGATTGATGTGGCATTGGCGATGATCTTTGCGTCCTCACTGTCCACTGGAATAGTGCCAGATGATTGGAAGGTGGCAAATGTTATTCGCTTGTTCAGGAAAGGGAATCGGGATAACCCTGGGAATGATAGAACAGTCAGCCTTACACCAGTGGTGGGCAAAGTATTGGAGACGGTTCTGAGAAACAAGATTTACGATTACATAGAAAACCATAGTTTGTTTAGAGAGAGTCAGCATGGCTTTGTGAGGAGCAGGTCATCCCTCACACACCTGATTGAATTATTTGAAGATGTGAAAAAACACGTCGATGAAAGTTGACCAGTAACTGTGGTGAATAAGAATTTTAGCAAGGCGTTTGATAAGGTTCCCCATTCTAACCTCATTCAGAAATTAAAGAAGCATGGGACACAGGGAAATTTGGCTGTCTGGATGTGGACTTGGCTCGCCCATAGAAGACAGAGGGTGGTAGCAGATTGAAAGTATTCAGCCTGGAGCTCAGTGACCAGTGGTGCCCCACAGTTATCTGCTTTGGGACCTGTGCTCTGTGTGATTTATATACATGACTTTGATGAGGAAGTGGAATAGTGAGTTAGTAAGTTTGCTGATGACACGAAGGTTGGTGGAGTGATGGATAATGTGGAGAGCTGGGCTGATAAGTGGCAGATAGATTTCAACATTAAAACGTGTGAAGCAATTTATTTTAAAAAGGTGCGTTTGCATACGGAATACATGGTTAAAGGCAGAATTCTTGGGAGTGTGGAGGAACAGACTGATCTTGGGGTCCATGTCCATAGATCCCTCAAATTTGCCACCCAAGTTGATAGGGTTGTTAAGGAGGTATATAGTGTGTTGGCTTTCATTAGCAGGGGGATTGAGTTTAAGAGCAGCAAATTTAATGCTTAGCTCTATAAAGCTGTGGTTCAACCACACTTGGAATATTGTGTTCAGTTCTGGTTGCCTCATTATAGGAAAGATGTGGAAGCCTCAGAGAGTGTGCAGAGGAGATTTACCAGGATGCTGCCAGGACTAGAAGGCATGTCTTAGGAAGGAAGTTTGAGGGAGCTAGGGCATTTCTTCCTGGAGCGAAGAAGAATGACTGGTGACTTGAGAGAGGTGTACAAGATGTTGAGAGACATAAATAGAGTGGATAGCCAGTGTCTTTGCCCACGGCAGAAATGGTTATCAACAAGGGGCACAATTTTAAGGTGATTGGAGGAAGGTTTCGGGAAGATGCCACAGTTAGATTATTTACACATAGAGAGGTGAGGGCGGAATGTTCCGCCAGCGGTGGTAGTAGAGTCAGATACATTAGGGACATATAAGAAGACTCTTGGATAGGCACATGGAAGTTAGTGCATTGAAGGTTACGTAGATTAGTCTGACCTTAGAATAGGATAAAAGGCCGGCAAAACATTGAGGGCTGAAGTGCCTGTACTGTGCTGTACTGTTCTATGTTCCAGGTTTCATCCAGGTTGTGGATTCTCATCAGTTGGTGAATGTATGAGGGAGTGAGGTGCGTGAGGGAATAAGGTGTGTGAGGGAAAGAGGTGTGTGAGGATAGGAAGCTGGGTGGGGCAGAAGGCGAAGACTTCCATTTATGATGTGCATGGTTACTGTCACCTGAGTGTCAGCACAATTTGCCTGGTTACCTAGACCAAACAAAATCCACCAAGTTCAGTTATTAAAGTGATTCTTAGCTTGATGTTTGCTCCTGGTTTCTTCAGATACATTCTGTTGGGTGACCCATGTATTAATACCTGACCATCCACAGACATGTACAATTTTATTTTTATTCTGGTGAATATGAAGGTATAGTTATTGGATAAACTTTCAGAGGGTTCACTGTGAGACACAACATGATGCAGAAGACTGTCAATTGTGGATGTTTTATCTCAGTATCAGGTCCAGAGAGCAGGTGTATGTAGTCTTGGGGACATGTCAAATTTCAACACCATAAGTAACTTGTGCGGTTTGATTCTTACCCTCCTTGTCCATAAATCTGCTCCCTGGGCCAGGCTCTGAATGAAGAAGAATTTGTAAGACTTGGTTCCTGGTCAGTCATTGGTACCTAATTTAGACATTTGTACGTACAGTGAGAGCAGTGATAGCCTGTTGGTTAGTTTCTTCTGCACAAGGTGGATTCCAAATTATTTTCTGTGAAGGAATGTTTGAACGACTACCCTGACCCAGATTGGAAGCACTCTGGACAGATACTGGAGCAGGCCACTGTCTCACTGAGTGCCAACAGCAGCTGTGAGGTCCAGTAGCACTGTGCCTGGATTCATGCCTTTGGGAATTCATTATTAATGTAGGTTGTGTTGAAAATGATGGGTTTACTGAGCATGTGAATTTGGCAGTAATAAGGTATGTGCTACATTTATACAACCGTGCAATAACTGCATCATCTCTGAAAACAATTAAGTTGCTTCTACATTGATGGAACTAAAACATAAACACCGAACAATCTCTTATGATAAAAAAGCAAAGAATGCACATTTTGTTTTGGTCCAAAAAATGACATATTGTCTGATTATTCTGGTGATCACAATTACATGTTGAATGTCAGTATTCAAATCTATATATTGTCGCTCTATCACTTGCAAAGTGGTTGACCTCTGACTGATTGCTTATTCAGAGTGAGCAAACAATTGAACAATCAAATAGAATTATAAATCTTATACATTTAAATATAATCAATCAATTTAATTTCTCATTTGGAGAAAGGCCGATTTTGATGGTATTAGTAAAGATCTTTCAAAAGTGATGGCAGCAGGTAAAGGGATGGCTAGAAAATTGGAAGCCTTCAGAAATGAGACAACGAGAGCCCAGAGACAGTATAGTCCTGTTTATTTGAAAGGTAAGGCTGGTAGATATAGAGAACGCTGGATGACTAAAGAAATTGTGTGTTTGGCTAAGAAAAATAAGGAGGCACATGTCAGGCATAGACAGGATAGGTCAAGTGAATCAAGTGAAGAGTATAAATGCAGTCTGACTATACATAAGAGGGAAATCAGGAGGGCAACAAGGGGACATGAGATAGCTTTGGCAAACAGCATTAAGAAGAATCCAAAGGGACTTTACAAATACATTAAGGACAAAAAGGTAAGTAGGGAGAGAACAGGGCCCCTCAAAGATCAGCAAGGCAACCTTTGTTTGTGGCTGCAGGAGATGGGTGAACTACTAAACAAGTATTTTGCATCACTGTTTACTGTTGAAAAGGACATGGAAGAAAAAGAATGTGGGAAATAGATGGTGACATGTTGAAAAATGTCCACATGACCGAGGAGGAAGTTCTGGATGTATTGATACACTAAAAGTGGATAACTCTTCACGACCTGATCAGAAGGAACCTAGAACTCTGTGGGAAGCTAGGGAAGTGATTGCTGCACCTCTTGCTGAGATATTTGTATCATTGATAGTCACAGGTGAATTGCCAGAAGATTGGTGTTTGGCTGACGTGGTACCAGTATTTAAGAAAGGTGTTCCGGACAAGCCAGGGAATGATAAAACATTGAACCTGACACCAGTGGTGGGCAAGTTGTTGGAAGGAATTCTGCGGGACAGGATGCACATGTATTTGGAGAGGCAAGGACTGATTAGGTTTTGTGTGTGTCAAATCATGTCTCACAAACTTGATTGAGTTTTTTGAAAGAGTAACAGAGAGGATTGATGAGGACAGAGCAATGGACGTGATCAATATGAACTTCATTAATTCGTCAAACAACAGTCGCCATGGGAGATTGTTTGGCAAGGTTAGATCTTATGGAATACAAGAAGAACTAACTATTTGAATACAGAACTGACACAAGTGTAGAAAACAGAGGGTGGTGGTGGAGTGTTGGTTTTCGGAATGGAAGCGTGTGACCAGTGGAGTGCTACAAGGTTTGGTGTTGGGTCCACTACTTTTCATCATTTAAATAAGTGATTTGGATTTAAGCATAAGAGGTATAGTTAGTAAGTTTGCAGATGACACCAAAATTGGAGGTGCAGTGGACAGCGAAGCAGGTTACAACAGGATCTTGGTGAGATTGGCCAGTGGGCTGAGGAGTGTCACTTGGATTTTAATTTAATTAAATGTGAGGTAATGAATTTTAGAAAAGCAAATTTTAGCAGAAATGGTAAGGTCCTAGGGAGTGTTGTTGAACAAAGATACCTTGGAGTGCAGGTTCATAGCTTGTTGAAAATAGAGTCGCCGGTAGAAAGGATAGTGAAAAAGGTATTTGGTATAGATTAGATTAGATTACTTACAGTGTGGAAACAGGCCTTCGGCCCAACAAGTCCACACCGCCCCGCCGAAGCGCAACCCACCCATACACCTACATCTACCCCTTACCAAACACTACGGGCAATTTAGCATGGCAAATTCACCTGACATGCACATCTTTGGACTGTGGGAGGAAACCGCAGCACCCAGAGGAAACCCACGCAGACACGGGGAGAATGTGCAAACTCCACACAGTCAGTCACCTGAGGCGGGAATTGAACCCAGGTCTCTGGCACTGTGAGGCAACAGTGCTAACCACTCTGCCGCCATGCCGCCCACTATGCTTTCCTATATTATTTAGTGTATTCACTATAGGAGTTGGGAGATCATATTGCAGCTGTACCAGACATTGGTTAGGCCACTGTTGGAAGATTGCGTGCGATTCTGGTCTCCTTCATTTCGGAAGGATGTTGTGAAACTTGAAAGGAATCAGAAAAGATTTACAATGATGTTGCCAGGGTTGGAGGATTTGAGCTACAGGGAGAGGTTGAATAGGCTGGGGCTGTTTTCTCTCGAGCATCGGAGGCTATGCGGTGACCTTACTGAGGTTTATAAAATCATGAGAGGCATGGAGAGGGTAAATAGACAAGGTCTTTTCCCTCGGGTGGGGTAGTCCAGAACTAGATGGCATAAGTTTAGGGTGAGAGGGGAAAGAAATAAAAGAGACCGAATGGGCAACGTTTTCACGCAGAGGGTGGTACGTGTATGGAATGAGCTGCCAGAGGAAGTGGTGGAGGCTAGTAAAATTGTTACTTTGAAAAGGCGTCTGGATGGGTATATGAATAGGAAGGGTTTGGAGAGATAAGGCCCAGGTGTTGGCAGGTGGGACTAGATTGGGTTAGGATATTTGATCGGCATGGACGAGTTCGAACAAAACGGTCTGTGTCTGTGTTGTACATCTCTATGATTCTTTGATTCTAATTTAGAAAAGACAATAATTTGACATGCACTGTTAAATAAATAAATGGTTTATATAATTAAATTGTAGCATACAATAAATGTAAAACTTGCATTTTTTAGAATGAATGGTAAAGAACAAAAGCAAGTAAATTACAGCGCAGGAACAGACCCTTCAGCCCTCCAAGCCTGCACTGATCCAGATTCTCTATCTAAATCTGTCGCCTATTTTCTAAGGGTCTGTATCCTTTTGCTTCCTACCTATTCATGTATCTGTCTGGATGCTTCTTAAATGACACTGTCGCAAAATACTCCAAATGTGATCTGATCAGAGCGTTTTTGAGCCTCAGAAATCCAACCCTGCTTTAATATTCAAGTCGTCTCAAAGTAAATGCCATCCCTGTATTTATTTTTCTGATTGGACGGGCAACCTGAAATAATGATCTTATGATGAATAATAATAATCTTATTAAGTAGTTACAAAAGATGAACAATGATTAAATAATGCTGGGAAATGGAACCAGCTTTGAGAAAGTTCTCTATGCTAATCCACGTGTTGCAGAATCCAGACAGGCTGCCAGCTATCGACAGATGCTTTGCAAACAAACCTGACAGCTACAGACCCGACAATACACTCCTGAAGTTGGACTTGAATGGGACAATGGAATGTTGCCCTTTGACCATAATTGTTCCAACCTCTGGTTGAATCTGATTCATCAGGATAAACGAACCTGATCAATCCATTGGCAGACCCTTCATACCCTCCCAAAAGAAGACAAAGACTTGGAAGGATCCTCAAATCCCCACAGAAAGTGGTAACTCGAGAATAACCACTGAAAAACAAGACACCTCCAAGACTATTGGAAGAATAAGAAGAATTCACCACATGGAGCCTGGACAACCTCCAGTGGGGTAGTATGCAATCATTCAAAGTTAAGTTAAAGCATAAGATAATTTGTTGTGTTTTTCATTACTTAGTAATAAATGTTATTGTTCTAATATTAATAGTGTTCAATAAACAAATATTATTGTTTTTAAGAGTTGACTCAGTTCTTTTGCTGATTACAAGATTTCAAACACACTGTAAGGCAGATATAACACCTTCCTAAATACTGACTCAAACTGCAAGTTAACTTGAGACAATCTTGTACAAGAACTCGCAACTGTCTTTGCACTTCAGAATTCTGAATTTTCTCCCCATTTATAAAATAGCCCATGCCTCTCTTCTTCCTACCAAAATGTATTATTCTGCACTTTCTCAAGTTTGACTCCATCTGCCACTTCTTTTCCCAGTCTCCTACCCTGTCTAAATCCTTCTGGAGCCTCCCTGACTCCTCAATGCTACCTGACCCTCTACCTACCTTTGCATCATCGAAACACTTTGCCGGAATGCCGTCAGTTCCTTCATCTAGATCGTTACTGCACAAAGTAAATCGTTGTAGCCCCAAAACTAAGTCTTGAGGAACAGCAGTTGTCATCGGCTCCAATCCTGAGAAGGACCCTTTTATCCCCATTCTCTGCTTTCTGCCAGTCAGCCAAGCTTCTGTACACGCTAGTACCTTGCCTCCAACACCATGGGCTCTTATCTTCTTCAACAGCCTCCTGTGCGGTACCTTGTCATCGTCCTTCTTGAAGTCCAGATAGATAGCATCCATTGGCTCTCCTTGGTCTAACCTGCTTGTCAAATCCTCAAAGAATTCCAACAGATTTATTAGCATGATTTCCTCTTAATGAGTAGTAAATATTAACTCCTAATAAATATTTACTCCTAGCTGGGAGTAAATACTACTACTGGAAAGGTATGATCTTGTTGGATGAGTATGACGCCAGTGATCAGTAGCATGATAAGACATTGATAACAATTGGGATCGGTAAATCAGTCAATTACTTTGAGAGAACTGATCCTGTGCTGTCAGTGCCAATACTTTCAAAATTATCAGAATGCGTTATGACAGTACAACACATTATTGCTATTAAGGAACCTGTCAGGCACAAAGTTTTAATTTTTCACTGATAAATCATAACCAAATACTTGAGACTCAACAGAAATGTTAGCTTAACTGTCCCCTTTCAGATCAGACAAAAATCCATAGTCCGAAAGAAAAAGAAAGTTTAAAGTGTTAGAAAACCTGAGCAGGTTCTCATCAGACAGAAACACAATTAACTTTTTGAGTGCAATATGAGTTTTTCAGAACAGATCATATTAGACTCAATATGCTCACTCTGCTTCTCGCTCCAGACCCTGACTCATCTGCGTGTTTTTGTCAACGTTTTCTATTTGTATTTCAGATTTGCATTTTCCTCAGTATTCCCCAGCAAAGGGAGTCAGTTTTGTGAGGGTGGAGGGCGGTAAGGCACGGCCGTCTCACAGAAACCAGGGACCCGGTTTGGGGGCGGGGGGAATATGGTGTCTCAGTGGCTAGTACGGCTGTCTCACAGAACATGGGACCCAGTTTGGGGGAAGGGGGAAGGGGATATTGTGTCTCGGTGGTTAGCACGGCTGTCTCAAATTACCGGGGACCCGGTTTGGAGGGCGAGAGGAAGGACGGCATGGTGTCTCGGTAGTTAGCACGGCTGTCTCACAGTACCAGGGACCCGGTTTGCTTCCATCATCACGACTGTTCGTACTGAGTTTCACCTTCTCCCATGTCTGCAAATGCTTCCTCCAGGTGCTCCACGTTCCTCCCACAGTTCAAACAGATTCAGTGGACTGCTCATGCTAAATTACCCAGCATGTCCAGCTAGGTGTATTAGCTATGGGAGACGCAGAGATAGGGTACGAGGCAGGTTAGTCAAAGGAAATGCAGGAGTAGGGTATGAGGTGGGTCTCTGCTCAGCGTTCTTCTGAGTGTCAGTGCGGACTCGATGGGCCAATGTCCCATAAAATAACAAAGAAAAGGGTAAATCAAACAAATTCCTGAGAATGATCATCTTTTTTTCTTCATTAATGGCACATGGGTATTGTTGGCTGGGCCAGCAATTATTTCTCTTTCCTAGTTGCTATTGATAAGGTGTTGGGGAACAGCCTTTCTGAACCTGTGCTGTCAGCTGCCAGTGCATAGGTCTGTCTGGTTTCACTTCTTTGAGACTTTGTAGTGTTATAACTGAATGGCTGGCTTGGACATTTCAAATTGCATTGGTTGAAGGACACTAGTGAACCGGGTTTTTAGTTTGAAAAACCATTAGTATTTCATTAGCTGGCTCATTTCAAATATTTTATTGATTCAATTCAACATCAGCTGGTGCGGGATTGAAGTCCGGTGTTTGGGTCATTACCTGGCTGTTTTGATTAATAGTCTGGAGAAAATACCGCTAGACCATCACCTCCCCAGCATCTCCACCAGCAAAAGCGGTGTTGCCATTATCCTGACTGAGGTACAAAAAATTGTGCATTTACATTGTCAGCTGCTTCCAAGGAAAGCATAGATATTCATATTTCAGGTTACTGGGACTGCACAGAGATGTAACAGGTTATCCTATTTAAGGATTTGAATCTCCTGCATAAATCTCCGCTCCAAGTTTCTTGCTCCCAATAGTTCACACTGCATCACTATTTTGTTTCAGACAGACAGAGGTCTAAGCCATCTTATGATTTGGTCAAATATCATTTTAGTCGAGTTTCACGGAGGATTTCTCTCCACAAGGTTAAGTGCATTTTCTCATGATGCCATTCCCAATCTGCCTCCTTAACTACCCTCCCTGCCCGCGTGATCTTCCTCCCATCTGACACTAACCAGACGATTTTCCCTTCGTCATAACAACTTGCAACTGACTGGATATCCCAAAATTCACCGGCCTCCCTGTTACAGGGGCCATCTTTAAAACGCCATTAAACTCTTGGATTATCAATCCGAAATTGCTCTGGGCCTGGACATGTCAGAGGGGGTAAAACTGGGTCCCATTTTGTGGCCAAACCCCTGAGGTTCTGATGGGTGGCATTGTGCTTCCCCTGCCAGTCCTCTAGGACTGGCAGGGGAAGCCATGACACCAGACCCTGCCAGCTTGGTCCCAGGCTAACCGCTGGGTCAAGGAGATGCCAGCCTTCTGGGTGAATGCCAAGCAGTTTAGGAAGGAGGTCAGTAACCTTTTCCACTCCACCAGAGTAAGTGCCACCACCTGCACTTTGTGACTCCGCCCTCTCCCTCTTTCTGTTACTGCACCACCCCACACCCCCACCAAGTCTCATGTTATCTCTTTCTTACTGAATGCAGCACCTTCTCTCGGTGTCTCTTTAACATCTTCTCTGGACCTCTCCCCAACTTTGCCTGGAGTCTGTGCTGCCTACTCACTCACTCAGGACAATACGCCACCTTTCCCTCAGCTGTATCAGCAAAAACGCACCAACCACTTCCATCTTCCTCATGCTTTTTTCGTAATTCTCTCATTCCAGAAGGAACGATCCCATAATAGGGCATAAACAGCCAAGAGGGCTCCAATATTCAGCTCCTCACCCTGTCACAGGGGAATGATCCTGACCCCAACAACCAGGAGAAGCTGACTGACCGTGTCCATGCTCCCGGACTGGGATCTGAGATTCCCCCTGACTGACTGTGCTGGGCTTCGTGATTGATTATAGACAATGATGTCAAGCTTCCTGGTTTTGTACCTGTGCTAAACGCCAAGAAATTTCAGCGGGCAGGTGAGCCTGGCAGCTCTGAATGAGGGAAAACGCTGCTAAAGTCAGGGTAAGGCAGAACAATAATTCTATGAGCATTCAAGTCAGCTCAAAGTGAGTGTGTATAAACACAGAGTGAGCAGCCCAGAGGGACAGTCCATGAGCTGGGTGTGTGTCCCTAAGCACAGTGTCCTTGCAGCAACATTGAATGTGTACAAACACGGAGTGATCAGCCCAGAGGGAGAAGCCATGAGCTGGGTGTGTGTCCCTGAGCACAGTGTCCTTGCAGCAGCATTGAGTGTGTACAAACACAGAGTGATCAGCCCAGAGGGACAGGCCGTGAGCTGGGTGTGTGTCCCTGAGCACAGTGTGCTTGCAGCAACATTGCAATGAGAGTTGCCAGTGCACCATGAACTGCAGCATTGAAGTACAGAAGCGTACTGTCAGTGGGTCGGAGATGTGCTGGGATGGCATGGTGAGGCTGGCATGTGACTGATGCCAGCATTGGTGGGTATGGAGTACATGCAGCTTCTGTCAGTGCAGTGTCCCCCGAGACGTTGGTGTCCAGGATAGAAGGCCGCAGGAGCGAGGGGCAAGATGGAGTCACCAATTACCAGCTCTGATATTCTTCATATTTAGTTTCCCCATCGTGGGAGGGAGGAAATGAAACTGCAAATTGATGAGGGGGAATTTACATGAATGTGACTGTTGATCATTAGTAATCATTCAGTCAGCATCCCACCACTCCCGCACTCAAATCCTGTCTCTAAGAACAGAATAACACAAGAACATGCCCTTCGGCCCGGCAAGCTCGCACTGACGCAAGTGGCCTTTCTAAAGTTAAAAAGAAAGTTTTTGCTTCTACACGTCCGATGTCCTTCTATTCCCTGTCTACTCATCACTGTGTCAAGGTATCTCTTAAACCTTGCTATGTTAGTTTCTTCTCTATCAGTGCATTCCAGGCACTTTCACATTCTGTCCAGAAAAGCAAATAAAAGCTTACTGATCATATCTCCTACACTTTCTCCCTTTTACCTCAAATCTATGGCCCCGAGTAATTGATCATTCTATTCTGGGAAAACACCTCCAACTGTCCTTCCATCTATGCCTCTTATAATTTTGTAAATGTCAATCAGGCAGACCCTCAGCCACTGATGCCCAGGTGCAAAAAAAATATTTGTCCAATTTCTCAATCTGGCTAATACCCTACAAAGGAGAAAGTGAGGACTGCAGATGCTGGAGATCAGAGCTGGAAATGTGTTGCTGGAAAAGCACAGCAGGTCAGGCAGCATCCAGGGAACAGGAGAATCGACATTTCGGGCATTCCTGAAGAAGGGCTCATGCCCGAAAAGTCGATTGATCCCAACGTATGCTGGAGATTTGTCTCCCTGAATGCTTTTAAAAACACCCAGCACGTCCTCCTTTTTAAAATATCGAAATGCTCTGGAATATTAGCATCTCCTTTTCTAGACTCGCCATCCACCATCCTTTGAGATGCGAAGTATTCATTAAGGACTTCACACACTTCCTCCAGCTCCACGCGTTAATTCCCTACTTTGTCCTTAAGTGGATGTACTCTTTTCCTGGCTACTCTCTTACTCCTGATAAACCGATTTGGAATTTTCCACAACCCTGTTTATGAAAGACATTTCATGTTGCCTTTGAGCCCTCCACCTCCATGTTTACGTTTTTCCTGTTTCTCAGGTTTTTGTTTTCGAGGCCCCTGAGTGCCTTCAATTTCCAAACACTTATATGTGCTTCCTTTTCCTTTTAGATTGAGCTCACAAATTCTCTTGTCGTCAAAGGTTCCGAAGTATTGCCATCTTTACCACCCTGTCTCAATGACCAAATCGCATGTTTCTAAATGCAGTGACATCGAGAAAGGCCAGTGGGCTTCGCAGACAATTCCCCCATCTTCATCACGATAGCCCACATTGTTGAGTTCCCTTTAAGCTTAAACTAAAATTAAGAAAGCTATTCAAACCTTCTACATCTACATGTGGTTTCTATTGATTGCCTTTTATGATCCTTACTTATTTTTGTTCTGTGTATGGGTAACAAACTGCTAAAGATCGTTTGTTTCTTTCCAGCATCATTTCACACACACCAGTTGCTTTCTGATTTCTCTTTGCATCTCTCCTCCACGTCCAATACTCTTCTCAGCTTTCTGTAGTATTGAGTTCCCACTGTCTAATGTATTCTTTCCTGTTCTGTCAGTGTTTTCCCAGACTTCATGTGAGTTCTGGAATAAGAAGCTTTATGCTTTTTACTTTGCCAGAACATGTTTTCTTGAAAGCAGTTTAATCTCCCCTCAGACTACCTGCCACTGCTCTGATTGTGATTTATCTTCTCGTTATTGTTTCCTGTTCACTTCAATGAAATCTCTTCTCAGCTTAATAAAATTAAATTGGATCATACTAAAACCCAAATCTTAGTCTAACTTTGACCATTATAATACTTATGTTGGAGTCAAATGAATTATGATAACTATTCCATAAATGTTTTTTTTCATTCAAATGGCAGTGCTAATGAGTGCAGATGGTGTTGTTTAAGGAGTGCCAATGCACTTACACCTGCTGTTGAGTGTCGGAGGTGGAGTCCATTCAAGTCGGCTGCTTAGTCTTAGGTCGTGTCAAACTATTTGAGTACTATTGGAGCTGCATTCATTCAGACAAGTGGGGATTATTCCATCATATTCCTGACTTGAACTGTGGAGATAATGGACAGGTTTTTACAAGACAGGAGAAATGTTTCTAGATTCACAGTTCCTAAATTCTGATTTGATTTTCTCGCCTCAGCATCTGTATGATCTTGGATAAACCTCAGTATGTTAGTTTCTGGATTAATGGTGCTGGAAGAGCACAGCAGTTCAGGCAGAATCCGAGGAGCAGTACAATCGACAGGATTCTTGATGAAGGCTTTTGCCCGAAACGTCGATTTTGCTGCTCCTCGGATGCTGCCTGAACTGCTGTGCTCTTCCAGCACCACTAATCCAGAATCTGGTTTCCAGCATCTGCAGTCATTGTTTTTACCTCAGAATGTTAGTGCCAATAGATTGAGCAATGGTGATGTCTTTGGATGTTGAATACCGACAGTGAGTTGGTTTATGATGGCTCTTATCTGACATTAGAGAGGCACAAATATTGCTTATTACTTGTCAGTCCAAGCCTGGTCGTTGTCTAAATCCTGTTTTATTCGGGCTGATTTTGCGATCTGTAGAGTTGAGAATAACAAAATCATGAGCAAACACTGCACTATCCTTCCTGAGATTTCTACAAATATTTCGCAATGCTGTACCTTTCCCAGGTGCAAAGTGTGAAGCCAGTTTATTTCAACAATGAGTTGGTCACAGGGCTGTGTAAACCCCTCCAATGCAACCTGCAATCTCACTCCAGGGAAAGGACTGTACTCAAAATGCCTATCAACTGTTTTGATTCTGGAACTTGCCAGGCATGAGTGGGTGACGTATGCATTATGCTGGAGTCCCATCCCTCATGGATTCACGAGGTGACAGAGGCCATGTCTGACTGGTGAGGTGAATATGTTGGTTCTGTCTCGACAGACGAAGAAACAGAAAATCGTTTTGGAAATGCTAGAGAACAGAGTGATTGGTGAAAGTGAGAAAGTTAAGAAATTTGGAATTACTAAATTCGAAGTAGTAGAAAAACTAATTGTGTTGAAGGTTGGTAAGCCACTGAACCAGATGAGTGATGACTTTAGAGGGCCACAGAGATAGGTTTGAAAAATGGAGCTGGCTGGAGAACTCTTTCCAGAGCTGATGCAGACACGATGTATCAATGGCCTCCTTCTGTACTGTCTTTTCCTTAATTACATAAGGAGGTCAAATCTGTTTAGATTATGAAAAGGATCTTGCAGACTCGAAAGTATCTATTGTGACCACACGTATTTAAAACGGCGGAGATTGAAATTACAAACCAACTGGTGGATAAGTTGATGTCATTTGTGAGGAAAATGTTAGCAATTTTTGTAATTAATCATAAATAGATCATTGTAGAGTAATGACATGATTTAGCAGCATCAATCTAAATTCAGGACAGGAAATCTATCTTTGAAAAACGTTTTGGAGTTTATGGAGGTTATGACATCGATGAATTAGAACCAGTGGGAACGGTGTATTTGAATTTTCAGAAGAAGGTTGACACAGTTGGACACCGGTGAGAGAAGGAAGTTACAGTCCTTGGGTACTGGGGGTGGATCCAACATGGATAGAAAATTGGATAATGGAGAGAATACAGAGACTATGGTCCTCCTTTGGACAGATGGCCACTACACATTGTGTACCACATGTATCAGTGCTTGAGCACCGCTATTATAACGCAGAGAAATGATTTGAATGTGAACAACATATACATTCCTTTACATTTTATATTCATTAGAAGGTGAGAGCTTGGGAAGTGCTTCTGGCAAAAAGGACCTGGAGGTCCTTGGTCATAAGCCATTAGCAGAATTCATTCAGGGCATCTATTAATCAGGACAGGAAATGAAATGCTATTCTTCATTACAAAATGAATCAGACGGAAGAGTTGTGAAGTGTTGTTGAGGCAGTATTGCACCTATTGTAGACAAACTTTTTCTCCTTTATAAGCAATGACCTCCTTGTCACAGAGACAGTGCAAAGGAGTTTTATCAGAATAATCTCTGGGGTGATGGTACCATGAGGCGTGTGTGAAGGAAACGGCTGTTCAAATTGTAGTACCGTGAGCGAATAAGAGCTGACTTCATCGAAACTTGAAGATTATGAACTAACACACATTATTTCCATTGAAAGACATCGGTAGCATGAAAAATAGCATTTCCCCACAATATGTGCTTCTTGCTAATTTATGTACCTCTGTGGAGCCCCCATGTTGGTTAAGAGAGAGCTTCAGGCTCTGAATGAACTCTAAGCGCCTCAATGTGCAATTAGTATGTGACACTGCACTGAATGTCACATTGCAACTGCTGATAGATTTGTGAACAACGCTTTAGTTCTGTAAGAGTTAGCCATTCCCACTAGCTTCGGTCCATACTAGAAAACACCGGTCTACCTTCTCGGAGATGGAAGCTGCCTCCTTGAGTCTTCACATAAAACATTGGTCTTCCCTCTTCATCGTCAACAAACCAGGTTTATGTATCAATTGAGTACCATTAGCAATGGAGCCAGGAGGAACAACATGGAGCAGTCTATCTGTGCAGCCTCTACTTCATTGGATTTTCATGTTGGGTTGTCGATAGCATCCTCCTTTTTCTGTACATGGAGCTCAAGCGGCTGAGTGGCGGCCTTCTAATCTCATGAGAGAGGCTCAAGGGCCTGACTGGGCAACTCGTGTTTCCTGTTTAACAGCTCAATGTGTTTGACTGGGCTCCTTCTCTTCCTGTGTAATAGGCAAAGGGGAGTGAATGGGCTGTCGCTATTCTTATCCAATAATGTTAATGGGCTGAATGACCTCCTCACATTCCTGTGAAGTGAGCTTGAGCTGCACAATAATCTCCTCTCTTTACTGTGGAAATGCAGTGTCCAGCAGCACAGTTACATGAATGTTACTGACACTTTCACAGCACAATACTGAATGCTGGAGAAAGTGAGGACTGCAGATGCTGGAGACCAGAGTTGAAAAGTGTGGTGCTGGAAAAGCGCAGCAGACCAGGCAGCATCTGAGGAGCAGGAGAATTGACGTTTTGGGCATAAGCCCTTCTTCTGGAATGAAGCTGGTGTGCCAAGCGGGATGAGATAAAAGTTAGGAGGGGCGGGATTTGTGGGAGGGTCGCTGGAAATACGATAGGTGGAAGGCGGTGAGGGTGAGGGTGATAGGCCGGAGAGGGGGTGGGGGCGGAAGAAGAAGGGTTAGGAAGAAGATTGCAGGTCAAGAGGGCGGTGCTGAATCCGGGGCTGGGATTGAGATAAGGTGGGGGGAGGGGAAATGAGGAAGCTGGAGAAATCTACATTCATCCCGTGTGATTGGACACTCCTCTCCAATTGCCACCAGAACACAACCCCACTGGTCCTCAACTTCCACCCCACCAACCTTTGGATACATTGTATTATCCTCCGTCATTTCCACCACCTCCGAACAGACCCCACCACTAGGGATATATTTCCCTCCCCACCCCTATCAGCATTCTGGAGAGACCACTCCCTCCGCAAATCCCTCGTCAGGTCCACACCTCCCACCAAGCCAACCTCCACTCCCGGCACCTTCCCCTGCAACCACAAGAAGTGCAAAACTTGCGCCCACACTTCCCCCCTCACCTCCCTCCAAGGCCCCAATGGATCCTTCCATATCCATCGCAAATTCTCCTGCACCTCCAAACATATCATTTACTGTATCCGCTGCACTCGATGTTGTCTCCTCTACACTGGAGAGACAGGCCGCCTACTTGCGGAACGTTTCAGGGAACACCTCTGGGACACCTGCAGCAACCAATCCAATTGCCCGGAGGCTGAACACTTTAACTCCCCCTCCCACTCCGTCAAGGACATGCAGGTCCTCCATCGCCAGACCCTGGCCACAGGATGCCTGGAGGAAGAACGCCTCATCTTCCGCCTAGGAACCCTCCAACCACACGGGGTGAATGTAGATTTCTCCAGCTTCCTCATGTCCCCTCCCCACACCTTATCTCAGTCCCAACCCCCGGATTCAGCACACCCCTCTTGACCTGCAATCTTCTTCCCGACCTCTCCGCCCCACCCCCTCTACGGCCTATCACCCTCACCTCCATCTACCTATCGTATTCCCAGCGCCCCTCCCCCAAATTCCAACCAACCCCCTCCTTTTATCTCAGCCGCTTGGCACACCAGCCTCAATCCTGAAGGAGGGCTTATGCCTAAAATATCGATTCTCCTGCTCCTCGGATGCTGCCTGGCCTGCTGCGCTTTTCCAGCACCACACTTTTCAGTACTGAATGTTGTCCAGGTCTTACTACACATGGACACAGTGTGCTTCAGGAGCTGAGGGGAACAAATTGTTCTGAACATTGTGTGATCTTCATTGAATTTCCCCACATCTGAGCTGGTGAGGGGTGGGGGTGACATTGAGGAGTAACTGAGGATGCTTGTGCTGAGGATCTCCCGCAGAGATATCCCAGGACTGAGGTGGTAGATATCCAAGAATCACAAACATCTTCTTTGTACTGAATCACTTCAACAAGTGGGGGGGGGGTTACTAGTGATTTCCATTAAGTTCCATTTTGTTTGGGTTCCTTAATACCATCCTCAGTTAAATACTGCCTTGTTATCAGGGTCAGTTACTCTTCCCAGTGTTCATATCTTTTGTTGGTGTCAATAGGTCACAGTCTATGTGTGGAACGTGTTTCCTTCTCACAGAGTGGAGTGGCCACCGGACTTCTCTATTCCAGAGAGGAAGGGGATATAGATTACTTAGATAGTTGGAAAACCGGATGTATGGATGTTTGACATATCAGGTACTCTAGCAGTTGGGGTCGAGAGCAGATCTGCCATGATCCTATTGAAGGGAAAATCAGGCTGTTGGGGCTGAATGACCTACTCCTGCTTCTTATCTTCTTGTATTCTGTTATTGGATGGTTCATCGTTGTTATTTTCCTGGAAA
Source organism: Chiloscyllium plagiosum (assembly GCF_037043375.1). Lineage (NCBI taxonomy): Eukaryota > Metazoa > Chordata > Chondrichthyes > Orectolobiformes > Hemiscylliidae > Chiloscyllium > Chiloscyllium plagiosum. The sequence continues at coordinate 6,029,848 of NW_028270192.1, read as the reverse complement.
TCCTGTGAAGGAATGTTGTAGTCAGAGAGACCAAAGGATTTTGTGAGCAATATCTGAGTGCGATATGAGGGCTATATTCACTGTGAAACTGGATCTACACCATGATAAATAAATGGAGACAGTGGACCATCTGTAAAGAGAGAGGAGGGGCCTGTTTTACAGCAACACACATTCTTTCCCCAAGAATGTTTTCCAATCCACACAAAACCATGTTTGACTGTCTTCAGGGGTTGAATGGTGTCCTCTGTTTCTATGCACCACCAACCCAGGAGCAAGTGGTCTCCAAATGCTCCTGAGCAGCAGGTTTAAGAGAACTGAATGGAATGGGGCAATGTAGGACTGAGGAACAAGAGTGAGTCCCTGCACCACCAGGCACTAAGATTGTGGTTGATCAGCTTGCAGTCTCAGCCCCACGTTCCTATCTGCAGTTCATTCTTCTTGAGCCAGTTTCCCATCAAACATTTTACTAACACATTTCTGAAGAAATGCAAACACACAGGTACCACAGACTTGTGTGGCAGAGAATTCCCACTCAAATGGTCTTTGGTGAATTTCTCTGTATCCATGTTCCTACCACGATCGGAGAGTCATTGTTTCTGTTTCTGGTCCCCTCCTTCATAGGTCACAACAAATTTCAGTGTAACCAAGTGTATGATATGGCAAATGATATCGGTCTCAGACTGGGTCAGGTTCAGTGTTAGGAACAAGTCAGGCGGTTTCTTAAATTTGTAAAAATATCTAATCTAAAACCAAATTTACTTAAATTATGATGGAAAGGTAACTGACATAAAGTTTGGACATTGATATTGATGTCGTCTCTGAATTGTCATGTACTGATGCAGTATGTACATTAAGTTTATTTTTCTATAAATCTGAGACACAGAGACATGCACACAAAGAAACACACACACACATCTGAAGGCAGACAGGAAAAAATGAAACTCTGCAGAATATTAGTTCAGAAGAGCTTTGACCAAATAACAACTAATTTTATGACAAAGGGAAAATTGAGATTGTCTCAATTGTTATTCTGTTTTACAGATGGAATTCCTTCCAGGAACAGTTGGATTTGGGAGAATTGACTTTTCTGCAGGGAGTTGAGCGATTTCAATAAATCCTCAAAAGGAACCCTCCATGCGTGGTAAAGATGACTGATGTGTTTTCAGCTCTCATATGTTGCTATAAAGAAGGACAGCTAAAGTGATGGAGCAATGGCCATTTCTTCTCAGACACGTTACATTTTCTCCCTCTCTGAGCTGAAACATAAAATAATGTAACCCCAAAACCAACCTAGACCATGTAAGGTCACACTAAATATTCCCCTGATTGCGTACTGAATCCCTGTTATCCTCTGCATTTAGGAGTAGGATTCATGAAGAAGGGCTCATGCCCGAAACATCGATTCTCCTGCTCCTTGGATGCTGCCTGACCTGCTGCGCTTTTCCAGCAACACACTTTTCAGCTCTGATCTCCAGCATCTTCAGTCCTCACTTTCTCCTTTCTGTCCTATTCCAAGCTGTTTCTCCTGGAATTTGAGAAAGGGAGGGAGGGAGTGTAGGTGGGAGTAGGTGGCCCTGCTGTTAGTGCTGGTGTAGTTGGGAGGGAGATGTCCAGAGGGAGTCGGTCCACAGTGTTGCATCCATGCAGTGTTATTAGTGAGGGAGATATAGTAGAGGGGAAAGAGAGAGACAGAGGGAAGGTGCTTCTTACACCAATGAGAGTGTTAGAGCATGAGCCTTGTTCGGGATTGGTGCTATAACAGATATACAGAGAGCAGAGAGAATGCGGTGACCCTAATGCTGATAGAGCGGAGAAGGTTATTGATGCTTTTCCTGTATTGTTGGACATTTATTCAGACCACAGATACTGCACTGAAATGGGTGGTGAGCTCAGACCATGCCTGGTGGGTCCAGTGTTGTGGTCCATTCAGGGAAGAGAATTGTCCCCCTCTCGACCAGCCCATCCACCCGGACCTCCGTGCCCCTGTTAACAAACCGTGTTGCAATTGCCCCTTATCTTCCATGCTCGGGGTAAGCTGTGCAGGGCAGCTCCAATCTGAGAAAGCTTAATCGAGTGCCCATTGGTCTTTTAAAGATGGCACCAGTGCCAGTGATAACAGAATATCCAGGGGCATCTGGGCGATGGTGAGTACCTCCAGCCATGATGGATGGGAGAATTGGGCTGTCATTCAATGAGAGGGATACCATGGTGGAGTAAGTAGTTAAAGTGGTGGGTTCGATAAGACACCAAAAGCAAACTATCTCGGTCTCGTGCAGACGATCCCTCTATCATACTCAATGAAAATTACACTGACACAAATTACTGTTAGATTCAGCCCAATGAGTCGAAGCCTCTGCTAAGCCCATTCCCAGTTACAAAGCTGCAGCTTGTCCAATACAGAGATGGAGATAAACATGACCTAGTCTTGGGAAATAAGGCAGTGGGAGCGGGTGATTGAGATAATAATAGGGGAACACTTTGTGACAAGTCATCATAGTCCTATTAGTTTTAAAATACACATGGAAAAAAGATGAACCAGGACTAAAACTTAAAGTTCTAAATTGTTAAAAAGCCAATTTTGATAATATTATTCTGGAAATTTCCAAAGTCGATTGGCATAGATATTGGCAGTTAAGGGGCAAGCTGATAAGCCTTCAAAAATGAGATGTCAAGAGCACAGAGATAGTATGTCCATGTTAGGGTGAAATATAAGTCTGAGAGGTGTAAGGAATGCTGGAGGATTGGAAAAAATAGGCTCTGTTCAAGGATTAAAAGGAAGCATACGTCAGGTATAGACAGCAGAAATAGAGGGTTTTTTTTATTAATTCATTCATGGAATGAGAGCGTCGTTGGCTAGGCCACCTATCCCTAATTGCCCAGTGGACAGTTAAGAGTCAACTACATTGCTATGAATCTGGAGTCACATGTAGGCCAGAACAGGTAAGGATGGCAGATTGATTCCTTCAAGGACGTTAGTGAACGAGATGGATTTTGCTGACAATCGAAATGGTCATCACTTGTCTCCTATTTCCTGATTTAAAGTGAATCACTAGAAGACTCTGAAGGTAACAGGAGTACACATTAGAGGGAAATCAGGAGTGCAAAATGGGGGCATGTGATAACTTTGGCAAATTGGGTTAAGGAGTATCCAAAGCAATTCTACAAATACATTAAGGATATTTAAAAAACTAGGGAGAAAAACGGGTCCCTTAAAGATCAGAAAGGCCGCAGGTGTGCAGAAATGTAGGAGATGGGGGTAGTATAGAACGAATATTTACTGTACAGGATATGGAAGTGGGAGGACTTGGGAAATAAATAGTGTTATCTTGTAAAGTGTCTGTATTACAGAGGAGATGCTGGAGGTCTTAAAATGTACAAATGTGGATCAGTGTCCACAACGTTATTCGATATATGATTAGATTAGATTAGATTACTTACAGTGTGGAAACAGGCCCTTCGGCCCAACAAGTCCACACCGACCCGCCGAAGCGCAACCCACCCATACCCCTACATTTACCCCTTACCTAACACTACGGGCAATTTAGCATGGCCACATCTTTGGACTGTGGGAGGAAACCGGAGTACCAGGAGGAAACCCACGCAGACACGGGGAGAACGTGCAAACTCCACACAGTCAGTCGCCTGAGTCGGGAATTGAACCCGGGTCTCTGGTGCTGTGAGGCAGCAGTGCTAACCACTGTGCCACCGTGCTGCCCACAATGCTAGAACTTTGAGAGAAGCTGGGGAAATGACTGCTGGGCCCCATGCGGAGATATTTGTATCATCGATAGCTACAGGTGAGGTACTGGATGACTAGATTGTCTATCGTGGTGCCACTACTTAAAGGGTTTAAGAAGAGTGATAAAGCAAAGCCAGTGAGCCTGACTCAGTGGTGGGTAAGGTGTTTGAGAGGATTATGAGGCACAGGATCTGCATGTATTTTGAAATGCAGCGACTGATTAGGGATAGACAACATGGTTTTGTGCAAGTTATATTGTGTCTCACTAACTTGACTGAGTTGCTTTGAAGAAGTGACTAAGAAGATTAATTGAGGCAGATAGGTGTACATTGTCGATATGGACTTTGCTAAAGCGTTTAACAAGGTTGTGTATGGGTATTTGGTTAATAAGGTTGGTTCTAATGAAATGCATGGTGAACTAGCCATTTGGATACAAAATTGGCTCGAAAGTAGGAGACAGAGGGTAGTGGTGGAGGGTTGCAAGAAACTGGCAAAGATTTGCATGCTCCTCATGCTGGGCAGATAGTCCAGTTTAGGGAGCAATCCACTAGCATGGTCTGCACAGCTCTCCATCCTGCCTGTTACTTTGTCCCAGTTTATGGTGTCTGGGCTGATTCTGTGAGGCAGATTCAGACTTTGAGGCAATGTACCATTCCAGCTGATCTGGCAATGTCTTTATTCAACGTTTTCATTCTTGTGATTGGACCCACCAGTATCTCCCTTCTCCAGTTACTCCCTCTCCCCTGTATCCTTATCCACACTTTCACAAAGTTATCCATTAATTAATCTTTGTGTTTTTCTGTATCTTTCCCTGGCCTTTGTTTTTGGCTCCCTCGTGTATCGAGTGCTGGCATTGTGAAGCTCAGAAACAATGAATTGGCGTGTGTCGAGCTGTTGTTCACTTCCTGGTGTGTCCCATCTGGTGCTCCATGTAGGGCAGGGTGATTCCAGCAGCTTTGGCTCACGCCTTTGAAACTTGGTCTGTTCCTGTCCACTGAACACCTCTGCTTATCCCTCTCTGCTGATCGTGCGGTCAGTAACACGAGGAAGCCCCTTGAATATTGTTGTAAAGGACCAGACATTGAACTTGTAGCTGAGGGGCTTCTGACTGACTTCTGTTATTGAAAAGTTAGTGGAGGTGCTAGGGATGATTTGCTGGAGGCTGTGTTATGAGCTGCCTCAGACATTCAGGATCCTGAGGATTTGGTGACCCAACTCTGGATGGAACATGGGGACTGTAGTTACAGCATCTGGGCCTGTAGCATTAACAACAAATGTAATAGACGCTGCAGAGATGGGCAGCTCTGAAACCTCGGTGTGAGTGTGTGTGAGGAAAGGGATCTGCCAAATAATTCTGCGTCTTAGCCTGAATAAGCCCACACTCTCACTCTCTCCATTACATACACAGATGTACACTCTCCCTATCCGCTCCACACACACACACACACTCACACTCCCCGTCTCACATGTGTACACTCACACTCTGCTCTGTCATAATCATGCACACCCACAACCACTCTGTCTCCCTCCCGCACTCACACACTCTTCTTCAGTCTCTCTCACTTAAAAACATTGTCTCTCTTCTCTCCCCTTCACACAGACACCGCCTGACACGCACGCATATGCACACACACACGCGCATATGCACATTTAAATCTGCGGGGTGAATTTGCGTTTGGAAGTTTGTATTTGCAGATATACTTTATTTTGTCCCAAAAACATACAATTTGGTGACAGTCAGTCAATGCGGTATTTTATAAACTCCTACTTTGGGAACAAACTCAGTCTGACTCCAGCTGAAGACACAGACAAATTCCAAACAAGACCTCACTCCTGAAATACATTGTCTGACCGGAGGGATCCCCTCCTTTACATTGATAATGCCTGCAGATATCTCCAGGCAGTTACTTGAAAGAAATTCTGCGATTTGCACATTAGTCGATCAAAACCTGCGCATCCATTCTAAGTGTTTAAGGATTTAAGAGCCATTTTAGGTGTGTACAATTCATGTGCATGAGTTGTATAACCCTTTGATCTTTTCCTTATAACTTCTGTGTTTAAGGTCTTCCTCTTTCTAATCTGATGAAGGAGCAGCGCTATGGAAGCTTGTGCTCTCAAATAAAACCTTGGACTCTAACCTACTGTCATGTGATTTTTGACCTTGCCCGACCCAGTCCAAAATCAGTGGCTCCATATCGTTGCATTTTATTGTTTAGCCACTCATCTCTGTGAGCAAATAAATCTTTCCTTTCCCGATGTAGTCCTGTCTTGCATATTAATCTTTTGTGAGATACTGCTGTCTGGAAATCCAGATATAGTACATCTATATGATCCCACTATCCACCTTGTTTGTCACTTCTTTTAAGAAAGCTAGTCAATTCATTCAAACATGATTTATTATTCATAAAACGATGTTGACTGTGCTGGATTGTGGCTTGACCATGAACATCTCTTGTTATTAATTCCTTTATAATGTATTCTAATAATTTACCTTAAGTTCCAATCGTTTTCTCACCTTTTTAAATTCCCTAGTAAAGTTGGCTAATCTAGGTTATTTGCTTTCTATAACCTCTACGTTCCCTTTAAGATTCCTGTATAATGGCCCAAGGCTGTAAAAGATTTGCTCCAATTGCTGTGTAAGAGCCAGATGTCTGGTTGGACTCATTCTGTTTCTGCTTTATACACTCGCCGGGCTGAATATCATCCTGGTGTTCCTACATTATAGTCTCGATGGCGTGCATGTCCTGCTCCTGTTCCTGACCAAGCCGTTCAAGATCTCAATGTCCTCCTGCTGTCGCTGAATGACAGTTTTGGAGACTTATGAAATCTCCCTGCTGAAATGTCACTTTTCAAGGGCTGAAGTATGCAGACAAGCTCAGTGGTTCGCACTGCTGCCTCACAGCACCAGAGATTCATGTTCAAGCGAAGGAGAAAATTGATCTTCATTGAGAGAGGCAATGTTTGATCAGCGAGTCAGCGTGAAGTCATCAGAGCATAGTCATGCATTTCACAATGCCCCATGTGAGAAACCGATAAAGAAACTAAAATCTCATGGTATCAAGGGTGCCCCTTATTACTTGTGGTATTCATAAATGATGTAGATGTGAATGTGGAGGGGGTTTGGATGGTGCGATAAATAAGTGGATATTTGACACAAAGAATGGCCAGGTGGTTGGCAGTGAGAAGGAAGGCCTTATGTTACAGGAAGATACAGGTGGAATGGTCAGACGGGCAGATCAATGGCAGATGCAATATAATCCTGATAAATATGAGGTGATGCAATTTGGAAGTAGGAACCAGACAGGGGAGGACTCAGTGAATGGCAACACATTAGGAAGATCAGAGGGTGCTTCGCCACAAATCTCTGTGACTGGACATTTCATAGTCAAGTTAAGAAGTGATTGGGAACAGTAAATACAGCCTCTACTCATCGGAACATAGATTATAAGAGCTATACAAGACATTGGTTCGCCAAGATGGATAACAGTGTGAAGCTCTGGGAGCCATTTATAGGAAGGATGTGATTGTACTGGAGGGGGTGCTGAGGAGATTTACCAGGATGTTCCCTGGGATGGAGCACATCAGCCATGGAGAGAGGCTGGATAAGCTCAGGTTGTTTACTTTGGAGCAGATAAGGCTGAGGGGGACATGATTCAGAAGAATAAGCTTACTGGGACGTGGACAGGGTGGATAGACAGCCTGTTAGTCAGAGGGCCAAGAACAAAGAAGCACAAGTTTAAATTGAAGGGTTTGAGGTTTAAAGAGGATTTGCGGAATGGTTTTCACCCAGAGGTTTTTGGGGTTTGGAATGTACTTCCTGAGAGGAGAGTTATCATGGTAACCTCACAACGGTTACAAAGTTACTTGGATGAACACTGGAAGTGTCATAACATTCCCTGCTACGGGCCTCGTGTAGGAAAGTGGGAATAATATAGACTGTGCTGTATTTCTGACGGTGCAGAGTCTATGATTCTGTGATTCTATGGCTGTGGACATTAATTGATGGTTTTTCGAAGAGAATATCAACAAGAATTATAAGAGTGAACTGTCAATGGAAAAGGTCAGAGGAAACAAGCGCAAATTCGTTACTTATCAACCCAGAGAAAGGAGAATAGAGAACAGGGAAATGGCAGAACTAGGAAGTAACTACTTCAGTTCTATCTTCACAGAAGAAAACAGACCAAACAAATCAAATCTTCCCAGCAAGACTGGCAAGCCTAAGTCTCGAGAGAAAAAGAATGAAATTAGTAAATAAATGCTTTAAGAGAAATTATTGGGACTGAAGTATGGTTGCATTTAGACTACATATGGAAGGTGAGAAGGTTAAAATCCAATACCAGGGACCTGTGCTTAAACAAAGGAGACTACAATAGGATGAGGGAGGAGTTGGCTAAGGTTGGCTCGAAGCAAATACTTTACGCTGAAACTGTTGATGAATAGTGGATGGCTTTCAATGCAATTTTTTCCAAGGGCTCAGCAACAATATGTAACAGGGAAATGGAAGGACTGTATGAAAACAAAAGGTAACCTGCTATGATGTCTCAGGAAATAATGGAGACTATCAAGATAAAATAAATTGCATAAATAATGCCAAAGACCAGTGGGAAACTAAAAGATTGGGAAAACTTTAAAGGTGGAAAGAATGCAACAATAAAGGTATCAAGAAACATAACATAGTTAGCTTATGAGAGCAAAGACAGATAGCAAAAGATTCAATAAATATATAAAACAAAAAGAGTGGCTAAGGTAAGCACTTGTCCTTTAGAGGGTGAGAAGGGTGATTCACTAATAGGATATGAGGAAATGGCTGATGAATTGTACATATATTTTGTTGGTCTTCACATTGGCAGGCGCTAATAACATGCCAATAATTGTCAAATAGAGGAATGTAGGTGAGGACCTGGAAGCATACATTTCCATGAGAGAGATAGTGTTGGGCAAGTTAACGGAGGTAATGTTAGATAAGTCCCGTAGCCCTGATGGAATACATCCCAGGGTACTAATAGAGATGGTGAGAGAAATATAAAATACGTTTGTGGAATTGTTTCTAAAATCACTGGTCTCTGGGGGTGCAGTTCCAGCAGATTATAAAACAGGAAAGCAGAGAAAACTATTGAAATGGAAAGGTAGACAAAGAGTGGGGAATTGTAGACCGGTTAGCCTAGCATGTGTAGTGGGGAAAATACTTCAGTTTGTAATCAAGGAATAAGTAGCACACATCTTGATAGAAATTGTCCCACTGGGCAGACACAGCATCAGTTCATGCTTAACTAATTTACTGGAACTCTATGAAGACATTATGACCAGTAGATGTGGTATATTGAGACTTCCAAAAGGTATTCGACACAGTGCTGCTAAAAAGGTTACTGCATAAGGTAATGATACATGGCGTTACGGGCAATGTATTAACATGCACAGTGGATTGGTTAACTAACAGGAAGCAAAGAATGGGAATAAATGAGTGTGTTTCTGGTTGCTGATCAGTGACTGGTGGCGTGCCTCAGAGAACGTAATTATTCACAGCTTACATAGATAATTTGGATTTGGGGACCACGTCTCAAACATTGCAGATGATACTAAAATGAATGGCAGAGCAAAGTATGCAGAAGACTGTTAAATTTTGCAAAGGACATAAATAGTTTAAGTGAGTGGGCAAAGGTCTAGCAGATGGAGTACAATTGTAATAAATGTGAAGTCATACATTTTGGTAGGAATAACAGTAAAAAGGACGGTTTTTGCATGGTAAAGATAGAGCAAGTTTCTGTGCAGAAGGACTGGGTGTCCTTGCGTATGAATCACAGAAGTTGATGTGAAGGTGCAACAATTAACAAGGCAAATAGAATTTTGTTCTTCATTGCGAAAGAGATTGATTTTAAACGCAGGGAGGTAATGTTGCGGCTGTACAAAGTGCTGGTGGGACCACACTTGGAGTTCTGTGTGCAGTTATAGTCTCCCTACTTGAGAAAGGATGTTCTGGCACTACAGTGAACGCAGCTGAAAAATGTGTTGCTGGAAAAGTGCAGCAGGTCAGGCAGCATCCAAGCAGCAGGAGAATTGACTTTTCGGGCATAAGCCCTTCTTCAGGAATGAGGCAGGCTAAGTGGTGGGCGGCACGGTGGCACAGTGGTTAGCACAGTGGTGGCACAGGAGGACCAGTTTCACCATAAAACATCCCAGATAACCTTTTTCAAAGACTGCAATTTCCCCTCCCACATGATCGACGATGCCCTTGAATTCCATTCCTACAATTGCAACAGGGAGCCCTCTTGGTCCTCGTCTTCCACTGCACCAACCTTGCATACATCATATCATCCTCCGCTGCTTCCACCACCTGTAAACAGACCCCATCACTGGGGGTATATTTCCCTCCCTACCCCTATCTGCATTCCGGAGATACCATTCCCTCCGCAACTCCCTCATCAGGTCCATGCCCCTCCACCAGCCCACTCCCCACCCCTGTCACCTTCCCTTGCCACCACAGGAAGTGCAAAACCTGCGCCCACACCTCCCCCCTCACCTCCGACAAGGCCCCAAATGATTCTTCCACATCCCAGAGAAATTTATCTATACTTCCACAAATGTCATCCACTGTGTCTGTTCCACCTGATGTGGTCTCCTCTACATCAGGGAGACAGGACACTAACTTGCTGATCATTTCAGAGAACATCTCTGGGAAACCCGTGCCAACCAACCTCAAGGCCCCGTGGCTGAACACTTTAACTCCCTCTCCCACTCCCCCAAGAACAGCCGATCATATTCCTGTTCAATTCCAATGAATAAATACAAAATAACTGAGCCTGAATTTGGGATGATATTAACAGGATTTATTTTTATCTCAGCATGAACAGATTATTTTGACATAACAGGTGGAGAGATTTGCTTCCTGAAAAAGCAGCTCAAGTGATATAAGCTGGCACCAAACCGAGTTTGGTCAATACTGAGGCAAAAATACAGCATACAGTCTTGAGTGAAATAAATAAAGAAACTATCTTAACACCGGAACAAGATAGAGTGTATTAAATATGAACAAAGACACAATTATTTTAGGATGTAATAGAAAAGTAATTTATATTATATTGAAATGCAAACAGAGATGTGAATTTGTGTCTCTACATTCTTTCTAGCTAAATTAATCATTTCAGAAATGCCTTTGTTAAATTTCATGTATCACTCGTTGGTGCATTCCACGAACCTTGCGAGGTCCTTGTTAAATTCTGAACCATCGCCTTCCAGATTCACAGGGGTTACGAGTTTCATGTTACAGCAAATTGTGAAGTTGTGCACTGTATGCCAATGTCTTAGTTAAAAATTTAAAGCAATCACAGCTCCAAACATTTACAAAATATCACTATGGATCTTCCTTGAATCCAAAACAAAAATTGTCCCTTTGATCAATGATTTCTAAAATTTACTCACATATCTGTTGTGAAAGACGTTTTCAAATAACTTGAAGTGCAAATGGTTCACATCAGTCGGAATACAGCAACATTTCATGTGTTACCCCACACAAAAAGAAATCAAGCAATATTCACGAGTTGCTCTCAGCAAGTCTATGATGGACTGTTTTATCAAACAAAATCATTTTCAATGTTGTAAGGTCTCGTCTATCTTCTATGCAATGGTCTGAATTTTGTGTCTGACTGCAGATGAAACTGGCTGATCTGGGTAAAAGTACAGTTTGTGCCTTTCACATTGTTAATGTATATTGCTGACTTTAGTTGAATAAAGAGATGTTGTCCCAGGCATCGTCTGGCACCATTAATTAGACCATTAATTTCCACATCGCTAGCCAGACTATCAGGTGGAATGTATTGATCTCATTGAAACGAATGCTTGGAATATTTCCGGAATGAATCATGTGAATTAGAGTCTCTGAACGAGACAAAGTAGGAAAGATGAATTTAGAGTAGTAGCAAGTTTTCACGACAGAGAGAGGATCACTTCGCCCATCGCACCTGTATCATGTGAAGATAGAGCCTTCCAGCCAACACCCCATTTATAGCATGTTGTCCATAACCCTGCAGGTGATAGCACTGTAAACATTCGGGAACATTGTGTAGGGTCTAATCCATTATCAACATCGATATGATCTCCAATACTGTAAATCCTGGCTTATGAGGATAAAGTAGGGGCAGAACTGTATCAATATTCAAACAGTTGGTACAGCCCTGAGGAGCTAATAGGCCCATTTCTAAACGTTGTTTCTCAGGACATTTTGACTATTCTTGACTTGATATCATTGTAAACTGACATGAAAAAAATGCAGATATGTTCCCCAGAAATGCTGACAGCAACATATTTTTATTCAGCCAAGATCAGCAACATGAATTAAGAAAGTTTAAAAAAAACTTTATTTTAACTGATTATTGACAACACGGATTTCACAAAGTGCAAAGTACAGAGGGGAATGGTGGAGGGTTGGGTGTGGGCGATGTTCATTGTTCCCTGATGTCTGGTTGCGTTTGTGAGCAACAGGTGAACCTGCGAACCAGGGTGGTACTGCAGGTATTTCAGCAGATACTGTGTACACGGAATTCTCCCATAAATCAGCAATGACACGAACATTTATTTTTTATGGTTTTTGAAGCCAAAGAAAATTGAAAAATATGGTGGGAGAAGTTCCTTTCATTTCTTTGTACTGGTATCAAGGGACACTGTCTGTGGACCTGGGGTGGCAGGAGGATCTTTCACAGCAGAATGTGAGGGAACAAAGTTACCGTTGGAAATCCAGATAGACTGGAACTTTTTTCACTGGAGGGTGAGAGTTCGGGGGTGACCTCATATAAGTTTATAAAGCCATGAGTGGAAAGGTGAATGGCTCTAATTGATATGATTCATACTGGAAATGTACGAAGCTTTCGTTTCAAAAATATCACATATCCCGAATAAACTCCACCTGACCCTACGGCTAGCGATGTGGAAATTAATGATCTAATTAATGGTGCCAGACGATGCCTGGGACAACATCACTTTATTCAACTAAAGTCAGCAATATACCTTCACAATGTGAAAGGCACAAACTGTACTTTTACCCAGATCAGCCAGTTTCATCTGCAGTCAGACACAACTTAAAATTCAGACCATTGCACAGAAGATAGACGAGCGCTCACAACATTGGAAATGATTTTGTTTGATAAAAGAATCCATCGTAGACTTCCTCAGAGCAATTCGTGTCAACAAACTTGTTTTTTTTTGTGTGTGGGGGTAGTGCACGAAACGTTACTTTAATCCGATTGATGTGAACCATTGCACTTAAGAAGTTATTTGAAAACGTCTATCACAGTAGATACGTGAGTAAAAATCATTGATCAAAGGGCACAATCTTTTTTTGGACTCGAGGAAAATCCATAGTGATATTTTATAAATGTTTGGAGCTGGGATTGTTTTCATTGGTGTATTTTCCCTATGGTGAGGGATTTCAACAATAGGGAACATGCTTTTACAATGAGAGGAGAAAATTTTTTAAAAAGGTATCAGAGACAACTTTTTACACAGAGAATGGTTTGTGTGTGTGATGATTGGGCGGTGGATACTTCCAACCTTTAGAAGACATTTGGATAAGTAAGTGAATATCAAATGTTTGGAAGGATATGGGCCAGGTACACACAGGTGGGATTAGTGTAATTTGGGATTAGGACTGGCATGGACTAGTTGGACCGAAGGGTTTGATTCCATGCTGTATGACTCTATGACTATTGATAATTTTTTCTCAATACTAAACAGTGCTGTAGTGATCCTTGAATGAGCTGTTGATGTTTAGGTTGTGTCTGAGACTCTGCGAATATTACCTTCAATGAGAGGAGGGACTAGTTCTCCAAGTTACACAACTGAAAATAAACTTTTCTCCAGCATTGCTGCTGAGTCGATTTGTTTCTGCGGAGGCGGTGGTTATGATTTGCAGTTGGCTTTGCACCAACTGGTCAACAGTGAGACAAAATATCTTTGATCCACTGCAGAAACTCCACCTGCTTCCAGTAAATGAAACTGGGAACGCAAGGACCTTTTCTGTAGTCAGCTTAATTGCTGCCAACTATTGGATCTGGCCGATTAAAGGGAAAATGAATCAACTAAAGTAAAATCCTATGAAACAAACTATATTTTCCCATTTATTCACAATGGACACATTTCACTTGGCATTTCTCCCTTTAAAAGGAAAGTCACTGAATACAGCATTCACTGTATGACTATCAGAAAACAGGACATTGAATGCAGTGACGTTCTGGTTAGTTCAGCCTGTTTACTGAGTATCTTTAAAGCTCCTGAATATGAAGTTAATGGATCCAAAATCCCACATTGCTGTAACATTTGTTATCATCTCAAAGTAAATTAACAAAATTGAATTGGTTCAAACTCACAACACTTGTTACACCATTCTCTGATTCATGCATCTCATTAAAACTGAGTGGGCCCTTTATACATGGTTAACACTGGTGTACTGTAACAGCGAATTTTTGCTGATTTTTATGAGTTAACTGCCCTTTCAGTGCTATCAGTGAGCAGAGAAATGTACTGTTTACATTTGTGGTAATTATTACTATAATACACTCTAATTTAACCAAATAATCCTGATGTACCCAGACTGTTACAGGCTATGGTTTAGACGTTGAGGATTTAAAAAAAAACCTTATGGACTGTCATGTTCTAGTTCATTAGATGCTCTTTCAAAAGTTTACCTAGGTGTTATGTATCACTGCGGACTCACATTTTGTTTCTCAGGCACACAGCTTTCCTTTACTGTGCATTTTAGTGTCGGAGCAATTTGAAAAAAAAGATGCAAGGAGAGAGACATTCTGCAATGTAAGGAGGTGCTTCTAATCTCCGGGTCCAAACTGTTTAGTGACATACACTCACATTCTGAACATAATCACTTTAGACATGCTCTATATTAGGTTGCCGAAACTGAATTTAGAAACGCAGATTAGAAATGGTATGTTATTTGGTAATGTGAGAGAGACTTTGAATGACAGCAAAAATAAAGTCATTCACTTTGTTGGCTAATAATATTATTGAAGTTCTTTTTAGCTTTATCTGCTTGTGGTGGAATGTAGGATTAAAGAGAGTTAACCTCTAATTGAATATTCTAAATATAATCACTTTGGACACGCTCTGTATTCAGTTGCCTAAATTGAATTTTGAAATGTTTCATATGAATTACATGTTATTTTGTAGTGCGACAGAGACGTGCAGTATCCAGGGAAGAAAAGCTCAACTGTTTTATTAGCTAGTAATATGTTTGAACTTTAATTTTAGTTTTATCTGCTTGTGAATGAATGTAGAAATAAAGGAAGCTAACTTCCTTTGTTTTATTTTAAACAAAATACATGCAACTATCATGTGAAACAGACCTGAAGCTACTCAAATTTACTTCCAAAGAAGCTGTTCAGCAAAACAAATATCCCAAGATGTGTATGTGTCCATGTTTAAGCAGAACCTCATGTAAATACATGATCCCATGTGTTCGGGCTGTCCAAGCTGATACCAGGATCCAGTCTGAGCCTCCAGCAGGAAACCAACATGCGGAAGCTGTAAGCCTGCCCCTTCCGATGGCCATATAAATCCTGGGCACTGGACCGTAATTCAACACTCCTGGGTCGGATCTGTTTAGAAAGATCTTAGCAGAACCGCTTCCCACAAGTTATCAGAATGATTGTGTCGACACTTTTTCTCAGTTTGTTACTGACTTTCTTATCATGTGAGTGTTTGTTTTTCAAGTCTCTCTTTGTGACTGTCTCAATGTTAGTCTACCGCAGGAATGTAAAAGACTCAGCCATCATTTCACCAACATTAATGCTCATGGTTTATTTGTTTTCTTTTTTAAAGGTGTCCAGTCGGAGGTTGTTTTGACCCAGCCAGAGGCAGAGACTGGCCGTCCCTCAGGCAGCTTGAAACTGACCTGTAAAACCAGCGGGTTCGATCTTAGCAGCTACATCTTGCACTGGGTCCGACAGGTTCCCGGACAGGGTCTGGAGTGGCTGCTGTACTACTATAGTTCATCCAGCAGTAACTATGCACAAGCGATTATGGGTCGATTTACTGCGTCCAAAGACACATCAAACAACATTTTCGTGTTGGACATGGAGAACCTGAAGATCGAAGACACCGCCATCTATTACTGTGCAAGATACGTAAGTAGAAGCTGGAGTGATTGATTACTGGGGCCAAGGGACCATGGTGACAGTGACATAGAACATAGAAGAATACAGCGCAGTACAGGCCCTTCGGCCCTCGATGTTGCGCCGATCCAAGCCCACCTAACCTACACTAGTCCACTATCCTCCATATGCCTATCCAATGCCCGTTTAAATGCCCATAATGAGGGAGAGTCCACCACTGCTACTGGCAGGGCATTCCATGAACTCACGACTCGCTGAGTAAAGAACCTACCCCTAACATCTGTCCTATACCTACCCCCCCTTAATTTAAAGCTATGCCCCCTTGTAATAGCTGACTCCATACGTGGAAAAAGATTCTCACTGTCGACCCTATCTAAACCCCTAATCATCTTGTACACCTCTATCAAGTCACCCCTAAACCTTCTTTTCTCCAAGGAAAACAACCCCAAGTGCCTCAGCCTTTCCTCATATGATCTTTCTACCATACCAGGCAACATCCTGGTAAACCTCCTCTGCACCCGTTCCAGTGCCTCCACATCCTTTCTATAGTATGGCGACCAAAACTGCACACAATACTCCAGATGCGGCCGCACCAGAGTCTTATACAACTGCAACATGACCTCAGTACTCCGGAACTCAATTCCTCTACCAATAAAAGCCAGTACGCCATATGCCTTCTTCACCGCACTATTTACCTGGGTGGCAACTTTCAAAGATCTGTGTACATGGACACCAAGATCCCTCTGCTCATCCACACTACCAAGTATCCGTCCATTAGCCCAGTAACCCATCTTTTTATTACTCTTACCAAAGTGAATCACCTCACACTTAGCTACATTGAACTCCATTTGCCACCTTTCTGCCCAGTTCTGCAGCTTATCTATATCCCGCTGTAACCTGCCACATCCTTCCTCACTGTCTACAACTCCTCCGACTTTCGTATCATCCGCAAACTTGCTCACCCAACCTTCTAACCCTCCTCCATTTATAAAAATGACAAACAGCAATGGTCCCAAAACAGATCCTTGCGGAACACTGCTAGTGACGGCACTCCAAGATGAACCTTTGCCATCAACTACTACCCTCTGTCTTCTTCCAGCCAGCCAACTCCTAATCCAAACCTCCAACTCACCCTCAATGCCATACCTCCGTATTTTTTGCAGTAGTCTACCATGGGGAACCTTATCAACCACCTTACTAAAATCCATATACACCACATCTACCGCTTTCCCCTCGTCCACCTCCTTAGTCACCTTCTCAAAGAATTCAATAAGGTGACTTCAGGTAAGAACTTTGAACTTTCTTAGTGACTTTTTAAAAACTTTCTATTCATGTGAATAATTCCTGAATTAAATTAAACTCAGATTCTGTGCTGAGTTTGGTTTGGTTTGGATTGATTTTTGTTCAGACTGATTATAGACTTCAGTTAAGGCTCAGAAAATAGTTACAATGGTGATGATGGAGTCAGTTGCTCGGTGTATCTCTTTTTTTGATCAGATGGGCATTCTTTGTGGCTGGGTTACTTGAAACACCTAATGTCTCTTAATCAGTCAGCTATAAATAATGTTTAATGTCAGTGTCACCCTGACTGTGAGTTTTATTATCAACAACAAACGCTAAGAATTCAAAGATGTTCGAGATATTACCAAACATGATTAAAATATGCTAAAATATCATTATTCATTTTTTGAATATATGTTCTTACCCTGGTTATATTTTCTCATTTATTTTGTTAATTTTGTTGATGACAAGCAGGTTAGAAACTGTCATAAAATTTTCTTGTGGTGCTGTATTTCATTCTGTTGATTAGATACTGAATTTGTTTTACTTGATACTGTTGAATGGAGTTGATTGGATTTTGGCTTTGTTTTAGTTGATTCAGTTTGAACTGTGTTGATTGGATTCTGACTTTGATTTTACTTGGTTTTGTTGAATTCTGTTGATTGGCTTTTGAAATTGTTTTATTTGATTCTGTTGAATTGAATTGGTTGGATTCTGATTATCTTTCATTTAAATATGTTGTCTTGAGTTGATTGGATTCTGATTTTATTTTCCTTGATTCTGTTGAATTGAGTTGATTGAATTCTTATTCAGTTTGTGAACCTGATCTGCGTTTTCATGCTTTCTGTAACTGGTGTTTTCTTTCTGGTGAGGAGATTGACTCTCTGGATTACTTTTCATTACCAATATTTGTGAAGTTCTTTTGTTTTTCACGAATCATTTCTGCATTTGTTAAAATTATATGACACATTTTTCTCTGCTTGATTGAAAACATTATATCCATTTGTAACAGTCTGAAAAACAACTTAAGGCAGAAACCCGGAAGTGTGAGAAATGAAAAAAAAACGAGTGTTTAATGTATTGACGTTTTTTAAAAAAACTCAGTTCTAATTGTAAACCAACTGAATTTTGTTTTGAGTAGCCTCATTGAAAATAACATTTGGGACTAAAATCTGAAACTGCAGAATTGATTAGATTACATAATTGAAACTAACTTAAAATTATAATGTGGTAATATTTGTTCATTCAGTAATTTTGTTTTGACCATGAAGTGATTAATCAATATATGCCTTCAACCGCTCTACTGTGCGCTGCACAAGATTGTCACAATCAAGAAGGGTGTACAGGTTGGAAATAAATTGAACTGTTGCCAGAAACGTTACAGCTTTAAGTGTTAAGTCCCTTCACAAACAAGGCTGCTGTTATGACTTGTTATTTCTATTCAATTTAATCATTAGTTTGCTGGATTCTGAGCAGGTTTGTTAGACTTCAATTTGTTTTTTTGTATGAGTTTACATCATGTTCTTGGTTCTGTTGAAAATGTTTGCAGAGCTAGTTCTGCTGCAAACACACCGTGTTGTGATCTGGTGATCGTTGATCTGTTGAGGAGGGACTGTGCTTGGGTTACATTAAATGGTTTCTACATTGTTTTTGCAATGTTAACACGGTTGGTGACAGTGAACCGCTCCAGGTTCCTCATTCAATGCGATCAGCATGCGAGGTGACATTTCATAAAGCCTATTATTAAGTGAAAGACAAATCGCAAAGGTTTTAGAAATGAAGGGAAAACAGACACCTTCGGGCGCCATTTTTACTTAAAAGTAATAATTAAGGATTAATCTAATCCATTCTTTACAATCCACATTCAGAACTCAACTATCTAGTTCAATCACAAGGTCTGTCTTTAACAGTTTACAAGTCATAGAGAAATATAAATAGAACTTGAAAAGTCTAATGTTCTTGCTCTTGAGCAAAAATGCCATGACAGTGTTATAATTGATCAAGAAACACCTTTCAATTCCGCTGTACACTACATACATATTTTTCTGGCTGGAAAAGATCATTGGCAAAGACCATTTGGAAATTCTGCTCAATTCTATGAAGAACAGATCAGTTTCACTGCTTTGATCAGTTTCACACGTAACTTGCTTTGATTTATTGGTATGTCCCTGATTAAACTGGATTTGCAGGATAAAAATAAAACATTAACTGAATTATTTAATCTGCACAGTGCTTTAGGTGTTCCCAATCTGTGCATTTTAAATAAATAGTTACATTTTACAACAAAATATCAACTGAGGAGTCATTCTTTCGAAACAACTGCTATCGTGAATTATGTGACCAAGGCCAAATTTCGAATTAATTAAAATAATCCACTCATGAACTCGCAGGGCAGCATGGTGGCTCAGTGATTGGCACTGCTGCCTCACAGCGCCAGGGCCCCAAATTCGATTCCACCCTCGGGTGACTGCCTGTGTGGAGTTTGCACATTCTCCCTGTGTCTGCGTGGGTTTCCTTCGGACGCTCTGGTTTCCTACCACAGTCCAAAAGATGTGCAGGTCAGGTGATTGGCTGTGCTAAATTGCACATAGTGTTCAGGGATGTGTAGGTTAGGGTGCATTAGTCAGGGGTAAATATAAATTAGGGGGAATGGGTCTGGCTGGGCTACTTACTGTCCAGAGGGTCAGTGTGGAATTGTTGGGCCAAATGGCCTGTTTCCATACTTTAGGAACTCTACTCTTAAAATCATGGGAGTAATTGCTGCAAACACAGAGAATTCATTTTACATCGATGTGTTCAGATGTATGTAGAGTTCACAACTTTGCAGAAGACATGAACTAGAGGATAACAGAGTTCATTGTTTATTCAGACACTGAAAATAGAGTAATATTTATTTTAATTAATATACTTGACCGATTTATTGCAATGTAGCGATCGGAAGGAATCTGCTCACATTAGTTAAGTGTGACTATCATTTAGATTAGATTTCCAGCAGTATGTATCGGGCTATTTGGCCCAACAAGTCCACACCGACCCTCTGAAGAGTAACCCACCCAGACCCATTCCCCTACCCTATATTTACCGCTGACTAATGCACCTAACACTATGGACGATATAGCATGACCAGTTCACCTGACATGCACATCTTTGGATTGTGGGAGGAAACCCACACAGACACAGGGGAGATTGTGAAAACTCCACATAGGCAGTCACCCGAGGCTGGAACCGAGCCTGGGTACCTGGATCTGTGAGGCAGCAGTGCTCACATTTACTTAGATATCAGTTAAAGCGGGCAACTCCAGACAGAAGCATGTTTTCGATTCATACCTTTTTAAACATTTTCGTTCATTAAAAGCAGTTAACAAGAAAATGACCTTGCCCTAATTCCTTCAACAGAAATGCTTTCCACACTGGAATGCAGTATCGACTTTATGCAGTGCATGCAAAATCTCCGCAGTTCAAGGAACGTTTTAAGAATATGTAAAAATAATTTAGAGAATAATCCATTTCCTCCGGATCCGTGCTTTAATTGGCGATATTTCCCACCTCAATAATTTTGTTAAATGCAATGACTTATTAAGTTTATTAACTCAGTGGTTATTTGTGTTCATTGTGAACGCATTCTCGTTCACTTAATCCACTGGTTAGTTCCTCTGATGAATGTTCAATTACAGTGAATATATTTGATGTGAGGAGTTGAGCAATGTATCCTCTAGGATTAAGTCTGTTGTTCAGTTTGTTTCAGTGCTATGTCTGACTAACTTGTCAGCGGTCCTGACCATTTGTAAATTGTCCAGTTCGTATACCTGAATCTCAGACAGTTCAATTTCATCTCGTGCTTCAAAACCACTTTTATCTGCCAGAAATACAATATTCGATTAGGTGCCTCAGAATTGAGAGCCCTGACTAAGTTGTTCCAATCAGAACGAACGTTTCAGGAACAAAAGGCAGAGAGCAAGAGTTTTGAAATTGGTTGTTGGCAACAAGAGATATTTGATTGAGCGAGGCAGAGGGAAATATGCTGCATATTTTCTTTGTGCCTCAGTTATGCAGGACATTTTTCGTGGCACAATGTAGAATCAGAATTTTTTTGCATCTTATTATTTGAAAACCTATTATCAGCTTTTAATGTTACTGGCAATGGTCATATTTCACTTCAAAACATTTTAATCTTTTCCAAACTAAGTAGACCGTCTGGTGCAGCAACATTCACAGGGGAAAGAGGAAGGGAGATCTAGGTTGGATCCAGTGACAGTGAATTGATGGCAATGCAATTCCTAGATTTATTCCTCTGTAGTTCCCATAGAGTTTGAACAATTGGAGCTGCTGTCAAAGTATTCTTGGATAAATGTTGAAATGTTGAAATAGTGCGGCACGGTGGCACAGTGGTTAGCACTGCTGCCTCACAGCGCCAGAGACCCGGGTTCAATTCCCGACTCAGGCGACTGACTGTGTGGAGTTTGCACATTCTCCCCGTGTCTGCGTGGGTTTCCTCCGGGTGCTCCGGTTTCCTCCCACAGTCACAAAGATGTGCGGGTTAGGTGAATTGGCCATGCTAAATTGCCCGTAGTGTTACGTTAAAAGGGGTAAATGTAGGGGTATGGGTGGGTTGTGCTTCGGAAGGTCGGTGTGGACTTGTTGGGCCGAAGGGCCTGTTTCCACACTGTAAGTAATCTAATGTTACTTTCATTGTACAAACATTCTGGTACAACCCCTGGTTGTTGGAAGGTGTTAATAACTAACATGGTTTATGTACTGTCAAAACAGGTGGGCTGTGTTCTCCGTGATAGTGTCGAGCTCATTGTGTTCAGGTCTGTTGTGATGTTGTAGTAGAGTCCCTGATTCTGTGCCAGGTGGCCTGTGTTCACTTACAACCTGTTAGAGAGGTATGTAATACTATCTCTTATCAAGTTACTTCAGTGCAAGAAAGCAGATTGAAATGTTTGGGTGTTTGTTGGAATTCCACTCACAGAGGCCAGTGAAATCTATTCAATTGCTGTCCTGACTTGTGTCTCTTAGATATTAAACAGAATTTTGGTGGTTAGCAGCTTTTTCCAGATCAATATTTGTTCACAAGCTTTTGGGCATCGCTAGATGGGGTTAATGGAGTAAGTGCTCAAAGAAATCCCAGCTTTTGACTTGCTGTTATGACAATATTATTTATAACTAATCCAGAATGAATCATTTTCAAAGCATATTTGATGAGATTATGCTTAGGCTGTTTTACTTTATATTAAACCAGTGCTGTAGCTGAATTTGATTGTTCAGTACGGTGGGAGTTCCACTGAATCCAACACTTGCTGCAGATGGTGATAGCTTTTCAGTTGGTCTTCAATTGCTATCTCAGACCATCCAGTACCTCTGCTAAGAATTCTTTTTCCAACAGGAGTCAAGCCAACGTAATCACTGTTTATCTCAACAGGTGTGAGCTCTTGTGCCAAAAGCATGAAAACAATTTGGTGAAGGGGTAGGGGGTCTCTGATTGCAGAAGGTTAACCTTGCCTTCTCTCCACAGGAGCTGCTAGACCTGCTGAGTTTCTTCAGAAATTTCTGTCTTTTATTTTCATTTTCTAGCATTTAAAGTTTGTTGTTTCATTGAAAAAAGTTATGTTCGATTAAACAAGTTATTCAGAGAAAAGATGCATTTGAACAAATTGAGAATGTACAGAGATATTAAATTTAAGAGAATCATTGAATTTGACCGCCCTGATCTCGAGCTGTAGTTTCACAAGAAACTATTATGAAGCAACAACACACTCCAGAGTGCAGTGGCTGCTGTAATTGGGTGGAAGTTATTTTGATCACTCAAATAGAGAATGTCAATGATCCCGTTCCAAATAATCAACAGAAGGTTTTTTATAAAGCATGTGCAAAACAATTAATTTGTTGAAATATTTTAATAAAAAGTGTTCACCTCCAGTGCTAGCTTAATGAATGACACAATGATAGGAAAATAGGAGCAAGAGAATGGCACTCAGCCCCTCGAGCTGTTCCACCACTTACTTAGATAATGGAGCATCTGTGAGCTAAATCCACAGGTCTCCCTTTGGCTAAAGCTCTTCAACACCTTTGATTAACAAGCAAAAACTATCCCAGATTTACTGATTCGACTGCCCGTAACAAAGGGAGACACCATTTCTGAAAGACATTCCTGTGAGTACTGTGACACAACGAGGCTGGAATTAATTGCTCATGAAAGTAAACTTTAAATCTCTGACAATTTCCAATTGAAACATCCCAATCATCATATTTCTTTAATTTAACACTATACTTCCCTGGAATAAAGAAATATAATGTGTGATTGCCTTGCTAAAATGAGGGAAGCTTCATTCCTATTACATGATTAAGAAATAGCTCTGTTCATTCAGTGAAAACACAGTCAAATCAGACAAAAGGAAACCACGTCATCTTGTGTAGACAAGTGCCTCAAATAATTTTCAATTCTTCCAGTGGTTGTTTGAATCTCTAGACAGGTGTGGAAGTGTCCGACTTTTTATATCGCCTTGAGAAACCAGTTGTCATCAGTCTATTTGAATTGCTGAAGTTTGTGTGGTATTAGCACATTCACAGCGCTGTTAGGAAGTGAGTCCCATGGCTGTGATCGAGGAAGAGGAAACGGGCAGGGAAATAGTTGAGAGTCAAGTTGAAGTCTAATTTGGAGGAGAGCTTTCAGGTGAAGTATTTACATGCATGTGCGCCCTTATCCTCAAGGATCACAGCTTTGGAACATGCTGCCGAACAGACACGTCAGCATGCAAACTGGAAGCTGAAGAAGGCCCCGCGGCCCCTCTAGAAGGCTATTCCATTCATGGGATCATCATTAATTTTGCTGCTCATCAATCTTCCTAACACACCGATAACATTGAACCTGATAGTTTACTGTTCAGCAAAAGAATGGTGAACCTTTGAAATTCTCCGCCACAGAAATTGATTGAGGACAAAATCTTAAATGATTTCAAGAAGGAGATAGATTGCTTCAATCCTTTAAAAAAATGCTCCGGTTATGTGGGAGAAAGGCAAACAGGGTACAATAGTGGTTGAAAGCCATGAAAACATTGAATGGGGCATGGTTTGTAAGTTTTCACGTAACGCCAACATTGGTGGTATAATTGGCAGTGAAAGTCATCTAAATGTGCAATGAGATCTTGATCAGTTGGGCCAATGGGCTGAGGAGTGGCAGATGGAGTTTAATTTAAATGAATACGACATATTGCTTTTTGAGAAGACAGATCAGGTCACAACTTACAGAGTTAATGTTAGGGCACTGGGTAGTATTGTTGGTGGGCGGCACGGTGGCACAGTGGTTAGCACTGCTGCCTCACAGCGCCAGAGACCCGGGTTCAATTCCCCCCTCAGGCGACTGACTGTGTGGAGTTTGCACATTCTCCCCGTGTCTGTGTGGGTTTCCTCCGGGTGCTCCGGTTTCCTCCCACAGTCCAAAGATGTGCAGGTGAGGTGAATTGGCCATGCTAAATTGTCCGTAGTATTAGGTAAGGGGTAAATGTAGGGGTATGGGTGGGTTGCGCTTCGGCGGGTTGATGTGGACTTGTTGGGCCGAAGGGCCTGTTTCCACACTGTAAAGTAATCTAATCTAAACAGGGCCCTGAGGGTCCAGACTCATAGAGTCTTACAGAGTTAATGGTAAGGCACTGGGTAGCGATGTTGAACACTGAGGACCCTGAGGGTCCAGACTCATAGAGTCTTACAGAGTTAATGGTAAGGCACTGGGTAGTGATGTTGAGCACAGGGCCCTGAGGGTCCAGACTCATAGATTCTTGAAAGCATTGTCTCAAGTAGCTAGTGTGTTGAAGGTGTTTGGCAAATGTACCTTCATTGGTCAGAGCACGGAGTGCGGGAGTTAGGGCTTCATGTTGTAACTGTCCAAAACATTGGAATGAATTTCCAGAGGAAGTGGTAAATGCAGAGATAGGTCCAACATTTAGAAGACAGTTGAACAGCTACAGGAACTGGATAGGTCTGGATGGATATGGGCCAAATGCAGGCAAGTGGAATTAGTTTAATTTGGGAACTCTGGTCAGCATGGATGAGCTGGACCAAAGGAATTGTTTCTGTGCTGTACGACTTTATGACTCACTGACTTTATGGTGGAGTAGGCTCAAAGTTGGAAGGTCGTGAGCAAGTGAGGGGCTAGATTGGGCATGTGGGAGAGTTTGGGCTGGGAGGCTGTGAGGTGTTGGCTGGCTGCTGGGTAAGCTTGCATGGACTCTGTCTGGCAAGGTGGCATCAAGGAAATTTTAATGGTCACAGGATAATTTGGTCAAATTGTGCTTGGTAGGTGAGGGGTAGTTTGAGCTGAAATGCAGGAGGTCTGTCTTTGCCAGGCTGGTTTATGGAGAGGTGAGCAGAATGCCAGGCTGGTTAGTGCAGAGGTGAGCAGCATGCCAGGCTGGTTAGTGTAGAGGTGGGCAGTGTGCCAGGCTGGTTAGTGTAGAGGTGGGCAGTGTGCCAGGCTGGTTAGTGTAGAGGTGGGCAGAGTGCCAGG
This sequence comes from Chiloscyllium plagiosum, assembly GCF_037043375.1. NCBI lineage: Eukaryota > Metazoa > Chordata > Chondrichthyes > Orectolobiformes > Hemiscylliidae > Chiloscyllium > Chiloscyllium plagiosum. The sequence goes on along the minus strand of NW_028270192.1, from coordinate 6,004,212 downwards.
CTGGTTAGTGTAGAAGTGGGCAGTGTGCCAGGCTGGTTAGTGTAGAAGTGGGCAGAGTGCCAGGCTGGTTAGTGTAGAGGTGGGCAGAGTGCCAGGATGTTTCGGGGGTGGAAGGTCACTATAATGAAGTGACAGCTGGACGTGTTGTCAAAATGTAAAGCTCAGAGTCTGGCAAAATGGTAGGTGGTAAAGCACAGATGCGAAAGGAGCTAGGATGCAATGTGCACAGGTTGATTTGGGTAAGATGAGAGGTCAGTGATCAAGGGTTGAGATCATGTCTTGGGTAGTGGGCTTTTGTCAGAGGTTGTGAAAATGATGGTGTCAGGTCCAGTCAGGGCCATATTCACCATGGACCAGGTAGAGGGTGGCAGGAGTGTAAATGAGTGAAAGGAATTGAGATCATGTTGGACACGCTTGGCTCTGTTAACAAATGATAACATTGATTCCCATAATCCAAAACTGGTGTTTGCATCGTCCCAGTTTGAATTCCATAGTTTTGTCTCAGTTTTCTGGAGCACATGGGATCAATTCTGGTATTCGAATACCTGATATCATTTTGTTTCACATACAGAACACAAGTAGACATTTTCTAATAAACATATTCAGAAATGTTATCTCTGGGGCAGTAAGGATTTGAACTCATTTCTTTTCTCTCAGAGACAGAAATTCTATCACTGCAACAGAAGAGTTGCTCATATAACGCTTATCTCTCCACGACAATTGGAAATGTTTCCTACAACACCAAGGTCAAATCTAATTATAAGCAATCCATTAAAATTAGAACAATAAATTAAAATAATAAAAATTGCAGTCTGGTATAAGAACAGATACAGAGAGATGATCGCAAATGCACATGTAATGACACCTATACGGGGTCTCACCTAAAGACACATATTTATGTGCACACTCAAATGTGCATATAGATAAGATATCACACACACATACTCACACAGAGCCACACATGCAAGTGGTACTTGAACACTCACCTAAGCTCATACAAAAACTTACATACACCGAAAGAAAATCATTTGCACAAATGAACAGGGGTACTCACACATAACCATGAGAAACATCGACACACGGTAACACACAAATGGGCATGAATACATATACATTCATACAGCACAATGCGTACAGACATACACACATGAACACACAGATACAAAATCTGAAAAATGTCCTCCCACATGTCAACTCACACAGGCACGTAAGTGCACAGAGATAAATATTAATATCATTATTTTCCCATTTTCAGAATCACAAACATATGATGACAGAGGCAGCTTAATTAGTTATTTTTAAACCACATTGATCAGCATGTATACAATGTCATACGTACACACAAATTCAGAGTCTCACATGCAGACACACAAGTGCAGAGGTCAACAAATGGAGAGGACGTTTAGTAAATAAGGATAATGGGCACAAGGATCAGCAAGTATCCACAAACAATAGCACAAACAAGCTGATCAGGAGATGGTTTGGGAAAGATTGCCACACAAGCAGACATCATCATATAAATATAAACATCCATCAAAACATAACATTGCATGCTAACATTTATTAAGCATAAACATGAAATAATCTAGTGTAGGTAGGATCTGAAACAGACACATAAGCACACATTTTAGATAGCACTAATGAAAAGTGAACACTCACAAAGACATTACAAGATAAGCATAGGCAGCAACGAAGTGGCATATTAGCATGATGATGCTTATACAATGTGAAAAGACCAAAATTTAGGTGCACAAACACATGAGCACACCAGCAGTAAAGGAACAGGAATATGTTTATTCATGCACAGACTCCAACATGGGCAAGAATGAAGTAAGAGACTCTTATAACCACATACACAAACATTAAAGGAAAACCAAATACACCAAGCAGTAGATCAAATAAATTAAGGGACACACGTACAAAAACATATTCGTAAATATACAGATCCTTCAAACAAAAATATGAAGCAATGTCCTGACTGTGATGTCACTTATATGCATGATTTGCTAAGCAATTGGTCACCAATACAAAAGATGAGAATCACATTTGAACTTTTATTCAGTGCTGGCCACAATTTTCAACTAAACCGCTGTCACAGCCTATATTTAAAATATAATGATATAATTAAAATAATCATTCGTAATAAGCATTCCTCAAATAATAATATCCTTAAATAATAGATTCAAAGAAAAATAATTTAAAACGTTCTGACATGGACAAGGAAGAAAGAACATGTGCAGTTAGTATTTGTAATTTCTTGCTGAGTCAATAATGCACTAATAGATACAGATAAGAGTCACATTGAGAAATACCTGACTGCTTTATGAAGATGTAATGGTCTCCAATTACATGACTTGGATGCAGATAGATCGATCTGGATCAATAAACAATCTAAATGCGTTCTCTCGGCTTTATATTCATAGATTCAATAGATCGCACTTGGATTCAAGACTATGAGGATGATAACAGCAACATCTGGACAACTGCTTCCACGTTCATCACCTTGTCCTTCCTGAGTATTTTCTATAGCGCTGCCGTCACTCTGGTGAAGGTGAGAATAATCACATCTTTCTCACACCAAGCAGCCCAATATGTTTTGTGAAATCTCTAAGTGTGCCATTGAATAAACATTAAATCTGAAAGTCCCTGATCATAAACATCTGCGTCATTGCTTTCTCTCTCTTTTTCAGGTTAAGTAAATGAGTTGTGGACCCCTTTGATTTTCCTGATCTGCTTATCAAGGTCTCTGAATTCCCAATCTCCAATCTGTCCTGTTGCTGACTCTAACAGTGAGATTACTTCAGTTTATTAGCGTGTAACTCAGACAATTATTGATGGATTTTCGTTTTTACTTTGATATGTTTGAGATGGTTGTGGTTGGAAGAATTTGTAGCTTCCCAGTTGTATGAAGCCCATTTGTTTTGTTTTTATTTGTTCCTTACTCAGAATGGTTGCCTACCCTTTCTGATGAGCCTTTGTATTCCCTTTCTTGTGACTGTTACTGATGTACAGAAAATTCCCACCTCAATGTGGCATCCAGCCATTATATTCACTTCTGTTAGCTTTTACATCAACTTTTTGGATAAAAATGCTTTCTGAAATGTTTAATAAATCTCGAATGAATATGCACTAACCTTGAGTTTGCTTAATTCTTTCTTCAAGGCCAGTCAGTAAATAATACATTTTCCCACATCCTACTCCTTTCCCAGCCAAATACTTTCACTTGTTCTGTTTGATTGTATTTTATCCAGTCATTTAGTTTAATGCTGCGCTACCATGCAGCCCACTAATGTAAATACATCTTTCACACGATATGCCTGATGGAACACTCCAGAGGCAGAATGATTAGAGAACATTTCCGCTTATGCACCAAGGGTCACGGCCTCGGGTCACCTCATGATAATTTTATAGGCTCCACCAGAAGCCGAAAAAAGGCAGACAACGGAGTTTGAAAGTTTACTCTACACTGTCTAAACTAAAAGTACTCTCAATGTCGGGACAGCCTGGGTTAGTAATGCAGAAATCGCCACCTAAAGCGCCCAACGAAACATTAATCAGCCAAAAATGTCAACGTTCAGTCAGGTATTCAGACACAACACGTGCACAATCCAAGGGCGGATTCTCAGAACTGGAGTTTTTCTCACACATCAATCTCATGGAGCACAAATCCCGGGATCTATTTGACACACCACACCTGTCAAATCCCAGGGAATGAGACTAAGATCTATCTGATACAGAGATATTACTGAACAGTAATTCTCAAAAATAATAAATCAGAAGTCGATGTTGATCAGGCAAGGCAGAGCTCATGAGTACCTGAAATATTCAGCCATTGAGATCTATATGACGCAAGATGGAATTGAGAACCAATCATAGCAACTGTTCACAGAGTCTGGAAATTATCAGCAGAGGAGAACATTCTCAATTTCTCAGAGTTGGTGAGGTGTATCATCCCGGGAATAGTGTTGTGAATCAGTCACGCACCTAATCTCATAATTTTGCATTTTTTCAAAAACGTGGCACCTGAAACTGGATGCAACATTCCAGGTGAGACAAGAGACTGTTTTATTTCAGTTTAATATAATTGCTCTGTGTTTGTTCTCTACAGGGTAGGGTGATGAAGTAGGGTTTATTTGCTCTTCTGTCCATGTATCATGGTACATTCCCTGATTTGTGCACATACACGCGGGGGATCCTCTGCTCCTGCACCCCTTTGGGTTTACCCCCTTACTATTGTATGTTCCCCTGAGTTCATCACAAAACAAAGAAGCACGTCACATCTCCCTGAGACTGAGATCTATCTGACACACCGATATTAATGAATAACAATCCTCAACAATTATAAATCACAGGTTGATTTCGATCAGGGAAGGCAGAGATTAGAAGTTCTGGAAACCCTGCTGCTTTCCATGTCCTTTCCCACAAGCCGTCTGTCAAGCTTTGAAGCTCTTAGCTGTTCTTCCAATATCCTAACATTTTACCTTAAATTGCTATTAATATTTTTCTGTAATTTTGCAATATAGACCAAAGCACAGGTTGAAAAAACAAGGACTCCAAACACTGAACTCTGAGAACGTACACGATAAGGCAACCTACATTCTGAAACGGCCTCCCATCCTCCCAGTCCCAGTGCTCAGCCCCTGCCTCTGCTGCTGCTGCAGTGACCTTCCTCCCAGAGAGAACATTCTGCCTTGCATTGATAAGTGAGGAAGGCTCACTGGACCTGATTTCCAAGTATGGGGATGGCAAACACGAGGGGACACAACTTAAAGGTGAGGAGAGATAAGTATAAGACAGATGTCAGAGGTAGTTTCTTTACTCATTGAGTAGTAAGGGTAGCTTTGCCAGCAACGGTAGTAGATTCGCCAAGTTTAAGTACATTTAAGTCGTCATTGGACAGGCAAATGGATGTACATGGAATAGTGTAGGTGGGATGAGCTTCAGATTAGTATGACAGGGCAGTGCAACATCGAGGGCAGAAGGGTCTGTACTGCGTTGTAATGTTCTATGTTCTATGATTCACTCTGATTTCTGTCCGGGGGTACTGCCAGCTGTTGGGTATTTCCAGCAGCACGGCACCTCGTGGGGCAGCACGCTGGTTCCGTGGTTAGCGCCGCTGCCTCACAGTGCTAGGGACTCGGGTTCCATTCCAGCCGCGGGTGACTGTCTGTGTGGAGTTAGCACTTTCTCCCCATGTCTGTGTGTGTTTCCTCCCACACTCCAAAGATGTGCAAGCTGGGGGAATTGCAAATGTTGTGTTCAGGGATTGGGAGGTTAGAAGCATTAGACAGGGTTAAATGTAGAGTAAGAGGGAAGGGAAATGGGTCTGGATGCGTTACTTTTCGTAGGGTGGGTATGGACTTATTGGGCCAAATGGCCTGTTTGCACACACTGTAGAATTTCAAAGAATTTGCATTTCCTTGGTTTGTATTTTGTGAAACTTCTCTGCTCTTCACTTGCAATCCAGTGAAAGTGTCAGTTGGTGAGATCTTCAAACAGTTACTGGGGTGGGATCAGGATGTTCTTCTTCCTAAATTATGTGGTAATGGTCAAGGTCGAGGCATGTATCTAAAGAGGGAACCAATGATCATGATCAGCAACTGGTAGGAAACAAACATAAACCCCAGTTATGCTGTAGACTTCAGCGGGAGCATACTGGCAAACGTTTACAGCTGAGGATACATTTGGGTAACTGATAAGGTCAAATGAACAGAAACTAACATGCTCAATTGGTCATTCCATTGTAGAGACACCGTCTCCCCCCACGCTTTATGGCCTGGTCTCCTCCTGTCAGGAGTACAACACCGGTTCTGTGATCTTTGGTCGTTTGGCGATGGACTATTCCCCTGACGTCAGCAAGGTAACCTGGAAGAAAGGTGGGGAGCTAATCACGACTGGATTGAAGACTTATCCATCAGTGAGAAACAAGAAGGGAACCTACACCCAGAGCAGCTAGTTAACCCTGCCTGGGTCAGCGGTACATTGCCCCAGCAAAATCTCCTGTGAGGTTCAACACAGCGAGACACACAAGAGCAAAGAAATGCCGTGTCCAGGTATGTGTTGTGGGAACTGAGATAAACAGAGCATCTATGATTAACATGAATAAGGTATTATTTATAACAGTTTTCACAGAATCACCTTATACAGCACAGGAAAAAGGCCCTTTGGTCCATCCAGTCCACACATATCAATAACAGCCACCTAACTATTCCAATCTCATGTGCCAGCACTTGATCCATTGCTTTGTGTGACTTGCCTTTGCAAGGATGCATCTAAATTATTCATACTTATTATGAGGTATGAGGGGCTCAGTCTCTACATGACTTATAGGCACTGAGCTCCAGACTCACACCACCCTCTTTTTGATTTTGTTTTCCCCCGAGATCCGCTCTAAACCTCCTGGCCTTACCTTCACCCTGTGCTCCTGAGGCATTGATCTCTCCATCAAAGGGAAAGGATTTGTACAGTTTATCCTGTCTGTGCCTTAAATAATTCCAGACATCATGATAATCTTCTCCCTAATTCTCTTCTGCTCCAAGGAAGACCCCCATCTATCTAATCTAGTTTCATAACTAAAACACTCCAACCCAGGCAAAATCCTGGCAAATCTCATCAATGCTGCCTTCAGTGTAATCACATTCATAGAGTCATAGAGATGTACAGCATGGAAGCAGGCCCCTTTGGTCCTACCCATCCATGCTGACCAGATATCCCAATCCAATCTAGTCCCACCAAGAGCACCTGGCCCATATTCCTCCAAACTCTTCCTATTCAAATATCCATCCAAATGCCTCTTAAATGTTGCAATTGTACCAGCCTCCACCACTTCCTCTGGCAACTCATTCCATTCACGTACCACCCTGTGAAAAAGTTGCCCAGTAGGTCTCTTTTATATCTTTCCCCTCTCACCCTATCCCTATGCTGTCTGGTTCTGGACTCTCCGACCCCAGGGAAAAGAATTTGTCTATTTACCCTATCCATGCCCCTCATAAGTCACCCATAGTATCTTTATTTTCAGCTACTAACCATCACCAGTAAATTGAATAATTTATGTTCAAAGCCCCTCCCATCATCAAAGGTACTGCAGAAGTAGGAAGAGCTAGAAGGAGATTGGAGTCAATTTTTCTTGTGGTGAAACATTACTGCTATTCTAACACAAGGGATTTCTGAGGGATGGTCCAGTGAAGCTATGTGGATGGAACTCATAAATAAGAAAAGCATGATTACTTTGATGCAATTGTAATAGTCCCCCCAGTAGTCAGAGTGAAATTGAGTAACAAATATGTTGAGAGATCTTATTTATACGTAAGAATAGTAGGATTGCAATAGTCGCAAATTTTAACCTTCCAAACAAAGTGGGACAGCCATAGTCTTAAGAGCTTGGATGGTGAGGAATTTGGTAAGTGCTAAAGTCAATTTTCTTCATTAATATGCAGATGTAATTATCACAGAAGCAGCAAACCTGACCTACTCTTGTGATATAAGGCAGGGCAAGTGACTGAATGGTTAGTAGGGGAGCTTTTTGGGGCCGGGGTCATAATTCGATTAGTTGTAAAATATCTACGGAAAGGATTGGCATTACATATGTTAAAGTTCTTAATTGGACTATGGCAACTTTTGATAGTATGAGACAAAAACTTTCAAGGGTTGATTGGAGTAGACTGTTTGCAGCTCAAGGAACGGCCGGCAAGAGTGAGGCTTTCAGAAGTGAGATAATGCCAGTTCGGAGGCGTGATGTTCCTGTTAGTGTGAAGATAAGGCTGGTAAGAGGAGGGAACACTGGAGGAATAAAGATATTGAGGCTCTGGTTCAGATTAAGAATGAATCATATATCAGATATAGATAAATGAGTTCAAGTGAATCTCGAAGAGTACAAGAGGTGCAGGGATATTCTAAAGAGGGAAATGAGGAGGGCAAGAAAGGAAAATGAGGTAGTCTTGGGAGATAATGTTAAAGATAATCCAAAGAGATTCAACTGGTACATTAAGAGCAAAGGGGTAGATCATAGAGTCATTGAGATGTTCAACTTGGAAACAGATCTTTCAGTCTCACTTGCCCATGCTGACCAGATATCCTAAACTAATCTTATCCCATTTGCCAGTACTTGGCCCATATCCCTCTAAACCCTTCCTATTCGTATACACACTAAGATGCCTTTTAAATGTTGAAATTGCACCAGCCTCCACCGCTTCCTCTGGCAGTTCATTCCATACACACCATCCTCTGCAAAAGTTACTCCTTAGGTACTTTCAACTTTTTCCCCTCTCACTCTAAACCTATACTCACGAGTATAGGTTTAGATGAGACTCCACCCACCCCAGGGAAAAGACCTTGTCTATTCACTGTATCCATGCTCTGATGATTTTATAAATCTTTATAAAGTCACGCCTCAGCCTCCAACGCTCCAGAGAAATCAGCCCCAGCCTATTCAGCCTCTCCCTATATAACTCTACATGGCTGTGAATATGTATAAGCCTAGAGGGATACATAAATCATGTTACATTTTATATAAATGCTGTTTTTTTTATTATCACTTAGTTTAAAATGGAGGATTGGTGCCTTTTCAATTTCATACCAGTAGCACAAAAAGACCTGGGGAAATAAACTGCAACAAAAAAAAATGGACAAAAAGTGATTGCAGTACGGATAATCTCACCATATCATTCGTGTAAAAAATAATTCCCTGTTTTGACCTTGCAGTTAATAGAGTCTATTAATTAGTCCAGTATTTGTAATAATTTTCATCTATCTGTCATTCTACATTTAGTTCTTATAGTTAACGTGTGGATTACTGCACCTCTCTAAAAATTAAAACAAAATAAAGTAAAACTGCAAATTAAATATTGTATCTAATTACGACAAAAACATTAGCAATTCAATGACACCAAATTGGAAAGGAATGTTGAAATGTAGCCAATTTTGAGGACTACAAGAAGTTGCAAGAGATCATTAATTAATTTACGGTATGTTCAAATAATTAGCAAATGAAGATCCACACAGATAAACGTAAGGTGTTACATCTTGGTCGGAATAATGTGCAGGTCATTTATTCAAAGATGCACGTCTAAGTGAGGGAGACAAACAAAGGGATTTCAGACAATTACATCAGTCACTAACAATTTCACCACAAGTTCCAAAGGCCATAAAAATGCAAACAAAGCTCTAAGCTTTATCTCTAAAGGGATAGATTTGAAAGTAGGGTCCCTATAAAAATTTGGTTGACTATAATTAAGAGTATTGCTAGCAGTTCGAGTTGACATATTATAGAATGCATGAGAGAGAGTGAAGAGAAGATTTATAAAAATGCTACACAAGTTTCTGGCTGTGCATATCAAAGAAGAATTGTTGTGCTGTTCAATTCTCTCTTGAAAACAAGGGATGACTGTTCTAAAATTATGAAATGTTTTGAAAAGAGAAGGTACAGAGAAAACATTTCACTATGGGAAAGAACATAACTAGAGGCTGTCAATACAAAACGATACCTCAAAAAATCCAAAAGGGAATTCAGAAGAAACCTCTTCACTGGAAGAATGATGAGAACTGGGTGGGGGGGGGGGGGGGGGGGGCAGGAGCGGGGAGGCGGAATATGTGACCAGACGGAATAGTTGAAATCAATAGTGTCGATGTATTTCAAGGAAACCAAGCGAGCACATGGAAGGGATGGGAATAGAGAATTACAATGGGCCATTTAGATGAGGAAAGATGTGAAACACCTTGAGTGGAACATAAGCGCTGGCATGGACTGATTGTGCCAAATGGTCTGTTTTTCCTCTATAATCCTGTGTAGAAAACCACCATTGTATGAAACAAAAAGTGTATTAAGAACATCAAGAAGAATTATAAAGTTTCTCACAAAAAGTCTCAAGTATCCAGCACTGAATGTAAATGATTTTATCACATGGCCACACTTCACTATTTGCTTGATAGCACTGAAACAGCAGTAATCATAGTACTCTTACTAGGAGTAGGAGTAACCCAGTGTCCATGCTCCAATTGGGGGATCCTAATGACTTATTAATGGTCTCAGTAGGACCTGCTAACCTGGTCCTGGGAATGTTGTGAACTGTCTAGCCCTCACGGCTTCTTTCACTCACTTACTCTGATTTCCAGTTACCGTAATGATCGCCACCATGAACAGGAGACTGTTCCAGTATGCAGATGGGATACCCTGTTATGAGCCATAAGGTACTTCATTAGGAGGGACATCCTGCAGGCGTGTCTCTAGGAAGCAGGAGGTGGTCTCCCACACAATGGAGGACCCACCTACTGCTAACAAACTGCCAGCATTGGCTGGAACAGACTCTACATTGACCACCTGAGTGGCAATCCTTTCCCTAATTTGGGATCAATAAAATACTACGGAGGTGGAAATATGAGAGCCACTGAAACTCCTTCCTTCCCTTATCATCTTCCACCCTATTATCCACCTAATGACCTTGCAACCTTCCCGAGAGGGCTGATAGAACTCAGTCCCATTCCAATATTCAAGAACATGAAGAGCTGGCAAACTGGTCAACATTGATAAAGCTTAACACAAACAGTCTTGACCTGACTGTCAAATTCTAAAATGTAACTTGAAATGAGTTCACAAAAACTAGCAGAAGTACAGGAACAGCCACTTCCATCCATCAGAAACAAATTTCTATGATTGGGAACGGGTGGTCTGCTATTTGGAATGGAACAGTGCATTTGAAAAGTTAATGAGCAGCAGCAATATTTTGTGTCAGACATGTGCACAGTTTGAAGCTGTTTGCTGATTCAGTTTTGCTAAAGCTTTGGCAGATACATTCCAATTAGAATCAATTAAATCTGCCAAAGTGGACATTAATACTCACATTTATGAGATGCTTTAACATAGAACATAGAAAAGTACAGCACAGAACAGGCCCTCTGGCCCACAACGGTGTGCCGAGGTTTAACCCTAATGTAAAATATAATAACAACCTACACACTCCTCAACTCACTGCTAAACATGTGCATGTCCAGCATTCGCTTAAATGTCCCTAATAACTCTGTTTCCACCACCACCTCTGGCAATGCATTCCATGCATTCACAACTCTCTGTGTAAAGAACCTACCTCTAACGTCTCCGCTATACCTTTCTCCTAATATCTTAAAATTATGACCTCCTCATACCAGTCAATCCTGCCCTGTGGAAAATTCTCTAGCTATTGACTTTATTTATTCCTCTCATTATTTTGTATACCTCAATCAGGCCCTCCTCTCTTCCCCCTTCTCTTTAGAGAGAAAAGTCTGAGCTTATTCAAGCTTTCTTCATAAGGCAAGCCCTCCAGTCCAGGCAGCATCCTGGTAAACCTTCTTTGCACCCTCTCCAAAGCCTCTATATCTAGCAGGGCGACCAGAACTGGACACAATATTCCAGGTGTGGTTTCACCAGGGACTTGTAGAGCTGTAGAAAAACCTCACTATTCTCAAACTCGATTCCCCCATAAATGAAAGCCTAAACACCATATGCTTTCTTAACAACCCTATCCACTTGGGTGGCAACTTTGAGGTATCCATGTACTTGCACACCCAGATCCCTTTGTTCCTCCACACTGCCAAAAATCCTGTTTTAACCCTATATTCAGCATTCGAGTTCGACCTTCCAAACTGGAAAAGGATGCACCGAATGCCAAACAGGAGAAGGTTTTTTTTAGATTAGATTACTTTACAGTGTGGAAACAGGCCCTTCGGCCCAACAAGTCCACACCGACCCGTCGAAGCTCAACCCACCCATACCCCTACATTTACACCTTACCTAACACTACGGGCAATTTAGCATGGCCAATTCACCTGATCTGCACATCTTTGGACTGTGGGAGGAAACCGGAGCACCCGGAGGAAACTCACGCAGACACAGGGAGAATGTGCAAACTCCACACAGTCAGTTGCCTGAGGCGGGAATTGAACCCGGGTCTCTGGCGCTGCGAGGCAGCAGTGCTAACCACTGTGCCACCGTGCACCGTGCACAGAGAAGAGTTAGGACCAATGACCAGGAACATGAAACCGGCTTTTAAGCAAGCTTTCAAAGAGAGAATGAGTACCAGAGGGCATCTAAGGACGTTTATCAGTAAAGTACATCTAATTCAGGGGCTTGACCATACTCATGGACAAAAAGATATAAAGCAATCAGAGAACCAAAGAACAGAGTGTGTATAAAAGGGGTACAAGAGACAGCGTGGATCAAGGCCTTGAAGATCTTACAGACAGACATAAGTTTAAATTCAATACATTAGATGATAATGAGCTAGTTAAGATCTCAGTCCTTTCTCCATAAGCTGAAAATGTGTTGCTGGAAAAGTGCAGCAGGTCAGGCAGCATCCAAGGAGTAGGAGAATCGACGTTTCGGGCATGAGCCCTTCTTTATTTCCTGAAGAAGGGCTCATGCTGACCTGCTGCGCTCTTCCAGCAACACATTTTCAGCTCTGATCTCCAGCATCTGCAGTCCTCACTTTCTCCTTTCACTATAAGCACAAGTTTAAGTTTACCAGTCTTGTCCAGGCCAGCATTAAATGGGATTTTTATTTGCGCTGTGCACATCTCCTGATTTCACAAGATATCTTAGTTTTGTAAATTCAATAGAATGCATTTTCCACCGTTCACCAATTCATTAAATAGAAATTGACAGAAATAAACAACTTTCCAAAGCTGTCTTTCAACAGCCAGACTGATACAATATTCAAAGAGGATCTGCATGAACAAAGTGGGCTTGTCAGGGGGTTAAATCATTTCAAATTCGAAAACTAGATTCCATTTTAATCATATCAGCTGGATGTTGGATACTCCATTAACAAAAGGTTCCCAAATTCAAACGGTTGTTTGCAAATACAGAAATTTGGTATTGCTGTTAAATAGGACATGCTCTTTTTTTTGTCTTGCATTCATCAGGATAGCTGCAAGGCTTTTGATATAAAGGGAAACAACATTTTACACTGAACAAGGAACGAATTCTGATGCTTTGGAAAGTGCACAATGATTGATCGAGATGTCCCCAATGGAAATGGACTGGTCAGATGGTAATGGACAGTTAACAGCTAAACTTTGTTAAATTTTCAATTGGCAGATTGCCTGAGTGGTCAAGGTATTGCCTTGCCAAACGAATCAGAGAATGGCCATCACCAATTTAGTCGAATCACAACAAGCATTGGCAGTTAACGGCCAATCATCACCTGGTCCATTCTCCATGCCTTTACCAATCAGCATGCATTACTCAGACAGATTAAATGCTTTCTCGCTATCCATTGGTATTCTTGAGAGTGTCCTGCTAAGTACAATATTAAAGACTTAAATAAAAAAACTTATTTTCATCAATACTCAAATTTCCATGTTGTACCAGCTGGCAGAAGTGAAACTTAACTATAATGTATCAGGCCTACAATGAACTGGTAAAGTTCGGCACTGGTCTCAGAGGAAAACCAGCAACAATGTCCTTGTGGGGACATTACTTTCCCTTTGATACTATACAACAACAATTTCAAAGCCATTGAGGAACAGAAATAAATAGAAACAAACCACATGCACATACACACAGCACACTATTATTTAAAGTAATAGAGAGAAATTCTGCACTAACAGAAAACCTAATTGTTATTCTGAATAGTGAATGTGGCACCAAAAGCACCCTTGTGATAATGACAGTTTGAAAATCTAGCCCTCTTTGGTTTGCAGCAGTTGAAGAGTTGGTCAATCTAATATGAGCCCCACTCAGTTCCGACATCAGTATGTGACCATAGATTCAGATTGTTTTTAAAGGCAGATATCAATATGAAATTACACAGTGGCAGCAGCACGGCTATCCTATGGACAGCACTACAGAGATCTCACACACATTGGCCCTTTAATAAAGAAATGGGGCAAACCTCAGAGATAGGGAAATGTAAATGAAGGAACCACTAACAAGATTTCATCCAATTCGATAGTAACTGATACCTGATCACCAAATTCAGCTGCCACTTGAAAGGATGCAAGAAGCCCCAAAAGGAGATGCTCCAAATTTCACTAGATTCTGTATCACATTATCGCAAGAGAGCTTTGTAGTTGCCTCCTAGCAGACATTATTTTTTTCCACATACCACGTAGGTTTGACAGAGAAGCATTGGCTCTGATCACAGATCAGAACCGAATAGTGCAGAACCACATCATAACTCATCTCGAGAAGCTGTGTCAATGGGTGCTTGGGTTTGCAGTGCCTCTGTGTTCTGAGCTTCGGCCCCAATCTCTCGCTGTTCCCTAGTTTTTCTGATAAGTTGCGGTTCCAGTCAGTGTGTATTTCATCATTGTCCCAGATTATAGAGGTTTCAGTGTCAGTGAGTTCACCAGTATAGTGGGTTGGGTAAATCAGCAGTGGCTCCTGGTGCTCATAGAAGAGCATATAATTATCCCTGTTAAATGACCGAATAACAATTAACAACAGTATATTTGACCTGCTATATTTTCCATTACTGACTGCAATGAATCTACCTCATGGGATACAGAAACTCACCAATGTGAGTAAAAATCTCTTAAACTTTGGGGAAAACTCAGGCTATTGTCTTAACAGAATAAACTCCATACAATAATGCAACAAAAATAAGCAGATTGAAGTCAAATGATGCACAGGTTTGATGAAGAGCAAAACCCCCTCTACCCTAGCAGGAAGGCAAGTAGAAAAGTTGCGCATTTATATAACATCTTAATGCAATCTCAGAGTATCCTAAACATCTCTTTCCAGATCTCTGAAACAAGTGCAGAACCCCTGCGGCCACTGTCAACTACATACTATCAAACCCAGGGAATCATAGACGGAAATATCAGCTTAAAATGTGTGTAACAATTTAAAATGTGTGTTTAATACCTCCGCTCGAGTAACTAGCAAAATTGTTTCGTGGTATGAACAATAAAGGAGAATAGTTCACTTGGCCCTTCGAGCCTGATCCACCATTCAATAAGATCCTGACTGACTCGATTTTAACAAGCATATAAAACATTCAACTAACAATATCCCACTTTAGCTTCTCTTATTCTATCATTTTAGTATATTCCACTACATAACTATTTTAAGCTGGAGAATAATTATCCTGCTGTTAATCACTGATCCACACAGTACTGCTCTCCTCATGCACCATTCTTTTCCTCAGCCTATTCTTTAGACAAGATAAAATAGTTTGGAACAGACTCCACTGTTTGCTGGTACTTGACACAATGAGTACTATTGAAATATTTGCTTTAATCCTTTAAAACTGGTTCAATTGATTTTATATTTGCATTCAATGGTATTTTAGTTTGATCCAGATGTTAGTACAAAGTAAAATATTACAGCACTGAGCTTTGGAAGTTGGAAAGGAATGTTTTCTTACAGCAGAGAATGAAAAATGAACAAACAAGTTGAGTAATAATACATGCAGGTTCTGACAAAGTCAATTTTCAATCAGAGATGTTCTATACAACAACTGAAGATAATTTTGATCATTTAGTCACATGTCAGAAATGTGATATCTCATTTGTGTACCATGGGAAAAGCAGGAAGGAGATGATGACTAGATCATCAGCTCATCGGGATTGAGCGATAAATATTGGCCGGGACACCAGGTATAATCTCCTCACTTTAATCCAAAATAATAAGGGTCCCTTTAGAGGGCAGAGTGGCTTTCGTTTAATGTTGAAATGATCCTGAAGAAGGGCCTGTGCCCAAAACGTCGAATCTCCTGTTCCCTGGATGCTGCCTGACCTGCTGTGCTGTTCCAGCAATAAAGTTTCAACTTTGATCTCCAGCATCTGCAGACCTCACTTTCTCCTGGCTTTCGTTTAATGCCTCATATACATCTGATGTGCAGGATTATCTCAGCACTGCGCTGCTGTGGCAGTATCAAATAGACTATTCTAAACTCGATGGTAAATCTTGAACCCTCTGACTCAAAGTTCAGCACACTGCTCAGTGACACCTGAGCAATACACAATACTGGCAGCTAATTTTATTCAAAAAGGTGAAGACAATTTCAGCTTTCTGACACCAAAATGCACTGCACCAGTTTACAGTCATGTCAAGTGGTATGAAGAATGTGCCAGCTACATTTCAAATACTAACCAATGAAGTAATTTCTTTGTTCCCCAGTTGCGTGGTACACATTGATGACCTGTTTTTTAGTCAGACATGGAAGGAAAATTTGCAGAATTTCTCAAAATTATTCAACTTTGGGAGGCAGGCTTGGTGGTAAACCTGGCTGACAGCAAACTCAAGAAAACACAAATCACTCTCCTGGACCATGTCATTGAACATGGAAAGATGGCCCATCGACCAAAAGAGATGAACGACTACAAAACATTCTTGATTATCCAAATGAGACGGGTGGGGATAACTAATTGTTCGGATAACTGATTGTTCAGATAACTCATTGCTCGGATAACCGATCTAATTGCAAACAAAGGACCTTGAGATCTTGTTCGGATAATCTGAAATTTGGATAATTGACATTCGGATAACAGGGGTTGTTCTGCATTTGGTAGTACTATGAGTGGGTTTTATCAGAAAGTTGTACGGAACCTTAGCAGTGTGGCTGCTTGACTCACTGAATTACTGTAGAAATGCAGGAAGTTTCAATGGATGGAAAACTATCAGAAGGCATTTGTCAGCCTGAAGGTTGTGTTAACTACTGCCCCAATATTAGCGACAACTAATACCCAAAGCTATTCAAGGTAGTTATCGTTGCAAGTGATAAAAGTGTCCATGCTGTGCCCTTACAAGAAAACAACGAGAAGATAAAAAGACTTATCAATTGTTTCTCAGGAAGCTAAATATTCATCAACAGGAATATTTGGCAGTTGAGAAAGAGATCTTGAGTTTGGTATTGGCATTACAACATTTGCCAGTAATGTTCATAAATATTGATCATAATCCATTAAAGGTTTTTGGAGAAATTTAAGAACAAACATTGTAGACTGGTTTTCAGGGCATGTCTTTATGAGAAAGTCTGTACATTATTTTACAGGACAATCTGACTCTCCAGCAATTTCTCTCATGTTGTTAGATTCCACATTATAAATACAATGTAGCCACATGACAAATCAAACTTACTTTTTCGTCACTGCTTTCTTTTCTGTAGAATTGAGACTATCATTTTTTTGAATGCTCGGTCTGTTAAAGTGCAATTGATCAATAACCACAAACTGAAAAGCAAACGAAAATGGTGTCTGGGTCCATAATTTATTGCCAGACATTAAAAAAAACAGAAGTCTCTCAATGCTGCATTTCAAGCCTTGATCAGCTAATTTATTGAAACAAGGTCATGCTCCAATCAGCCATGATCGTGATGAATGGCAGAGCAGGCTCGAAGGATTGCCTGGCCTCCTCCTGCTCGTATTTTCTACGTTTCTAAATCGGCTTAAATACCCAAGAAAACTGAAGATTCAGAATTATAAGTCTTCATCAGATGATTTAGGTAAACAGGTTACACATTAGATTCTGTAGTCAGCATATAAAGTTAGTCCATATGATCTCCCAGTATTGTTGCTTGAGGCTGAGATTACAGTTCATTAGAAGCTTTCCCACCACTAAGATAAATCTGGTTGCTGGATTTATCCAGACAATTTTGAACAAAATTATTTTAAATGTTGTGATTCTCCTGTCTCTGATTCCATGTCTGTATTTGAACAGGATAAGGTTGTTGTGGATATTACCACTGCAGCTTCAATGTTACTTTTCTCTGTATCCTCAATGTCTCCAATTCAATTGTTTTCAGTTACCAACACTCAATGACAATCAGCCTTTCTAAATGAAGAAGAAATAGCTGGAGATGCTCAAGTGTCACAGGACTCAAAAACATTAACTCTGCTTTCCCGACACAGATGCTGCCAGATCTGCTGAGATTCTCCAGCAGTTTCATTTTTGTTTCAGATTTCCAGCATCTGCAATTTTGTTTTATTTTAGCCTTTCTAAAATTCTGTCAAACTTCATCTCATCCAAGTCCCGATTACATTTGTTTTTCGCCATGAACTGGACATCAACTTCCTCTTCATAATACCTCAGCCAGGCCCCTGCTCCTATGAAGTTTAAGCAGGGGATTTATGATCATTGGCCCCACTCATTCGTTTGCTACCCTTTCACTGTTTGTGACTAATAATTACTGTTGTATCCCCTGTTAAAGTTAGCTGCCAGTCTTCCTTACTCTTTATTTCCCCTCTGAACAGTCTATATTTAGCACAGTTCTCACTCGGGGTAACAATAATCCATATCCTTTGCAACATCATGCAGGGAATTAGAGTATTGTTTTTGCCACCATTTCCTGCTTGTGGAAATATTAAGCTGTACTGTACAGCTGTAGCTGAACATTGCCCAGATTTGTGCTTAAATGTCCTTGCTCAAATGCCCTCTTGCCCCATTGAACTCAGCTCTCCTCCAACTCAGAATTATTCTGGATTGTTCCTTGTTCATTTTATACACAAGCTAAAATCTTTTGATACAATGATCAATGCTTCCTTAAATGATCCCAGTCTAATATTTAATGCATTTTATACATATTGTGTGTATGCACGCAAATTATGAAGTTGGCAGTACAGATTGAAGATATCATTAGGATTCTGAACATTATAAATAGGACCGTGGCATGCAAAATAAGAAAATTATGACAAATGGTTATAAACAGTCCTGCTTTTCCCTCATGTCTAGTATTTATACAGCACGCTTCAGGAAGGGATTTGAGATGGTGCACAAAAGGTACACAAAATTGGTACCAGAGTTGAGTAACTGGACAACTATTTGGATAATTTGAAGAAGCTCGGGCTGCTCTTTTTGGAGAACTGAAGACAAATAAGACATTTTCCACGTGTTCAAAATCATGAGGGATTTGCATAGAGTAAAGTAAAGGGTAGGAGAATGCATTTGGGTTGGTTACTCTGTGGAGGGTTGGTGTGGATTTATTGGGCCAAGTGGCCTGTTTCCATACTGTACGGATTCTATTTAAAAAAGGCTTGAGAAGAAAAGGACACTGATTTAAGATGATCAGCAAAATAAAACAACAAGGATTACTTTATTTAAAAAACAGCATAGTTCGGAAACTGGGATGTTCTGCCTAATAGTGTAGTGGTGGAAGCAGCTTCAACTGAGGCCTTCAAAGGAATCTACAATTTTCATAAGAAGAGATTAGATTAGATTAGATTAGATTACTTACAGTGTGGAAACAGGCCCTTCAGCCCAACAAGTCCACACCGCCCCGCCGAAGCACAACCCACCCATACCCCTACATTTACCCCTTACCTAACACTACGGGCAATTTAGTATGGCCAATTCACCTGACCTGCACATCTTTGGATTGTGGGAGGAAACCGGAACACCCGGAGGAAACCCACGCAGACACGGGGAGAACGTGCAAACTCCACACAGTCAGTCGCCTGAGGCGGGAATTGAACCCGGGTCTCTGGCGCTGTGAGGCAACAGTGCTAACCACTGTGCCACCGTGCCGCCCACGAGGTTTCGCAGTATCACATAGTAAAAGGATTTGGGAGTGAACATAGACAAGTTCCTTTTTGAGAGCTGATCAAATCATTGCCTCCGAGTTGTTACCATTGATTGTTGTACAACATTGCACAAACTACCAGCTCACCAGTTATTTCCTAATGGTTTGTCATATTCTGATATAATGACTAACTTAGTCATGCCTGCAATTAAACTTACTTTGCAATTACTTCACTTGATCTTGGAGAACCTGCATTCCCATTTCCCTCACTGTTTGCACTGACAATGTTTCCAGAACTGCAATTCATCAAAGAACACATATTAAGTCATTTCACATCAAGAGACTTATCCAGAATTAAGTCCAAAGCAATTTAACAAAAAAAAAATTGCAGACTTGAGATTCAGTATTCCAAGCCTGGTGGACTAGTTTTCTTAATTTAGTCATTGACTTTGCAATTTTAATAAATCGCATTATTTGCCATAGAGATAAGAAAAGAACAGAGATATCCATGTAAAGTCAGAATCAGGTGTAACAGACCTTTAGCCGATCGTTGTTCTCTTCAGAAATAGTGATTATAGGCAGGAAAGGTCTTTCAGTGTAAGTCTAATGAGTAGTTGTAGTTCATTCCGTAGAGTGTAAGTGCCAGGTAGCCCAACATCTTAGCTCAGTGATGGTGAAGGGAGTGGCAATTAGGTACTTTAGTTCTTTTGCCAGCCAATCAAACTGCTCTCTCTTTGATCATATTGAGCTTCTTGACTATTGTTGCAATTAAACCAATCACCAGGTGAGCAGTGAAGATTCCAATGCTCCTGATTTTAGCTTTGTAATGGTGAAGTTAATGAGGGGAAAATGACAAAGCAGTATACCTTGAATCCCAGTCTTGTAATCTTGATAATGTTACTAGTTATTGATGCCATCACCACCCATCCCCCTGGAGAGTATTGACAATGCTGTCCTATGATCTGGAAAATGTTGCTGGGACTTTATTTGTTTTCAAGATGCATCATGAACCATCATGGTCATGTTGGTAGTGTTTCTTTTAACTTCCACAGGGTGTCTACAGTACACCACACTGAGGGAATGCTGGGGTTGGGGTGTGGAAGAGACAGTACGGAGTGAAAAGAAGAAAAAACGATTTCTTCAGTATGTCACCCTTGTTTAAAGCCATTTCTGGGCCATGTAAGACCTTCATACTGAAAGACAAGCAAAATTCAACCGACCATTGAAAAACTTTGGATGTTTTATGTTGATTCAAGATTGGTCTCTCAAAATAAGCCAAACATTTCTGAACCAGTCAAGCAGTTGTTTTCTGTGATTGTTCTCATCTGTGTTGGTGTTCACCACGCTGCCATGGGATGCCTTCATGAGGCAATCCTGACATAATCTTACAACAACTGCCAGCACTTCCCTTTCATATTATTGGATCCCTAACATAGCAGATTTAATCTGACATTATACCAAACTTACTTGCCAATTTGTTTACTTTAGTTTCTGACAAACTTAGATTTCCACCTAATTCACAGTGTGAGGTGTCAACATTTTCACAGCTGCAACTGGTCATAAAGTACCAGTTAAATCATTTTAAATATGTGCATGGTCACAAAGTTAATATTTGGCACTTCTTATCAACATTGAGAGTTTTGGCTGTGAGGGCAGGAGCTGGTGGGTGGGAGTAAGGAGGTCAAATAAAGACTTGTCTGCACTGGGACAGAGGGAAAACATCCCAAAGTGAAAGAATTTAAGTTTAACTTCCTTATCTCGGAAAAAGAAACTCAAGCTCTCTATACCCTATTGCTAATTTAACCCTTAGAAGCACAATTAGTAACTCAATATTTGATTCAGAATCTGAACATTGTAATTACTCATTATTCAAATTTACTGAAGGTCCACGTCATATTAGTCAGTATTGGCTGTTTTGTTGAAAAGAGGATTTTATTCCTTTTCCTTTCCCGCTCCTTCATCCTTTCGGAGTTTACTGAAAGATCTGACCAGAAGTAATTACAGGTCTCTGACCCAGAGCAGTGTAATAACCTCAGTATTTATGCATTGATGACATCAGTGAAACGGTGTGGATGTGATGCTCCCTGTATTGAATTCACCATGAAAGCACTTTATAAGCTTGATTCAAACAAATAACTATTATTAGGGAAAGTGCCTGAATCCGTGGATACACCTGGCCTCTGGCCAAGTTAAATTATAAAAAGTGTAAAGCATTCAATGGCGACACTGTATAGGAGATAGACCAAGGCGAGGAGACCAGGAGCTGGTCCCAATCCGTAGCCATATTTCTTCAAATATGTAGCCATATTTCATCAAATGTCACCAAACCGTGGAGACCAATGATTTTGGAGGGAGTGTAGAATAGGGGAGGGTTGGGGGAGTGAGGATGAGCAGGAAAGAGAAACAAAGCGAAGCGATGAGGTGGGGTGAAGGAGAGGAACCCATTTCTGCAATATTTTCACTATGGCTCCAATGTCCAAAAATAGAACCTCAGTATTGATCAGCAAGCAATTTCCTATCTCAGCATTTAGGATGATGGTACTACTGTTTAAGACAACTCTGTCTCAAATATTAAATTACTCGGGAGGCAGTCTAGCAACCTCTTTAATGTAGCTGCTGTTGTCTGAACTGGCATCAGCGCATTGCACAAAATATTTTGAAGGATTCAATGGTTCTCCAACATTCCCTTTTCACATTGTTGTATTCCAAATGAAGCATAATTAAATCACATCAAAATCAGATCAAATCAAACTTGCTTCCTCGGGATTGCCCTCATGTCTGGCAAACTTTGATTCCCATCCTCCTGACAATCTGATCTGTCAAAATGTCCCCAGCCACAAGTCATCATGAAGCACACGTTAAACAAAGGACTTACACCTATAAACGACTCGCAAACATTTGAAAATAAACCCTGAAGATCAAAAGGCTGTATTGAGCTGATACAGCATTTTTTTAATAAAGAGGAATCACTGTTATCACCATGAGTAATGCAAATATTGGGAGGGACTGTGGTCTAGAATGGTGGTGTTTGCTATAGCACTGGGAGATGTTGTCAAGAGGAAGTTCCTCCAGAAATCTTACAGAAATCTCTGATCTCCAGAAATTCCTTTTCACATTACATTCTGTTTAAAAAAGGCCTCTTTCAAAAGCTATGACTGCAATATATGTTGGCTTTTTTTTTCAACTTTCACAGAGGTTTGCAGGACACCATGGTCTGTTCTTTTTGAAGAGATGGGGTGAGGGGAGGTAGCTGATGTAATAGTATTGGGAAGCAGAGAGTTAGGTAGTCAATATGTTTTCAATATATTTAGCCTCATTGCACAGTCCAGTGCTTGGAAGTGAACAACTGAAGGCCTGAACATTGAAGGGCTAGAAATGATTATTGAAACTCTTTGTGTTTAATGCATGCTCAATTATTCACTGGCTTTTAACTGGGAGGTGGTAGGATTGAGAAAGTGGCAGGGAGGGAGTCTGGCACCTTCCCATTGCTAAGCCATATAGACCCGTTCTCTTTGACATCTTAACGCTCCATGAGCTCTTAAGCCTTCCTCCCTCATTTCCCTGATTGTGCCCAGCTTTGCAGGCTCAGTGATGATCAGTATGAATAGTAGGACTCAGAAATGTGCTGATCTGTCCTCCCTGTTACTGGAGTAGCAGCTCTTGAAATTAAGCTGCACCGTCAACTGATGAGTAACCCTCTTCATTTTAGATTAGAGTTGTGCTGGAAAAGCACAGCAAGTCAGGCAGTATCTGAGGAGCAGGAAAATCGACGTTTCGGATACAAGCCTTTATCAATGAAGAATCTTTTCATTGGTCACTGCTGGCAACATACCATCCTTGGCATACGCCAAAGCCTCCAGGTTTCAGTCCCAGCATTAGGTCTGCAGCATTCACTGCAAGCTTCCACCTAAAATGTCTTTTTACAAGACTAATGATACAGCAAAGATTACATGCCAGTCAATAATTTCTTTAATGTAAAAGAACAAACTGTGGAAGTTGACAATCTGAAAGAAATACAGACGTTGTGGAGAAACTCAACATATTTTGCAGCATCTATGGAGAGAAAGCAGAGTTCACCTTGAGTCAAGTGACCCTTCTTCAGAGAGATCTGAAGTTGTGAACATGAGTCATTCAACTAAAAACATTAACTCTGCTTTCACTCCACAGATGAACCAGATCTGCTAGCTGTTAGTAGACAATCACACATTGTATTCAGCTTATTCTTCAATGACCTTCTTAGTTTCTGGAGAACCAGAAATACCAGCTCCCTCGCACTTTCAGCAGTTGATGTTTTCAGAGCTGCAAATGGTCATCAAGTGCCATTAAATCAATTTAAGCAAACATTTACGTTCAGAATAATAACATTTTTATAAACTTGAATAGGAGTGTCAGGATTTCAAGCCACTGACAGTCAGGCTGGAGCATGGAAATGAAGGATATGACAAACCTAATTCTTTAATACTTTACATGTATTGCATAGTCTAGAAAAGTCTCAAATAAAGAGCAAAGGGCAATTATAGAATGGCAACTAACTGTCCAATTTCTCCAGTGAAGAGCTTTGGATACTGGTTCTAATACAGAATTGACTTTTCCTCATCAATGGGTATTGGCTCAGCAATTGCAAACATTAATGGTGGCACAGAAAGATTTGCCACTCTGCTATCGTTCCGATTTCACCATCCGCTCTTTAGATTGGGCCATTTCATTCTTGGCCTAGTGACCAGCAATATCTTCTTGGTCAGGCCACATCAACAGCATGCTGTCCTTGGTGGTGCCATCCACCACAGCAGCGCTGGCTCCAGCTCTCAGTCCAAGCAGCAGGACTCCACCACAATTCACAACATTATTACTGCAAAAGTTTTGTTTAAAAAAACACCACAATCTGACTTCTCGGAAAAATACACACTTGGGAGGCAGAGCGCAGCAGTTTCCACAATGTGCTAACTGTGGCCTGGAACAGCGTATTTGACATTATTCTTGCATGTATGCAGAAGGAAATACCTACATAACTTCACAAGAATTGCTGGTTCTCCAGCAATAGCCTTTATTCCAAATACCATATTATTCAGGAGTTAAATTGCACTTTGGATCAAACTGACACTTAAATTTCTTCAGTTGTTCCTGACAACTTTAGGTTTCATTTCCATTGCAGTTTGGATTGTTACACTTACTATGCCTGCAATTGATGATAAAAGATAAATGAAGTTATTTAAATGAGCATTTGGCTCCATCCCACAATTGTGTGCCAGCTGT
Organism: Chiloscyllium plagiosum; assembly: GCF_037043375.1. Lineage (NCBI taxonomy): Eukaryota > Metazoa > Chordata > Chondrichthyes > Orectolobiformes > Hemiscylliidae > Chiloscyllium > Chiloscyllium plagiosum. The sequence goes on along the minus strand of NW_028270192.1, from coordinate 5,979,529 downwards.
TTGAAAGACTGAAGATTCGGGATTCAGAACTGCAGCCTGCATTCAGCCGTTTGAGTGAAAGTGGCCACACTCCAGATGGGTGACTGCAATAAATGTTCATGATTCAGTTACATCACACAGTAAATTTTTGCTATAAATTCTGTGTGAGGATTGAGCCCTCCACTGTAACCTGATGAAGGAGCGACGCTGCAAAAGCTAGCATGCTTCCAATTAAACCTGTTGGACCTGGTGTTGTGTGATGTTTAGCAATAGATGGTGAATTTGTTCTTCAAAACCTTTGTTGCTGGTGATAACGATTAGCGACAGAAAGGGGATATCAAGTTCTTGAATGTATTTATATTCAGAGTTTAGAAACTTCAATAACAAATTGCAAGCAAACTTACAATGAAGTGTCTTCGATGTTCTCTCCTGATACAATATTTTTGAAAGTAAATTCTGAATCCCTAATTTTAATGCAGATAACAGAGAGACAGTAATGCAAATGCTCTTGCCTGCAGTAGTGTTCCCAGCGCTGCTGTGTGATGTTTCCTGAAAAGTCCAGAGAAAGAGATTTACTTTCTATTTTGTGTACTCTGAATGAAGCAAAACATTAATCACATATTGTTTTCAAACTTACTTTTCTCATGATAGATTTTGGAGTGTACAGTTTTTCATCTACCTTGTACTTTGGGCTGTCAGGTGATCTGCAAATCATCAGAAAAGTGCTATGCAGTCATTTTAAGCGTGCATCTACATCCACAATAAAATCATCATAATAAACCTGAAGAACTGAGTAAATATTTCAATAGATTGACAGCTAGTTTTATAAAACTGGTTCAAGATTTATTAGCTCAAAACCCTCATTGCCTGTTGGCAAGACAAGCTAATGAGGCTGGAGTGTGGAAGCAAAGAAAGGGCGATATGATGCAACAAATTCATTTCTTCAAAACTTTATACTTGTTGCAGCGTGTCAAAATATCTCAACTGAAGAGCTCCAGCCCCAAATGGAGACTATGCAACTAATTTTCTCATATCTCCAATGAAGACCTTTGGTACTGTCTCCACATGCAGGGCTGCATTTTCCATGTCAACTGGCATTTGCCAAGATTCTCATGAGTCAGGCCACGCGGAGGGGAGTTCAGGAGGAAAGCCCAACTCCCTTCTGCCCTATTATATTATCCTGTCCGTGGGGGGCAAATGAAGTCATCAATTGAGAGCCACTCATGTATGTCTGTGTAGTGAATAGGAGAGCTCCTCAACTCCCGCAGTGGGCCGTGGCCTGCAAATCTCTTGAGTACAGGCTCAGCAATATCCACCACTACTGGCAGCAAAGGACAGGTCACTGCTCTGTCTTCATTTTGTTGTTGCTGTTAGCTCTTGGGATCATGCCATTTCAATAATGGTTTGTGACCAGGCAGCAACTTCTGTACTACCTACTGTCAGCACCATGCCACCCTTGGCACTGCCAACCATCACGTTTGACTCCAGCTCTCAGTTCAACCAGCAGGGCTTCACCAGAATTCATAAAATGATGACTGCAAAAGTCTCCTGTAAGAAAGAACACTATCTTCCAACTTCTGGATGTAATACATCTTTTGGGGTTAAGCTGAGTGTGGTAACTAGGGCCTTCTACATGGTTCTTGGATGTAGAAAGAAATATCTACATAACTTCACAGGAACTGATTCTTCTCCAGCATTTGCCTTGGAAAATATAATATCAAATGAAGTACGAATTACACTAAAGATCAAACATATTTTCCAGTTATTGCAAACAATCCTGGAGAATTATATTTTACATATCTCTTGCAGTTTGGATTGTCAACCTTGCCACCTGCAACTGGTCAGGCAAGATAAATTAAATCCTGAAGTTAGCATTTGCCTCCAGCTACTATTGAGTGCGAGTTGCTTGAATGGCTGAAGACTCTGGAATCAGTCCTGCAGCTTGAGTTCAGCTGCTTTTGTTTAACCTTTTACAATCCAGACGGATACCGTAATCAATACTGATTTTATTCTTCAACCCTTTTCATAGGTTTGATGAACATTATAACCAGTGATAAGGGCGAGTGTGTGATGGGATACGTATTTCTTAAATATATTCATTTTAAAAGACTAAAATGATCAGGGATAAGCAACTCAAATTTGCAAGCAATTTTGAATTCAAGCTTCCTTGATGTCCTCTCCTAAAACTGTTTGTTTTGAAAAAGACTCTCCGACCCGAAGAATAATGTCGATAATGGAGAGGCAGTATGTAATTGCTATGGTCGGAAATGGTATTCTCTGCATTGCTGTGTGGTGTTTTCATGAGGAGTCTGTACGTTATCTTACTGTAACTGTCAGTCCACCAGCAATTTACTTTCATTTTCTTGTACTCTGAATGAAGCAAAATCATGGTCACATATTGCATCAAACATACTTTTTCATGACCGCTTTAGATTTGGAAGGCATGGTTTTCCATCTCCACCGCAGTTTAGGCTGTCACGTTTACCAGGCTTGCATTTGAACAGACAAGTTTAGTCACTGTTTTCAGCATTTGCCTCCATCTACAAGTGTGTGCTAGCTGCTGGAATGGCTGAAAAATCTGGATTCAGTATTGCAGCTCTTATTCAGCTGCTTTTTTAAAACTGTTCACACTGCAGAAGGATGACTGCATGATTTGGTGATTTTTTTGTCAAATTTACATAACTAGTTTGCAAGAAAGCAGAGCACAGATAGGGGAAGAGGCAGAGAATGTCGGGGAGAAGGAATTTTTCCTTGCAGTATAGAACAGAGAGTTCAATGGGAGGTAAAGTGTTCAGGACGGGGCTGATGAAGGGGAAACGTTTCACTGAAGGTATTTGGATATTTTAAAGCAATGGCTTTTCCAGCAACTCTGTTTTTCTTTCTGTTTTACAACATTCACAGTTCTTTCGGGTTTTATTTGGATGGATTCTGTTGTTCTGGTTAAATAAGAGCTTCAATCTGTAGGAACAAAGCAAGCATGAGAGATGCAAATTTAGTGCGATTGCTGTGGTCTGGTCTGCAAAGGTGTTTGTTGCACTGCTGTCACATGCTTTCAAGAGGAAGCCCCTGAACAATCTAAACAACAGCTCTCCAGCAATATCCTTTCACATCTTTGATTTCTGAATCAAGGATAATTTATACACAAACTGGAGTAAACTTATTTTCTGCAACTGTCCCTGGAGAAATTAGATTTCCTGGTTCTTCACAGTATACACAGCTGAAATTAGTCATGAAAGAAGACATTTTAAGCTAGGTCTTGTATGCACAATTGGCTGATGGCTGGTATAAAATTGCTGGATGCTCAGGGATTCAGTATTGTATTCTTTGATCAACTGTATTATTAAGTAGATCAACTTCCAGAGGTAGTGGGACAATGGAAAACAGTAGGTTTTTTTTCTTTAAAACTTTCATAGGGGCTTTGAAAGACACCACAGACAGAATGAGGGGAGCAGAAGATATAAGAACCCTAATCGTTCATTATATTTATTCTTTCTTCAGAGTTCAGCTATCTAAATGTTCAAATACAAATTGAGATCTGAATATTGAATGGGCAAGCAATTTTCCACTGACCACTTTTGAAGGTTTTGTATTGATGCAACTATTTTTTGAGCAAATAAAATCTCTAATCTCTCAGAAAAATGCAAACATTATAGACATATTAAAGCAACTTTGTTAATGTGACTGCCGTAGGTTGGTGCTTGTTGCATTGCTGTGGCATTACTCAGACAGAAGCCCCTCCATAGAACTTATGGGAACTGGCACTAATTTTCTTTCACATTGTTGTGTTTTAGATGAATCTTAATTAAGTCACACATTGGACTAAAACTTTCTTTGTGATCACTGTATTCATTACTGGAATCTCTTCTGCCTTGGAAGTGTCACAGTTTCCATATCGGCAATTGGTGTTACAGCACAAATTAAGTGATTTTAAACAAACACTTGAAAAATTCAACCATTGAAAAAGCTCTGAAGATGGAGGATTTCAGCATTATAAACTTGTTTGTTGGATCTTTACATTGAAACTCCAATTTATCAGTTTAATCAACCTGCCACATCCCATACAAACAGGGATGAGTTCGATATTCAACATGAATATGTCTCATTAACTGTAACTTTAAATCCACATTCCTGCCTACCCTGAAAACCTTTCGCCATCTCTCTCTCAACAATAAACTGTTTATGTTTGCCTTTAAAATATTCCATAATAGCGTGCCAGAGTTTTTGAGAGAAAACAAATCATCTGGATGTGTTTTAAATGGGCAATCACTGACATTTAGACAGCAATCCTTCATTCCCGTCCCTTCTGTCAGAGGAAACATCTTGTTTCAATTAATTTGCCTCTTCCTCTCCTAACCACAAACTGACAAAAAGCCTAGACTATCCGAATTCCCTTTGTATGACAAGTCATTCTGTAAGTATTATTCTGGTAAGCATTCTCCGAATTGCCTCCAACGTATTTACTTCCTTCCATAAACAGCGTGACCGATAAGAATTAGTGCATTCAAGATACAAGCTCAATAGTGCTCTCTACTGTTGTGTTTAAATTCCCCACGATAAAAGGAAAACATTTATTCACTGTCCTAATTACGTACTGCTAGCACTTTGTGATTCAGGTAATGTTACACTCTGATCCCACTGCATGTCAGAGCTATGGAATCTCCCTCTATCAAAACAAAATGCTTTTCTTCCAGTCAAAATGGACAACTTCACTTTTATCCACGTAAAGCTCTATTTGTCAGGCCTTTGACTACTCACTTAACCTGTATTTCTCTATAGCGCCCCAATGTCCTCTGAAGTTATTTTTTAACCTTTCTTTGTCATGTCAGCTTTATATTAATTCCTTCGTGAGTCATGGACTGTGAGTCAATACTTGGAAAATTTGAGCAGATACAGATTTGTTTTAAATAGCTGCTCAAGTTATATGATCCTAACCATTCTGAACTCCAGTTAATTCTCAGTTCCAAGCAAACAATGAAGTAAACGTGAACATTCATGTAAAAAAGGCTGAGCCCCTGAATCTAATTAGAGAGTACCTAAACAACAATAGGATTCTCGTCAGCCCCCCCCCCCTCTCTCTCTCTCTCCCTCTCTCTCTCACACACACACACACACACACACACACACCATTGATAAGTGAAAATCATGAAATGTAAGATGTCTGTAAGGCAAATGGATACTATAAACTTCCACTGTACTATGTCAACCTTTTAGCAAAACAACAATGGTTGTCTCAGACCTGTGGCTTGTGCCTCTTGCTCGATGTGGGAGCTTAGGAACGTGGCTAACGCTCCAGACTCTTACACTTGCAAGAAGTGTGACCAGCTGCAGCTCTTGTTTGACCGCATGACAACTCTGGAGCTGCGGATGGACTCACTGTGGAGCATCTGTAATGCTGAGGATGCCGTGGATAGCACGTTTAGTGAGCTGGTCACAACACAGTTTAGAATTGCTGAGGGAGACAGTGAATGGGTGACCAAAAGACAGAAAAAGAGTAGGAAGGCAGTGCAGGTGACCCCTGCGGTCATCTCCCTCCAAAATAGGTATACCATTTTGCATACTGTTGGGGGAGATTACTTACCGGGGAGGGCAGGAGTTGCATGGTTCATGGCATCGTGGAAGGCACTGCTGTTCAGAAGGGCGGTAAAACGACTCGTAGGACCATGTCACAGGGAATTGTCTTGTGAAGAGCATAAATAGGTGGTTCTGTAGCCGGAATGGGACTTCTGGATGGTATGTTGCCTCACAGATGCTCAGGTCAGGTATGCCACCGATCAGCTGTAGAGCATTCTAAAAGGGGAGGATGAACAGCCAGTTTTCTTGGTGCTTATGGACACCAACGATAGAAGTAGAAAATGAGATGAGGAACTCAAAGAAGAATTCAGGGAGCTAGGAGGGAAGTTTAAGAGGAGAACCTCAAAGGTAATGATCTTGGGATTACTATCAGTGCCATGTGCTAGCCAGCGTAGAAATAAAAAAAAGACTGGTTGAACACATGGCTTGAGAAATGGTGTAGAGGGAGGGGCTCAATTTGTTGGACATTGGGACAGGTTCTGGGGCAGGTGGGACTATTACAAAATGGACGGTCTACATCTGAACCAGACTGGAACCAATGTCCTTAGTGGATGTTTTCCTACTGCATTTGGGAATATTTAAACTAATGTGGCAGGAGACTGGGAACCAGAAGAGAAAACAAGTAGGCAGTGATGTGGAGACTGGAGACTGTAAGAATTATGAAGATATCATTCATAAAGGGAAGGGTAGGCAGAGAGTAGATGAGCACAAAAAAACTGGTAGCCTAAAATGCATCTATTTTAATTCAAGGAGTATAGTGTGTAAGACAGATGAACTTAGGGCTTGGATTGGTGCCTGAAAGTATCATGTCATTGCAATCATAGAGGCTTGGTTGAAGGAAGGGCATGAAGATTGGCAATTAAACATCCCTGGATATAGACGCTTCAGACAGGACAGGGAGGGAAGTAAAAAGGGAGGGGTGGAGTTGCATTGCTGGTCAAGGACGATATCACGGCTGTGCTAAAGGAGCACACTATGGAGGTCTTGGTTAGTGAGGCATTATGGGTGGAGCTGAGAAATAAGAAGGGTGCAGTTACACTGTTGAGGCTGTATTACAGGCCTCCCAACAGTGAGCGTGAGGTAGAAGAACAAATAGGTAAACAAATTATGGAAATATGTCGAGGCATAGGGTAGTGGTGATGGGAGATTTTAATTTTCCCAACATTGACTGGGATATGCTTAGCGTCTGAGGTCTGGGTGGGGTGGAATTTGTAAGAAATGTCTAGGAGAGTTTTCTACTGCAGTATGTCAATAGTCTGACGATGGAAGAGGCCATATTGGACCTGGTACTGGGGAACAAGCCAGGACAGGTGGTAGAAGTTGCGGTGGGGGATTTCTTTGGGAACAGTGACCACAATTCTGTAAGTTTTAGAATACTCATGGATAAAGAAGAGAGTGGTCCTAAGGGAAGAGTACTAAACTGAGCCAAGACCAATTATATCAAAATTCGGCAGAAGCTCGGAAATGTGGAATGGATACAGCTATTTGAAGGGAAGTCCACATTTGAGACGTGGGAGACTTTGAAAGGTAGGTTAAATATAGTGCAGGATAGGCATGTCCCGTTGAAGGCAAAGGATAGGAAGGGCAACATTCATGAACCGTGGATGACAGGAGAAATGCTACGACTAGCCAAGAGGAAAAGGGAAGCATACATAAGGTCTAGGAAGCTAAGAACAGAACGGGCCGTGGAAGAATATCGGAAAAGTAGGACAAGTCTTAAACGAGGAATCAAGCGAGCTTAAACGGGTTATGAAATATCTTTAGTGAGCAGAATTAAGGAGAATCACTAAGCATTTTATTATTATACAAGAAGGAAGAGAGTAACTAGAGAATGGATTGGTCCACTAAAGAATAACAAAGAAAGGCTGTGTGTCAAACCTGAGAGAATGGGTGAGATTCCGAATGATTACTTTGCATCAGTGTTCATTGAGGACAGGAACATGATGACTGTTGAGATTAGAGATAGAAGTTTGATTAGTCTTGATCACGCTGACATAAGTAGCGAAGATGTGTTGGGTAGGCTAGTGGTTATTAAGGTGGACAGATCCCAGGACCGGATGGGATCCTATCCCAAGTTGCTGAGGGAGGCGAGAGGGGAAATAGCTGAGGCCCTGACAGATATCTTTGTGGAATCCTTAAATACAGGTGAGGTGCCAGAGGATTGGAGGGTAGCTTATGTTGTCCCCCTGTACAAGAAGGGTAGTAGGAATATTCTGGGTAACCAAAGACGAGTGTGCATGACGTCAGTGGTGGGAAAGTTGCTGGAGAAGGTACTAAGGGATAGGATCTACTTATATTTAGAAAAAAATGGGTTTACTGTTATAGGCAAAATGGTTTTGTGCAGGGGAGATCATGCCTTACCAACTTAATTGAGTTCTTTGAGGAAGTGAGCAATTTGCTAGATGAAAGAAGGGCTGTACATGTCATATAAATGGACTTTAGTAAGGCGTTTGATAAGATTCCCCATGGTAGACTAATGGAGAAACTGAAGTCATATGGTGTGCAGGTTATTCTAGCTAGGTGGATAAAGAACTGGTTGAGAAACAGGACACAGCGAGGAGTATTTGAAGGGAGTTTCTCGAAATGGTGAAAGGTGACCAGTGGTGATCCACAGGGGTCAGTGTTAGGGACACTGTTGTTTGTGATATAAATAAATGATCTGGAAGAGGACACTGTTGGTATGATCAGCAAGATTGCAGATGACACGAAGATTGTTGGAGTAGCAGAAAGCATAAGGGACTGTCAGAGAATGCAGGAGGATATAGAGGGACTGGAGATTTGGCGGAAAGTGGCAGATGGTTTTCAATCCAGACAAATGTGAGGTAATGCATGTAGGCAAGACTAATTCTAGAGCGAATTATACAATGAACGGAAGAGCCTTGAGAAACGTTGTTGGGCAGAGAGATCTGGGAATGTAGGTTCATGGTAATCTGAAGGTTGCTGCACAGGTGTATAGAGTAGTCAAGAAGGCATATGGTTTGCTTGCCTTCATTGGATGGCGTATTGAGTATATGAGCTGGCAAGTCATGTTAACATTGTACAAGACATTGGTTCAGCCGCACTTAGAATTCTGTATACAGTTCTGGTCGCCACATTATCAAAAGGATATGGACGCCTTTTGGAGGGTGCAAAGAAGGTTTACGAGGATGGAAGGTGCTAGCTATGAAGAAAGGTTGAGTAGGTTAGGTTTATTTTCATTAATAAAAAGGAGATTGAGGAGGGACCTGATTGAGGTTTACAAAATCATGAAGAGTTTAGACAGGGTGGATAGAGACAAGCTTTTTCCCATTGTGAAGGATTTAATAACGAGAGGTCACGCTTTTAAGGTGAGAGGTGGAAAGATTAAGGGGGATACACACGGCAAGTACTTCACACAGAGGGTGGTGGCTGTTTGAAACACGTTGCCAGCAGAGGTGGTAGAGGCAGGCACGGTAGATTCATTTAAGATGCGTGTGGACAGATGCAGTAGATGGAGAGCAGAGGGGTACAGATGCTTAGGAATTGACCGACAGGTTTAGACAGTACATTTGCATCGTCTCAGACTTGGAGGCCAAAGGGCCTGTTCCTGGGCTGTAAATTTCCTTTGTTCTTTTTTGTTAACTTATACATTCCTTTTCATATTGTATTTATTAGAAGGTGAGAGGTTGGGAAGTGCTTTTGCCAAAGAGGACCGGAATGTCCTTGGTCACACATCACAAACAGAATTCATGCAGGGCATCCATTAACCAGGACAGGAAATGAAATGTCAGCCTTCATTACAAAATGAATCATGTGTAGGAGTTGTGGAGTGTTGTTGAGGCAGTATTTGGGCTATTGTGGACAGACTTTCTGACCTTCATAAATCAATGGTCTCCTTGTCACAGAGGCAGTGCAAAGCTGTTTTATCAGAATGATCTCTGGGATGATGGAAAAATGAAGAGATTGTGAAGGAAATGGGTGTTTAATTTGTAGCACAGTGAATAAGAGTTGACTGCATTGAAACTTGAAGATTATGGACAAACACACATTATGTTCAGAGATCGATATTGATGGCATAAGGAATACATTTTCCCAAGATACATGCTTCTTGGCAATTTATGTACCTCTGTGAAGCTCCTATTTGGTTGGGAGAGAGCTTCAAGCTCTAAATGAACTCTCATTGCCTCAATGTGCAGTTGGTGTGTGACCCTGCACTGAAAGTCACATTGTTCACTAATCTGTCAGCAGCTGCAATGCCTAACTCCTGAAAATGTTAGCCGTTCCCAACAGCTTCTGACCTCCATAGTGAATATCGGTCTGCCTTCTCAGAGATACCCTCCCTCCTCACCGTCAACAAACCATATTAGTGTATCCATTGTGTACCATTAGCAATGGAGCCAGGAGGAATGGCATGGAGCAGTCTATTTCATTGGTTTGTCATGTTTGGTTGTAGACAACATACTCCTTTATCTGTACATGGGGCTTGAGTGGCTGAATGGCCACCTCCTGATGTCATGGAGATGCTTAAGAACCTGACTGGGCAATCAACCTGTGGTTCCTGTTTAGCAGCTCAATATGTTTGATTGGGCTCCTTATCTTCCTGTGTAATACTCAGGAGAGAATGAATGGACTATCCCTATTCTTATTCAATAGCACTGATGGGTGGAATGACCTCCTCATATTCCTGTGAAGTGAGCTTGAGGTGCTGAGCGAGCACCTCCCTTTACCAAGGTAACGCATAGTGTCCAGCAGGACTGTTACATGCATATTACCGACACTTCAACAGCACCAGCCTGAATGCAGTCCGGGTCTTCCTGCACATGGACACAGGCTGCTTCAGGAGCTGAGGGGGACACATTGTTCTGAACATTACATGATTTTCAGTCACCACCTCCGCTTCTGAGATTCTGATTGGGGGAAGACACCGAGGTGCAAATGAGGATGCTTGTGCTGTGGATCTCCTGCAGCGATGTCCCGAGACTGAGGTGGTACATGTCGAAGAACTACAAACATCTTCTTTGTGTTGAATCACTCCAACCGATGGGGAGGTTACCTTTGATTTCCATAAAGTTCCATTTTCTTCAGGTTCCTTGATACCATCGTCAGTTACACACTGCCTTGTTGTCAGGGCCTGTCACTGTTACCTGGTTTTTAAATATTTTGTTTGTGTCAATAGGTCACGGTATATGTGTGCGGGTCTTATCTATCCCAGAGAGTTTGGGCAGATAGATCATTGAGATAGTGGGAAAGCAGGGATGGATAGATGTTTGACACGGCAGGCACTCAGGAGTTGGGGCATAGAGCAGATCAGCCACAATCTTATTGAAGGGAAAGGCAGGCAGTAGGGGCTGAATGACCTATCCTGCTTCTCATGTTCTTGAATTCACTTATTGGAAAGTTCATCGATGTTATTTTCCTGGCTGTCTTGTGAAGGAATGTTGTAGTCAAAGAGACCAGAAGATTTTGTGAGCAATATCTGGGTACAGTATGGGGTCATTATTCACTGTGAATCTGGGTCAACAACATGACAAATGGAGACAGGGGAACTTCTGTAAAGAGAGAGACGGGGACTGTTTCACAGTAACAACAACTCTTTTTTTCCCAAGAACGTTTTCCAATCTACATGAAATCATGTTTGATTGTATTCAGGGGCTGAATGGTCACCTTGGCTTCTGTGCACCAGGTAATATGAGCAAGTGGTCTCCAACTGCTCCTGTGTAGCAGATTGAGGAGCTGAATGGATGGGGTGAAGTAGGACTGAGAAACAGGAGTGGGTCCCTGCCCCACCAGGCACTAAGGTTGTGGCTGATCAGATTGTGGTCACAGCCCCTCGGTCCTATCTGCAGTTCATTATCCTTGAGTCACCTTCCCGTCAAATATTTAACTAACACACCTTTGAATAAATGCAAACACAGAGGTACCACAAACCTGTGAATAGGAGAAATTCCCACTCAAATGGCCTTTTGAGAAATTTTCCTTATCCCTGTTCCTACCAAGGTTAGAGAGTCATTGTTTCTTTTTCTAGTCCCACTCCTCCAGACGTCACGACAAATTATCAGTGTGATATGGTAAATGATATCCGTCTCAGACTGGGTCAGGTTCAGTGTTAGGAACAAGTCAGACAGGTTTCTTGAATTTGTAAAAATTCTAAAACCAAAGCAAAGTTACTCGAAATACGATGGATACATAAATGATATAGAGTTTGAACATTGACAATATGTACATCAACATTTATATTTCCATAAATCTGAGACGCAAAAATATACACACAAAGACACACGCACACACACACACACGTCTAAAGGCAAACTGAAAAAAATGAAACTCTGCAGAATATTAATTCAAAAGAGCTTTGTCCAAATAACATTTAATTTCATGACAAAAGCAACATTGAAATGTTTGAATTGTTATTCTACCTCTGAAGTTATCCTGCCTCACAGAAGCTGCTAGCACTGGGGTTTCTTCCTGGAACAGTTGAATTTGGTTGAATTCCCTTTGCAGGAGGCAGTGGAGAGATTGCAGTGAATCCTCAACAGGAACCCTCAAAGAGTGCTAAAGATTGCTTTTAAGCTCTCATATGTTGCTGTAGAGAAGTACAAGTAGAGATGGAGAAATGGCCGTTGCTTCTACGACAGATTGCATTTGCTCTCTCTCTGATGTGAAACATGCAATAATGTGACCCGAACACCAACCTGGACTAGGTAAGGTCTGGTTGAACATTCTCCTGATTGAATGCCTCCATCCCTGTTACCTGCTCCATTTAGGAATAATTTATAATTTGAAGGTATATTTATTTGTGTCTGCATAATTTTTGTAAAATAAATCCATGTCTTCATAGTACCTGTGTTAAAATAATTGTGTTGTTTCTAAACTAGAATCTTCAGTGTTATTCTCTCATCCCTCAGCTATGCCCCAATACACTCTCCTCGTGGACTTATTTGGTTCAATACGATCAACTCTGATTCTCAGGCCTGAAGTACTCTGACTTTGTAGAGGCCATGAGGGGCATGGGTGCGGGATCAGCCAAGGTTATTTTCCAAGGCTGGAGGAGTCCAAACCAGTGGGCAAAGATTTAAAGTGAGAGGGGAAAATTAAAAAGATACCTGATTGGTATCTTTTTCACACAGAGGGTAATGCGTATATGGGACTAGCTGGCAGTGAAAGTGGTGGAGACTGATACAATTACAACATTTAAGAGGCAATGGATGGGTATATGAATAAGAAAGGTTTAGAGAGTTATGGGTCTCATGTTGGCAAATGATTTTACATCAGATTGGAATATCTGGTCAGTGCAAATGAGCTGGACTGAAGGGTCTGTTTCCGTGCTGTATGACACTATGATTCTATCAGGCCTTCATTCTAGCAGGGAGTAAAGTGAAGCATCTGTGAAAAGCTTCTACAATAATTGTTTATTTTTTTCTTTCAATTTCAGGGTTCCTTACTACTTACAATACATTCGATGTAGTCTCAGTATCATCATGTACAGATACAGTAAAACATCCGGTGATTATACCCAATAGCCTTTGTATGAAACGGCAACATTAAATACACTTCTCTAATCACTTGCTGAATCTGCTGACTGGGTTTATATGGCTCATGTACCGAGACACACACATCCCTCTGTACCAATGTGTTCTGCGATGTTCTCTCCATTTAAGTAGGTTACTGTTATTTTATCTGTTCTGAGCACTGACTTCCCTTAGCCCTTGTTATACTGTTTTCTGCCAAAGTTTGCTCAATAACTTGCCCTGTCAGTATCCCATTGCAGAGTCTCCATATGCTGTGAAATGACTATCTTGGTAAATGAAGTAATTGAGCTCCAATCTAATCAGTCACATCATCCAAGTCATTGGTATAGATTGTAAATTGTTGATAATGTCACACTGATCACTGAGGAATTCCACCAAGTTACAACTTTGCAACCTGAATATAAACATTTATCCTGAATGTTTATTCCCTGATAGTTTACCAGGTTTCCCCTGTTGCTGGGCAGCAAGCTAGAAAGGAAGGATGGCCTCATCCTACACTGTGTAATGTACTTAGCGGGCTGAAGGACTTCAATCTATTTCTGTGTAAATCCTTAGAGGGCAGAATGGTCTCCGTCTGTCTCATTATAACGATGTTGACTAGCTAAATGGGATCTTTCTTTACCTCTGTATCATTATTGAGTGGTTGAGTGAACAACATATTGGTTAGGGGCAGCAGCTGGCCATTCAGCCCCTCGCGCCTGCTGCACCATTCAGAATGTGCGTTGCTGATGTGATTGTAACTAAACATCCCCTTCCTGTCAGTTCCTAATAAATATGGATTCTCTTGTTCATCAAAGATCTATGGAATAGAACCTTGCTACTTCGGCATGAGAACACCACAGATCATACAACCCTAAGGAGAAAGGAACATCCCTGTCTCAGTCAGAAATGGGAATGTCCTTATCTTCAAAATGTGTTCCCCTCAAACAAATCACCACTCTTTTGACATATAAGGAGTCGTCGATTACGAACATATATCGACTATTCAGCCCCTCAAGCCTGTCCACATTCTCATTAACGCTCCTAAATCAAATGCTTACCAAATTCAGCCTCCACTGACGTCGTAGAAAGACAATTCCAGTCACCATAGGATCATATGAGCAATGAACCCTGGAGCAGAATTAGGCCATTCAGCCCATCTTGTCTACCATGACATTTGATCGTGGCTACAATATGTCTCAACCCCATTTTCCTGCCTTCTCCAACTGACCATTGATAACTTATTAATAAAAACGTATATATCTCTGTGTTAAAGACAGTGTGTGCCTATATGTGGGGTTATGTTTGTGTTTGTGTGTAAACGTCCATATCTGTGTGCGTATCTCTGTGTGCATATGTTATGTGTGTTAGTGTCAGTATCTCAGTTTATGTGTACCTCTGTTTGCATCTCTGTGCAAAGTTGCTTTTGAAGTAAACAGATTGAAATTGGAATCAAAGTCTCCCTCCTCCTCTGTCCCTGTCTGTCCCTGTTGTTCGCAGAGTTCATAGAATTCCTACAGTGTGGAAACAGGCCCTTTCGACCCAACACATCCACACTAACCCTTCGAAGTGTAACCCACCCAGACCCATTAAAATACTATCCTACGTTTACTCATGACTAATGCCCCTAACCTACACATCCCTGCGCACTATGGACAATTTAGCATGGCCAGTTCACATAACATCCACACCTTTGGACTGTGGGTGGAAACAGGAGAATCCAGTAGAAACCCTCGCAGACATGGGGAGAATGTGAAACTCCACACAGACAATCGCCCGAGGGTGGAATCGAGCCCAGGTGCCTGGAGCCGTGAGGCAGCAAGTGCTCGCCTCTGATATTGGTGATTAGATTCATACAATACTACCCTCTGCTGGCCTCCCCACACCACTGCATCAATGGCAGAGTTTTTACTCTCTCAGAAGATAACAAATCCTTGACTGTGAATCTCTCAAATTGCACGGTCGTTTGATTTTTCCAATAATATCTTTGGAAGCATAGAGCTGTTTTGTCCGATACTAAGCGATGTTGTTCCTGCGTCCGTAGCAACACTACTGGGCCTTTTTCAGGACTTCTCAATACTTTCTCAAATAAGTTTGAAGCATTGCAAGTCACAGAATGAGAAATCAATTCATGTCATCTCCTGACAAAATGGTTCACTCGGAGGTGAGCATTTCCACTCTGACAGGCCCAAGTATATTTTCAACCCTCCATCTACCAGCATTGTGTGTGTGAGCCTGTGCGTTTGTGCGTGTGTGTATTCATCGTGCTGTCAGTTTGGATCGTGCTATGAGCTCTCTCACTCTCTCTCCCTCCCAGTCTGAATCCTCGAGGGCTGTCACTCTCTGCCACTGTCGCTGCAGCAGGGTGGGGAGGCCAGCTGAGGTAGAGATTGTTTCATTTTCAGCACTATAGAGACGGCCAGACCTGCACATACATATCGATACTCATAGAGTCAAATGCAGACACACCGGTACGGGTGGTGGTGAAGACATGGATATCGGGCACTCCACCACCCGGCTTGTCCCTTTCCGAGCTATTCCAGGCTGTTTCTCTTGGAATGGGAGAAATGGAGGGAGGGAGTGAAGGTGGGAGGGTCCCTGCTTTTCGTGCTGGTGTGGGTGGGGGGGGGGGGGGGAGATGGTGATGTGTCCAGAGGGAGTCAGTCCATAGCGTTGTATCCAAACAGTGTTATTAAAGAAAGAGATATAGTGGAGGGGAAAGAGAGAGAGAAGGAAGGTCCTGCTTGCAACAGTGAGAGTTGTGGAGCATGAGCCTTATTTGGGTGTCGGTGCTATAACAGATATACAGTGAGTTTGAGGGAGCAGAGAGATTAAGGTGAGCCTTATCCTGATGGAGCGGGGAAGGTTATTGATGCTTGTCCTGTATTGCTGGACATTTCCTCAGACCGCAGATACTGCACTGAGCTGGGTGGTGAGCTCAGACCATGTTCGGTGGGTCTGGTGGTGTGGCCCCCTCTGGGAAGAGAATAGTCCCCCTCTCTACTAACCCATCCAACAGGACCTCCGTGCCCCTGTCGACAAACCGTGGTGTAATTGCCCCTTAGCTGCCATGCTCGGGGTAAACTGTGCAGGGCAGCTCCTAACAGAGAAAGCTCAACTGTGTGCCCATTGGCCTTTTAAAGATGGTGCCAGTGTCAGGGATCATGGAATATCCAGGGGCATCTGGGAGTTGGTCAGTACCTCCAGCCATGATGGTTGGGAGAATCGGGCTGGTATGGATGAGAGGGACACCATGGGGTGGTGTGGGTAGTTAATGAGGTGAATTCCATAAGATAGCACCAGGAAACTAGCAGCCTTCTACAGACAATCCCTCTGTCTCACCCAATGAAAATGTCACTGAAACAAATTATTGTTAGATTCAACCCAATGAGTTGAAGACTCTGCTGACCCCAGTCCCAGTTACAACACTGCAGCTGCTTGACCAATGCTTTCCATCACAGGGAAGGAGCTAAATGTCACCTTATCCTTTGGAGGTAAGGCAGTGGGGAGCGGGTGGTTGAGGTATCAGTGGGGGAGCACTTTATGGCAAGTTATTATTATTCCATTAATTTCAAAATAGAGATGGAAAAGCATGAACCATGTCTAAAACTTAAAGTTCTAAATTGTTGAAAAGTCGATTGGGACAGATATTCGCAGAGAAGGGGAGAAGTGGGAAGCCTTCAAAAATGAGATGTCAGGAGAACAGAGACATTATGTCCCTGGATAAAAGGGAAGCATGCGTCAGGTGTATACAGCAGGAATTGAGGGTTATTTTTCCTTAATTCATTCACGGGATGAGGGCGTCCCTGTCTAGACAAGCATCTATTATCCATCCCTAATTGCCCAGAAGGCAGTCAACAGTCAACCACATTGTTCTGGGTCTGGAGTCACTTGTAGGGCAGACCAGGTAAGGATGGCTGTTTGTTTCCTTAAAGGGTGTCAGTGAGCCTGATGGATTTTTCCGACAATCGGAATGGTCATTATTAGCCTTTTAATTCTTGATTTAATGTGAATCACTGGAAGAGTCTGAAGGCAACAAGAGTATAGTTAAGAGGGAAATTGGGAGCATAAAAAGGGGACATGTGATAGCTATGGCAGATAGAGTTAAAGAGAATCCAAAGGAATTCTACAAATACGTCAAGGACAAAAGAGTAACTGTGGAAAGAATAGGACATCCTTAAAGATCAGCAAGGCTGCTCATGTGCAGAACCACAGGAAATGGAGGAGGTACTGGATGAATATTTTGTATCAGTATTTACTGTGCAGGAGGATATGGAAACAGGAGAACTTGGGAAATAAGTAGTGACATCTAGGAAAGTGTCTGTATTACAGAGGAGCTGCTGGACGTCTTAAAACATGCAAAGGAAGGAAAATGTCCTGGATTTTATTGGATGCACACTCGAACTCTGTGGGAAGCTAGGGAAGTGATTGCTGGGCCCCTTGCTATCATCAATAGCCACAGATGAAGTGCCAGAAAACTGGAGGTTGGCTAACGTGGTGCCACTACTTAAAGGATTTATTAAGGGTAATAAGGAAAAGCCAGTGAACCTGACGTTAGTGGTAGGTAAGTTGTTGGAAGGGATTATGAGGCATATGATTTTCAAGCATTTTGAAAGGTAATGACTGATTAAGGATAGTCAACATGACATTGTGCAAGCAATATTGTGTCTCACTGACTTGACTGAGATTTCTTTGAAGAAGTGACTAAGAAGATTAATTGAGATAGAGTGGTGTACATTGTCAATATGGACTTCAGTAAGGCGTTGAATAACATTGTACACGGTCACCTGTTTAACAAGGTTGGTTCATATGAATGCCATTTGGTTACAAAACTGGCTCAAAGGTCGGAGACAGAGGGTAATGGTACAGGGTTGCAATATCCTGGCAAAGGTTGCAATGCTCCCCCTGCTGTGCAGACAGTCCAGTTTATGTAGTAATCCACTAGCACGGCCTGCACAACTCTCCATCTTAGCCGTTACCTTACCCCAGTTCAGAATTTGAGGCAATGGACGATTCTAGCCGATCTGGCAATGTCTCCATTCAGTGTTTGCTTTCTTAGCATTGGACCCACCATTGTCTCTCATATCCCGTTATTCCGATCCCCCCATCTCCTTATCCATATTTTCAGCAAGTTATCAATTAATAAATTATTTGTTTTTTTTCTGTATCATTCCCTGGCCTTTGGTTTTGAATTCCTCGTGCATCGAGTGCTGGCATTGTGAATCTCAGAAACAGTGAAATGTTGTGTGTCAGGGTGTTGCTCACTTCCCGATGTGTCCCATGTGGTTCTCCATGGACAGGTGTTCCAGCAGCTTTGACTCTCATGTTTGAAACTTGGTATGCGCCTGCCCACAGAACGCCTTTGTTTGTCTCTCTCAGTTGATCGTGCGGTCAGTAACACGAGGAAAATCCTGGAGTATAATTGTAAAGGAACAGGCACCTAACTTGTAGCTGAGGGGCTTCTGTCTGACTCCTTTTATTGAAAAGGTAGTGGAGGGGCTGGGGATGGTTTGCTGGAGGTTGTGCTTTGAGCTGCCTCAGACATTCAGGGAGACCTGAGGATTTGCTGACCCAACTCTGGATGGAGCATGGAGACTGTAGTTACAGCATCCAGGTCTGTAACATGAACAACAAATCGAGCAGAGGCTGCAGAGAGGGGAAGCTCTGAAACCACAGAGTAAGTGTGTGTGGGGAAAGGGATGTGCTGTATCTGTCCATGTTTTTGCCTGGACAAGCACATACTCTCACTCTCCCCATTACATACACTGATTCCATCACTGTCACACTGACCCCCTCACACTCACTCCGTCACTATCACCCTCACCCCCTCGCACTCAGTCCATCACCGTCTCCCTGACCCCCTCACGCTCAGTACATCACCGTCACACTCACCCCTCACACGCACTCCGTCATTGTCACCCTGACCCCCTCACATTCCCACCATCACCGTCTCCCTGACCCCCTCACATTCCCACCATCACGGTCACCCTGACCCCCTCACACTCACTCCATCACGTCTCCCTGACCCCCTCACACTCAGTCCATCACCGTCACCCTCACCCCCTCACACTCACTCCATCACCGTCACCCTGACCTCCTCACACTCACTCCATCACGTCATCCTGACCCCCTCACACTCACTCCATCACATCTCCCTGACCCCCTCACACTCACTCCATCACCGTCACCCTCACCCCCTCACACTCACTCCGTCACCTTCACACTGCCCCCCTCACATTCACTCCATCACCATCTCCCTGACCCCCTCACACTTACTCTATCACTGTCACCCTGAACACCTCACCCTCACTCCATCACCATCACCCTGACCCCCTCACACTCCCTCCATCACCTTCACCCTGACCCCCTCACACTCCCTCCATCACCGTCACCCTGACCCCCTCACACACACTCCATCACCGTCACCCTGACCCCCTCACACTCACTCCATCACCGTCACCCTGACCCCCTCACACACACTCCATCACCATCACCCTGACCCCCTCACACTTCCTCCATCACCGTCACCCTGACCCCCTCACACACACTCCATCACCGTCACCCTGACCCCCTCACACTCACTCCATCACCGTCACCCTGACCCCCTCACACTTATAGAACATAGAACATAGAAGAATACAGCGCAGTACAGGCCCTTTGGCCCTCGATGTTGCGCCGATCCAAGCCCACCTAACCTACACTAGCCCACTATCCTCCATATGCCTGTCCAATGCCCGCTTAAATGCCCATAATGAGGGAGAGTCCACCACTGCTACTGGCAGGGCATTCCATGAACTCATGACTCGCTGAGTAAAGAATCTACCCCTAACATCTGTCATATACCTACCCCCACTTAATTTAAAGCTATGCCTCCTTGTAATAGCTGACTCCATACGTGGAAAAAAATTCTCACTGTATTCTATCTAAAACCCTAATCATCTTATACACCTCTATCAAGTCACCCCTAAACCTTCTTTTCTCCAATGAAAACAACCCCAAGTGCCTCAGCCTTTCCTCATACGATCTTTCTACCATACCAGGCAACATCCTGGTAAACCTCCTCTGCACCCATTCCAGTGCCTCCACATCCTTCCTATAGTATGGCGACCAAAACTGCACACAATACTCCAGATGCGGCCTCACCAGAGTCTTATACAACTGCAACATGACCTCAGTACTCCGGAACTCAATTCCTCTACCAATAAAAGCCAGTACGCCATATGCCTTCTTTACCGCACTATTTACCTGGGTGGCAACTTTCAAAGATCTGTGTACATGGACACCAAGATCCCTCTGCTCATCCACACTACCAAGTATCCGACCGTTAGCCCAGTACCCCATCTTTTTAATACTCTTACCAAAGTGAATCACCTCACACTTAGCTACATTGAACTCCATAATTTCTTTTTTCCTTTGGGCAGAAAGGTGGCAAATGGAGTTCATTTGCCACCTCCATCACCGTCACCCTGACCCCCTCATACACACTCCATCACCGTCATCCTGACCCCCTCACACACACTCCATCACCGTCACCCTGCCCCCCTCACACTTACTCTATCACTGTCACCCTGACCCCCTCACACTCCCTCCATCACCATCACCCTGACCCCCTCACACACACTCCATCACCATCACCCTGACCCCCTCACACTCCCTCCATCACCGTCACCCTGACCCCCTCACACTCACTCCATCACCGTCACCCTCACCCCCTCACACTCACTCCATCACCGTCACCCTGACCCCCTCACACACACTCCATCACCATCATCCTCACCCTCTCACACTCACTCCGTCACCTTCACACTGCCCCCCTCACATTCACTCCATTACCGTCACCATGACCCCCTCACACTCACTCCATCACCGTCACCCTGCCCCCCTCACACTTACTCTATCACTGTCACCCTGACCCCCTCACACTCCCTCCATCACCATCACCCTGACCCCCTCACACACACTCCATCACCGTCATCCTGACCCCCTCACACACACTCCATCACCGTCACCCTGCCCCCCTCACACTTACTCTATCACTGTCACCCTGACCCCCTCACACTCCCTCCATCACCATCACCCTGACCCCCTCACACACACTCCATCACCATCACCCTGACCCCCTCACACTCCCTCCATCACCGTCATCCTGACCCCCTCACACTCACTCCATCACCGTCACCCTCACCCCCTCACACTCACTCCATCACCGTCACCCTGACCCCCTCACACACACTCCATCACCATCATCCTCACCCTCTCACACTCACTCCGTCACCTTCACACTGCCCCCCTCACATTCACTCCATTACCGTCACCATGACCCCCTCACACTCACTCCATCACCGTCACCCTCACCCCCTCACACTCACTCTATCACCGTCACCCTGACCCCCTCACACTCACTCCATCACCGTCACCCTCACCCCTGAAATATATCATCCCTTCGATACTTCTGTTTGAACATTACTGTGAATGTTTCAACCTTAGCATTTCTATTGTTGTGCTGGGCTCTTCCATCATTGAGGAAGTTAGTAATTGTGGATCCTCCCCCTCCAGTGAGTTGTTTGATTGACCACGGCTCTTCACCCTGACTGCATTTGACAGGATTGCAGAGATTAGCTCTGATTTGTTGGTCAGATCAGTCTGTCATTTGAATCTTTCGCTATCTGGTGAGTAAGTGGCCCAATTTGGTTAGCTCATCTCATTTTGAGGTATAGCTGGTGCTGCTCGTGGGGGGCCCTCCTGCATTCTCCATTGAACAAGGGTTATCTCCTGGCATGATGGTCAGGGCAAAGTGGAGCATATAGCAACAGTGACAGTGAACATTGTGCTGGAATACAATTCTACTGCTGTTGGTAATGTTGGGGTGTATCTGCACAGGATACTCTTTGGAGGTTTGGTGTGGACTTATTGGGCCGAAGTACATGTTTCCACATTGTAAGGACTTTATGATTTTTATGATTCACGTACCACAGCCCAGTACTGAGTTACTAAAGTTTTCCTGTTTAACATGGTGATACAGAGGATATTCATAATGTAAAGTGTGACTTTGTCTCCAGAAATACTGTGTGCGGTAGTCACTGTTCACAATAGAGTCATCGATCAATGTGTCTGCAGCTTGTAGGTTGTCGATGATGAGGTCCAGTGTGTTTCTATCTCTCAGTCATTCCCTCCTCACCCGGTGCAGTCCCAGTCACACAGCTATGTCTTTTTGGACCTGACCATCTCTATCAGCAATGCTGCTTCTAAGTAGTGGTTTTGAAATCGCCCACCCAGTATATATTCTGCAGCTTTGACACTCTCTCAGCGTTTCCACCAAATGTTGTTCAATGTGGAGGGATATATCTGATGCGTCCCTGGATATAACTGATAAGGACCAGAAGAAGTATCCACCTTCATACATTCTAATAGGTGCAACAGCACTTCTACTGTGATATGGACTGTTCTCCAGATATGACCACTAACGTCCCCAAGATTTTATGTCTTTCTTCATGGCAAACACAGAGAAGACATATCCATTGAAGACCTCGCCCATCGCCTGCAGTTCGATGCATACATGTCCACTTTGGTCCTTATCTCCGTCGTTATTGTTTTTCTTCAATATACTTTTAAAAATACCTCTTTGGATTCACCCTAGTCTTCTCAGCCAAAGCTGTTTCGTGCTCCCTTTTGGCCCTACTGATTTCCTTCTTCAGTAAACTCCTGTATCCCCTGTGTACCTCCAGGGCCTGCCTTGTTCCCAGCTGCCGTTAACTGAGCCGTTCCTCCGCCTTTTTTTTTTGCTCAAAACCTCAATATCTCTTGTCATCAAGGCTTCCCTTTTCCTGCCCTTTCACCCTCGCAGGTACATCTAGACATTGAACTAGAGTTGAATTTTTAAAGTACTCCCATTTGCCGGATGTCTCTTCACCTGCAAACAAACTGGTCCAACCAACCCTTGCAGGCTCCTGTTTAATTCCATTAAAATTCACCTTACTCCAATTTAGAACTTGAATCTGTGGACCAGTTTTGTCCTTCTTCATAACTATTTTAAAATTAAGAGAACTGTTGTCACTGGTCCCAAAGTGCACCCCCCACTGTCTCCTGTCCTGCCCTATTTCACAAGAGTAGGTCAAGTTTTGCCCTTTCTGCCTACTGCTCTCTCCACACTGCTTGATGATACTTTCCTGATGCTTTTTTTTTTAGATTACTTACAGTGTGGAAACAGACCTTTCAGCCCAACAAGTTCACACCGATCCACCGAAGCACAACCAACCCAGACCCATTCCCCTACACCTAACACTCCATGGCCAATTCATCGAACATGCACATTTTTTGGATTGTGGGAGGAAAGCCACGCAGACACGGGGAGAATGTGCAAACGGAGGTACGTTTGAGGCTGGAATTGGACCCGGGTCTTTGCCACTGTGAGGCAGCAGTGCCAACCACTGTGCCGCCCACTTAACCAATTCCTTCACATTAAAGCCCTTATCCCTCTGGCACTCCCAGTCTATGTTCGGAAAATTAAGATCGCCTATTATGACAATCCGATTGCACCTGCAAGCCTCCCCACTTTCCCAACATTTTTATTCCTTTTAGGGGCCTATAGTACAACCCAAATAATATCGCCATCCCGTCTTATTTCTTAGCTCCACCCACAAAGCCTGACTGGATGATCCTTCAGTTATTTTATCTCTGATTATTGCCGTGATACTCGCCTTAATCAAAAATGCAACTCCCCCTCCTTTCCTTCCACCATTGTTGTCCTGCCTAAAGCACCTGTACCCTTGCATGTCAAGCTGCCAGTCCAGTCCCTCCGTTAGCCATGTTTCTGTAATGGCTATAATATCCCAGTCCCACGTACCTATCCACGCCCTGAGTTTATTGGCCTCACCTGTCAACCCTTTTGTAGTGAAATAAATACAATTTAATCCAACAGGCATTCCTTGCTCCCTGTCATGTTCCAGCCTGACCGGCCTCTTTTCAGCCTCGCACTTGCCTCCCTGCTCTTGAGGATACCAACCTGTGTCAATCTCGTTTGAACCCTGCATTGGAGCACGGGCAAACTTGCCTGCCAGGATATTGGTCCCACTCCAGTTCATATGCAACCCAGCCATCTTGAACAGGTGGGTTCTCCCTCAGTAAAGATCCTAACAATCCAAAAATCTGAATTCCTGCCTCACAATTTTTTTAGCTACACATTCATCTGCTATATACTGCTGTTCTTACCCTCACTAGCACGTGGCACTGGAAATCATGCAGAGATTGTCACCAACAAGTCCTGGCGTTTAACGTTTTTCCTCGATCTCTATAATCACACCACAGGACCTCATCCCTATTTATACCTATGTCATTTCTGCCAACGTGCTGTTCCGCCTCCCCCTTGAAATATTTCTGCACACGTCTGTGACACCCTGGATCCTGACACATGGGATGTTACACACTCTCCTGCGTTCCCATTTTTGGCCACGGAATCTCCTGTCTGCCCTCAACCCCTAACTATCGAGTCTCCAACCACTAAAGCCCTCTTTATCTTTACCATTTCCCGCTGTGCCCCAGAGCCAGTTGTAGTGCCACCAACCTGACTACTGCTGCTTTTCCCGAACAGTCATATCCCCAACACAATCCAAATTGGTATACCTGTTTTCGAGGGAAATGGACACAGGCGAACCTACACTCTTTGCCTTTCCTGATGGCCATCCGCAACTCTCTGCCTGCCACCTTAGGTGTGACCACCTCATGAAAGCTCTTATCTCTGATGCACTCAGCATTTTAGATGACCTTGAGTGCATCCAGTTCCAATTCCAGCTCCATAACAGGGTTTTCCAGGAGCTACAGCTGGGTGCACTTCCAACACGCATGTAGTCATCAGGGATAATGGAAGGTGACGGCCCTACCATCTTAACTGCTGTCAGACTAAAGAGGAAAGTTAATAGACGTTAACTGAGTTTACCTGTTGCTCGCTGAAGCCTCTCAAGCCTATGTCTTACTGCTAACTCTGCAATTTTACCATCACGCCTCTATATACTCCTCCGCATATAGTTATGATTCCAGCCGGATGGCGACACTACAGTGAAGCAGTATGTGGGCATCAAGCCTCCTACACCTGACATTCCCAGACGGTCTCCCGTCCAAGTACTAAACAGGCCTGAGTCTGCTTACCTTTCATGAACAGACATTTTCAGACTAGTATGGCAGTAGGCCTGAAGCACGCCATGCTACCAATCCATGACGACCTGTGCTTCAGTGCAGGTCACTGCCTGGCCTTGGAGGGTATCTTGCTGAGGGTTTCCTTCTGGTAGTGGTGACTGTGCCGATGAGAGTTTTCACCCAAACAGCGCATCCACGTTGTCGTAGTTCTCTGTCTATTAGAACTGCACGTGTGAATTACTTGCATCCATCGATTGCATTCCAAACTGGATCTCACTCCAGAGGGAGAGATGATGATGTTCCAGTGAGTACAGGGCTATTGGAAAAAGACTACCATCACACATTGAAGCAACAGTGTGCCCATCCATTCACTGAATCTGCTTTTACTTTCAATTTGGTTGTGTTTAAACTTATAATCCTCCATTCAACTTCCCTGCTTTTTCCCGGTAACCCTGGTTTAAAAAAAGTCTCTCGCAACCTTGAAGATATTTAATTATCCAATCTCAACAGCCTTCACAATTTTCTACGGCATTGTGACTGAACGGTTAGCACTCTGGCCTCACAATGCCAGAGATCCTAGTTTGATTCCAGTGTAGGGCGAATGTCTCTGTGGAGTTTGCACATTCTGCCTGTGTCTGTGTGGGTATCCGGTTTCCCCCAACAATCCAAACATGTGCAGGTTCGGTGAATTGGCCATGCTAAATTGCTCCACAGTGTTCATGGATGTGTAGGTTAAGGGTAAATGTTGCATAGCAGGTTTGGATAGGGTATTCTTTGAAGAGTCCGTGTGAACTTGGAGTGCTGATGGGCCAGTTCCCATGCTGGAGGGATTCTATGAATTGTTTCCCTTCCACTGATGGGAAATTTGGTGGTCTCAATCCCTTGTCTTATTTCTAGCACACTGTGTGAAAGTTTAACGTACATTAGATGTTGTCTTGTTCCTTTCACACCTCATCTGCAGTCAGAGGAAAAGATAACCCTGCATGGTGCGCGGAATGGTGGCACAGTGGTTAGCACTGCTGCCTCACAGCGCCTGAGACCCGGGTTCAATTCCCGCCTCAGGTGACTGACTGTGTGGAGTTTGCACGTACTCCCCGTATCTGCGTGGGTTTCCTCCGGGTGCTCCGGTTTCCTCCCACAGTCCAAAAGATGTGCAGGTCCGGTGAATTGGCCATGCTAAATTGCCCATAGTGTTAGGTAAGGGGTGAATGTAGGGGTATGGGTGGGTTGCGCTTCGGCGGGTCGGTGTGGACTTGTTGGGCCGAAGGGCCTGTTTCACACTGTAATGTAATCTGCAATCTGTAATCTAAAGAAAGTTTCAGAGCCTGTCATTTCCTCCCTCATCTCCCACACCAGCCTAAGATATCAGCTCATCCAGATTAGGGATTTGCCCACACTCTACCCCACATGAACTTCCAATTCTTTCTCAGCCTCCCGATCAAACTGCTCAAGGAGCACATGGATCACATTCTCCCTGAATCCAGTAACTGCTTCTCGAGACTGAAGACTGATATGAAATACATGACTAACATATTCTGTGGCTCCATTCATAGGTTGCCTCCTCAGTCTCTAATACTACCCATTCTTGCCCTTGTCATCCTCTTCCTCTTAATAAACCGAGAGAATATCTTGTGAGTCTTGTTAAACTTGCCTGCTGATGTTTTACCACACCACTTTTTGCTTTTCTTACTTTCTTAAGGTGAGCCCTACACTTTCTATGCTCCTTTAGTATCTTCATTGACCTGCTCACTTTATATCTGCGTTAAGTTTTTCTTTCCTTCTTTGGAATAATTGTAGACATGCAAAGTTCTCTGGGCTTGTTTTTCTCATATTCATCTTTGGTGGGTTGACTCTGTCATCAATTTCATTTTGAGAATGTGACATTCCCCACCCCCCGACTCCAAGCCCCAGCCCCAAGTTGTTCTGCTACAGTTTTAACTTTGGCCAGATGCTGTCCTATTTGAATAAACTTTGCCTGGCCAATCCAAAAAACTTTAATTTTTTAACCTTTTCCTCAACAAACTTAAAATATATCATGTTATGGTCACTGGTCCTAAAATGGTCTCACAATCCTGCCTGGAACACCTGACTGACTTCACTCCTCAGAATGAGGACGCAGATTTCCACCGGCCCTTGTTGCATCTTCTACATGTCAATATAAGGAGCTCTCTGGAAAAAAAATCAAGCCACCTGTCTCCCTCTTTAAAAGTTATCACTGCCCCAGTGAATGTTGGGAATTGAAATGCCTGAATGCAGTGATCCTATTATTGTTCTTACACACCTCAGTGAATTGGTTATATATCTCCTCCTGTACTTTCATTTTTCTGGGGGTTTATAAACTATCCCCAACAATGTGTGCCGTCATTGTTTTGAGCCTAACCTCGACCCAAAAAGCCTCATTTGAAGACATTTCCAACATATCATCCATCCTTTCATCAATACCTGACTCCTTCATAAATAATGCAACACCACTTCCTCTTTGACACCCTGTCCTGTCCTGCCAATAGTTCCAGTAAAACAGAATATTGAGTTGTTGGGCCTGACCTCCCTCAAACACGTCTCTGTGATGGCAAAGATGTCACTCCTCCACATGTCAACTCATTCCCTAATCACATCAGTCTGTCTGATAATACTCCCAGCATTAACGTTAGCTGGAATATAACACCTAAAATACTTTGTACATCGGAGTTCTTCAATCATTTACTGTTTATTATCAGACTGCCCAAACCATGAACCAAAATTATAACACCAGGAGTGAATGAATATTTATTGAATTGTAATTCGTTTTTTAAAAAAATGTGTATTCATCAAGTGCACCTTTCCAGAACAGAGCAGTCAGCTCCATATACAATGAGTCCTGATGGTTAATTTCCCCCGTCAGTGTGCAGAAGGGACAGCCCTCAGTAATGGAGACAGTGAGGACTGCAGTTGATGGAGATCAGATTCGAAAAGTGTGGCGCTGGTAAAGCACAGCAGTTCAAGCAGCATCTGTGGAGTCGATATTTCGGGCATAAGCCCTTCTTGAGGAAGGCATTGGTGCATTCCATTTTTTTCATTCCATGATTCACAGGAACCAGATGTGTTCAGGAAGGCAGCACCATTAATAAAACTGAAGTGGAAAGCAGTCAATCAGTTGTTTGGACAGTGTGTAGACAATTTGAGGGTAAAGACTGATTAATGGACAAACATAAGTATAAATAAATCCCCTGGGCCTGTGACGGAAGCGATTGATGTGGCATTGGCGATGATCTTTGCGTCCTCACTGTCCACTGGAATAGTGCCAGATGATTGGAAGGTGGCAAATGTTATTCGCTTGTTCAGGAAAGGGAATCGGGATAACCCTGGGAATGATAGAACAGTCAGCCTTACACCAGTGGTGGGCAAAGTATTGGAGACGGTTCTGAGAAACAAGATTTACGATTACATAGAAAACCATAGTTTGTTTAGAGAGAGTCAGCATGGCTTTGTGAGGAGCAGGTCATCCCTCACACACCTGATTGAATTATTTGAAGATGTGAAAAAACACGTCGATGAAAGTTGACCAGTAACTGTGGTGAATAAGAATTTTAGCAAGGCGTTTGATAAGGTTCCCCATTCTAACCTCATTCAGAAATTAAAGAAGCATGGGACACAGGGAAATTTGGCTGTCTGGATGTGGACTTGGCTCGCCCATAGAAGACAGAGGGTGGTAGCAGATTGAAAGTATTCAGCCTGGAGCTCAGTGACCAGTGGTGCCCCACAGTTATCTGCTTTGGGACCTGTGCTCTGTGTGATTTATATACATGACTTTGATGAGGAAGTGGAATAGTGAGTTAGTAAGTTTGCTGATGACACGAAGGTTGGTGGAGTGATGGATAATGTGGAGAGCTGGGCTGATAAGTGGCAGATAGATTTCAACATTAAAACGTGTGAAGCAATTTATTTTAAAAAGGTGCGTTTGCATACGGAATACATGGTTAAAGGCAGAATTCTTGGGAGTGTGGAGGAACAGACTGATCTTGGGGTCCATGTCCATAGATCCCTCAAATTTGCCACCCAAGTTGATAGGGTTGTTAAGGAGGTATATAGTGTGTTGGCTTTCATTAGCAGGGGGATTGAGTTTAAGAGCAGCAAATTTAATGCTTAGCTCTATAAAGCTGTGGTTCAACCACACTTGGAATATTGTGTTCAGTTCTGGTTGCCTCATTATAGGAAAGATGTGGAAGCCTCAGAGAGTGTGCAGAGGAGATTTACCAGGATGCTGCCAGGACTAGAAGGCATGTCTTAGGAAGGAAGTTTGAGGGAGCTAGGGCATTTCTTCCTGGAGCGAAGAAGAATGACTGGTGACTTGAGAGAGGTGTACAAGATGTTGAGAGACATAAATAGAGTGGATAGCCAGTGTCTTTGCCCACGGCAGAAATGGTTATCAACAAGGGGCACAATTTTAAGGTGATTGGAGGAAGGTTTCGGGAAGATGCCACAGTTAGATTATTTACACATAGAGAGGTGAGGGCGGAATGTTCCGCCAGCGGTGGTAGTAGAGTCAGATACATTAGGGACATATAAGAAGACTCTTGGATAGGCACATGGAAGTTAGTGCATTGAAGGTTACGTAGATTAGTCTGACCTTAGAATAGGATAAAAGGCCGGCAAAACATTGAGGGCTGAAGTGCCTGTACTGTGCTGTACTGTTCTATGTTCCAGGTTTCATCCAGGTTGTGGATTCTCATCAGTTGGTGAATGTATGAGGGAGTGAGGTGCGTGAG
Source organism: Chiloscyllium plagiosum (assembly GCF_037043375.1). NCBI lineage: Eukaryota > Metazoa > Chordata > Chondrichthyes > Orectolobiformes > Hemiscylliidae > Chiloscyllium > Chiloscyllium plagiosum. The sequence goes on along the minus strand of NW_028270192.1, from coordinate 5,949,639 downwards.
GGAATAAGGTGTGTGAGGGAAAGAGGTGTGTGAGGATAGGAAGCTGGGTGGGGCAGAAGGCGAAGACTTCCATTTATGATGTGCATGGTTACTGTCACCTGAGTGTCAGCACAATTTGCCTGGTTACCTAGACCAAACAAAATCCACCAAGTTCAGTTATTAAAGTGATTCTTAGCTTGATGTTTGCTCCTGGTTTCTTCAGATACATTCTGTTGGGTGACCCATGTATTAATACCTGACCATCCACAGACATGTACAATTTTATTTTTATTCTGGTGAATATGAAGGTATAGTTATTGGATAAACTTTCAGAGGGTTCACTGTGAGACACAACATGATGCAGAAGACTGTCAATTGTGGATGTTTTATCTCAGTATCAGGTCCAGAGAGCAGGTGTATGTAGTCTTGGGGACATGTCAAATTTCAACACCATAAGTAACTTGTGCGGTTTGATTCTTACCCTCCTTGTCCATAAATCTGCTCCCTGGGCCAGGCTCTGAATGAAGAAGAATTTGTAAGACTTGGTTCCTGGTCAGTCATTGGTACCTAATTTAGACATTTGTACGTACAGTGAGAGCAGTGATAGCCTGTTGGTTAGTTTCCTCTGCACAAGGTGGATTCCAAATTATTTTCTGTGAAGGAATGTTTGAACGACTACCCTGACCCAGATTGGAAGCACTCTGGACAGATACTGGAGCAGGCCACTGTCTCACTGAGTGCCAACAGCAGCTGTGAGGTCCAGTAGCACTGTGCCTGGATTCATGCCTTTGGGAATTCATTATTAATGTAGGTTGTGTTGAAAATGATGGGTTTACTGAGCATGTGAATTTGGCAGTAATAAGGTATGTGCTACATTTATACAACCGTGCAATAACTGCATCATCTCTGAAAACAATTAAGTTGCTTCTACATTGATGGAACTAAAACATAAACACCGAACAATCTCTTATGATAAAAAAGCAAAGAATGCACATTTTGTTTTGGTCCAAAAAATGACATGTTGTCTGATTATTCTGGTGATCACAATTACATGTTGAATGTCAGTATTCAAATCTATATATTGTCGCTCTATCACTTGCAAAGTGGTTGACCTCTGACTGATTGCTTATTCAGAGTGAGCAAACAATTGAACAATCAAATAGAATTATAAATCTTATACATTTAAATATAATCAATCAATTTAATTTCTCATTTGGAGAAAGGCCGATTTTGATGGTATTAGTAAAGATCTTTCAAAAGTGATGGCAGCAGGTAAAGGGATGGCTAGAAAATTGGAAGCCTTCAGAAATGAGACAACGAGAGCCCAGAGACAGTATAGTCCTGTTTATTTGAAAGGTAAGGCTGGTAGATATAGAGAACGCTGGATGACTAAAGAAATTGTGTGTTTGGCTAAGAAAAATAAGGAGGCACATGTCAGGCATAGACAGGATAGGTCAAGTGAATCAAGTGAAGAGTATAAATGCAGTCTGACTATACATAAGAGGGAAATCAGGAGGGCAACAAGGGGACATGAGATAGCTTTGGCAAACAGCATTAAGAAGAATCCAAAGGGACTTTACAAATACATTAAGGACAAAAAGGTAAGTAGGGAGAGAACAGGGCCCCTCAAAGATCAGCAAGGCAACCTTTGTTTGTGGCTGCAGGAGATGGGTGAACTACTAAACAAGTATTTTGCATCACTGTTTACTGTTGAAAAGGACATGGAAGAAAAAGAATGTGGGAAATAGATGGTGACATGTTGAAAAATGTCCACATGACCGAGGAGGAAGTTCTGGATGTATTGATACACTAAAAGTGGATAACTCTTCACGACCTGATCAGAAGGAACCTAGAACTCTGTGGGAAGCTAGGGAAGTGATTGCTGCACCTCTTGCTGAGATATTTGTATCATTGATAGTCACAGGTGAATTGCCAGAAGATTGGTGTTTGGCTGACGTGGTACCAGTATTTAAGAAAGGTGTTCCGGACAAGCCAGGGAATGATAAAACATTGAACCTGACACCAGTGGTGGGCAAGTTGTTGGAAGGAATTCTGCGGGACAGGATGCACATGTATTTGGAGAGGCAAGGACTGATTAGGTTTTGTGTGTGTCAAATCATGTCTCACAAACTTGATTGAGTTTTTTGAAAGAGTAACAGAGAGGATTGATGAGGGCAGAGCAATGGACGTGATCAATATGAACTTCATTAATTCGTCAAACAACAGTCGCCATGGGAGATTGTTTGGCAAGGTTAGATCTTATGGAATACAAGAAGAACTAACTATTTGAATACAGAACTGACACAAGTGTAGAAAACAGAGGGTGGTGGTGGAGTGTTGGTTTTCGGAATGGAAGCGTGTGACCAGTGGAGTGCTACAAGGTTTGGTGTTGGGTCCACTACTTTTCATCATTTAAATAAGTGATTTGGATTTAAGCATAAGAGGTATAGTTAGTAAGTTTGCAGATGACACCAAAATTGGAGGTGCAGTGGACAGCGAAGCAGGTTACAACAGGATCTTGGTGAGATTGGCCAGTGGGCTGAGGAGTGTCACTTGGATTTTAATTTAATTAAATGTGAGGTAATGAATTTTAGAAAAGCAAATTTTAGCAGAAATGGTAAGGTCCTAGGGAGTGTTGTTGAACAAAGATACCTTGGAGTGCAGGTTCATAGCTTGTTGAAAATAGAGTCGCCGGTAGAAAGGATAGTGAAAAAGGTATTTGGTATAGATTAGATTAGATTACTTACAGTGTGGAAACAGGCCTTCGGCCCAACAAGTCCACACCGCCCCGCCGAAGCGCAACCCACCCATACACCTACATCTACCCCTTACCAAACACTACGGGCAATTTAGCATGGCAAATTCACCTGACATGCACATCTTTGGACTGTGGGAGGAAACCGCAGCACCCAGAGGAAACCCACGCAGACACGGGGAGAATGTGCAAACTCCACACAGTCAGTCACCTGAGGCGGGAATTGAACCCAGGTCTCTGGCACTGTGAGGCAACAGTGCTAACCACTCTGCCGCCATGCCGCCCACTATGCTTTCCTATATTATTTAGTGTATTCACTATAGGAGTTGGGAGATCATATTGCAGCTGTACCAGACATTGGTTAGGCCACTGTTGGAAGATTGCGTGCGATTCTGGTCTCCTTCATTTCGGAAGGATGTTGTGAAACTTGAAAGGAATCAGAAAAGATTTACAATGATGTTGCCAGGGTTGGAGGATTTGAGCTACAGGGAGAGGTTGAATAGGCTGGGGCTGTTTTCTCTCGAGCATCGGAGGCTATGCGGTGACCTTACTGAGGTTTATAAAATCATGAGAGGCATGGAGAGGGTAAATAGACAAGGTCTTTTCCCTCGGGTGGGGTAGTCCAGAACTAGATGGCATAAGTTTAGGGTGAGAGGGGAAAGAAATAAAAGAGACCGAATGGGCAACGTTTTCACGCAGAGGGTGGTACGTGTATGGAATGAGCTGCCAGAGGAAGTGGTGGAGGCTAGTAAAATTGTTACTTTGAAAAGGCGTCTGGATGGGTATATGAATAGGAAGGGTTTGGAGAGATAAGGCCCAGGTGTTGGCAGGTGGGACTAGATTGGGTTAGGATATTTGATCGGCATGGACGAGTTCGAACAAAACGGTCTGTGTCTGTGTTGTACATCTCTATGATTCTTTGATTCTAATTTAGAAAAGACAATAATTTGACATGCACTGTTAAATAAATAAATGGTTTATATAATTAAATTGTAGCATACAATAAATGTAAAACTTGCATTTTTTAGAATGAATGGTAAAGAACAAAAGCAAGTAAATTACAGCGCAGGAACAGACCCTTCAGCCCTCCAAGCCTGCACTGATCCAGATTCTCTATCTAAATCTGTCGCCTATTTTCTAAGGGTCTGTATCCTTTTGCTTCCTACCTATTCATGTATCTGTCTGGATGCTTCTTAAATGACACTGTCGCAAAATACTCCAAATGTGATCTGATCAGAGCGTTTTTGAGCCTCAGAAATCCAACCCTGCTTTAATATTCAAGTCGTCTCAAAGTAAATGCCATCCCTGTATTTATTTTTCTGATTGGACGGGCAACCTGAAATAATGATCTTATGATGAATAATAATAATCTTATTAAGTAGTTACAAAAGATGAACAATGATTAAATAATGCTGGGAAATGGAACCAGCTTTGAGAAAGTTCTCTATGCTAATCCACGTGTTGCAGAATCCAGACAGGCTGCCAGCTATCGACAGATGCTTTGCAAACAAACCTGACAGCTACAGACCCGACAATACACTCCTGAAGTTGGACTTGAATGGGACAATGGAATGTTGCCCTTTGACCATAATTGTTCCAACCTCTGGTTGAATCTGATTCATCAGGATAAACGAACCTGATCAATCCATTGGCAGACCCTTCATACCCTCCCAAAAGAAGACAAAGACTTGGAAGGATCCTCAAATCCCCACAGAAAGTGGTAACTCGAGAATAACCACTGAAAAACAAGACACCTCCAAGACTATTGGAAGAATAAGAAGAATTCACCACATGGAGCCTGGACAACCTCCAGTGGGGTAGTATGCAATCATTCAAAGTTAAGTTAAAGCATAAGATAATTTGTTGTGTTTTTCATTACTTAGTAATAAATGTTATTGTTCTAATATTAATAGTGTTCAATAAACAAATATTATTGTTTTTAAGAGTTGACTCAGTTCTTTTGCTGATTACAAGATTTCAAACACACTGTAAGGCAGATATAACACCTTCCTAAATACTGACTCAAACTGCAAGTTAACTTGAGACAATCTTGTACAAGAACTCGCAACTGTCTTTGCACTTCAGAATTCTGAATTTTCTCCCCATTTATAAAATAGCCCATGCCTCTCTTCTTCCTACCAAAATGTATTATTCTGCACTTTCTCAAGTTTGACTCCATCTGCCACTTCTTTTCCCAGTCTCCTACCCTGTCTAAATCCTTCTGGAGCCTCCCTGACTCCTCAATGCTACCTGACCCTCTACCTACCTTTGCATCATCGAAACACTTTGCCGGAATGCCGTCAGTTCCTTCATCTAGATCGTTACTGCACAAAGTAAATCGTTGTAGCCCCAAAACTAAGTCTTGAGGAACAGCAGTTGTCATCGGCTCCAATCCTGAGAAGGACCCTTTTATCCCCATTCTCTGCTTTCTGCCAGTCAGCCAAGCTTCTGTACACGCTAGTACCTTGCCTCCAACACCATGGGCTCTTATCTTCTTCAACAGCCTCCTGTGCGGTACCTTGTCATCGTCCTTCTTGAAGTCCAGATAGATAGCATCCATTGGCTCTCCTTGGTCTAACCTGCTTGTCAAATCCTCAAAGAATTCCAACAGATTTATTAGCATGATTTCCTCTTAATGAGTAGTAAATATTAACTCCTAATAAATATTTACTCCTAGCTGGGAGTAAATACTACTACTGGAAAGGTATGATCTTGTTGGATGAGTATGACGCCAGTGATCAGTAGCATGATAAGACATTGATAACAATTGGGATCGGTAAATCAGTCAATTACTTTGAGAGAACTGATCCTGTGCTGTCAGTGCCAATACTTTCAAAATTATCAGAATGCGTTATGACAGTACAACACATTATTGCTATTAAGGAACCTGTCAGGCACAAAGTTTTAATTTTTCACTGATAAATCATAACCAAATACTTGAGACTCAACAGAAATGTTAGCTTAACTGTCCCCTTTCAGATCAGACAAAAATCCATAGTCCGAAAGAAAAAGAAAGTTTAAAGTGTTAGAAAACCTGAGCAGGTTCTCATCAGACAGAAACACAATTAACTTTTTGAGTGCAATATGAGTTTTTCAGAACAGATCATATTAGACTCAATATGCTCACTCTGCTTCTCGCTCCAGACCCTGACTCATCTGCGTGTTTTTGTCAACGTTTTCTATTTGTATTTCAGATTTGCATTTTCCTCAGTATTCCCCAGCAAAGGGAGTCAGTTTTGTGAGGGTGGAGGGCGGTAAGGCACGGCCGTCTCACAGAAACCAGGGACCCGGTTTGGGGGCGGGGGGAATATGGTGTCTCAGTGGCTAGTACGGCTGTCTCACAGAACATGGGACCCAGTTTGGGGGAAGGGGGAAGGGGATATTGTGTCTCGGTGGTTAGCACGGCTGTCTCAAATTACCGGGGACCCGGTTTGGAGGGCGAGAGGAAGGACGGCATGGTGTCTCGGTAGTTAGCACGGCTGTCTCACAGTACCAGGGACCCGGTTTGCTTCCATCATCACGACTGTTCGTACTGAGTTTCACCTTCTCCCATGTCTGCAAATGCTTCCTCCAGGTGCTCCACGTTCCTCCCACAGTTCAAACAGATTCAGTGGACTGCTCATGCTAAATTACCCAGCATGTCCAGCTAGGTGTATTAGCTATGGGAGACGCAGAGATAGGGTACGAGGCAGGTTAGTCAAAGGAAATGCAGGAGTAGGGTATGAGGTGGGTCTCTGCTCAGCGTTCTTCTGAGTGTCAGTGCGGACTCGATGGGCCAATGTCCCATAAAATAACAAAGAAAAGGGTAAATCAAACAAATTCCTGAGAATGATCATCTTTTTTTCTTCATTAATGGCACATGGGTATTGTTGGCTGGGCCAGCAATTATTTCTCTTTCCTAGTTGCTATTGATAAGGTGTTGGGGAACAGCCTTTCTGAACCTGTGCTGTCAGCTGCCAGTGCATAGGTCTGTCTGGTTTCACTTCTTTGAGACTTTGTAGTGTTATAACTGAATGGCTGGCTTGGACATTTCAAATTGCATTGGTTGAAGGACACTAGTGAACCGGGTTTTTAGTTTGAAAAACCATTAGTATTTCATTAGCTGGCTCATTTCAAATATTTTATTGATTCAATTCAACATCAGCTGGTGCGGGATTGAAGTCCGGTGTTTGGGTCATTACCTGGCTGTTTTGATTAATAGTCTGGAGAAAATACCGCTAGACCATCACCTCCCCAGCATCTCCACCAGCAAAAGCGGTGTTGCCATTATCCTGACTGAGGTACAAAAAATTGTGCATTTACATTGTCAGCTGCTTCCAAGGAAAGCATAGATATTCATATTTCAGGTTACTGGGACTGCACAGAGATGTAACAGGTTATCCTATTTAAGGATTTGAATCTCCTGCATAAATCTCCGCTCCAAGTTTCTTGCTCCCAATAGTTCACACTGCATCACTATTTTGTTTCAGACAGACAGAGGTCTAAGCCATCTTATGATTTGGTCAAATATCATTTTAGTCGAGTTTCACGGAGGATTTCTCTCCACAAGGTTAAGTGCATTTTCTCATGATGCCATTCCCAATCTGCCTCCTTAACTACCCTCCCTGCCCGCGTGATCTTCCTCCCATCTGACACTAACCAGACGATTTTCCCTTCGTCATAACAACTTGCAACTGACTGGATATCCCAAAATTCACCGGCCTCCCTGTTACAGGGGCCATCTTTAAAACGCCATTAAACTCTTGGATTATCAATCCGAAATTGCTCTGGGCCTGGACATGTCAGAGGGGGTAAAACTGGGTCCCATTTTGTGGCCAAACCCCTGAGGTTCTGATGGGTGGCATTGTGCTTCCCCTGCCAGTCCTCTAGGACTGGCAGGGGAAGCCATGACACCAGACCCTGCCAGCTTGGTCCCAGGCTAACCGCTGGGTCAAGGAGATGCCAGCCTTCTGGGTGAATGCCAAGCAGTTTAGGAAGGAGGTCAGTAACCTTTTCCACTCCACCAGAGTAAGTGCCACCACCTGCACTTTGTGACTCCGCCCTCTCCCTCTTTCTGTTACTGCACCACCCCACACCCCCACCAAGTCTCATGTTATCTCTTTCTTACTGAATGCAGCACCTTCTCTCGGTGTCTCTTTAACATCTTCTCTGGACCTCTCCCCAACTTTGCCTGGAGTCTGTGCTGCCTACTCACTCACTCAGGACAATACGCCACCTTTCCCTCAGCTGTATCAGCAAAAACGCACCAACCACTTCCATCTTCCTCATGCTTTTTTCGTAATTCTCTCATTCCAGAAGGAACGATCCCATAATAGGGCATAAACAGCCAAGAGGGCTCCAATATTCAGCTCCTCACCCTGTCACAGGGGAATGATCCTGACCCCAACAACCAGGAGAAGCTGACTGACCGTGTCCATGCTCCCGGACTGGGATCTGAGATTCCCCCTGACTGACTGTGCTGGGCTTCGTGATTGATTATAGACAATGATGTCAAGCTTCCTGGTTTTGTACCTGTGCTAAACGCCAAGAAATTTCAGCGGGCAGGTGAGCCTGGCAGCTCTGAATGAGGGAAAACGCTGCTAAAGTCAGGGTAAGGCAGAACAATAATTCTATGAGCATTCAAGTCAGCTCAAAGTGAGTGTGTATAAACACAGAGTGAGCAGCCCAGAGGGACAGTCCATGAGCTGGGTGTGTGTCCCTAAGCACAGTGTCCTTGCAGCAACATTGAATGTGTACAAACACGGAGTGATCAGCCCAGAGGGAGAAGCCATGAGCTGGGTGTGTGTCCCTGAGCACAGTGTCCTTGCAGCAGCATTGAGTGTGTACAAACACAGAGTGATCAGCCCAGAGGGACAGGCCGTGAGCTGGGTGTGTGTCCCTGAGCACAGTGTGCTTGCAGCAACATTGCAATGAGAGTTGCCAGTGCACCATGAACTGCAGCATTGAAGTACAGAAGCGTACTGTCAGTGGGTCGGAGATGTGCTGGGATGGCATGGTGAGGCTGGCATGTGACTGATGCCAGCATTGGTGGGTATGGAGTACATGCAGCTTCTGTCAGTGCAGTGTCCCCCGAGACGTTGGTGTCCAGGATAGAAGGCCGCAGGAGCGAGGGGCAAGATGGAGTCACCAATTACCAGCTCTGATATTCTTCATATTTAGTTTCCCCATCGTGGGAGGGAGGAAATGAAACTGCAAATTGATGAGGGGGAATTTACATGAATGTGACTGTTGATCATTAGTAATCATTCAGTCAGCATCCCACCACTCCCGCACTCAAATCCTGTCTCTAAGAACAGAATAACACAAGAACATGCCCTTCGGCCCGGCAAGCTCGCACTGACGCAAGTGGCCTTTCTAAAGTTAAAAAGAAAGTTTTTGCTTCTACACGTCCGATGTCCTTCTATTCCCTGTCTACTCATCACTGTGTCAAGGTATCTCTTAAACCTTGCTATGTTAGTTTCTTCTCTATCAGTGCATTCCAGGCACTTTCACATTCTGTCCAGAAAAGCAAATAAAAGCTTACTGATCATATCTCCTACACTTTCTCCCTTTTACCTCAAATCTATGGCCCCGAGTAATTGATCATTCTATTCTGGGAAAACACCTCCAACTGTCCTTCCATCTATGCCTCTTATAATTTTGTAAATGTCAATCAGGCAGACCCTCAGCCACTGATGCCCAGGTGCAAAAAAAATATTTGTCCAATTTCTCAATCTGGCTAATACCCTACAAAGGAGAAAGTGAGGACTGCAGATGCTGGAGATCAGAGCTGGAAATGTGTTGCTGGAAAAGCACAGCAGGTCAGGCAGCATCCAGGGAACAGGAGAATCGACATTTCGGGCATTCCTGAAGAAGGGCTCATGCCCGAAAAGTCGATTGATCCCAACGTATGCTGGAGATTTGTCTCCCTGAATGCTTTTAAAAACACCCAGCACGTTCTCCTTTTTAAAATATCGAAATGCTCTGGAATATTAGCATCTCCTTTTCTAGACTCGCCATCCACCATCCTTTGAGATGCGAAGTATTCATTAAGGACTTCACACACTTCCTCCAGCTCCACGCGTTAATTCCCTACTTTGTCCTTAAGTGGATGTACTCTTTTCCTGGCTACTCTCTTACTCCTGATAAACCGATTTGGAATTTTCCACAACCCTGTTTATGAAAGACATTTCATGTTGCCTTTGAGCCCTCCACCTCCATGTTTACGTTTTTCCTGTTTCTCAGGTTTTTGTTTTCGAGGCCCCTGAGTGCCTTCAATTTCCAAACACTTATATGTGCTTCCTTTTCCTTTTAGATTGAGCTCACAAATTCTCTTGTCGTCAAAGGTTCCGAAGTATTGCCATCTTTACCACCCTGTCTCAATGACCAAATCGCATGTTTCTAAATGCAGTGACATCGAGAAAGGCCAGTGGGCTTCGCAGACAATTCCCCCATCTTCATCACGATAGCCCACATTGTTGAGTTCCCTTTAAGCTTAAACTAAAATTAAGAAAGCTATTCAAACCTTCTACATCTACATGTGGTTTCTATTGATTGCCTTTTATGATCCTTACTTATTTTTGTTCTGTGTATGGGTAACAAACTGCTAAAGATCGTTTGTTTCTTTCCAGCATCATTTCACACACACCAGTTGCTTTCTGATTTCTCTTTGCATCTCTCCTCCACGTCCAATACTCTTCTCAGCTTTCTGTAGTATTGAGTTCCCACTGTCTAATGTATTCTTTCCTGTTCTGTCAGTGTTTTCCCAGACTTCATGTGAGTTCTGGAATAAGAAGCTTTATGCTTTTTACTTTGCCAGAACATGTTTTCTTGAAAGCAGTTTAATCTCCCCTCAGACTACCTGCCACTGCTCTGATTGTGATTTATCTTCTCGTTATTGTTTCCTGTTCACTTCAATGAAATCTCTTCTCAGCTTAATAAAATTAAATTGGATCATACTAAAACCCAAATCTTAGTCTAACTTTGACCATTATAATACTTATGTTGGAGTCAAATGAATTATGATAACTATTCCATAAATGTTTTTTTTCATTCAAATGGCAGTGCTAATGAGTGCAGATGGTGTTGTTTAAGGAGTGCCAATGCACTTACACCTGCTGTTGAGTGTCGGAGGTGGAGTCCATTCAAGTCGGCTGCTTAGTCTTAGGTCGTGTCAAACTATTTGAGTACTATTGGAGCTGCATTCATTCAGACAAGTGGGGATTATTCCATCATATTCCTGACTTGAACTGTGGAGATAATGGACAGGTTTTTACAAGACAGGAGAAATGTTTCTAGATTCACAGTTCCTAAATTCTGATTTGATTTTCTCGCCTCAGCATCTGTATGATCTTGGATAAACCTCAGTATGTTAGTTTCTGGATTAATGGTGCTGGAAGAGCACAGCAGTTCAGGCAGAATCCGAGGAGCAGTACAATCGACAGGATTCTTGATGAAGGCTTTTGCCCGAAACGTCGATTTTGCTGCTCCTCGGATGCTGCCTGAACTGCTGTGCTCTTCCAGCACCACTAATCCAGAATCTGGTTTCCAGCATCTGCAGTCATTGTTTTTACCTCAGAATGTTAGTGCCAATAGATTGAGCAATGGTGATGTCTTTGGATGTTGAATACCGACAGTGAGTTGGTTTATGATGGCTCTTATCTGACATTAGAGAGGCACAAATATTGCTTATTACTTGTCAGTCCAAGCCTGGTCGTTGTCTAAATCCTGTTTTATTCGGGCTGATTTTGCGATCTGTAGAGTTGAGAATAACAAAATCATGAGCAAACACTGCACTATCCTTCCTGAGATTTCTACAAATATTTCGCAATGCTGTACCTTTCCCAGGTGCAAAGTGTGAAGCCAGTTTATTTCAACAATGAGTTGGTCACAGGGCTGTGTAAACCCCTCCAATGCAACCTGCAATCTCACTCCAGGGAAAGGACTGTACTCAAAATGCCTATCAACTGTTTTGATTCTGGAACTTGCCAGGCATGAGTGGGTGACGTATGCATTATGCTGGAGTCCCATCCCTCATGGATTCACGAGGTGACAGAGGCCATGTCTGACTGGTGAGGTGAATATGTTGGTTCTGTCTCGACAGACGAAGAAACAGAAAATCGTTTTGGAAATGCTAGAGAACAGAGTGATTGGTGAAAGTGAGAAAGTTAAGAAATTTGGAATTACTAAATTCGAAGTAGTAGAAAAACTAATTGTGTTGAAGGTTGGTAAGCCACTGAACCAGATGAGTGATGACTTTAGAGGGCCACAGAGATAGGTTTGAAAAATGGAGCTGGCTGGAGAACTCTTTCCAGAGCTGATGCAGACACGATGTATCAATGGCCTCCTTCTGTACTGTCTTTTCCTTAATTACATAAGGAGGTCAAATCTGTTTAGATTATGAAAAGGATCTTGCAGACTCGAAAGTATCTATTGTGACCACACGTATTTAAAACGGCGGAGATTGAAATTACAAACCAACTGGTGGATAAGTTGATGTCATTTGTGAGGAAAATGTTAGCAATTTTTGTAATTAATCATAAATAGATCATTGTAGAGTAATGACATGATTTAGCAGCATCAATCTAAATTCAGGACAGGAAATCTATCTTTGAAAAACGTTTTGGAGTTTATGGAGGTTATGACATCGATGAATTAGAACCAGTGGGAACGGTGTATTTGAATTTTCAGAAGAAGGTTGACACAGTTGGACACCGGTGAGAGAAGGAAGTTACAGTCCTTGGGTACTGGGGGTGGATCCAACATGGATAGAAAATTGGATAATGGAGAGAATACAGAGACTATGGTCCTCCTTTGGACAGATGGCCACTACACATTGTGTACCACATGTATCAGTGCTTGAGCACCGCTATTATAACGCAGAGAAATGATTTGAATGTGAACAACATATACATTCCTTTACATTTTATATTCATTAGAAGGTGAGAGCTTGGGAAGTGCTTCTGGCAAAAAGGACCTGGAGGTCCTTGGTCATAAGCCATTAGCAGAATTCATTCAGGGCATCTATTAATCAGGACAGGAAATGAAATGCTATTCTTCATTACAAAATGAATCAGACGGAAGAGTTGTGAAGTGTTGTTGAGGCAGTATTGCACCTATTGTAGACAAACTTTTTCTCCTTTATAAGCAATGACCTCCTTGTCACAGAGACAGTGCAAAGGAGTTTTATCAGAATAATCTCTGGGGTGATGGTACCATGAGGCGTGTGTGAAGGAAACGGCTGTTCAAATTGTAGTACCGTGAGCGAATAAGAGCTGACTTCATCGAAACTTGAAGATTATGAACTAACACACATTATTTCCATTGAAAGACATCGGTAGCATGAAAAATAGCATTTCCCCACAATATGTGCTTCTTGCTAATTTATGTACCTCTGTGGAGCCCCCATGTTGGTTAAGAGAGAGCTTCAGGCTCTGAATGAACTCTAAGCGCCTCAATGTGCAATTAGTATGTGACACTGCACTGAATGTCACATTGCAACTGCTGATAGATTTGTGAACAACGCTTTAGTTCTGTAAGAGTTAGCCATTCCCACTAGCTTCGGTCCATACTAGAAAACACCGGTCTACCTTCTCGGAGATGGAAGCTGCCTCCTTGAGTCTTCACATAAAACATTGGTCTTCCCTCTTCATCGTCAACAAACCAGGTTTATGTATCAATTGAGTACCATTAGCAATGGAGCCAGGAGGAACAACATGGAGCAGTCTATCTGTGCAGCCTCTACTTCATTGGATTTTCATGTTGGGTTGTCGATAGCATCCTCCTTTTTCTGTACATGGAGCTCAAGCGGCTGAGTGGCGGCCTTCTAATCTCATGAGAGAGGCTCAAGGGCCTGACTGGGCAACTCGTGTTTCCTGTTTAACAGCTCAATGTGTTTGACTGGGCTCCTTCTCTTCCTGTGTAATAGGCAAAGGGGAGTGAATGGGCTGTCGCTATTCTTATCCAATAATGTTAATGGGCTGAATGACCTCCTCACATTCCTGTGAAGTGAGCTTGAGCTGCACAATAATCTCCTCTCTTTACTGTGGAAATGCAGTGTCCAGCAGCACAGTTACATGAATGTTACTGACACTTTCACAGCACAATACTGAATGCTGGAGAAAGTGAGGACTGCAGATGCTGGAGACCAGAGTTGAAAAGTGTGGTGCTGGAAAAGCGCAGCAGACCAGGCAGCATCTGAGGAGCAGGAGAATTGACGTTTTGGGCATAAGCCCTTCTTCTGGAATGAAGCTGGTGTGCCAAGCGGGATGAGATAAAAGTTAGGAGGGGCGGGATTTGTGGGAGGGTCGCTGGAAATACGATAGGTGGAAGGCGGTGAGGGTGAGGGTGATAGGCCGGAGAGGGGGTGGGGGCGGAAGAAGAAGGGTTAGGAAGAAGATTGCAGGTCAAGAGGGCGGTGCTGAATCCGGGGCTGGGATTGAGATAAGGTGGGGGGAGGGGAAATGAGGAAGCTGGAGAAATCTACATTCATCCCGTGTGATTGGACACTCCTCTCCAATTGCCACCAGAACACAACCCCACTGGTCCTCAACTTCCACCCCACCAACCTTTGGATACATTGTATTATCCTCCGTCATTTCCACCACCTCCGAACAGACCCCACCACTAGGGATATATTTCCCTCCCCACCCCTATCAGCATTCTGGAGAGACCACTCCCTCCGCAAATCCCTCGTCAGGTCCACACCTCCCACCAAGCCAACCTCCACTCCCGGCACCTTCCCCTGCAACCACAAGAAGTGCAAAACTTGCGCCCACACTTCCCCCCTCACCTCCCTCCAAGGCCCCAATGGATCCTTCCATATCCATCGCAAATTCTCCTGCACCTCCAAACATATCATTTACTGTATCCGCTGCACTCGATGTTGTCTCCTCTACACTGGAGAGACAGGCCGCCTACTTGCGGAACGTTTCAGGGAACACCTCTGGGACACCTGCAGCAACCAATCCAATTGCCCGGAGGCTGAACACTTTAACTCCCCCTCCCACTCCGTCAAGGACATGCAGGTCCTCCATCGCCAGACCCTGGCCACAGGATGCCTGGAGGAAGAACGCCTCATCTTCCGCCTAGGAACCCTCCAACCACACGGGGTGAATGTAGATTTCTCCAGCTTCCTCATGTCCCCTCCCCACACCTTATCTCAGTCCCAACCCCCGGATTCAGCACACCCCTCTTGACCTGCAATCTTCTTCCCGACCTCTCCGCCCCACCCCCTCTACGGCCTATCACCCTCACCTCCATCTACCTATCGTATTCCCAGCGCCCCTCCCCCAAATTCCAACCAACCCCCTCCTTTTATCTCAGCCGCTTGGCACACCAGCCTCAATCCTGAAGGAGGGCTTATGCCTAAAATATCGATTCTCCTGCTCCTCGGATGCTGCCTGGCCTGCTGCGCTTTTCCAGCACCACACTTTTCAGTACTGAATGTTGTCCAGGTCTTACTACACATGGACACAGTGTGCTTCAGGAGCTGAGGGGAACAAATTGTTCTGAACATTGTGTGATCTTCATTGAATTTCCCCACATCTGAGCTGGTGAGGGGTGGGGGTGACATTGAGGAGTAACTGAGGATGCTTGTGCTGAGGATCTCCCGCAGAGATATCCCAGGACTGAGGTGGTAGATATCCAAGAATCACAAACATCTTCTTTGTACTGAATCACTTCAACAAGTGGGGGGGGGGTTACTAGTGATTTCCATTAAGTTCCATTTTGTTTGGGTTCCTTAATACCATCCTCAGTTAAATACTGCCTTGTTATCAGGGTCAGTTACTCTTCCCAGTGTTCATATCTTTTGTTGGTGTCAATAGGTCACAGTCTATGTGTGGAACGTGTTTCCTTCTCACAGAGTGGAGTGGCCACCGGACTTCTCTATTCCAGAGAGGAAGGGGATATAGATTACTTAGATAGTTGGAAAACCGGATGTATGGATGTTTGACATATCAGGTACTCTAGCAGTTGGGGTCGAGAGCAGATCTGCCATGATCCTATTGAAGGGAAAATCAGGCTGTTGGGGCTGAATGACCTACTCCTGCTTCTTATCTTCTTGTATTCTGTTATTGGATGGTTCATCGTTGTTATTTTCCTGGAAATCCTGTGAAGGAATGTTGTAGTCAGAGAGACCAAAGGATTTTGTGAGCAATATCTGAGTGCGATATGAGGGCTATATTCACTGTGAAACTGGATCTACACCATGATAAATAAATGGAGACAGTGGACCATCTGTAAAGAGAGAGGAGGGGCCTGTTTTACAGCAACACACATTCTTTCCCCAAGAATGTTTTCCAATCCACACAAAACCATGTTTGACTGTCTTCAGGGGTTGAATGGTGTCCTCTGTTTCTATGCACCACCAACCCAGGAGCAAGTGGTCTCCAAATGCTCCTGAGCAGCAGGTTTAAGAGAACTGAATGGAATGGGGCAATGTAGGACTGAGGAACAAGAGTGAGTCCCTGCACCACCAGGCACTAAGATTGTGGTTGATCAGCTTGCAGTCTCAGCCCCACGTTCCTATCTGCAGTTCATTCTTCTTGAGCCAGTTTCCCATCAAACATTTTACTAACACATTTCTGAAGAAATGCAAACACACAGGTACCACAGACTTGTGTGGCAGAGAATTCCCACTCAAATGGTCTTTGGTGAATTTCTCTGTATCCATGTTCCTACCACGATCGGAGAGTCATTGTTTCTGTTTCTGGTCCCCTCCTTCATAGGTCACAACAAATTTCAGTGTAACCAAGTGTATGATATGGCAAATGATATCGGTCTCAGACTGGGTCAGGTTCAGTGTTAGGAACAAGTCAGGCGGTTTCTTAAATTTGTAAAAATATCTAATCTAAAACCAAATTTACTTAAATTATGATGGAAAGGTAACTGACATAAAGTTTGGACATTGATATTGATGTCGTCTCTGAATTGTCATGTACTGATGCAGTATGTACATTAAGTTTATTTTTCTATAAATCTGAGACACAGAGACATGCACACAAAGAAACACACACACACATCTGAAGGCAGACAGGAAAAAATGAAACTCTGCAGAATATTAGTTCAGAAGAGCTTTGACCAAATAACAACTAATTTTATGACAAAGGGAAAATTGAGATTGTCTCAATTGTTATTCTGTTTTACAGATGGAATTCCTTCCAGGAACAGTTGGATTTGGGAGAATTGACTTTTCTGCAGGGAGTTGAGCGATTTCAATAAATCCTCAAAAGGAACCCTCCATGCGTGGTAAAGATGACTGATGTGTTTTCAGCTCTCATATGTTGCTATAAAGAAGGACAGCTAAAGTGATGGAGCAATGGCCATTTCTTCTCAGACACGTTACATTTTCTCCCTCTCTGAGCTGAAACATAAAATAATGTAACCCCAAAACCAACCTAGACCATGTAAGGTCACACTAAATATTCCCCTGATTGCGTACTGAATCCCTGTTATCCTCTGCATTTAGGAGTAGGATTCATGAAGAAGGGCTCATGCCCGAAACATCGATTCTCCTGCTCCTTGGATGCTGCCTGACCTGCTGCGCTTTTCCAGCAACACACTTTTCAGCTCTGATCTCCAGCATCTTCAGTCCTCACTTTCTCCTTTCTGTCCTATTCCAAGCTGTTTCTCCTGGAATTTGAGAAAGGGAGGGAGGGAGTGTAGGTGGGAGTAGGTGGCCCTGCTGTTAGTGCTGGTGTAGTTGGGAGGGAGATGTCCAGAGGGAGTCGGTCCACAGTGTTGCATCCATGCAGTGTTATTAGTGAGGGAGATATAGTAGAGGGGAAAGAGAGAGACAGAGGGAAGGTGCTTCTTACACCAATGAGAGTGTTAGAGCATGAGCCTTGTTCGGGATTGGTGCTATAACAGATATACAGAGAGCAGAGAGAATGCGGTGACCCTAATGCTGATAGAGCGGAGAAGGTTATTGATGCTTTTCCTGTATTGTTGGACATTTATTCAGACCACAGATACTGCACTGAAATGGGTGGTGAGCTCAGACCATGCCTGGTGGGTCCAGTGTTGTGGTCCATTCAGGGAAGAGAATTGTCCCCCTCTCGACCAGCCCATCCACCCGGACCTCCGTGCCCCTGTTAACAAACCGTGTTGCAATTGCCCCTTATCTTCCATGCTCGGGGTAAGCTGTGCAGGGCAGCTCCAATCTGAGAAAGCTTAATCGAGTGCCCATTGGTCTTTTAAAGATGGCACCAGTGCCAGTGATAACAGAATATCCAGGGGCATCTGGGCGATGGTGAGTACCTCCAGCCATGATGGATGGGAGAATTGGGCTGTCATTCAATGAGAGGGATACCATGGTGGAGTAAGTAGTTAAAGTGGTGGGTTCGATAAGACACCAAAAGCAAACTATCTCGGTCTCGTGCAGACGATCCCTCTATCATACTCAATGAAAATTACACTGACACAAATTACTGTTAGATTCAGCCCAATGAGTCGAAGCCTCTGCTAAGCCCATTCCCAGTTACAAAGCTGCAGCTTGTCCAATACAGAGATGGAGATAAACATGACCTAGTCTTGGGAAATAAGGCAGTGGGAGCGGGTGATTGAGATAATAATAGGGGAACACTTTGTGACAAGTCATCATAGTCCTATTAGTTTTAAAATACACATGGAAAAAAGATGAACCAGGACTAAAACTTAAAGTTCTAAATTGTTAAAAAGCCAATTTTGATAATATTATTCTGGAAATTTCCAAAGTCGATTGGCATAGATATTGGCAGTTAAGGGGCAAGCTGATAAGCCTTCAAAAATGAGATGTCAAGAGCACAGAGATAGTATGTCCATGTTAGGGTGAAATATAAGTCTGAGAGGTGTAAGGAATGCTGGAGGATTGGAAAAAATAGGCTCTGTTCAAGGATTAAAAGGAAGCATACGTCAGGTATAGACAGCAGAAATAGAGGGTTTTTTTTATTAATTCATTCATGGAATGAGAGCGTCGTTGGCTAGGCCACCTATCCCTAATTGCCCAGTGGACAGTTAAGAGTCAACTACATTGCTATGAATCTGGAGTCACATGTAGGCCAGAACAGGTAAGGATGGCAGATTGATTCCTTCAAGGACGTTAGTGAACGAGATGGATTTTGCTGACAATCGAAATGGTCATCACTTGTCTCCTATTTCCTGATTTAAAGTGAATCACTAGAAGACTCTGAAGGTAACAGGAGTACACATTAGAGGGAAATCAGGAGTGCAAAATGGGGGCATGTGATAACTTTGGCAAATTGGGTTAAGGAGTATCCAAAGCAATTCTACAAATACATTAAGGATATTTAAAAAACTAGGGAGAAAAACGGGTCCCTTAAAGATCAGAAAGGCCGCAGGTGTGCAGAAATGTAGGAGATGGGGGTAGTATAGAACGAATATTTACTGTACAGGATATGGAAGTGGGAGGACTTGGGAAATAAATAGTGTTATCTTGTAAAGTGTCTGTATTACAGAGGAGATGCTGGAGGTCTTAAAATGTACAAATGTGGATCAGTGTCCACAACGTTATTCGATATATGATTAGATTAGATTAGATTACTTACAGTGTGGAAACAGGCCCTTCGGCCCAACAAGTCCACACCGACCCGCCGAAGCGCAACCCACCCATACCCCTACATTTACCCCTTACCTAACACTACGGGCAATTTAGCATGGCCACATCTTTGGACTGTGGGAGGAAACCGGAGTACCAGGAGGAAACCCACGCAGACACGGGGAGAACGTGCAAACTCCACACAGTCAGTCGCCTGAGTCGGGAATTGAACCCGGGTCTCTGGTGCTGTGAGGCAGCAGTGCTAACCACTGTGCCACCGTGCTGCCCACAATGCTAGAACTTTGAGAGAAGCTGGGGAAATGACTGCTGGGCCCCATGCGGAGATATTTGTATCATCGATAGCTACAGGTGAGGTACTGGATGACTAGATTGTCTATCGTGGTGCCACTACTTAAAGGGTTTAAGAAGAGTGATAAAGCAAAGCCAGTGAGCCTGACTCAGTGGTGGGTAAGGTGTTTGAGAGGATTATGAGGCACAGGATCTGCATGTATTTTGAAATGCAGCGACTGATTAGGGATAGACAACATGGTTTTGTGCAAGTTATATTGTGTCTCACTAACTTGACTGAGTTGCTTTGAAGAAGTGACTAAGAAGATTAATTGAGGCAGATAGGTGTACATTGTCGATATGGACTTTGCTAAAGCGTTTAACAAGGTTGTGTATGGGTATTTGGTTAATAAGGTTGGTTCTAATGAAATGCATGGTGAACTAGCCATTTGGATACAAAATTGGCTCGAAAGTAGGAGACAGAGGGTAGTGGTGGAGGGTTGCAAGAAACTGGCAAAGATTTGCATGCTCCTCATGCTGGGCAGATAGTCCAGTTTAGGGAGCAATCCACTAGCATGGTCTGCACAGCTCTCCATCCTGCCTGTTACTTTGTCCCAGTTTATGGTGTCTGGGCTGATTCTGTGAGGCAGATTCAGACTTTGAGGCAATGTACCATTCCAGCTGATCTGGCAATGTCTTTATTCAACGTTTTCATTCTTGTGATTGGACCCACCAGTATCTCCCTTCTCCAGTTACTCCCTCTCCCCTGTATCCTTATCCACACTTTCACAAAGTTATCCATTAATTAATCTTTGTGTTTTTCTGTATCTTTCCCTGGCCTTTGTTTTTGGCTCCCTCGTGTATCGAGTGCTGGCATTGTGAAGCTCAGAAACAATGAATTGGCGTGTGTCGAGCTGTTGTTCACTTCCTGGTGTGTCCCATCTGGTGCTCCATGTAGGGCAGGGTGATTCCAGCAGCTTTGGCTCACGCCTTTGAAACTTGGTCTGTTCCTGTCCACTGAACACCTCTGCTTATCCCTCTCTGCTGATCGTGCGGTCAGTAACACGAGGAAGCCCCTTGAATATTGTTGTAAAGGACCAGACATTGAACTTGTAGCTGAGGGGCTTCTGACTGACTTCTGTTATTGAAAAGTTAGTGGAGGTGCTAGGGATGATTTGCTGGAGGCTGTGTTATGAGCTGCCTCAGACATTCAGGATCCTGAGGATTTGGTGACCCAACTCTGGATGGAACATGGGGACTGTAGTTACAGCATCTGGGCCTGTAGCATTAACAACAAATGTAATAGACGCTGCAGAGATGGGCAGCTCTGAAACCTCGGTGTGAGTGTGTGTGAGGAAAGGGATCTGCCAAATAATTCTGCGTCTTAGCCTGAATAAGCCCACACTCTCACTCTCTCCATTACATACACAGATGTACACTCTCCCTATCCGCTCCCCACACACACACACACTCACACTCCCCGTCTCACATGTGTACACTCACACTCTGCTCTGTCATAATCATGCACACCCACAACCACTCTGTCTCCCTCCCGCACTCACACACTCTTCTTCAGTCTCTCTCACTTAAAAACATTGTCTCTCTTCTCTCCCCTTCACACAGACACCGCCTGACACGCACGCATATGCACACACACACGCGCATATGCACATTTAAATCTGCGGGGTGAATTTGCGTTTGGAAGTTTGTATTTGCAGATATACTTTATTTTGTCCCAAAAACATACAATTTGGTGACAGTCAGTCAATGCGGTATTTTATAAACTCCTACTTTGGGAACAAACTCAGTCTGACTCCAGCTGAAGACACAGACAAATTCCAAACAAGACCTCACTCCTGAAATACATTGTCTGACCGGAGGGATCCCCTCCTTTACATTGATAATGCCTGCAGATATCTCCAGGCAGTTACTTGAAAGAAATTCTGCGATTTGCACATTAGTCGATCAAAACCTGCGCATCCATTCTAAGTGTTTAAGGATTTAAGAGCCATTTTAGGTGTGTACAATTCATGTGCATGAGTTGTATAACCCTTTGATCTTTTCCTTATAACTTCTGTGTTTAAGGTCTTCCTCTTTCTAATCTGATGAAGGAGCAGCGCTATGGAAGCTTGTGCTCTCAAATAAAACCTTGGACTCTAACCTACTGTCATGTGATTTTTGACCTTGCCCGACCCAGTCCAAAATCAGTGGCTCCATATCGTTGCATTTTATTGTTTAGCCACTCATCTCTGTGAGCAAATAAATCTTTCCTTTCCCGATGTAGTCCTGTCTTGCATATTAATCTTTTGTGAGATACTGCTGTCTGGAAATCCAGATATAGTACATCTATATGATCCCACTATCCACCTTGTTTGTCACTTCTTTTAAGAAAGCTAGTCAATTCATTCAAACATGATTTATTATTCATAAAACGATGTTGACTGTGCTGGATTGTGGCTTGACCATGAACATCTCTTGTTATTAATTCCTTTATAATGTATTCTAATAATTTACCTTAAGTTCCAATCGTTTTCTCACCTTTTTAAATTCCCTAGTAAAGTTGGCTAATCTAGGTTATTTGCTTTCTATAACCTCTACGTTCCCTTTAAGATTCCTGTATAATGGCCCAAGGCTGTAAAAGATTTGCTCCAATTGCTGTGTAAGAGCCAGATGTCTGGTTGGACTCATTCTGTTTCTGCTTTATACACTCGCCGGGCTGAATATCATCCTGGTGTTCCTACATTATAGTCTCGATGGCGTGCATGTCCTGCTCCTGTTCCTGACCAAGCCGTTCAAGATCTCAATGTCCTCCTGCTGTCGCTGAATGACAGTTTTGGAGACTTATGAAATCTCCCTGCTGAAATGTCACTTTTCAAGGGCTGAAGTATGCAGACAAGCTCAGTGGTTCGCACTGCTGCCTCACAGCACCAGAGATTCATGTTCAAGCGAAGGAGAAAATTGATCTTCATTGAGAGAGGCAATGTTTGATCAGCGAGTCAGCGTGAAGTCATCAGAGCATAGTCATGCATTTCACAATGCCCCATGTGAGAAACCGATAAAGAAACTAAAATCTCATGGTATCAAGGGTGCCCCTTATTACTTGTGGTATTCATAAATGATGTAGATGTGAATGTGGAGGGGGTTTGGATGGTGCGATAAATAAGTGGATATTTGACACAAAGAATGGCCAGGTGGTTGGCAGTGAGAAGGAAGGCCTTATGTTACAGGAAGATACAGGTGGAATGGTCAGACGGGCAGATCAATGGCAGATGCAATATAATCCTGATAAATATGAGGTGATGCAATTTGGAAGTAGGAACCAGACAGGGGAGGACTCAGTGAATGGCAACACATTAGGAAGATCAGAGGGTGCTTCGCCACAAATCTCTGTGACTGGACATTTCATAGTCAAGTTAAGAAGTGATTGGGAACAGTAAATACAGCCTCTACTCATCGGAACATAGATTATAAGAGCTATACAAGACATTGGTTCGCCAAGATGGATAACAGTGTGAAGCTCTGGGAGCCATTTATAGGAAGGATGTGATTGTACTGGAGGGGGTGCTGAGGAGATTTACCAGGATGTTCCCTGGGATGGAGCACATCAGCCATGGAGAGAGGCTGGATAAGCTCAGGTTGTTTACTTTGGAGCAGATAAGGCTGAGGGGGACATGATTCAGAAGAATAAGCTTACTGGGACGTGGACAGGGTGGATAGACAGCCTGTTAGTCAGAGGGCCAAGAACAAAGAAGCACAAGTTTAAATTGAAGGGTTTGAGGTTTAAAGAGGATTTGCGGAATGGTTTTCACCCAGAGGTTTTTGGGGTTTGGAATGTACTTCCTGAGAGGAGAGTTATCATGGTAACCTCACAACGGTTACAAAGTTACTTGGATGAACACTGGAAGTGTCATAACATTCCCTGCTACGGGCCTCGTGTAGGAAAGTGGGAATAATATAGACTGTGCTGTATTTCTGACGGTGCAGAGTCTATGATTCTGTGATTCTATGGCTGTGGACATTAATTGATGGTTTTTCGAAGAGAATATCAACAAGAATTATAAGAGTGAACTGTCAATGGAAAAGGTCAGAGGAAACAAGCGCAAATTCGTTACTTATCAACCCAGAGAAAGGAGAATAGAGAACAGGGAAATGGCAGAACTAGGAAGTAACTACTTCAGTTCTATCTTCACAGAAGAAAACAGACCAAACAAATCAAATCTTCCCAGCAAGACTGGCAAGCCTAAGTCTCGAGAGAAAAAGAATGAAATTAGTAAATAAATGCTTTAAGAGAAATTATTGGGACTGAAGTATGGTTGCATTTAGACTACATATGGAAGGTGAGAAGGTTAAAATCCAATACCAGGGACCTGTGCTTAAACAAAGGAGACTACAATAGGATGAGGGAGGAGTTGGCTAAGGTTGGCTCGAAGCAAATACTTTACGCTGAAACTGTTGATGAATAGTGGATGGCTTTCAATGCAATTTTTTCCAAGGGCTCAGCAACAATATGTAACAGGGAAATGGAAGGACTGTATGAAAACAAAAGGTAACCTGCTATGATGTCTCAGGAAATAATGGAGACTATCAAGATAAAATAAATTGCATAAATAATGCCAAAGACCAGTGGGAAACTAAAAGATTGGGAAAACTTTAAAGGTGGAAAGAATGCAACAATAAAGGTATCAAGAAACATAACATAGTTAGCTTATGAGAGCAAAGACAGATAGCAAAAGATTCAATAAATATATAAAACAAAAAGAGTGGCTAAGGTAAGCACTTGTCCTTTAGAGGGTGAGAAGGGTGATTCACTAATAGGATATGAGGAAATGGCTGATGAATTGTACATATATTTTGTTGGTCTTCACATTGGCAGGCGCTAATAACATGCCAATAATTGTCAAATAGAGGAATGTAGGTGAGGACCTGGAAGCATACATTTCCATGAGAGAGATAGTGTTGGGCAAGTTAACGGAGGTAATGTTAGATAAGTCCCGTAGCCCTGATGGAATACATCCCAGGGTACTAATAGAGATGGTGAGAGAAATATAAAATACGTTTGTGGAATTGTTTCTAAAATCACTGGTCTCTGGGGGTGCAGTTCCAGCAGATTATAAAACAGGAAAGCAGAGAAAACTATTGAAATGGAAAGGTAGACAAAGAGTGGGGAATTGTAGACCGGTTAGCCTAGCATGTGTAGTGGGGAAAATACTTCAGTTTGTAATCAAGGAATAAGTAGCACACATCTTGATAGAAATTGTCCCACTGGGCAGACACAGCATCAGTTCATGCTTAACTAATTTACTGGAACTCTATGAAGACATTATGACCAGTAGATGTGGTATATTGAGACTTCCAAAAGGTATTCGACACAGTGCTGCTAAAAAGGTTACTGCATAAGGTAATGATACATGGCGTTACGGGCAATGTATTAACATGCACAGTGGATTGGTTAACTAACAGGAAGCAAAGAATGGGAATAAATGAGTGTGTTTCTGGTTGCTGATCAGTGACTGGTGGCGTGCCTCAGAGAACGTAATTATTCACAGCTTACATAGATAATTTGGATTTGGGGACCACGTCTCAAACATTGCAGATGATACTAAAATGAATGGCAGAGCAAAGTATGCAGAAGACTGTTAAATTTTGCAAAGGACATAAATAGTTTAAGTGAGTGGGCAAAGGTCTAGCAGATGGAGTACAATTGTAATAAATGTGAAGTCATACATTTTGGTAGGAATAACAGTAAAAAGGACGGTTTTTGCATGGTAAAGATAGAGCAAGTTTCTGTGCAGAAGGACTGGGTGTCCTTGCGTATGAATCACAGAAGTTGATGTGAAGGTGCAACAATTAACAAGGCAAATAGAATTTTGTTCTTCATTGCGAAAGAGATTGATTTTAAACGCAGGGAGGTAATGTTGCGGCTGTACAAAGTGCTGGTGGGACCACACTTGGAGTTCTGTGTGCAGTTATAGTCTCCCTACTTGAGAAAGGATGTTCTGGCACTACAGTGAACGCAGCTGAAAAATGTGTTGCTGGAAAAGTGCAGCAGGTCAGGCAGCATCCAAGCAGCAGGAGAATTGACTTTTCGGGCATAAGCCCTTCTTCAGGAATGAGGCAGGCTAAGTGGTGGGCGGCACGGTGGCACAGTGGTTAGCACTGCTGCCTCGCAGCGCCAGAGACCCGGGTTCAATTCCCGCCTCAGGCGACTGACTGTGTGGAGTTTGCACATTCTCCCCGTGTCTGCGTGGGTTTCCTCCGGGTGCTAGAATTGCCTGCCCATTGAAGTCCAAAGATGTGCAGGTTAGGTGAATTGGCCATGTTAAATTGTCCTTAGTGTTAGGTAAGGGGTAAATGTAGGGGTATGGGTGGTTTGCGCTTCGGCGGGTCGGTGTGGACTTGTTGGGCCGAAGGTCCTGTTTCCACACTGTAAAGTAATCTAATCTAATCTAATCTAATCTAATAAAAGGTAGGGAGGAGTTACTTGGGAGAGGGGCGTTGGGAATGCGATAGGTGGAAGGAGGTTGAGGTGATGGTGATAGGCCGGAGAGGGGGTGGAGGCGGAGAGGTTGGGAAGAAGATTACAGGTCAAGAAGGCGGTGCTGAGTCCGAGGGTGGGACTGAGATAAGATGGGGGAAGGGGAAATGAGGAAGCTGGAGAAATCTGCATTCATCACTACTGTGGATGCAGAGGAGGTTCACTGGTTTAGTTCCAGAGTTGAGGGGTTTGGACTGAGTAGAGTGGAATTATATATTGATTGGAATTTGAAAGAATGAAAGAGGATCTGATAGAAACATATATCCCTAAAAGTGAATAGATAAGATAGAAATAGAGAAGACATTTCCAGTAGCAGGTGAAACTAGGACGAGAGGGCAAAGCCTCCAAATTAGATGGAGCAGATTTAGGACTGAATTGAGAAGGAACTTATTGACAAAGAAGGTTGTGACTCTGTAGAATTGCCTGCCCATTGAAGTTTTTGAGGCTTTGTCATTGAATGTTTTTGAAGCGCAGATCGATAATTTTTTGAGCAATAAAGGTAATAAGGGTAATGGTGAGATGGCTGGTAACTGGAGCTGAGGCCTTGAAATGATCAGCCATGATCTTTCTGATGCTGCTAGTTCTTTCGTTATTGTGTAATCGGTCAACATGAAATGGGAATCATAATTGAGAAACTGACTGGTTGATACATATGAAGAAGCAAAGGATGTCATACATTTGGAATTTTCAGAAAGATTTTGGTAAAGACTCTGGCCTAGTATGCAAAAATCAAATGTTATGGAATTGGGGTTAAAAATGTTTTTTTTTAGAATAGGAAAGCTAACAGGAAACAGTGAACAGGAATACAATACTCTGTTTTGAAGTACAAGGATCATTGGGTGGCGCAGGGATTGGTGCTTGGGCCCCAGCTATTCCCAATATAACTCAAACATTTAGTTGAGGGAATCAAATGCAGTATATTCCAGTCTGTTGACAGCACTAAACGATGTTGGATTGTGAGTGGGTGAGGAGGATATTGAAAAAAAGCTGCAAGATGATTGAGAAAAGTAGAGTGAATGTGCAAATATGTGGCAGATGAAGAGCAATGACGATAGATGTGTCGGTGTGTACTTTGGTGGGAGCAAAAGAACTGCAACCTAACTTTGAAAAGGGATTATTTGAAACATGTTGATTTTTAAAGGGATTTATGTTTCTTCTGCGCAGATCTCTAACGTCAGTGCAGGGCAGTGAGTTCTAAAGCCAGAATTCAATACTGGAAATGGCATTGGCACACTGACCAGTGAACACAGACCTACCAATTGGGTAGCTGTAACATTGAAATGGTTCTGAATCTTCCTGTACATCAGTCATGAAAGCAGTGTTGCAGGAACGCAAAGTTGGTAGGAAGATAATTAGTGTGTTCACCAATATTTCGCGAGGATATGAGTCCAGGAGTAAGATGGTCTTACTGAAATTGTACAGGGCCTTAGTGAGACCCCATCTCGAACATTGTGCAGTATTGTGTGTAGTTTTGGTTTCATTACCTAATTATGGACAAACCTTGAGGCAGTACCGTGAAGGATGACCAGACTGATCTCTGGGATGTCAGGCTTGGTGTGGGAGCGGAGTTTGGGGCGACTTGGCCTGTATTTAATGGGGTTTACAAAATGAGTGGAGATCTCAGTGACATACATAAAACTCTGACAGGGTGAGACAGATTGGAAATAGGAACGATAATTCCCCTGGCTGGGATATCTGAAACAAAGGGCCACAATATTAGGTACAGGCAGGCCACTCTGTATTGAGATGAGAATAAATGTTTGCAATCAGAGACTGCTGACTGTGGGGAAATCTTTCCCACATAAGGCTGTGGAAGACAGGACACTGAATATAAATAAGGATTTCTAGACACTAAAGGGATCGGGAGACAGCGGGAGTATGGCTGTCACAAGCTCACGGATTTTAGGAAGGAGATTTCTGTGGGGTCAACAGGACTGTGTTTCTCGTTCCCTTTTCCAATACTGAGGCTGCAACCGGGTGTTCTGTTGGTTTTATCTGTCCAACCTCGGAGCACTTAAATACAATTTACTGTCTTGCTTGACTGGTTTAGAGACCATTGAAAAGTTTACCACATGGCTGTGTGCCTGTCATCACCTTTAGGCCAGACCAGGAATGCATGGAATTCACCAGACCGGAATTCACTTCCTGAAAGTACATTGGGGAAGCAAATTGAAGTTTGCAATTGACATTGATTTCAGGGTCACTGTTATTGACACCAGAGTTTAGATCTCAGTATGTTATTAATTGTTATTAACTTCCACCAGATGCCAGAGAATTAGTCTGGTCTGGGTTAGTAAACCAGTGATATTTGCAGAACAGCACCATATCCACGTGGGGACCTATCAGAAACCACACTGAGCTGGTTATTTCTGTGCTGCTTGACAGCTCTGCCAAAAAGAACTTCCACCAATTTGGCTATCGTGATAGGACTGAGAGGGTGCTAATCGGTCAGAGTGCAAGTTTTCTCCTCTTAGGAAACTGCACATAGCTGAGAAATGTTCTGCTTTGCCAGGGAGATAGCAGACTTGGAGCTGGAACGAAACAGCTTCCCCGTGGACATGGCTTGTTGTGCAGCACACGTCTTCAGTCCATTGCAGGAATGGGGTCAGGGCCTATTGCCTTTGACGTATCTACTGTGTTCAGCTGGTTCTTCATGTCACGTGCAGCGAATCGAATTGATTGAAGACTGGCATCTGTGATTCTGTGGGCATCATGTCGAGGATGAGGTGGATCATTCACTGAACAATTCTGGCTGAGAATGGTGCAGATACTACATCCTTGTTTTTGTACTGATGTACAGGACTGTTCCATTATTCAGGATGGGGATATTTGTGGAGTCCTCTCCTACGGTGAATTGTTTCATGATCCATCGCCATTTATGACTGAATGTGGCAGGACTGTTGGTCTGTTGGTCTTGGGCGCATTGCACCCTGTCAATCAGATGTCAATTTGACTGTTCGGAATGCAAGCAGTCAGTTGTGGTTGCTTTAGTGGTTTGTCATCAGGTTTATGTACACATGGTTCTGACACTGGCATGTTCACTCATATGTCACTGAACCATTGATTGGCTTGGTGGTAATGGTAGACTGAGGGATTATCCCAGGCAAAACGTTACAGATTGTAGTTAAATATAATTCTGTTATTGCTGCTGCTGTGTTCGACAGAACCTCATCAATGTTAGGAATTCGCTGTTTAAGAAATTTCAGAACGTTAGATCATTGAAAACATTTAAAGAGGATTTTTGACTTGGAAATGAATTGAGGGCAATGAGGAATTAGTGATGGAAGTCGAGTTATAGAGTCATCGATTCTTAGAGTCATACAATATGCAAACAGACCCTTCGCCCCAACTCATCCGTGCTCACCAGGTTTCCTAAACTGGACAAATTAGTTTTTTTCTTTTTTTGGAATATACCCCTCCAATCCTTTCCTATTCATAGACAATCAAATTGTCTTTCAAATGTTGTAACTGTATTCACCAATACCACTTCCTCTGATACCTCGCTACATATACACACCACTCTCTTTAAGAAACAGCTGCTGCATAGATCTCGCTTAAATCTCTTCCCTCTCACCTTAAACCTATCCTCTCTGATTTTTTCTGCACCACCCTGGGGAAAAGAGCTTGGTTATTCATTCTATCCATGTCCCTCACGACTTAATAAAGTTCTATAAAGTCACCCCTCAGCGCCCTACACAAAGGGAACAAAATCCCAGCCTCTCCATATATCTCAGAACGACCTATCCACGTCACAACATTTCAAATATTTTTGCACCCTTTCCACTTTATAGTATCCTTCCTATAGCAGGGCGACATTAATTGTTCTCAGGACTCCAAATGTGGCCTTACCATTTTCTTGTACAGCCACAACATGATGTTCCAATTTCTATATGCAATGCTCTGACCAATGAAGGTTAGCGTGCCTAACGCTTTCTTCACTGCCCGGTCCACCTGTAACTCCACTTTCAAGGAATTTCCTACCTGCATCCTGGGTCTCTCTGTTGACAATACTCCCCAGCGCCCTACTGTTTACTGTGTAAATCCTGCAATTGGTTTGTCTAACAAAATGCAACACCTCACATTTATCTGCATGATCCTCCATCTGCCAATTCTCGGCACACTTGCACAGTACATCAAAATCTCATTGTTCGCTAAGATAACCTTCCACACTGCCCACTATAACATCAATTTTGGGTTTTTCATCTACAAACTTACTATCTGTGTTTCCTATATGCTCATCCAAATGATTTACAAAAGCAATGAACAGCCGCAGCCTGGTCCTTGTGGAACACCACTGGTCACAGACCTCCAATTGGAACAAGAAATCTTTCATAGCACGCTCTATTTCATACTGTCAAGCCAATTTTGTATCTAAATGGCTTGTTCTCCCTGATGCCCTGTGATCAAACCTTATTAATGAGGCTATCATGTGGAATTTTGTTAGGGCTCACTAAGGACCACGTAGACAACGTATGCTGCTTTACCTTCATCTATTTTCCCGATCACTTCTTCAAAATCTGCAATCTAGTTTTTGAGACAGGCTTTCCCAGACACAAAACCGTGCTGTCTATTCCGAACCAGTCCTTGCCTTTCGAAACGCATGTGCATCCTGACTGTCACCCTTGACATCAAACTCACTAGTCTGCAGTTCCCTGGTGTTTCCTTGCAGTCTTGTTACAAATAATGTAACAACATTAGCTGTCTTCCTGTCCTCCAGAGCCTCAACCGTGGCTGTCAATGATACACATAAGAAAGTCAAGAGAGCTGCAAATTTTGTCAACTAGGAACAAAGACAGAATGTGCTGGAAAAGCTCAGCAAGTCTGACAGCATTTGTGCAGAGAAATCAGAGTTAATGTGTTATGACATGGGGCAAAACCCCACAAGTGCTAATTTAAACCTGCAACACGGAAAATATTTAATCTGCGTTGTAATCTTTTAAAATTCGAAAGGCCAAGAACTATCCTAAAAGTCACTATATAAAGTAAAAATTAACAATTTTATTTTTTAACATCTAACAGGGAATAATTAACTAGCAACTATTTGCAACTCCTTCCTCTAACCTATCTTTTACATTCTCTTCTATACTACTGCCTGATAAAACCCCCCAATTAAGATTGACCAAAAAATTCAAATTTCAGAACGTGCCAGCTGTCAAACCTTCTCTTGTCTTCCTCTGTCTTCTTTTCTTCTCCTTAGTGTTTCTGTTTAACAGATCAGTGATACGTAAAGGTGAATTTAAGATAGCTATTCTCCAGGAAGTCTGCAGATATTGGTGGCTTGGCAGAAGTTCCCTAACTGTTCTTTTTTTTTCGGCTTTATACCCCAAAGCATTGAATCGTTTCTTTTTTTTTAATGTTGTCAAAATGCCAAATTCATACTTGATTAGAGTTTTGTATCTTGGGCATAATGTAAACTGTTTTTTTTGTCTCATACCAAGCCAGGTACTGCCAACTGCTGGACCAAATGTAACATTGTAAATGTTCCACAACTCGCTGTGCTTGCTAAATCCTTAAATTCTATTAAGGCACAGTACCCTTTACACGCTCATAACGCCCTCCCTCTCAAAAAAGAAGAACCATCTTAATGAAAACATGGTTTCATTTGTTTTTCTATTCTTTAAACACATTTGCATAACATGCAGATATCTTAAATCTACGTTAATCTTATCTGCTTCCTATATGCTTGTACACAACATTGGATAAATGCAAGTCTCACCTCCAATTTATTAGTTAAATCCGTGATAATGTATCTGCGATAACATTCTTACGTTCAAATTCTCTCTCTCTTTGCTAAGATAAGAGCGTTCTCTCTCTTTTTCTCTCTTTTCTCAGCTAAGATCCTTCACCTTCTCTCTTTTTTCCTCTCACTCATTTCTCTCTTGCTTTCTGTTTCTCGCGCTCTCTTTCTCTCTCCCTTTGTTTATCATCAAACTCCATTTCTGTCAATTGTAATTTAAGTTTTTTCTCACCTTACTGCACTTGTCTTATTATACAAAATGCGGAGCAATGGGATTGTGGGAGACATAGCAGTTTGGATCAGTAATTGCTTGCTGAAAGAAAACAGAGAGTTGTAGTTGATGGAACATGTTCATCTTGGTGTCCACTAACTAGTGGCGTACCACAAGGGTCAGTGTTGGGTCCACTGCTGTTCGTCACTTTTATAAATGACCTGGATAAAGGCTTAGAAGGGTGAATTAGTAAATTTGCGGACACTAAGGTCGGTGGAGTTGTGGATAGTGACGAAGGATTTAGTAGGTTGCAGAGAGACATAGATAGGACACAGAGCTGGGCTGAGAGATGGCAAATTGACTTTAATATGGACAAGTGTGAGGTGATACATAGAACATAGAACATAGAAGAATACCACGCAGTACAGGCCCTTTGGCACTCGATGTTGCGCCGATCCAAGCCTACCTAACCTACACTAGTCCACTATCCTCCATAAGCCTAGCCAATGCCCGTTTAAATGCCTATAATGAGGGAGAGTCCACCACTGCTACTGGCAGGGCATTCCATGAACTCATGACTCGCTGAGTAAAGAATCTACCCCTAACATCTGTCCTATACCTACCACCCCTTAATTTAAAGCTATGCCCCCTCGTAATAGCTGACTCCATATGTGGAAAAAGGTTCTCATGGTCAACCCTATCTAAACCCCTAATCATCTTGTACATTTCTATCAAGTCACCCCTAAACCTTCTTTTCTCCAATGAAAACAGCCCCAAGTGCCTCAGCCTTTCCTCATACGATCTTCCTACCATACCAGGCAACATCCTGGGAAATCTCTTCTGCACCTGTTCCAGTGCCTCCACATCCTTCCTATAGTATGGAGAACCAAAACTGCACACAATACTCCAGATGCGGCCGCACCAGAGTCTTATACAACTGCAACATGACCTCAGTACTCCGGAACTCAATTCCTCTACCAATAAAAGCCAGTACGCCATATGTCTTCTTCACCGCACTATTTACCTGGGTGGCAACTTTCAGAGATCTGTGTACATGGACACCAAGATCCCTCTGCTCATCCACACTACCAAGTATCCGACCATTAGCCCAGTACCCCATCTTTTTGTTACTCATACCAAAGTGAATCACCTCACACTTACCTACATTGAACTCCATTTGCCACCTTTCTGCCCAGCTCTGCAGCTTATCTATATCCCGCTGTAACCTGACACATCCTTCCTCACTGTCAACAACTCCACCGACTTTCGTATCATCCGTAAACTTGCCCCTCCTCCAGGTCATTTATAAAAATGACAAACAGCAATGGTCCCAAAACAGATCCTTGTGGAACACCGCTAGTAACTGCACTCCAAGATGAACCTTTACCATCAACTACTACCCTCTGTCTTCTTCCAGCCAGCCAATTCCTAATCCAAACCTTCAACTCACCCTCAATGCCATACCTCCGTATTTTTTGCAGTATTTTTTGCACTTTGGACGGAGTAATCGGAATGCAAAATATTGGGCTAATGGTAAGATTCTTGGGAGTGTAGATGAGCAGAGAGATCTCGGTATCCATGTTCACAGATCTCTGAAAATTGCCACCCAGATTGACAGTGTTGTTAAGAAGGCATACAGTGTTTT
This sequence comes from Chiloscyllium plagiosum, assembly GCF_037043375.1. Taxonomy (NCBI): domain Eukaryota; kingdom Metazoa; phylum Chordata; class Chondrichthyes; order Orectolobiformes; family Hemiscylliidae; genus Chiloscyllium; species Chiloscyllium plagiosum. The sequence goes on along the minus strand of NW_028270192.1, from coordinate 5,915,973 downwards.
GGCCTTTATTAATAGAGGGGTTGAGTTCTGGCACCAGCAGGTTGTGCTGAAGCTGTACAAAGCTCTGGTATGGCCACACTTGGAGTATTGTGTACAGTTCTGGTCACCGCATTATCAGAAGGATGTGGAAGCTTTGGAAAGGGTGCCGAGGAGATTTACTAGGATGCTGCCTGGTATGGAAGGAACATCTTTTGAGGAAAGGCTGAGGGCCTTGAGGCTGTTCTTGTTAGAGAGAAGAAGGTTGAGAGGTGACTTAATAGACATACAAGATAATCAGTGGGTTAGATAGGGTGGACAGGGAGAGCTTTTATCCAAGTATGGGGACGGCAAACATGAGGGGACACAACTTTAAAGTGAGGGGAGATAGGTATAAGACAGATGCCAGAGGTAGTTTCTTTACTCAGAGAGTAGTAACGATATGGAATGCTTTGCCTGCAATGGTAGTAGATTTGCCAAGTTTAAGTGCATTTAAGTCGTCATTGGACAGGCATTTGCACATACGTGGAATAGTGTAGATGGGATGGGCTTTAGATTAGTATGAAAGGGCGGCGCAACATCGAGGGCTGAAGGGCCTGTACTGCGCCATAATGTTCTATGTCTGTTTCTCTGACGCACTTTCGTGAAATTCCCCGACAATTTCAGCTTTCCTTTTGTCCTTGGTTAAATCCAAATCTAACATCTTTGCTAATTCTAAAAGTTTGGCCTTTATCTTTCCCCTAAACTTTCTTGCCAAATTTGAGAATCATCTTCAAACCTCTCATAATATTTTAAAAAGCCATTTATCTCACTTTTAATTTAACTAACCACAAGTCATCGAAATTAGACAAGTTGTCTCATTAACGTTTTATTTTAAAATCTTGGACACGAATGTGCAAATGTTTAAATATAATGTGTTTTTTTCATACCGAACATCTGCCCAAATCTCAGACTCGATCTTCCTAAACCTGTTTAAATCGTGGACGAAAACCCACAAGCTGTTACGACACAGGGTTAACCCCTCTCCTAATTTAAACTAGCCACACAGAAAAAGTTCACCTCATGCTGTTAAATTTGGAGAGGTAAAGATACATTTACAGAGGTCACTATTTAAAGTAAAATTAACAATTTTATTATTTAAGTCCAACAGAGAATAATAAAACAAACAACTATATCTAACGCCCTTCGGTTAAGCATGTCTTTTACCGCCATCTCTACAATACTGGTCCGATAAAATAAAATAACTCGATTAACATTTACAAAAAAATTATCACATTTCAAAACCCGTCAACTTTGTCGACTCTCCTTTGTAGATGTTCCTCTATAGATTTTCCTCTAGGTCAGCTTCTATGTTCTGCTGTGGAAACCTCTAATAGACACGTACCTTTCAGAAAGCACTTCGGCTTGCAGTCTATCTTTGTGGATGTCCTTGGCAGTTCTCCCCCTAAATGTTCAAAATGTCCAGTTTTAAATCTCAAAACATCTGATCGTTTCATTGATTTTGATGTCATCAAATACATTATATTTCAAACTCAATTTGATTTCAGTATGTTGGGGCGTAAGTTAAACTGACTGGCTGAATTTGAATTGTTTTTTGTTCCGTGGCAACTCAGCCTCACTAGTGATTTCACAGTAAAATGCAACATTTTAACTTTTTTCAGAACACTTTATGCCAGCTTCCAGTCTCTCTTATATGTAACATATATCTCTACACGTTCATAACAATATCATTAATCTGCCTTGCATAGCTTACCATAAATTTGATCAACTCAGGAAGTTCACATGATAGCCGTTTCTGTTCCAAAAAACAACCTTTTTATCTCATCCTTTACCTATATCCTTCTTTCCAGTTATCATTCCAATTACTTACAATGTTACTGGTATTCTTCGAGAAAGTAATACATTGCGTGTGAGATGAAAGAATGGGGCGTAATCACTTTCCCGTATGAAGGAGTAAATGTGCAACTTTTTCAAGCTTTCTGATATCAAAAAAGATGTAAAAAAGTCTCCTTTATTCATGGATTAGGAAAGTGAAAAATGGTGTTCATGGACTGAACAGCAGTAATGCAATGAACCTTTACTGGGATCATTGAACGACCAAATATTTAGTTTACTCTTGAGAGTCTGATTTCAGCTTTTTTTTTCAATTCTGTTTTGCATGCGTTTTTATCAATATGCAATCATTATCGCTGACAAAACCAGAAGTTGCTGGACATGTGCAGTAGTTCTGGCAGTATCTGTTGTGAGAAAGCAGATTCAACGTTGTGTAGATGAATGGGACTGAATTGCTTACTTTTTACCAATAGTGTTCAGCGATGTGCAGGTTAGGTGCATTAGTTAGGGGAAAATGCAGCAAAATAGAATAGGGGATTGCTTCAGGGCGGGTTACTCTTAGGAGTGTCAGCGTGGACATGCAGTGTGAAATGGCCTGTTTCCCCACCGTAGAGACCCTATGATTTCTTCATAAAAAGGGCGGTAGTTACCAGAATCAAGAATGTCTCCAAGCAAGCTAAGGGCATACTGAAGTGGGGGGTAAACAGCCAGCGGTCGTGGTCCACATTGATACCAATGCCATAGGTAAGAAGAGTGAAAGGTTGAAAGGTCCTGCAAAGAAAATTAAGGGAGTTAGAAGTGAGTTTAAAAGCAGGATCTCCAGGGTTGCATTATTTAGATTAATTCCCGTGCACTTGGAAGTGAGACAAGGAAGAGGAAGATAGTCGAGTTGAATATGTGGCAAAGAGCTAGTTTGGGAGGACGGTTTCCGATTTTTGGATGATTCCGAGCGCTTCCAGTGCAGGTGGAAACTGTACATAAAGGAAAGTGTGCACTTTAACTGGAGGAGTCCCAACATCCTGGAAATGAGGTGTGATCGTGCAACTCCAGTAGGTTTAAGCTAATTTTACAGGAAGCTGGGGACCAAAACAGCAAGTCAGAACCTGAGCAGAAATTAAAGGTTTGTCAAATAAATAGGCAGAGCCAGTGTAATGAAAATGCTGAGAGAAGAAATCATAACAATTTAAAAAATGAGTCGAAAGCTGGAGTAAATGAGAGGTTCACTATTATCGGGGATCAATAAACAAGGATGGAGAGCCTGTACACAAAATTATTAAAAGAGAAAGACAAATCAAAAGAACTTATGTAAAACCTTTTAACTAAATGTGTGCAGCATTTTGAATAAAATTAATGAGCTAATAACGCAAACAAAGATAAATAGGCATGGCATGTTGGGGATTACGGAAACGTGGTTGCAGTAGAGTGTTAAATGTCCAAGAGTATTCAGTATTCAGACAAGAAGGATCAGCAGGTGGAGTGTCTGCATTGGTGAAGGATGATATTAAGGCTATATTAAGGAATGGCATTAGCACGTGGGACAAGAATGATGAATCAGTCTGGTTTGAAATAAAACACATGGAAAGAAACCCTTTGGCAGGAGTATTTGCAGCCCACAACTCGCTCCCACCCACAAACTATTTTGAAAGTAGGGAATAGCATGAACCAGGGAATAACGACGGCTTGAGACAAGGGCACAAGAGTGATTATGGGTAATTTGAAATTGCACATTGACTTGATTAATCAATTTAGCAAGGAGAACCTCTAAGAATGATTTGTCAAATCTATGAGAGATTATTTCTTCGATTATCATGTTATCGAACCAATCAGAGAACTGCCTTTGGTATTAGGTAATGAGGAAGGAGCTATAAATCATATTGTAGTACAGGATCATCTTAGAAAGAGTGACCACAACATGCTGTATTTTCACATTCAGACTGTAACAGTGAAGACAGAGTTACATTGGAGAGGTTTAGTATTGGGCAAAGATAATTATATTGGCCTAACGAAAGGATTGGACTGAGTGGTCTTGGCAAAAAGATTAAGGGGTAAAACAGTTGAAGAACAGTGGCAACTACTTGGGGAGATAGTCAAAATCTTTCCATTAAAGTGTAATCCTGAGTGGAAGAGGAATTTTAAAAAAAGATGAAAAGTGATCCATGTCCTAACAAGGAAGTCAATAATAACATGAAAGTGCTGGCCTGGTGGTATTATCGCTGACTGCTTATTCAGATAATGTTCTGGGGACTCAGGTTCAAATGCTGCCATGGCAGATGGTGGAATTAAGAGTTTAATGATGATAATGAAACCATTGTTCATTGCTCAAAACACACATATGTTTCATGAATGTCCTTTATGGACGGAAACCAATATTCTTACCTGTTCTGACCGACATGTGACTTCAAACCCATACAAAGTTGATTGACGTTTACATGACCGCTGGACGATTGGTGATGGACAATGAATGCTGTCTAACCAGTGATGCTCTCATCCGATGAACGAATGAAAGAAAAACGCTTTAATTGTCAGCAATTACTAAAAACAAAATCACAATGGTTAAGAAGGAAAATGAGTAGAAAACATAAGAATTGATAATGAACACTTCTCCGAGTAGACAAAAAAGTAAATAATGCAGAAAGTAAATGTTGGCCTTTTAGAGGATGAAAATGGTGAAGTAATAACAGGAAACTCAGAAATGGCAGAGGCGAAACCAACGCATCCTGATTTCACAGTGGAAGATAATTTCTTCCCAAAATTCACAATAAGTGCAAATGGTCGTGATAGGAGTACGATGATGGGGAAGAAGATATTGAATACATTGATGGGATTAAAGGCAGATCAGGCCGTTGACCTGCACTCTATCGTATTAACGGAGGTAACAACAGAAGTACTGGAAGTGTTAGTTACGATATTCAAAAAATCATTGGATTCTGGAACGGTGCCAAAGTATTGGAAAATTAATAATGTCGCACTCGTATTCAAAACAGGGGATAGGCAAACATTCACAAACTATAGACCAGTGATTTAACCTCTGTATTGGGGAAGTTGCTTCAGTCAATCTTAAAGTAGGAAATAACTGAACATTTGGAAAACAAAGATCAATTCACTCGTGTCAGCACGGTTTTATGAAGGACAGGTTGTGCCTTACAAACCTGCTGGAGTTCATTGAGAATGTAATCAACAATGTGGATAATTGTGATGCAGCAACTGCTGTGTACCTAAATTTCAGAAGGCATTTGACAAGGTGCTGCATAAAGGACTGATGTAGACGGCTAGATCTCGCGCGTTCAGGGTGGAGTATTGACTTGAATAGAGAATTGGCTGACTGACAGAAAGCAGAGCATCAGGATAAATGGTTTTTCTCTGGCGAACTGAAACTAGTGAGGTTCTGCAGAGTTCAGTTCTCAGAACTCTGGAATAGATTAAATTACTTACAATGTGGAAACAGGCCCTTCGGCCCAACAAGTCCACACCGACCCTCCAAAGAGCAAACCACCCAGACCCATTCCCCTACACCTAACACTACGGGCAATTTAGCATGGACAATTGACCTAACCTGAACATCTTTGGACTAGGGGAGGAAACCGGAGCACCCGCAGGAAACCCACGCAGACACGGCGAGAATGTGCAAACTCCACACAGACCGTTGCCTGAGGCCGGAATTAAACCGGGTCCCTGTCGTTGTGAGACAGCAGCGTCAACCACTGTGCCACCTCAAGTGTTGACAACCTATCCAAATGACCTGGAAGGAGAGACAGAGTGGAGCAACTAAATTAACAAATGGTACTAAACTAGGTGGCAAAACAAGCCGTAATGTGGAGCTAAAGAATTTACAGATGAATGTTGATAAGATTGGAAAATGGGGCAGATTGCTATACCTGCAGATGGTGTGTTTAATTTGGATAAGTGCATAGTTGAATTTCCTATCGCCACTCCAAATTCCTATATTCTTGCATTGCTCCATCTGCAGTTCTTTGAATATTATTCACCGTTGGCGGCTGGGGGAACAGGATTTGAGGGGTTTGGTTGAGGGAGATGCCGGTTGCTCTGTGTGTCGGTAACAAGACAGTGTTGTGGAGAAAAGACCGCAGTCAAGCCTTGTTGATTACCTATAGCAGGCATGGAAACCAGATGACCTGTCCGTGTTCTTATTTCCTGATGTTTATTTGCCTGGAGTAAACCACATCAAAATATTGCAGTCAGACAGATAGTCTGTAATTAATATGCCTATTTCATAATAAAGGGACAAATGATCATTTAGATTGGAAGTAAAGACTTGGCAATTCTTTTGAGATTTGATGACTATTTGCTGCAACTGCAGTCTGGGAACTGGGTGGCGGGACAACAAAACAGTTCAGCATTTTTGCAAATATATAGTTTAGATATTGAGTGAGATGGGAAGTGTCCATAATTTATATCTTATGAAAAATATTTTGAATATAATATGGGCGAATTATTGAAACATTGAAAAGATTAGAAAAGGAAGATGTGAAGAGGATTAAGTTATTAAAGAGGTCTAGGCATGTCAAGGTAATGGGCAAATATTGGTCTTTGGATCATATTTTGGAAAATGTGTCCGTGTTTGAGCGAGTTCGGCGAGTTGTATGGAAAACCGGTGTACTATTTCAATGTACAGATTGCAAAACTGAACCACGAGGAACGGGGAAACTGGACTACAAAACAAACCTCTGCGTCAACCTCTTGTTTTTCAGGAGGCAATATAAGTCTTGAAATATTTTAAAATCAAACACATTGAGAAATAGGAAAGTTTTACTACAGTTTACAGATTAATGGTGAGACCACTTTCACTTTATATGTGTGTCTCCTTTTTATTGAGCCTTCGAGTAAGGGGAAGAGCTGTTCTCTGTTCACGCGGTGCTGACCCCTCTTGCTGTTAATCACCTCCATCAGAAGCACCTCGCAACCTTTTTTGCTTTAAAAGTAAAATCAAGTAAATCTCGCCTCTCTTCAGTTTGAGTACTCTCTTGTCTTGCTATTACTGAAATTTATCATATTTATCAGTTTAAATTTCATCAGCGCTTGATCTGTCCTCCTGACAAACGGGTTTATATCCTCCAGTAACTTCACATTTTCCTCCTTACTGTGAACCACCATCTCATCTTTGTGTCATCCACAACATTCTTTAACATTCCTCCCAAACTCCAATTTACAGTTTGACGCAGTTGAGGTTCTTTTTTTATGAGGCAGCTACAAATTTTATTTTGGACTTGGAGCTGAATTCTCATTGATACTATGCCACTCTGTATGTTTCATTCATATGGCTTGTACGTAATTAATATTGGATTAGGTTTAGGTGGCTTTCACTGCAACATTTGAGTTCTACGTGGACCTGGATAATGTTCTTCATATCGTTCGCTGCAATAGTCAGGGCTGAAGGAACTTACCGTCTATACGATTGACACCGATTCATAATTTTGTTTGAAGGTGCTAGAGTGATGAGGGTAAAGATTCAATTAAATTCTACATACATCTCCTGACTCATGGCAGGAGATCAAATTATATCGTAAAGTCACCTTGAATTGGAAACAAATTATTAAAACAAACGCCCACTTTTATTCATATTGTTAAAATAGTTTCAAAAATGGTCTTAAAGCAGCATGGATCTTGCAGCTCCTCCTGGGATTGCAGGCAGTTAAAGATTTAATGTAGTCTATTTTGCATTTGATATAGTTATTATAGTTTATTAATTTAGCATTATTTTCTATTTTGTTTCATTAACATTCAAGACAAACAAAAATGCATTAACAAACTCACAATTTTCTTTCAAACGAACTTTTTTTAAAAAAAGAGTTTTTTAAGGGTGGTATACAAAAAAAGAAATGTGTATTTATATTTTAAAATGTTTATTTTATTACATTGCAAAAGTTTTCTTTGTTTGAAAAATTAATCTTTTTTTTAAAAATAAAGAGTTTTACCTTCCTTCCGGAGAACCCTACATATTTTCAACTCCGGAGAAGAATATTTTCTTCTCGGAATATATTGAAGAGGAATATTTTTATTGATTTAATTAGCGAAATGTTTGATTTTGTTTAATTTTTACATGTTTGTTACGTATATTTATATATTTTTTCCATTTTAACATTATTTTCTGTAGGCAATGAAAGATAACATAAGGTGTCGTAAAAATTGTCCTGCTTTTAGGCATAATGTTATTAAGGTCATATATAAGGGAGATAGAGGATGGCTAGAAGATTTAGAAAAAAATATTATCCAGCAAATGGGTCAGATAGATGGGTCTATCAGGAAAGATAAGAAGGAAATTCAAAATTCTCTGGTGGCTATTCCTCTACCAAAATGATTTTCAGTTTTTAGAACTGAAGGGGATTGTCTTTTTGAGGAAAATGGAAGAGCAATCATTTATTGTACAGTTGGAATAATTCTTATTTTCGGCAACGTTTGAGAAGCGTAAGTAGAATTATCGATACAGTGGAGTCTTCTGCCAGGGACATCAACAGGAGATTCTGTGGCAGTAAGCGTTAATTTAAGGTGGTTTGTTGCTTTCTCTGTGCACGGATTTAGAACGTCTCGAAACATTTCAAGCATTTTGTTAAAGGTGAGATTGAGTAGCCAGAAGTTATTGTAGATATTGGTAGGAATGACATTTTTATGGAAAGATTAAAGCAGTACAGAGTGAATATAGGAGATGAGGTAGAGGACGAAAAATAAATGCTTAAAAACAATAAATTCTGGTTCACTCCCGATGCCAAACTCAACTGGGAAGGAACAAAAGATTAAAGGAGAAAATTCAATGGCGGAAGAGCTGCTGTATTGTTGCGGCATTTAGATTGGAAAATTGGAATCTATTTTAGAATATTTTAGAATAGAAATGCCCGGATCAGAAAGGATTGGTCTAATCTAAACTGGAAAGCAACCAATATCTTAGCAGGGAGATTTGCTCCTTCTATGTAGGGAGAGTTTACATTGATAGAGAAGACAACAGAGAGGATTCTAAGTATCAGTACAAATGGTAGGATGGATGGAGAAGTTTATGACTGTGGGGAGAACACATCAATTACACAATAAAAACGTGAGACTGTATAGTAATTCTGAAGCACTAAATTGCATTTATTTCAATATCAGGGGTCTAACAGGAAAGGCTGATGAACTCAGGGCATGTTTAAGAACATTGAATTGGGACATCGTATTTATTACAGAAAGTTAGTTGAGAGATGTTCAAGTTGAGAGTGTAGTGCTGGGAAATCACAGCAGGAGAAAGTGAGGACTGCAGATGCTGGAGATCAGAGCTGAAAATGTGTTGCTGGAAAAGCACAGCAGGTCAGGCAGCATCCAACGAGCAGGAGAATCGACGTTTCGGGCATAAGCTCCTCATCAGGCACGGGCTGATAAAGGGATTTTGCCTGAAACGTCGATTTTCCTGATCCTCAAGTGCTGCCTGACCTGCTGTGCTATTCCAGCACCACACTCTCGACTCTAATCTCCAGCATCTGTAGTCTTCACTTTAGCCTGAGAGATGTTCAAGACTGGCAATTCATTGCTCAAGGTGTTAAGTGTCATAGAAAAGATGGGAAAAGGCATAGAGTGGGCGGGAAGAGGAGATTTGCCGTTTATTATTGCTGGAAATGGGGAAGTTCATTGGATGGACTATGAAACTGAAGGTTATCTCAGTTAAGAAGATGTTGGATATTTTAATCCTCTCAAAGTGTCGTGTATTTGTGAACTCTCTTCCCAGATAGCAATGGAGGATAAAACACTCCACACAGAAATACTGAATTTACTATGAACATGTAGTATGCAGAACTACATCCAGATTCAATTTATGGTATTCCCATCATTGACTGCCTCGACCTGTCTTTCAGTTCTCGACAGTGCATAGGCAATCATGTTTTCAAGACCTGCCACATGCATAACTTTCAAATTAACTGGCTGTACCTACAGTCTCTGGCTAAACAGTCCAGCATTTCCGTTCTTAAATTTCTACAAAAAAACTTCAGTGTTTTACGATCAATGTATATGGTTGTCTCAGATGCGTTGCTGGTAATACAAACACTGAAATATTGTAGTGGAAACACGAAGCTCAAAGCCTCTTTCTCAGCTGTCAAATATTTCTACCAATGAACGTTCACCTCCTGTAGAATTGCCCAATACGTCTTTCGATCCTCTCATCATCTTCCTGCAGCGCCAACACCCACATCACTCACATTTATAGCCACCTTGGAAGACTTTGTGTAATCAGGAGTGACTCATACTGAGGCGGTGGTTAACACACTTTTCGTGTTGTCAAATCCCTTTTGACAGTCCGTTGTCCACTGACACTCCTTACCTTTTTTCACAATTCAGTGAGTGGAGCAGCCACACTTAAAATTAGGTACTAACTTTTCGATAAGATCGACTCAATTCCAGGAACCATAGTACTGCTCCTTTTGTCAATGGTATGGGAAATTCCCCAATTACCTTCAGTTTTACATCCAATGGTACCATTTATCTGTATGCAATAACGTGCTCAGGAAAGTGACTTGTACTTTGGCAAATTCACGTTTAGTTCGATTTAACAGGAAGCCTGCCTTCCGAAGTTGAGCGCTGTAAATATTCCTTCCATGAGTAACTAAAAATCACCAGGTCATCAATATACACCACATAGTTGGATAATCCGGCCATTTATTGGTTAGTCTCTGAAATGTGGCTGGCACGTTTTTCATAATAAATATAAATTGCTTGTACACATTTTCAACACAGTCTTACAACCAAGTGGATATGCATCAGTCTTTGTAACTGCAATGTAACTTGAGGAATGTCCAATTCAGGATCCTCTGAACATGGTTCTTCTTTCTTTGTTGGTATAATTAAAACCTTGTCCTTTTACTTTCCTTCCCTGTCGTAACGCCTTTTGAACATATTCACATGACGCAGTCTGTGAGATATCTTTGCGTCTGGAGTCCCTATCAAGTAGTTACCCCCACTTAATTTCCTTTGCATTTGATAAGGTCCACTAAACCTTCCTTTTCAACGTTCCCTTTTACTGGAAGTAACACTAATATATTATCCCCAATAGTAAAATTGCAAATGTTTGATTTCCTATCCGCTTCCTGTTTTATTGCATGTTGCAATACTTCTAAATACTGATAAGCCAACTTTACAGTGCTATTATTCATTCTCTAAAATTTGAGACGTAGTCCAAATGTGTGGTCTTTGAATTTTGATTTGTAAATTTCTCCTTAATCAATTTTAACGGTCCTCTAAATTGATTTCCAAAAAACTAACTCAAATGGACTAAATTTGGTCGATTCATTGATGCATCTCTAATTACAAAAAGTACAAATGGAATTCCCTTACCCTAATCATCAGGATAATCCTAACCATAAACCCTCAGCATTGTCTTTCATATTTGATGTCACGTTCCAGTGCTCCCTGCGTTTTTGGATGGTATGCAGTAGATTTGATTTGCTTTATTCCTAAGTGGTCCATGACTTCCTTCAATATTTGGGCGTGAAGTTTGAACTTTGATCTCACTGTAGCTCTAATGATAGTCGGTATTTTTTTTTTTAAAAAGTATAACTCCTCTATAATCCTTTTAGCTGTGATATTGCATCTGGGGGAACCTCTGGAAATCCAGTCGATACAGCCATTATTGTTAACACGTACTGATTCCCACTTTATTGTTTGCAGTAGTGGACCTAGCCAATCAATTACCACTCCTGTAAAAGGTTCCTCAAATGCAGGAATAGTTATTAAAGATACAAGTTTTATTACCACGTGTGCTTTTCCAATTACCTGACATATATGCCACATCTGGCAAACTTCAGTTACATGCTGGTGCAGTCCAGATTTGTAAAAATGTCTTTGTATTTTAGCCTGTGTTTTCCTCATTGATAAATTATCTCCAGGTGGACGCTCATGCGCCACTCACAACAACTGCTTTCTATACTGCATTGGCAATACGATTTGATGCATTCATGCCCATTTCTCATCACCTTGAAATATGTGATAGTTTTCATTTACTCATTAGGACATCATTTGTAAGGTAATAACACTCAGGGAAACATGCAGAATCCCTGATGTATATGCTTTTTTGTGACAACTGCTTTGAATTTTCATCTTTCTGCTGAAACGAAATTAATTTGGCTGAGCAAAATATATTGCATGATAACCTATTTGCTCCTGTTTTGTTTCAACGATCTGATGGAATAAAATGTCTGCTAATGCCACTTAAGCTTCCTTATTTTTACATTTTTTCATCTCTCTTATTTCAACTGGTGACATTAGGACATTGTTACCCCATAATCAGGATAGGACTCCTGCATTGCTTCATTTGCCTGTGTCTCCGTTGGATTTCCAACCAGAGTAGGCAACACTCCTACTGGTGAATCAGCTGTACACTTCCCAAAGACAAATTGTATTTCTGGAGCTGACACTGTACCCAATACTCCTACCACAATTTCTCCACACTCTTCTGAACATTCTGCATTTGCTTTACATAATTGTGCACTTTTTGTCTCACCGTGAATTCCCTTTAGCAGTACCTTTCCTGGAAATAGTCCTTCAAGAGTACATATCTCCTCATTTTTCAGCATCACAGACTGAGAAGATCCTGTGTCCCTTAATATTGCATTATTTTTATCTGCTACTCCAGGCCTATGTTAATAAACATTGCATGTATATTTTATAAGCAGATCTGGCACTTCTTCCTTAACCAACCACTGACCAGCTTGCATACTCTTATGCAGATTTCTAGCTACCATGGTGTTTTTTGTCACCACACCACACCACTCGAGGCTTATCCTGTTTACTACATCTGCTTTTTTCTTCCCGAGCCCACAAATAGAGTGATTTCATGTGACCCAAATTGTTACATTGAAAACATCGGCGCTTTTCTAACTTAGAATCATAGAGATGTACAGCATGGAAACAGACCCTCAGTCCAACCCGTCCATGCCGACTAGATATCCCAACCCAATCTACTCCCACCTGCCAGCACCTGACCCATATCCCTCCAAACCATTCCTATTCATACACCCATCCAAATGCCTCTTAAATATTGCAATTGTACCAGCCTCCAACACATCCTCTGGCAGTTCATTCCATACACGTACCACCATCTGCGTGAAAAAGTTGCCCCCTTAGGTCTCTTTTGTGTTTTTTCCCTGTCATCTAAACCTATGCCCATTAGTTCAGGACTCCCTGATCCCAGGGAAAATACTTTGTCTATTTATCCTATCCTATCCATGCCCCTCATAATTTTGTAAACCTCTGTAAGGTCACCTTTCAGCCTCCGAAGCTCCAGGGAAAACCGCCCCAGCTTTTTCAGCCTCTCCCTGTAGCTCAGATCCTCCAAACCTAGCAACATCCTTGTAAATCTTTTCCGAACCCTTTCAAGTTTAACAACATCTTTCCGATAGGAAGGAGACCAGAATTGCACACAATATTCCAACAGTGGCCTGACCAATGTCCTGTACAGCTGGAACATGACCTACCAACTCCTACACTCAATACTCTGACCAATAAAGGAAAGCATACCAAACACCTTCTTCCCTATCCTATCTACCTGCAACTCCACTTTCAAGGAGCTATGAACCTGCACTCCAAGGTCTCTTTGTTCAGCAACACTCCCTCAGACCTTACCATTAAGTGTACAGGTCCTGCTAAGATTTGCTTTCCCAAAATGCAGCACCTAACTGAATTAAACTCCATCTGCCACTTCTGAGCGCATTGACCCATCTGGACCAGATCCTGTTGTAATCTGAGGTAACCCTCTTCGCTGTCCACTACACCTCCAATTTTGGTGTCATCTGCAAACTTAATAAATGTACCTCTTATGTTCGCATCCAAATCATTTATGTAAATGACAAAAAGTAGAGGACCCAGCATGGATCCTTGTGGCACTGCACTGGTCACAGGCTTCCAGCCTGAAAAGCAACCCTCCACCACCACCCTCTGTCTTCTACCTTTGAGCCAGTTCTGTACCTAAATGGCTAGGTCTCCCTGTATTCCATGAGATCTAACCTTGCTAACCATGGGGAATCTTGTCGATCGCCTTATTGAAGTCCAAAGAGGTGACATCTCCTCCTCTGCCCTAATCAACCTTCTTTGTTACTTCTTCAAAAAACTCAATCAAGTTTGCGAGACATGATTTCCCACGCACAAAGCCATGTTGACTATCACAAATCAGTCCTTGCCTTTCCAAATACATGTACATCCTGTCCCTCAGGATTCCCTCTGACAACTTGCCCACCACCGAGGTCAGGCTCACTGGTCTATAGTTCCCTGGCTTGTCTTTACCGCCCTTCTTAAACAGTGGCACGATGTTTGCCAACCTCCAGTCTTCCGGCACCTCACCTGTGACCTGATACAAATATCTCAGCAAGCGACCCAGCAATCACTTCTTTAGCTTCCCACAGAGTTCTCGGGTACACCTGATCAGGTCCTGGGGATTTATCCACGTTTAACCGTTTCAAGACATCCAGCACTTCCTCCTCTGTAATCTGGACATGATGCAAGATATCACCATCTATTTCCCAACAGTCTATATCTTTCATATTCTTTTCCACAGTAAATACTGATGCAAGCTATTCATTTAGTATCTCTCCCATTTTCTGTGGCTCCACAAAAAGGCCGCCTTCTTGATCTTTGAGGGGCCCTATTCTCTCCCTAGTTGCCCTTTTGTCCTTAACATATTTGTAAAAACCCTTTAGATTCTCCTTAATTCTATTTGCCAAAGCTATCTGATGTCCCCATTTTGACCTCCTGATTTTCCTCTTAAGTATACTCCTACTTTCTTTATACTCTTCTAAGGATTCACTCGATCTATCCTGTCTATACCTGACATATGCTTCCTTCTTTTTCTTAACCAAACCCTCAATTTCTTTAGTCATCCGGCATTCCCTATACGTACCAGCCTTCCCTTTCACCCTTACAAGAATATACTTTCTCTGGATTTTTGTTATCTCGTTTCTGAAGGCTTCCCATTTTCCAGCCATCCTTTGTCCTCTTCAGGGGTTTCCTTTTTGTCCTGTGGTAAGCTATCATTATGATCTTCTCTGAGATCTACCTTTCCATTTCCACGTGATGATTTCACTTTGCCCCAATTTCTATCTTTGATTGACTGAAATTGATTCTGGAAGCCAAACCGTCTGGTATGGATCAATTCATAATCATGCTGCTAGCCTTGCTGTTTTAACTCTCTTCTCCTCCAAATGAGTTTGCACCATGTCAGGCAAGAATTTTTGAACTCCTCCAAATTAATTGTCTCTCGATGAGCATCATGCGTTTGCTTGATTTTAAACCTCTTATCCATCTATCAAAATTACTTTGGTTGATTCTTTCAAACTCAATATAGGTTTGACCAAGATCCCTCCTCAGATTCCTGTAATGTTGTCTATAGGATTTTGGCTTACAGGTTAGGAGGTCAGAAGGGTAGAAGGAGGGGGAGAGCATCTAATTTCAACAGTGACCCTGACTCAACTAACTGCAGACTGAACTGACCTGCCCAACTGGGGAGCTGGCCACGTCCTCTTGATTATACATTTCTTTTAAAGACTTGAAAGCTGTCTGCCTGCGAAATTATTGTTAGGTTAAAACAAAATGACGCCAATAAACCTTTATGTATTCAGACACATTGGAATCTTAGGTCATTTAGAGCCTCTCTTTAAAAAAAATCTCGAACAACATAACCTTGTAACGGGACCGGCATTGTGACAACATGCCACATTTTATTTTGACTGAATTTAATACATATAAGTCTTACTGTTTTGAAGCAAATAAAGTGTATTAAGGTGTTTGTGAGTTTATACAAAAATGGTAAACGCACTGTGTGCTAAAGATGCAAACTTGCTTTATTAGAGTAATGGGAGGAATGCCCAGGCAAAGACACACTTCCTGTGCATGGTTAGGGCAAATATGCTCACTATAAATCTCTTGGTTGGTCCCTGATCCAGTGAGCACGGTAACAACATCTAGATTGTGCTTTGGGAGTGGTGGTGGGAGGTTCAGGTGGTTACAGCGTTGCAAATGGACAACACAGCGGAATCATCGAGACTGTGATAAGAAAATATCCATCATTCTCCCTCATAACTAACTTCCCTTGAGCAATTGGTGATGGGAGGTGTGACCAATAGCCAGTTGGTATTGTGATCTGAAGATACCATTGTGAAAGGAGTTAACTGCTTTTGTTTGTTCAGTGACTGTGGTTGATGTCAGTCTCCATGGATCCTAATTGTGTCACTGGATGACTTCCCTCTTCTATTAGTAAGGGGCTTCTTGCAATGCTTTATCCCATTGTAGCAGCAGATGCATCAACTCCGACTCCTAAAGGTTTCAGCAGCTGCAAAGACTATAAGAAGAGAGATAAACAGCTGTGAATAGTCTGAAATGTTCCATTAATGAATCAGAATCTGAGAAGATTACACTGGAATGTTGCAACAATGGACAGGAGTTTATCGTCTTGGTAAACCATTACCAGATCGAATATATGATGTACTGATGATTATCCAGGCAGGTTATTATCCCATCCTCGCTATTGTTGGTGTTCCTGGTAAGTCTCTCCATTTCTATCCATTAACCAATCCCTATTTCTGTTATGTATATTTGGCCAAGTCGGAAAGTATTGTCTTCAGTTTCAAATACAAATTCCATTCATTACTTTAAACCTCCGAACCGCCCAACATCCTAGTCCACATAAACATCTGAGACTAGACTGTTCACAATCCCAAATTACATTTTGCCTTGAATTGATTTATTCCTCGGTATTCTCTCCCCCAGCAAACCTGCCCACTTCCAGCTCCGTAATATTTCCAGTTCCCATCTGGACGTCAGTGTGGGGGCTAAATATGCCTTGGTAAAATTCAGACTTTGTGTTTCCCGTTCTCTTCTAAGCATCTTTCCGTTACAAATATGTCCATCAGAACCTTGTTTCTCTCTCTAAAATAATTCACGACACGGACAGTGTGTCAGAGAAGCATTGTCATTGGACATGTAATTCAGAGGCCCAGGTTACGACAAGAAAGGCACTGTTTCAAATCCTACCTCAGATGATGTCAGAACGTAAATTCAAATGACAGGAATTGGAAATAAAAGCCTGTTTCACGGATATCAACAAAAACAGCGCAAGATTTTTGTCAATAAGTTTACCTATTTCACTGAAATCTAGCATTATTAGCTGTTCTGGCTTAAGACTAACGTCAGACCCACAACAATGTGCCTGGCTGTATATTACCGGAAGGAATGACCTCACAGTAAAGAGCGTTTAGTGAGGTCATTAAATGCTGCCCTTACCAGCGATGTAGACATCCCATTCATAACAATTTTGAAGTTTAAATAAAACAAAGAAGCATGCAAGAAATGAGAAACAAAGAAAACCGAGAAACAGCCACAGAAACTAAGCAGATTTGGCAGCCTTGGGTTGAGGGAAAAGTAGAACTGAGATTTCGAGTCCACTGCCCATACATCATAACTGAATAGTTTGAAAATATTGTGATTGATGTTGGTGACAGGGATGTTTATTATGAAGGGGAGAAGGAGGGAGATGAACAGATAGAGAAAGAGAAAGATAAAAGAAAATAAGGTATTGAAGGTGATCGGCTGGAATGGAAATAAAAAACGAGGTTAAACTTATTTATTTTCCTTCTGTTCACATAGTACTGAAAATCATGCCCATGTAGGGTATATATCAGAGTCACTGTTTGAACTGAGTTATGTCCCTATGTCTCTCTTCCCTGAGTGTATTCATTATCTTCCTTTATTCATTAATGAGATGCTGGGCCAGTATTTAAATTTCCTTTCGTCATTGACCTTGAGAAGGTGTTGTTGAGCTGCCTTCCTGGCCAATACAGTCCTTGGGCAGTAAGTAGTCAGTGCTGAGGTCCGTCCGGTTTTAATTTCTTTGAGACTTTATAGTGAGCAATATAACTGACCGGCTGGCTTGGCTATTTCAACGGGCAATTGAGAGTCAAATGCATTGCTGGAATCACATGTAAGCCCGACCGTCTGAAAGTGGTAAATTTTATTCCCTTGAGGACATTAAGGTACCAGATAGGATTTTCTGACAATTTACAATGGTTTCATAGCTTCATTTTATTTAATGAATTCAAATTCCACTGTTAGCCGCGGAGAGATTGATTCCGGGGTGTGGATCAACACTGGATCCCTGGATTAATAAACTGGAGATAGTACCACAAAGACATTGCCTTCCTAGCATCTCCAATCTCCGCCACTGGCAATAGTGGTGTTGCTGTTGGTGTGGCTGTGATTGAAGCACAGCTGTTCGGGAGGCTAAGGAATGATTTTGTAAAACATACCATCCTTCTTAATTTTGTATTTATTAGAAGTTAGAGGATCGGATCAGCCATGGAGAAAATGAGCGGGGTGTCTTTGGTCATGAGTCACTGACAGAATTCATACCAGGTTGCAAGTAATCAACACAATAAACTGAATACTGTCCTTCATTGCAAAATGACTCAAGTATAGGAGTGAAGAACACCTTCCTGCAGTGGTAGAGTGTTGTTCAGAAAAGGAAACTGTATACAGATTATCTCTCCTTTATACTGAGTGATCACCTTGCCACAGAGAGTCAGTGTAAAGGGGTTTCACTGGACTAATCTCTGTTTTGATGGTATCATGAGGAGACTGTGAAGGAAATAATCTGTATCACGACAAAAGAATAAAGTGTAATTGTATTAAAATTTAAGGGTAATGGACCAACACTCATTACTTTCAAAGCATAACATTGATAGCGTTATCTAAAACATGTGTTTTTCTGCAATACATGTTTTCACAATTGGGCAAATATATAGGAAGGAAACAATTAGAAGGATATGGGAAAAGTGCAAGGAAATGAGGTTAGTATGGATGGTCTGCATGGAGCAGTTTGGGATGAACGGCCTGTCTCTGTTCTGTCGGACTCTGTGACTCTATGATACCATATTTACATGAGTGGGGCCTCATGTCGTTTGAGAGTGAGCTTCAGGCTCTGAATAAACTCTCACCGCCTCAATGTGCATTTGGTGTGTGACCCTGTACGTTGTTCACAAATCTGTAGGCAGCCACACTCTGAAAGAGTGAGCCATTCCCACCAGCCTCTGACCTCCATACAGAACACTATCCTGTCTTCTCAGAGATGGGAGATGCCTTTTTGAGACTTGGCACAAACTATCCGTTGTCCCTCTTCACTATCAGCAAACCATGGTATCGTTAACGTAACAGGTGTGTACCATTAGGAAAGGAACCAGGAGGAGCAACATGGAGCAGTCTGTCTGTGCAGGCCATACTTCTTTGATTTGTCATGTTGGAGCATCAATGACATCCTCCTTTGTGCTACAGTCTGGAGGGGCTGAATGGCTTCTTCTCTTCATGCATTAGTATTCCGAGGGGCCGAATGTCCTCCTCCATGTCCCGTATACATTATTGGGCGACCCTTGGTTCCTGCTTACCAGCGTGGTGCACTGACTAGATTCTTTATCTTCTTGTGTAATGTTAGACAGGCAGGGGTTTGGCAGAATACAGCAGGCCAGGCAAAATTGCATTCTCCAATTTCAAGTAACCTCTCTTCCAAGCCGTCAACTCGCTTCCCAGCCCGTCCCCCTCCATTCCATTCCGCTGATCAACCCTCCTTCCAGCTACCAGCCAGATTCAGTCCTCCCATCTTCCAAACCAGTGGTACCCCTCTCTCTATGTTCACCTATCCCGACCTCACCATCCTGACTCCTCCTCTCTTGCCCCACATCTTTATCTGTAGCTCCCTTACCACTAGTATCAGTCCTGAAGAAAGATTATACTCAAGGTGTTGACTTCTCCACCTCCTGATGGTACCTGGCTTGTTGTTCTCTTCCGCCTCCTGCCTGTCTACATTGGATTACAACGTTTGCAGAGTTTTTGTTCAAAATCTCTTCCTTTGTATTAGGCCAGAGAAAGAGATTGGCCCGAGGATTTTTATGTCCTCGTTGTCTACAGGAGTAGTGCCAGAAGATTGGAGGCTAGCAAATGTGGTTCCCTTGTTCAAGAAGGGGAGTAGGGATAACCCTAGTAACTATAGGCCGGTGAGTCTCACTTCTGTTGTGGGCAAAATCTTAGAGAGAATTGTAAGGGATAGGATTTATGAACATCTGGATAGGAATAATGTGATCAAGGATAGTCAGCATGGTTTTGTGAAGGGCAGGTCATGCCTCACAAACCTTATTGAATTCTTTGAGAAGGTGACTAAGGAGGTGGACGAGGGGAAAGCGGTAGATGTGGTGTATATGGATTTTAGTAAGGCGTTTGATAAGGTTCCCCATGGTAGACTACTGCAAAAAATACGGAGGTATGGCATTGAGGGTGAGTTGGAGGTTTGGATTAGGAGTTGGCCGGCTGGAAGAAGACAGAGGGTAGTAGTTGATGGCAAAGGTTCATCTTGGAGTGCCGTCACTAGCGGTGTTCCGCAAGGATTTGTTTTGGGACCATTGCTGTTTGTCATTTTTATAAATGACCTGAGGAGGGGTTAGAAGGTTGGTGAGCAAGTTTGCGGATGATACGAAAGTCGGAGGAGTTGTAGACCGTGAGGAAGGATGTGGCAGGTTACAGCGGGATATAGATAAGCTGCAGAACTGGGCAGAAAGGTGGCAAATGGAGTTCAATATAACTAAGTGTGAGGTGATTCACTTTGGTAAGAGTAATAAAAAGATGGGGTACTGGGCTAACGGTCGGATACTTGGTAGTGTGGATGAGCAGAGGGATCTTGGTGTCCATGTACACAGATCTTTGAAAGTTGCCACCCAGGTAAATAGTGCGGTGAAGAAGGCATATGGCGTACTGGCTTTTATTGGTAGAGGAATTGAGTTCCGGAGTACTGAGGTCATGTTGCAGTTGTATAAGACTCTGGTGCGGCCGCATCTGGAGTATTGTGTGCAGTTTTGGTTCTCCATACTATAGGAAGGATGTGGAGGCACTGGAACGGGTGCAGAGGAGGTTTACCAGGATGTTGCCTGGTATGGTAGAAAGATCGTATGAGGAAAGGCTGAGGCACTTGGGGTTGTTTTCATTGGAGAAAAGAAGGTTTAGGGGTGATTTGATAGAGATGTACAAGATGATTAGGGGTTTAGATAGGGTCGACAGTGAGAATCTTTTTCCACGTATGGAGTCAGCTATTACGAGGGGGCATAGCTTTAAATTAAGGGGGGGTAGGTATAGGACAGATGTTAGGGGTAGTTTCTTTACTCAGCGAGTCGTGAGTTCATGGAATGCCCTGCCAGTAGCAGTGGTGGACTCTCCCTCGTTATGGGCATTTAAGCGGGCATTGGATAGGCATATGGAGGATAGTGGGCTAGTGTAGGTTAGGTGGGCTTGGATCGGCGCAACATCGAGGGCCGAAGGGCCTGTACTGCGCTGTATTCTTCTATGTTCTATCTATGTTCTATGTTCTTCTTATCCAATTGTTTTGATGGGCAGAATGACTTAGTGACATTCCTGTGAAACCAGCTTGAGATGTTGCATGAGCTTCTTTTTTTTAACATGGAAATGTGCAGGGTCTAGGAGTACTGTTACATGAATGTTGCTGACACTTTAACAGTTCAAGATTAAATGTTGTCTCGGATTGATACTTAAGCACCTGAGGAGGTGACACATTGTTCTGAACATTGTGTGATCTCCACTGAACATCCCCACTTCTGATCGTATGATGGAGGGAAATACAGTGATGCAGGAGCTGAATATGTTTGTGCCGAAAAAGTTTCCCTGAGGATTCCGCACAGAGATATCCAGGGACTGAGAGGATTGATGTCCACCAGCCACATTGTATTCTGAATGACCCAATCAGTGGGGAGTTCACACCTGATTCCCATTGAGTTCAATCTTGGTCAGGCTCCTGGGCATCTTGATCAGTCAAATCGTGACGTGATGTCAGGGCCACTCACACTGACACTGTGTTAATATCTTTTGTTCATGTCAATTGGTCAGGATATTTGTGTGGGGAGTGTTTCCTTCTCTCATAGGGTAGTGACTATTGAGGCCTCTCTATCCCAGACAGCTACATCGATGCTCCTGCCCCTCTGATGCGGCCTGACCTGCTGTGTTTTCCAGCACCACACGTTTCGATGTCTACCGGCCCACTCTAGTCAACCTTCCTTTTCACGTCATTAAAGAACAAATTCGGCAGGCGTGAACTTCCACTCACAAAGCGAAGCTTACTATTCCTAATCAAATCCTGTTTTACAAATGTATGTACATCTTATCCCTCAGAATTTTCTCAAACAATTTACCTACAACAGATGTTAAGCTTACTGATCTATAGTTCCCAGGCTTTTTTTTCAGTCCTTCTTGAATAAAGGTACATTTGCTATCCTGCAGTCTTCCGGGATCTCACCTGTGGTAACTGATGATCAGAATTATCAGCCAGGCGCCCGCAAATTCTTCTCCGGGCCCTTGCAGTGTTCTTGGACAAATATGGTAAGGACGATGAGACTTATCCAACTTCAAACATTCCAGTACATCCAATACCTCCTCTACTGTGATATAGACTGACCCTGAGATATCACCACTAACTTCCCCAAATTCCCAAGTATTCATGTTTCTCTCCACGGTAAATGCAGAGGAGAATTTTTTTGAGGATATCGCCCATCTCTTATAGTTCCACATATACATGTCCACTTTGGTGTTTAAGGGGTCCCCTGTATACCCCTAGGGATTCCCTTGATCCCAGCTGCCAGGACCTGAGCCATGCCGCCACATTTTTTTTCTGGTCAGAGCCTCAATGTCTCTTGTCTTCCAGGGTCCCTTATTCCTGTCAACATTCCTTTCACTCTCACTGGAACACATAGATCATGAACTCCAGCTGTCTCACTTTTAAATGCCTCCTACTTGCCGGAGATCCCTTTGCTTGCAGACTACTCCAATCAACCCCTTCGCACTCCTGTCTAATTCCATCAAAGCACACCACCCCCAATTTAGAACCAATTATTTTCCATCTCCATAACTATTTTAAAATTAATAGACCTATGTTCACTGGTCCCAAAGTGAACATCTACTGTCAGCTCACTCACCTATCCTGTCCTATTTCTTAAGTGTAGGTCAAATTTTGTCCCTTCCTGATTAGGACCCTCTATATACTGCTTGAGGAAATTTTCCTGATGCACTTAATGGACTCCATCCCATCAAATCCCTTAACACTTTGGAAGTCCCAGTCTGTGTTTTAAAAATTAAAACCCCTATTGTGATAACCCTATTGTTCCTGCAAGTCTCCCCAATCTCTCCACATACTTTTGTTCCTCTAATTCCTGTTGACTATTTGGGGGCCTATAGTGCAACTCCAATAATGTCACCATACCCTTCTTATTTCTTACCTGCACCCACAAAAACTCACTGGTTGATGCTTTAGTTATTTAATCTCCGATTCGTGCTGTGATACTCGCCTTAATCAAAAATGTATCTCTCCCTCCTGTCCTTCCACCAGCTCTGTCCCTCCTAATGCACTTTACTCTGATAGATTAAGTTACCAGTTCTATCCATCCCTCAGCCATGTTTTTGTAATAGCTATACTATCCCAGCGCCGATTACCTATCCACACCGTGAATTCATCAGCCTTACCTGTCAGTCCTCTGGCATTGAAACAAACGCGATTTAATCCAACAGCCATTCCTTGCTCCCTATCATGTTCCAGCCTGACCTGTCTCTTCACTTTACTGTTTCTGATTACTGTATCTCATTCCAGCCTCGCGCTTGCCTCCCTGCTCTTAAGGTCAACAGTCCCCGCCAATTTGGTTTAAACCCTCCTTTGTGGCTGCGAAGATATTGGTTCCCTCCTCCATTTCATGTGCAACACGTCCTTCTTGAACAGGTCAACTCTGTAACAGAAAATATCCCAATGACCTAAAACTAAGAAATCACCCCTCTTCCCCCCACCCCCCCGCAGCAATCTTTAGTCACGTATTTTGAATGCGATATCCTCCTGTTCTTACCTTCACTCGCTTATGAAACTGGAAGGAATATGGAGATTACCACTGTCGAGGTTCTTTATTTTACTTTTCTCCTCAGTCTCTATAATCATCCTGTGGGACCTCATTCCTATATCTACCTGTGTTATTTGTGCCAACGTGCACAGTGACTTCTGGATGCTCCCCCTCCCCCTTAAGGGAGATCCTGGACTCTGACACCTGTGAGACAACTCACCGTCCTGGATTCCCATTTGAGGCCACAGAATCTCTGATTTGTCCCTCTAACAATCGACTCTTCTATTTCTAAGACCCTGTTTTTCCTTATCATTTCCAGCTGTGCCCCAAAGCCAGTCATAGTGCAACCAACCTGGCTACTGTTGCTTTCCCCGACAGTCATTTCCTGACACATTTCTCCCCACCCCACAAAATCAATATTCAGAATAGTTTACTTGTTTTTGAGGGGAATGACCACAAGGGATCCCTGCGCTCTGTTCCTACTCCCTTTGCAATTCCTGGTGCTAGCCCAGCTACTCTCTGCCTGGAACACGACAGGAAGCAAGGAATGTGTGTTGGATTAAATTGCGTTTATTTAAATGCAATAGGGCTGACAGGTAAGGCAGATGAATTCAAGGCGTGGGTCTTTACATGGGACTGGAATATAACAGTCATTACAGAAACATGGCTAAGAGAGGGACTTGGGTGTGACCAACTCGCTAAAGCTCTTACTGATGAAGTTCTCAGTATCTCGAAAGATCCTGAGTGCATCCAGTCCAGCTCCCGAACACGGTCTCCCAGCTGCTGCAGCTGGCTGCACTTTCCATACACGTGTATGCATCAAGGTGAAATCTCCCTGACCTCCCACATCCTGCAAGAGGAACGTGCGACTGCCCTAACTGCCATCTCGACTGCTCTAAGACTAGAGTTAAAAGGAACTTACCTGAGCGTACCTGCATCTTTTGCTGAGCTGCTGCTCACTGAAGCCTCTTGAACCAAAGCATTACTTCTTACTCTGCAACTAAAAGAATGTCTATCGACCTCTCCATAAATCGTTTTGGTGAGGGAAGGAAGGGGACACTACACTGATGCAGAGTTAGGGCCTTAAATACTCCTTGAGACCAGGCCTGTGATGACCTGGCCTTCAGTGCAGTTCGCTTCTTGACCTTGGAGGGTATCTTGCTGAGGTCTTCATTCTTGTAGTGGTGACTGAACCGATGCAGATCTTCACCCTGACAGCCGATCCGCGTTGTCGCATTACTCTGGTCTTTTCTGCCTATTATTACTGCATTTATGAATTCCTTGAATCTATTGATTGCATTCCAAACCGTGTCTCACTCCGGAGGGAGAGAGGTTGAAATTCCAATGAATACAGGCTATTGGAAAAAGTTTGCCATTAGTCATATGAGCGACAGTATGCCCATCCGCTCGCTGAGGCTGCTTTTCCTTTCAATTAGCATATATTTATTTTAAGCCTCCATTCCATTTTCCTGCATTTTCCCCATTACCCTTGTTTAAATGTCTGTCCATCTCAGCCTTGACGATAATTAGTGATCCTTCACAATTTTCTACAATCGTTTCTCTTCCACTGTTGTGAGACTCAGTAGTCTTAAATCACATGCTTTTTTTTTCGAGCATTGGTTGGAAGTTGAACCCACATTAGATGTTGTCCCATTCGATCACACCACCTCCGTGGCCAGTGGCAAAATAAAAAAAAACAAAGTATAAGAGCCTGTAATCTCTTCCCTCATCTTTTCCACATCAGCCGAAGTACAATTCATCTGGATCTAGGGATTTGCCCACTTTTTATCCTGCATAAACTTCCAAATCTTCCTCAGCTTCTGTGTAAATTTGCTCAAAGGCACACTATCAGGAACTGAGAGTGATTCCACGAACTGCTTCTCCAAAGCAAAGACCGATATGTAGTGCATATTTGACATATTCTCTGGCTCTTTGCACAGGCTGCCTCCTCGGGCCCTTATACTCCCTATTCTTTCTCTTGTTAACCTCTTAGCCTTAATAAACAGATAAAATGTCTTTGGATTCTTGAAAATATTGCTTGCTAATGTTTTTATCACGCCCCCCCACCCCCCACCCCCCACCCCCACTTTTGCTCTTCTTACTTTCTTGAGTTTTGCTCTACACGTTCTCTACTCTTCTGGCACCCATTGTTGTAACTGCTATGTGTTCACATAAGAAGTTCTCTGGAATAAATGTCAAGACGTTCCCCTCGTAAAATAATTCACCACCCTAATTAATGTCTGGAATTGAAATGCCTGAATATAGTGATTCTATTATTGGATTTACACACCTCAGTGAATTGATTATATATCTGCTCCTGTATTTTATTTAATCTGGGAATCTATAATATATCCACAGCAGTGTGCCTGTCATTAGTTTGATGCTAACCTCTACCCACAAAGCATCATTAGAAGATGCTTCCAATTTATCAACCCTTCATAACTAATTAAGGAACATCACCTTCTACTTTAACCCCTCTCCTTTCCAACCTAGAGTTATGTACCACAGAATATTGAGTTGTCAGCCATGACCTCCCTCAAACACATCTGTGTGATGGCAAAAATGTCATAATTCCCCATGTTACCTTATTCCCTGTCCAATAATATTCCCAGCATTAATATAAAGGATGTCTAATATATAACACCTGGAATACTGTTTTCACGCTGCCCAATTGATGAAGCAAAACTGCAACTCTGGGACTGAATGAATATTTGTTGAATTGTAATTTATTTTGTAATAAATATATTAATAAAATGCAACTTTCCAGAACTGAACAGTGAGCTCCACATGCAATGAGTTTCTGCAGATTAATTCCCTGCTCAATGTGCAGAGGGGACAGCCCTCAGTGATGGAAGAAGTAAGAACTGCAATTGCTGGAGATCAGAGTAGTAATGTGTGGCGCTGATAAAGAACAGCCGGTCAGGCAGAATCTGAGGAGAAGGTGAATCAAAGCTTTGGGCATAATCCCTTCATCAGGAAGACATGTGAGTTCATATTTTTTCCACTTCATGATTCACAGGACATTGGGAACTGTACGTGCTCAGGAAGGCAGCACTGTACAAAGCCCTAAAAAGGAAAGCAGGCAATCAGTAGTTTGTTTCAGGGTGTAGACAGGTTGAGGTGAAGTATAGACTTGATGGAAGTACAAACAAAGAATAGATAAATCCTCTGGTCCAGATAGGATTCACCCGTGGTTGCTACAGGAAGCGAGAGAAGAGATTGCTGCGCCTTTGGCGATGATCTTTGCATCCCCACTGTCCACTAAAGTACTGCCAGATGATTGGAGGGTGGCAAATATTATTCCCTTGTTCTGCAAACGGAATAGGGATAATCCTGGGAATTGCAGGCCAATCAGTCTTACGTCTGCATTGGGAAAAGTAATGGAGAGGATTCTGAGAGACGGAATTTATGATTACTTGGAAAATTATAGTTTGATTAAAGATAGTCAGCATGGCTTTGTGAGGGGCAGGTCATGCTTCATACACCTTACAGAATGCTTTCAGGATGGGACCAAACACATTGATGAAGGTATAGATACAGAATTGTCTGGCCCATAGAAAACCGAGGGTGATAGCACAAGGAAAGTATTCAGCTTGGAGTTCGGTGACCAGTGGTGTTTCAGCTGCTTGTGATTTTTATAAGTGACTTGGATGATAAAGTGAACTGGAACTTTAGCAAGTTTTACTGTGTAACAAAGTCGTTGGAGTAGTGGATAACGTGGGGGGCTGTTGTAGATTGCAATGGGATCATTGACGGAATGCAGTAATAGGCTGATAAGTGGCAGATGGAGTTCAACCTGGATAAGCGCGAAGCGTTTCATTTTGGAAGGTTGAACTTGAATGCAGAATACAGGGTAAAAGGCAGGATTCTTGGCAGTGTGGAGGAACAGAGGGATATTGTGGTCCATGTCATCGACCCTCAAAGTTGCACGCAAGTTGATAAATCTGTTAAGAAGTATAGTGTTCTCATTAGTCGGGGATTGAGTTTAAGAGCCGCGAGGTTATGCTGCAGCTCAAAAAAGCTCTGGTGAGACTTCAGTTCTATTCGACCCATCACTGGAAGGACGTTGAGGCTTTTGAGAGGGTGCTGAGGATATTTACAAAGATGATGCCCGGCCTGGAGGGCATGTCTTACAAAGAAATGTTGTGGGAGCGAGGGCTTTTCTCCTTGATGCAATGAAGAATGGAGGTGACTTGATAGAGGTGTACAAGGTGATGAGAGGTGTAGATAGAGTGGATAGCCAGAGACTGTCTCGCAAGGTGGAAATGGCTACCATAAAGTGGGGGGACGATGATAATTTTAAAGTGATTGGAGGAATGTTTAAGGGAGATATCAGAGGTAGGTTCTTTACACCGAGAATGGTGGGTGCTTGGAATTCACTGCCAGCAGCGATAATAGAGTCAGCTGCATTAGGGCTATTTAAGCGAATATTGGATAGGCACACGAATTATAGTACAATGAAGGGTATGTAGGTTAGTGTGATCTTAGAGTAGGATAAAAGGTCGGCTGGACCTCCAGGAACGAAGGGCCTATACTGTGCTGCACTGTTCTATTATTTACGTTTCACGTAACTTGAGTATTCTCATCACCTGGTGAATGTGTGAGGGAGTGATGTGTGTGAGGTCAGGAAGCTGGGGCGGGGTGTTAACCCAAAACTTCCAGTTATGTTGTTAATTGTTACATTCACCTGAATGCCAGTACAGAATCTGCCAAGGTCAGTTATTAATGTGATTCTTGACTTGCCATTTGCTGCTGTTTTCTTCAGGTATAATCTGTTGGGTGACTAATGTATTAATCAAATGTTTGCTATGTTTTATGAATTGGGCAAAAAATAAGATGTGAACTATGATTATTCAACTGAACTATAATCCCTGGAAAGAATTATGAGAGGCATGGAAATGAAAAATAGGCAAAGTCTTTTCCCTGGGGTCAGGGAGTTCAGAACTAGAGGGCATAGGTTTAGGGTGAGAGGGGAAAGATATAAAAGAGACCGAAGGGGCAACTTTTTCACACAGAGGGTGGTACGTGCATGGAATGAGCCGCCAGAGGAAATGGTGGAGGCTGGTACAATTGCAACATTTAAGAGGCATTTGGATGGGTATATGAATAGGAAGGGTTTGGAGGGGTATGGGCCAGGTGCTGGCAGGTGGGACTAGATTAGGTTGGGATAGCTGGTCGGCATGGACAGGTTGGATCGAAGGGTCTGTTTCCATACTGTACATCTCTATGACTCTATAATTAGATTGATTCTATATTCATGGAACGAAAATATAAACTCCTGTCAATATTATGTAACACAAAAATAAAGAACGCACGTTTTATTTTGTATCTGACAAACAAAATGGTATCTAACTATTTTGGCGATCAGAATTACATATTCAATGTCAAGATTCAAAACAATGCATTGTCACTCCAACATTTTGAAAGTGGTTCGCTTCTGCATGATTACATGTTCAAAGTGAGCAAACAAATGAGTAATCAAATAGAATTAACTTTCTTATACATCGATATATAATCATTCAGTTTAACTTCTCACTGAACTGTAAGAGCTTCAGCTATTTGCCAGCAATTTACAAATGGCTATAATTCAACATGCACTGTGAATATTAAACTAAATAAACGATTTGTGTTGTTACATTTTAGTGAACAATAATTTGAAAATTTTCAATTTTTAGAGAGAATGATATTTAATATGAAATGCGGAACGTGAAAGAAAAATGATGAACATATTATCGTGTGAGTGATAAATCAGAACTTTTCAAAGAGATTGTGCAAAAGTTATGACATATTTGTTTTAGTAATTGAAATACAACATTTAAAATATTCGTGTTCTGAGTAATAATTAAACTTCATAATGAAGCTGACCTTGAATTGTTGCATTTTAAATGCTATGCTGGACCAAATAATCAGATATTTGCGAGCATTTAAATTCGGAAATAATTAGATACTGACTTTTATTCGCATCAGACAAATGATAGAGTACAAAACTTTAAAGTACGGGAGGAGGCCATTGGCCACTGTGGCTGCACCAGTTCCAGTAATGTCTCCCAAGCACCTTCAAATTACCTGCCCTATCTCCGAAGCCTGTTAAATTTATAATTTCCAAATATCTATCCAGTTCTCTTTTGAATTTTCATGCACAACTCTCCCAGACAGTCCATTCCAATTCATAACAACTCTCTCAATGAAGAAGTCTTTCCTTATCTCACTCCTGGCTCTTTTGCTGACAATCTTGAAATTAGAACGTATTGATGCTGTAAAGCCAACTAATGGAAAAAGGGTAATCTTGTCTTACTCTGAAATTTTTTTTCATAATTTTGAGCACCACAATAAGTTCACATCTTTGTCGGTTCTGCTCCAGAAAGAATAAGCCTTTCAAAAACTGTAATGGCCACTACATCGGACAAACATGCAGGAAAACACACATCAGTATACACGGACATCAACTCGCCACCAAAAGACATGATTCGCTATCACTAGTATCCTTACACACAGGCGAGGAAGTACATCACTTTGACTGGGTCTTCACATCCATCCTAGGACAAGCCAAATAGAAACACGCACGAGAATTCTGAGATGCATGGTATTCCAAACAGAAATCCATCAACAAACGCATCGATTTTGACTCCATCTACCACTCTCTAAGAAAAAAAAACAGGCATGACATCACAACACAGGAAATTGCATCGCCTACTCAAGGGAACCTAAACACTTAAATAGAAAGTGAGACATAACACCAAGTGCTTCACAGCCGGCTCATTGTTGGTGTGCCTGAACATGGTGATGAATGGTCCGAAAATGAATTCTCCATCTCAGCGAGCAAACTGACATCCAGAAGAAACGTAATTTCTCTCATCAATCTTTTAACTAAATCCTTCATTCCAGTTATCATGCTTATTATTTATAAGGTTATTGGTATTCATCTGCATAGCAATGTGGTGTCTGTCTGTTTGTGCGTGTGTGAATGTGTGCGTGAGAGAGAGAGAGACCGAACAATCCTCTGTAATCGCTGAATTAATCCCCATGCCATGTGGAAAGGAGGTCAGAATTAGGAATACAGTATAGCTTAACATGTTGTTGGAAAAAAAACTAGTTCAGGGTGAGAGTTTCAGATTTTTGGATCATTGGCATCTCTTCCAGGGCAGGTGGGACATGTACAAAAAAGACAGGTTGCATCTAAAATGGAAGAGCACCAACATCCTTGTGGGGAGGTTTGCTGGTGAAAGTCGAATGAATTTAAACTAATACACCAGGAGGGTGAGAACCAAAGCAGCAGATCAGAAGCTGAGCAGAAGGTAGCAGTGAATAGGACATGAAGCACGGTCAGTCTAATGTACATGCTGACAAAAGGAATCAAATCTGTCCAAAATGTGAGTTGGAGGTTGGAATTAATAATCAAGACGTGGCACAGGTTTTCCAGGGATTAACAAATAAGGATGGAGAGTGTTCCAGATGTGAGGGAGTGAGATCAGGAAGCCAGTGCACAAGAATATATTAAGGGGGAAAGAGGTCGGGGCAGAGCTGGGGAATTCTGTGATAAACAACTGGCAGCAAAACAGAGGAAAAGTTGCTGTTTGTCAAAGTGAATACCTGGGAATGAATTTATTATGCTTCAGAGAAATACCACCCGTATAGATAGAAGTCTGTCTTATATTGAAGGAAAAGCCATGTGCATGATATTGTTGTAGCTATAATAATGGTAGCAACAGCTGGAATAATGTTCGCCCTGTTTTTGGACAATACTTGCACAGAGAATGTGAATTATCCTGGATGCCTTAGGTTGAGTAAGTGCAGAAGCTTCACGAGATGATGGCTGGTTTGTAATTTAGCAACTTACTGAATCCAGTCAAAGGCACAAACCAGCGACTGCCATTACTTATTGCTCATGTTCATGGCTGCCACCGCACAGAATCATGCAATGAAGAAAAGGCTTATCAAGTCTGCGCCAGGAAGTGCATATCCAAAGGCTTTTGACACGTTTGTGAGGTTACCTGTCTCAACCACCCTCCCAGGCAATGCATTCCAGGTTCAAACACCCTTTCAGTTGGAAACACATTCCACAAATCACCTCTCAATCCCCTACCTTTTACTTTAAAAGTGTGACCCTTTGTTTTGACCCATCAAGTAAGAGAAACAGCGGCTGTCTGTTTATCCTTTCCATAACCCTTCTGCTCTTGTATACCTGTTCCAGGTTCCCTCCTCAACCTTCCCTGCTGCAAAGAAAAAAGCGAGCACATTTAGCCCTCTCCATTCATAGTTTGTGTCTTCACTTGTCTTGTTACTGCTAACATGCATCATTCCACGTTTATCAGTATTAAATTTCATCGGTCATTGTTCTGGCTAATTGAATAATCTGTTTACATCGTACTGCAAGCTAACACTTCCCTCCTGAATGTGAAACACCCAGCTCATTTTTGTGTCATCCACAACATTATTGTTCATTCCGCTGCTCCCCCATCTTCCACATTCTCACCATCGTCATTTACGAATATCACAAACAAACCATCCCGTCCTATAGGTGTTATTCAGAGGAAGATTTGCGAATTCTTGTCTCTTGCTTCTCCTATTTTGGTGAATTTGCAGTGTGATGAAGTTAACATGTTTTATGAGCGAGTCACAAATAGCATTTTCGACACAGAGTTGAATTCAGTTGTTACACTCTGCCTCTCTGCAGGCTTCATTCATGAAGCTTGTGAATAATTTAGGATGGAGTAGGGTTTGGCACCTGGCACTGCAACATCAGCATTTTACGTGACACTGTTCATTATAACATTCCCTGCAATAGCCAGAGCTGAAGAAATTATTCATCGGCAGGATGGATACGGACTCATTCATTGTTTGTTTAAATCAGCGAGTGTGATGAGGATAAATATTCAATTAAATTCCACATATGGGCAAACTGCAGGAGATCAAATCACAGTCTCATATCTACCTTGAATTGGAAGCAAATACATACTGCAAATAAAAATTCAAAAGTGTTCAGACACCACACAAGGGAAGAAAAAAAAACTGCGCCGATGGAAATACTGAAATATAGAGTATATGTGTAATTTGAACAAGAATTAACTGAGAGAAAAGAAAGTACAAGAAAACTTTTCTTAATTTTGAATGGAAACAAGATCTCGATTTTCCAGAACAGTGATGTTTTCTCTCCCAATCAGACTTCCCCAAAAACAAGCTTTTGCCTGTCACTAAAAATTCATCTGCTATTCTTCTTCCTCCTTTCTGCTCTTACCTTACACTCATACTTCCCTTGCAGTACCCCTTCTGCTGCTACATACTCTTCCACTGATGATCTCCCTTAACACCCTTCGTCTGCAGTTCCCACCATAAGTCACACCAACTCCCCAGTTACTCCCACTTCCTCTGGCCATCCCTTTCCCGTTTTGCTTTCCAACTGGGACGATGGAGCTGCTGATTTCTGTGCTGCTATTGATCATCAGTGACTGATGAGATTGAGATTGAATTTAGAACATAGAACAATACAGCGCAGAACAGGCCCTTCTACCTTCGATGTTGCGCTGACCTGTGAACTATTCTCAGCTCAATCCCCCTACGCTATCCCAAAATCATCCATGTGCTTATCTAAAGATTGTTTAAGTCTCCCTAATTTGGCTGAGTTGACTACATTAGCAGGTTGTGCATTCCATGCCCTTACCACTCTCTGCGTAAAGAACCTGCCTCTGACATCTGCCTTAAATCTATCACCCCTCAATTTGTAGTTATGCCCTCTTGTACAAGCTGACGTCATCATCCTAGGAAAGTTCCTACACTGTCGACACCATCTAATACTCTAATCATCTTGGGTGCCTGTCTCAAATCCCCTCTTAGTCTCTTCTTTCCAATGATAGCAGACCCAAGTCTCTCAGCCTTGGAGAGTGGAGGACAGCACAGGACTGAGGCACACCTGTGGATGTCAGGGTACGACAGTAGGGAGGTCAGGAAACAGCTGCAGGTGTACAGTGGGTACAGAAATGGGCTGAGGGAACAGGCATGGGTGTACAGGAAGTATGTTAGGGGGCTGAGGACCGAGATGTGGGTGTACAGGGAGTACAGGAGGGAGCTGACGTCACACATGTGTGTGTACAGCGTGTACAGTAGGGGTCTGAGTGCATCGGCATGTGTGTGTGGGGAGTACAGGATGGGGCTGAGGACACAACTGTAAGTGTTTGGGGAGTACACCAGGGAGCTGAGGACTCAGCCGGGGAGTATAGGGGATACAGAAGGGGGCCGTGGACACAGCACTGGGTGTATAGGGAGTACAGTAGGGTGCAGATTGGACAGCTGTGGGTGTACAGAGAGTATACTTAGATGCTGAGGATACAACGGTGGGTGTACGGGGAGTACGGTAAGTGGCTGAGTGCAGAGCCGTGGTTGCACAGGGAGTACAGAAGGGGGCTGACGACACAACCGTGGATATATGGGGAGTACAGTAGGGGGCCGAGTACGCAGGCGTGGGTGTACAGGGTGTACAGTATGGGATTGAGAACACAGCCGTGTCTGTACAGGGTGTACAGAGGGGGCTGACAACAGAGCAGTGGGTATATGGGAAGTACAGTAGGGTGCCGAAGAAACAGGCATGGGTGAAGAGGGTGTACAGTTGGGGTTTGAGGATGCAGTCATGGGTTTATTGGAAGCTGACAACACAGCCGTGGGTGTACAGGGGTACTTTAGGGGTGTGAGGGGATTGTCGTGTGTATACAGAGAGTAAAGAAGGGCGCTAAGGACACAGCTGTAGGTGTACTGGAAGTAGACTAGAGAGCTGAGGACACAGCCGTGGATGTCCAGAGGTTACAGTAGGGGGCCGAGGAAATAGCACTGGGTCGACAAGGAGTACTGTAGGGAGCCAAGTGGACAGCCATGGGTATATGTGGAGTACACTAGGGTGCTGAGGACACTGCCATGGGTGTACAGCTAATATAGTAAGGGTCTGAGGGCACAGCCGTGGGTATACAGGGAGTACAGTAGGGGCTGAGGGCACAACCATGATTATTCAGGGAGTACAGTAGGATTTGAGGGCTCAGCTATGGGTGTATTGGGAATTCAGCAAGGTGCCAAGGGTACTGCTGTGGATGCAGGGGGAGCACAGTAGGGGATTGAGGGCACAGCCGTGTGTGTACAGAAGGTACAGAAATGGTCTGAGAGAACAGTGATGGGTGCACAGTGAGCACAGTAATGAGTTAAAAACATAGCCATGGGTGTACTGGAAGTACTGTAGGGGTTTGAGGGAAGAGCCATGGGTGTACAGGGTGTACAGTAGTGGGCTGAAGGCACAGCCTTGGGTGTATGGGGAGTACAGTAGGTGCTGAGAGCACTGCCATGGGTATACATAGAATACAGTCGAGAGGTGAGGACACATCTCTGTGTGTACAGTGAATATAATAGGGGTCTGATGACACAGCCGTGGGTGTACAGCGAGTGCTGTAAAAGGATGAGGGCACACCTAATGATGTACAGGGGATAGAGTAGGGTGCTAACGACACAGATGTGGGTGCGCGGGGAGCAGAATAGAGGGCTGAGAACACAGATGTGGGTGTACAAAGAGTACAATAACGTGATGAGGGCACAGCCGTGGCTGCGCAGGGTGTCCAGAAGGAGACTGAGGACACAGCTGTGTGTATACAGGGAATACACTGGGGGCAGAGGGCACAGCCGTGGTTGTACAGGGAGTAAAGTAGGGGGCTGAGGATAAACCATGGGTATTCAGGGAGTATAATAGGGGGAAGAAGAAGCAGCTGTGGTTGTAGAGAGTGTACAGTTAGGGTTTGAGGATGCAGCCATTGTTGTGTAGGGAGTACAGAAGGTGTCTGAGGACACCTCAGTGGGTGGACAGCGAGTACTGAAGGGGGCTGAGGACATAGTCGTGTATGTGCAGGGAGTACAGTAGGTGTCTGAGGACGCAGCTGTAGGTATTCGGGGAGTACAGTAGGGGATTGAAGAACCAGGCGTGGGTGTAGAGGGTGTACAGTTAGGCTCTGAGGATGCAGTCATGGGTGTTTAGGATGTGCAGTATGGGACTGAGGGCACAGCCATGGATGTACAGGGTGTACAGAAGATTTCTGAGGACACTCCCATTGGTGGACATGGAGTACATTACCGGGATGAAGAGACAGCCATATGTTTACAGGGAGTACTTTACGGGACTGAGGGCACAGCAGTGGCGTACGGGGGGGTACATGGGATGGCTGAGGACAAAGGTCTGCGTGTACAGTGAGTACAGGAGGGCACAGCAGTGGGTGTACGGGTAATTCAAACTGGGCTGAGGACATAGGCATAGATGTGCGGGGAGTACATTCGTGGGCTGAGGACACAAGCGTGGCTGTGTGGGGAGAAAGTGAGGTCTGCAGACGCTGGAGATCAAAGCTGAAACTTTATTGCTGGAACAGCACAGCAGGTCAGACAGTATCTAGGGAAAAGGAGATTCGACGTTTCGGGCACATGCTGTGTGGGGAGTACAGTAGGGCACTGAGGATGCAGCTGTGGGTGTACAGTGAGCACAGTAGGGGGCTGAGTAAGCAGCCCTGGATGTACAGGGTGTAAAGTAGGGGGCTGAGGGGACAGTCGTGTGTGCGCATGGAATACATTATAGGGCTGAGCACACAGCCATGGGAGTAGGGGAATTCAGTGGTGCACAATAGTGGGTTTAAAGGAAGTAGAGTAGGGGTCTGTGGGCAAATCCGTGCATATTCAATGAATACAGTAGGGGGCCGAGAGCACGTCCGTGGGTGCACAGGGAGCACAGTATGTGGTTGAGTGAACAGCCGTGGGTATTCAATTACTACAGTAGGGGGCTTATGGCAAAACCGTGGGTGTTCCAGGAATAGAGTAGGGGCTGAGGGCACAACCGTGGCTGTACATGGAGTGCTGTAGGGGGATGGGTGCATAGCCATGGGTGTGCAGGGAGTACAGTAGGGGACTGAAGTCACAGCCATGGGTGTGAATGGAGTAAAATGGGGTGAGGGCACAGCCGTGGGTATATAGGGAGAACAGTAGGGTGCTGAGTGCACAGCCCTGGGTGTTCAGGGGCTCCAATAGGGGGGCTGAGCGCACAGCCGTGTGTGTACAGTGAGTACAGTAGGGGAATGAAGGTCTTACCATAGATGGGTGTACAGTAGGGGGCTGAGGGCACAGAGGTTGGTGTGGGGTGAGTACAGTAGGGGGCTGAGGGTACAGCGATGAATGTGCAGGGAGTAGAATAGAGGGTTGAGGGCAGAGTCATTGGTGTAGGTGGCTTAAAGTAGGGGCTCACGGCACTGCCGTAGGTGTAAATAGACTACAGTCGAGGGTTGAGGGCAGAAAAGTGGGTGTTCGGCGAGTACAGTCAGAAGCTAAGGACACAGTAGTGGGTGTGCTTGGAGTATCATAGGGGCTGAGGCCACAGCCATGGTTGTGCTGGGAGTACAGTGGAGTGCTGAGAGCACAGCCATGGCTGTTCATGGTGTACAGCAGGTAGCTGAGGGCACTTCCATGGGTGTAAATGGAGTACACTCGGGGGCTGCTGGCAGAGCGGTGAGTGTTCAGGAAGTACAGTAGGAGGCTGCGAGCACAGCCATGGGTGCATGGGGAGTGCAGTACAGGGTTGAGCACACAGCCAAAGATGTACAGGCATTACAGTAGGGTGCTGATGGCACAGTCGTGGATGTACAGGGAGTAAAGTAGAGGTCTGGGAATGCAGCCATGTGTGTACGGGGAGTTCAGTAGAGGCTGATGACACAGCCGTGCATTACAGGGACTACAGTAGTGGACTGAGGGCATGGCCATTGGTGTACAGGGAGCACAGTAGGGGGCTAAGGCCACAGCTGTTGGTGTACAGGGAGCACACTAGGGGGCTAAGGCCACAGCTGTTGGTGTACATGGAGCACAGTAGGGGGCTGAGGGCACAGCCGTTGGTGCACAGGGAGCACAGTAGGGGGCTGAGGGCACAGCCGTTGGCATATAGGGTGTACAGGGGACGGCTGAGGACACAGCTGTGGTTGTGGTGTACAGAAAGTGCAGTAGGGGTCTGAGGATGCAGCCGCGTGTGTATGATGTTGTGGAGAAAATATCCAGGATCACCAGGAAATGCAGAGACTTCTTCAAGAAGTAGGTCTTTTATTTGCAAACAAAAAACCATGACACTGAGAAAGCAGATTCTCGAATGCCCCCGAAACTCAGAGTCTGTGGATTTTTATATTTTTTATCATGTTTCTGTTAGCTTATCAGCATGTCCAACTATATTAATCAAAGTACCTCACTCTAGCTACACAATAAACCAGTGATGTTAGTTCCCATTATCTCTTTAGTTGTACGTTCTACTTAATGTTATTCTAACGTCACGGTTAGATATTTACTGCTATATTCTGCTACAGTGATCTTCAATTCCAGACAAACCTGTCATGAGAGATATTTAACTATTCCATCTACTATAATAGTCTCATGTCTCAATCTGACTCCACTAAGTATTAATTAGATATTTTAACGCCATGTCCCAAATATTTATTCTCACAACCCTGTCATAATAACACTTAACATAGAAACTATTTTTATTAATTGTGTTATCTCATCTCACCATATCCCATCTT
This sequence comes from Chiloscyllium plagiosum, assembly GCF_037043375.1. NCBI lineage: Eukaryota > Metazoa > Chordata > Chondrichthyes > Orectolobiformes > Hemiscylliidae > Chiloscyllium > Chiloscyllium plagiosum. Next base: position 5,877,719 of record NW_028270192.1, on the reverse strand, counting down.
GCCTTCCAAAGACCACAGATTGCCAGTGGTCATCATGCTTTAACCCTTCCCATGCTTTCATGTTCTTTATTTTCCATATGCCCCCATTTGAAACCTACTGATCTCACCTAGAGAAAGAAGACAATAGCCTCAGCCTCTCTTGTGAGTAATACAAACAATGTAGGTCCCAACCACGGACTAAATAATTTTCAGAGTCTGCGACTTAAAGGGTTCTTCCTCCATTCGTGGGGTCCCTTGGGCAAAAAGATCCTGTCCTCCAATAACCAGAACAGGAAAAAAGACCCAAGATCCCTCACAATCTAGGACCTGCACGTTCTTCATCGATGTCCCCATGTGGACATATTCCTTGCATCCTGGCGGTTATCACATCATAACAATAGAGTGGCGTGGTTCCATCTGAGGAGTAGCTGAAATGACCACAAGTTGCCATGTAGTGACATGAACTAAAAAGGATTTAATAAAAGGTAAAGCACAACAAAAGATGAAGGCAACAACAAGCAAAACGCACCTGTAGGAAGCTTGCTTCTTGTTCCACCTGCTCCAGAGGTGTCTAACAACATATCTGAATGGGATAATATTATAATATCTACCACAAGGAGCTGAGTGAGGACTTGGTTACCTCAATCAGTTGGACGGCTAGTTTGTAATACAGATTAATACCAACAGTGTGGGTTCAATTCTGCACTGACTGAGGTGACTGAAAAGGGCTGTCCTATTCAATCTCTCCCTTGCTTGAGACATGATAACTGTCCAGTTAAACTACCACCAGTCGTCTCTGTCTAACGAGAGAGCAGCCCTATCACCCTGTAAGAGTATGGTGCGTTGCCTTTCCATTTCTGATCTACAGGCTTACTCAGAAACCCTTCCCATGGGGAACTGCTGCGGAGCTGAGATGGCTGCTCTCCACCAACCCCAACAACTTTCCTTTGTACCAGGTATAACTTCAGCCAGTGCAGACGATTCCTATTTGCTCCAGTTTTGCCGTTAATCATGGATACGACACTTGGTCAAATGCAGTTATGATGACGTTTCAGCCTTAGCTTTTCTATTGTTGTGTTGGGTTCTTCCGTCACTGAGGAAGGTGATATGTGGGGATCCTCCTACTCCAGTGAGTTGTTTGATTGACACCACCATTCAACCTGACTGCATGTGACAGGATTGCGGAGATTAGGTCTGTTTGTTGGTTAGATCTGTCTGTCACGAGCTGTTTATGTTATTTGGTGAGTAAGTGGTCCTGTTTGGTAATGTAGCTCATTTTGAGATGTACATGGTGCTGCTCTTGGCCAGCCCTCCTGTATTCTCCATGAACAAGGGTTTATCCCTTGGCCTGATGGTCAGGGTAAAGTGGACCAGTGACAGTGAAAATTGTGCTGGAGTACTATTCTGCTGCTGTTGGTAATGAGACAAATCACCTCACACAGGCCAGTGCTGAGTTCCAGATCTCTTTGAAATCTGTCCCGTTTAACATGGTGATAGTATCTCTCACATGTGCGCTCACGCGTGTACACACACACACTATTCACAATGGCTCTTTGTCTCCAGAAATACTGTGTGCGGTAGTCATTGTTCCCAATATGGTCATCGATCAATGTCTCTGCAGCTGTGGAGAAGATGAGGTCAAGTATGTTTCTCCCTGTCAGTCATTCCCTCCCCAGCCGGTGCAGACCTAGTCTCACAGCTATGTTCTTTTGGACACGACCATCTCAATCAGGAATGTTGCTGCTGAGCACGTCTTAGTGGTGATTTTGAAATAACCCACCCAGTATACATTCTCCAGCTCATTCACTCTGTTAGTGCGTCCTCCAAGTGTTCAATGTAGAGGGATACTGATCCATCAGCTGAAGGAACGGAGTCAGCAGGAGGTTTCCGTCTCTGTGTTTGATCTGACACATGAGGTTCGTTATGTCACATTGTTGCTTGAGGAGTCTGTAGGATGCCTCTCCCACATTTAGCCCTAGCCCCCAGACGTTAAGAAGGAGGGATTTCCAGTGTCTGCAGGGCTTTTACTTTTTTGTCACTATCAATCGAAGGGCCTCTTCTGTGCTATATGACATTCACTCTATAACTCTTGTGATTGGACAGTCCAAAGTCTCACTCCTTCAGTTCCTCCCAGTGCCTTGTCTATTCCATAGATTTCTACAATATTTTCTCTATTAAGACATTGCACATTTCAATTTTTAAACTACTATCTACGTGTATCTCTGCATCTTTCCCTGTCATCTCCTCCAGCTGCTATATCCATCTGTATCTCAGTAACCCTCCGTATCACTACAACCTTTATATCATACTACAGCCCCACCTATCACTGTAAACTCCACCAGCACCTACACCCCTCCCTATCTCTCTAAACTCCAGCTGCTTCACCTTTCCCTATATCCTGTGAATGAGTTCTAAAATATATCACTAACCTATTCTAGCGTGCACAGGCCACACTATTTCTGTAATTCCTCCAGTCTCTCTGTAACATCTCGCACCTTGCTTTCCTACCAGTGTAACATCTCCAGCCTTGCTTTCCTCTCTCTCTGTAACATTTCCATCCTTTCTATTCTCTCTCTGTAACATGTCAGCCTTTCTTTCCTACCTCTGTTGCATCTCTAGCCTTGTTTTCCTCTTTCTGAAACATCTCCAGCCTTTCATTCCTATCCCTGTAACATATCCAGCCTTGCTTTCCTACCTCTGTAACATCTCCAGCATTGCTTTCCTTTGTCTGTAATATTTCTGGTCTTGTTTTCCTCTCTTTCTGTAATATCTCCAGCCTTGCATTCCTATCTCTGTAACATCTCGAGCCTTGCTTTCCTATCCCTATAACATTTAGAGCCTGCTTTTCTATCTGTGTAACATCTCCTGCCTTGATTACCTATCTCTGTAACATCTCCACCCTTACTTTACTATCTCTGTAATATCTTCTGACTTGCTTTCCTTCACACCTCAGTGAACTGGTTTTTACACACCTTAGTGAACTGGTTTTTACACAGCTCAGTGAATTGGTTATATATTTGGTCCTGCATTTTCATCTTTCTGGGGCTATATAAAATATCCCCAGCAGTGTGTCTGTCATCACTTGGACCCTAACCTCGACTCATAAAGCCTCATTTGAAGACATGTCCAAGGTATTGTCCCTTCTCACTACAGTAACTGTTCTTTAATTAATAATCCTCTATAACACCCTCTCCTGTCCTGCCTATAGTTCCAGTACAACAGAATATTGACTTGTTAGTCCTGACCTCTCTCAAACACGTCTCTGTGATGGCAAAAACGTTCCACCTCCACATGTTAACTCATGCCATTATCACATCAGTCTGTCTGATAATACACCCAGTATTAACGTAAGCAGGAATATAACACCTGGAATACTCTGTGCCTCGGAGTTCTTCAATCATTCACTATTTGTTATCAGGCTGCCCAAACCATGAACCAAAATTTTAACTTTGGCACTGAATGAATATTTGTTTAATTATAATTTATTTTTTAAATGTATTCATCAAATGCAACTTTCCAGAACTGAGCAGTCAGCTCCACATACAATGAGTCCTGATGGTTAATTTCCCCCGTCAGTGTGCAGAGGGGACAGCCCTCAGTAATGGAGACAGTGAGGACTGCAGTTGATGGGGAACAGAGTCGAAAAGTGTGATGCTGGAAAAACATAGCAGAACAGGCAGCATCCGAGCGACAGGAGAGTCGACGGTTTGAGCATGAGCTCTTTGTCAGGAAGGGATTGGTGCATTCCTTGCTCTTAGATTCCATGATTCGCAGGACGTTGGGAACCGTACTTGCTCAGGAAGGCAGTACTGTATATAACACTGAAATGGAAAGCATTCAATCAGTTGGTTGGACAGGGTGTAGACAAGTTGAGGGGAAATACAGGCTGATTGAAGTACAAACATAAGGATAGATAAATCCCCTGGGTCAGATGGAGTATACTGTAGATTTCTCCAAGAAATGATGGAAGAAATTGGCTTGCCCTTGGTGATAATCTTTGCATCCTCATTGTCCACTGGAGTAGTGCCAGACGATTGGAGAGTGGCAAATGTTATTCCCTTGTTCAGGGAAGGGAATAGGGATAACCCTGGGAATGATAGAGCAGTCAGTCTTACACCAGTGATGGGGAAAAAATTGGAGGCAATCCTGAGAGATAGGATCAATAAATACTTAGAAAATGATAATTTGATTAGAGATAGTCAGCATGTTTTTTTGAGGAGCAGATCATGCCTCACAAACCTTATTGAATTCTTTGAAGGTATGAAAAAACACGTTGATGAAGGTAGACCAGTAGATGTGGTGAACAAGAATTTTAGAAAGGCATTTGATAAGATTCCCCATTGTAGGCTCATTCAGAAGGTAAAGAGGCATGGGTCGCAGAGAAATGTGGCTGTCTGGATACAGGCATGGCTGGCCCATAGAAGGCAGAGATTGGTAGCAGATGGAAAGTATTCAGCCTGGAGCTCAGTGACCAATGATGTTCCACAGGGATCAGCTCTGGGACCTGTGCTCTTTGTGATTTTTATAAAAGACTTTACTGAGGAAGTGGAATGGTGAATTAGTAAGTTTACCGAAGACATGCAGGTTGATGGAGTTGTGAATAGTGTGGAGGGCTGCTATAGGTTGCAACAGGACTTTGACAGGATGCAGAGCAGGGCTGATAAGTGGCAGATAATGTTCAAACTAAAAAGTGTGAAGTGATTTATTTTGGACGGTTAAAGGCAGAATTCTTGGCAATGTGGAGGAACAGAGGTATCTTGGGGTCCATGACAATAGATCTCACAAAGTTGCACCCAAGATGATAGGGTTGTTAAGAAGGTGATGGTCTGTTGGCTTTCATTATCAGGGGATTGAGTTTAAGAGCGGTGAGGTTAGTGCTTACCTCTATAATGCTATGGTTCAACTACAGTTGGAATATTGTGTTCAGTTCTGGTTGCCTCATTATAGGAAACTTGTGGAAGCCTCAGAGAGTGTATAGAGGAGATTTACGAGGATACTGTCAGGACTGGAGGACATGTCTTAAGAAGAAAGATGGAGGGAGCTAGGACTTTTCTCCCTGGAGTGAAGAAGAATGACAGCTGACTTGATAGGGGTGTACAAGATGTTGAGATACAAAGATTGGCTAGCCAGAGTCTTTTCAACAAGGGGCATAATTTTAAGGTGGTTGGAGGAAGGTTTCGGGAGGAAGGTTTTCTAGCAACACATTTTCAGCTCATTTGAGGATGTAGCAAGGAAGTGAGACAAAGGAAAACCAGTGGATGTTATCCACCTGGACTTCAAGAAGGATTTGACACGGTGCCACACAGGAGGCTGCAGAGTAAAATATGTCCCATTTTGTTAGAGACAAGGTGTGTGCAGAAGCTTGGCTGTCTGGCAGAAAGTAGAGAGTGGGGATAAAAGGGTCCTTCTCAGGATAGCAGCTAATGACAGCTGGTATTCCACAAGGCTCAGTGTTGGGACCACAACTTTTTACTTTGTACATTAACAATCTATATTAAGGAACTGAGGGCATTGTGGGTCGGCCTTTAGATTAAACAAAGATAGGTAGAGGGATCGGTAGCATTGAGGAGGTAGGGAGGCTGCTGAAGGATTTAGACAAAATAGGAGAGTGGGCAAAGAAGTGGCAGATGGAGTACATCTTGGGAAAGCATGAGGTGATGCACTTTGTGAGGAGGAAGAGAGGCATGGACTGTTTTATAAATGGGAGAAAATTCAGAAATCTGAAGTGCAAACAGAGTTGCGAGTTCTCGTACAGGATTGTCTCAAGGTAAACTTGCAGGTTGAGTTAATAGTTAGGAAGGTGTTGTATCTGGCGCACAGTGTGTTTTTCTATTCAGCAAAAGAACTGTGTATCAACTCTTACAAACAATAATATTTGTTTATTGAGCATGGCCAATATTGGTACAATAAAGTTTATGTAAAATAATGAAAAAAACTGCAAACTGGCATAGGTTTTAACTTAACTTTGGCTGATCATATACCACCAGACTAGAACTTGGCCAGGCTTCACAGGGTGTTGCCTTCTTATTCTTCTGAAGGTATTGGAGTTGTCTTCTTTCTCAGTGGTTATTCTCCAGTTACCGCACTCTGTGGACTTTGAGGTGATTCTTATCCTTCTAAGTCTTCAAGCCCTTCGGAGGGTATGGAGGATCTGCGAATGGAATGATCAGGTTCATTTACCTGATCAATTTGACTCAAAAAGACGTTGACATATTGATGGCCAAAGGGCGACATTCCATTGTCCCATTAAAGTCCATGATCAGGTGGGTATTGCAGGGTCTGCACTGTAGCTGTCAGGTTTGTTTGCAAATCATCTGTTGGGAACTGCAGCCTTTGTGGATTCTGCAGCATGTAGATTGGCACAGAGACTTTGGACATGGCTGGGATCCATTTCCCAGCAAGCATACATCACTGTTCATTTTTGTAACTCCATGATAAGTTTATTAATGTCCATCATACGTTCATTGTTTCAGGTAGCATATCGGTCAGAAAGACAAATACAATGATGGCATTTATTTTGAGAGGACTTGAATATTAAAGCAAGGATGGATTTCTGAGGCTTTACATGGCTCTGATGAGAGCATATTTGGTGGTAGGATCATTTAAGAAATATCAAGACAGATACATGAATGGGCAGGTAGCAGAGGGATACATATCCTCAGAAAATTGGCAGCAGGTTTAGATAGAGGATCTGGATTGGTGCAGGCTTGGAGGGCTGAAGGACCTGCTTCTATACTGAAATTTTCTTTGTTCTTCTTTCTTTATTATTCATTCTAAACATTGCAAGTTTTCAACTTACTGTATGCTACAATTTAATAACATAAAACATTTATTTATTCGATAGTGAATATTAAATTATTGTCATTTCTAAATTAGAGTCATAGAGATGTACAGCACGAAAACAGACTCTTTGGTCAAACTCGACCATGCCAATCAGATATCCTAACCCAATCTAGTCCCATCTGCCTGGACCCGGCCCATATCTCTCCAAACCCTTCCAATCATATACCCATCCAGATGCCTCTTAAATGTTGCAACTGTAACTAGCCTCCACCACTTGCTCTGGCAGCTCATTCCATACACATAACACACTCTGCGTGAAAACGTTGCCCCTTAAGTCTCTTTTACATCTTTCCCCTCTCACCTAAGTATATGTCTACTACTTCTGGACGCCCTCACACCAGGGAGAACAACTTGACTATTTACCTTATCCATGCCCTTCATGATTTTATAAACCTTTGTATGGTCATCCCTCAGCCTCTGACACTCCATTGAAAACAGCTCTAGCCTATTCATGCTCTCCCTACAGCTCAACTGCTCCAACCGTATAAATCTTTTCTGAACCATTTCAAGATTCACAACTCCCTTCGGATAGGACGGAGACCAGAATTGCACGCAATATTCCAAAAGTGGCCTAAATAACTTCATGTAGACTCACAACATGACCTTCCAACTCCCATACTCAATACTCTGACTAATAAAGGAAAGCACACCAAATGTCTTCTTCACTATCTTATCTATCTGTGACTCTACTTTCAAGGAACAATGAAACTGCACTCCAAGGTCTCTTTGTTCAGCAACACTCCCTAGGATCTCACCATTAAGAGTATAACTCCTGCTAAGATTTGCTTTCCCAAAATGCATCACCTTGCATTTATGTAAATTAAACTCCATCTGCCACTGCGAAGCCCATTGGCCCATCTGGTCCAGATCCTATTGTAATCTGAGGAAACCCTCTTCGCTGTCCACTACACCTCCAATTTTGGTGTCATCTGCAATCTTACTAACTGTACCTCTTATGCTCACATTCAAATAATTTATATAAATAACAAAAAGTAGTGAATTCAGCACAGATCCTTCTGGCATTCCACTGGTCCCAGGCTTCCAGTCTGACAACAATCTACCACCACCACCATCTGTCTTCTACCTTTGAGCCAGTTCTGTATTCAAATGGCTAGTTCTCCCTGTATTCCATGAGATCTAACCTGGCTAACTAGTCTCCCATGGGGAACCTTGTCGAACGTCTTACTGAAGTTCAAATAACTCACGTCCACTGCTCTGCCCTCATCAATCCTCTTTGTTACTTCTGTAAAAATCTCAATCAAGTTTGTGAAATAGGATTTTCTACTCACAAAGCAATGTTGATTATCCCTAATCAGTCCTTGCCTTTCCAAATACATGTACATTCTGTCCCTCAGGGTTCCCTCCAAGAACTTGCCCACCACCGCTGTCAGGCTCACTGATATATAGTTTTTCTTTTCCTTACCACCTTTCTTAAACAGTGGCACCACATTCGCCAACCTCCAGTCCTCTGGCATCTCACCTGTGACTATCGATGACACAAATATCTCAGTAACCAGCCCAGCAATCATTTCCCTGGCTTCTCACAGAGTTCAGGTGTACACCTGATCAGGTCCTGGGGATTTATCCACTTTTATGCGTTTCAAGACATCCAGCACATTCTCCTCTGTAATATAAACATTTTGAAGATGTCACCATTTATTTCCCCACACTCTATATCTTCCATGTCATTTTCCACAGTAAACATTGATGCAAAATGCTCATTTATTATGTCTCCTATCTCCTGCGGCTGCACACAAAGGCCTTCTTGCTAATCTTTGAGGGACCCTATTCTCTCCCTATTTACTCTATTTTCCTTAATGTCTTTGTAAAATCCTTTGGGATTCTCCTTAATTCTATTTGCAAATGTTATCTCATGTCCCCTTTTTGCCCTCTTAATTTCCCTCTTAAATATACTCATACTGCCTTTGTACTCTTCTAAGGATTCACTCGATCTAGCCAGACAACATGTTATTTTCCTGTACAAAACAAAATGTGCACTCTTTACATTTGTATCATAAAGTGTTGTCATGTGTTTATATTTTAGTTCCATCAATATAGAATCAACATAATTGTTTTCAGAGATGATGCAATTATTGTTCGGTTGAATAGTTGTAGTTAATATTTCATCATTGCCCAATTCACAAACATGGCAAACATCTGATTATTGTTCATATCTGTATACCCACGATGTTGCAATCATGACCGACATTAAAAATGGATTCCAAAAGGCTTCAATTGAGGCACCGTGCTACTGGACCTCATAGCTACCAGTGGCACTCAGTGAGACACTGACCTGCTCCTGAATCTGTCCAGGTAATTTCCAACCTGGGTCAGGGCAATCATTCAAACATTCCTTCAAAGTAAATCATTTGGATTCCACCTTGGGCTGGACGAAACTAGCCAACAGGCTATCAATGTTCTCAGTGTAGTTACAAATACTGTCTAAATTAGATACTAATGATTGACCAGGAACTAGGTCTTACAATGTCATCCCCAGTCAAATCCAGACCCAGAGAGCAGTTGTATGGACATGGAGTTTCAGAATCACATGGTATTTCTTATGACGCTTGTGCCCGAAATATCGATTTTCCTGCTCCTTGGATGCTGCCTGACCTGCTGTGCTTTACCAGCAACACATTTTCAGCTCTGATCTCCAGCATCTGCAGTCCTCACTTTCTCCTCGAACATCCTCAAATGACTCTTACAGATTTATGAGGCACGACGTCCCCTTGATGAAACCATACTGACGTTGCCCAATTTTACAATTCACTTGCAAGTATTCAGAAATCTCATCCTTCACAACAGATTCCAGAATCTTACACACGACTGAGGTTATGCTAATTGTTCTGTCACTTTCTGCCTTTTGCCATATTCCCTTTTTTAAAGAGGGTGTCACGTTATCATCTTTCTAGTCTTCTGAGCGTCTCCCTTATTCTAGAAATTCATGAAAGATCTCCACAAATGTCTCCATTATTTCTTCAGCTAACTCCGTTGTAACTCTGGGATATTGTCCATCAGGTCCAGTTTATATACCCATTTAGTTTTTCGAGCAACTTCTCCTAATAAGCTCTGTCCCCTCTCTATCTTGAATTTGTGGAATACTATTCATGTCTTTCACTGTCAAAAGTGACGTGGAATAATTGTTCAGTTTCTCAGCCATTATTTGTCCCCCATTATTATATCTCCAGCATCATATTCCACAACCAATGTCTATTTCTGCCTCTTTTTTGCCCTTTACATATCTAAAGAAACTCTTACAGTCTTTTATATTACTGGTTAGCTTACCCTCATATTTAATCTTCTTCCTCTTATTTCTTATTTTGTTGCCCTCTATTGGTATTTGTAAGCTTCCAAATGCTCTCGTTTCCCACTGCCATTTGCCATGTTATCTGATTTCTCTTTTGCTTTTACCCTATCCCTGATTTTGCGTGTCAGCCGTTGTTGCCTCATTCTCCCTATACCATGCTTCTTTTAGCTTGGGATGAGTCTCTGCTGTGTCTCCTGAATTACTCCCAGAAACTCCCGCCATTACTGTCCTACTGTCTTTCCTGCTAACCTACTCTCCCAGTCAATTTAACCCAGATCCTCCCTCATGCCTTTGTTGTTGCTTTGGTTCAGCGGGAATATTGTTAACTCTGATTCTACCTTCACCCTCTCAAATTGAAGAGTAGGTTCAATGATATTATGATCACTGCCTCATAAAGGTTTCTTTACCTTAAGCTCCCTTATCAAGGCTGCCTCATTGCACAACTCTAAATCCAGTTTCCTCGTTGCCTGCATCATAAGCTGCTCCAAAAAAAATCTCGTAGACATTCCACAAATTCCTTTCCTTGCAAGCCACTGCCAACCTGATTTTCCCAGTCCAGCTGCATATTGAAATCCTCCCAATCACTGTAACTTTGCCTTTCCTACACATCTTTTCTACCTCCTGATGTGACATCCACCCCAGCTCCTAACCATGGTTTGTGGACCTGTACATAATTCCAACTATGGTTTTTCATCTTTGCCGTTCCTCAATTCTAACCACACAGATTCTACACCATCTGTCCCTACTTTGAGTTTTGGGAACTGAGTTTTGGGATTGCAAAACAATTTTGCATTGTCACAAGTTCATAGTTTAGACATTAATTTAAAAAAATTACATTGGAATGTGGCCACAATCTATTTCTTTGGCCAAATATTCTGTGTGTGTTTTGGAAGAATGCAGACTTTTGTAACTGTTAGAAAAAAATCATATGAAGAGGACTTGAGTCTATAAAGCTATAAGATGGGTCAAGTGAACAGAAAAATATTGTTGTATGGAGCATCGTACGATGTATTGTTTGTGCGCTCAAAGATGTTGGTGGGTTGAATCGAAAGGCAGTGTATTATTTCAATGGAGAGATTGGCTTGAGGCGCAGAAGAACCGGGCACCTGGATTACAAAATAAAAACTTTATGTGTGCATAAAGCTTTGTGGGTGGTAAGATAAATGTAGACATTTTCGGAAACACAATACATTCAAAATTAGGAAAGATTTTCTATAGTTTTGCAGAGTAGTGGCGAGACCACATCGAGAGAACAATGATCATACTGACATGCAAATCAGTCCAGAGAAGATTCACTCAACTGACTCCTGAGTGGAATGTTTATTTCAGTTGGAAATCTTGAACTGACTGACTCTGGATCTGCTGGCGTTTAGGCGAACAACATGTGATCTTGGTGACACTAGGATATTCCAAGTAGTCTTTTCATGTTCAATTCTGAAACCATATTTCAGCTTGTGTGAGAGATTACCAGGAGTGGATGGACTATGAAACTGAAGGTTATCTCAGTTAAGAAGATGTTGTATGTTTTAATCCTCTCAAAGTGTCATGTATTTGTGAACTCTCTTCCCAGATAGCAATGGAGGATAAAACATTGAATATTCCTAAGGCAGAAGCAGGCAGATTCTTGACTAACAATGACGCGCTAACATTGTAAGGGCAAAGGAGGAATGTGTGATTGATGTCACAATCAGATCATCCACGATCTTATCACATGACTGAGCTGTATTGGTGACTTACCCCTGATGCTAGTTTCTGCTTTTCTGTTAACTTTAGATACTGAAAAAAATATGAGATGATTCTCATGAACATGGAGACATTTCCTTTCAGATTATTGGGCGCAGGTTTCTATATGTTACTTTTAAACAGCACTCAAAAACACTCAGGGAAGTTTCACGGTATTGGAGAAAGGTCAGGAGCATAGGGCAAAGTGAAAGCCCACCTTAAAAGTGTTTTAGAAATCAGATTGGATAACTTTAATTCTGCTCATTCCTTTCAGTTCTTGTTGTGAGGTGAGTTTCATTATCAAGGCCAGCATTGTGTTGCCTATGTGTATGTATTCAGAATATGGTGATAAACTCCAGGGGTTCTTGTGGTGCAGGAACACGAGCAGGTATGTTACACAGAGAGAAATGGGGTTCTGATCCATTTGATAGAGAAGGCAGAATGATATATCTCAGGTCGGTGTGCTGTGTGACCTTGGAGATTGCATTCCTCAGCACTTGATGCTGACAAGCTGTGGAAATAATGAGACAACAATTAAAGTGATAGTTATACAGCATATAAACAGGCCCTTCAGCCCAATACATCTACGCAAGCCAGAAAACACCATTATTCCCAGTTATCTGAAGACCTATAGCCAACTATGCCCTGGCCGTTTTTGCTTAAGTGCTGCATTGTCTTCTTATACACTTAATGGTAAGGTTCTAGGGAGTGTTGCTGAACAAAGATACCTTGGAGTACAGGTTCATATCTCCTTTAAAATGGAGTCGCAGGTAGATAGGATAGTGAAGAAGGCGTTTGGTATGCTTTTCTTTACTGGTCAGAGTATTGAGTACAGGAGTTGGGAGGTCATTGGTTAGGCCACTGTTGGAATATTGCATGCAATTCTGGTCTCCTTCCTATTGGAAAGATGTTGTGAAACTTGAAAGGGTTCAGAAAAGATTTACAAGGATGTTGCCAGGGTTGGAGGATCTGAGCTACAGGGAGAAGCTGAACAGGCTGGGGCCGTTTTCCCTGGAGCATCGGAGGCGGAGGGGTGACCTTATAGAGGTTTATAAAATTATGAGGGGCATCGATAGGATCAATAGACAAAGTCTTTTTCCCTGGGGTTGGGGAGTCCAGAACTAGAGGACATAGGTTTAGGGTGAGAGAGGAAAGATATGAAAGAGACATCAGAGGCAACTTTTTCAAGCGGAGGGTGGTACATGTATGGAATGAATGCTAGAGGAAGTGGTGGAGGCTGGTACAATTGCAACATTTAAGAAGCATTTGGATGTGTTTATGAATAGGAAGAGTTTGGAGGGATATGGGCCGGGTGCTGGCAGTTGGGACTAGATTGGGTTGGGATATCTGGCCGGCATGAACGGGTTGGACCGAAGGGTCTGTTTCCATGCTGTACATCTCTATGATTCTATGATTCTATCTGTGACCTGAGCGTTTTTTGTTCTTTTATGTACAAAATGGTTTCTTGGATATAGGTAACACAACGATAAAGACAGTGGCAAACTCATCAGATCAATAAAAACAGACTCTGCATTATTCAATCATTAAAGAAAATCGAATTGTCGCTTCAATTGATTTTGAATTTTAAAGGAGCTAGACCAGCATTAATTGCCCTTGTGACATTCCAGTCCAGTTGATGTTGGTCCGTCCAAGTGGCTGGTGGGCGGGAGTGCCAGCTGTGCATCTCATGTGCTGGGTTAGCTGGGAGTAAACATTACTGGTGGTGGATGGAATGTTACACAATCCGTCATGCTGTGATGAACAGCTCGCAAGAAAACAGGAAAACGGACTCATTGTCAAAGCAAACATATAGGATGGCGTTTATTATTTTTCTGAGAAATAGCAACCTTGCATATACAAGTCTATATAGTAATGAAGAGAAATCTGTGTCTATGTTATTGGTGTCCTTAAAATAATGGTGTCAAACAGCTGGAATTATGTTATTGCTTTTGAGGGACGATGCTTGCACTGAGCATATGATTTATCCTGGATATTTTAACAAATGGCTGAGCTGTCCTAGGTTGAGTAAGTGCTGATACTCCATGGGATGATGTTGATTTGTAATCTCGCCACTTACTGAGCACAGTTCGCCAGAACAAACTAACAAGTACCGTTGGTTGGTGCTTCAGAATGTATCAGAGCTTTCATGGCTGCCACCACATGGAATCATGTATAAAGACATGGCCAATCGAATCTGCACCATCCAGTGCTGATGCTAGTGCTTTATAAAGTTTGTGACGTTACCTTACTGAACCATCCTCCCAGGCAATGCATTCTAGACACAATCCATCCTCTGGGTTCAAAACGGATTCCCCAAATCCTCACTCAATATCTTCTCTTTCGCTTCAAACATGTGTCCCTTGTTTTTGACCCTTTGATTAATGGGAACAGCTGCTGTCTGTTCACTCTGCCCATACCTCTCATACTCTTATACACCTCTGTCTGGTTCACCCCTCACCCTTCTCTGCTCTAACCTATCTTCATGGTTTGAGTTCTCTCTTGTTGAAAATGTGTTGCTGGAAAAGCGCAGCAGGTCAGGCAGCATCCAAGGAGCAGGAGAATCGACGTTTCAGGCATGAACCCTTCTTCAGGCTCTCTTCTCTTGTCCTTCTCTTGTCTTGTCTTGTTACTTCTTCCAAAGTGCAGCATCTCACATCTTTCAGTGCTAATTTTTATCAGTCATTGATCTGGCCATCTGAACAATCAATGTGTACCCTCCTGTAACCTAACATGTTCCTCCTCACCGTGACCCATCCGGCCTATCGTTGTGTCATCCTCAACATTGTTTATCATTCTCCAACAACACCCACCCCCATCTCCCACATTCATATCATCAACATTTCGGAGGAGCGAGAGGGGGGAGCCGGGAGGAGGTGATGTTGGTGTAAAGTGATTGTCGGAAAGGCTGCTGTGTATATTAAAACTTGTTACCTTCAGGCCAGCGAGTGAGAAGCGAGCAAAGGACTTCTGAAGGGTAAGTAGAACAGTTTATATTTGCGTGATGGCGTTACCAGAGACACTACTCAGTAACTAGTTTATTTCCTAATCCGTTATTTAGTAGTCACTTCGGGAGTTAGAATAGTGGGAATGGAGTTTAGGGCAGTGGAATGTTCCTCTTGCAAAATGTGGGAAATAAGGGTCACCACTAATGTCCCTGCTGATTACATCTGTGGGAAGTGCACCCAACACCAGCTTCTCGAAAACTGCGTTAGGGAAACTGGAGCTGGTGTTCGATGAACTTTGGATCATTCGGGAGGCAGAGGGAGTTATTGGCAGGACTTACAGAGAGGTAGTCACTCCCCAGATAAAAGAAAAAGACAGATGGGTGACAGTTGGGGGACAGAAAGGGAACCGGCAGGTGGTGCAGGGATCCGCTGTGGCCATTCCCCTCAACAATAAGTATTCCGTTTTGGATAGTGTTGGGGGGGATGATTTACCAGGGGAAAGCAGTGGGGCACCTGCTGCTCAGAAGGGAAGGGGGAAGAGGAGCAGAGCAGTAGTCATTGGGGACTCGATAGTTAGGGGGACAGATAGGAGGTTCTATGGGGCGAGAGACTCACGGTTGGTATGTTGCCTCCCTGGTGCCAGGGTCCGTAATGTCTCTGATCATGTTTTTGGGATTCTTTGGGGGGAGGGAGAGCAGCCCCAAGTCGTGGTCCACATTGGCACCAACGACATAGGTCAGAAGAGAGATGGGGACTTGATGCAAAATTCAGGGAGTTAGGATGGAAGCTTAGAGCTAGGACAAACAGAGTTTTTTTGTCTGGTTTGCTGCCCATGCCACGTGCTAGTGAGGTGAGGAATAGGGAGAGAAAGGAGTTGAACACATGGCTACAGGGATGGTGCAGGAGGGAGGGTTTCAGGTTTTTGGATAATTGTAGCTTTTTCTGGGGTAGGTGGAACCTCTACAAGCAGGATGGCCTTCATCTAAACCAGAGGGGTACCAATATCCTGGGTGGGAATTTCGCTAAAGCTAATAAGGTGGATTTAAACTAATACAGCAGGGGGATGGGAACCAAAATTGTAGGACAGGTACAGAAGAGGATGAGAGTAGGGAGTTCCAAAATCAAGTATCTGACACTGGCAAGCGAGAACCTGGATTGAAGTGTGTGTACTTCGACGCGAGGAGTATCCGAAATAAAGTGGGTGAACTGGCAGCGTGGGTTGGTACCTGGGACTTCGATGTTGTGGCCATTATGGAGACATGGATAGAGCAGGGAGTGGAATGGCTGTTGCAGGTTCCGGGATTCAGATGTTTCAGTGAGAACAGAGAAGATGGTAAAAGAAGGGGAGGTGTGGCATTGTTGATCAGGGACAATATTACAGTTGTAGAAAGGATGATTGGGGACTCGTTAACTGAGGTAGTATGGGCTGAAGTGAGAAACAGGAAAGGAGAAGTCACCATGCTGGGAGTTTTCCATAGGCCTCCGAATAGTCCCAGAGATGTAGAGGAAAGGATAGCAAAGATGATTCTCGATAGGAGTGAGAGAGGCAGGGTAGTTGTCATGGGGGACTTCAACTATCCAAATATTGACTGGGATCATTACTCTACGAGAACTATAGATGGGTCAGTTTTTGTCCAGTGTGTGCAGGAGGGCTTCCTGACACAGTATGTAGACAGGCCAACAAGGGGCAAAGCCACTTTAGATTTAGTACTGGGTAACGAGCCTGGCCAGGTGTTAGATTTGGAAGCAGGTGAGCACTTTGGAGTCAGCGATCACAATTCTGTCAGGTTTACTTTAGGGATGGAAAGGATAGGTGTACTCTACTGAGCAAGTGTTACAGCTGGGGGAAGGGAAATTACGATGCAATTAGGAATGATTTAGGTAGCATAGAATGGGGAAGGAAACTGCAGGGGATGAGCACATTAAAAATGTGGAGCTTATTCAAGGAAAAGCTCCTGTGTGTCCAAGATAAGTATGCACCTGTCAGGCAGGGAGGAAGATATAGAACGCGTGAGCTGTGGTTTACTAAGGAAGTGGAATCCTTGGTCAAGAAGAAGAAGAAGGCTTATGTTTGGACAAAATGTGAAAACTCAGGGCGCTTGAAGGTTACAAGGAAATCAGGAAAGACCTAAAAAGAGAGCTCACAAAAGCCAGGAGGAGACATGAGAAGTTGTTGGTGGATAGGATCAGGGTAAACCCTAAGGCTTTCCACAGGTATGTCAGGAATAAAAGAATGACGAGAGTTAAATTAGGGCAATCAAGGATAATAGTGGGAAGTTGCGTGTGGAGTCAGAGGAGATAGGGGAAGCAATAAATAAATATTTTTCGACAGTGTTCACTATAGAAGATGAAAATGTTGGCGAGGAAGATACAGGAGTACTTGCATCTAGATGCGAAGAGATTGAAGTTCACAAGGGAGAGGTATTAGAAATACTGCAGAGTGTGAAAATAGACAAGTCCCCTGGGCTGGATGGGATCTATCCTAGGATCCTCCAGGAAGCAAGGGAAGAGATTGCCGCTTTAGCATTGATCTTCAAATCATCATTGTCTACAGGAATAGTGCCTGAGGACTGGTGGATAGCAAATGTGGTTCCCTTGTTCAAAAAGGGTAGTAGAGACAACCCTGATAATTACAGACCAGTGAGTCTCACTTCAGTTGCTGGTAAAGTGTTGGAAAAGGTTATAAGAGATAGGATTTATAGCCATCTAGCAAAGAATAATCTGATCAGGAACAGTCAGATCAGTTTTATGAAGGGTAGGTCGTGCCTAACGAATCTTATTGATTTTTTTTGACAAAGTGGCCAAACAGGTAGATGAGAGTAAACTGGTTGATGTGGTGGAAATGGATTTCAGCAAGGCATTCGATAAAGATCCCCACAGTCGGCTATTGTACAAAATGCAGAGGAATGGGATTATGGGAGACATAACAGTTTGGATAAGTAATTGGCTTGCTGAAAGAAAACAATGTGTTGTAGTTGATGGAACATATTCATCTTGGTGTCCAGTTACTAGCGGCATACTGCAAGGGTTGGTGTTGGGTCCACTGCTGCTCATCATTTTTATAAATGACCTGAATGCCAGAAGGGTGGGTTAGTAAATTTGTGGACGACACTAAGGTCGGTGGAGTTGTGGATAGTGACGAAGGATGTAGTAGGTTGTAGAGAGACATAGATAGGATGCAGAGCTTGGTTGAGAGGGGCAAATGGAGTTTAATGTGGACAAGTCTGAGGTGATACACTTTGGACGGAGTAATCGGAATGCAAAGTACTGGGCTAATGGTAAGATTCTTGGGAGTGCAGATGAGCAGAGAGATCACGATGTTCATGTACACAGATCCCTGAAAGTTGCCACCCAGATTGTCAGGGTCGTTAAGAAGGCATACAGTGTTTTGGCCTTTATTAATAGAGGGATTGAGTTCTGGAACCAGGAGGTTATGCTGCAACTGTACAATGCTCTGGTACAGCCACACTTGGAGTATTGTATACAATTCTGGTCACCGCATTATAAGAAGGATGTGGAAGCTTTGGAAAGGGTGCAGAGGAGATTTACTAGGATGTTGCCTGATACGAAAGGAATAGCTTACGAGGAAATGCTGAGGGCCTTGAGGCTGTTCTCATTAGAGAGAAGAAGATTGAGAGGTGACGTAATAAACACATACAATAGACACACATAATCAGAGGGTTAGATAGGGTGGAAGGGAGATGCTTTTTCCAAGTATGGGAATGGCAAACACGAGGGGACACAACTTTAAAGTGAGGGGAGATAGGTATAAGACAGATGTCAGAGGTAGTTTCTTTACTCACAGAGTAGTAAGGGTATGAAATGCTTTGCCTGCAACGGTAGTAGATTCGCAAATTTAAGTGCATTTAAGTCATCATTGGACAGGCATTTGCACGTACATAGAATAGTATAGGTGGGATGGCCTTCAGATTAGTATGACAGAGCGGAGCAACATCGAGGGCCGAAGGACCTGTACTGCGCTGTAATGTTCTATTTCTATTTATGAATATCCGATATAAACCTTGATTTTCTACCTGTTCTACAGATCTGTTTCAGAGGAAGAAATGGGAATTCCAGTCTCTTGTTTTTCATAATTTGGTGAATTTAAAGCGTGATGCAGTTGAGATCTTTTATGAGGAAGCCAGAAATAATATTTTGGACATGGAGCTGAATTCTGCTTTTACACTCCACACTCTGCATGTATTATTCATAAGACTTGTATATCATTAATTTTGGACTAGCTTTTGGCACTGTGCACTGCGACAGTTCAATTTGATATGGGCCTGCAAGAAATGGGTCTGTAAGAAATTCGCTACAATAGTCAGAGCTGAAGATTTTTCTTTTCATCTGCAGGATTGATGCAGGATCATTCATTAAGTTTGTTTGAAAGAGCTAGAGTGATGAGGGTAAAGATTAAATTAATTTCTACATTATAAACACACTATAGCAGATCAATTCACATTCTCATTTCTACGTTGGATTGGAAGCAAATTAAAAGAACAAGGACCCATCGTTCTGAATATTGTTTTAAAAAGTGACATCATGTTGCAATAATGCATTGGGGAAAAAGAAAATGCTGTCTGCATTTGATGGAGATACAGAAATGCAAAGTGATTGTACAATATGAGCAAGAATCAAGTGTTAATAAAAAGGTATGAGAAATTTTTCTTAATTTTCAAAGGAAACCAGATCCCAATTATCCTGAACAGTGATGTTTGATTGTCCATCAATCTCACTTTTCCAACTCTATGCTTTTCCTGCCACTGATGCGCCTTCTGGCATACCTCATCCTCCCTTCCTATTCGATCCTTACCCTCCTACTGCCCTTGCATCGCCCATTCTGATGCTACATACCCTTCCACTGACCATCTCCCTTTACACTTCTCGCACTGTATGTCACCACTTTCCATGACCCTCCCTTTCCCTTTTTGCTCTCACACTAGATGCTGGAATCTGCTGATTTATGTGCTATTACTGGTCATCAGTGAATTGTGAGTTTGGAGTGATCAATGTCCAATAGAACAGACAATAGGATGTTTGCCACTGTCTGATGCACCGCGAACAGGATAGTTTTGTTCACTGTTGGTACAGACTGGAGCTTCTTCCTGTCCGTCTGTCACAATGTTTAACAAAACAGCCTCATCACCAACAGGACAAACAACTTCTGACAGAATCGGAAGGCCAGGTATCAATTTTCTTTGGAATATTGCGAGGACATTGTTCAAACAAACAGTGTGCTTGTCTTTTGCTCCTTATTCTTTCAACTGATCTGCCCGTGTAATTTGAGGTGAGATCAGAGTGACTTCCCTTTCAATCGAAGCAGGACTTGACTGAGGGTGGAATCGAAGTTCCTGAGCAAAGCTGTGGTTAATTGTAATTAGAGAAAATTCTGCAATGGAAATGGGAACAATGGAAAAAGCAGTCTCTGCAAGTTATCTTCCAAGTTGCATACAATTCTGACGAGGGACTTATTTATTCTTACTTCATTATCGTTTGTTAAAAATCTTGGAATGTCCCAACAACAGCTCTGTGTGGATTTGCATTACTTGGATTGAAGAGGTTAAAGTAGGCAGCTCTCTAGCGCTATTTCCAGAGCTACTGGGGACAACAAATAAACTCTGTCCTTGCTAGTGCCTTCCAAAACCCTGGATGAATATGTCCTGTTTAAAAGAAAAACAAGATATTTTATGTTTACACGCTCTCATCTGAAGTTTCGGAAAGGTATGACCTTGCTGGATGAGTATGATGCCAGTGACATCAGGAGCATGACAAGACATTGATAACAATTGGAATCGTTAATTCAGTTAGTTACTTACAGATGATTGATTGTGTGATGTCAGTGCCACGGAGTTCAGCATTTTCATAATGCGTAACAATAGTCATTCTCACATATTTAAATTTTTCATTCAGAAGCCACAACCAAATACTCGAGAGCCAACAGAAATGGCAGCTTCACTGTTTCCTTTCAGATCAGACAAATATCCACAGTCCAAAAGACTAAGTAAGTTGAAAGTGCTGGGAAACCTTAACAGGTTCTGAGCAGAGAGAAACAGATTTAACGTATTGAGTCGAATATGAGTTTTTCCCAAATAGGGTAATATCAGGCTTAATATTCTAACTCTGTTTCTCTTTCCAGATACTGGCTCATCTGTAGTGTTTTGCCACAGTTTTCTGTATATATTACAGATTTGCATTTTCCCCAGTACTCCCTAGCACAGTGATTCATTGTGGGGAGCAGAGTGGGAGTGGGAGTGGCATGGTGTCTCAGTGGTTAGCACGACTGTCTCACAGTACCAGGGGCCCGGTTTGCTTCCACACTCAAGACTATTTGTATTGAGTTTTCACATTCTCCCCCTGTCTGCAAGTGTTTCCTCCAGGTGCGCCAGATTCCTCCCACAGTCTAAAGACTTTCAGTGGATTGACCATGCTAAATTGCGCATCTAACACAATTTTGAATAAATGCAAACACACAGGTACCACAGACCTGTGGGGAAGAGAATTCCAACTTAGAGAATTTCTCCTCATCGACCAAAGTTGGAGAGTCGTTGTACCTAATCCCCCTCCTCTATCGGTCATGACAAATTATCAGTGTAACCAAGTGTGTTATATGGCAAATGATATCAGTCATCAGGTACAGTGTTAGGAACATTTCAGACATGTTTCTTACATTTGTAAAACAATTAATCTAAAACAAAAACAAAGTTACTCAGAGAAAGGATGGAAAGATGAATGACATATAGTTTGGACATTGACAATATGTGTATCATTATTTATTTTCCTATAAATCGGAGACACACATATACGTTTGAAAGCAAACAGAAAAAAGAAACAAACTCTGCAGAATATTAGTTTGGAAGAGTTTTGTCCAGATAATAGATAATTTCATTGCAAAAGGAAAATTGAGATTCTGCCTTACTGACGCTGCTGGCATTGGGGTTTCTTCCTGGAATAGCTGGACTTGGCTGAATTCCCTTCTCTGCTGGCAGTGGGGAGATTCCAATGAATCCTCAAAAGGAACCCTCCATGAGTGGTAAAGATGACTGATGGATTTTCTGCTCTCTCTTAAAGAGGAATACGGTATGTTTAATTTCATTTGTTGAGCGATTGAGTTCCGGAGCCGTAAAGTCATGTTGCAACTATACAAAACGCTGGTGCCACCACACTTGGAATATTGTGTATAGGTCTGGTCCCCATATTACAGGAAGGATGTGGAATCATTGGAAAAGGTACAGAGGAGATTTATCAGGATGTTGCCTGGTCTGGAGGGAAGGTCTTATGTGGAAAGGCTGAGAGGGGGTTTGATAGAGGCATACAATATGATCAGAGGATTAGATAAGGGAGACTGTGAAAGTCTTTTTCCTAGGACGATGATGTCAGCTTGTACGAGGGCGCATAATTACAATTTTTGGGATGATAGATTTAAGACAGATGTCAGAGGCAGGTTGTTTATGCAGAGAATGTTAAGGGCGTGGAATGCCCTACCTGCTAATGTAGTCAGCTCAGCCACATTAGGGAGATTTAAACAGTCCTTAGATAAGCACATGGGTGATTTTGGGATAGTGTAGGGGGACGAGCTGAGAATAGTTCACAGGTCGGAACAACATTGAGGACAAAGGGCCTGTTATGTGCTGTATTGTTCTATATTCTATGATATATATTATTGTTGAGATGAACAAGTAAAGTGATGGAGCAATGGCGTGGCTGTTCAGATAAGTTACATTTTCTTCTTCTCTGAGCTGAAACATAATAATGTTACCTGAACACCAACGTGAACCATCTAAGGTCTGGTTAAATATTCCCCTGATTGCATACTCCATTCCTGTTACCTGCTCCATTTCGGAGTCATTTGAAAATATTTTTATATGTGGCTTCATGATTATTGTACAATAAATTCATGTCTTCAAAGTACTGTGCTAAAATGAATATATTGTTTTATTAAATTAAATCCTTAGTTTTATTCTCTCATTCCTCAGCTACGCCCAGTACACTCTCCTTTATGGTTCAATGTGAACATCTCGTATTCTCAGGCCTGAAGTGTCCTGACCTTGTAGAGGCCATGAGGGGCATGTTTATGATTTTTTCCAAGGTCGGAGGAGTCCAAACCAGTGGGCATAGATTTAAGGTGAGGGGGCAAGATTAAAAAGATACCTGAAGGGGTAACATTTTTACACAGAAGGTAGTGTGTGTACGGAATGAGATGGCAACGAAAGTGATGGAGGCTGTTACAGTTACAACATTTAAGAGGCACTGGATGGGTATGTGATTAAGAACCATTTAGAGGATTATGCGTCTAATGGTGGCAAAGATTACTACATCAGATTGTAACATCTGGTTGATGCAGATAAGCTGGACTGAAGAATCTGTTTTCGTGCTGTATGACACTATGATTCTATCAGGCCTTCATTCTAGCAAAGAGTAAAGTGAAACATCAGTGAAAAGCTTCTAAAACCATTGCACATTTTTCTTTCAGTTTAGGAGTTCATTACGAGACACAATACATCAGATGTAGTCTCAGCATTTTCATGTTCAAATGCAGTAATACATCCTAATGATTATACCCAATAGACTTTACATAAAACAGCAAGATTCGATACCCTTTTCTAATTATTGGCTGAATCTGCTGATGAGGTTTATATGGCTCATGTATGAACTAATCCTTCTGTACCAATGAGTTCTGCAGTTCTGCAATTTTCTCTCCATTTAAGTAGATTACTGTTATTTTCTCTGTTCAAAACAACACTGACTTCTCTTAACCCACATTATACTGTTTTCTGCCAAGGTTTTGATCACTAACCTCCCCTGTCTGTATCCCATTGCAGAGTCTCCATGTCCAGTTAAATGACTATTTTGGTGAATGAGCTAACTGAGCTCCAAGCCAATCAGTCCTCTCATCCAAGTCATTGGCATAGATTCTAAATAGTTGATAATCTCACATTGATCCCCGAGGAACTCCATACAGTTACAACTTTACAACCTGAACATCCCGAATGGTTATTCCTTGATAGTTAACTGGGTTTCCCCTGTTGTAGGGTAGCAAGCTAGAAAGGTTGGATGGCCTCATCCTACACTGTGTAATGTACTTAGTGAGTTGAATGACTTCAATCTATTCATGAGTAAATCCTTAGAGGGCAGAATGGTCTCCTCCTGTCTCATTATAACGATGCTGACTGGCTGAATGGGATCTTTCTTTACCTCTGTAACATTACAGAGTGCTTGAGAGAACAACACATGGGTTAGGAGCAGCAGCTGGCCATTCAGCCCCTTGAGCCTGCTGCACCATTCGGAATGTGCATTGTTGATGTGATTGTAACTAAACATCATTTTCATGTCTGTTCCTAATAAACATGGAGTCTCTAGTTCATCAAAGTTCTATGGAACTCAGCCTTGAATGTTTTCTGTAATCCAGTCTTCACTGCTCCCTAGGGATGAGAACACCACAGATTACACAATCCTAAAGAGAAGGGAGCATCCCTATCTGAGTCTGAAATGGAAAGGTCCTTATTCTCAAAATGTGTCCCCCTCAAACCAATCACCACTCTTTTGATATATAAGGAGTCAACAGTTAGAAACAGATATCGACCACTCAGCCCCTCAAACCTGTCCATGTTCCCATTAACTCTCCTAAACTAAATACTTACCAAATTCAGTTTCTACTGACCTCGTGGAAAGACAATTCCAGGAAAGATCATATAAGCAATGAACACTGGAACAGAATAAGGCCATTCAGCCCATCTTTTCTGCCATGATATTTGACCATGGCTAAAATATTTCTGAACCCCATTCTCCTGCCTTCTCCGATGAACCAATGATAGCTTATTCATTAAAAAATGTATATGTCTCTATATTAAAGATCGTGTGTGCCTGTATATGGGGTTATGTTTGTGTGTAAATGCCCATATCTACGTGCATATCTCTGTGAGCATGTGTTATGTGTGTTAGTGTCAGTATTTCATTTTGTGTCTACCTCTGTCTGCATCTCTGTGCAAAGTTGTTTTTGAAAAAATATATTGAACTTGGAATCAAAATCTTCCTCCTCCTCCTCTCTCTCCGTCTGTCCCTGTTGTTCATGGAGTTCATAGAATCGCTACAGTGTGGAAACAGGCCCTTCTACCCAACAGGTCCACACTGACCCTTCGAAGAGTAACCCACCCAGACCCGTTCAAATGATATGCTATGCTTACCCATGAACAATGCCCCTAACCTACATATCCCTCGGCACTGTGGACAATTTAGCATGTCCAATTCACCTAACATCCACAACGTTGGACTGTGGGTGGAAACAGAAGAATCCGGTGGAAACCCATGCAGACACGGTGAGAATGTGAAACTCCACACAGACAGTCGCCTGAGGGTGCACACGAGCCCAGGTGCCTGGTGCTGTGAGGCAGCAGTGCTCGCCTCAGAGTTTTGAGATTAGATTCATACAATACCTCCCTCTGCTGGACTACCCAAACCACTGCATCGGTGCCACAGTTTTCAACTCTGAGAAGATAATAAATCCTTTGTTGTGAATCTGTCAAAGTGCATGACCGTTTGATTTTTCAAATAACATCTTTGGAAGCACAGAGCAGTTTTGTCTGATACTAAGTGATGTTGTTCCTGCGTCATTACCACCACTACTGGGCCTTTTTCAGGACTTCTCAATACTTTCTCACGTAAATTTTAAGCATTGCAAGTCACAGAACGAGAAATTAATTCATCTAATCTCCTGATAAAATGGTTCACTCAGAGGTAAGCATTTTCATTCTGAAAGGCCGAAGTATATTTACAACCCTCCACCTACCAGCATTGTGTGTGTTGGGTGTGTGTGTGTGTTTTATGTGTGTGTGTGTGTTGATGGTGCTGTATGTTTGGATGGTGCTGTGAGCTGCTGCCCTCTCTCCCTCCCAGATTGAATACTCGAAGGTTATCACCCTCTGTCATTGTCACTGCAGTAGGTTGGGGAGGCCAGCTGAGGGAGAGATTGTATCCTTTTAAACACCATAGAGACTGTCAGACCTGTACCCACGTATAGATACTCACAGAGGGAAATACAGGCACACAGGTACGGAGTGTTGGGGGGATAGATGGATATTGGACACTCCACCACACGGCTTGGCCCTTTCTGTCCTATTCCAAGTTGTTTCTCTTAGAATAGGAGACAGGGAAGATTAGAGTGAGGGTGGGAATGGGTGACCGTGCTGAAAACGCTGGTGTAGGTGGGGGGCTGAGGTGTGCAGGTGGGAGATGGTGGTGTGTCCAGAGGGAGTCAGTCAACAGTGTTGTATCCATGCAGTGCTATTAGTGAGAGAGATATAGTAGAGGGAAAGAGAGAGGGATGGTGCTACATGCAGCAGTGAGAGTGTAGAGCATGAGCCTTGATCGGGGTTTGGTGCTATAGCAGATATACAGTGAGTGTGAGGGAGCAGGCAGTATAAGCCTTTCCTGAAGAAGGGCTTATTCCCGAAACGTCGATTCTCCTGTTCTCTGGATGTTGCCTGACCTGCTGCGCTTTTCCAGCAACACATTTTCAGCAGGCAGTATAAGGTGAGCTTTATCCTGACAGAGAGGGGAAGGTTATTGATGCTTGTCCTGTATTACTGGACATTCCTTCAGAACCACAGATACTGCACTGAGCTCAGACCATGTTCGGTGGGTCTTGGTGGTGTGGCCTCCTCTGGGAAGAGAATGGTCCTTGTCTGTACTAGTCCATCCACCAGGACCTCCGTTCCCCTGTCGACAAACCATGGTGTAATTGCCACTTATCTGCCATGCTCGGGGTAACCTGTGCAGGGCAGCTCCAAACAGAGAATGCTCAATCGTGTGCCCATTGGCCTTTTAAAGGTGGCACCAGTGCCAGGGATCACAGAATATCCAGGGATATACGGGCGATGCTGAGTACCTACAGCCATGATGGGTGGGAGAATCGGGCTGGCATTGAATGAGAGGGATATCATGGGGTGAGGTGTGTAGATAATTAGTTGAGTTAGATAAGATAGCACCGGGAAACCATCTCAGCCTCGTGCAGAACATCCCTCTATCACACTCAATGAAAATGTCACTGAGACAAATTATTGTTAGAATCAACCCAATGAGTCGAAGACTCTGCTGACCCCCATTCCCAGTTACAAAGCTGCAGCAGCTTGACCAATGCTCTCCATCACAGAGAAGGTGCTAAACGTCACCTTACCCTTGGGACATAAGGCAGTGGGGAGCGGATGGCTGAGGTATCAGTGGGGGACCGCTTTATGGCAAGTCATCATAATTCTATTAGTTTTAAAATAGAGATGGAAAAGGATGAACCACGTCTAAAACTTAAAGTTCTAAATTGTTGAAAACCAATTTTGATGATTTAACCAATAATTTTCCAAATTCGATTGGGACAGATATTCTCAGAAAAGGGGGTCAGTTGGGAAGGGGGAAGGCTTCAGAAATGAGATGTCAGGAATACAGACACATTATGGCACTATTAGGATGAAGGGTAACGCTGGTGCATGTAAGGAATGCTAGAGCATTGTAGAAATTGAGGCTCTGGTCACGAATAAATGGGAAACATATGTCAGGTATAGGAATTGAGGGTTTTTTCTTAATTCATTCACAGGATGAAGGTGTCCCAGGCTAGACAAGCATCTATTACCCATCCCTAATTGCCCAGAGGGCAGTTAGCAGTCAACCATATTGCTGTGAGTCTGGAGTCTCATGTAGGCCAGACCAGGTAAGAATGGCAGTTTGTTTCCTTAAAGGGTGTCAGTGAACCAGATGGATTTTTCCGACAATCAGAATGGTCATTATTAGCCTCTTAATTCCTGATTTAAAGTGAATCACGAGAAGTGTCTGAAGGCAACAAGAGTATAGTTAAGAGAGAAATTGGGAGCATAAAAAGGGGACATGTGATAACTTTGGCAAACACAGTTAAGGAGAATTCAAAGGAATTCTACAAATACGTCAAGGACAAAAGAGTAACTGTGGAAAGAATAGGACATCCTTAAAGATCAGCAAGGCTGCTCATGTGCAGAGCCACAGGAAATGGAGGAGGTACTGGACGAATATTTTGTATCAGTATTTAGAGAAGTTAGAGAATTTGGGAAAATAGTAATGACATCTTGGAAAGTGTCTGTATTACAGAGGAGCTGCTGGACGTCTTAAAACATGCAAAAGAAGGAAAATGTCCTGACTTTTATTGATGTACGCTAGAACTCTGTGAGAAGCTGGGGAAGTGATTGCTGGGCCCCGAGCTATTATTAATAGCCACAGGTAAAGTGCCGGAAGACTGAAGGTTGGCTAACGTGGTGCCATTACTTAAAGGATTTAAGAAGGGTAATAAGGAAAAGATAGTGAGCCTGACGTCAGTGGTGGGTAAGTTGTTGAAGAGGATTATGAGTCATCGGATTTTCACGCATTTTGAAAGGTAATGACTGATTAAGGATAGTAAACATGGCTTTGTGCAAGAAATATTGTGTCGCACTGACTTGACTGAGTTTTCTTTGAAGAAGCAACTAAAAAGATTAATTGAGATGGAGAGATGTACATTGTCGTTCTAGACATCAGTAAGACGTTGAATAACATTGTGCATGGTCATCTGTTTAACAAGGTTGGTTCATATGAAAGTCATTTAGATACAAAATTAGCTCAAAGGTCAGAGACAGAGGGTTGCCATATCTGTTTGTGTCTTAGGCTGGATAAGCACACCCTCTCACTCTCCCCGTTACATGCACTGATGCACATTCTCCCTCTCTGCCCCTCACACACACTCGCACTACCCCCTCTCACATTTCACACACGTACTCCACTCTGTCACACACACATGCACACGCAGCCACTCTCTCTCCCTCCCACACTCACACCCACACTCCACCTCATTCTCTCTCACATACACACAATGTCTCTCTCTCTCGTCTTCACATAGACACGCCCCTCACACATATGCACACGCACACACACAAATGCACATATAAATCTGTGGGTTGAATTTGCATTTTCCCATTTGTATTTGCAGATGCATTTTATTTTGTTCCAAAACATAAAATTTGTAGACATTCAGTCAATGAGTAATTGACTGAATGACTGACGTTATTGACTGACGTACTTTGTAAATAAAACCAGTCTAACTCCAGGTCAAGACACAGACAGAGTCCAAACAAGGCGTCATGCTTAGAATATGTTGTCTTAATTGAGATTACAAACCTGGCTGGTCCGCGGCCCCTCGGGGGAGGAATCCCGCACGAATACGGGTTTTATCATATCTGATGTTAACACATCCCGAGCATGTAAGAGACTTAAATATACACCCTGGTTAGTTGTAGGTTAGATTAGTAGATAGTTGAGTTTTGTTTGTTTTTTTTGTTTTATTTTCGGTTTTTTTTTGTTTTGTCAAATTTTGGCTATTGTATATTTGAGCTAATTGTATATCAATGTTTATATCTGAGAGTTTTGTTTATTTTTGTAAACTTGTAAAAATGTTAAATTTCTAATAAAAATATCTATTAAAAAAAGAATATGTTGTCTGACCGCACGTATTACTTCATTTACATCGATATTACCTGAAGGTATCTCCAGGCAGTGACTTGAAATAAATACGGCAATTTGCATATTAACCAATCAAACTTGCACCTCCATTCTAACTGATTAAGTATTTAAGAGCCATCTTAGGTGTGTACAACTCATGAGTTGTACAGCCCTTTGGTCTTTTCCTTATAACTTCTGTGTTTAAGGTCTTCCTCTCCCTCTTACACCTGATGAAGGAGCAGCGGAAGGAAACCTTGTGTTTACAAATAAACCCATTGGACTCTAACCTGGTGTCGTTTGATTTTTGACCTTGTCCAATTCAGTCCAACAGCAGTGGCTCCATATCATGGCTTTTACTGGTTAGTTAATCCTCTCCCCTAGCAAGTAAATTGTTCCTAATCCCATGTGTTCTTTTCTTGCATACTAACCTTTTTCAAGACACGTTAGGCACTGATGACTGGAAGTCCAGATACAATACATCTATAGGATCTCCATTATCCACGTTGCTTGTTACACTTTTTAAAAAAAAGTTAGTGAAATCATTAAAACATGATTTACCCTTCATAAAAGTATGTTGAATATGCTGGATTGTGGCTTGACTTTGTAAATCTCCTGTTATTAATTCCTTCATAATGCATCCTAACAATTTGTCTTCAATCCCAATAATTTTCTCACCACTTTTCATTTCCGAGTGAAGCTGGTTATTTGAAGTCCTTCCCTTGCTATAATGATTATGTTCCCTTTCATAATTCCTGTGTAACAGGCACAAGGCTGTAAAAGATCTGCTCGAATTGCTGTGTAAGAGGCATGAGTGGCTGATTGGACTCACTCTGTTCCTGCTTTACACACTCACTGGGCTGAATGTCCTCCTGGTGTTCATACATTATAGTCTCAGTGGACTTGCATGTCCTGCTCCTGTTCCTGACCAAGCCGTTCAATATCTCAATGTCCTCCTCCTGTCACTCAATGAGAGTTTTGGGGACTTATGGAATCTCCCTGCTCAAATGTCACTTTTCAAGGGCTGAACTATGGAGGCACGTTTTGTTGCCCACACTGGGTAGCTCAGTGGTTAGCATTGCTGCCTCAATGCACCAGCGATCCTAGTTCAATTTCAGTCCCCAGTTTCCTCCCACAGTCCCTAGATGAGCAGGTTAGGTGGATTGGACAAGCTAAATTACCCATAATGTCCGGGATGTGGAGTCTAGGCGCATCAGTCGTGGAAAACGCAGGTTATAAAGACTAGGTGGGGTAGGTGTGGGGATTGGATGAGATGGTGTCCGGAGAGTCAGTGTGTTGTCGATGGGTCAAACGTCCTGCTTCCACACTGGAGAGATTCGGTGATTAACACCTTTGTTGCAGAAGTCCGTTGAGGGAACAAACTTTGAGTTCATTACAACATCCTTTCCACAGTGAGGAGATTAAATCTGTGTGCACTACTTCTGATGTGATCTCACGAAGACCCTGTACAGCAGCAGCAGCACTTTACCAGCCTGCTGTAAGGTTCCCACCCAGGTTAGAGCAGTCTCCACTCTCTGGCGAATATACAGCATTGCTGGAAGATCATTGTCCTTCTGTATTACACCAGCATAACGGGAGATTTGGAGAAAATCTCACAATGCCGCTTGAGAAGAACGGGTAAGATGTGGTGAGATAATAACCATGTTGAGATATGTCTCGTCAAACATCTTGCCTGTATCTACCATTAACCTCGCCAGAGCTCACGTCACTCAGATTCCACACAATCTGTTGAGGTGGATCTTAGAAACAGCAAGGAGAAGCAAACATTCATGAGAGTTATGTATCGAAGTGAAAGCTGCAATACAATTGTTGGGTATGTTATAAAACAGGAAATAAGACATACAGGGTTTGTGGGTACTGCAGTAATAATGGACAGCTTCAAGTTAAATCTAACCAGTGTTTACCCAAGTGAATGTTAATGTTTGGAAAATGGATTTCATGAGCGTGTATGAGACGGGTGGCTTTAGTAGTATGTTGAGCACCGAGCTGTTGATCAGGCAATTTTGGAATTGGTGTTGTGTGATCAGAAGAGCAAATTGAACACTTTGCTCTTGAGGATTTTTGGGGAATAGTGATTTTAATATATTGAATTTTACATGACGTCTGAATACAAGCAATTTTTTTATATATTACGGGTATATACCTGAGTTGTGCAAGACATTAAGTTACGAGAGTAAAGTTGGCTTTAGAAAATTTGGAAAATACATTAAACTGACTTAACGAAAGACAGGCAATATATGTTATTTACTGTAAGGTCTGTTATATACATATATCCCTCCAAGGCATAAATCGCAAAAGTCAAAGGTGACTCAACGATGGTGAAGAAAAGAAGTTAAAAATTACATTAGATCGAAGAAAGTGCTTTTGAAAAGGGTCATATATTGTGGATTCATTGAAATTTTGGACGCAACAAAAGAGGACTGATAAACTGATAATTAAAGTATAAAGAGAACAGGAATACAAACTAACCAGAAGCAAAAAGCCTGATGAAAAACTGCCATGAATATTTGAAGGAAAATAAAAGCCATGTCAAATGTGAAAGAGTGAATGTGTGGACAGGATAATTTATTGTGAAGAACAGAAACAATGACAGGAGGAAACTAACCAGTTACTTTATGTCTATCTTCACGGAGGAAGGGCCAGAAAATCTCCCAGAAATACTAAGTGAAAATGGGACTTGTGTAACTGAAGACTAAAATCATTCATATCAGTGACCAGGCATGGAATGCGCTGCCCGTGGGAGTGGTAGAGTCGGAATCATTGGCGACCTTTAAGCGGCATTTGGATAGGTACATGGATGGGTACTTAATCTAGGTTAGAAGTTCGGCACAACATCGTGGGCCGAAGGGCCTGTTCTGTGCTGTATTGTTCTATGTTCTATGTTCTATGTTCTAGGTAGCATTTGAAAACATAACTGTATTGATAAGTCTGACAGACCAAAAGTACTTCATATCAGAGTTTCGGTGATAGCTGAAATGGACATAATAATTGCATTGGGAATCACTGTATTTTTCCGTATTCAGGTGGAAGGTTATAAATGCATTCCAAGGATTTACAAAGGGAAGAAGAGGGAGAATGGTGAACTACAGACCAGTTAATTTATTGTACACAGTGGGGAATCTGTTTGAATTTATTGTAAAGATTGTGATATTGGACACTTGGAAAGTTATAGCAAATGTCTAGACAATGATGCTAGATTTCTGAAAGGGAAGGCAACATTTACAAAAATTTTGCTTGAAGATGTCTCTTGTTGATATAAACAATGGAGAACCAGTGGATATGATATAGTTGGATATCAGGAGGATTTTTAAAGAATTCATACGGTAAGTTAGACCTAAAACAATAATGCAAATTGTATTGGTAAGAACATATGCAAATGGAGGAAGGTAAAGTTAAGTTTCCCTTTGTTTGAAGGGAATCAGATTATAGGCAATGAAGAGCTCTGTGCTCTCTCTTTCCACGGGATGATGTCTAACTCGTGTGATTTCTAGCATTGGTTCAGTACAGATCCCAGCTTCTGTAGTAATTCGCTCTGAGTAGAAGTGAAGTTCTACACCAGTGACACATCGTGTTGGTGAGATTCTACATGGAGTATTGTGTACAGTTTTGATTTTCTGATCTAAGTAAAACATACTAATCACATATACTGAATGTACATTCTCTAGATTAACCCCTCGGATGGCAAGATTGTCCGATGAGGGAACTCCGCCTGTATTCTGTAGATTTTCAGAGACCGAGAGGTGATCAAAATGAAGCTTTACAAAATTCACACAGAGGGGAATGAAGAACATAGGGGTATTGAAAAGTGCGAGCAGGATTAGTGAGCACCCTAAGGTATTCCACAAGGACTTCAAGTAGGAGAGAATAACCAGGGAATAATTAGAGCCCATTAGAAACCAAGAGGATAATCAGTGTGCGAAGCTGGAGAACATTGATAGATTGTGACATAAGAGATTCACTTCTGTTTTAGCAGGAGAAGGAGGAGGCATAATTCAAGAAGATCGACTGGGAAACTCGTGGGAAGATTGATATGAAATACGAGCAAGGATTGATAGTTTTGGCAGGTATAAAATTGGACAAGTCCACAGGTCTGGCTGTGTTGCATCACAAACTGCTGTCGGTGCAAGGCCCTGACCCGAATGTTTAAGTAAATTCTGGTCACAGGGCAGGGGCCAGAGGAATGCAGAACACCTTTTACAGAAATGGTTGGTGCAAGTAGACAAGGGAACTATAGATCAGTGAGTATCAGATCAGTGTCAGTGGGGAAAATAGGGTGGGTGAAAATGGATCTTCATTTAGAGAGGGATAGCCTTCTGAGGGGAGTCTTGCCGAACAAAATTTATTGATCTTTTTTCAAGAAGGTTGATCATATTTGTTTTTCAGCAAGGCCTTTGACAAAGCCTCACATGGGAGACTGATAAAGAGAGTAAAATCTCATGGTATCAAGGGTAACTTGGTAAGTGACATTCACAATGTCTTTATGGCAGGACAAAGAGGGTGATTCTGGAAACTGTGTGAATCGACATCAGTGTCCAGTGGTATAATATACGGGTCAATGGTGTGACCCTTATTATTTGTGATACTTATAAATAATGTAGATATAAAAGTAGAGGGCGTGGGGAAGTGTGGTACGTGAGTTTGCATTTATCACAAAGATTGCACGGGTGGTTGGCAGTGAGGGGGTAGGTCTTATGTTACAGAAAAATACAGATGGAATGGCCAGATAAGCAGATTAATGGCAGATGGAATGTAACCCAGATAAATATAAGGTGATGCAATTTGGAAGAATGAACCAGACAGGGGAGTACTCAATGAATGGCAGCTCAGGCCGTGCTTCTCCACACATCCCTGATTGGGACTGGACAGGGTAATAGTGGAGTTAACAAGGCGTTTGGAATAGTAAATATAACCTTTACACATCGAGACATAGATTACAATACTAATACAGGACTTTGGTTCGGCCAAAATGTAATACTGTGTGGTGTTCTGGGAGCCATATTACAGGAAGGATGTGATTGTACTGGAGAGGGTGCAGAAGAGATTCACCAGGATGTTCCCTGGGATGGAGCATATCAGCTATGGAGAGAGGCTGGATAAGCTCGGGTTGTTTACTTTGGAGGAGAGAATTCTGAGTGGAATGTGATTCAGAAGGATAAGATTGTGAGGAGAATGGACCGGGTGGGTAGACATCAGCTGTTCCTTTTAGTCAGAGGGTCAAGAACAAGGCAGCACACTTTTAAAGCGAAGGATTTGAGATATAGAGATGATTTGCTGATTGCTTTTCACCCAGAACGTGTTGGGGTCTGGAATGTACTTCCTGAGAGGGGAGTTATCGTGGTAACTTCATAACTGCTAAATACCTACTTAGGCTAGCTCTTAAAGTGTCATAACATTCCCGGCTATGGGCCTGGAGTAGGAGAGTGGGACTAATGTAGATTGTGCTGTATTTCTGACGGTGCAGAGTCTATGCTCCTGTGATTATATGGTGTGGATATGAATTGCTGGGATTCTGAAGACAACACTAATATGAGTTATAAGATGAACTGTCAATGGAAAGGAAAAGAGAAAACAAGTGCAGCTTCGTTACACTCCCAATCCAGAGAATGGAGAATGAGAGCAGGGAAATGGCAGAACTATTAAGCAACTACTTCAGTTCTGCCTTCACAGAAGGAAACAAATGAAACAAATTAAATCTTCCCAGCAAGACTAGGGAGACTAACTCTCGTCAGAAAAAAAGAATGAAATTAGTTAAAAAAAATGTTTTGGGAGAAATTATTGGATTGAAAGTATGGTTGAATTTAGAATACAGATAGAAGGTGAGAAGGTAAAATCCTATATCAAGGTCCTGTGTTTAACCAAAGCAGATGACAATAGGATGAGAGAGGAGTTGGGTAAAGATGGCTGGAAGTGAAGACTTTATGGTGGAACCGTTAATGAACAGTGGAAGGCTTTCAAAGCAATCTTTCAACATTCTCAGCAACAGCATATAATAGTGAAATGGAAGGACTGTAGGAAAAGGGTAATCTGCCGGGAATGTCTCAGGAAATAAGGGAGGCTATCAAATTAAAATAAATGGCATAAATAATGTCAAAGACCAGTGGGAAAGTAGAAGATTGGGAAAACTTTAAATGTCAAAATAAAGCAACAAAAAAGTTATCAAGACCCATCAGATAGGTTATGAGAGTAAACTACCTCAGAATATAAAGACAGATAGGAAAATATTCTATAAATATACAAAATGGCTAAGGTAAGCAATGGTCCTTTAGAGAAGGGGTATCCAGTAAAGGGATATGAGGAAATGGATGAGTAGTTGAAGAGTTATTTAGTCGGTCTACACAATGAAGGACACTAATAAGATACCAGCAATTATCAGAGAGGAAGGTAAGTGAGTACCTGGAAACAACCATTCCCAAGACAGAAATAGTGTTGGGCAAGCTAATGGAGCCAAAGGTAGATAAGTCTCCTGGCCCTGATGGAATGTATCCCAAGGTACTAACAGAGGTGGTGAGAGAAATAGCAACTGCACTTGTGGACATTTTTCTGAATTCACTGGACTCTGATGTAATTCCAGCAAATTGGAAAACAGGAGTTCACACACCACTGTTTAAAAAGGAGGTAGACAAAAAGTGGGGAATTATAGACCGGTTAGCGTAACAGCTGTAGGGGAAAATATTTCAATCTGTAATCAAGGAATAAATGGCAATGCATCTTGATAGAAATTGTCCAGTTGGGCAGACACAGTGATTGTTCATGAAAGGCAGGCCACGTGTAACTAACCTACTGGAATTCTATGAAGACATTACAACTGCAGGGACCCAGTAGGTGTGGTGTACTGAGATTTCCAAAAGACATTCGATACAGTGACGCCAAAAAGGCTGCTTTGTAAGGTATAGCATTACGGGTAATGTATTAGCATGGATAGAGGCTTGGTTAACTAACATGAAGCAACGAGTGGGAATACATGATTGTTTTTCTGGTTGCTGATCAGTGACTAGTGGAGTGCCTCAGGGATCAGTGCTGGGAACGCAGTTATTCACAGCTTGCATAAATGGTTTGGAGTAGGGGGCCAAGTTTAGTGTCTCAAAGATTACAGATGATACTATAATGAGTGGCAGAGTAAAGTGTGCAGAGGACTTTTAAACTTTACAAAGGGGCATAAATAGTTGAAGTTAGTGGGCCAAGGTCTGGCAGATGGAGTTCAATTATAATAAATGTGAAATCATCCATTTTGGTAGGAAAAATAGTAAAGAGGGCTCTTACTTGAATTGTTTAAAAAAAAACAGCATTCTCTTGTGCAGAGGGACCTGGGTGTCTTTGTGCATGAATTACATAAGTTGGTCTGCTGGGGCAACAGGACATTAACAAGGCAAATTGAATTTTGTCCTTCATTTTGAAAGGGATTGAGTGTAAAAGCAAGGAGATTATGTTGCAGCTGTACAGGGTGGTGGGAGACCACACCTGTAGTACGTGTAATTTTGGTCTCTCTACTTGAGAAAGGAAAAACTGGCACTACAATGGATGCAGAGGAGGCTTGCGAGGTTGGTTCCAGAGGTGGGGGGGGGGGGGGGGGGGGGGGGGTTGGTTATGAGGAGAGATTGAATAGATTGGAATTATACATTGATTGGAATTTGAAAGAATGAGGGAGGAAAGAATAGAAACATGTATATTTGTGAAGGGAGTAGATAAGATAGAAGTATAAAGGAAGTTTCCAGAAGCACGTGTAACCAGGACAACAGGGCAACACCTCAACATTAGATGGAGCAGATTTAGGACTGAATTGAGAAGGAAATGCTTGACCAAGAAGATTGGGAATCTGTGGAATTCTTCGCCCACTGAAATAGTTGAGGATTTGTCAATGAATATGTTTGAACTCAGATAATTTTTTGAGCAGTAAAGGAATTAAGGATTAATATTGGGCGGGTAAGTGGAGCTGAGGCCATGAAATGGTGGCAGAGGCTTGAAGGGCCAGATGGCCTACTCCTGCTCCTAATTTGTATGTTCTTATGTAATGGGTAAACATAAAATGGGAATCATATTTGAGAAATTGACTGGTCAATACATACAGAGAAAAAATGGATGCAATGCATTTAGATTTCCTGAAAGATGATAAAAAAACCATGGCCTAGTGAGCAAACTCAAATGTTACAGGATTGGGACTAAAATATGAACATCTTTTTAGATGAGGAGAATTGACACGACGCAATGAACAGTTTAAGAATGGAAGAATCATGTCAAGCATTTAGTTGAGGGAATCAAATGCAATATTTCTCAGTCTGCTGACAGCATGAAATGATGTTGGATTGTTAGTGGGTGAGGAGGATATAAAAAAGCTCCAAGGTGACTGAGACAAGTGGAGTGAATGGGCAAATACGTGGCAGATGAAGATGTGACGGTGTGTCCTTTGATTGGGAACAATAGAACAGCATTTCATTTGAAAAGTGATTGGATGAAACATGTTGGTCTTTAAAGGGATTTATGTTTTTTTTATTTTCCTGCTGTGACCTCCGAGGTCAGTGCAGGGCAGTGAGTTCTGAAGGCAGAAGTCAATACTGGGAATGGCATCGGCACGCTGACCAGTGTTCACAGACCCAAGTGGGGAACTGTAACATTGAAAAGGATCTGGATCTCCTTGCACACCAGTCACTGAAAGCAATATTGCAGGAGCAGAAAGCAGGCAGGAAGATATATGGTGCGTTGACCTTCACTTCTAGGGGCTTGACTTACTGCTCCTAGGAGTAGGATGTCTTACTGCAGCTGTACAGGGCCTTGGTGAGAGCCCATCTTGAACATTGTGCAGTATTGTGTGTAGGTTTACTCTCCTAACCTAATAAAGGACAAACCTGACATTGAGGGAGAGCAGTGAAGGATGACCCGACTGATCTCTGGGATAACAGGCTTGTTGTGAGAGCAGCATTTGGGGCGACTGGGCCTGTATTCAATGGGCTTTAGGAAAATGAGTGGAGATCTCAGTGAAACATATAAAACTCTGACAGGGTGAAACTGATTGGAAGCAGGGTTGATAATTCCCCTGGCTTGGACATCTAAAACAAGGCGCCACAGTATTAGGCTAGGCAGGCCACTCTGCATTGAGATGAGAATAAATGTCTGCACTCAGTGACTGGTGACTCCGGGGATTTCTCTCCCACACAAGACACTGAATATTTCTCAACACTAAATAGATCGGGAGGCATCTGGAGTACAGCTGTCACAAGCTCTCAGATGTTAGGGAGGAGACCTCTGCAGGGTCAACAAGACTGTGTTTCCAGCTGGTGCTGGGTGTTCTGTCAGTTTTATCCTTCCAAACCTCGGAGCAATTTGATACAATTTAGTGTCTTGTTTAAACGTTTTAGAGACTATTAAAAAGATTATCATACATACACATGTGTGTATCGAGAGTCACGTTTAGGCCAGACCAGGAATGTATGAAATTCACCAGACCAGAATTCACTTCCTGAAAGTACATTGGTGAAGCAAATTGGAGTTTGCAATTGACATTGATTTCAGCATCATCGTTACTGACACTAGATTTTAGTCTTGATATTTTATTAATTGTTATTAACTTCCATCAGCTGCCAGAGCATTAGCCTGTTTTGGACTGGTAATCCAGTGACATTTCCACAACACAGATCCATCTCTACATGGGTAGCTATCTGGACCCATACTAAGCAGGATATATCTGCTGTTTGACAGATCTGGCGAAAAGAACTTCTACTAGTTTAACTATCGTGATGGGACTGAGGGGGTGGTAATGGGTCAGATTTTAATTATTCCCCTCTTAGCGAACTGGACATAGCTGAGTAATTTTCTGCATTTCTATGGAGATGTCAGGTTTGGAGCTGGAATGAAACAGCTTCCCCAGGGATACGGCTTGTTATGCAGCACACGTCTTCAGTCCTCTTGCAGGAATGGTGTCAGGGCCCATTGCCTTTACCCTATCTACTTTGTTCACCTGTGTCTTCAAGTCACGTGCAGCAAATCAAATTGATTGAAGACGGGCATCTGTGATTCTGTGGACATCATGGCGAGGGTGAGGTTAATCATCCACTCAACACTTCTGGTATAGTATCGTACCAAAACTACATTCTTAACTATTACACTGATGTACAGGGCTGTTTCATTATTTAGGATGGGGATAATAGTGGAGCCCTCTCCTCCATGAAGTTGTTTAACCGTCCATCACCATTTATGACTGGATGTAACAGGATTATTGCTTTGTTGATGTTGGGATCAAAGGAAACTCTCTTTATCAGATGTTAGTTTTGCTGTTTGGAATGCAAGCAGTCAATTTTGATAGCTTTAACGAGTTGTCATCAGGTTTAGGTACACATGATTCGGAGTTGAAACTTTATTGCTGGAACAGCACAGCAGGTCAGGCAGCATCCAGGGAACAGGAGATTCGACGTTTCGGGCACAGGCCCTTCTTCAGGGATTCCTGAAGAAGGGCCTGTGCCCGAAACGTCGAATCTCCTGTTCCCTGGATGCTGCCTGACCTGCTGTGCTGTTCCAGCAATAAAGTTTCAACTTTGATCTCCAGCATCTGCAGACCTCACTTTCTCCACACATGATTCGGACACTGGCACGTTCACCAATATATCACTGAACAATAGATCAACATGGTTGGAATGGTAGACCGAGGGATCATCCCAGGAAAAACGTTACAGATTGTGCTTGAATATAATTCTGCTTCTGCTGCTGCTGCTGTGGTGTACAGAACCACATCTATGCCAGCAAATCTCTATTTAAGAAAGTTTGGAGAGTTAGATCATTTAAATTATTTACAGATGAGTTTTGACTTGGAAATGAATTGAGTGTAATGAAGGACTAGTGATGAAGAAGGAGTGAAAGCGTCATAGACTCTTAGAATCATACAATATGCAAACAAACCTTTCGGCTTAACTCGTCCATGCTCACCTGGTTTCCTAAATTGAATTATTACTATTTTTCTTCTTTTAGCACAGACCTCCTCCAAACATTTCCTATTCATGTACACATCCAATTGACTTTCAAATGTTGTATTTGTACTCCCCAATGCGACTTCCTCTGACAGCGCGCTACCTATACACACCACCCTCTGTGAGAAACAACTGTCCTTTTGATATCGTTTAAATGTTTTCCCTCTCACCTTAAAACTATCCGCTCTGGTTCTGGACATACCCACCAGTGGGAAAAGATCTTGTCTATTCATCCTATCCATGCCTCTCATGAGGAAATAAAGGTCACCTCTCAACCTCTAACGCAAAAGGAACAAAATCCCAGCCTATATCTCAAAACCTCCG
Organism: Chiloscyllium plagiosum; assembly: GCF_037043375.1. Taxonomy (NCBI): domain Eukaryota; kingdom Metazoa; phylum Chordata; class Chondrichthyes; order Orectolobiformes; family Hemiscylliidae; genus Chiloscyllium; species Chiloscyllium plagiosum. Next base: position 5,837,145 of record NW_028270192.1, on the reverse strand, counting down.
GTCTCCGTCACATCATTTTAAATACTTTTGCCCCTGTCCCAGTTTATAACATCCTTCCTATAGCAGGGCGACAGGAATTGTACTCATTACACCAAATGTGGCCTTACTATTCTCTTGTAGAACCACGACATGATGCTCCAAATCCTGTAATCAATGCTCTGCCCGATGGAAGTCAGCTGGCCTTATGCCTTATGCCTTATTCACTGCCCTGTCAACATGCGACTCCACTTTCACGGAACGATATACCTGGTCCCTGGATCTGTATTTGGCAACACTCCCTAGCATGCTATCATTTACTAAAATAAATCCTACACTCGTTTGCCTAATAAAGTGCAATATCTCACATTTATCTGCATGAAGTTCCATCAGCCAATCCTCAACCCACTTTCCAAGTAGATCAAGATATCTTTATTCTCTGAGACAGCCTTCTTCACTGTCCATCATAACTCCAATTTTGGGGATTTCTTCTCCAAATTAATATCCATGGTTCCAATATTCTCATCCAAATCATTTACAAAAACAATGAGCAACAGCCTGGTCATTGCGGCACAAACCTGGACTCAGGCCTCCAATTGGAACAGCAGATATCTCCCAACTCCCTCTGTCTCCGACAGTCAAGCCAGTTTTGTATCTAATTTGAAAGCTCTCTCTGATCTCATGTGATCTAACCTTATTAACCAGGCTACCATATGTAACCTTGTTGGGCCTCACTAAGATCCACGCAGACAACATATGCTGCTTTACCTTCATCTATCTTCCCAATCACCTCTTCAAAAACTGCAATCTCATTTGTGAGACATGGATTTCGAGACATAAAGCTGTACTGAATATCCGTAATCAGTCCTTGCCTTTCCAAATGCATGTGAATCCTGCTCTCAGAATCTCCTACAAACACTTATCACCCTTGACATCAAACTCACTGGTCTGTAGTTCCCTGGGTTTTCTTTGCAGCCAAATTACAAATAATGTAACAACATTAGTTGTCTTCCTGTCCTCCAGGACCTCAACCGTGGCTGTCAATGATACACAAAAGAAAGTCAAGAGAACTGCAGATTTCGTAAACCAGAAACTAAGACAGAAATGAGCTGGAAAAGCTTTGCAGGTCTGGCAGCATCTGTGCAGAGAAATCCGAGTTAATGTATTACAACACAGGGGAACCCACGCCCTCTGCGCCCCCTCCACCACCACCACCCCGCGCTAATTTAAACTTGCAACACAGAAAAGATTTAAACCATTTGTAATCTGTAAAAATTCGGAAGGCCAATAACATCCTAAAGGTCACTATTTAAAGTAAAAATTAACAACTTTGTTTTTAAAGTCTAACAGGGAATAATTACCTAACAGCTATTTGCAACTCCTTTCTCTGACCTATCTTTTACTTTTCCTTCTACAATACTGGTCCGATAAACCCCCCAATTCAGATTTACCAAAGCAGACAAATTTCACAACCTGCAAGCTGTCAAATCTTCTCTTTGTATCTTCCTCTGTCTTATTTTCCTCTCCGTAGTGTTTCTGTTTCACAGGTCATTGATACATATAGATGAATTTAAGAGAGCTGTTCTCCGGGCAGCCTGCAGATGTTGGTGGCGTGGCAGTTCTCCCCGAACTGGTCATTTTCATTTACAGCTTCATACCACAAAGCATCGGGTCACTTCATTTTTTATATAATATTTTTTTAGTTTAGATTACTTACAGTGTGGAAACAGGACCTTCGGCCCAACAAGTCTACACCGACCCGCCGAAGCGCAACCCACCCATACCCCTACATTTACCCCTTTAACCTAACACTACGGGCAATTTAGTATGGCCAATTCACATGACCTGCACATCTTTGTGACTGTGGGAGGAAACCGGAGCACCCGGAGGAAACCCACGCAGACACGGGGAGAACATGCAAACTCCACACAGTCAGTCGCCTGAGGCGGGAATTGAACCCGGGTCTCTGGCGCTGTGAGGCAGCAGTGCTAACCACTGTGCCACCGTGCCGCCCAATATTGCCAAATGCCAAATTTAAACTCGATTGTAGTTTAGCTTCTTGGGACATAATTTAAACGGATTGAACAAATTTGATTTTATTTTTTGTCTCATAGCAAGCCAGGTACTGCCACCTGCTGAACCAAATGTTACATTGTAAATTTTCCAGAACTCACTGTGCTTGTAAATCCTTCAACTCTCTTAAAGGTACATACCCTTCACACGTTCATAACACCTTCTCTCTCAAAAAAGAACCATCATAATGAAAACACGGTCTCATTTGTTTTTCTATTCTTTAAACACATTACCATAACATACAGATAACTGAAATCTAAGATGACTTGCACTTTTCCCATATACCTATATTTTACATTGGATAAAAACAAATCTCGTCTAAACTTTATCAGTTAACTCTGTGAGAACGCATCTGTGATTACATTCTTACGACATTCTACATGTCCAACTTTTAAACTAAAAGTCTATAACTTAAGACTACAATGAAGTAGTCTTTAAAGCGTTCAAAGAATGTAAGTAGATTGGGATCCGTGTACACAACCGTCTCCAACACGCTGTTTGTGAGTATACATTAAAATGTCGTAAGGCTAGTGCCAAACTCAATAGTTCTTTCTCAATCATGGAACATGTTCTCTGGTGGATGTTGAGTTTCTTTGAAAAGTACAATCCTATCTCATCATCCTTTAGCAGGATAGCTCCAACTCCTACGTCACTAGTGTCGATGGCAACTTTGAAAGATTTTGAAACGTTTGGTATATCTATAACTGGTTTGGTGGTCAATATTTCTTTCTAATGGTCGAATGTCTCCTGGCATTATTTTGTCCACCAAAACTTTGTGTTCTTCTTCAGCAAGTCAGTTAACGGTGCCACTACACTGCTGACGTTTGGAACAGACTTCTGATAGAATCTGCTGACTCCTAAGAAGCGAAGCACCTTTTTCTTCGTGGTTGGTCGTGAAAATTCCTGGGTAACTTTTGTCTTTATGTTACATGGAGTCAACTTTCCATGACCGATGTTTTGTCCCAAGAGCATCACGTCTGTTTTTGTGAATTCAGTTTTGTTTAATTTTATCACCAGTTTTGTTTCACGTATTCATTCAAAGAGCTCTGCCAACTGTTCCAAGTGATCTTTCCAGGACTTAGTAAAGATCACTACATCGTCCAAACGGTTTGCACAGTTTATTAATCAGGCCACAACTCTGTTCATGGGTCTTTGGAATGTGTTGGGTGTGTTGTTCATTCCAAAGGGCATCACATTGAATTGATGCAGTCCATTTGGCGTTACAATTCAGAAATTTATTTTACCATCTCTGATAAAGGTACCCGCCAGAAACTATGTATCAAGTCCAACTTTGTGGTGTAACTGACTTGTCCAACTTTCTCGATACAGTCTTCCAATGTTGGTATTGGATAAAAGTCTGATTTTGTAACAATGTTGACCTTCTAATAATCTAAACAAAATCATTGAGTCCCATCCGGTTTGGGAATGAAGATAATCGGCGAGCTCCACTCGCTCTGGCTTGCTTCGATGATATCCTCATTGAGCATAGCCTCCACCTCCTTCTGGACCTGTCTGCTTTGAGAGGATTAAGCCGATAGGGGGGTTGATTTATCGGAATAGTATTCCATGCGTCTACTTCAGGTACAATGGCATTAGTTCTCCCCATATGATTCTTACATATGTCCTTATATTGAAATAACAAACGTTTCAACTGCGTTCTATACTCCTGAGGCAGATTGTTTACGAACCTATCCCACTGCTCAAGGACTTCTACATTTTTAACATATTTTGAGGCACATCAAAATCCACACAATTTGGAATTGATTCCTCACTCTGTGGGGCAGAAACTAGCACCTGTTTCTCCAATTCTTTCTCTCCTGTACTTTTCCAGAGGGCACATTCATTCATGAAGGGGTTTCTGAATGTGGGAATTGGCGACAGAGGTCCTAGTTTCATTACTGCCTGTGGCCGACCTACTATTTGGCATGGATGACATGTATGCCAGAAGTTAACCATATCTTTGTGCATTCCAGGACTATAAAAATGTTTTTGTCCCTTAACTTGAGTCTTTTGTACCCCTTAGTGACCTCCCATAGGTAGTTCAAGTGCTACCCGTAACACTTCCTGTCTCTATGCTACCAGCCAACACAATCTGGTGCACTTCAGCACACTACTCCTCTGCACTAACCTGCCGTAGTCTCCATTTCCGTCTTAGGATTCTATATTTCTGATAATAATCCTCAGGAATAACTCTGCCTCACTTTCAGAGTACGCATCCACATATATATCTTTTATCATCTTGCTTGTCTGTTGCAAATGCCTTAGCCTTTCAGGACTAAACACCTTTGTCTGACCCTCTCTTTGTTCATGTTTTCCCTGCACCATTACGTCAAAGAGGATGTCAGCTAACAGAGCCTTAACTCCTTCATCATTGTCTTTGGTTTGTGCTTCCTGCTGTGACTTATGATAATGGGATCCGGTTACTCTACAGTCTGGGAAAATACCAGGATATTTCTGTTTAACTCCTCAGTTTCTTGGTCTTCTTGGACTTCTCCACAACAAGGGGTATCGCTCCCAACTTGGACCCTGCTAAATCATTCTCGAGAACAAACTGGATTCCTGGAATTCACACTCAGTCAGTCACTCCTACGGTTACTTCCCCAGACTTGAAAAGGCACTCCAACTTCATCTTATGGAGAAGAAAGCTAAATTTCAGTCCATCTATCCCACAAATTATAACTCTCTCGGGTAACAGATCAGAAATACTGCAAAGTTGCTCATCTCATACTATTAGAAACTGGTTAGATCCTGTATCTCTCAAAATTATAACTTATTCTCATTCTCCCCCTGTTGTTTCTGAGTAAATTTTACTCACAGAGGCGAATTCTTTATTGAGATCAGGTACTAACCCCATACGCAGCCCCTGCCGAGGCTGTGCACTTTCCTGCAACCCCTCGGTTCTTGATGGGGTTTCCTTTAAAACTTTCAGTAATGCCACTGGCTTACCTTCTTTTACCACATCTTTTCCCACAGTCCCTTTCTTAACGATCAGCACTGTGACCATACATATCCCTTCTTATGGCAGTGAAAACATCTTTTCCCAATGCCCTGAAACCACCGGCACTGTAGGTTTCTGTGCCCCACTCTATTAAGTGAAAGCACCTGAGGCCTTTTTGGCATCTTCTTTAACCTGTGGTAAACTCTTATTCTCTACTGTTTCTTTTACAGTGTAGCATCTCCAAATCTCTCAAATGCGATCCTTCACAGGACGAAATTCTGGCTGGAAGCTTGTCTTATGCAGCAACATGTATTCATCTGCTAATTATACTACCCTTCTCAATTTCTGAACTTTCTGTTCCTCCACGTGAATTCTTATCATCTCGAGAAGTGAATTTTTCAATTCGTTCAGCAGAATAATCTCCATCAGAGCCTCATAGGTCATATCTATTTTTAAAGCAAGCATCAATCTATCAAAATGCCTAAGTTTAATTGTTTCAAACTCAAACATAAGTCTGACCTGATTACTTCTTTATGTTTCTGTACTGCTGTCTATATGATGCTGGTACCAATCCGTGAGCACTTAAAAGAGCTTGTTTGACATCTTGAGAATCTCGTGACCCTCATCTGACAGCGGAGAAAATACCTCACTCGCCCTGCCTACCACTTTAGTCTGAACTAGCATTACCCATAAATCCTTGGACCACTCCAAATGCCTACCCAATTTTTCAACTGAGATAAAGAAGGCATCAACATTTTTCTCATTAAAATGTTGCAGAGTAGTGACATAGTTGATTATAACACGACCATCTCTTTTAATCTCCATCTTTTTAATGTGACTTTGCTGATTAAATCGCAACTTCTCAAGTTCAAATTCTCTCTCTTTTTGGTCAGCTAAGAACCTTCTTCTTCTCTCTTTTTCTCTCTCTCTGTTCTGTCTTGCTTTCTGTTTCTTCTCTCTCTTTCTCTCCCTTTATAGACAATAGACAATAGACAATAGGTGCAGGAGTAGGCCATTCAGCCCTTCGAGCCTGCACCACCATTTAATATAATCATGGCTGATCATTCCTAATCAGTATCCTGTTCCTGCCTTATCTCCATAACCCTTGATTCCACTATCTTTGAGAGCTCTATCCAACTCTTTCTTAAATGAATCCAGAGAGTGGGCCTCCACTGCCCTCTGGGGTAGAGCATTCCACACAGCCACCACTCTCTGGGTGAAGAAGTTTCTCCTGAGGTCTACCCCTTATTTTTAAGCTGTGTCCTCTGGTTCGGCACTCACCCATCAGTGGAAATATGTTTCCTACTGCCAGAATGTCCAATCCTTTCATAACCTTATATGTCTCAATCAGATACCCTTCAAAACTCAAGGATATACAAGCCCAGTCGCTTCAGTCTTTCAGTGTAAGGTAATCCTGCCATTCCAGGAATTGACCTCGTGAATCTACGCTGCACTCCCTCAACAGCCAGAATGTCTTTTCTCAAATTTGGAGACCAGAACTGCACACAGTACTCCAGGTGTGGTCTCACCAGGGCCCTGTACAGTTGCAGAAGCACCTCTTTGCTTCTATACTCAATTCTTCTTGTTATGAAGGCCAGCATGCTATTAGCCTTCTTCACTATCTGCTGTACCTGCATGCTTGGCTTCATTGACTGGTGTACAAGAACACCCAGATCTCTCTGTACTGCCCCTTTACATAAATTGATTCCATTGAGGTAGTAGTCTGCCTTCCTGTTCTTGCCACCAAAGTGGATAATCATACATTTATCCACATTAAACTGCATCTGCCACGCATCTGCCCACTCACTTAACTTGTCCAGGTCACCCTGTAATCTCCTAACATCCTCATCACATTTCACCCTGCCACCCAGCTTTGTATCATCAGCAAATTTGCTAACGTTATTGCTGATACCATCTTCTATATCATTAACATATATTGTAAAAAGCTGCGGTCCCAGCACGGATCTCTGTGGTACCCCATTGGTCACTGCCTGCCATTCTGAAATGGAGCCGTTTATCACTATCCTTTGTTTCCTATTAGCCAACCAATTTTCAATCCAATCTAGTACTTTGCCCCCAATACCATGAGCCCTAATTTTACTCACTAACCTCCTGTGTGGGACTTTATCAAAAGCTTTCTGAAAGTCCAGGTACACTACATCTACTGGATCTCCCTCGTCCAACTTCAGAGTTACATCCTCAAAAAATTCAAGAAGATTAGTCTAGCATAATTTCCCCTTCATAAATCCATGCTGACTCTGTCCTATCCTGTTACTACTATCCAGATGTGCAGTAATTTCATCCTTTATAATTGACTCCAGCATCTTTCCCACCACTGAGGTCTGACTAACTGGTTTATAATTTCCTGCTTTCTCTCGCCCACCTTTCTTAAAAAGTGGTATAACAATAGCCACCCTCTAATCCTCAGGAACCGACCCCGAATCTATTGAACTCTGGAAAATAATCACCAACGCATCCACGATTTTCCGAGCCACCTCCTTCAGTTTGTTTATCTTTAAACTGCATTTTCCTCAATCGGAATTTACGTTTTGTTTTTCTCACTCTACTGCACTTGTCTGTGTTTCTGACACACCTTAGAATGTGAGAAATTCCCGGACAATTTCAGCTTTACTTTTGTCTTTGGTTAAATCCAAATCTAACTTTCTTGCTAATTCTAAAAGTTTGGCCTTTATCTTTCCTTCTAAGATTTCGTGGCCAATTTGAGAATCATCTTCAAACCTGTCTTAACTTTTTAACAGCCATTTCTCTAACCTTTAATTTAAACAAACACAAGTCATCGGAATTAAACAAGTTGTCTTACTGACGTTTTATTTAACGATCTCAGACATGAACGTGCAAATGCTTAAATATACTTTGTTTTCTTTTCATCCCTCAAATCTATATAAATCTGCGCAAATCTCAGACTGGATCTGTCTAAACCTGTTCATATCGTGCACGAAAGCCCCCAAGCTGTTACGACACAGGGTTAACCCCCTCCTAATTTAAACCAGCCACACAGAAAACCAACCACAAAGGCGGCATACTTAAACTACTGGACTTGTGCCTCACAACACACTTCACATTCAACAACCAGATATACGAACAAATCAACGGAACACCCATGGGATCACCAATCTCGGGACTCATAGCAGAAGCAGTTATGGAAAGGTTAGAACAAACAGTCCTATCACAAATTCAACCCAAACTCTGGGTCAGATATGTCGATGACACGTTTGTAATCATTAAAAACACGGAAATAGAAAAAACACACCGGATCATCAACTCCACACTCAAAGGAATCCAATTAACGAGAGAAGAAGAAAAGGATAGTCAACTCCCATTCCTAGACGTGATGGTACAGAGAACACCAAACGGAGAATTCACTACAAGGGTATACAGGAAAGCCACACACACAGACCAAGTCCTAAACTATGAAACCACCCCAACACACACAAACGAAGCTGCATCAGGACACTATTCAAAAGGGCCACAATACACTGCAGTACACCAGAACTGCAAAAAGAAGAAGAGGAACACCTATACAAGGTATTCGCCAAAAACGGATACCCGCGCAGCTTCATCAACAGATGCCTAAGAGAAAGACCACGGAACGAGGACATACCACAACCAAAAGGACTAGCCACACTACCATACATCAGGAGCATCTCAGAAGTGACAGCCAGACTACTGCGGCCCCTAATGGCACACAAACCAACAGCCACGCTCAGACAACAACTCACCAGAACGAAGGACCCAATACCCAACATGAGCAAAACTAATGTAGTGTACAAAATATCATGCAAGGACTGCACAAAACACTATATAGGACAAACAGGAAGACAGCTAACAATCCGCATACATGAACATCAACTAGCCACGAAACGACACGACCAGCTATCCTTAGTAGCCACATACACAGACAACAAGCAACATGAATTCGATTGGGACAACACCAATATCATAGGGCAAGCCAGACAGAGAACAGCCAGGGAATTCCTAGAGGCATGGCATTCAGCCACAAACTCCATCAACAAACACATCGACCTGGACCCAATATACCAACCACTACAGCGGACAGCTGAAACTGACAACCGGAAGCGGCAGGGACAGACCACTATAAACACCGGAGGAAACATCAAAGAAGCGCTTCGCAGGAGGCTCCCAAGCACTGATGATGTCGCCTAGCCAGGGGACGAAACGTTTGCAACAAAAACTTCCAGCTCGGCAAACAGAACCACAACGACAGGATAACTGTAAATTCGAGTAATTCAATCTGTTCTTTGTAATGTTAAGACATGCAATGTATATATCTATGAACAACATGACAAATTGTACAAGTACCAAAGATTTATTTCTATGAATAAAGTATATTTTGAAATTAAAAAAAAGTCTGTATTGGTTAAGAATTATGTCAAGGCTGTAATAAGAAATGATATTAGCATGTGGGAGAAAACTAATGAATCTTTCTGGTTTGAAATAAAACAAATGAAAGGAAACCCATTGGTGTGAGCATTTTCAGCCCATTGACTACTCCCTCCCAACAAATTACTTTCAGTGTAGGGAATAGCATGAAGCATGGAATAACAATGGCTTGAAACAAGGGCACAAGAGTGATTATTGGAATTTGAGCATGTGTATTGACTGGAGTAATCAGTTTGGCAAGAGGATCCTCAAAGAATGATGTGTCGAATATATGACGGATTATTTATTTGATTAAAATGTCATGGAACCAACCAGAGAACTGGCTTTTATATTAAGTAATGAGGAAGGAGTGATAAATCATATTGTAGTACAGGATCATCTTAGAAAGAGTGGCCACAACATGCAGGGGTTTCACATTCAGACAGTAACAGTGAAGACAGAGTCACATAGGAGAGGTTTAGTGTTGGACAATGACAATTTTACTGGCCTGAGGAAGGGCTTGGCCTGATTGGACATGTCAAAAAGATTATAGTGCAGGACATTTGAAGAACAGTGGCAACTACTTAGGGAGATAGTCAAACCCCCTCAAATAAAGTGTAATCCTGAGTGGAAGAGGAATTGTAAAAGCGATCCATGTCTTAACACGGAAGTCAACAATAACATGAAGGTTCTTGCCTGGTGGTATTATCGCTGACTGCTAATCCAGATAATGTTCTGGGGACTCGGGTTCAAATGCCGCCATGACAGATGGTGGAATTTAAACCCAATATGAATCTGCAATTAAGAATCTATTGGTGATAATGGATCCATTGGGCATTGTTGGAAACACGCTTATGTTTAATGAATGTTCTTTAGGGTCGTAAACCATCATCCTTACCTGGTCTGACCTATATGTGACTTCCAACCCACACAAATTTGGTTAACGCATAATTGCCTCTGGGGCAATTAGGTACAGACAATGAGTGTTGTCTAACCAGCGACACCCTCATCCTTTAATGAATTAAAGAAAAATACTTGTCAGCAAACAGTTACTAAAAACAAAATCAAAATGGCTACGAAGGAAAATGAGTAGCAAACTTAAGAAATTATAACGAACACTTCTCCGAGTAGACAAAAAGTAACAGAATGCTGAAAGTAAATGTTGGCCTTTAAGAGGATGAAAATGGCGAAGTAATAACGGGAAGCTCAGAAATGACAGAGGTAAAACCAACACTTCCTGTTTTCACAGTGCAAGATAATTTCTTCCCAAAATTTAAAACAACTGCAAAGGATCATGATGGAAGTACGATGACAAGGAAGAAGATATTAAATACATTGATGGGATTATAGGCAGGCCAGACCCTTGGCCTACAGTTCATCATATTAAAGGAGGTAACAGCAGAGATAGTGGACGTATTAGGATATTCAAAAAATCCTTGGATTCTGGAACGGTATGAAGTATTGGAAAAGTAATAATGTGGTACACGTACTCAAAACAGGAGATAGGCAAAAATTCACAAACTATAGACAAGTGACCTTAACCTCTATAGTGGGGAAGTTTCTTCAGTCAACCAAAAAGTAGGAAATAACTGAACATTTGGAAAAACAAAGATGAATTCACCATGTCAGCACGGTTTCATGGTAGTCAGGTTGTGCTTGACATACCTGCTGGGGATCTTTGAGAATGTAATCAACAAGCTGGTTAATGGGGATGCAGCAACTGCTGTACATCTAAACTGCAGAAGGCATTTGACAAGGTGCTGCGTAAAGGACTGATCTAACAGGTTAGATTGGAGGGGTGAAGGGTAAAGTATTGAATTGGATGGAGTTTTGGCTGACTAACGAAAGCAGAACTTCGGGATAAATGGTCTTTCTCTGGTGAACAGAAACTAGTGACGGTTCAGTTTTCAAACCTCAATTGTTTACAATTTGCCCACATGACCTGGAAGGAGAGACAGAGCGTAGTAACTAAATTCACAGATGTTGTTCAACTAGGTTTTCAAACAGGCTGTAATGAGGAGCTAAAGAGTTTACAACTGAATATAGATAGGCTTTGAAAATGGGGCAGATTTCTGTATCTGGCAGACGGTGTTTAATGTGGATAACTGCACAGTTGAATTTCCTGCCACCACTCCTAATTTCTATTTGTCCATCTGCAGTTCTTTGGATTTTATTCACTGTTGGTGGCTGGGGTGACATGGGTTAAGGGGTTGGTTGAGGGAGATGCAGGTTGCTATGTGTGTGACATCGATGTGCAGAAAATACTGCAGTCTGGCCTTGTAGATTAGACAGCAGGCCTGTTTTAGATGACTTATCCCTGTTCTTACCTCCTGATGTTTAATTGCCTGGAGTAAACCATATCAAAATGTTGCAGTCAGACAGACAGCCCGTAATTAATATGCCCATTTGTCCCCATAAAGGGACAAATGACCAGTTAGATCAGAAGTAACGACTTGACAATTCATTTGAGATTTAATGACTATTTGCTGCAACTGCAGGCTGGAACTGGGTGATGGGACAACAAAACACGTCAGCATTGTTGCAACTTTATAATTTCAATATTGAGTAAAAATATTACATTATCAATACTGTTAGAAAGTGTCCACAATCTATATGTTATGGAAAATGTTTTGGATGTATTGTGGGAGAATACAAACATTGAAAAGATTAGAAAAGGAAAATGTGAAGTGAATACAAGTCTTTAAAAAGGTCAAGGGAACGGGCAAATATTGATTTGTGGATCATAGTTGGGAAAATGCGTCTGTGTTTGATCACATTGGCGAGTTGGATGGAAAAACAGTGTATTATTTCAAAGAACAGATTGTGAAACTGAGGCACGAGGAACAGGGAACCTGGAACACAAAACAAAACCTCTGCTTCAACATCACATTTTTCAGGAGGCAATATAAATCATGAAACATTTTAAAACCAAATACATTTAGAAATAGAAAAGTTTTTTATACAGTTTAAAAGTGTGTCTCCTTATTATTGAGCCCCGGAGTAAGGGGAAGACCTGCTCTCTTTTCACCCTTTCTAGATCCCTCATGCTGTTAAACACCTCCATCAGGAGCATCTCTCAACCTTCTTTGCCTAAAATCAAGTGAAATCAAGTAAATCTGGTCTTTCTTCAGTTTGAGTACACTCTTGCTTGTTACTTCAGAAAGATATCACATTTATCAGTGTTAAGTTTCATCAGCGATTGATCGGTCCACCTGATCAACCGGTTTATACCCTCCTGTACCCTCACACATGCCTCCGAACTGTGAACCACCAGCTCATCTTTCTGTCATCCACAGTATTATGTATCATTCCCCCCCAAACTCCATACCTCCCATTCTCATCATCATCGTTTATGAAGTTCACAACTAAGCCTTGATTTTATCCTGTTCTTCAGATGTTGTTCACTGGGAAAGCATTGAGAATTCCATTCTCTTGCTTTTACTATTTTGGTGAATTTGCAGCATGATGCAGTTGGGTTTTATTTTACGAGGGTGCCACAACTTTTATTTTGGAGTCGGAGCTGAATTCTCCTTTTATACTATGCGCCTCTGTATATCTTATTAACTAAGATTGTATGTAATTAGTATTGAATTAGGGTTTGGTGGCTTTTACTGGAACATTTGTGTTCTACGTGGTCCAGGATAATTTTCATTGTATCGTTCCCTGCAATAGGCAGAGCTGAAGAAACTTTCTGTCTCCAATAGACAATAGGTGCAGGAGTAGGCCACTCTGCCGTTAGAGCCTGTGCCATCATTCATTATGATCATGGCTGATCATCCTCAATCAGTATCCTGTTCCTGCCTTATCTCCATAATTCTTGATTCCACTAGCCTTGAGAGCTCTATCCAATTCTTTCTTAAATGAATCCAGAGACTGGGCCTCCACTGCCCTTTGGGACAGAGCATTCCACACAGCCACCACTCTCTGGATGAAGAGGTCTCTCCTCATCTCTGTCCTAAATGGTCTACCCTGTATTTTTAAGCTATGCCCTCTGGATCGGCACTCACCCATCAGCGGAAACATGTTTCCTGCCTCCAGAGTGCCCAATCCTTTAATAATCTTATATGTCTCAATCAGATCCCCTCTCAGTCTTCTAAACTCAAGGGTATACAAGCCCAGTCGCTCCAATCTTTCAATATAAGATAGTCCCGCCATTCCAGGAATTGACCTCATGAACCTACGCTGCACTCCCTCAATAGCCAGAATGTCTTTCCTCAAATTTGGAGACCAGAACTGCACACAATATTCCAGGTGCGGTCTCACCAGGGCCCTGTACAGCTGCAGAAGACCATCTTTGCTTCTATACTCAATTCCTCTTATTATGAAGGCCAGCATGCTATTAGCTTTCTTCACTACCTGTTGTACCTGCATGCTTGCCTTCATTGACTGGCGTACAAGAACACACAGATCTCTTTGTACTGCCCCTTTACCCAACTTGACTCCATTTAGGTAGTAATCTGCCTACCTGTTCTTGCCACCAAAGTGGATAACCATACATTTATCCACATTAAACTGCATCTGCCATGCATCTGTCCACTCACCTAACCTGTCCAGGGCACCCTGTAATCTCCTATAACCCTCCTCACCTTTCAACCTGCCACCCAGCTTTGTATCATCAGCAAATTTGCTAATGTTACTATTAATACCATCTTCTATATCATTAATATATATTGTAAAAAGCTGCGGTCCCAGCACCGACCCCTGCGGTACCCCACTGGTCACCGCCTGCCATTCCGAAAGGGAGACAGGCACAAATTCAGCTCCGGAGAAGACTATTTTCTTATCGGAGTTTATTGAAGAGGAATATTTTTATTCATTTAATTAGCTAAATGGTTGCTTTTGGTTATTTTTTCTATGTTTGATACGGACATGCATATATTTTTCAATTTTAACATTACTGATTGGAGGCAATGAAAGTTAACATAAGGTGTCATAAAAAAGTGCTGCTTTCGGCATAATACTATTAAGGTCACATATAAAGGACAGCGAGGATGGCTGGAAGATTTAGAAAGTAATGTTATCCAGCAAATCAGTCTTATAGATGTGTGGCTGTCAGGAAAGATAAGAAAGTAGTTCAAAATTATCCGGTAGCTATTCCTCTATCAAAATGATTTTCAGCTTTTCGAACAGCAGAAGGGGATTGTCTTTCTGAGGCAAATGGAAGAGCAATCACTTGTTGAACACTTGGAATTATTATTATGTTTAGCAGCGTTTGGGAATATTTAGTAGAATTGTTGCTTCAGTGGACTTTTCTATCGGGGCATCAACAGGAGTTTCTGGGGCAGTGACCGTTAATTTAGAATGATTTGTTGCTTTCCCTGTGCTAGGATTAAGAACGTCTCGAAACATTTCAAGCACATTGTTAAAGGTGAGATTGAGTAGAGAAACATTATTGTAGACATTGACAGGAAGGACATTTTTAGGGAAAGATTAACGCAGCGTAGCGTGAACTTAAGAGGTGAGGTAGAATATTTGAAAAAAAAACCTTTAAAGCAATACTTTCTGATTTACTCCCAATGCCACAGCTGGGAAGGAACAAAGGGTTAAAGGAGAAAAATCAACGGCTGAAGAGCTACTGCATTGTTGAGGGATTTAGATTTTTGGGAAATTGGAATCTATTTAAGAAAGAAATCACCTGTTCAGAATGGATTGGTCTAAGCTAAACTGTGAAGCAACGAATATCTTCACAGGGAGATTTGCTCATTCTATGTAGGGAGACGTTATATTGATAGAGACAGTAAGGGGGGTATTCCAAGTAGCAGTACAAATGATAGGATGGTTAGAGAAGTTTATGAATATGAGGAGAGCACTCAACTAGAAAAGAAAAACGAGACAGTCTAGAGTATATTGTAATTATGAAGCACGAAATTGCATTTATTTCAATGTAAGGAAGGGTTGGATGGTATAGAATTTGTCAAATATGTTCAAGAAGACATACTTCATCAATATGTGGATGATTCTAACAGAGAAGGAGCAAAACCTCAATTAAGACTCTTGTAAAAGGTTCCTCACATACTGTAATAATTAAGAAAGGTGCAGGTTTTATTATCGCCTGTGTTTTTCCAATTACGTGACATGTATGACACGACTGGCAAAATTAAAAATTAAAAATCACACAACACCAGGTTATAGTCCAATAGGTTTAATTGGAAGCACACTAGCTTTCAGAGCGTCGCTCCGAAAGCTAGTGTGCTTTCAATTAAACCTGTTGGACTATAACCTGGTGTTGTGTGATTTTTAACTTTGTACACCTCAGTTCAACACCGGCATCTCCAAATCCTGGCAACATTCAACTACATTCTGTTGCAGTCCAGGCCAGTAAAAATGTCTCTGTATTTCAGCCTGTGTTTTCGTCACTCCTGTGTGACCTCGAGGTGGTAGCTCATGTCCCATTCACATCACCGTGTGGGCGGCACGGTGGCACAGTGGTTAGCACTGCTGCCTCACAGCGCCAGAGACCCGGGTTCAATTCCCGCCTCAGGCGACTGACTGTGTGGAGTTTGCACATTCTCCCCGTGTCTGCGTGGGTTTCCTCTGGGTGCTCCGGTTTCCTCCCACAGTCCAAAGATGTGCAGGTCAGGTGAATTGGCCATGTTAAATTGCCCGTAGTGTTAGGTAAGGGGTAAATGTAGGGTTATGGATGGGTTGCGCTTCGGCGGGTCGGTGTGGACTTGTTGGGCCGAAGGGCCTGTTTCCACACTGTAATCTAATCTGTAATCTAATCTAATCTAAAAAAAAACCTCCTTTCAGTACCCCATGGGCAATACGATTTGATAACCCTCTGCCCAATTATCATCTCCTTGAATATGTGATCGTCTCCATTTCCTCATTTGGACATCATTTTTAAGGTAATAAAACTCAAGGATACATTCAAAATTCCTAATGTATGTGTTTTTTGATACAACTGCTTGAACATTTTATCTTTCAATTAGCTTAGCTGAGCTAAAAATATTTGCATGATCACCTACTTTTTTTTTCTCTCAACTATCTGATGGAACAAGTCTCTGTTAATGCCACTTAAGCTTCCTTATCTTTACATTTTTGATCTGTCCTTTTTGAACGGTTTACATTGGGACTTTGTTACCCCACAATCAGGAAAGCTTCCACGATAAGACTCCTGCATTGCTTCAGTTGCCTATGTCTCCACTGAAGCAGGCAGCAATCATACTAGTGAATCAGCTATATTTTTCGCAAGGACAAATTGTATTCCTGGAGCTGAGAGTTTGCCCAATTTTCCTACCACAATTTCTTCAAACCTTTCTGGGCATTCTATCTTCGCTTTACACAATTTTGCACTTTTTGTCTCATGGTGAATTCCCTTTAGCAGTTCCTTTATCTGGAAATAGTCCTTCTGGAGAACATATCTCCATATCCTTCATCGTCACAGTCTGAGAGGATACTATGTCTCTTAATATTGCATCCTCTTTACCTGCCCTTTATGAATAATCTTTTCCTTTGCAGGTATATTTTTAAGTTGGCATTTCCAACTTAACAAACCTCCAATCAGCTTGTACACTCTGATGAGCTTTCTAGTTTCCACTGTGCCTTCTGTTACCACTCCAACAAAACTGCTAGGCTTATCCTCTTTTCCTGCAGCTGTATTTTTTTCCTGAACCTACCAACACAGTGATTTCATATGACCTAATTTGTTGCAGTGAAAACATCAGAGCTTTTTAACTTCTTTGTCTCCTTCAAGTATTTCCTTTTTACCTCGTGGTAACTTATGATCTTCACCGAGATCTACCTTTCCCTTTCCACGTGAAGATTTCTCTTTGCCCCAATTTCTATCCCTCAAGAAATGAAGTTGATCCTGGAAGCTAAAACAACTTTTACAATCATTAATCACTAGACATACTCACATTCATTAGCAACTTCATATACATGCCTTGCCATTTTAACTCTCTGCTCTTCCAAATGAGTTTACAGCATGTCAGGCAGTGAAGTTTTGAACTCCTCCAAATTAATTGTCTCTTGAAGAGCATCATAAATTTGCTCTCTTTTTAAAGCTCTTATCCATCTATCAAAATCACTTTTTTTTATCCTTTTAAACTCAATAAGGGTTTGACCAGATTTGTCCTTAGATTCCTGAAGCGTTGTCTGTTGGCTTCTGGCACAAGCTCATATGCACTTTTCCCCTCCTCATACTCCCCAGATCTCTCCTCTAATAGTGCTGCGAATACCTCACTAGCTCTACCCACAAGTTCTGTTTGGATCAACACAACCCATATGCTCGCTGGCCACTGCCATTGTTTAGCTACTTTTTTCAAGTGAAATGAAAAATTCCTTTGAATAAGACCATGTATATCCTATATTTTGTATATCCTGCTCTGTCTCCAGCGATTCTTTTCCGTGAACATACCTAAAACGTTTCTGATCAGGCTTTCGACCACCATGGGTTTGCTCATCCTCACAATGTTCCTCACTAAGCTTACCTTCAGCCTTCACTTCCATCCTTTCAAGCTGATTTTCCATTCAAAGTGTCCATCTCTGAAGTTCAAATGCTCCCTCTTTTTCTTTTTCTCCTGCTAAAGCTATTTGTTATTTTTTTCTCTTTCCTCTGCTAAACTTATTCATGCTCTTTCTTTCTCTTCTGATATTAGTCATTACACAAACTGCTTCATTTGCGATTGAAGTTTAGTTATCTCTATAGATCCTGATGGAGTTTCCAGCAAATTGGAATGGTGAGCCACTGCTGCAAGAATCCCATCTTTCCTCACAGAATCAACTTCAGCTTGTCCACTAATCCCCACAGCTTGGACTTCATGTGCATTTTGTAAAAACCCCAAAGTTAATTCTTCCAACTCCAAAACATACTTGGTGACTGCAAGAGCCATTGCTATCCGAAGCTCTGTTTACTCGATCAAATCAACACCCGAAGTAAGAGACACTAGCACCTGCCACACGCCGACTAAATCCCACAAATGGCTCCCAATCTGTTATGGACCAGGCCCGGTCCCCAAAATATTTTTAAGCAGGTAGCCCAGACAGTAATTTTGCTATTTGTTGACGTTTAGTGTATCAAAGATATTGCCAGAATGCTGAGTTTTAAACAAACAGAATGTATTTGCCAAATTACCAAATGAAACACAAGGAATGAAAATGAAATACCTGAATAACTTGTCCTATCCAAACTCGACAGGGTATCCAGACTTAAGGATGCTTTTCCAAACACTTGCAAAATCCCAATAAACAAGCCCCTTAGCACAAGGGGTAAATCTTATGCAAAAAAACTTACAGGTTATGCGGTCAGAAGGGCTGAAGAAGGGGAAGAGCACCCAGTTTCAACAGTAATCCCGACTCAACTAACCCCCAAACTGAACCAATCTGCCGAGCTATAGAGCTGACCACATCCACTTGATTATACAAGACATTTTCTTGAGACTGGAAAGCCTACTGCCAGAGGCATTACCTGCTAGTGATAAATAAAAGTGACCCAATGAACATTTCAAAATTCAGACATATTGGAATCTTGAATCATTTAGACCCTCTCTGATGAAAAAAAGATCAAGGACAACATGACCTTGTAAAGGGACCGGCTTTGTGAAAACATGCCATATTTAGCTTTGGACTGAATTCAAAAAAATCTGAGTCTTATTCCTTTGAAGCCAATAAAGTGCATTCAAGTCTTTGTCAGTTTATATAAAACAATGCTGACGCACATTGTGTGTTGAAGAAACAGAATTGCCCTATTAGAGCAATGAGAGGAAAGTCCAGACAGATCCACAATTCTTGCGTATGGTCAGGGCAAATATGTCCACTGTAAATCTACAGGTTGGCACCTGTTCTAGTCGAGGAGGGATCAGCATGGTTACTACATCTAGTTTTGGTCTTTGTGGGGGGGGTGGTGGTGGTGGGAGGTTCAGGCGGTTACAACATTGCAAACAGACAACATAGCAGAATCATCTTTCCTGCAATAAGAAAGCATCCATCATTCTCCCTCACAATGAACTTCACGAGAGCAATTGGTGATGGGGGATGTGACCAATATCCAAGCGATACCAACATTCAATCCAGTCAAGTTGTTATTGTTATATGAAGGAACCACACTGAAAGGAGTTAACTGGATCTGTTTGTTCAGTGACTGTGGTTGATGTCAGTCTCTATGGATCCTAATTGTGTCACTGGATGGTTTCCCTCTTCTATTTGTAAGGGGCTTCTTGCAATGTTTTGTCCCATTGTAGCAGCAGATGCATCACTTCTACATTAACAGGGTTCAACAGCTGCAGACCGGAAGAGGAGAGATAAGTATCTGAGAATTGTCTGGAATGTTCCATTAATGAATCAGAATCTGAGAACAGAAGACTGGAATGCTGTAACAATGGGCAGGAGTTTATCCTATGGTCTTTTGTTTCTTTCCTGGTCTTGGCTGACATTACCAGATCGGATATACAGTATATTGTTTATTATTCAGGCAGGTTACTATCCCTTCCTCGCTATTGTTGGTTTTTCTAGTAAGTGTCCGCATCTCTATCCATTTATTAAGCCCATAAGCCATGGTGAAACTCATTTCTATTTCTATTATCTATATCTGGCAATGAGGAAAACTATTGTCTTCAGTTTCAAATGTAAATTCTAGTCATTACCCACTAATTTCAGAACCACCCACACCTCCGGCCTCACAAACATCTCAGAACAAGACTGTTCACAATCCCAATGTGCCGTTTTGTCCTGAATTCATTTATGTCTCAGTATTCTGTCCATCACTAATCGACCAGCTCGATTATACCCCAGTCCCTACCTTGGCGTCAATGCTGATGTTTAATAAACCATTATCTATGTCTTGGTAAAATTCTGACTTCATGGTTCCAACTCTCCTGTAAGCACTTTTTCAGTTGCAAATATTCTTCGATAACAACCTTGTTCTTGTCTCTAACGTAACTTCACGACAGAGACACTGTGTCAGAATAGTAATGTCGCAAGAAATGTAATTCAGAGGAACAGGTTATTACACATAAAGACACTGCTTCCTATACTACCACATATGTGGCCAGAACATATATTCAAATGCAGGAATTGAAAATAAAAGCGAGTTCCACTAATAACAACCATAACATCACCAACATTTTATTTATAATTTTATCTATTTCACTGATATCCTTTGGTAAAGAAATCTAGCATTGTTATCTGATCTGACTCAGTCCCACGGCAATGTACTTGGCTCTACACTGCCTGAAAGAATGATATCACTATAAAGGGTATTTGGTGATGGTCAACAAATGCTGCCCTTGCCAGTGATGCAGGTATCCCATGTAATAACAACATTAAATAAAACAAAGCATGATGCTAGAGATCAGAAACAAAAACAACAAGAAATTGCGAGAGAAACTGAGCAGCATTGGCAGCTTCAGGTCGAGAAAAAAACAGAATTGACACTTCAAGTCCACTGACCATACATCAGAACTGAACGTCGCTGGGAAATAGTGTAATTGATGTTGGTGACAGGGACATCTGTTGTGAAGGGGAGAAGGAGTGAGTTGAATAGATGTAGAAAGAAACATGTCAACAGAATGAAGCAAACAAAGAAATTGTTGATGATCAGCTGGAATGGAAATATAAAGGAGATTAACCTTATCTATTTTCCTCCTGTTCCCATCTTACTGAAAATCATATCCATTTAGGGTATACATCAAAGTCCCTGTTTAAAGTGAGTTATGTCCATTTGTCTCTCTTTGGTAAAGTGTGATCATCTACTTTTATTCAATAATTGGATGCTGGGATCAGTATTAAATTCCCTTTCCTCATTGTCCTTGAGAAGGTGTTGGTGAGCTGCCTTTCTGACCCAATGCAGCCCGTGGACTGTAAGTAGTCAGTGCTGAGGTCCATCCAGTTTCATTTCTTTGAGACTTTGTAGTGAGTGATATAACTGAGTGCCTGGCTTGGCCAATGCAAACTTCAACTGAGAGTTAACCACATTGCTGTCGGTCTTGAGTCACATGTCAGCCCGACCAGGTGAAGATGGTAGATTTCCCTGAAGGGCAGAAAGGTGTTAGGTAGGACAATCAACAATGGATTCATCGTTTTCTTTGATTCTTTATTCCTCATATTTTATTGAATTCAAATTCCAACATTTGCTGTGGTGGAATTCAAATCCGGGGTCTGGGTCATTGCTTGGGTCTCTGGGTTAGTATTCCGGAGATAATGCAGCCTAGTCCATTGCCTCATCAGCATTTCCAACCATTTTCAATGGCAATAGTGATGTTGCCGTTGGTATGGCTTTGCTTCATAGGGCAAAGAAATGATTTGGTAAAACATATCATCCTTCTCATTTTGTATTTATGAGAAGGCAAAATTATCCTTGGTCATGAGTCACTGAGAGAATTCATACGGAGCAGTATGAGTGGTGTCCTTCATTACACAATGACTAAATCTAAGAGTGAAGACACCATCCTGCAGTTGTAAACTGTTGCTGAGACCGTACTTGGGGGCACTGTGAACAGATTTTTTCTCTCCTTTGTAATGAATGATCTACTTGCTACAGAGAGACAGTGTAATGGAGTTTCACCAAACTATCCCTACAGTAGTGGTACCATGCGGAGACTGTGAAGGAGATGACTGCTTAATCTGTATCTCTACAAAATAATAAAAACTGATGGTATTAAAACTTGAGTGTTATGAACTAACACTCAGTATTTCCAAAACAAAACGTTGATACCGTGAAATATAACATGTTTTCTGCGATACACGTCTTCACATTTGTACAAATATATAGATAGGAGACTTTGAGAAAGGTATTGGCCAAGTGCATGAAAACTGGGTGAGCATGGATGGACATTTTGGTCAGCATGAACCATTTTGGGCTAAAGGGGTTGTCTCCGTGGTGTTGGACTCTATGATTCTATGATAGTTTACATAGCTCTGTGGACCCTCATGTTGGTTGAGAGAGAGCTCCAGGTTCTGAATGAACTTTCACCGCCTCAATGTGCAGTTAGTTTGTGACCCTGCACTAAATTGATTTTTTTTTTTAGATTACTTACAGTGTAGAAACAAGCCCTTCGGCCCAACAAGTTCACATCGACCCGCCGAAGCGCAACCCACCCATACCCCTACATTTACCTACCTAACTCTACGGGCAATTAAGCATGGCCAATTCACCTGACCTGCACATCTTTGGACTGTGGGAGAAAACCGGAGCACCTGGAGGAAACCCACGCAGACACGGGGAGAACGTGCAAACTCCACACAGTCAGTCGCCTGAGGCGGGAATTGAACCCGGGTCTCCGGGGCTGTGAGGCAGCAGTGCTAACCACTGTGCCACCGTGCTGCCCACTTGTTGTTGTTCGCAATGTCTTGTTGTTCACAAACCTGTCAGCAGTCACACTCTGATAGAGTTAGCCATTCCCACCAGCTTCTGACCTCCATACAGAAAACTAGCCCGTCTTCTCTGTCACAAAGTTAGTCGCTTTTTTTTTCTCAAAGCTTTTCCTTGGCTCAAGGAGTCTGTCATGATTATTTTCAGAGTGGCATTAAAATGGGGCCTGACTCCGATCAGTCTGGCTTCATACAGAGATGATAAATGGAAGCAGATGAAACTTCCGGCCAAAGTGGTCATGCTTTAGAAGGGTCCTGTATAATGAAAGGGAAGTGGTCAGCTTTTACTTAGCTGAACGAGCTTAGCTGAGCTGAGCTGAGCAGTTTTCAGTTGGGTCTTGAACTGGGAAGTTCAACAGGGAGCTGTGTGGAAACTCTCTCTCTTTTCTGTCCTTCAACTTCAAACTGTAAATATGAGTTCCATTTCTACTAGTTTTTAAAGGGAGTTTGCATATTGGGACTGTTGTGTATATTTGGAACAGCATAATTAAATCTAGCTGGATAGGTTGAGTTCGATAGTGGGTCCTTATTCTGTTCTTTGTGTTCCATTGTGTAATTTTGTGAATAAAGTTTTTGTCTGTTTTAAAATTTAGTTGACAACCTCCTATCTTACTCCTGGTAATTTTCATTGTACACATACCGAAACAAATTGCAACGTTATGACCTGGGCTGCCTGCTTAAGAATATTTTAAGTGGTCTAGCCTAGTCCATAACAGATTGTAGGCTCTTTGCAGGTGCTCGTATCTTTATTTCGGATTTTGGTTTTGTTGGGTAGACAAAGCTTGGCATAGCAATGGCTCTTTCAGTCGCCAAACGTTTTCTGCATGTGGATGCAGTGATTGGAAGTTTTGAAGAAAATGAATAAGACCAAGTTGCATGAATTAGCAGAGAAGCTGGAATCAGAACTGCCTGCTTCTGTGAGGAAAGGAGAGTTAGTTGTAGTAGTAAGTCATCAATTAAACTTGCTGGAGAAACCATCAGAATCTATACAGATGGTAAGAATTCATTTGCAAAGGAAGCAGCTTGACTTAGCGGCAAGAGGTAAGGAATGGGCAGCAGAAATGAAACAGTTTCAATTATGATTAAAAGCAGAACAGAGCGGAAAATAGAAAGCAGCAGAAGAGAGAGAAAAAGAGAGAGCAGTAGAGAAGAAAGAAAGAGACAGCTTTTGAACAGCAAAAACTGACACTTAAAAAGGAAAGTCAGCGTAGAAGGCAGGAGATAAAGGTTGCGGTAGCGTTAGTGAGGAAGAGAGTGAGGATGAGCAAGCCCTTGTAGTCAGAAGCCTAGCCGATTACAAACATTGTCTAAATTTGATGAGAAGGATGTGGAAGTCTTTTTCAACTCAGTTGAAAAGGTAGCTAAACAAATTGCCTCTTATGGCCAGAGGCAATAAGAGTTTTGTTGATCCAAACAAAATTTGTAGGTAGGGCTAGTGAGTGATTCGCATCTCTATCAGAGGAGGTATCTGCAGAATATGAGGTGCTGGAAAAAGCCATTTTAACTTCATATGAGCTAGTACCGGAAGCCTATAGAAAAAGGTTCAGGAATCGGACAGATACCCTGGTCAAACATAGATTGAGTTTGAAAGGATCAAACAGAGTAATTTCGATAGAAGGATAAGAGCTTTAAAAATCAAGCAACCTATGATGCCCTTAGAGAGGTAATTATTTTGGAGTAATTCATAAATTCACTGCCTGAAATTGTGTGAACTCATCTGGAAGAGCAGAGTGTGATAATATCAAGGTTAGCAGCTGAAGTAACTGTTGATTATGAGCTGTTCCAGAACTCGGTTTGGCTTCCAGAATCAATTTCAGTCCATCAGAAATAGAAATTGGAGCAAAGAGATGTCCTCACGTGGAAAGGGAAAAGTAGATCTCAGTGAAGATCATAAGGCGAATTTACCACAGGGTCAAAAAACAACCCTTGAGGGGAACAAACAAGATAAAAGGCACAAGCGTTTTCATTACAATAAAGTGAGCCACACAAAATCACAGAGTTGTTGTGCGAGGAGAAAACCAGATGTAGGAAAACCAGAGAAGACTGTAAGATTTGTTGGAAAGTAACAAAAAGCTCAAGGGAAGTTAGACAACTGTCTCAGAGTGTTCAAGATGGTCAGAGGTTGATCAAGGAGGACGTGCCAGATCTACGTAAAATATCTACATGCAAGGGTAAAGTTTATTCACATAGTCCAGGAGTAATAGATATGAAGGTTCCAATATTAAGGGACACATGATCTTCTCAGCCTGTAATGCTGAGGTATGAGGAAATATGTACTCCTGATGGACTATTGCCAGAAAATGTGTGGGTAGCAGATTTCATGGTGAGACAAAAAGTTCTCAGTTATGTAAAGTGAAGCTGGAGAGCACAGAGAAGAGTGGAGAATGTGTGGTAGGAGTACTGGACTCCAAACTCTCAGCTCTAGGAATAAAATTTGTCCTTGCAAATGATATAGCTGATTCACCAGTCGGCGTGAGGCCTACTCTAATTGGAAGGCCAGTGGAGAACTGGAGAATGGTTATACAGGAAATTTCCCTGATTGTGTGATCACAAGATCACAGATGCACAGTTTGAAGCATGACAGATCAAAAGGCACAGATAAAGAAACTGACATAGAGTTATCCAAAACCATTTTTTTGACCAGATAAGTGGAACAGAGAAGGAACAAGTAAGAAAACATGCAAGTATTTTTAGCTCTGCTAAGCTGAATGATTTGCAGCAGAAAGTAAAACAGTAAAATCAAAAGACATTTAGCAAGAAAGAGAATGAATGCATTCCTGTGTGTTATTACTTAACAAATAATGTCTTAATGTGGGTATGGAGATCAGCACACATTGACAATCATGTGGGCAGAAATTCATCAAATTGTTTAGCCTGTTTGTTATAGAAAGGAGGCGCTGCGAGTGGAACATGAGCTACCACTTGGAGATCATTTTGAGGTGAGGATAATGCAAATTGAAATACAAATATATTTTCACTGGCCTGGACTACACAAAGGTGTAGTTGAATTTTGCCAGACATCTCAAACTTGTCACTCAGGCAGTAATAAAATCTGCAACTTTAATAGATATTCCAGCATTTGAGGAACCTTTCACAAGTGTCTTGATAGATTGCGTAGCTCCCCTACCTCAAACAAAAAGTGGGAACAACAATTTATTAACAATAATGGGTGTGTCGACTAGATGTCCAGTGGCAATCCCATTATGCAGCATCAGAGTTAAAAGAATTGTAGAAAAAATACTTACTTTTTTTACTAGATACAGATTACCAATCGAGATCCAGGTAGATCAAGGATCAAACCTCACATCCAAACAATTCAAGGCTTGGGAATGAAGCAATTCAAATCGACCAAATTCAGACTATTTGAATTATTTTTTGGGACATGAAGTGAAAGGATCGTTAACATTGGTTAAGGAGAAATTAATAAGTCAGAATTCAGAGACCACCCATTTGGATGATGTGTCAAATTTTAGGGGACGATTAAATAGAGCTGGAGATCTGGGTAGACAGCATTTAAAAGTATCGCAGCATACAATGAAACATGAAGTGGATCAGAAATCACGAATTTGGAATTTTGCAATTGAAAATAAGGTATTAGTGTTACTTCCAGTAACAATTAAGACTTTAAAAGCAAGGTTTAGTGTACCTTATCAGATTGGGAAGAAATTCAATGAGGTAAACTACTTATACGGACTCCAGACAGGAAGAGATCTCACAGAGTGTCATGTGAATATACTCAAAAGGTATATTTAATAGGGAAGGAAAGCAAGACGATAAATTTTTAATGATTACAGCACAGAGGAAAGAACCAAGTTCAGAGGATTCTGAATTGGACATTCCTCAAATCAAATTGGACAATGAGGAAGTTGTCAAAAATTGGGATAAATTATTGAGTTACCTTCCACAAGAAAACTAAAGCAACCTGAAAGAGTTATTACTATTTCATGGAGAGATATGCTGAAATAAACTGAGAAGTACGAACATAATTGTGCATGATTTGGATACAGGAGATGCTGTTATGATCAAGCAACATCCTTACAGGCATGACTCTCCAAAATTGGCACAGGTTCAGAAGGAGTAGAGTACCTTCCCCTGCCACCACAGGAATGGCAAAACCTGCGCCAAAACCTCCCCCCTCACCTCCATCCAAGGCCCCAAAGGAGCCTTCCACATCCATCAAGGTTTTACCTGCACATCCATCAATATCATGTCTTATATCCATTGCTCCCAATGCGGTCTACTTTACATCGGGGAGACTGGACGCTTCCTAGCAGACCACTTTAGGGAACATCTCCGGAACACCCGGACCAAATCAACCCCAACGCCTGTGGCCCATCATTTCAACTCCCCTGCCCACTCTGCCGAGGACATGCAGGTCCTGGGCCTCCTCCACCGATGCTCCCTCACACCCCGACGCCTGGAGGAAGAACGCCTCATCTTCCACCTCGGAACACTTCAACCCCATGGCATCAATGTGGAATTCACCAGTTTCCTCATTTCCCCTTCCCCCACCTCGTCCCAGCTCCAACCTTCTCTCTCAGCACTGCAGTCATGACCTGTCCTACCTGCATATCTTCCTTTCCAGTTATCCACTATACCCTCCTCTCTGACCTGTCACCTTCATCCCCATACTCATCCACCTGTTGTTCTCTTTGCTACCTTCCCCCACCCTCCTCTCTGACCTATCACCTCCATCCCAACCCCATTCACCTATTGTACTCTATGCTACTTTCTCCCACCCCATCCCCCTTTCAGTTTTCTCTCTACTCTGCAGCCACCCTGCCTTTATTCTTGATGAAGGGCTTTTGCCCAAAACATTGATTTTCCTGTTCCTCAGATGCTGCCTGACCTGATGTGCTTTTCCAGCACCACTCTAATCTAGACTCTGGTTTCCAGCATCTGCAGTCCTTGTTTTTACCTAGAAGATAAGGTGTTGTTCCTCCAATTTGCAGTCTGCCTCACCATGGCAAAAGAGGGGGCCAGGGATGGTTATGTCGGAAAGGGAGTGGGAAGGAGAATTCAACCGGGCGGTGACTGGGAGGTCAGGTCGGCTCCTGCAGGCCCGACTGTGATGCTCGGTGAAATGTTTATATTCAGTTTCCCCAATGCAGAGAAGACCACATCAGGAGCAGCTGATGCAGAATAGTAGGTTGGAAGAGAGATAGGTAAACCTCTGTCTGACCTGCAAGTACTGTTTAAAGCCCTATAAGAAGGTGGAGGAGGTGGTGTGCCAGCAACTTTTGCATCTTTTGCAGTTTCAGGAAAAGGTACCTGGGGGTGATTGTGGTGATTAGTCGGAGATGGGCCCGGTGGTGGGATCCAAACCTAGTTTACTGCATCTGGTGCACCCGATGTGGTCTTCACTGCATTAGGAAGACCAAATGTAAATGAAGGGAATATTTTGCTGAGTATCTCAGTCGGGCTTATCAGGGCTGACCTGACCTCCTAGTCACTTCCTATTTCAATTCTCTCTCCCAATCTCTTTCTGACATGGCCATTCTTGGCCTCCTCCATTGCCACAATGAACCAAACCATAAATTGGAGGAACAAATCCCAACTGTCACCTGTGCAGCCCAAACCCCAGGGACTCAACATTGAATTCGCCAATTTCAAATAACCTCCCTTTCAATCCCCTGACTCCCTTCCCAGGCCCTCCCCACCTTCCATTCCTGTGAGTAACACTTTGTCCAGCTACCAATTGGATACAGCCCTCCCATCACCAACCCGCTGTAACCCTTTATCTGTGTTCACTTGTCCCCACCTTGCCAGTCTACCTCCTCCTCTCTCACCTGCCCCTTTATCTAGAGACCCCTTACTTCCACCCATAGTCCTGACGAAGGGTTATATCCAAGGCGTTGACTTCTCAACGTCTTGATGCTGTCTTGCTTATTCTGTTCTTCCAGCCTCCCGCGTGTCTATTTTGGATTCCAACAGCTACTGTTTTTTTTAAATTATCTTCTTGTGTAATAGACAAGAGAGAGTGAATGTGTTGAGCCTCTTGTTAGCCAATAGGTCTGATGGGCTGAATGACTTTCTTATATTACTGTAAAACAAGCTAGAATTGCTGAAGGGATTCCTCTTTTTATTAACAGTGAAAATGTTTCGTGCCAGGCAGTGCTTTTCACTAATGTTACCTATATGTTAACAGCACAAGCTTGAATATTGTCCAGGATTGATACTTTAATACCTTCGGAGTTGACTCATTGTTCTGAACATTATATAATCTTCACAGAACATCCCCATCTCTGATCGCATGACAGTGGGAAAGACATTGATGAAGCAGCTGAAGATATTTGTGCCGAATAACTTGCCCTGAGGATTGCCCACAGAGATAACCAAGGACTGAGAGGATTGATGCCCACCAGCCACATTGTGTTCTGAATGATTCAACCAGTGGGGAGTTTACAACTGATTCCCATCAAGTTCAATTTTGTTCAGTCACCTTGACACCTTGCTCAGTCAAATACTGCCGTGATGTCAGGTTCAATCACTCTCACGTTGTGTTCACATTTTTTGTTCATGTCAATAGGCCAAGGTATATGTGCGTGGAGTGTTTCCTTCTCTCAGAGGGTAATAACGGTTGGGACCAGACACTTAGGGGAGGCTACATCACTGAAATATTGGGGAGTGGGAGTGGGTGTCAATGGATTTTGAACCATTAGAGAGTCAAGGACTACAAAGAATTGGGCACGAAAGAGAAATTGCGGCCGAGTGCAGATCAGCCTCCATCTTACTGAATTGAATGTCAGGCTTGAGGGGCTACGTAGCCTGGTGTTATTCCAGTATACCCCATAGACCAGTCACTTTGTGGATTCTTCCATTTCCTGTGTTACTGACTTCAAGTAGCTGAATAGACTGATCATATTGCTGTGTAACTGGACACTTGTACTTCATGATCTACTCGAGGTACAGTTTTATAGACCCTGAGGGCTGATTGGCCTCCTCCTGTAACAGGTAAGGACCACGACACTTATCCACTTTCAAACATTCTAGTACGTCCAAAATCTTCCCTTGGCTGTTTTCCGTAGCCTCTCGTGTCAGAGCCTTATTGCTTACTCTGCTACCAACGGCATGTCTCTCTACCCCTCCACATTTACTTTTGGTCAGGGAAGGAGGGAGACACTACAGTGATGTAGTGTTTGGGCCATCAGCACTCCTTGACACCTGGCCCCTGACTATCTGCTCCCCAGTGCAGGTCACTGCTTGGCCTTGGAGAGAGTCTTACTAAAGTCTTCTTTCTGGTAGGGGTGACTGTGTCAATGCAAACCTCACCCCATCAGGCAATCCGTATTGTCGCAGTCCATTGGTCCTTTCTGTCTATTAGTATTGTGTTTATGAATTCCTTGAATCCCTCGATTGCATTACAAACAGTGTCTCACTCCATAGTGAGAGAGGTGGATGTTCTTGTGGTTACAGGGCTATTGGAAAAGAACACCATTGGACATAAGGGCAACAATATGTCTATCTGCTCACTGAGTTTGCTTTTCCTTCGATTATGTTATATTTATTTTGATAATGCCCCATTCCACTTTCCTGCGATTTCCCCGTAACACTTGTATAGAAATCTGTCTGTCTCCGCCTTGAAGATATTTAATGAACCAGCCTCAACAGCCCTCCGAATTTTCTACAATTGTTTCCCTCTCACTGATGTGAGACTTGGTGGTCTTTAATCTGGGGATTTACCCAACCTTTATCTTGCATAAACTTCCAATTCTTCCTCAGCTCCTGTATCAATTCGCTCGAGGGGCACACAGTCAACCTCCCTGAATCCAGGAACTGCTTCTCCAAACTGAAGACCGATTCGTTGGATGTATTTAACATATTCTCTGGCTCTGTGAACAGGCTGTCCTCTTGATCCCTAGTACTCCCGATTCTTTCCCGTGTTAACCTCTTCCCATTAATAAACAACAACAAAAAAATGACTTTGGATTCTTGCTAATCTTACCCGCTAATATTTTATCACTCCTACTTCTGCTCTTCTACTGACTTTGTAAGCTTAGCCCTACACTTTCTATATTCTTTTAAAACCCCCATTGAACTGCTCACTTAATACCTGCTTTCAGCTTCTCTTACCTTTTTCATCCTGTTCGGAATTTGTGTAAACATCTGAGCTTCTTTGGGCTTGTTTTCCTAAATTTTATCTTCGGTGTAACATGCTGGGCCGACGCTGTCATCAATTCCATTTTGATCAAATGATCCCCCAACCCCCGCCCCACCTTGTTCTGCTACAGTTTCATCCAGAAGCAACTGCACTTTGGCCAGATCCTATCATTTATTTTCATAAAATCTGTCTCCCTAATCCAAAAAGCTTTTATTTTTCAAACATTTTTGGGGTCTTTTCCTTAGCAAACTCAAAATGTGTGATGTCACGGTCACTGGTCCTATAATGCTCTCCCCACTTCTGCCTGGAACACCCGACTGGATTCGTTCCCCACAGTGAGGCCCAGCACTGCACTGCCCATTGTTGTATCTGTTCTATGTTGATATAAGAAGCTCTCTGGAATACATTTCAAAGCACCTGCCCCCTCTTAAAAAAAGTTATCACTGACATAATGAATATTTGGAATTGAAATGCCTGAATATAATGATCCTATTATTGATTTTACACATCTCAATAACTTGGTTATATACCTGCTCCCGTACTTTCCTTTATCTGGGGGTCCATAATATATCCCTAGCAGTGTTTCTGTCATGGTTTTTTATCCTGATCTCTAACCACCAAGCCTCATTGGAAGATCGTGTCAAGATATCGTCCCTTCTTACGCCAGTAACTGACTCCATCATTAATAAGGCAACACCACCTCCTTTTTTTACCCTCTCTCCTGTCCTGACTACAGTTTTTGTACCACAGAATATTGAGTTATCAGCCCTGACCTCCCTCAAACACACCTCAGAAATGGCAAAAATGTCACACTCCTACATGTCACCTCGTTTCCTTATCATAACTGTCTGTCTGATAATATTACCAGCATTAAGGTAAAGCACATCCAACCTGGAATATTCTGTACCTCGGAGTTCTTCAGTCATTCATTGTTCGTTATCAACCTGTCCAATTCATTTACTAAAACTGTAACACTGGGACTGAATGAATATTTGTTGATTTTTAATTTCATTTTTAGTCAATGTTTTCATAAAATGCAACTTTCCAGAACTGAATGAGTTTCGGCTGATTAGTTCCTCGTTCAGTGTGCAGAGTGGACAGCCCTCAGTAATGGAGAAAGTGACGACTGCAGATCCTGGTGATCAGAGTCGAAAATTGTGGCGCTGGAAAAGCACAGCAAGACAGGCAGCATCTGAGGAGCAGCAGAGTCAAAGCTTTGGGCATCTGCCCTTCCCATGTTTTCCATTCCATAATACACAGGATATTAGGAACCATACATGCTCAGGACAGCAGCACTGTACAGAGCCCTGAAATGGAAAGCAGTCAATCAGTTGGTTGGACGGGGAGTAAACAAGTTGAGGTGAAATACAGACTGATTGAACATAAGGATAGAAAAATCCCTCGGCCAGAAGGGAAACACCCTAGGTTACTACAGGAAGAGAGGGAAGAGATTTCTGTGCCTTTGGTGATGGTCATTGCGTCTTCAATCTCCAGTGGAGTAGCGTCGGATGATTGGAGGGTGGCAAATGTTGGTCAGGCAAGGAAACATGGATTGACCTGAGAATGACAGACCAGTCAGTCTTACATCAATATTGGGCAAAGTATTGGAGAGGATTCTGAAAAATCATAGTTTGATTAGCAATAGTCAGCATGGCTGTGTGAGGGGCATTTCATATCTCACAACTCTTATTGGATTCTTTGAGGATGGTATTAAACACACTGAAGAAGGTAGAGCAGTGAATGCTGAGTGCATGGATTTTAACAAGGTGTTTGATAAGCTTCCCAGTGGTAGTTTCATTCAGAAAGTAAAGAGGCATGACATACAGGGTGATCTATCTGTCTGGATCCAGAATTGTCTAGCCCATAGAAGACAGAGGGTGGTGGTAAATGGGAAGTATTGAGTGTGGAACTAGGTGAGCAGTAGTGTTCCGTAAGAATCAGTTCTGGGACCTCTGTGTTTGTGATTTTGATAAATGACTTGGATGACGAAGTGGAAGGGTAGGTTCGTAAGTTTGATGTTGTAACACAGGTTGATGGAATTGTGGATAGTGTGGAGGGCTGTTGTAGTTTGCAACAGGACATTGACAGGATGCAGTATCCAGCTGCTAAGTGGCAGATGGTGTTCAATATGGAAAGTGGGATACGATTCATTTTGGAAGATCGAATTTCAATGCAGAATACAGGGTTAAAGGCAGGATTCTTACACTGTGGAGGAACGGGGGATCATATGGTCCATAGCTCCGACAAAGTTGCTACCCAGGTTTATAAGGTTGTAAAGAAGGTGTTTGATGTGCTCATTAGCCGAGGGATTGAGTTTAAAAGCTGGGAGGTTATGCTGCTACTCTATGGAGCCCTGGTGAGACCACACTTAGAATATTGTGATCAGTTCTGGTTGCCTTGTTAAAGGAAAGATGTGGTAGCTTTGGTGAGATTGCTGAGGAGATTTATCAAGATGCTGCCTGAACTGGAGGGCATGTCATGCAAAGAACATTTGAGGGAGCTGGTGTGTTTTCCTCATTGGAACGAAGAAGAATGGAACGTGACTAGGCAGCGGTGTACAAGATGAGGATAGGCATAGATAGAGTGTATAGCCAGAGACTTTCTCCCAGGGTGGAAATGGCTATCTCGAGGGGGTACGATTTTGAAGTATTTGGAGGAAGGTTTGGGGGAGATGTCAAAGGTAGGTTCTTTACACAGAGAGTGGTGGGTGTGTGCAATGAACAGCCAGCAGTTAGAACATAGAACATAGAACATAGAAGAATACAGCGCAGTACAGGCCCTTCGGCCCTCGATGTTGCGCCAATCCAAGCCCACCTAACCTACACTAGCCCACTATCCTCCATATGCCTATCCAATGCCCGCTTAAATGCCATAATGAGGGAGAGTCCACCACTGCTACTGGCAGGGCATTCCATGAACTCACGACTCGCTGAGTAAAGAACCTACCCCTAACATCTGTCCTATACCTACCCCCCCCCTTAATTTAAAGCTATGCCCCCTTGTAATAGCTGACTCCATACATGGAAAAAGATTCTCACTGTCGACCCTATCTAAACCCCTAATCATCTTATACACCTCTATCAAGTCACCCCAAACCTTCTTTTTTCCAATGAAAACAACCCCAAGTGCCTCAGCCTTTCCTCATACGATCTTTCTACCATACCAGGCAACATCCTGGTAAACCTCCTCTGCACCTGTTCCAGTGCCTCCACATCCTTCCTATAGTATGGCGACCAAAACTGCACACAATACTCCAGATGTGGCCACACCAGAGTTTTATACAACTGCAACATGACCTCAGTACTCCGGAACTCAATTCCTCTACCAATAAAAGCCAGTACGCCATATGCCTTCTTCACCGCACTATTTACCTGGGTGGCAACTTTCAAAGATTTGTGTACATGGACACCAAGATCCCTCTGCTCATCCGCACTACCAAGTATCCGACCGTTAGCCCAGTACCCCATCTTTTTATTACTCTTACCAAAGTGAATCACCTCACACTTAGCTATATTGAACTCCATTTGCCACCTTTCTGCCCAGTTCTGCAGCTTATCTATATCCCGCTGTAACCTGCCACATCCTTCCTCACTGTCTACAACTCCTCCGACTTTCGTATCATCCGCAAACTTACTCACCCAACCTTCTAACCCCTCCTCCAGTTGTAGTAAAGTCAGCTATATTAGGTATATTTAATTGGATAGGCACATGAATAATAGTATAATGAGAGATATGTACGTTAGTCTGATCTTAGAGTAGGATAAAAGATCGACAAAACGTCAAAGGCTGAAGGGCCTGTACAGTGCTGCACTGTTCTATGTTTCCAGTTTCACCCAGCTTGTGGATTCTCATCAATTGTTGAATGTGTGAGGGAGCGATGTGTGTGAGATCAGGAAGCTTTGGAGGGGTGTAAGGCCAAAACCTTAAGTTATGGTGTGCATTGTTACAGTCACCTGAAAGCCAGTATAATATGTGTTTACTTAGAACAGACAGAATCCGCCAAGTTCAGTTATTAATGTGATTTGTGGATTGCCGTTTGCTGCTGGTTATTTCACATGCATTCTACTGTGTGACCCATGTAGTAATCTCTGACCATTCACAGAGATGTACAATTTTATTTTGATACTGGAGAATGTGAAGGTGACATTTATTGGATACAGATTTAGAGGTTTATTTGTGAGACACAAGGCACTGCAATAGATTGTCAACTTGTTAACGTCTTCACCCATGTCTGGTCCGGGGTGCAGAAGTATGGAGTCTGGGAGGCAGGTCAGGTTTCATCACCATTGGTAACTTGTATGGTGTGATTCTGGCTCTCCATGTCAACATGTCTGCTCTCTGGGCCAGTCTCTGACTAAAGATGAATTTTAAAACCTGGTTGCTGGTCAGCCATTAATATTTAACCTGGACAACATTTGTATATACACTGAGACAAGTGATAGTCTGTTGGCGGGTTCTCCCCCTGCCCAAGGTTGATTCCAAATTATTTGTTTTGAAGTAATGTTTGACTGACTGCCCTGAACCAGGTTAGAAGCTCTATGCACAGATTTTGGAACAGGCCACTGAGTCTCTCTGTATCACAGGCAGCTGTGAGGTCCAATAACACTGTAAATGATTTCAGATAAATTGGAAGCAATTTTCAGCGTAGCTCATTGCAAGGTGTTGAGTTTACTGACCTGAACAATAATCGGATGTTTACTATATTTCATGAATTGGGCGAAAATAAGATGTGAATGATAATCCTTCAACTGAACTATAATCTCTTAAATCAATTATGTTGATTCTATATTTATAGAACTAAAATGTAAACTCCTGGAAAGATTTTCTAACACAGAAATAAAACACGTATATTATATTTTAGCGAAGAAAGAACATAACTCTTGTGGTGATCAGAATTAGATAGAACATAGAACATAGAACATAGAAGAATACAACGCAGTACAGGCCCTTCGGCCCTCGATGTTGCGCCGATCCAAGCCCACCTAATCTACACTAGCCCTCTATCCTCCATATGCCTATCCAATGCCCGTTTAAATGCCTATAATGAGGGAGAGTCCACCACTGCTACTGGCAGGGCATTCCATGAACTCACGACTCGCTGAGTAAAGAACCTACCCCTAACATCTGTCCTATACCTACCCCCCCCTTCATTTAAAGCTATGCCCCCTTGTAATAGCTGACTCCATACGTGGAAAAAGATTCTCACTGTCGACCCTATCTAAACCCCTAATCATCTTGTACACCCATTTTTTTTTTTTATTTTGCACATTCTGATATTCTGAATATTCTGATATTCAATGTCAGGATTTAAAGCAATGTTTTGCCACATCTATATTTTTAAAGTGATTGGTTTCTGAATGATTACATGTTCAGAGTGAGAAAACGATTGAACATACAAATAGAATTATCTTTCTTGTACATTTATATATAATCAATCAGTTTAATTTCTCACTGAAATGTACGATCTTCAACTATTTGCCAGCAATTTAACAATGGCAATAATTCAACATAGACTGTAAATATTAAGCTAAATAAATAATTTGTTATCAAATTTTAGTGACAATAATTTGAAAACTTTCAATTTTTAGAATGAATGATGATTAATATGAAATGTGGAGATTGAAAACAAAAACAACGAACATAATATCGTGTCAGGGAAAAGTCAGAGCTTTCCGAAGTGTTTTGTGCCAAAGCAATGATATATTTGTTTTAGTAATTGGAATATAACAGGTAAAATATTTATGTTCTGAGTAATAATTAGACTTCATAATGAAGCTGACCTTGCAGTACTTGCATCTTAAATGCTTATGCTGCACCAAATAACCAGATATTTGCGAGCATTTACACTGTGAAATAATTGGATACTCACTTTGATTCACAGCTGACACTTCATAGAGTACAAAGCTTTAAATTACAGGACGAGGCCATTGGCCATTATGTATGCATCAGCTCCAAAAATGTCTCCCAAGTGATTCCTATTTGCAAGCCCTCTCTCTGTTGCCCGTTAATTTTATAAGTTCCAAATATATATATATCCAGTTCTCTTTTGAATCTTCATCCACAACTTTCCCAGCCATTCAAATCCAATTTGTAACAACTCTCTAAATAAAGACGTTTTTCCTTATTTCACTAGCTCTTTTGCTGACAACCTTGAAATTAGAATTCCTTGATGCTGTAATGCCAACTAATGGAGTTTTTTTTTTACAAAACAACTTTTTTCATACTTTTGTGACCCGCAATAAATCACATCTTTGTCTGTTCTGCTCCAGGAGCAACAAGTCTTGCAAGAACTGTAACAAACACTGCAACGGAAAAACAAACAGAAAACTAGTCACCAGGATATATGAACATCAACTAGCCACATGACCCCAACACTAATTTCTTACGTTCCGATGAGGAAGTACACCGCTTTGACTCGGTCTGCATATCCATCCTCAGACATGCCAAACAGAGATGAGCACAAGAATTCGTACAAACATGGCATTCCAACCGGAACTACCTCAACAAACACATGAATTTTGACTCCATCTACCACTCTCTGAGAAAATAGGCCGGAAATGACATTATCGACACAGGAAATTACATTACGAACTCAAGGAAACCGAAACGCTTAAATAGAAAGTGGAAGATAACACCAGCACTTCAGTGGAGGCTCACTTACTGAGTACAGTCAATGGAACAAATCAGCAACTGCCATTAGCTATTGATTCAGAATATATCAGAGTATTCATGGTTGCCTCCACATAGAATCATAGCCTGCACGACCAAGTGCATATCCAACGGCTTTTTAGAATGTTTGTGAGATTACCTGATCAATCACCCGCCTAGGCAATGCATTCCAGATACATGTCACCAGGGCAGAATGGCGGCTCAGTGGTTAGCAATCCTGCCTTAAAGCGCTGAGGACCCAGGTTTGATTCGAGTCTCAGGTGACAGCATGTATGGATTTTGCACATTTTCCCTGTGTCTGCGTGGTTTTCTCTAAGTACTCCGGTTTTCTCCCACAATCCAAAGATGTGCAGGTTAGGTGAATTGGCCATGCTAAAGTGCCCTGAGGCTCAGAGATGTGTAGGTTTGTTGCATTAGTCAGGGGTAAATAGCGGAGGAGCATGTTTTAGTGGGTTATTCTTTGGAAGGTTAGTGTGGATTTGTTGGGCCAAAGAGCCCATTTCCACACTATAGGAATTTTATATTCTATGTCTGTGCCACCCTCTCAGTTCAGAGCAGACTCACAAATCCTTTCTCAATCCCCCACCTTTCATATTAAGTATGTGTCCTTTTGTTTTTGACCCTTCGAGTAAGGGAAACAGCTGCTGTCTGTTCATCAACTCCATTCGCCTTATGCTCTTGTACACCTGTGCTGAAAAATGTGTTGCTGGAAAAGTGCAGCACATCAGGCAGCATCCAAGGAGCAGGAGCATCGACTTTTCGGGCATAAGCCCTTCTTCAGGAAGGTGTGCCATGCAGGCTAAGATAAGAGGTAGGGGCCAGACCATGGCAACACGACGCCTGGAGGAAGAGCGCCTCATCTTCTGCCTAGGAACCCTCCAACACAAGGGATGAATGCAGATTTTTCAAGCTTCCTCATTTCCCCTTCCCCCACCTTATCTCAGTCCCAACCCTCGGACTCAGCAACGCCTTCTTGACCTGCAATCTTCTTCCTGACCTCTCCGCCCCCATCCCCTCTCCGGCCTATCACCCTCACCTTGAGCTCCTTCCACCTATCGCATTCCCAACGCCCTTCCCCCAAGTCCCTCCTCCCTACCTCTTATCTTAGCCTGCTTGGCACACCTTCCTCATTCCTGAAGAAGAACTTATGTCAGAAACGTCGATTCTCCTGCTCCTTGGATGCTGCCTGACCTACTGCTCTCATCCAGCAACACATTTTTCAGCTCTGATCTCCAGCATCTGCAGTCCTCGCTTTCTTCTTCTTCTTCACCTGTACCAGGTTCCCTCCTCAACCTTCCCTGCTGCAATGAAAAAAGGAGCAAATTTAGCCCTCGCCCTTCACAGTTTGAGTACTCACTTGAATTGTTAATTCAGATGTGCATCATCTCGCATTTATCAGTGTTAAACTTCATCGGCCATTAATCTGGATTTAGAAATCATCTGTTTATATCGTCCTGTAGTCTAACCCTTTCCTCCTCACTGTGAAGCACCCAGCTAATCTTTGTGTCATCCCCAGCATTAGTTATCATTCCACTGCCATCCATCTTCCACATTCTCACCATCATCATTTATGAATATCACAAACAAACCTTGATTTCCTTCCTATTCTCCAGATGTTATTCACAGAAGAAGAATTAAGAATTCCAATCTCTTGCTATTCTTATTTTGGGGAATTTACAGAGTGATGTAGTTAACACCTATTATGAGGGAGCTGCAAATAGCATTTTCAACATAAAGTTGAATTCACCTTTTACACTCTGCCCCTCAGCATGTCTTATTCATAAAGCGTTTACCTAATTTAGGGTGAACTAGGGTTTGGCACCTTGCACTGAAACATTAGCCTTTTGTGTGGTACTGTTCTTCGTAACAATAGTCAGAGCTGAAGAAATTTTTCATCTGCAGGATGGACACAGACTCATTGCTTGAATCAGCTAATGTGATGAAGATAAATATTCAATTAAATTCTATGTTATGGACAAACTGCAGGAGATCAAATCACATTCTCATGTCTACCTTGAATTGGAAGCAAATACACACTGTTAAAAAATCAAAAATGTTGAGACACAACACCAGGGGAGAAAAAAACATGTCATCTGCATTTATTGGAGATACAGAAATACAGAGTGAATGTACAATCTAATCAAGAAACAAGTGATAGAAAACGAAGTACATCAAATCTTAATTTTCAATGGAACCAGATCCCAAATTTCCTGAACAGTGATGTTTTCCCCCAATCTCACTTTTGTAAAAACAAGTTTTTTCCAGTCACTAAAACTTCATTAGCAGTTCTTCCTCCGCCTTCCTACTCTTTTTACACTCCTACTTCCCTTGCATTACCCCTTCTGCTGCTACATACTCTTCCACTGATGATATCTCTTCACATCTTTCTTCTCCCACTCCCACTGTAAGTTACACCAGTTCCCTAGTTACTCCCACTTCCACTGGCCATCCCTTGCACTTTTTGCTTTCCAACTGGGGTGATGGGAACTGCTGCCTTCTGTGCTGCTATTGGTCATCAGTGAATGATGAGATTTGGATGATCAATGTCCACTGGAACAGACAATAGTGTGTGTCTGTCACTGTCCAATGCACCATGAACAGGGTGGTTTTGTTCCCCATACAGAGTGGAACATTTTTTCTGTTTCTGTGTCACAGTGCGTAACCAAAGGTGGGCTTGCCTCATCACAAATAGGATGAACCTCTCCTCAGAATCAGAAGTCCATGCATCAGTTTTTCTTTCAACATTGTGAGGACAGTGACCACATTGTTCAAACAAGCCGTGTTCTATCATTTTGCTCTTTACCATTTTAAATGATTTTTCAATTTCATTTCAGATGATATCAGAGTAACTTCCCTTGCATCAAAGTAATATTTGACTCATGTAGCATCATTCACCCTCAGAAAACTGTGGTTAATGGAAATCAGAGGAAATTCTGTGCAAGCAATTTCCTCAATGAACAATTAAAACTTCCCTAGAGCTATTGTGAATGACAAATAAACTCTGCCCTTGCTAGTGCTTTCCAAAACCATGGATGCATTTGTCTTATTAATAACATCATGATACATCTGTTTTTACAGTTTGGTCTAAAGTCTCAGGAAAGTAAGACCTTGCTGGTTGAGTGTCACCCCAATGAAATCAGAGCATTACAATAAGATAACGATTCCGATTATTTTCAACGAGTTATTTCTGAGGACTGATCGTGCGATGTCAGTGCCACTGAGATCAATATTTTCTCTGTTCAACAGCAGCACATCACATTGGCTCAAGGCTGCATTATTCCACAATTCTACTTCATTCTCCACCTCATTTGCCGTGCTCGCCAGATATATGAGGCCCACAAGATGCAATAACTTAGAGTTGCCTATGAGTCTTTGGAACCTGCCACCCTAGCCATGCCCTGCAGTCTGAGTCCATCCCCTCCCCAAGCCCACCTCCTGTTGTGTATTCACTATCCCTCCGAAACTTCCACGCTCTAATGCTGAATGTTCTGTACCCAGCAAAGGTCTCAGCTTTATCCTTTTGTGCCCCATTTTAATGAATTTCAGGAACGACATAATGTTGAACTTCTCTTCCACCGTCTTCTCCTCGGTGTCCATTTCTTTAGGCAAGAGTCCACCCCCCATCCCATAGCCCCTTCGCCTAGCTCCAACACTCTCTCTCCACCTTGACCCATTCCTCTGGCATTTACTTGAACTCAATCTGTTCATTGAAAACGCTCTATGGGAGTTTGGTTGTCTTAAATTTACTGTATCCCCTCAACCTATCCAACCTATCACTATCTGAACAGATTGTATGCTGTATGCTTTGATCCAATCCAATTCAGCCTGTGCCGATAAGGGAGGTGCTGCTGTAGTCTGGTGGACTCACCTCTACATTTCAGAGGCTGAGTGTCAGCTTTCAGATAACTCCACATATCACCTGCTGGTCCATTACCCTACCATGGCACATCAGGTTATTTTATTAACTAAATCTGACCACTCTCCATCTGGAGATTCCCACACAGTTGCCTCACCCCCACCTAACAGTCCTGAAGCTGATCGTCCTCTGATAGCAGAGCTCACTTTTATCTCCTCCTGAAAATCCACAAACAGAACTGCCTGGGCAGACCCATTGCTTCAGCCTGCTCCTGCCAAACAGAGGAGGTGCATGGATACATACGTGGGCCCATGTTATACCTGCTCCTTCATGGAGTACGTAGACCATTCCTTGTTCCAGTTCTATTCCAGCCCCCATCCACCAGTCTTTCTCCGATACGTAGATGATACCATCGCTGCTGCTCCTCTCTCATCCAGAATTGGAAAAGTTAATCATTTCCAACTTGCACCCCTCCCTCACTTTCACCTGGTCTACCTCTGACTCCTCCCTTCCTTTCCTTGACATCTCTGCTTCTATTTCTGCAGATAGACATGTCACTGATATCCTGTATTAACACACCGACTCCCACAGATACCTAGAGTATGCATCCTAACACTCTGTTTCCTGCAAAGACTCCACTCCATTCCCCCAGTTCCTCCGTCTCATTGCATTGGTTCTGATGATGTCAACTTCAAAAATGTGGCCTCTGAAATGTCCACCTTCTTCCTCAACCGAGAATTCCCCAGCACTGTCCTCGACAGGGCCCTCAACCAGTTCCAACCCACTTCCTGCA
The DNA here is from genome assembly GCF_037043375.1 of Chiloscyllium plagiosum. NCBI lineage: Eukaryota > Metazoa > Chordata > Chondrichthyes > Orectolobiformes > Hemiscylliidae > Chiloscyllium > Chiloscyllium plagiosum. The sequence goes on along the minus strand of NW_028270192.1, from coordinate 5,795,030 downwards.
CTTCTACCTTCACCCTCTCTCCTCCCTCCTGCAACAGCGTTAGAGTTCCCCTTGTCCTTACCTACTATCCCACCAGCATTCACATGCAAGGGATCATCAGTCTGCATTTCCCCACCTCCAGTGAGATGCCACCACCAGACACATATTTACCTCCTCTCCCTTTTCCGCCTTCTGAAGTGACCATTTCCTCCAGGACATCCTGGTCCGCTCGTTATTCACTGCCCACACCTTCCCCCCCACCTCCCCCAGCCCCCACCACAGGTACACTTCACTTTCCCCTGCCGGAGGTGTTAGACTTTCCCATTTCCATCCTCCCTCATCACTATCCAAGGGCCAAACATACCGTCCAGGTGAAGCAGCATCCTACCAACATTTCTCACAATCTGGTCTACTACATTTGCTGCTCACATTGTGGTCTACTCTACATTGGGGAAACTAAAGGTAGACTGGGTGACCACTTCACAGAATATCCAAGCTGTAACTATGCAAAAGACCCTGAGTTTGCAGTTGACTGCCAGTTTAATACCCCATCCTGTTCCCTGGCCAATATCTCTGCGTCAGGTTTGCTGCAGTGTTCCAGGACATTTCAACGCAAGCTGGAAGAACAACACCTCATTTTCCGTGGGTGGACCCTGCAGCCATTCAGACTCAAAATAACGTTCAATAATTTTAGGGACTGAACTCCTCAATGCCCCATTCCCATACACCAGGCCTAGTTCTCACATGACCTTCCATTACTCACCCCCTATTGTTAGCTACTAACAATCTCCATTAACAGCTATTCAGTCTCTGCTGTATATTAATCAACATTTTCAGGGCTACCATCCGTTCTGAGGAAGGGCCACTGAACGAGAAACGTTAATTCTGATTTCTCTGCACAGATGCTGCAGACCTTTTGCAGCAACTTCGGTTTTTGTTTCAACAATGTCTCACAATGTTTTTGTATCACAATGCAATACGTCATGGATATTTGGAGCACTGTCAACATAGGAACTTTGTAATTTCTCATTTAATGTCCATAAACAAATGTTCGAGATTCAACTGAGATAGCAGCTTTGCTTATATCATTCAGATCAGTCAATTTGTCACAGTTCAGAAAGAAAAAGTAATCGATAGAGGGAAACTCAGCAGGTCTGGCACCCTCTGAGCAGAGATACACAGAATTAACATTTGATTTCAATATGACTTTTTCAGAACAGTGTCACATCATATTCGATATGTTAACCCTGTTCCTCTCTGCAGATACTTCCTCATCTGTTGCGCTTCTACCATCATTTCCTGTTTGTATTTCATGTTTCTGTATCACTATATTTCATGTTTCCTGACAGGGCTACATGCTGAATTTGGTTACATATGGGCAATGTAGTCCTTTTCTGTTCCAATTATAGTTGGTGTGTCTGTGACACCTGTGTTACGGCCAAAATCTGTTTCTTCTTTAAGATTCAAAGGAAAAAAAAGAATATTTTTCTGATTATCCTGTAAATCTCAGGAACACCACTGTTTGAAAAGACATTTTAGAGGCAGGTGACATTTCATGAGATAATAGGAATAGATTATTGATGGTGGAGCACTCTGTGACCTTCGTTGAACTAGCTTGTCTACCCCCTCTCCAAAGGCTTTGATTACATATCACAGAATTATTTATAGCAAAAGTGGGGGAAACTCAGCCCATCGTCTCTTCCAGTTTGGAGTGACTATATCTCTACTGTTAGTCTCCTGTATTGTCCCCATTGCCCTTCACATCTTGTTACGAGTGTCTGCTTTTAATTGTAAGTATTCTGCCAGAAGTGAACAATATGATAAATCTCAAACATAAAGAAAAACAGAACTTAGAAGGCAAGCTCACCAGGTCTGGCAGTATCTGTGAAGAGAAATCAAAGTGAATGTTTCAGGTCCGGTGACCCTACTCGATCTGTATTCCCAATGATTAAATGGTATGTATATAAAATATAGTTCACTTTATCACATGTAATATTATCCTTTTAGTTCACATTGTCATTCAGCATTGAGGAAGTATCTGCAGAGAGGAACAGGGTTAACATATCGAATATGATGTGACACTGTTCTGAAAAAGTCATATTGAAATCAAATGTTAATTCTGTGTATCTCTGCTCAGAGGGTGCCAGACCTGCTGAGTTTCCTCTATCGATTACTTTTTCTTTCTGAACTGTGACAAATTGACTGATCTGAACGATATAAGCAAAGCTGCTATCTCAGTTGAATCTCGAACATTTGTTTATGGACATTAAATGAGAAATTACAAAGTTCCTATGTTGACAGTGCTCCAAATATCCATGACGTATTGCATTGTGATACAAAAACATTGTGAGACATTGTTGAAACAAAAACCGAAGTTGCTGCAGAAGGTCTGCAGCATCTGTGCAGAGAAATCAGAATTAACGTTTCTCGTTCAGTGTCTGCTTTTAATTGTAAGTATTCTGCCAGAAGTGAACAATATGATAAATCTCAAACATAAAGAAAAACAGAACTTAGAGGACAAGCTCACCAGGTCTGGCAGTATCTGTGAAGAGAAATCAAAGTGAATGTTTCAGGTCCGGTGACCCTACTCGATCTGTATTCCCAATGATTAAATGGTATGTATATAAAATATAGTTCACTTTATCACATGTAATATTATCCTTTTAGTTCACATTGTCATTCAGCATTGCATCTCCCAAATGTTGGCTGTTTCCTTGTTGTGCATTAGATTTAATTCTGTCTGTCAGAAAGAGGGATGATGACTGGGAACCATCATTGCACTCCCCGTGCAGTCTCCACAGCCACTGCTCCCATTCCGCCCTATCTCCCAGCCAATAACATGTTCATTCGAACCTAACTCATTAATTCATAAGTCTAAATATATACGTTCATTGTAATTATCACTTTTAGTGTTGGACTGAGGCCAAAATGCATAAAAAAGTATGGTTTACAGCAAATGAAACTGCATTTACAAATCTGTCAATTTATATAAATAGCTTACTGAAGTATATTCTCTATGGAAGTTCCAAAGTTGCCTTATTAGAGCAGTGAGAGGAACATTCCGAGAAGTCCACACTTCCTGTCCATGTTCAGGGCAACTGTGCCCGATGACAGTCTGTTCGCTCGCGTTTGTTCCCGTGGAGGAGAGATCAGCACAGTAACAACATCCTGACTGCGATTCTTTTTGGAGGTTGGAGGGATTTTTGTGAGATGGTTACAGGACAACAGAGAAGAAGCATGTAGCCTATGAAAGGAAAATATTCTTATTCTCCCTCACAACTGACTTCACTAGAGCGATTGGAGATGGGAGATGTAACCAATAGCCAGCAATGTCAACATTTAGTCCAGTCCAGTTGTGAACGAATGCGCTGTATTGAAAGCTGTATTGCTCTGACTGTGATTGATGTCAGTCTCCACGCAATGCAACTGTGTCGCTGGAGGTTTTCCCTCTCCTATCAGTAAGAGGCTTCATTCAGTGTGCTATCCCACTGTACTAACAGATGCATTCCACTGTAGTAACAGTAACAGAGATCAACAGCTGCACAGATCTGAATCTGAGAATAGCGGACTGGAACATTACAACAATGGAGAGGAGGTTTCCCTTGAGTCTTTTCAAGATTTCCCTCGCTTGGGGATTTCTACCATATCGGATATCAACAATACTGATGATTATTCTGGGAGGAGTGGAGGGTGTACTACTAATCTATTCTCGCTATTGTTGGTGTTCTCTACCCCTGTCCATTCATTAATCCCATAAACAAATTTGGACTTCGTTGCAATTTCTGTTAACGATATTTGTCAGAGAAAGAAACTATTGTCTTCAGTTTCAATTGCAGTCTCCATTCATTACACATGAATTGCAGACCACTCCCTCACAAACATCTGCGAACAAAACTGTGCACAACCTCGAGATCTCTTTTTGCCCTGAACTGATTTATGTCTCGTGTTCTCTCTGTCACCAAACCTGTCCACTCCCAGCTCCTAACATCCCCAATCTCCATCTCTGTGTCATTGCTGTTGCTGAACAAACCACTGGCTGCACGTTGGTAAAATTCAGACTTAACGTTTCAAGCTCTCTTCTGACCACTTTTCCAATTACAAATATTTCAATCACAAAATTGCTCTTGTCTCGGATGTTACTTCATGATTAGGACAATATATGAACGTAGAACTGTCGCTGGATGTAATTCAGCAGCTAAGCTTATTAAATGAAAGGTATTGTTTCAAGTGATTTGTTTCAAGTCCACCACAGCTGATGACAGAACTTAAATAAAAATGATAAGAATTGGAATAAAAGTGAATTTCACGAAAAACAAACATAAAAGCAACATTTTGTCTGAAAACCTTCATCTTTCACTGATCACCTTCGGTAAAGAAATCTAATGTTATTACCGGTCTGGGCTAATTGTGATTTGAGACCCATGACAATGTGCTTAACTTTATATTGGCTTGTGGAATGGCCTCATTATCAGAGCAATTAATGATGGCAACCAAATGCTGAAACTTTATTGCTGGAACAGCACAGCAGGTCAGGCAGCATCTAGGGAACAGAAGATTCGACGTTTCGGGCACATGCCCTTCTTCAGGAATGAGCAGAGAGTGTTCAGCAGGAGAAGATAAAAGGTAGGGAGGAGGGACTTGGAGGAGGAGCGTTGGAAATGTGATAGGTGGAAAGAGGTCAAGGTGAAGGTGATAGGTCGGAGTAGGGTGGAGGCGGAGAGGTCAAGAAGAAGACTGCAGGTCAGGAAGGCGGTGCCGGGCTGGAGGGATTCCGCTGAGACAAGGTGGGGGGAGGGGGGATGAAGACACTGGTGAAGTCCAAGTTCATCCCCTGTGGTTGGAGGGTTCCCAGTCGGAAGATAAGACGCTCCTCCTCCGACCGTCGCGTTGTTGTGGTTTGGCGGTGGATGAGTCCAATGACCTGCATATCCTCGGTGGAGTGGGAGGGGGAGTTGAAATGCTGTGCTACAGGGTGATTGGGTTGGTTCGTCCGGGTGGCCCAGAGGTGCTCTCTGAATCGCTCCGCAAGTAGGCGGCCTGTCTCGCCAATATAGAGGAGGCCACACCGGCTGCAGCGGATGCAGTAGATAATGTGGGTGGAGGTGCAGGTGAATCTGTGGCGGATATGGAAGTTTCCTTTGGGGCCTTGGAGAGAAGTGAGGGGGGAGGTGTGGGCGCAAGTGTTGCACCTCCTGCGGTTGCAAGGGAAGGTGCCGGGAGTGGAGGTTGGGTTGGTGGGGGGTATGGATCTGACAAGGGAGTCGCGGAGGGAGTGGTCTCTACGGAAAGCTGATAGAGGAGGGGAGGGAAATATATCCTTGGTGGTGGGGTCCGTTTGGAGGTGGCGGAAGTGACGGCGGATGATGCGTTGTACATGGAGATTGGTGGGGTGGTAGGTGAGGACCAGTGGGGTTCTGTCCTGGTGGCGGTTGGAGGGGCGGGGCTCAAGGGCGGAGGAGCGGGAAGTGGAGGAGATGCGGTGGAGGGCATCGTCGATCACGTCGGGGGGGAAATTGCGGTCCTTGAAGAAGGAGGCCGTCTGTGTTGTGCGTATTTTGAACTGGTCCTCCTGGGAGCAGATGCGGCGGAGACGAAGGAATTGGGAGAATGGGATGGCGTTTTTACAGGGGGCGGGGTGGGAGGAGGTGTAGTCCAGGTAGCTGTGGGAGTCGGTCGGTTTGTAGTAGATGTCCGTGTTGATTCGGTCGTCTGAGATAGAAACAGAAAGGTCTAGGAAGGGGAGGGAGGAGTCCGAGACTGTCCAGGTGAATTTGAGGTCGGGGTGGAAGGTGTTAGTGTAGTGGATGAACTGTTCAACCTCCTCGTGGGAGCACGAGGTAGCGCCGATACAGTCATCAATGTAGCGGAGGAAAAGATGGGGGGTGGGGCCAGTGTAGTTGCGGAAGATGGATTGTTCCACATACCCTATGAAGAGGCAGGCATAGCTGGGGCCCATGCGGGTGCCCATGGCTACTCCTTTTGTTTGGAGAAAGTGGGAGGATTGGAAAGAAAAGTTGTTCAGGGTGAGGACCAGTTCAGTCAGTCGAAGGAGGGTGTCGGTGGAAGGGTACTGGGTGGTACGGCGGGAAAGGAAGAAGCGGAGTGCTTTGAGTCCGTCGTGATGGGGGATGGAGGTGTACAGGGACTGGATGTCCATGGTGAAGATGAGGCGTTGGGGACCGGGGAAGCGGAAATCCTGGAGGAGGTGGAGGGCGTGGGTGGTGTCACGGACGTAGGTGGGGAGTTCTTGGACTAATGGGGACAGGACCGTGTCGAGGTAGGAGGAGATGAGTTCGGTGGGGCAGGAGCAGGCTGAGACGATGGGTCGTCCGGGGCAGTCAGGTTTGTGGATTTTATATAACCAAATGCTGGCCTTCCGACGAATGCCAACATCCCACGAATTAATAAAATTGAAGGCGAAAGCAAATAAAGGAAGTAGCTGAAAATCTGAAATTATAGAAAGAAATGCAAAGAAATGAACAGAAAGTGCTTGGAAACTTTCCTGAATTGAAAGCAGCTGGAAAGGAGTGTGATTAACACCATTGACAGGGAAGTCTACTTTGAAGGGGAGGGGGAATCAATAGAGAAAGAGAGATAAAGAAGAAAAAAGAGCAAACAAAGAGAATGATGATCAGCTGGGCTGGAAATAAAATGTGTGATTTACGTCATTTATTTTTCGCCTTTCCCATCTTCCTGAATATCATGCCCTTTTCAATACAGGTATCCCCCGCTTTTCAAAAGTTCGTTTTTCGCCACTTCCCTTTTGGAATGACTTACATTATGACATTGTTTCGCTAACCAAAAGAAATCCGAACAGAATTTTCACTTTTACGAAGAAAGCCGAAAGTTTTCCCATATAAATCAGCACTACTGCACTTCACACCATGTCCGCTTATGTAGGAACACACTACTCATATTTACCCCTTCACCACGGGCAATTTAACATGGCCAATTCATCTAACCTGCACATTTTTGGATTGGGGGAGAAAACCGGAGCACCTAGATGAAACCCACACAAACACGGGGAGAATGTACAAATTCCACACTGAGAGCCGCCTGAGGCGGGAATTGAACCCAGGTCTCTGGTATTGTGAAGCAGCAGTGCTAACCACTGTGCCACTGTGCTGCCCACAATGTACTGCAGGCACATGACCCTAAACAAGAAAACAGATCACAGGGTCCTTGGACAGAGTGAGGCATACAAGGTTACAGCTTCACAAGAGGTGTGCAAAGCAAGATCGACATTAGCAAGATTAATATTATTTGAAAAGTGGGAGATATTAATTTGTCAGTCTAATAATAGTAGGGAAGGAAGTATTCCTGAGCATGCTGGTCCATGTTTTCAAGCCTCTGTGACTACTCCCTGTTGGAAGAGGTTGTAGGAGATCATTACCGGTTTGGGAGAGATCTTTGATGTTGCCAGCCTTTCTGCGACAATGACAAGTATAATTGACGGAAGGTTGTCTTCCGTGATGGTGTGGGCTGTGCACACAACTGTCTATAGTTTCTTATGATCCTAGGCAGAGCAGTTACCATGTGAGATCATTGTGCACCCGAATATAATGCTTTGAGTTGCCAGTAAGCAGAGCACTGGGAGAACGGGCGGTTTCAAAATAGTTAGATGTAACAATTGCCTGTTAAATGGATACCCACGTTCTGGTTGCTGTTTTGACAACAATTGAAATGTAACCGATAATTTTAAATTATGTCCTCTATACCAAAGCCTTGTTGAGTGTATTGTATTGCCAATATCGACCCAATGAGCCATCACCTGCTTGAAACGAATAGAGAAGCCTTCACCATCACAACGAAGGAGAAAGAGACAGAAACAAAGGGAAGGAGAGAGAGAACACAGCGAGGGAAATAGATGGACAAAGAGAGAAAGAAAACAAAACAAGGAAACAAACAGTCGCATGTGTAGGGAGAAGGGAAGGTAATAGGTTCAGGGAAAGAAACAGAAGACAGGGAAAAGGAAAACCCAGGGAAGCAGACAGCGTGAGAGAAACTGTGAGAGACAAAGGTTGCAGGGAACTGGGGATAGGGTCAAGGGGAGCTGGGGGGGGGATGGGAGGAGCTGGGAGTGAGGACCGGAGAGATCTGGGCATGAGCACTGGCGGGAACTGGGGGTACAGAGGTGAGGATTTATTTTGTCCTGTGCCAAGATGTCCACGAAGATCATGGTAAGAATGGATGTACTAAACGATGGCTGTAAAACATGTCTGAGAGGCATATAGGTTACGCTGCACAGGGCGTGCCGTAGGCAAGATCAATATGAACAAAATCAGCATTATCTGAGATTAGAGAGTCCATTCATCAGTCTAAAAACAGCTAGGAAGAAGCTGATCCTGAACTTACTGCTCTGTGTGTTCAAGTATCTTTTAGCCTGATGGAAGAGGTTGTGGGAGATCTTTACAGGCATATGATGGGTCTTTGGTAATGTTAGAACAAAGAACATTTGAGTACAGAAACAGGCCATTCGGCATCCAAGCCTGCGCCGATCCAAACCCTCCATCTCAACCTGTCTCCTATTTTCTAAAGGTCTGTATCCCTATGGTCCCTGCCCATTCATGTATATTTCCCGAAACATCTTAAATGGAGCACCACTGGTCACAGTTCTCCATTTTGAGAAACTCCCTTCCAAGGGCGGCATGGTGGCACAGTGGTTAGCACTGCTGCCTCACTGCGCCAGAGATCCGGGTTCAATTCTCGCCTCAGGCGACTGACTGTGTGGAGTTTGCACTTCTCCCCGTGTCTGCGTGGGTTTCCTCCGGGTGCTCCGGTTTCCTCCCACAGTCACAAAGATGTGCAGGGTCAGGTGAATTGGCCATGCTAAATTGCCCGTAGTGTTAGATAAGGGGTAAATGTAGGGGTATGGGTGGGTTTCGCTTCGGCGGGTCGGTGTGGACTTGTTGGGCCGAAGGGCCTGTTTCCGCACTGTAATGTAATGTAATCTAATCTAATCTAAAAAAAACCTACTACGCTCTGTACCCTGTTGCCAAGCCAGTTCTTTATCCATGTAGCTAGCACATCCTGGACACCATGTAACTTCACTTTCCCCATAACCCAACCATGGGAAATCTTATCAAACGTCTTCCTGAAGTCCATGTACATGACATCTACAGGAAGATCAATCAACTTTGTCACTTCCTCAAATAATTCTATTAAATTGGTAAGACATGAACTTCCCTTTACTAAACCATGTTGCCTCTCACTGATAATACCATTTTCATCCAAATGAGAATAGATCCTATCCCTCAGTATCTTCTCTTGCAGCTTTCCTACCTCAGACGTCAGGCTCACCGGTCTATAATTAACTGGATTATTCATACTACCCTTCTTAAACAAATGGATTAGAAACTTTCCAATCCTCCGGGACCTCAGTTGTGTTCAAGGATATTACAAAAATATTTGTTAAGGCCATAGCCTTAACCTCTCTCCCTTCCCTCAGTAATCTTGGATAGATGTTGGCAGCCTTTCTGCGGCAACGAGCTGTGTAAATAGAGTCAATGGTTGGGAGATTGGAGTCCGTCATAGTCTGGGCTGTGAACACAATCTTCTGTAGTTTCTGATGGTCTTGGGCAGAGTGTGGCCGTACCAGGTGATTGTGCACCCGGACAGTACGTTCACAATAGTGCATCTGTAAAAGTAGTGCGTGCTAAATATCCTGAGCCAAGTGAGGAAGGAGAGACGTTGTTGAACCATCTTGACTCTCAGACCTATGTGAGAAGTCCAGGATAGGTTGCCAGTTATCATCACTCCGAGGGACTTGATGCTCTGCACTGTCTCGACCGTTGATGTAGATAGTGGCTTGTTCTCCTCCTTTCTTTTCAAACTCAATGATCAGTTCTTTACTTCTGCCGTATTTGAGAGGGAGGTTATTATCATTCCACCCTGCCACGAAACCCACTGTCTCCTTTCTGTGTTCAGACTCATCGTTGTTTGATATCCCTCCTGCTTTGGTGATGTCATCACCATTACAGTTGGCATTGTTTGGAAATTGGCAACACAGCCAGGTGTTTACCGGAGTACAGTAGGGGGCTGAGGACACAGCCGTATGTGTAGAGGGAGTACAGTAGGGGTTTGACGGCACAGCCGTGTGTTTACAGGGAGTACAGTAGCGGGCTGAGGGCACAGCTGTGTGTGTATAGAGAGTATAGTTGGGAGCAGAGGGCACATCTCTTGGTGCACAGGGAGTACAGTCGGGGGTGAGGACACAGTCGTGCATTTACAGGGAATACGGATGGGGGCTGAGGGTACAGCCGTCGGTGTACAGGGAGTACAGTAGGGAGCTGAGGGACACAGCCGTGTGTGTACAGAGAGTACAGTAGGGGGCTGCGGACACATCCATGTGTGTACAGGGAGTACAGTAGGGGGTTGAGGGCACAGCCATGTGTGTACAGCGAGTACAGCAGCGAGCTGAGTGACACAGCTGTGTGTGCACAGGGAGTACAGTAGGGGGTTGGGGACATAATCATGTGTGTACAGGGAGTACAGTAGGGGGTTGAGAACACAGCCGTGTGGGTACAGGGAGTACAGTAGGGGGCTGAGGACACATCCTCCAGGAGCTCCAGTGTTGAGTGGTACTGTAGCGGAGGTACAATACCTGTCTTCACTAATTGTGGTCTGTGGGTCAGAAACCGGGGGATCAAATTGCAGAGGGTTGAGCCGCGACTAAGGTCACGGAATTTTGAGATCAGTCTGGAGGGGATAATGATGTTTAAGGTGGAGCTGTCGTCAATGAGCAGGAGTCTGGTGTAGGTGTCTTTGTGGTCCAGATGTCCTTGGGATGAGTGCAGGGCTCGGGATATGGCATCTGTTGTGGACCTGTTACATCAGTCAGCATATTATAGGGGACCAAGTCAGGCTGGGAGATTGGAGGTGATGTGGGCCATAACCAGCCTTTCAAATCATTCCATGTTTATCGACTTTAGAGCCACTGGGCGGTAATCATTAAGTCATTAAAACATGAGCTTTCTCACTTACAGGGTGAATGTTATGTTTTGGAGATGCCGGTGTTGGACTGGAGTGTACAAAGTTAAAAATCATACAACACCGGGTTATAGTCCAACAGGTTTAATTGGAAGCACAATGATGAAGGTTGATGTTGGTCTTCTTGAAGCAGGTTAGGACTTCAGCTTGTGGGAGGGAAAGGCTGAAATTGTATGTGAATCCCTCTACCAGTTGGTCCTCACAGGATCTGAGAGCTCAGCCGGGAACACTATCCAGACCCTTCGCTTTCCTTGATTTGGCCTCCAGGAAGACTGATCATGCCTGCAGCGGTGACAGCGGGCACAGGTACATCCGAGGCTGTCGGGGCAGGTTTCAGCCTGGCAGTCACACAGTTATTCATCATAGACATCCCCTCGCCGACCTCCCTCCATCGTCATCAATACACAGTGACATGGTTGGTGTGAGCACCACTCAGTTAGTGTTGATACGGAATGACATTAATAATTTGGGATTCTGCGCCATAATGAAGTAAACTCACAACAAAAGGGGGTAGGGTGTGCTTCTACTAAGAGTCAGTGGTGCAGGGAGTGAAGACTTTACAGGTATAATTCAAGTCAAGCTACTGCTTCAACCTGAATGGAATCAAGCACCTTGACTGTTGTGCCTTGTAGATGGTGAACGGTCCTTAGGGAGCCAGGAAATGTATTACATATGAACAAACTGAACAAAGGACTTGAGGGCAGTTTTGCTAAGTTTGCAGATAATATTGAGGAAGTGGGGAAGCTGCAGAAAGGCTTGAACAGTTTAGAACTGTGGGAAAATACGTGGCTGATGGAACACAATATGGGAACGTGTGAGAATATGCACTTTGGTAGGCGGAATAGAGAAGACACTATGTTCTAATTGGATCCATTAAATCTGAAGCACAAAAGAATTATGAAGCACTCGTCCTCTCTTATGTTTAACATGCATGTTCAGTTGGCAGTTGGGAAAACAAAAGCAATGTCCGCATTCATTTCAAGAGAGCAAGAATGCAAGACCGGAGACATACTGCTGAGAATGTAATGGGCTATGGACAGATGGCATTTGGCCAATTGTGAGCTATTTTGGACACTATCTCTGGAAAAAGATTTACTGGTGTTGGAGGTGATCCATCCTGGGGATGATGGCTTGTCATATGAGCAGCAGTGTGTGTACTCGATGGAATTTAAAAGAATTCTGGGGGGTGGGGGTGGGGGGTTCTGATTGAAACTAATGGATTACTGCAAAGATTGATACAGTCAGTGTGTAGAAGATATTTCCACTTTTCATAGAGAAAATGACAAAATGGCACTGTATCAGAGTGAAGGAATGGGCTGATTGGCCTAAATCTATTGCTATATCTCATGCAGTTTAGGTCATAGGGTCTATTATTCAGTATAGATTGTAAGTCTCTGACCTGCTCTTGTAACCCTTGTATTTGTATGTTGATTTGACTTCACGGTCTGGTCAATGGTAACCCCTGTGATATGGACATTGAGAAGATTCTGTGTCAGCCAGTAGACCATTAATATTTTGAATATGAGCTGCTATCAGAGAGTCTCATCTGGCGGGAGTACATTCTCTCTACGATGAATGTCATTTTCAGTCTGGTATTTTTGATGGATTGACCCTGTTATGCCAGTATTGTCGATTTAAACAAAACAGATGCAATTTATCACAGCACTCAGCAACAATAAGTCATCGAATACTGAACACACATCTAATAACAGAAAAGTCTAAAATGTTCAATATTAAAAACACTTATTTCTTGTTCGTGTTCAAATCAGATAACCTGTCCCATCGAGATGCTCAACTTGGAACTATTTTTTTAAAAAAGATTTTATTGGATGTGAGCATCGCTGGATGTGCCCCGCATTTCTTGCCCGTCCCCTTGATGCCCTTGAGAAGTTGATGCTGAGCTGCCTTCTCGAACTCTGCAAACTACCTGCTGTGCGGTGACCCACTATTGATTAAAGAGGGAATTCCAGGGTTTTCACGCAGCAACAGTGAAGGAAAGGCGATATATTTCCAAATCAGGATGTTGACTGGTTTGGAGGGGAATGTGAAGGTGGTGAGGTTCCCAAAAGTCTACTGCCCTTGCCATTCCAGATGGAAGTGTTCGTGAGATTAGAAGGAGCTGTCTGAGGATCTTTGGGGAATTCCTCCATTGTGTCTTGTAGATAGTGCACATTGCTGCTCCTGAGTTACCATGGTGAAGGGAGTGAATGCTTGTGGATGTGGTGCAAATCAAATGGGCTGTTTTGTCCTGGATTGTGTCAAGCTTCTTTAGTGTTGTTGGGGCTGCACCCATTCAGGCAAGTGAGGATATTCCATCTCATTCCTGACTTGTGCCTTGTAGATGATGGACAGGCTTTGGGTAGTCAGGAGGTGAATCAGTCGCACAGTATTCCTAGCCTCTGATCTGCTCTCATATTCATGTGGCGAGTCTGGTTGAGTTTCTGGTCAATGATACCCACAGGATATTGATAGTGGGGGTGTTAAGTGATGATTATGCTGCTGAATACAAAGTGGTTATATTGTTTCTTGTTGATGACAGTCATTGTCTGAATATATGTGGCGCAACTGTTACTTGCCACTTGCCAGCCCAAGCCTGAATATTGTCCATATCTTGTTGTTTTGGGCATGGACTGCTTCCGTACCTGAGCATTTGCGAATGGTGCTGAACATTGTGCAGTCATCATCGAATATCTCCACTTCCGACCTTATGATGGAAGGAAGGTCTAATAACTTTTCTGTTATTAGAAGCAGCTGAAGATGTTTGGACCTAGGACATTATCCGAAGGGACCACTGCAGAAATGTTCTGGAGCTGAGATGAATGACCTCCAACAACAATGACCATCTTCCTATCTGTCAGGTATGACTCCAATAATGGAGTGTTGGCCCGCGAAACCGTTTTTGCTTGGTGTCATTGGTGTCACATTTGGCAGAATGTAGCCTTGATGTCAAGGGCTGGAATTCAGTTCCTTTTTCTATGTGTGAACCAAGGCTGTGACAAGTTCAGGAGCTGAGTGTCTCTGGCAAACCCCAAACTGGGCCTCACTGAGCAGGTGAGTTTTGAGCAGGTGCTACTTGATAGCACTGTTGATGACACCTTCCATCATTTTACTGATGATGGAGAGTAGACTGATAAGGCGGTATTTGGACTGGTCGAATTTGTCCTGCGTTTTATGTACAGAACATACTTGAGCAGTTTTTCCCCATTGTCGGTTTGTTAACATACTGGAAGAGCTTGGCTAGGGGATCGGGATGTTCTGGAGTACAAGTCTTCAGGACTATTGCCGGCATGTTATCAGGGCCCATAGCCGTTGCAGTATCCAGTGCGTTCAACCGTTTCTTGATATCAGTTAATCGAATTTGCTGAAGACTGCACGGGAGGAGGCCGAAATGGATCATCCACTCAAAACTTCTGACTGAAGATTGCAACGAAAGCTTCAGCCTTTTATTTTGCACTGATGTGCTGGGCTCTTCCATCATTGAGGTTGGGGATATTTGTGGAGACTCCTACTCCGGTGGGTTGTTTAATCGTCTGCCACCATTCACGATCGGATTGGCAGGACTGCAGAGCTTAATTCTGATGCATTGGTTCTGTGATTGCTCAGCTCTGTCTGTCCCTTGCTGTTTATGCTGTCTGGCACGCAAGTATTTCTGTTTGGAAGCTTCAGCAGATGAACATTTTATCTTTATATATTCTTGGTTCTGCTCCAGGCATTCTCCATTGAACCAGGGTTAATCCTCTGGTTTCATGGTAATGATTGAGCGGGGGACATGCTGGGCCGTGACGTTACAGATTGTGCTGGAGTATAGTTCTGCTGCTATTGATGGTCCACAGTGTCTTATGGACGCTCAGTCTTGAGTTGATAGATCTGCTAAAAGTCTGTGCCATTTAGCAAAGTGATAGTGCCACACAACACAATAGAGTTTATGGAGACAATAGACTTTGTCTCCACAAGGACAGTGTGATGGTCACTTTCACCAATACTGTCATGGACAGATATATCTGCAGTTAGTAGATTGGTCAGGTATGTTTTTTTACCCTCTTGTTCTTTCCCTTACCACCTGCTGCAGCTCCAATCTAGTAGCTATGTCCTTTAGGAGCCGACCAGCATGATCAGTAGTACTGCTGCCAAAACCACTCTTGATGGTCGACTTTGAAATCTCCCGGAATACACTTTGTGCCCTTGCCCCAGTCAGTGCTTTCTCCAAGTGTTGTTTAACATGGAGGAGGACTGATTCAGATGAGGAACGACATTACGTGGTAATCGGTAAGAGACTCCTTTGTCCATGTTAATTTCTGTTATTTCCGTAAGGTATGATTCCGTGAGTATGGCTATGTCAGGCTGTTGCTCCAATGTTGGCACTAGACCTCAGATGTTAGTAAGGAAGACTTTGCAGGTTCTACAGTGATGTTTCTAATGTTGACTTTTCCGGTGCCCATTTTGATGCCAGGTGGTCCATCCGGTTTCATTTGTTTGAAACTTTGTAGCGATTGGAACAACTGAATGACTCATTAGACCATTTCAGAGGGCGACTGGGAGTCAATGACATTGCTTTGGGTCTGGAGTTGCATGTCAGCCTGACCAGATTGGATATTCCTTCATTGAAGGATGTTAGTGAACCAGGTGGATTTTTCTGACAATCGGCAATGATTTCATTCTCAGCAGTAGATTCTTAATTCCAGGGATATTTTTACATTATTGAATTGAATTTCCACCATCTGCAGTGGCGGGATTCAACCTGGATCCACAGAACAGGAGCTGATTTTTCTGGATTGATAATCTATTGATAATACCATGAGACCTGCTTGGAACCACATGTTGTACTCAGCAGCCATTTCTTGTGATATCGTGCTTTTTCATTCATTGCTTATGTTATTCTGGAATCTCACCCTTCATAAAATCCTGATTGAAATACACACTCATGAATGCCTTCTCGACTGCTCGGATTTCATTCAGTCTGTTTTGTTTGAACAAACATTTCAAGGCAGCTGCACATCAGAGAAGAGCAGGAAAAGATAACAGGTGGTTGTGCACTGTACCTGTCACCAGATCAGCATGTCTGTCCAGGAAGTATTTATTCTGGGTCAGAGAACCTCAATTATTATGGCATGGATGGAAGCCATTCAGCCCATCGTGGAGTTGCAAGCTCTCCAACTGCACAATTGGAGATAGAGAGAGTGTGTGAAGAGAGATTGTGTGAGAGAGAAATAAACAGAGAGAAAGCAAGTGAAGAGAGATAAACTCAGAATGGAAAGAAAGGGGAGCGACTGACTGAGTGCGAGAGGAAGAGGAGTTAGATGAGGGTGAAGTTACATAGATTAGAAGACTGCATTACGGTAGATAAATATGGACAGACAGAAGTTAGAAGATTTATTTAGAAATTTATTTGGGCAGCAAGCCCTTTGTCTGGGCACCATACACCGTGAGCACTGTGCTAATACTGGCTGTCATCCCAAATTATTTATTTCCAACAATATCACAGAGCTGTGTTACTGACAGATAAACAGAACCCATTAGGCCAATAGATTGGTTCCATGGAGAAAGCAGAGGTTTTAAATAGATTATGCCAAGAGCAGCAGGAAATGATAACCACCACCCCACCTCAATGATAGACCCCCCACACCACCCACTCCCCTCACCGATACTGTAGGAGAGACTAGGCCAGTGAATCTCAGTGAGGGGACTCACTGACAGAGGTGAAATCACGATCTTAGGTGTGGGTCAAATAATGATTGATAAAGTTTGCACACCACTTTATTAGTTATGTAATTCACATTTCATTTTATGTAGCTCAATATCAGGAGTGTATTTTAACAACCTTATCTGTTGTGGTTCTGTTCGCCGAGCTGGGAATTTGTGTTGCAGACGTTTCGTCCCCTGTCTAGGTGACATCCTCAGTGCTGGGGAGCCTCCTGTGAAGCGCTTCTGAGATGTTTCCTCCGGCATTTGTAATGGTTTGTATCTGTTGCTTCCGGTTGTCAATTCCAGCTGTCTGTTGCAGTGGTCGGTATATTGGGTCCAGGTCGATGTGCTGATTGTGGATGAGTGCCATGCCTCTAAGAATTCCCTGGTTGTTCTCTGTTTGGCTTGTCCTATAATAGTAGTGTTGTTCCAGTCGAACTCATGTTGCTTGTCATCTACGTGTGTGGCTACTGAGGATAGCTGGTCGTGTCGTTTCGTGGCTAGTTGGTGCTCATCTCAGAGATGCAAGGTACTTCCTTAAGGTTTAGAACAGAAAACTATAAGATATTGGAGCATAAATTACGTCAGTTAGTCCATCGGGTCTGCTCCGTCATTCAATCATCGCTGATATGTTTCTCAAACCCATTCTCCGACCTTCTCCCCATAACCCTTCATCCCCTGGATATTCAAAAATTATCTGCATCTCAAATATACTCAATGACCTGCCCCCACAGCCTTCTGTGGCAAGAAATTTCAAAGAGTCACCATTCTGTGGTTAAATAACTTTCTCCTTATCACTGTTCTAAAAGGTGTTCCCTTTCATCTCAGGCTGTGCCCTCAGATTCTAATCCAATGGAAACATCTTACCAACATCCACTCTCTCCAAGTCAGTCAGTATCCTGTCTATTTCAATTACATTCCCTCTCATCCTTTCAAACTTTATCAAGTATAGACCCAGAGTACTCAAACATTCCTCATGCAATAAGCTTTTCATTCCTATGACATTCTTGTGAAAATCTTCTGAACACACTCCAGGACCAGTACATCCTTCCTGAGGTATGGAGCTCAAAAATGAGCACAATACTTCAAATGTGGTCTGACCAGAGCCGTATACATTTAGTTCTTATATTCAATTCTTCTCGTAGTAAATGCTCCCAATCATAATTGCAATTGCCCTCCTAACTACTGCCTCAACTTGCAAGCTGACCTTGAGAGAACCCGGCACTAGAACTCCCAAATCCCTTTACACTTCAGATTTCTGAATTTTCTCACCATTTAGAAAATAGACCATGCCTCTATTCTTCGTGTCAAAGTTCATGACCTCACACTTTCGAACGATGGAATGCATCTGACGATCTCTTTCCCTGTCCAAATCCTTGTTCAGCCTCTCCGTTTCCTCAATACGACCTGTCCATCTGCCTATCTTTGTATCGTCTGCAAACCTAACCAGAGTGCCCTCAATTCCCTCATCTAGATTCGTTAATGTAACAAGTAAAAAGTTATGATTCCAACACTGAGCATTCTGGATCACCACTTGTCACCGGCTGCCATCCTGAGAAGTACACTTTTATCCCCACTCTCTGCTTTCTGCCAGACAGACAAACTTCTATCCATGCCACTACCTTGCCTCTAACACCACGGACCCTTATCATACTCAGTCATCTCCTGTGTGACACCTTGTCAAAGGCCTTCTGGAATTCCAGGCGGATAACATCCATTGGCTGTGCTTGGTCGAGCCTGCTCATTTCCACTTCACAGAATTCCAATAGATTTGTCAGGCATTAACTTCCCTTGATGAAATCATGCCGACTTTTCCCTATTTTACCAAACACTTTCAAGTATTCAGAAATCTCATCCTTCACAATGGATTCCAGGATCTGACCCACGACAGAGGTTAAGCTATTCTTGGTGGGTTTTTTGTAATTTTCCTTACTCCCTTGTTAAAAAGGGGTGTTACGTTAGTGGGTTTCCAATGCTCTGGGATCGTTCCTTACTCTAGTGATTCCTAGTGGAGTGCCTCCACTCCCTCTTCAGTTATCTCCTTTATAATAATGGGATGTAGTCCATCTGGTTAAAGTTATTTAACCACCTTCGGGCCATTACATTTTTTTTTCTAGCATGTTCTCCATGGTGGCGGCCATCATATTCAGTTTTGGCCCCTCAGTCTCTTGAATGTTTAAAGTATTACTCGTGCCTTCCACCATGAAAGATAATGCAAAGTAATTATTCAGTTCCTTGGCCATTTTCTTGTTCCCCACTGCTATCTCTCCAGCATCCTTTCCCAGCAGTCCAATGTTCACTTTTGCCGCTCTTTTGTACTTTATATATCGAAAGAAACTGTTACAGTCTTCCTTTATATTACTGACTAGCTTACCCCTATATTTAATAATCTCCCTCCTTATTTTATTTTGTTTGCCCTCTGTTTTGTCTTTGTAAGCTTCCCAATCCTTAGGTTTCCCACTGCACTTTGCCACATTATATACTTTCTCTTTTGCTTTTATGCTATACTTGACTTCCCTAGTCAGCTATGGTGGCCCCATCATCCACATACAGCCTCTTTTTCCTCAGGATAAATTTCTGCTGTATCCTGAACTACTCCAATAATCTCCTGCACCTGCTGTTGCAGCAGTCTTTCCTGCTGGGCCCGTCTCCTAATCAATTCTACCCAGCTCGTCATTCATGTCTGTGTAATTGCTTTTATTCAGCTGTAATGCAGTTTCTTCTGATTCTAACTTCTCAATTTGAAATTGCAGAGTAATTTCAATTATATTATGATCACTGTCACCTTAGGGTCCCCTCATCTAGTCTGCCTGCACGAGCTGCTCCAAAAAGCCACCTCATAGACATTCCACAAATTCCTTTTCCTGCCAACTTCCAACAATCTGAATTCCCAGTCCATCTGTATAATAAAATCCCACATGATCACTGTAGCTTTGCCTTTCTAACAGATCTTTCTGGTATATCTTACACCCCAGCTCCCTGTATATAACTCCAACTGCATTTTCTCACCTTTTTGTTTCCTCAATTCTACCGACACAGATTCTAGACCATCTGATCTTGTTTCACTTCTTATTATTGATCATTGATTAAATTCCATTCTTAATACTGAGACAACTCTATCACTCTGCCCACCTGCCTATCTTTACCCAGCATCGCCAGCGGGTCAGAAAGTTCCCAGTGTCGTTGTGTATACAGTCCTGTGAAGGGAGTATCCAGTGCCAGGCAATGGGGTGAATGTCCTTGAATATTCATCTCCCAATCCTGATCATCTTGCAGTGATGTCACTGTAATGCCCAATATGTCGTACCTGACAATTTATGGATGAGTCACAAGCTCATTTACCTTATTCCTTATACTGCTTGCATTCCGATATAATAGTT